>NC_137165.1:17063855-18416355 GCF_951394435.1 Stenella coeruleoalba
CCCTGTTCACAAGAGTGACACGAGGGGAACAACCCAAAGACCTAACAACAGAAGCATGGCTGAGTAGGTTATGGTAAAACCACTTAAAGTATTACAAAACCATCAAACAAGTTTACAAGAAACACGGGAAGTTTTTTGTGCTATTCTGTTGAGTGACAAAGGCAGCACAAAAAGAACTGCATGATAGATGTAGGGGGAAAAAATACAAACAAAACATTTTTGCCTAGAAAACGCATCTAAAAGAAACGTCAACCACCAAATGAGTTGAGTGTGAGTGGGGAGGTTGCAGGGAATCATTTTCTCCTACTTTTCTGTTTTCCAAATGTTCTTTATAATGACCAGGTACCGATTTTATAAGGCGATTGGTAATAATAATACATTTTAAATTGTCAAAAGAGGAAAATGGAGGGGGTGGGTGGTGATTCTCTTCCAGCGAAAGGAAAAGGTCTGGGTAGGTAGCCAACGTTGATGCCCTACCTGAAACAGAACCCTGCTCAGGGCTGCCACACCCAGCCTTCCCACAAAGGCTGGCATGGCTGGTTCCTCCACCTGCCCTGATGGGTCTCAGATGGAGCAAAACCTCACTGATTCCAAAGGGAAAGGGGAGGAAGGGAAGAAAACGATTTGATGAGATGGCATTAAATTCATTTCACCGAAATTTTTAATTTAATTTTTAAGAACAGTGTGTGCAGGACGTGGAAGCAACCGAAATGTCCATCAACAGAGGAATGGATAAAGATGATGTGTACATATATACAATGGAATATTACTCAGCCATAAAAAAGAACAAAATAATGCCATTTGCAGCAACATGGATGGACCTAGAGATTGTCATACTGAGTGAAGTAAGTCAGACACAGACATATATCATATAATATCACTTATATGTAGAATCTAAAAAAAAAAGGGTACAAATGAACTTATTTACAAAACAGAAATAGAGTCGCAAACGTAGAAAACAAACTTATGGTCACCAGGGCATGGCAGGGGGAGGGATAAACTGGGAGATTGGGATTGACATATACACACTACTCTATATAAAATAGATAACTAATAAGAACCTGCTGTATAGCACGGGGAACTCTACTCAATACTCTGTAATGGGCTATATGGGAAAAGAATCTAAAAAAAAAGAGTGGATATATGTATATGTACAGTATAACTGATTCACTTTGCTGTACACCTGAAACTAACACAACATTGTAAATCAACTATACTCCAATAAGAATTTAAAAAAAAACAAACAGTGTGTGTCCATCCACCCATTTAAGAATACTGAGTACCCACTGGTTATCCAGCACTATGCCAGCAAGCCCTACAGGTAATGCAGAAATGAGTAAGACCCATCTCCCACCCTAAAGACTAGATTCTAATAGGGGCCAAAGATACCAAGTTACAACGCAAAGGCGTATTTGACAAGTTGTTCTAAGATACGAGCTGCTGTGAGAATTTGAGGGTGAGAAAATAAAAATAATTCCAAGCTTCAGAGAAATGACAGGTAGCAGGCAAGGGGCTCATGGCCAAAGTGGGCTTTGAATTGGATATTGGAGAATGAGTGGGAGTCCAGAAAAGGGTCAGGAAGATAAGCCAAGGGAATATTTCAAAAGCAAGTTACAGATGCAGGCACTCATAACAAACCTCTCCACCTTAATAATAAGCAAGGAAGTACAAAATGAAAACAAACGGGGTTTTGGCGATGCCGGCAGAGTGACTCCAAAAGGTCCCTGGCTGGGCTACAGTGGGAGCTCTGAGCGATACAGCCTTCCTGGAGGGCAGTGGAGAAATACGACACTGTACAGCAGCTTTGTAAACAGGCATACATGCTTGGAGCCAGCAAGGCCACTTCTAGGAATTTACCCTAAAGAAACAATTAAGCGTGAGCAGAAGGCTATTCAGGGAAGTGTAACTTAAAAGAGCCAACCATGGGGAAGTGGGTAACTAAATTCTGATATGTTTATATAGCAAAAATACTATGCAACTAAAAAAAAAAATCCCATTTTCAAAGAACATTTAATGACATGGGCAATGTCCATGATATAGCAAGTTGACAACTCAAGAAAACCTATTTTCAGTATCATACCCCAACTTATCTTTTTTTAATTTTAAAGCATTATTTACCTTTTTTCAGCTTTACTGTTTTTCTTTTTTTGTGGGTCGGGGGGGCTGGCTGTAACCCCGCGGCACGTGGGACTTCCCCAACAGGGATCAAACCCGTGCCCCCTACCTTGGAAGCACAGAGTCCTAACCACTGGACCACCAAGGAAGTCGCTTTTTCAGCTTTACTGAGGTCAGTTTATATTTTGTAGCAAAATAAGTATATCAAAACTTTAACACTGGAAACACAGGCTCTTACTCTGATGTTTTTACTTTTTTGTATTTGCTACAGAGAACATGTGACATTTTTATAATGTTATTCCAAATGAAAGAATAACATTATATGTTAGGTGGGATTTCAGTGGGAGGAGAAGGGGGCATCACAGACTTAGAAAATAGCAGAAGTCAAAAGTAAAGAAATACAGGTCTGTCTGTGGAGGGAAAATAGCTGAACTTTAGAGATAGAGCTCGGTTTAAATCCTGGATCCATTATTTTCTAGTTGTGTGATTTTCAACAAAGTTCTGAACCCCCTCTGAGCTTCGGTCTCCTTCAAAGACGAACTGAGTTAACTGTTTTTGTTGTTGTTTGTTTGTTTTTCTTTTGGGCCATGCTGTGCGGCATGCAGAATCTTCGTTCCCCAACCAGGGATTGAACCTGGTACCCCCTGCATTAGGAGCATGGAGTCTTAACCACTGGACATCCAGGGAAGTCCCAAGATGAACTGAGTTAATTTATACAAAGCACCTACTTAATACCCTGGCCAGGGGCCCCCATCAACTCTCGCTCAGAAGTTTATAAATTTACAACCCTTTCTACCAACTAGGAAGCAAAATCCATTCTGTATGCACACAGGTGAGATAGGAATGCTCATTTATAAGATACGCCATCTATGTAATAAAAGCATTTGGGGAATACAAACAAGTGTTATATTAAAACCAGTGTATAATGCATCCCAACTTCAGAAACAGTAAACTATGAAAAAATATCTGTCCTAAAATCAAGAAAATATGAAAATTTCTCCCTTCTAAAGATGGTGATGACCAGGATGAAGACTTTGGTCATAGCTAAAGCATTAATGTTGTTCTCATGCTGCTTAAATGGTCTGATTTGTGTCCAAAATGAGGAAATGGACAAGAAAGTCAGATTCTAGTTCCAAAGCAGACCTGTGTGCAGCAGGTGTAAGGACCCCACCTTCCACAGAAACAGTTCTGGATTGGAGAGCACCGCTCTCATTCTCTCTGGAACCCGTCTATATTTCTCCAGTTCAACAATGAAGGAGAGAATTTAGGCAAAATTCTCTTGTCAGCCTACTTGGGGTATCCCTGGCCCCGAATACCCCAAATTCTTTCAGATGAAGAAGGCACCGGAATGCCAAGGTCAGCTGCCTGGAAAAGCTTAAGATTTGGAAAGAATCCTTTGGAAAGAAATGTAAGCTCAGTGACCAAACTATAAACAGTCCAGAGCCCCAACCCCTCCCAAATGCCAGGCTTTGGCAAACTCAACAAGATACGCCTTCAGAGGAAGAAACCCAGGAGGCTCAGCTCACTTCCCGATCGGGTATAACCACAGCAGCTAATCCTTACACAGTGGTTGCCATGTGCCAGACACAGTTCCGAGCACCTTACGTGCAGTAACTCATTTATCCTCACGACGGAAGAAGAGACACGCATACAGAGGTTAAGTAACTCGCCCAAGGTCAGGGCCAGAACTAGCCCATATAGGGCCTTTGTGCAAGTCGGAAGAGGCTGCCCCATCCTCTGGAGAGATACAGCACAGCCCTGCACCGGGTACATGCCCGGCAGATGGAGACAGTCTGGATTTCAGCATCCTCTCATCTTCTTGTGCAGTGCACAGCCTGCGGGACTCTATGCTGCCCCATCAAAAGTCATGCAGCTAGTGAGAGGCAGAGCTGAGATTTGAACCCAGCTCCCCTGGCTCCCAAGTTACAAGTGGGTATTGTTGGATATGAAATAAAGGGCCTGCCAATCAATGCAAAACGAGGTATTCAGAAGCACAGATCTGGGTGACTGAGAGCGCCCAATTCTGTGTGTCTTGGATGACCAGGTCGTCAGCAATGGTGGGAAAATGTTACATTTACAACTTTACGGGCCAAGGCTTCTTAGCGTTTTCACCTTTGCTAATGGGAATATTCCTACAGTGGGTCCCATGCTTCTCCGCTGTTTAGGATGGAGTGCCCCAAATATAATTTAACCTCAAGTGAACTCCACACTATCACCCCTACTCCCTGCCCAGGGACCCTCCAGCCTCCTGCCTTTTCCTGAGACCCAGGCTTTTCCTCCCTATCCTGGGTAATTCATCTTCCTCTGCTTCTATAGCTACTACTGAAGAAAACTGAATGTGCAAGGGAGTTGAGGCCGTTCAAAGTTTGGTTTGTTTTTTTTTTTTTTTGGTGGTACGCGGGCCTCTCACTGTTGTGGCCTCTCCCGTTGCGGTGCACAGGCTCCGGATGCGCAGGCTCAGCGGCCATGGCTCATGGGCCCAGCCGCTCCGCGGCATGTGGGATCTTCCCGGACCGGGGCACGAACCCGTGTCCCCTGCATCGGCAGGCGGACTCGCAACCACTGCGCCACCAGGGAAGCCCTCTAGAGTTCGGGGTTTTAACCTCCTTCCTATGGCTTAGAATTCCTGTTCTTGTACCTGCCCAATTGCTTGCTCTTTGGGTCTCACTTGTTTCATGTGCTACAAGCCGCTACGCAGAGACAGTGGAGGGCCCCGGCCTGAACTCCCTCAACCTGCTTCTCCTCCCCCTTGGAACTCATCACCTCCCATGGTCACCTCCTTCTCCCTGAAGAAGGCAGCTGTGGGTTTGGGGATGGGGGTCTTGCTGTCCTTCAGCCCCCAAACTTCATTCAAGTCTTTCTGGTCTTAAGAAAACACTTCCCTTCAGGCCCAAAGGCCTTGAAACGTTCTCTCACCCCTCCATCTGGCTCGGTGTCCCCACTGCACTGAAACTGCTCTTGCAGAAGCCCTCAGACTCAGCTTCTTATTTTCATGCTTACCCTGCTCGACCTCACGAGGGCATCTGGCGCAGGGAGGCCTTCCTTTTCCCAGACACCTGCCTCTGGCTTCCCAGGTGTCCTTCTACCTCTGATGGCTCAACAGCCTCCTTCCCAGGACTCCCACCGCGACCTACATACTGATGCCTCCCGAACCAGAAACTCTGAACCCTGCCTCTCTCATAAGTCCCAGACCTACCTATCCAACTCCCAAATGGACAGCCTGACTGCATGGCCCATAGGCACCTCAAACTCAGCAGGTCTGAGCCAACCTCATTCCCTCTTGCCTTTCATCATCTAGTTGCCTCTCACTTCCCATTCTCCATTCTTCCTAACAGAATGCTAAAGTTTAGTTGGCCCTTTTGCACCCTCCTTCACAGCTAGGCGTAGGTGTATGACTAATGTCTGGCCAATGACATGTAAATGAAAGAGTCATGTGGTAATTTCAAAAAGAATATTTAAAGAACACATCCTTCCTCCAGCCCTTCAATCCAACCTACTGTCTGGAAAGTTGACATGACAGCTGGAGTTCCAGCAGCTATCTTGGAACAGGAGGACAAGGGGTGGCAGAGGGATAGGCTGGAAGGAGTCTGACTTCCTTACGACTTTATGGGCCCACAACACCAACCCTGGGCTACCTACCTCCAGACTTCTTTTGTGTATAAGAAAAACTTGCTTGTGTCATGATTATTTTACTTTGCTGACGTTGTTGTGAACGAAGCTGAACTTAATTTTAACTAATATTCCCTCCAAAGCAGTCTCGGTCAATAATGTCAACATTCATATTTGCTTATTTGTCAATTTTCCCCACTAGATCATAAGCAACTAAATGACAGGAACGTGTCTCTCACTTTTTAAATAAAGTATTTCAAACACCCAAAAAACTAGAGTGCAACATAATATACATTCACTACCAGATTTAACAAATGTTAACATTTTACCACATTTGCTTCAGACGTTTTTAGTCAGAAACGAAACATTATAAATGAGGTTAAAATTCCCCTTACACTCCCTCCTAGAGCCTTTTAACTTCCTCTCCTGCCCTTACAGGCAGCCACTATGGTGAAGCTGGTGGGTATTCTTCCTGTTTAGGATTTTATAGCTTTGGTACATCGTTTTGATTGTTTTTAACTCACAGAAATGGTTATGATGACTACACATATTCTGTAACTTGACTTTCCACCAATCCTTCTCTTACATGTGACCAGGCTGACTCGTGTTAGATTTAACCTCTGAATAGCTATACATTATGTAAATACACCATCATTTGTTGATATATTTCCCTCCTGATAGACCTTGAAGAGGCTCCCAGCTCTTCATAATAAAAAATGCTGAAGTATACATCCCTATCTTTTTCTTCTTGAGCACCTGTGTGATCGTTTGTCTAATACAGACACTAGAAGGAAAGTTTCTGGTTGTAGGACATGGGCATCCTTAACTTTACCACATAGTCAACTTTCTTTTGAGAGTAGCTGTACCAATTCATGCTCCCCCTGGCCCTGTGTGAGAGTGGGGTCTTTCCCCCCAGCCATGCCATATTTATTCCTGAACCACTGATTCCTACCTTACAGGACCGTGGCAGGAAACACTTTCATTCCCATTCTCATCCATAACGATCCCCCCAGCCCACCCCCTCGCCCTCGCCTGCCTGCGTCCTAATACTCTCAGCGAGTTACAGCAGAAACACGGGAAGACCCTCAACCTGAGCTCCTCCTCCCAAAAGGCTTCCTGGCTGCTATGTGAGGATGGGTCACCCTGCAGAAAGGATCTAGCTGGGCGGCCAACGTTCAGAGTGGGTGCGTCCATTACTCTCCCTGTACCACATCTCCCCGCAAGATGAAATCAGACGCTTCCCTCCTGCAGCATTTGGGGTAGGGGGAGTCCTCCACAACCACCTCCCCGCTAAAACCATTTCATATCAAGCCCACTCGCTCAAGCCTTCCCCAAATACCAACATGAAGACAGAAGAGGACAATTCAGAGGTGCCTGGCCCACTCTGAGCCCTCCCTCTTTCCCCAGAGTTCTCCAGCTGCTGGAAGGAAACCTCTCATCTCTGGGGTGGTGGCTTGTATCTCCTGATAAAGGAAAGTTCCAGGCAGAGAGAGGGGCCAACTTATTTATTTCCAAACACAAGCCAGATTCCAGTGTGACAAACACACTGGATCTGCCCACTGCGAAAGGGACGTGGGCGGGAGGGCCGGTGGGGAGGGAGAACTGGGGCTGCACAGGATGAGCCATGGCTGTTTATTTTTAGGTAAGTCAGGATCAAGTACACAGCCCCTTCCCCTTCCCAGTCTTGTTTTTCCCAACTCTGCCTGGCCGTGCATTTTTTATCTGGACTTGCCTCAAACACAGAAGGCAGTTGCCTCGACTCACTTAACCCAGGGGCTCACGAAGGGCGACAGAAGGCTCCTAGGTGGGAATCCACCCTCCCGCTCCACAAATGCCTACTGGGCACCTGTTCTGTCCATTCACTGGTTTAGAATGATGGCTATCATGCAGAGCCTGCCCCAGGAAGCTCACAGCCCAGCAAATAAATAATTGTGATCTTATGTGAAAAGATGGTGATAGTAAATACAGTCGTCTCTCGGTACCTGTGGAGGACTGGTTCCAGGACACCCTCCACCGCCAGATACCAAAATCCGAGGATGGTCACGTCCCTTAAATAAAATGATGTGGTTCAGTCGGATGCTGAACCCGTGGACGCGGAGGGCTGACTGCAGCGTGTGAGATAAAGGAAGTGCGGAGAAGGGGAACATAAAACGCAAGCTGGGAAACTCTGGCAAGCCCTCCTGGAAGGGGTGACGTTAAGCTTGGTCTCCCAACCAGCTTGGGTGATGAGCAGATATTTTATTATCAGTTATCATAATCCCAACCACTGCCTTCCTTTCCCATAACCATGAACATGAGGAGTAACCACAGAGTAGTCAGTGTTTGAGGAAAGCCCTGAGTTCCACAACAGAAGACCTGGTTCTAACCCAATCTGCCTCAACCGGAGCTGTCTTTGCCAACTCGTCATCCTTCTTGTGGGTGATGAGTGACTTGGAACAGTCGGCTCATTTCTCATGTTCTGAGCCGAAGCTCTCAACCCTCTCTGGGGGTTCCCTCACCAGAAGGGAAAATAGGAATAGATGCCCGGACCCACCCCAGAGACATTAAGTCAACTGGTCTGGGGTCGCGCCCCCAACATCCGTAAGTTTTAAAAGCATCCTAGGTGATTCAAATGTGCAGACAGGATTAAGAACCACTGTGGTCAACGCTGTTCTGGTGGTGGTGCTTGGGGGCTGGGTACCCCATTTCACAGTATGACCCAGAACTTGCCCAAATCAGGGAGCAGACAGAGGCCACATAGCCCCTAAGTGCCTGTTGTCTTCTCACAGGGATGTAATGATTTGAGGCAGAATTCTCTAAGAGTCCAGTTAGGAAGACAGGCAAATGGGGAATCCGCTATCTCCAAAGCTCTCCCTCTCTCTACCTGCTCTCAGCCAGCTAAGGATGCCCCCTCCCGGGGGCGGGTTAGGAGAAACAGGTCGCCTTCACAGGGCGCGGGCGGCATCCCCTCCCGTCCACTGAACAGGGGGTCACCTCCCCCTCAGGGAGCCCCTGGTGGAAAAGAGGAGGAGCTGGAGACAGCCCAGAGCCTGGGAAACTTGGGCCAGCACCGCACAGCCTCCTGCCTGTGAGCCAGCCACAGAGAGGCTGCTTTCAGACAAAGGGGCAAAAGGACAAAGCTTCACTGTGCTCGTTCTGAAGGAAAAGCCAGCCGAGACAGGGAGACTTTGGGGCCCACGGAGGTGGCATTAGCATTTTACTTATTTATTTATTTACCTTAATTTTATCTAACAAACACTTAGTATGTGCCAGGCACAGCCCAAAGCCCTTCCAAATATTAACCTATTTAGTTTCTGATCACACTGTTGGCCACAGATTCAGAGGTCCAAGCTTTCCAAACGCAATGTGCAGGGGAGGGGGAAAAGTCTAATTCTCCCTTCTCCACAGGTACACGAACCTTCCAAGGATAATAGTTACCTCCTGCATTCTGCCACTGCCTGGCCTGTGACGAGATACAGATACCACTTGGATCCAGGACTGTGCCCCAGGGTGGGACCTAAATTCCTCTGCCACCATGATGCAGGGCCATCTTCCATAGGAATGGAAATGGTGTCGTGGCAAGGTGGAAAGGACTGGGGAGTCAAACTCCACTTGCTGTGTGAACTCGGGTAAGTATCGTAACTTCTCGGAACCTCACTTCCGTGTCTGTACGGTGGGAACAGTGCCGCCGACCTCAGAGGAGGTGTGAGGGTGAAACGGATTAACTGCATACGACAAGCCCGGCAAAGGGCCTTACATCAGCTGAGGGTTCTTCCCTTCTCCCACCTGCAAAGCACCATCGCCATCCTCACTGGACCTCACGGCAGCCCTGTGAAGCTGAGTTACTATCCCCATTTCCAGGTAGGGAAACTGAGGCTGCCCTGGAGAAAGAACTTCTCCCGAGGCAGTGGAGCCCAGATTCAAAGCCTGTATCCTGTGGCCCTTGCGCTGAGTCCCTCCCCTCTGTCCTCATCCCCCACCCAGGCCGAGGGTTTAAACCATCCTAAAGTTCAGTAGCACTCCTGCTTTTTTGTTCAGTTTGGTTTGGTTTAAACCATGTCAAAAATTCCCCCACAACCTGGCCGCTCCCACTGCGGGACCCACAGGGTGGGAACCTCAGTCCCTGCCTGGGTCAGGTGTCCAAAGCAGGGCTGTGTGGAGAAGGGAGCTCTCACTCTGGGGACAGCTGGAGTCTTGTGACTTTCCGTGTGGCCCGGACTATCACCATCCCAGTTACTCATTCTTGGCATCACACCTGCCTGGGCCAGGAAGTCAGAGAGGAAATCGTGCTGACACCACAGAGGCGCCGAACGCTTGGGGTTAAAAGAGCCTCAGTTTCCTCGGCTGTGAGATGGGCGTGGGGAGGACGGGGGCTAAACGAAACCACCTTGAAGGGATTTCCTGTCTTCCTGCTTCTGGGAGCCCTAAGGGAGTGGTTGATTCAACCCGAGCGTTGCCTCACATTTGAGCCACAAGCCAGGCCTGGACCCGCGTTTGGAGAGTGGGAAACCAGGGCACAGAGGAGGGCCGAGGCTCCGGATTCCCACGACTGAAGGGTGGGGGGATACTGGGGATTGTTAAGGGGTGGGGGTCTGTCCAGGTAAGTTATGATTTTGATTAAACAAAAACCTCATGTCCAAGTCATCAGGACTGACCTCTGCAGCGGAACCCCGGCCGGTTTCCACTTGCTGACCATCACAGGCTACTATTGCGGGGGGGAGGCCTCTAGTCGGCCATTACTCTCATCACCCCCATCCTCACCCCCGGCAGCAGCTTGCAGGCCCCAGAAGCGAGATCTGCAGCCCAAGGCTTGACGGTCAAGTAAGTCTTGAAATGCCAGTCCCGCCACTTCTAGGCAACGTGACCCTGAACAAACCAGCCACAGCTGAGCCCTGACGTCCCGGCTCTAAAATGCTATGCAGGGTGAACGATACATGTGTCCCACCACAGTCCCCAGCCAGGGCTGGTTCCACGGAACGGCAGCTCCCTCAAAGGGCTGCACAGCTGAGGGATGTGGAAACGCCCCGGCACTGCTAAGACTATGCTTTTTTGGGGGAAAGGAGGTCCCAATACACTTTTTCTCCCCCTTGAGCATCACAACTTTAAGCTTGCCCCACTCCTGATGACAGAATTCTCGCCCCACCTCCACTCTCCCGCAGAACTTAGCCCCGAACGTCAACTATTCACCTAGACATCCACCTCTCTCCACACACCGTTGGGGCCCAACAAGGGCAGGCTCTGGGTGCCCAGCACAAGGCCTAGTAGAGACCAGGCGCTTGGGGGATGGATGGATGGGTGCGCAGTTGGACTGCAAACACCAGAATTACTAGACACGGCTTCTCTGATGCTCTGGGGGAACATCGATGCTTCTCAGAGAAAGTACACAAAGAAAACCTTCAGGCGCTTTCAAAATAAGTACCTTCGGCCTTTTCTTTTCACTTTAAGAGTATTAAAGTTCACGCCAAGTTTCACAAGTGGAACTTCCCCACCCAGCATTAAATGGCTTCAGAAAGGACAAGGTGTAGCTATGGCTTCATCTTGCTGCTGACGTAATCCAGCCAAGCCGTTTCACACCACCAGGGCCGGGCTCCCCAGGCTCCCTCACCTGGAATGCCCCTCCCCCTACATAGCCTCTGTGGCCCCATCTCCAGCGCACCTTCCCACCCCTAAGCGAGACTGACCTCCTCCCCTCCCCATCCTTGAGAGCACCCCTGACAACTGATTTTCTAAGTCTTCCCCCAGAGGCTAGTCTGACTCTGAGACTGGAAGTTCCTCGCGGGCCCCAGGCCCTGTCTTGTTTACTTCTTTTCTTTTTAATAAATTTATTTATTTATTTTTGGCTGTGTTGGGTTTTCGTTGCTGCGCGCGGGCTTTCTCTAGTTGTGGCGAGTGGGGGCTACTCTTCGTTGCGGTGCACAGGTTTCTCACTGCAGTGGCTTCTCTCGTTGCAAAGCACGGGCTCTAGGCGTGCGCGGGCTCAGCAGTTGCGGCTTGCGGGCTCTAGAGCGCAGGCTCAGTAGTTGTGGCGCACGGGCTTAGTTGCCGTGCGGCATGTGGGATCTTCCCGGACCAGGGCTTGAACCCGTGGTCCCCTGCATTGGCAGGCGGATTCTTAACCACTGCACCACCATGGAAGCCCCCCACCTTTTTAAAATGTCCCTCTCTCTCTGTCTACACACACACATGGGCACACCCACACATAAATGTGTAAGAGTGATTTAAAATTTTTCTTTTATGGTTCTCAAATTTTCCACGATGAACACATAGTAGTTTTATAATCAGATATAAAAAATAATTATTGGAAGGAAGGAAGGAAGAAAAAGAAAGAAACTCCACTCTGCACTGTCGTGGAAAGGGAACAACAGAAAGACACATCAAGATGTCTGTTCTTGGTTCCCTGTGTTGTCCAAACAATAGAATTATCTCTGTCATCAGGTAAATATGGCTCAGACTGGTGTCCTTCCAAACATTTTCCCAGGTGGCCCAACCCCATACTGAACATAACCCAGCTTTGATGATAATGACAATATTAACAATACTACTTTTTATCGAGCATTTACTGTGTGTTAGGCACTAGTCCATTTTTTCACTCATTCTAATTGACTCGTACAATGACTCCAAGGCAGTTATTATTATCCTCCTTTTACAGATGAGGAAATAGACACAGAGAAGTTAGCTAACTTACCCAAAGTCACACAGCCACCTTTCCTTGATTTTCTCCTTTGGTTTCTGCCTGGATGGGACAGGTCTCTTAGTTAGATAAAACCAGGTTTTATAGATGTTGTGCTTGTAAAATGGGGCTTTACGTTCCCAGGGACAGGTGAGGCAAGGAGGGAGTTACTCTGAGTAGTGATGGGAAAATTAGCATTAAGTCAGCCACATAAAACCAACTGTCCAATATCACCTTGATTGGAGGATATGATTGGAAACGCTTCTTTCTTGTTGTTGTTTTTTTAAGTATAAGAATTAATTCTCAGGACTTCCCTGGTGGTCCAATGGTAAAGAACCTGCCTTCCAATGCAGAGGACTTGGGTTCGAGCTCCAGTCGGAGAACTAAGATCCCACATGCTGCTGGACAACTAAGCCCATGCGCCACAACTACTGAGCTTGCACGCCTCAACTAGAGCCCGCGTGCTGCAAACTACAGAGCCCACGTACCCTGGAGCCCGCGCGCCACAACTAGAGAGAAGCCCGAGTGTCACAACGAAGAGCCCGCGCCGCAATGAAAGATCCCGCATGCCTCATTGAGGACCCCGCGTGCTTCAACTACGACCCGACGCAGCCAAAAAAAAAGTAAAAAAGAAAATAAATAAATAAATAAAAATTAATGATCTTATCTGGTAGGCCAGAAGAGATCAAATGCCTCTAAGCTGATAAAATAGACTCCATAGCCTACCTAACCTACAGTCCTTCATGCTCTCACCCAGAGCTGCCTCCCTCCATCCCTGGGTACTTCTATCATGTTTGGTTACCTGGTGTAACCAGGTGTGTATTCATGGAATATAGAAAGCAGAAAATGTAAAGGTGAGAACCATGGTATCTAGAGGCAAATGCACAGAGACCACAAGACATGACAGCAATAACAGAAGAAATGGAAAAAGTCTACAAGGCAGACCCAAGATTTCAAAAGCATAATTTTCTGGGACCATTATGTGAGGGGCAAAGCAGCCTGTCAGACCACACCTCAACAGAGGTGCTTAGCCTCCCAGCCACACGGGGAAAAAACGTCATTAGACTGTTTTGAAGAAAGTGTGTGTGCCTTCTTGAACCATTTAAAATGATGAAAACACACTTTGGTGCTCACAGGAATAAGTTTGTAACCAAGGAAAGTTTTACTTTATGTGACACTTGTTTCCTACAGCATCTATGAAATTGTGGTACCTGCTGTTAGCTGCCTTCCCATGTCCGTTCTCCCCGTTCTTCCTGAACTGTGGGGATCCCTGATTTTGTTCAGAGTAACAGTGTGCTCTGCTCCCAGACACCCTTGCAACCCACGGTTGCAATGAGACCCAGTTCTAGCCAATGAAATGTAAGGGGAAGCCTATTGCTTGGTACTTCCAGGAAGTTAGTTTCCCCCATTAAAATGGGTAAGAGTCAGCTTCCCTCTCCCTTTCTTCCTGCGTGGAATGCAGATGTGACGCCTAGAGATACAACAGCCATTTTGAGACCATGAGGGAAAATGTCATGTGCTGAGGATGATAGAGCAAAAAGATGTAAGGAGTCAACATGGAGCCCTAGGACTGCCTGCCTCTGGATTTCTTGTGTCATGAGAAAAATAATTCCCTTCCCTGTTCAACCCAGTGTTATTTAGATTTTCTAAACATGGAGCCAAGTGAACCCTAAGTGACACATTAATATCAGATTATAATCCCAGGTTGATAATATGACTCCTAATACTTTACTGTGTTCCTCCAAGAAGCCCAAAAAGTGTTTTTGTGTCATTGGGGCGCCCAGTAAAACACAGGCTGGCCGACCATTACTTACTAGGAGCTTGCCTGGCTGCTCCAAGTGGCAAATGGCCATTAATTGGTATTGTGTCTTTGCTAAGCTGACTTGCTTTTGCAACTTGGAATTTTGTTAGGAAACAAAAAGCGCTTTATGGCAAAGGGGTTAGGGCCACAATGGGACCTTTCTGCTTTGATTATGAAAAAACATTCAGAGCTTAGCTGCACTGCAAGCAGCAGCCAGGAGACTCGGCTGAGGCCTCAGCCTCCCTGACCGTCCTCCACTCAACACGCTGGAAGGGCGCCCAAGCCACTCAGGAGGAAGCGTGGCCTGCAGACACCAAAGCTTACAGGGCTGGGTATTCAGGTCCACCTGGAGGACTGTGATGGACAGGCTGTGCCCACAACGCTGCCTGCATGCCCCCTGACCAGGCTGCTACACGCCACTCACACAGGCCACCTGCGGAGTTACCCACGTGCAGCCTACACGAGCTTTAGTGCCCTGATCCTACGACGCCTGGAAAGGTGATGTGGCCCCAGTAGAAGCCCAGAGGCAATCCAAGGGGTACAGAGGCAGGACCGTGAACAAAGCTTCCCATACTGCTGAGCTCAGCCAGCCCTCCCCGTACACCGGCAAGGCCGATGTGCGGACAGAACGAGACGCTGTGATTCCACCACCAGAAAGCATGTAGGCGCGCACACACAGGCTTACCAAGAGACGCGTCCAACAGTGACCACAGAAGCATTTGTGGGTGACATTCCCAAACGGTAAACAAGCCAAATGTGCATCTATGAAATGGATACAAAAATTGTGCAAATCATTCAATGGAGTGATACATAGCAATGGCCTGAATAAATGACAGCTACGTGCAAAAATGCATGAACTTCACAAACATACAGTGCTGTGCCAAAGAAGCCAGGTACCAACGACTGCAAAACGATTCTCCTCATTGAAAGTTCAAAGAACAGGCAGAGTGCCCTGATACCCCTAAATCAGATACCCCTAAATCACAGTACTTAGGGGTATGTTTTAGTGCTGAGGTCATTATGTGAAGAAGCAAGAAAGGGACTACTATAAAAGTCAGGCCCCACAGGCACACGAAAAGATGCTCAACATCGCTAATCATTAGAGAAACGCAAATCAAAACTACAATGAGGTACTGCTCACACCAGTCAGAATGGCCATCATCTGAAAGTCTACAAATAACAAATGGTGGAGAGGGTGTGGAGAAAAGGGAACCCCCCCCCCCTACACTGTTGGTGGGAGTGTAAACTGATGCAGCCACTATGGAAAACAGTACGGAGGTTCCTTAAAAAACTAAAAATAGAGCTACCATATGATCCAGCAATCCCACTCCTGGGCATATATCCAGAAAAGACGAAAACTCTAATTCGAAAATATACACGCAGGGGACTTCCCTGGTGGTCCAGTGGTTAAGAATCTGCCTTCCAATGTAGGGGACGCGGGTTCTATCCCTAGTCGGGGAAGTAAGATCCCACATGACACAGGGCAACTAAGTCCACGCACCACAACTACTGAGCCCGGACTCTGGAGCCTGCGCACCACAACTAGAAAGAAGCCCGTGGGCCACAACGAAGAGCCCGCATGCCGCAAAGAAGATCCTGCGTGCTGAAACTAAGACCCAACACAGCCAAATAAATAAATTTTTAACAACAAAAAAAGAAAATGTACATGCAGCCCTATGTTCATAGCAGCACTATTTACAATAGGCAAGACACAGAAGCAGCCTAAATGTCCACAGACAGATGAATGGATAAAGAAGATGTGGCATATATATACAATGGAATATTAGTCATAAAAAAGAATGAAATAATGCCATTTGCAGCAACATGGATGGACCTAGAGATTATCATACTAAGTGAACTAAATCAGAGAAAGACCAATATCATATGATCGCACTTACATGTGGAATCTAAAATATGATACAAATTGTTATTTACAAAACAGAAAAAGATTCACAGACATAGAAAACAAACTTACGGTTACCAACAGGGAAGGGGGGGGATGAATTAGGAGTCTGGGATTAACAGTTACACACTACTATATATAAAATAGATTAACAACAAGGACCTACTGTATAGCACAGGGAACTCTACTCAATATCTTGTAATAATCTATAATGGAAAAGAAACTGAAAAAGAATATATATGTATAACTGGATCACTTTGCTGTACAGTAAAAATTAATGCAACATTGTAAATCAACTATACTTCAATAAAATGTTGTTTGTTTTGAAAAAAAGAAAAGTCAGGCCAGTGTGACAGTTGGTAGTAAAGGAAGGGGTCAGGGTCAGGAGACTTCTGGGACACTGGCAGGGTTTCCTTTCATGATTTGGACAGTGGTTACAAGGGTGTTCACCTCGTGATAATTCATCGAGCTGGGCACTTATGTTTTGTGTACTTTTCTGAATCTGTGTTATACTGTGCAATAGAAACAGTTTAAAAAGTGAAAAGGGGGCTTCCCTGGTGGCGCAGTGGTTGAGAGTCCGCCTGCCGATGCAGGGGACACGGGTTCGTGCCCCGGTCTGGGAAGATCCCACATGCCGCGGAGCGGCTGGGCCCGAGAGCCATGGCCGCTGAGCCTGCGCGTCCGGAGCCTGTGCTCCGCAACGGGAGAGGCCACAACAGTGAGAGGCCCGCGTACCGCAAAAAAAAAAAAAAAAAAAAAATGAAAAGGAATGATGTCTAGATAACAAACCCAGTCTTCTCTTCAGAGACGGAGGGGTGCCCACATCAGTGCTGTGACAAAGATTCAGCATTTCATCCTTCCCTGGATGTCTCCAGCATATTCATCTCTATCTCCCCAAACCAGAACTGTAAGCTCCTTGGAGGAAGGAAACAGTTAGGGACACATATTTACTCCACAGATGAGCGATGGCTATCTAAACAAGGAAGTACTAGAAAAGTCACTATGGGAGGAGGAGATAGACATTTGGCTGGGTCATCAGAGCAAACGCTAGAGCCCAGTGCATGGTCGGCACCTCAAAAAGGAGACTGGAGTCCAGGGTCTGGCTCACTCCCAGTCCTGAGAGGGGGCCCAAGCTAACTGAATACACACAAGATTGTTATACCCTGCATAGAGCCACTTTATTGTTTTATAGTGAGAAATTGCCACGCCGGGTTCTACTATCCTAGAAAGTCTGCATAAATCAGTGTATTCTCCCCTTGGGTGAGCAGGCTTACACACTTAAGCAAATGTCTCCTAGGCGAATTGTCCCTACCTAGCACCTAGCTTGGGAACTGCCATATTTAGTGGCATCGAGGGGAAAAAAAGGGTGGTGGGGGGGGTGAAGGATGCTTGCAGCTAAGCAGCACAGCGATGAAATGCACAGAAGTCTAAAGGCCAGGGTGCCCTCTCCCCTGGGCAACTTTGCTGGGCACTGCCAAGGTTGACTCAGGACCCCTCCCCTTTCTTAAGCTTCCGTGGATGACCAAGCCATCTTTAAATCATACATTCTCTCTACTGAGATACCTCAACCAAGCCACAGGCAAGCCCTGCTGGCCCAGGGACTACTCCCCACCCCGCTGTGGGGTCCTGCTGGAAACTTTGCCCAGCTCTCCACAGGCCCCTGATGAGTGGACTCTGAGAGCTCCAGGGGGCAGGCTGTTGACTTTCCTTCCTGAGTTCTAGTCTCCAAGTGCGTCCTGACACCTCCACCCATTGATGGGCGTTAAGCTTCTTCCCAGTAGAGTACAGGCAGCCTGCAGTCCCTCGCACACCCTCCACTGCCCCCCACTCCGCACCCCACCCCCTTCCTGCAGCAAAGCCACTCCCACATGCTTACCTGCCAGCACCCCAGAGTCCTCAAAGCACTCAGACTGGGAGGGAAATAAAAGCAGAGACCCTACCTGGGGCTGAGTCGTCATGATGGCGCGTACCCTCAACAGTACCTACCCTAAAGTATCTGCCCTAAAGGTGGTCTATTGATGACAAGTTTCCAGCCCCAGCCAGCCGTCCCCGCACCATGCTTCTTGTCCACCTCGTCACAGCCAACCATTCTGCACTGGCAAGATGTACTAAAATCTCTACCCCTCCTTTCTCACGTGCCTCTCACTGTTGTGGCCTCTCCCGTTGCGGAGTACAGGCTCCGGACGCGCAGGCTCAGAGGCCATGGCTCACGGGCCCAGCCACTCCGCGGCATATGGGATCTTCCCGGACCGGGACATGAACCCGCGTCCCCTGCATCGGCAGGCGGACTCTCAACCACTGCGTCACCAGGGAAGCCCCAAGGTTTTTGGTTTCTTTTAAGAGCTTCTAGATTGTTCTTCCAAGGGCTGTGTGTACACAGGTATGATCACCCCCACCTTCTGAGACCCTGTCTTCTAAGATGGGACAACGGCAGTCCTGCCCACTGTCAGGACAGCTGTGAAGATCAGGGACGTGAAGATGCCATGTTGTTACTGGGACAGAACAGCTGTCAATACAGAGGTAACACTGGTCCAGGAGTGTGCCGGGGAGGCACTGCGGGATGCTCAAAGGATTAAAACTCATCTGCTGCAAAGAAATGAGCCGGGCAGAAAACAGTATTTGTACACTTTAAAAAGAAGCTAAGGGGCTTCCCTGGTGGCACAGTGGTTGAGAATCTGCCTGCCAGTGCAGGGGACAGGGGTTCGAGCCCTGGTCTGGGGGGATCCCACATGCCGCGGAGCAACTGGGTCCGTGTGCCACAACTACTGAGCCTGCGCGTCTGGAGCCTGTGCTCCGCCACAAGAGAGGCCGCGATAGTGAGGGGCCCGCGCACAGCGATGAAGAGTGGTCCCCGCTCGCCGCAACTAGAGAAAGCCCTCGCACAGAAACGAAGACCCAACACGGCCAAAAATAAATAGATAAATAAATAAATAAATAAAAAGAAGCTAAGCAAGCGTTCTCTCGACAGCCTTCAGCTAAGCAGAGCACAGCACTGCTCAGGCATCTGGGAAAGAGGAGAGGCTACAGGGCGCCCACCGCGCACACGCCAGGCACAGAGTCACATTCAAACCCTCTTCAACAACCCCATCTTACAGACCAGAACACTGAGGCCTGAGGGGAGGTCACGCTAAGCTAAGGCCACTCAGCTATTCGGTGTTAGGGCTCAGATTTACTCTAGGCTCCCATGTTCTTTCTTTCCAATTCCATTTTGTCTGGCAGATGTCCATGCAACTATACAAAATGACCCCTCACATGGCTCTTGCCTTCTTCACCACGCCCTCTTACACGTTCTCACTTAATCCTTACAACTCTCTGGGGTGTGTTTCATCACCACCAACGTTCCCATTTTACAGATGAGGAAAGTGAGGCTCAGGGAGGTGAAGTGACTTGTACAAGGTCACTGAGATCAAGGTGGGCAGCCTCTGCCACCTTCACAGGGCACTCAGGGGTGGTCTTCCCAGACCTTTGGTTCTGCCACGACTCACGGCCCTCAGACAGAAGGACAGTAAGCCCATGGAAAGAGGAAAAACCACAAAGCTTATCTCTGGTCAGGGTGGAGCAGGCAGTGAGGAAGTGGCCCAGGTGGACTTTTGTGGAGACAGACTGCCCAATTCCCTGGCTGCCAGGAGGAAGACGGGGGAGGTGCTGGCCTCCTCAGGCCCCCAAGCTCAGATTACATGATGACCCCTACCCCCGGCCCCTGGACCAGGGGGTGGAGGCCAAGGCTGGGGTTTGCCCCTTCTCCCCAACACACACCTAACAGAGGGCTCTGGCCTCTTAAACCAATATTTTTTCAGTGTTTAAAAGGTACTTAACTAGGAAGCAGGGCTGTACTCAAGGGCCTGGAACACAGAAACCTGGGCCTTCCCCCTTCGCTCTGCAGAAGATGTGTTGGGGCCCCAGGTCTGGCTGCCCAGCCTCTGGGAACCTGGGTTGTCTGATGGGTCTGTTCAAAGTTCAGGCCCAAACTCAGTTAACACAGGAAAGAAGGGCCCAGTGGACACAAGCACACATGTCCTCTCCCAGGATGGGCACCCTGAATTGAAAGTCTACCCCTGCCCTTCCTGCACCTCCTGTGAGGAAGCGTCTGCCCCTTTGTCTTCGTCATGAAACTGAGGGTCAGAGGAAACAGAGGGACCGAGTCCAGAGAGCAGTGGTGTGGGGCAAAGAGCAAGACACTGAGTCAGATGGTGGTTTCACTGTAAGCTCCGGCACTTAGCAAACAGCAGGACTCTGGACCAGGGTTACTACTTAGGTCCTCAGTGATCCTCATCTGCAAAATGGACACCATGGCAGCTCCCAGCAGGTGGGAGGATTCAGTGGGATGGTAGAGTGCCCAGCACAGGGCTTGGCACATCACAGGTAACCTGTCAATGGTAGCCATTATTCTAACTGCCCAGAACCAGGATTCCAACCAGGGCTCATGAAGTCATGTCCAGTATGACACCCTGGAGCCCATGTCCACACCTCCTAAGGTCCACCCTAAGCCAGCCACTCAGCCCCACTGTGAAGTTCCTTCAGTGACCTGACTTCCTGCGCCCAAGACCCCAGAGGTGTTAGCAGGGTGGCTGCCACGGTAGACTCTCTGCCCCAGGGCACTTGCTCCTTCTCACCCACCTGGCAGGTCCAGGAACAGGAGGCACTGGGTACACGGGGGACTAGGTGGGTGCCCAGGTGGGTTTCACTTCTGCCCTCTCTAAGCCAAGTCAGCCTTTCGTCGGGCAGGACGGCAGCTGCCAGTCTACGCTCTAGAACAGTACGGTCCAACCGAAGTACAACACGAGTTCCTACGGAATTTTGTACTTTCTAGCAGCCACAAGAAAAAAGCGAAAGATGGCATCAATTTTAACGATACAGTATTTTATTTAACCAAACATACCCAACACATCACTTCAACACATAAAATATAAACACACACAAAATCAATATTAAAAATGAATGAGCTGCTGTCAGTTCTTTTGTTGGTGCTGTCTTCTAAGTCTGCCACGTATTTTTAGTTAGAACACACGCCAATTTGGACTAAGCCCCATTTTTAGGGCTCAACAGTCATGTGTGGCTAACGGCTGCCATATTGGAAGCAGCAGAATGAACGTTTCCATTATCGCAGAAAGTTCTACTGGACAGTGCAGCTGTCCTCCTTCATTATATCCTGGGAGTTGCAGGCCCTCAGGGCTGGGGAGTGGCCTGGGTGGGGCTCATTTTTCTGAATTACAGAGGGGGCTGATTTCTCGGACAGCTGGGGGCTGACAGGAAATACCTGTTTGTCCGCCTATGAAAAAGTTTTCCCCTCCTTCTTCCTCGAGCTTGGGGGTTTCCATGACACCTGCAGAACCCAAAACACCATCCCCCAGGGAGCTGAACCAACACCCAGACCCACAGAAGAGAAAGATCCAGCCTAGAGGTTGGGGGGCGTGGAGGGAAGACAGCAGATAAAAGCTGACCCTCAGCAGGGCTCTGGGCCGTGTCTTAGCTGAACAAACACCAAGTTAACGGGCTTCCCTGGTGGCGCAGTGGTTGAGGGTCCGCCTGCCGATGCAGGGGACACGGGTTCGTGCCCCGGTCCGGGAAGATCCCACATGCCGCGGAGCGGCTGGGCCCGTGAGCCATGGCCGCTGAGCCTGCGCGTCCAGAGCCTGTGCTCCGCAACGGGAGAGGCCACGACAGTGAGAGGCCCGCGTACAGCAAAAAAAACAACAAACAAACAAACAAAACACCAAGTTACCGACTACAAAGGGGGAGGTCTGACTCCAGGGGCTCCCAGCTGCCAGCCCCCAACACTGCTGCCTCCAGAGGGGACAAATTCGGCTCTAACTGGACAACCAAACGTCAGGCAGCCATTAAAACTCTAAACATGCACAGCTCTTCTAACAAAAAGGATGGCTTGTTAAACCACCACACAAAGCTAGAACTTTCACCTATACTGCTTCTTTCTGTGACTGTGGCAAAGTCCATTGGGTTAGGGTTACTCCCCTGCTACAGGCGCCCCAGAGTCAAATTAACTTGCCCGAGATGGCCCAGTCAGCAAGGGCCAAGGCCACACTAGCCAAAGCCCACCAGACCCCAGGCCCCAGGCCCCAAACGTATTACTATTCTACTGCCTCCCGGAGTGTTTTATTTTGGGGGGTGCGGGGTGTAACATCATCAAAAAGTGTCTTTGCTCTTTAAGTCCATTCACTATTACTAGATGCATATCTGCTACAGACAAGGACAGGAGGAGAACTGGAGATACGCAAACAGTTCAAATTAGGTCAGGGGCAGTAAGGCAATTATCTGTTTTAACATTATTACGCTGTTTGTGCAATGCATCATTTTTTCTTTTAAAGGCAGCTATCTTCTGGGAAAGAGGAAAAATAATGAGAGAAGTACCAAGAAAACCATGCAGGTAGCTGTCCTGGTCACCCCCAGCTCTGGAGTCCCACACCCCGGCGGTAGGTGGGGCTGAGGCTTGAACCACATTTGCATGGTGCTTCCAGTAAGACTGCAAACACAATGGTTTACATCAAAGAACTGGGTGGAGGCATGGTTGATGGCAACCCTTTGGTGACACCAGTACCTGGCACAAAAATATTAACAGCTAGCACGTTTATGGTGTCCTGGCCCTGTTGGGAGCACTTGGCACATATACTGAATAGAGTTGCTCATCCGAACCCCGCAACAACCCAGCTGAGCTAGGTGCAGTGCTCACCCAGTTATACTGATAAGGCAGCTGAGTGTCAGGGAGATTAACCACTCGCTCGGGACCGCACAGCTAGGGAGTGGCGAGGCTGGGATTCAAGCCCAGGCAGTCTGGCTCCAAGCAGGACTCTCAGCCTCTATGCTGTACTGACTCTCTTCTAACAATAATAATAACCCCCTGGCTGCCTGAATCTGCGTGAATCACACAGCTGAGGTGGAGACTGCTGGCACCTTCGCAGATTAAGATCCAGTCCCTCCTGGATTACTGAGGGCAGTGGAAGAGGGAGGGGACAGACGTACAGGAAACACACCCGTGCGCCTGCAGGTACTGTAAGAAAGGCAGTCTTGCCAGGCAAGGGGGCTGCACTGTGGAAGCCACACGAGTTAGGATCGACCTGTGAGGCCGGGAACACCCAGAGCGGAGAGGCTAGGTCTGCCGCCAGACCCCTCCGGCCAGCACCCAGAGCAACCACAAATGGACACTCCCACCGACAAGTGTCAGCGCAGCCCGCAGGGGCTGTCAGAGCTGTCCCAAGGCTCCTGTCCCATCCCCCTCCAGGCTCGAGTGCCTGGAAGATCTGAATTGAGTGGCAAGAGGCTAATCTGTCATTCCCCCCTTTCTCACTGTGAGGGCATTTTACCGGCTTGACAGGGCAGAACCCTCCAATGTGACAACCTCCGCAAAAGGCAGAGCGGGTGAGCTCTCGCGACGATGCCCCTTTTGTGGACGGGAACGCTGAGGTGCCTGGAAGCGGGAGTCAAGCTGACTTTGTTTTGCGCTGCTGGGAAGGGCTCTGGCTCTGCGCCAGGGTAAGCCAGCTCCTGGCACTAAATGATCATTCCCCAAGCCTCTGAGGGAGACGAGCACAACTCCTGAGCCTTCAGAGCAATTCCTGGAGGTGACACCCCCTCCCCGGGCACGTGCTGCGCAGGTAAGGCGATAGCTGCCCAGGCAATGCCGGGGAGACCAGAAGCCTTCTCCGGGACCAGCTAAAGGAGGACACCCCACCCTAAAGTATTCCTACTTCATGGTGACCCCAGGATTGGGGTGCTTCCTGCATATCTGAAACCCAAAATGAGAAACGCCCAGCTCTTCCCTCCTCTCTACTCAGGCCCCATCCTACTTGGTACCCGCCCCAGAAAGCAGGCTCTGTGTCCCTGCCGGCCACATCAGGTCATCTCTTCCCCCAGAGCTCTCAGAGCCCTCCAAGTTGGGCCCCATCATGGCACTGCTCACGTCCTGCCCTATCCACCCCCCACCCCCACCCAACCCAACTCACTCAAAAACATCACTGTGCCAGGTGCTTCACGAGGCCCTAGGCGAGTACAGATGGATTTTGTCCTCCAAGCATTCAGAGACGAGTAACTGATTGAAAACCACTCACTGAGTTGGGTGAGCACAGCTTCACACAGCCGCAGTCTGGGTAGGGTTTCCTGATTCCAGTAGGAGACTCAGATGATTGGGTAAGTCACTTAACCTCTTTAGACATCAAAGAGGTCTAGATGGGCCACACAGATCTTCTAAACTCCCTTCCATTCCTTCTATGAAGCAATCAATCTGCCAGCATCTCTAAATCTCCCACAGGGCTGAACACAATATCTTCACTGGAGTGAGCAATCCATAAACACCTGATGCTTGAGTCGCCAGCATCAGTATCCAGATAGAAACAAAAACACACACCACCTGCCTGATTCAAATCCTAACTTCTCCTTACTTTGGTTCTATTTAGAATACATCAGTCAGGATCAGATAGGCTATGCCATGGTAATAAAACAACCCCCAAATCTCAGTGGCTTAAATAACAAAGATCATTTCTCGTTCATCCTGCACGTCCATGTGAGTCGACCAGGAGCTCTCCCCTGGGCCTCCTGACTCCAGCAAACAGGCTGATGGAGCCTCTACAAGCCGGGAGCATTGATGGTTGCCATCGTAAGGGGAAAGAAATGTGGCGAACCGCACCTGAGCTCTTGAAGGTTTCAACATCAAAGTACCATCGTATTTCCTGCTGACAGTTCTTTGGCCAACGCAAGTCACATCTCCACCTAAGAGATGGTAGGAAAGCGCAACCCTCCCACGTGATCAGTGGGAGAACCAGAAAGAGGCGGGGAACTGCACCAATGACCACAAGCAGGGTTGGGGGCTTGAGCAGGAGTTCATGATCACAAACTGGCTGAAACAATGAATACTGTTTCTTATTCTCTTTTTTCTTTTTATTTTTGGCCGCGCCACATGGCACGTGGGATCTTAGTTCCCCAACCAGGGATGGAACACGCACCTCCTGCAGTGGAAGCGTGGAGTCTTAACCACTAGACCGCCAGGGAAATCCCTCTCATTCTCTTTAGATCCGAATTTCTTAACCTCCTACTAATGACACTGGAGATGAATAATTCTCTGTTGTGGGAGGCTGTCCTGTGCATTATAGAATGCTTAGCGGCGTCCCTGGCCTCTACCCATGAGATGCCAATACCAAACCCTTTCCCAAACTGACAACCAAAAATGTCTCCAGATATCGCCAAATGTCCCCTAGAAGGCAGATGGCCCCCAGTTGAAAACCTCTGCTTCAGACTTACAAGAAGCATCCTCTCTCTTCAAGAGAAAATGCCATCCTCTTCCCATAAGATACACGACTCGGAACTAACTTAAGAGACAGGTTTCTTGATTGCTAGGAATAATCATTGTACTCACCTCAAAGGGTCACTGTGAGGTTTAAACCAGCAAGTGCTCGTAAAGCCCTCGGCACGGGGCCTGGCACACGGGAAGGGTAAGCCGGCAGCAATGTTGCCTATGCGTAGAAGAGACTCGCTGTATTACCATCACCACCAAGCGCTGCTGCTAGCGTCACCGCCCAAGAGAAGACATGGGAAGAGTCAGGCATAGATTTCTTCCCGAGAAAGCAGAGAGTCACTCGGCCCAAGGTCATTCCTGCCTCCCCGGTGGCAGGAGTCCAAGACTAGGCTGGGAGGCTGCTGCAGAATTCCTGCCATTTGCACTCCAGCCCCCGATGCCTGAAGTCAAACAACGTCTGTGTCATGATTATGCCAGACGGTGTAGGTAGAATGTGCTGACGCTCGAGGGTGGGCAAGCACTGAGAGGTGATAAATGAGGGTCTTCCTGGAGAGGGGCTACGGCCAGCGACGCGGTCACCTGTGGGCCACAGTGACCAACTGTGAGGCTGCACACAGCTCGAGCCACCCCCCACCTACCACCCCCCCCACCAGCATCCCCAACCCGGCCCCCACGAGAGTCAGGTAGCCTTTTCACCCCGGGCTGGAGGGTGGGCGGGGGGGAGGGGAGGAGAGGATGGAGTTGATTTTAAGCAAAAGGAAAAGAAGGGAACATGGAGGAGAAATGGCAGATTTGAAGACGTTACGCTTACACGAATGCCTTACTTGGATCACAGCCTCTCAGAATTGGCAGAGGGGCCCTTCGTAGTCACTGAGGCCACCATCCTCCATCCTGACAGATGGCCACCTGTTGTCTCTCTTGGGATCACTTCCAAGGACCAGCCCAAGGATGGTCCCATCCACCTGGAAGTCTCTGATGAGCACGAGGTTCTCTCTCCTCGGCACTGGTTAGGAGCATGAGCTCCAGAATCAGCAGACCCGGCTTGGGATTCCAGCTCTGCCATTTCCTCCTGTGTGGCTTTAACCAGCTCCTCAGCCTTGGTCATCCTCAGGGCCCTTGCCTACAGCTGTGCAGTCTGAGCCCTGCGCTGAAGGCACCAGACCAGGAGGCAGGCTGGTGGGAGGAAACCAGCCCACATATCCTCACCAAACCAGGCGCCCTGGCTTGGTCCACCTGAGGGACACCTTTTAGTAATCTGCATGAAATTAGCATGGATATGCCATAGGGGCCAACCTGATACTCAGTTCCTCCACTTCGAGATGGGGATAATAATCCCCTAATCGCCACAGAGTTGTTATGCGGATTAATGACAATGATGCAAAGTGTTTTGCAGTGCCCGGCATATAGAAAGGGCTCAGTGATCATTGCATGAAAATTACAATACTCCCAATGATGATGGTGATGTACTTTATAGCCTTGGTCAATGCCCTGCCTCCGAAGCAACCAGAACAAACCTAAATGCTGCCTTGTGGGGCTGCGATGAGGATTAAATAAGATAATGTCCAAGAGTTGCTTAGCATAATAGGAATGGCTCTGCAAACAACAGCAATGATGATTACAGACTTGCACAGCCTTTGGTCTGAATTCTGCAGCTTGGAGCTCACACAAGTTGTAATCTTAGCACAATGCCTGGCACATAGGAAGGACTCAAAGAAATGCCAGCGACTATTATTACATAACATGTATACCCTCTGGTTTGCATTCTGCATCCTGGAGGTTCATTAAGTGTGATCTCTCAGTAAGGTTGTGTCAGGGATTCAGAGTTAAGCCACGTGAAGAGGCTGGTGCCAAGACCTGGCAGGGTCAGAACCATGACCCAGCAGCCCCCTTTCCCCTCCTCCTTGCAGAAGGACAATCTAGGCCTTTTCTTCCCGTTTCTCAGACCTCCAACACCTAAGCCTGGCATGCCTTGTTCTGAAAAAAAAAAAAAAGGTCAACATCCTTCCAAAATGTAGCCCCCAATTTTTCCTAACTTTTCAGTTGTTACAATGTTACTACTAGAACTTTACAGTATTCTTTTAAAAACAATTTCTAACTTGGAACCAAATAAATTAAAGTGTGGTACCCAAAACAGAACACGAATGTCAGATGAGGCCTGGCTGGTCCAGGTGGATGGAGCTTCGATGATGTTTGAACATCAAACCTTGATTGGCGTGGCCCAAGCCCCCACCTTTGCTTTGCTGGCCGGCAGGCACTCCTCGCCTCTGGAGCACAACGGCAACTGAAATCCGTCTTGTTCACCCAGTCAAACCTAGACTGTTCCCTGTGCACTTGCACAGCCGTCACTTACTGGCTGGGTGGCCTTGGGAATGTCACTTAACCTCTCCAGCCTCAACTTTCATCACCTCCAAGATCACCAGGGCCACTTCTGACTCATGTTAAAGGGCGGGCTTCAAGGGTGACATTTCTAGGAGCCTTCTGACACAGTGCAAAGCTTCACACCCACAGCACTACGGGAAACCTCCTTCAGGCAGGTCAGCCTACCGACCCTATACAGTCGTCCCTCAGCGTCCACGGGGGGATTGGCTCCAGAGCCCACTGTGGGTACCAAAACCCATGGATGCTTGAGTCCCAGACTCAGCCCTCCGAATCCCTAGGCTCCCCATCCATGGATTCAACCAACAGGGGATGGAAAACACAGTACACCATCTGTGGCTGGTTGAATCCATCGACATGGAACCCACAGCTACGGAAGGCCCACTGTGCTCCTTATAAGCTGGGATGGTCACCCATGCTGGCTCATTGCTCCCCGCCTTGGGCCTTTAGGAATCATGCCTTTATCCAAGCGCTGCAAAGACGCAGGATGTGCCTTCCTCCAGACTGACCCAGATCCACCAGCAAGACGAGGGCAGAGGTGGTACAGACACAACAGATGACTTCAGCCCCTTCCATCTCCACCAACCCTCCCAGACTACCCTCAAATGACAGGTAACTTAAATGAACCGGATGCTTGTCACACTCTCAAATCCCCCTTGCCCCCCCTTCCAAGGAGAAAGCCTCACAGACCCCTTCTACGTCGAATTTCAGGGGCCCCCTCTGCTTTGAGGGGCGGCTGATGAATTGACTCTG
The DNA here is from genome assembly GCF_951394435.1 of Stenella coeruleoalba. Taxonomy (NCBI): domain Eukaryota; kingdom Metazoa; phylum Chordata; class Mammalia; order Artiodactyla; family Delphinidae; genus Stenella; species Stenella coeruleoalba. Next base: position 17,092,303 of record NC_137165.1, read on the forward strand.
AAGCCATGCATACAGCTGTATCCCCTCCAGTTCCTATTTCCGCATCTCTCCACGAGGATTTTCACTGATGCGTTAGACTCCGGCAGCCCACGAAGAAGACATCACCAGTGCTTGGCCAAATGCTTTGTCGAGAGGCCTCAGGCGCTCCCCGACCTGGCAGCCAGCTACCTACCAGAACAGGAAAGGCCAGCCTGGCATGCCTTGTTCTGAAAAAAAAAAAAAGGTGGCCATCACCTTGACCCAGACTGGGCTCCAAACCTGCTCACAAAACAGCTGCTTAGTCATGCTTTTGGGAAGTTTCTTGGAAATGGAGCCCAAGCTCACCTGACTATGGTTTCTAGAATTCACTTTTTCCTAACTTCTTAAAAGCAGGGACAATCTCCCCAACTCCCAGCCCAGTCTTCAGGAGCCTGGCTCTCCCTTTAAAGTGCCTTAAATTGACCAACAATGATGGATGACCAGGTTCCCAAGTGCCCAGGATGAGACGGGGTAGCCTCATTGACAGCAGCCGGGAAAAAAAAAGAGGGGTGTCTCCCCTGGCTGTCCAGCGGCTAGGACTCTGGGCTTCCACTGCAGGGGGCACGGGTTCACAGTTCGATCCCTGGTCCAGGAATTAAGATCCCTCAGGCCGCAAGGTGTGGCCAAAAGAAAAGAAAAAGAAAGCAGCCGGTGCTCTCTGGCCGTGTCCACTCCATTCTCTGCCTCAGTTCTCTTACTCCGGGTTGGGTCACCCTTGCTGCCCAGGGACCTAACAGAACAGAGAGGCCACGTGAGCCGCCGCCCTGCTCCCCTCCACCCCCGGGGCTCTGGCCGAGCTGCAGCTTACCGTGCCCTTGCTCTTCTCGCTCTGAACAAATTCTCAAGAGCCCTTTCGATGCCTTTCCCATTTGTTGAAGCTGTTAGCCCCCCTGACCCGGTTCTAACAGGTTGATGTGCGCTCCCTCTCACCCTGGGTTACTGGCCTCCTATCTCCATTTTTTCGCAGAAGTCCTCCAAACCCTGAACTCAGACCTGTGGGTTTTCTCTGCAGACACACTAATTTCTGTAAAGGCCTCACGCAGCCCTTTACTTCCTCATCATGAGCATTCCCAGGTGTGGTTAAAAAGTGGCCCCCCGGACTTCCCCGGTGGTGCAGTAGTTAAGAATCTGCCTGCCAATGCAGGGGACACGGGTTCGAGCCCTGGTCCAGGAAGATCCCACATGCCGCGGAGCAACTAAGCCCGTGAGCCACAACTACTGAAGCCCACGCACCACAGCTACTGAAGCCCACGCACCTAGAGCCCGTGCTCTGCAGCAAGAGAAGCCACTGCAGTGAGAAGCCCGCGCACCGCAATGAAGACCCAACGCAGCCAAAAATAAATAAATTAATTATAAAAAACAACAAAAAAGTTGCCCCCAAAGTCTCTACTGAGGCCAGTGGGCCTCTACCGGTCCACACAGCAGAAGCACCTGGGAAGCATTTTAAAAATCCTAATGCCAGGCCCCAGCCCCACAGATTCTGGTTGGGCTTCTCTGGGGTGGGGTCTAGGCCTCAAATATTCAAGAGCTCTCCAGGTGACTCTCACGGGCAGCCAGAGCTGGGACCCGCAGCCTGTGACCGGACCACGAGCTCAGACACTGGTGTGTATCGGGATTACCTGGGGCACACAGAGGCCCCGCTGGGTGGGTAGGGCAGGTCCGGAGCCTTTGTCTCCCACCAAGGTCCCCAAGTGACACTGGTAATGACTAAAATTTGAGAACCATCAGACTGTCTGGAAAACTGGACATCAGACACAGTTTAAAAATGGAGTTTGGCCAACTGGGCTTTTTCCTTGGAAACTCCCGGGCTGCTTCCCTGTGGTTAAAAATCACCCAGACAGAACTGTCACACCAAGCTGCGTGTAAGTAGAGCCTGCTGGTCAGGAGGCATCTTTGAGGGCAAAGTAATGCTACTGCTGAAGGAAAAAACAGCACAAACACATATGCACACACACTCCCCTTTTCTTGCAGCAAAACTTGTACAAACTTGTCTGCCCATCCCTGAGAGAAACTGCCAACCTGACAGTCTTGTGTGTATGCATGCGTTGACTGTGCCTGACTTTCCAGAAAGGTGCACTTCCCTCTCGGTCACTGAGTTTCCTCCTGGCATAAATGCTGCTACAGTCAAGCAGGTTTTCTCAAATGTTGTTCACTACTGGCATATGCCACCAGTGCTATTATTTATTTGATTTTCTTTTATTAAATCTATTCACTTTTTAAAAAATTATTATCATTGCCATTAAGGGACACCATTATCTGTGCCAGACAGAGAAGATTTCCACAAAAAAAGTCTCATTGAAACAAAACAATATTCTTAAATCTAGCAGACCCTGTTGCCTCCAGAAGCCTGGGATCCAGAGGCCCGTTTCCTCATGATCTGGCCCTTTGCTTTTTAAAAACGGAGATGGCATTCGGACCCTCGCCTGGAGGCCACTGAAAGCTGGGAAGGGGGGTCTAAGGAGACAGTTGCTTTGTTATGGGATTTAAGGTAGTTAAAGCCACATCTGGGCATCCCCTGAAATCGTCTGGGGTGCCCACCCTGCACTTTGTCCTTAGCTGAGTTTTCTAGAAAGGACAGCCATACCGAGACTTGAAAGGCACTGGGATTGCTGGCCCTGTAATGACAAAAGGACAAATCCCATCCACACGCCAGAGCTGCCCACTGCCCAACCCTACACTGGTTACTCAACCTTTCCCTGCTTCAGTGTTTTGCAGGGGGCTGCTGGTCCTTCGCCTCCATGGAGATATTAAGGGATGGAATGGAATTATCAGGAACGCACCCAGCAAGCCCCGGATGAATGTCTGCTGTCCTCATATAAAACAAAGGTGCGGGGAATTCCCTGGCGGTCTAGTGGTTAGGACTCCACGCTTCCACTGCAGGGGGTACGGGGTTCAATCCTTGGCTGGGAAACTAGGATCCCGCACACCGCACGGCACGGCCAAAACAAAACAAAGGTGTGACTAAAAGAGCTGAAGACCAAATATCTGCTCATCCCCTTTTCCCAATGGGAGGGAAGAAAGGACCACTTACTACTGCCACCCTAGAAAATACCAGATCAGTCAGCATCTGATGCTTCCCGTTTACAGAAAAATGAAAACACACATGGGCTTTTAAAACTTTCTAAACGGGGCTTCCCTGGTGGCACAGTGGTTGAGAGTCCGCCTGCCGATGCAGGGGACACAGGTTCGTGCCCCAGTCCGGGAAGACCCCCACATGCCGCAGAGCAGCTGGGCCCGTGAGCCATGGCCGCTGGGCCTGTGCATCTGGAGCCTGTGCTCCACAACGGGAGAGGCCACAACAATGAGAGGCCCACGTACTGCAAAAAAAAAAAAAAACTTTCTAAACAGAAGCTGAAATTCAGGGCAGGCCTGGGTGGCCGCGTCCAGCGTTCTCAGCCTTTAGAAGATGACCCCGCGTGCCTGTGGCCACCAGCACACTCACCTGCCCCATTGACAGCCACACTCCCGACCTCCACCCTGCTAGCCCCTCAGTATTCCTCTAAGACATTTTTCATCTTCACTCAGTGGGAAAGGCTATCAAGGTAAAAGGTACACAAGTTTGGCTGGGGGTTGGGAATGCTGAGGGCCACTGACTCATCTGAAATAGCATGAAGGGCTTAATCATTAATCTCAGGTCCCCCAAGCCTCGCGTGCTGGTTACCACGGCACCCACAAGGTCTCAACCTGAATTCTTGCTCTCGGGCCCTGTCAGACAGAGGCCCAGCTGGGCAGCACCCAAACCGTGCCGGGGCCCTCCCCTCCGTCCAGGGGGACAAGGAAGGAGGACCAGGAAATCTGGCTGTGACGGATTTAAATCCAGCAGAATCAGCCACAAGCCTCGACAAAACAGAGAAAGAAGGCATCAGGTTTTCTTATTTTGGGAAAAATTGGGGTTTCATTAACCAGAAGTATCTTTTATATGTATCCTTCTCCCCCCACATCTTATTAAACAGAATTGGAGACAAACAGAAGCATCATGGCTGTCTCTTTCCAGCCATATCTGGTTGGTTAGAGATGAGGCATCCCCTCGGACAAACCTAAAACACCACCCTTGCACCTCAGTCTGTTGCTCAGAATAAGACTTGTTCATGCTGCAGTTCCTAAAGGAGAGACAGGCCCATCCTGAGAGCAAAATGCAAAGCCTGACCACTGGCCCATGAGGTCCCAATAAGCCAGAGCCTGGGGCTCCTCACAGGACAGCGGGCAGAGCCCAGAAGGTTCCAGAAACATTTACTATCTGCCCACATAAGACCCAGCCATAAATTAGCCTTACAGGCAACGGTATCCCATTCCAAAAAGGACACATTTTTCCAAACCCTTCCCTCTGGGCTTCCAGGGGCAACACAGGGAAACAAAATTTCACCAACCATAATGGGCAAATATAAGCCCACCTGAAAAAATAAGATGATTCTAGGGACTTCCCTGGCGGTCCAGTGGTTAAGACTCCACGTTTCCAATGCAAGGGGCGCCGATTCAACCCCTGGTAGGGGAACTAAGATCCCACATGCCGTGCGGTGCGGCCAAAAAAAGTATAATAAATAAATAAGATGCTTCTAGGCTTTGAAGAGAAAGTCTGTGCCTGATAAGTGTCAGACAGCTCCAAGGAAACCGAACCAACTGTAGCCCCGCCATCAACTCAGTTTCCACGGGGATTGCATGATCGACGAAGCAATGAACCCTCTGTGAGAACCGGTCCTGTGATTCTGAAGTCACACTGATTAAAATACCCACTTGGCAGTCACGTGTTACCTGGTGGAGGCAGTCTTACTAGACCGCATTGTTCATAGGATTTCAGAGCTAGGAGCGTCGTTAGAAATAATCACCAAGGGGCTTCCCTGGTGGCGCAGTGGTTAAGAATCCACCTGCCAATGCAGGGACACGGGTTTGAGCCCTGGTCCCGAAAGATCCCACATGCCACAGAGCAACTAAGCCTGTGCGCCACAACTAGTAAGCCTACGCTCTAGAGCCCGCGAGCCACAACTACTGAAGCCCGCGCACCTAGAGCAGGTGCTCCGTAACAAGAGAAGCCACCACAATGAGAAGCCCGCGCACCACAACGAAGAGTAGCTCCCACCCTCCCCAACTAGAGAAGGCCCGTGCGCAGCAACGAAGACCCAACGCAGCCAAACATTAAATAAATTTATTAATAAAAAAACAAAACAGAAAGAATCACCAAGCCGCCCTCTCACTGCCCATCTCTACCCTTGAGGGCAGAGAAGGGGGCTGTGTCCCAGGGAGACCAAGGAACCAGGCCTAAGTCATCATCTGGCTAGACACGAAGCCCCACGTCCTCAAACTCCTGGTCCAGGCTGACCGCTGCACCTCACCCACCCTGTGTGAGGGGCTCCCTGGCCTCCTGAGTCAGATACACAGACACACATACACTGTTTTTCTACCAACGAGACACTGGATAAGGCCAGGGGAGTAAGAGACCTGGGCGGGGGCGGGTCGGCGGGGGTAAGTGAGAGGATCGGCCCCTGATTACACCCCATCCCCTCCGCCTCTAAGCTGCGCATTCTTTTCAAAAGGCCAGAAGCTTCTGCTCTGCTGAGACCAAGCTCCCAGCACACACCCTCTCCAAAACCAAGCTCCGCTTTTCCAACTTCTTTCCCTGCCCCACAGATAAAGGAAACAACCAGGCCTCCCCCACTTGGAGACAACTCACAACTGCGCCGCCCACTCCCCGCCGGCCACCCGCTTACCCGCGGCGCCCTCCTCGGTCCACTCTGCCCGGAGCTCCTTCCCTCTGTCCTTCCTGCTGCCGTGTCTGGGCAGGATCACCTGGGGCACCTGCTCATGGGCTGGGCCCAGGGACACTGCCAGGGCCGCCTCCCGGGAGCAGGGAGCCACCCAGCAGGCCACACTGAGTCAGCAGTCAGAGTCCAAAATTGGCTTCCTGGACAACCTGGAAGGGACACCGCCCACTGGTGCTCACAGAGCAGTCTCCATAACGAGGCCATCCACTCCGAGAGGGAAGAGCTCCATCAGGATTTGTCATCCATTCAGCTTTTAAACAGCACGCAAACGCCAGAAATCTCCTTCCCGCTCTTGACTGCTTTTAAATGTAAATCAAAAGCACTCTGGAATCTAATCTATTGACCCCTGAACAGGTCCCTAAGAGAACATGAACCCTGTAGAGTCGAGGCCGGCTGGACACGTGGCAATCCCAGGTCTAGTTAAGGCTGCTGGCCAGGCACAGCGACCCCAGGCAAGTGAAACCCATCCCTTTCGCTCATTTTTTTACCACCTGGGATAGATGCATTCTGTTAACCGCACTCAGAGGCGGGCGTCCAAATTACTGCCACCTGCCTGTGCCTTCCCTTCCTCCCTTCCCACAGGCCCACGTACCTGGACAGCCAGGCAAACGTGCTTCCTAAATCCCTCAGCCCCACCAGCCCACCTTCCCAGGAATGATTCTCTATACTCCCCACATAACCCCCGTGGCAATTTCACTCTCAAAATTTAGGTCTTTGTTTGGGGGGCCTTAAAAAAAAATCCCTACTTGTTCGGGGTAGCTCTTTGTACCCCAGCACACAGACAGAGGAGGGGGAGAAGGAGTGTGGCTTCCACTCCACAGAGACCCATGAGCGCTTCCGGGCCGCTGCTCCAAACCCTGGCAGACATCAGAGGTTGAGACTGATGGCAGCCGCCTCGAACGGTGGGGACAAAACCAAACCTCCCCAAGAACCCCAAGTTTCGCCTCGGCCAGGCAGCGGAAGAGGCGATGTGAGCCCCCGTCCATGGTACCCAGAATGGGACCCTCAGGTGCCCCAAATTAAAGGGCGAAAATCCAACAGGCAACAACCTTAGCTGAAGCAGGGGCTGTTTTGCTTTTTAACTGTCCCAGCAGCTACTGAATATACCCAGTGCAACTTACAGTACTCTGGAGATCCCATGATTTCCTATTCAGTGCCCCTCCCTCACCACTGTACCCCATAATTACAGACAGTTGAGGGTTGCGATTTTTTTTTTTTTTTTTTTTTTTTGCGGTACGCGGGCCTCTCACCGCTGTGGCCTCTCCCGTTGCGGAGCACAGGCTCCGGACGCGCAGGCTCAGCGGCCATGGCTCACGGGCCCAGCCGCTCCGCGGCATGTGGGATCTTCCCGGACCAGGGCACGAACCCGTGTCCCCTGCATCGGCAGGCGGACTCTCAACCACTGCGCCACCAGGGAAGCCCGAGGGTTGGGATTTTTTATGATGCTGCTTTTTAAGTGCATGACAACACAGAAGGAAGGGTTATTTAAATCTGAGTTCGAGGGGGGAAAAGGTCAGCACTGAGAACAGGGCAAATTAAGAACACATTTCTCTGGGGTTTAGGGAATTCAAGGTCACTTGCAAATAAACAAGACAAAACTGAATCATCTGGCCCATGTGGGACACGGGATCCACCACCTCAGGGTCTGACAAGCCAGGAGCACTGTACGGGGCTGATCGTTAATGTCTGTGATTAGAAAATCTACCACCTTGAGGGATTCAAGGGCATGACTTCCCGTCTGACAGTCCAAGAGCTTTTTCTTGATCCCCTAATGCACGCCCTGCTCTGAAAAGCACACATAATGGTTAGGGACGAGGACTCTAAGATCTGAACGATATGGCTGCATTCCCAGCCTCCCCATTTTACTGACTGTGTGACCTTGGGTGCATCAGTTAACTTCCCAGAGCGTCGGTTTGTTTATTTATAAAATGGGGATAATCTTCCCTATGACTTCACAGGGTTTCACGAAGATGAAAGGCGATCAGAGTCGTCACGTGCATTGCACACAGCAGATGCCCAATGTGAGCCATAATCAGAGTGATGGAGGAACCCACACTGCTTTGGGAAAGGTTTGTGAGGCCAATGCTTTCTATGAAGTGGCATCTATAAAGCAAGACAATGCCCACCCCCACTCCCCACGGAATATATTTTCCAGCTAAGAGAAAAAGCAGGGCTGAGAATGCCAAGTGCTAAGTGTATAATACCATTTAGTGAGCACCCACCACGTGCCAGGAATTTAACCATATTTTCACACATCCTTATCATCCTGCAAGGCAAGTACTGTTAGTTCTATTTTTCAGGTGGGGAACTCAGGCTCCAAACGTGTCCCACCTCCTCCCGATCCCAGGCCAGTCTCTGCAGATGTGGCCGCTCAGGATCCGCCTGGCGGATCCACGGAAGCACGGTGCCTCAACTGCAGGTCCAGGTGCCTCAACTGCAGGGCCTTTTGTCCAGCTCGTGACACTCTCCCTGCAAATGACATGTACAGCACATAACTCGCTGAATGTTCTAGAGCTATGAGAGATCACAGGAGTGTTAGGAATTCAGCCCAAGGGAGAAGTGGCTTGTCCAAGGTTACATGATGGGTCAGAGGAAGGGCCAGTGTTCGGCTTCAGGTCCAGTGACTTTGGAGAAGGAGCTGGCCAATGGATGCCAGATGGTTCCTAGGGGAGTACGCCGGCACCGGGAACAAGCAGGCGTAGCTCTGAACAGATCTCAGAGCAATGCAAAGGTGAGCTAAACTGACCCCTCCCTCCTCAGACTGACAGGAAAGCAAAGCGTGCCTGCCGTGTGCTGGGCCGGCTGTCTTCAGCTTGGTTCACCTCTGAACCACGGCCTCAAGATGATCAGCGTTTAAAATGACCTTCCTAGATGCTTCATGAAATTCTCTTTTGAGGCCACGCCCTCCTTGCTATTGCACGCAAGGAGCCTCTCCTCTCCTCCCAACTACCACGCGTCTGCTTGTCTGTACCATCTGTCTCCAGCAAAGGAGTTTCATCAGGTGGCTGACCCCTGTGAATAATTGAAGGTGATCCCCTAGCCTGGGCGAGGCCTACGGAGAGAAGGGTGGCTTGTTAAATTAGGCATGGTGGGGAGGCACTGCCAGCAGCTTCACAACTGCTTCCTCAACAGATGGCAAGCAGAGTGTATCGGGAACGCAGCCCACAGAGCCCACCTGCCGAGGGGAAAAACAAGGCAGGAGCCAGGGGCTCCCGTTCAGCAGGCCAGCTTTCCTAGCATCAGAGCCCGCACCTGCAGCCCAGCTCCTCCTTCAAAGACCTGTGCGATGCTGGGCAAACCCACCACCTAGCATGGAGCTGTTTTCTTACCTCCAAGGTGACCTCTTTTTAATTCTGAGGAAGACACCAACTACAAAGCAAACTTACTCAAAGTACTAGTCTTCTGGGGGACCGGGAAGAGCTCCATAAAGTAAGAAATACCAGCCTCCCCTTCATCCCCTGAATGTCAAGTTCACAGTTAGGTGGGTACCCTTCCCAGCTGGTTCCTATACCAGTGAATGATGGGGTTCTCGTGCACCTGTGTGTATCTACAGCTAGAGGTATAAATACATACACACATCTTTTTAAAAAAGAGGAATACACCAGATATATCGTTCTGCATCTGACGTTTTTTACACTTAATATGTCATGAAACTCTTTCCGAGACGGTCTACTTTACAGTTATATAGGATTTCATAATTGATTCACTCTTTCCCTTACTACTAGACGTAGGTGTCTCTAAACCTTTACTTGTAATCACAGTGCTACTTTGAACAGCCTTGTGCATATACCTGTATGTGTACAGGCCATGGTTTCTATAGGTGTCAGATTCCCAGGACTTGGATTGCTGAATCCTGAGGAATTTTCAGTTTTAATAATTACTGTCAAAGTACCATCCAAAAAGGTAGCACCAATTTGCACAACTTGATTATGTCCAAGAGTTGCAAGCCGCTCCCTGGATCACAGGAAAGAGGCTCAGGGACCCAGAAGAAAGACCCCGGGGCCTCTGCTGCCCACCTTCCACCACCCCCATCCCACCCGTTCAACCACTCCGTTCCATTCTCTTTATAAATTGGCTTTCCACAGAAGATGTCACCAGGGAAAGAAAGGAGGATTGCTTTGCCTGAAACGTTTGAAAACCACCTAAAAGATACTCATAATTGCTAACACTGATGCAGCATTTACTATGTGCTGAATGCTTTACAAGGAAAATCTCATTTAACGCTTCAACAGCCCCATTTTATGGATGCGGAAACTGAGGCGTAGAAAAGATTTTTATAAGGTCCCTCCAGTGTGCTGACAAGAGGTGGAGCCTGGACAGACCTAGGTGACCGGATTCTGGAATCCACACACCTGATCAGCACTTTTACTACCTTCCAGAGAGGGGACTGAACACACAGATGCACACGGACCCACAAATACAAATGTGCTTCCAGAACGTGGCCTATTGGCCTCTTTGAACCAACTTTATTTGAGAAGCTTCTGGGTCGTCACCTTTCTGCCCAGGCTGGTGAACCCAGGGAACGGTGTCACTGAGAAGGTGCCTGCACCGCCTCTTCTCCCTGAGGACACTGCCGCCTCCCAGCCCCTCGCCCCTCAAACCCAAAGGCCATCATCATCCGTATTCCTGACTCTTTGGGGCCTCCTCCCGGGCAGGTCAGCCCTCCCCGTTTCATGGCCGCACACCCTGAAGGAGGGGGAAGTAAAGAGACCAGGGGCAGAAGATCCACTCAACGGGAGAGATGAGCAGCAGAAAGGCGCCAAGGCCCGCTACCCCCCATTCAGTGACCTCTGACCTTAGCATCTACTACCCCTCAGTTTCTACGCTGTGGCCCGTCCACATTCAGAACTGGGAGAGAAAGGAAAGAAGAGCCCGAAAGTTTGCACGTGTGGATGGCAGCACGAGCTCGCTTACCAGGAATTTTGGTCCAAAGGGAGAGGTGTGGGGGTGCAGAAAAGAGGAAAAAGAGCAAAAAGGGAGAGAGGAATGGGAAAGAAGAAATGAGGAAGCGCAGATGGAGCAGGAAAGCGAAAGGGAAAAGGATCGCCTCAAAAACACAAGTGGCCTGGCCTTGAACCCCCAAACCAGCTCCCCTGCTTCATTCCCATCTGCAGAAGATGGAGAAAAGAAACTTTTCTGCTTGGAAAGAAAAGGAACTTTTCTGCTTGGAGAGAAAGCCTGCAGATGAGTTCTCAGCAGCACACGTCTCCAGCGCCCGTGGCAGCCGCCAGCGGGGGATCCCGTGCTCTCCCAGAGACCCGGCCCCGAGGGGCTTCCGGGAGAGCGTGGCAGCGGACAGGCAACGCTGGCTCCTGGAAGGCGCAGGGAGAGGGGCATAGGCCATCCAGGTGTGAGGGGACCAGAGCCATCCACGCAGGGCTTCCCTGCTTTGAGTATTTCCATGTTGTTTTGTAAACGAGTGACAGGTCAGGGAGGCTGATGCAACTGGACCTCTTACAGCATATTTTGATTAATGTCAGTTCCTGGAAGCCGGAAGAATTATTGCAGCATTGTTGGTAATGGCAAAAGATTGGAAACACCCTGAATGTCCATCAGGAGGGATTGTTAAACAAATAAAATAAATACTGGCACATCCAGAAAGAATGTTATACAGCTATTAAAAAGAAGATAGGGACTTCCCTGGTGGTCCAGCAATACCCCAGATGAAATAAGTGAAAAAAAAAAAAAGGTACAGAAGAAAATAAAGAGCACGCTCATTTGAGTAAATGGGATGAGGAACACAGTAGATAGGATGATTCCCACCTAAGGCACTGGGAAGGCTCTATTTCTCAACCTGAGTGGTGGGTACACAGGTGTGTATTCTTGAGACCGTACATACACTGTGTACATGTTTTCGGATGTATGCTGTTTCAAAACTAAAAATTTTAAAGGTGGGAACATGTGTGTACATTTATGGGTGCATACGCACAGAAAATCTCTAAAAACTTCGAAATGAATGCCTCTGAGAAGGGAAACTGGGGGTGAGGGAGCCCGTGGGGTAGGGCACAAGGGAGGTTTACTTTGACTCTCTATCCTTTTATAACTTTTCAGTATCTTTTACCACATGCATGAATTGCCTATCAAAAAAAAAACAAAAACAAAAACCCATACCAGTCACTGGCAATTCTCCAGGGTGTTTCAGCATCACAGATCAGGAAAGTACCCAAGGGGCCAGTTTCCCCATTTTACAGCTGAAGAAGCTGCAACTCAGAAGCTCAGAGCTCCGGTCCATGGTCACACAGCATGGGAGTGGCAGACTCAGGAAGCCAAGCCAGGTCTCCAGGTGCAGGTCAGTGTTCTCCACCCCTGTTCTCTCAGCCAGGAGCTCCCAGGCTGCTCCAACCCAAGGACCACCTGCCTGGCCTGGTCACACCCTCCCGCAGCCCCTTCCCCACCTCAGTCACATCCAGGGCAGGGAGAATCAGGGGAGGGGCCCGGGATGGGCGTGATGGACACAGTCAAGGTTGGAGCCTCCAGCTCTGGAGCCTCCCGACCCCGTGTCCCCTAGGCCGCTGCCTGCAGCCTGTGGGCACACGGACGGGCAGGCTTCAAGGCTCCCATCTCCCGTCCTGACACTCCAGGCACTGTCAGCTGCATGGCCTCTCCTGTGTCCTCAGCAGTTAACCTCCTAGAAAACCAGCCCCCAGCAAACCTGCTGGAGGAGTTCCACATTCTGGCCACTTTGCAGTCATAAACACATCTAGGGGGAAAAAGCACTTACCCTGATGTCTTCACGCCAGCAACCAGGCACCAGACCGACCAGCTCAACAGCCTTAGATCCCAGACCCAAGCCAGCGGTGGACACCAGGAGCCAAACCAGATGCCGGTTGTAAAAATACCACCCTTGTCAGTGTGTTTACATTGAAGGAAATCTTAAGGGCTGTGCAGAAGAATCATAAAACCTCAGAGCCAGGGGGAGTTAGGAAAACTGGATCCTAAAATCCACCGTGCCTGCTTCACTCACTGAAGGCCAGAAACAACTCCAACCAAATTTTAATACTTCCTTATTTAACAAACGCTAAGAAACCTGAGTTCACATATTCTGTTCTACAAATAGCACCCCACTGCGAGCCAGGGACGCTGGGGGCACGGAAGGTGATTAGAACAGCCAACAACCCGAGAACGTTTACTGTATAGCTTAATGTACATACCCGGCAGGCTGCTAACTCTCTGCACGCAGGACCTCATTTAGCCCTCGTACAGGTTCTGTGGGAGAGTCTGTTGTTAGCCCGTTTTACTGAGGAGGAACTCAAGGCTTTGTGGGGAGTGACTTGTCCAAGGTCTCAGAGCTAGCAAACGGCAAACTGAAGTCTGGAGGCTCCAAAGCCCATTCACCACGCACTGAGTGAGACACAGCCCTGTCCACAGGAGCGACCCCTAGAGCAGGTGGGGGTGGGGTAGGGATGGGGGTATCTGGGCTTTTCCTCTAAATCTCCTCTTCCTGTAAGGGGGCGATCAGGCCTGTTACTTCCTGCTCCCTCCCCACCTCAGAAGGGGGAGAATCTCCCCAGGAGCTTCAAATAAATCAAGGGTCCAGGATCCACCCAAGAAATTTCCTCTCTGCTTCAGTTCCAGACCAAGGGCCCCGGTGACCCACAGGCTGACACCAAGCCAGGGTGACAGCCTGGGCCAGGAGGATTCACGTAAGAAGGGACTCGGCACACTCACCCCCACTGATGGAGGGCCAGCTCCTCAAGGGCCCAGAGGAGCAGTGGACCCTCTCCCCACTCACCTTGCTGTGGAGGCCAAGCCAGCCCTTCCAGCAGGCAGGGGCGGTGCTCTGGGGCTAGGAAAGTGGGCTGGCCGTGGAAAGCAGATTCTAATCTAGGCTCTGCCACGAGCCCTCTTTGGGAAATTCTCTATCCTCACTGGGATGTCTCCACATCTGTCAAAGTGGGGTAAACCCCTAAATCCCACAGGGAGGGGAGTATTATTAAAGGGACTTTGTCACATACACTTCTTGAAAAATCTCGAGAACACGAGACATAGTTTACACATGCGAGGAACCACTCCCAGTAGAGCAGGAGAAACAACTACGCCGCCTGGCATACATTAGGTGCTCAATAAATGTTTACCAAGTAAATGAGAAGTATCAGTATTGTTATTATCACCCTCTGGAATCTGTGAACAGGATAGAACCCTCAGGGGCGGGGAAGGGGCGGTGGCTCCCCACAAAGGCCTCCAACACTGGGACTGACCAGGACAATCAGAAGATCCAAACCTCCCTGCACTGTGTGCTTCCCATACCCAAAGACTACCTTCTCTCTGTGAAGTAGAGTCCGCCCCATCTGTACCAGGCACTGAGGATGCAGGGGAGACACAATCCCTGACCCTCCCTCCGCCAACCAAGGAGTTCTCAATCTAGAATTCCAGGCCAGAGGCCCCCAGAGGGGGCTGCATGGAGGAAATAGAACCTTCTGTATCTCATCCTTTCAACTGTCTATTTTTGTAGATGTATTATTGTAAGAGACATGCTGTCATAGCACAGAGTATGTGTGTATACTTTGTACGTGAAAATATCTATGTTGGGAGCCCATGATCAATATTTCTTTCCTGGTCCGTATGCCAGGGCAAGTCTGGAGACCAGAGATCCAGCCAGGAAATGGGCCATGCCAATACAGCAAGGAAAGGGCAGGAGAGAAGTTTCCAGCGTACCTAGGGCAGGGGGGCCACGAAGCAACAAAGACAGGGCAAGTCTCGAAAAGGAGTTGCTCACGGCCCAGCACATTCCCTGTTGGGGAAGATAGGACAGGAAAGAGGAAACAGATGAGAGGCGCTGTCAGAGACAAGGGGAATTCCGGGCATTCCAGGGAGAAGAGGCTGAAAGGCGTGAAACAGTGAGGCACTCAGGGAGATCCCAGGTCCATATGCACTACGATTCCTGGGGGGGCACAGGGAGCACACAGGAGGCTCAAGAGGCCATGCTGAAGAGGTGGAACTGAGTCCTGCAGGAAGGAGGCGTGACCCCCAACCAAATGCTAAGGAAGCAACAGTCCTCCTTTTGTCTGTCTGCTTATCCAGAGAAGGCCACTGGATTTGGTAACGTTTTTGAGATCTATGCAGCAGTAAAGGTTGGTGCTTGGACAGCCCCAGGCAAGGAGCTGCCGAAGATTCTGGCCTCAGCAGAAGCACAGATGTGCTCTGGGCACAGGTGGACGCCCTTCAGGTCCAGACCCACAAGCCCTTGGAGGGGGAGCTAGGCAGCCTGTCCCAGCCTCTGGGAGCAGCCACTGTCAACAGGCCCAGGAGGTAGATGTCAGGGGAGGCGCACAGGGAGAGATGAGCAGATTCCCTGGCCCCCCCCCATGTCTGCAGCCTTCAGTTTTCACTGGGGACCCCGAGAATCTAAGCCACTTGCTCTAAACGAGGCAAGAGGGCAAGGAGGTACCAGTCCTGAGAGGCAATGCCGGCCAGGAGTGCCTGGGAGGGGCACCCTACTTCCTTCTCCACGACCTATTCACTGTGATGAAATCGGGGCTCTGAGGTAGGGTTTCTCGAGAAGCAGACTCTGAAATGGAGGTGTGCCTGCAGGAAAGCGGGCCGGGGCAGTTGGGCTCTGTATGACTCGGCTGCAACAGAGGCCCCAGCCAGACCCGTGGGGAACTCGGGAACTCTGGAGCTGAACCGTTGGAATTGTCCCAGATGGAGGCAAGGGGCCAGCCTCTGTAGCCCATCTTTGGATGGGCAGCGGTACCTTCAGAGAGGAAGCTCCCTTCGGCTGAAGGCAATTCCTGGGGAGGAACTGGACTATACGCCATCAGTAGCCATCACTCATGACCACTGGGATGCGGGAGTGAGCTCTGCGGGGGGTTTGGGCCACACAGCCTTTCGGATGCATCTCAACCTTCGAAAATGGTTCCCTTAAGAAGAATTTCGCCTAAACCAGATCATTCCAATGATTTCAGAATGAAATGACACGTAAACTCACAGGGGAAAAGCACTTGTCTGTTATTTTTATGTCACTCATAACTGAGCTGATAGGGTCTAACGTTCTCTTTCCTGGTTTTAGATTATTTTTAAGAACCCGTCATTTCACTTCAAAGAACCCGTCAACGAGCTGCTCTGTGAACTTTTCCATTTATCCCTCATCATTCTCAAGCTCCTAGTTCACACATTTGAAAACAAAATCTATTTCTTGATCTGTAGGTTCGAGCCACATCATCTGAGCAGATATTTGTATTAAGTTAGGGACAAGGTCCGGGTAACCAAATGGTTAAACCTTTACAGTGGGCGTAAAAAATAAAACGTGAGAAATCTTTGTCACGTTTAAAAGTACATGAAAATCCAACTAAAATATTTTTATATTTGTAACATGACTTCCCCTCCCGCATACATGAGAAATGCATGTTTACTGGGGAAAAAAAATGGGAAAGAAAAGAAAAGCACCAGGAAGAAATTAGGTTAATTATGATTCCACTATTCAGAGGGAAGCCACCCACCATTAACAAGCATTTGCACAGCCTTCTCTTCACGTATTTCATTCTTAATAATTAATTTGAGTCATATTGTTTAGTAATCTGGTTTTTTTTCTGTTAATGGTATACTGTGACTGCTTTTTCAAGCAGTAATTCCTCACAGCAAGTTTTCGGTGTCATTAAAGGCCAACAGATCTAACTAAATGTACTCTGGTTTCACTTACACAATAGCCCGAGGTTGTATGTTTAAGATGATGGACGTTTAAGTTATTTGCAATTCTTCATCAGTATATATAATGTCGCAATTAACATCCTTGGGGCCAAATTCTTTTAAAGTCCTCATTGGTCCTTAACCCCAAATCCCTGTGCTTACACTCACAGAACTTTATTGAACTTTTGCATCTGAGGAACCTAAATAACAGGTTCCTTGTGCCTGTAGCCTAGAGCAACCAGCCCAGAAGGAAGTGTCCGGCCCCCTCTCGTCCTCAGCAACCCAGAGAGACAGATGGGCCTTCTCTTTGCTGGTGTATGGCAGCAGGACCTGCTCCTGCAAACCCAGGAGGGGCTGAGCGGCCACACCATCCCGGGCCAGTGTCTCCCCACCTGCTACCCACATGTACCCTGAGGCACCTGCGTACACAAATGAATCCTGGCTTTCCCCAGGTTTCCTTGGCAACCCATCTGACTTGTGACCTGCTTTATAGCCAAGTAGCATTAACGCAGTTCTGACTCAAAAAAATTAGTTTTGTAGATTACAGATTTCCCAAGCTTCTGTTATCTTTTCAGCCTTTGGAGATAATCTTTACCCCCACATCGGAGTAGTTCTTCTTTATCATCACCAGCATCAGTAATATTTACACTTTCAACTACGCGGTTGACCTGTATTGTCACATTGAACCCTCAAAACCATTCTGAGAGAATTTACTGATCCCATTTGACAGATGAGAAAACTGAGGTTCAACATAAGGAATTCAATCAATGCACACAGGTAGCACTCAGGATCCAAACCAAATCAGCTTTGGCGATAAAATCTACAGCTTGGCTGAAACAGGAGGCTGAAGGTAAACGCTCACATGGGTGAGTTAGGGTGGGACGGGATACACCAGCCTTGCAAATGCTCATGGCCTCGGTACATCATGCTGCCGGTTACCAGGGAGCCAGGCAGGAGGATGGTGGCTCCACAGGCCCCAACCACGTGGACAGCAAAGCATGAGGCTGATCCAAGATTGAGGGGCCCCAGGACGTAAGTAGTATCATGTACACCAAGTGCAGCGTGCTTTCATTGGCTAACATAAGCTGCATATTGTGCTATGAACTTACACTATGATCTCTATTAGTTTGGTTCATGAGACATAGCATTAGAGTTGAGAGGGATCTCAGAGGAAATCAGCCAGACCAAGTCCCTCGGTCACACACACGAAGAAACTGAGTCTCAAGGATGCTAGATCACAAAGCCAGTAATGGCAGACCCAGGTCTCCAGCCTCCCAGCTCAGTGGTCCAAGAAGTAACTCACAGCAGCACATTGAACACAAAATGTGTGAGAATTCCATTAAAGACCTCAAAAGAAAATATCTAGTTTAAGAAAAAACCTACTTGGATTTTAAACAAAACTGAGTGTCTACTCTACAGGACTTTGGTCAAGGATGCAGTCCAATATCTCTGGTATATTTGACCAAAATAAAACAAAACAAAAAAGCCAAGAGATATAATGTCTGCAACAATAGCTAAAGAAGTGATGAAAACTGTTTCAAAGCTTGTTTTGTTAAAAAAAAAAAAAAAAGCTTGTTTTGTTTTGTAAATCAACATCAGAGGATTAATACAAATGTAATCACAGAAGCCTGGGGCACACCCAGCATTAACCTGGAAGACACAAAAGAAGAACACATACACACTAAGAGATGATTCGAGTCCTTGACTGGTGGTACGACGACTCCAATTTTCCAAAACTGGAAAATTACTCAAGGGATCCTACTGGGCTGTGACGGCCAGACTGCACTAGGCTTTGGCAGTTTTCTTTATAACTTAGTTTGTTCTTTCTTTCATTCATTTGAATACTATGATTCCAGGCTACTTTATTTAGGTATTAGGATACATCAGTGAATAGAGCAGATAAAAATCCCTACTCTTCTGGAACTTTTGTTCTAGACAGGGGATATGGCAATCAACAGGTAATACCACACAGTGTGTGCGGATGGAGAAAATGAAATTGGGCAGGGGACAGACAGATGGGAGGGTGGTCAGAGAAGACCTCACCCGGTGGGGTGGGGTGCGGGGAGAAGCAAAGGCTGCAGGGCAACGCTGGATGTGCCTGGCGTGTTCAAGGAACACAAAGGAGGCCAATAGGGCTGGGGCAGAGAGAGCGACGGGAAGAAGGATAGAAACCAGGACCTCGACTTTGGCTTTTACACCAAGTAGAATGAGACAGTCTCTGGAGGGTTCTCAGCAGAGGGCTGACAAGAGCTGACTTAAACATCTTTTAAAGGAATCTTTTATCATTAAATCTTTCCCTGAACTTCCAACCAAGGTCTTATTTATGTTGAGACCTACCCACACACAGGTGCACACGTGTGCACGCACGCGCGCACACACACACACACACACACACACACACACAGCCCAAGGAAGGCAAAGAGGCTCCCAGCCTCTGCATGCCTCTCCACAACACCCTCCAAGCCTGCCTGCACGGCCAGGGTCCTATAGAGAAGTCGCCGGACCCTGATGCTCCCAGCGGCACAGCTCACCCCAAACGCCGGCAGTTACCCCACACCTCGGGCGGCTGGCTGCGCCGTGCGGCTGCCCCTCCATCAGGCAGTGACCCTCACACCCCGACTGCGCGGGGCTCTCACCGCGCCTGTGCTTGCAGAGGCCTCGGAAACCAGGGTTGCCATCCTCTCCTGGGCTTGCAGCTCACATCCCCCTGAAGTCCTTCCTCCTTCGGAGCGGAACCCAGCAGGAGAAGCCCCAGCAGAGGCCTGGGGCGACCCCCTTTGAAGGGAAGCCTGAGGACAGCGTGTTTGTGAGGGAAAGGAGGGGGTCTGAACAGGGAAAGCCGGGTGAGGACCAGAGCGGCTCAGAGCAGCCATCTCTGTCACCTGCACTCAGAGACACCTGTTCCGACCTCGCCACACCTGCCTCAGGAGGGGCGGAGACAGAGCAGAGAGAGGTGGGTGGAGGTCGGCTCCGCTCCGGGCAGAGAGAAACCAGCCATCCACTCATCCTGTCCCCACTGATCCAGGCTCTGGGGAACTCAGGCCAGTGTGAGAGGGGCCCTTGCCCTGCAGGATGGGGAAGGGACGTCTGCTGAGCGCCTGCGGTGCCCCGCGTCTTACGGCATTGATCTCACCCTCCTTGTCACCCTGGGAATGACTCCATTACGTTCTCATCTCCCACGTTAGGAAATGGCTCCCTGAAGGCGAGGGGACCCGTCCAGGGTCACAGAGTGACAACACAGCCGGGACTTGGGTCTGGGTCTCCCAAGATTCTCCTGCCGCCCCATGCACCTAATCTCCCTGGAGAGACAACCCCCATCCACGCTACCAGCAGAGCCCCACGACGGGGCGGAGAAGGGCGGGGAGGTTGGTGGCCTTCAGTTTGGACCCTGAAGCCACAGAGAAGGGTAAGGACCCAGCTGGGGGGCTCTCCTTACTCTCATGCATGACAATAACATAAGAGCAGGCAACAACGACAGCTCGCTTTTATCAAGTGCTTACTGTGGGCAAAGCTCCGTCCCATGCACTTTACGTGACGATCCATTTAATCCTCGCAGCAGCCCTCACAGGTCTTGTCCCCACGGAACGGGTGGGGACACTGACACCCAGAAAAGCAAAATAACTTGCCCACAGTTAGAAACAGTCCATGGCACAGGCATGATTCAAACCCAGGGCCTGGGGCCTCTGACCCCAGAGGCCATATTCCCATCTCCTGCACTAGACGGCCTTTTCCATTGATTCACATTATTTCTCTAGGAATGTTGTGAGGTTAATTTAGCGCCGATCACAATACACCCTCATTAGTTCCTCAGCACTTACGCTGTGCCAAGCACTGTATGAGGCCCCGAAGCTTCTGGAAAAAGAGGTCACACAGTCTTTGTCCTTAAAGAGACAGGAAATCCTTCCTTTAAAGCAAAAGCGCGCTAGTCACCCTTCTTGCAGAACCGGAGGCTGTCCCAGAGCATTTGGGGTGGTAAACAGAGGGGCTGCCTAGCAGAGAGGCGAGGGCTTTCCAGGAGGGATGGGCGGGGAGGGGGAGGGGGAGGCAGAGGGGTGTCTTTTTATATATAAATTTATTTATTTATTTATTTATCTTTGGCTGTGTTGGGTCTTCATTGCTGCACGTGGGCTTTCTCTGGTTGCGGCAAGCGCAGGCTACTCTTCGCTGCGGTGCACGGGCTTCTCATTGCGGTGGCTTCTCTTGTTGCGGAGCACGGGCTCTAGGCACACGGGCTTCAGTAGTTGTGGTGCACAAGCTTAGCTGATCCGTGGTATGTGGGATCTTCCCGGACCAGGGACTGAACCCGTGTCCTCTGCACTGGCAGGAGGATTCTTAACCACTGCGCTGGTGGCATTTTTCACTGCGTAGTCAGATTTCGCACTTCTCCCCGGATGAGTGTGCGGTGACACAGAAAACACCAGGGCCTGGGCTCTGTAACCAGCTAGACCTCTGAACCCATGGGTGTGACCTCAGGAGGCTCACCCACCTCTACCCACCTCTCTGAGCCTCAGTTCCCCCCCATGCAGCGGAGGTGAGACCTACACCAACCCTGGGGGCTCTGCAAGGACTGGTGGATACGGCATTCTCGGTGCTGTCTGAGAGCCCAGAACAGACAGCACTCAGTAAATGCTTGCTCCGGTCACAAACGTCCTCCTCACCACCACCGTGATCCTCCAGACACCCAGAGGACTTTTCTCAGCGTGCGGGCAGTGAGGTCGTCAGTGGTTGTCAGCACTGCCACCCGGGTCTCTCTGAGCCAACCACCGGCTTCCTGGGCAGCATCACGTGCCGTGTTTGCGCTGTGAGTGTGTGGCACCCGGAAGATAAAGCCCACAGCAGGGGTTCTCCTTTCTGGGATGGCCCCTCACCCAGAGGGGCTCGCAGCCAGGACTGGGTGCTCCCTCGAAGGCTGGATCTCGACTTGGGATCAAGTCAGGCAGCCAAGATGTGGGGAGCCCTCCGGGTACCAGGCAGGCTCTGCTCCCACAAGGTCTGCTTACTAGAAATAGCACTTCCCTCAGGAGGCACGGCAGCTCTGGAAACTTCTCTACTTCTCAGCCAGCACAAAGGCCCTGGGGGAGAAGCTGCAGGACCGAGTCTCATTTTTATTCCAGAAGGTGTGAGTTTTGCATCACAGCACGTGGCTAGCTTTTGATCCTGACCACTGAGAAGGGAGGGGGCCGAGCCATCAGACTGTGGCCTCGGGGACAGGGGTCTCTGGTCAAGTCCACCAGTATCTGAGCACCAGCTCAGTGCCTCCAGAGTGGCCGGCACTCGTGGTTGAGGATCTGCCTGCCAATGCAGGGGACATGGGTTCGAGCCCTGGTCCGGGAAGATCCCACATGCCGCGGAGCAACTAAGCCCGTGAGCCACAACTACTGAGCCTGCGCTCTAGAGCCTGTGAGCCACAACTACTGAAGCCCGCGTGCCACAACTACTGAAGCCTGCGCGCCTAGAGCCCGTGCTCCGCAATGAGAAGCCACCGCAATGAGAAGCCCACGCACAGCAACGAAGACCCAATGTGGCCAAAAATAAAATAAAATAAAATAAATAAATATTTAAAAAAAGAAAGAAAGAATATATTAATGATCATAATGGAATTTTTCCAAAAACAGTTCCACACACACACAACTCTTTTCTAGTTTTTTCCATCTGCAGACACAGTTTTACATATTTATATAACTACAAAGGCTGCATTTGTAGTTCTGCACTCTTTATGTTTTCACTTAACATAATATAAATATGGTCATGTTTCTACCCAGTCTTCATAATTAATGGCTGTGTGTATAACAACCCATCGTGTGCTGCACATCACGGTGTGTTTAACCATCCCCTTGCCACCGGACATCTACCTTATTTTCATTTTTTTCTGTATTACAGATAACGCAAATACACCTTGTTTTCTTTTCTTTTTTTTTTCTGTATTACAGATGATGCAAATACCCTCATAAATGTTGCTGTTCTCTTCTACTGAATGATTGCCTTAAGAAAGCTCCCTTGAAGGATGGACTGACTCCAGGAGTAGCTGTCGTCCTGGGGTTACAAATGAGCAAGGTGATACCAGGACGTACGGACGTGATCCACCACCGCGGCTACTCAGCAAATGCTGTGAGATGAATGAAAGCAGCTCGCCTGCGTGATGATGGCCTTAATGGGTGGCAGGGCCCCAGGGGGCCCCAGCCAGGGCCCCGCCACCCACCCATGTGGTCAGAAGCACCTTCAGTAAGTCGGCGACAGGGCTTTTGGTAGCAGGTGAGTGAGTAGCAACCCCCGAATGCCATTTTTTAATAAGAAATGAGGGTTGAGTTCCAAAATCCCTTTGGATTCTACTGGACAGAGGCTGGGCCCGGTGAGGAGCCCACATGTAGCCCTGGTACCTTTCACAACCTTCTGTTCTCATCACCCTTTCCCCGTTGCTCCTAGATGCCTGGCTCAAGGTCACCTGAGGGCTGCACCGCTTAGGTGTTTCACCCGGGGCACCTCTTGGCCTCACCTGGCCCCAGCACCGCAGGCAACTCCCTCCACCTCTGCACTTTTTGGACCTCAGTTTCCAAAACCCTTCCCCAAATGCATCCCCAGGGAGTCCCTCTCACCCTGCTGAGATCTTTACTCAAACATTACCTTTTCTGCAAAGCCATCCTGACCCCTCATTTAAAATTAATCCACTCCTTGCCTCGGTCCTCTTCCTGCTTTCATTTTTTTCCATAGCACATTCACCATTTAACAAACAATATATTTCACTCATTGACTTATTGTCTGAACGTCTCCTCCTAACACCAAAACCCAAGTTCCACAGAGCTGACATTTTTGTCAATTTCGTTCAGTTACTTCCCCGTTTAGAAGAGTGGCCACCCCACAGTGGGTGTCCAACTCAGAGTGGATGCTAATTAAATACCTGTTGAAAGAAAAAACCAGTAATATAATATATAAAAAGATTTTTACTCTGTGCCAGACATTGTGCTCTACATGGCTCATCTCACTTACTATGAAACAATTCTATTATAATCTCCATTTCACAGATGAGAAAACTGTTGCTCAGACGGGTTAAGCAATTTGCCCAAAGACACACAAGCTTAGCCAGGGAGGGAGCAGTGTTTGAACCCAGGTCATCAAGCACCAGAACCTGTCCCCTTACCTACTACTACCTGGCCTTTCCTCCAAATAGAAGCAGCCCATGAACCAGCAGAGCTTTCCAGAATAAGGCCAAGCATGCATCCTGTGATCAAAATGGGGAAGAGAAGACAGGAGCGGCGAGCCCAGACAGTGCACCCCAGTGGGCCGCTTTGGCTCCACTTCCCCAGGGCAACAGCGTGTCTGACTGCCTCCTCTGGCAGCCACAGGATGGCAGGGGTCGGTCTGCTGTGACGAGTGGGATGGGAACTTTGATGAGACAGGTGCTAAGAAAACAAATCCTGCCAGGCCAGGAAACTGCTTAAACCAAATGGGGCCAGAGGGGAAGTTTAGTTTTAGCTGTTAGATGCCCAAGACAAGGTCTGGTCATTTGAGGCCACCTAAGTCTTTTTCTGAGAACAGTCAGAAGCCCCCTCCAGCTCAGGGGCCACAAAAGGTGGGGGAGGGTACAAATGAACTGGTGCCAATGGGCCGGTTTCCATTAATCACACGGCAACTCACAGCCCACATGGCAGTCTGCACACGGGTATTGCAAGTAACGATGTCTTTAGCTTTTGGTTTCTTTTCTTTTCTTTTTTCTTTTTTAGAACTACTTCCTAAAACTCTCAAAATGGTCAAAGATGCAGCTGCAAGAGTGGCCCAGCGCTCTGTCGCAAATGCTCACCTCTCCTCATAAACCACCAGGCCAACCACAACAGAAAAGGTTTCCAGTCCCCTAAAAAGACAAGTTTCCATTCACTGATGGATTCGTCCTTGCTCTGTTCAGTCCCCTTGGCCAGGATGAGTCACGGCAACCTTGGGGGATCTCCCCGGGGACTCGTCACCTTCTTTCTCCTAAGATTCGCCAACATTTAAAAGACAACCGTGCCTGCATGTCCTGTCCCTCAGGCCCCAGTGCTGCCCAGTGCTAACAACTACGTTATCCTTTCTAACCAGAGCGCTTCAAGACAGAAGCCAAGTTCTCTGAGATGGAATCGGGGAAGAGCCTTCGCTCTGAACCTGCCCGCCCCTCCTCCCCACCCAGGATGCTTTTCTCTCCATCTTCCTCCTCAACCAGGAGCGTCCACCTCTGCAAACGGTCACCTGCTAATCTGGACTCTGATGCTGTGGTCATCTCGCCCTCTTTACAACTTTGAGGTAATCCCGTCCAAATGGCATGCAAATGGAGAGATTTTCAGACCCTTTTCCACATAGCGTTATTTATTCCAAAATGCTGAGCGTTACCAAAGCTGACCTCTCTCTGCTCCAGACAAGACCCAAGGTCAAGCGGGTTTCTGAGGGGATGCAATGAAATGAACGCAAGTGTCAAATCAGACGAGTCTGGATCTGAACCCCAGCTCCACAGATCACTGTGACCTTGGGCCTTACTTCCCCAGCCGGAGTGGGCGAATAAGGTTGCCGTTACCAAGCAGCCAACCGAGAAATCTCCCATAAACATTGGGCGAGTCTATCTCAGATTCGCCGTGACTGGGAGAGGAGGGCGTGGGGAGCCCGAGTTATTATATTCCTAGGATCCAGCCTTCCCTCCCCATCTGGCCACAAGTTCACATGAAAGGAGCCCAAGGAGCAGGTTGAGCCTGGTTAAAGTTGGCCCCAATTCAATGGCATCAGAGGACCTGTCCTCATGAGTCACCTCCAAACAAAATGGCAGCCAACGTCTTCTACCAGGTCCATTTCCTGGAACTGCCACATGGTCACAGCTCACTAGGTGTATAGGCTGTCCCAAAGTTTGGGAACCCCTTCTCTTTGCCCCACCCTAAGAGAAGAAAATGATGACAAGCACAAAGTCCCCAAGTCTACATTTCCAACGAGAGTCACAAATCAGAGTCCCCCTTCAGGGAAGATTGGGGCAGGGCAGCACGGTAAACAGGGGCTTTCCCATGTCTACTTCGCAGGCTCGTTTCCCATAAGGGGTGCCTAGATACTCATACCTGATATCGGCAGCCCCACTTCTGAGCTGGCAACCTCAGTTCTTGGGGCCCCCTCCCTGGCAGGCTGAGACTGCCAGACCTAACAGCAGACAACTGAGTTTCAGTTGCCACAGTGAAGGCTGGCAGCGCAGAGCACAGCTTGGTTCAAATCAAGAAATATTTCCCGAGTCCCCGCACATCTCAGGATGCAGAGACGAGCCGGCCGGGCGGCACGGTGGGCCTCCATTCACACCTCACCGGCGCCTTCCATGAGTTCACTCATCTACAAACGCCCCCGCTGAGCTGACTTTCTCATTCACTCTCATATCCCACAACAGTGCCTGGCACATAACTGGGGGGTGCAACAACTATTTGTTGAATTAGTGCATTAATTCTTGAGGCCCAACTTGAGGGACGTAGCCCCAGGCAACCTCCCTGAGGCCATGGAGGACCACAGCCCTCATGGACCACCACTTCCCACTGTGTTCCAGGCATACTGGCCTCCTTTCAACAAGTTCATTTCTGCCTCAGGGCTCTTGTACATGCTGGTCCCTCTGCCTGAAATACTCTTCATCCGGGTTTTCACAAGGCTACTACTGCCCTCTCATCTTTTAAGACTCAGCTCAAACCTTCTCTCGGAAGAAAGCTTTCCTGACGACCCAATCTAAAGCAGTGGCCTTCTCCCCACCCCAGCACTAACCCACTTGCAGTGTTCTTTTGCTCAGCCCACTTTTCTCTATCTATTGGTTGCTTTTTAATTTTTCTCTTTCCATTAAAGGAATCGCTTGGTCTTCTTCACCGCTCTTTTCCCAGTACTTAAAACCAGGCACACAGTACATGCCCAATAAACAGTCAATAAATGAATGGGCAGAAAATAGAAATAAATAGCATATTCAAGATGGAGAATGATTTGCACACTTTAAATGTCTTACAATTTTCTTTGGCAATTATAACTCAATAAAGATGTTTTTTAAAAAAAGGAAGATGGGAAAGGATTTAACAAGGCCCCCCAAAAATGGCCAGGTGGGAGAGGAAAGGCACAGAGACCAAAAAGGATTACAAAGAAAAAAATGAGCTAGTCAACCAGGAGTACAAATTTTAAGAGATCATTCAAAAAACAGAAAATGGGGCTTCCCTGCTGGCGCAGTGGCTGAGAATCTGCCTGCCAATGCAGGGGACACAGGTTCAAGCCCTAGTCTGGGAGGATCCCACATGCCGCGGAGCAACTAGGCCCGTGAGCCACAACTACTGAGCCTGCGCGTCTGGAGCCCGTGCTCCGCAACAAGAGAGGCCGCGATAGTGAGAGGCCCGCGCACCGCGATGAAGAGTGGCCCCCGCTTGCCACAACTAGAGAAAGCCCTCGCACAGAAACAAAGATGCAACACAGCAAAAATAAATACATTAATTAATAAACTCCTACCCACAACATCTTCAAAAACAAAAAACAGAAAATGGAGGACAGTTTTGCAACTCCCATCACAAAAAATACCCATGCTCTTTGACCCGGTAATTCCATTCCTGGGAATTATCCCAAGGAAATGAATTCAGAATAGGAACAAAAATAAAGAGGTGCCTGTACAAAGATGACTCCAGTCACATTGTTTATAACAGCAGAAATCTGGAAACAACCAAAATGTCCAATAACAGGGGAAATGTTTTGGCAAATTACAGCATACCCACTGGATGAGATATCATGCAGCGATTAAAAGGGCCAAAAGGAAGATAACAGAGAAACAAGGACAAGTGTTCTAGAATAATACTAAGTGAGAGGAGGTTAAAAAAAATACTGAATCCCTTCTAAGTACCACGCAGCACACTTTCCGTATCTCAGTAACTCCTACAAGAGTCTAAAATAAACCTATTCTTATCCCCTTTAAACGAACAGGAAAACTGAGGTTCAGAGAGCTACGGAACTTGCCCCAGGTCACAGAGCTAGCAAGGAGGGGGGTGACTGTGACCTTCTCCCCCCGCCCCCCAAGCCCAGGCACACCCTGAAGTCCTGATGCAGCCCTCAATGTCCTACTAAGTGCCCAAGACCATCCCTTCCCATAATGACATCATGACTGTGTTTGAGAGGCCGAATTCAAAGATCTGAAGCAGCTGGCCAAAAGCAACACGCTGAGAAACACTTGGGAGAATACAGCCCAAACAAAACAAAATGAAACAAACAGAAAGCAACAAAGAAAACCACGTCTGCTGGGGGCAAGAGACCACAGAAGAAAGAAATGTTAAGAGTGGAGGGCAAGACCAGGCTTCAGGAGGACTGAACAGAACCATGAAAAGAACCATGAAGGGCAAGGAAGCCCCTTCGTGGGTACTGGACCTCATTTTTAGGCCAGAATCGCAGAGATGAGGGTTTGCCAGGAGCTTCTTGGAGAGAGGGTCTGCCTGTGCTCGCCGACTCTCCTCCCAGGGCGCACACACCGTGGCGCTCAGTAAATGTTAGCTGAAATACACTCATCTCATGACGTGTGGATAAAGCAACAAGGAAAAGTAGAAGAGGAGGCGCTTCCCTGGTGGTGCAGTGGTTAAGAATCTGCCTGCCAATGCAGGGGACACGGGTGCAAGCCCTGGTCCAGGAAAATCCCACATGCCGTGGAGCAACTAGGCCAGTGAGCCACAACTACTGAGCCTGCGCTCTAGAGCCCATGAGCCACAACTACTGAGCCTGCATGCCACAACTACTGAAGCCCACACACCTAGAGCCCGTGCTCCGCAGCAAAGAGTAGCTCCCGCTCGCCACAACTAGAGAAGGCCCGCTCGCAGCAACGAAGACCCAACGCAGCCAAAAATAAACAAATATTATAAATAAATTTATATTTAAAAAAAAGAAAGAAAAGTAGAAGAGGAGATACTAGAATATGGAGAAGAGTGGCCTGGAAGTCGGGCCTGTCGCAATGTGACTCTGTAGGGTCGGTCTCAGGCGGGGCTGTGGGAATAAGCAAGGCCGTGGACATTCCCTGACTCTGCCACGTGAGAACAGCTTTCGGTGCAGCAGGAGTGTCAGCTTACAGAACCAGATGACCTTCCCGTAATGTGTGGGCTGCCAGACGCCACAGTAAGCTTCAGGGGAAATTTAATTCTTTTTAGTTTTTAATTTTTTTAATTTATTTTTATTTATTTTTGGCTGCGTTGGGTCTTCGTTGCTGCGCAGGGGCTTTCTCTCTAGTTGTGGCGAGCGGGGGCTACTCTTCGTTGCAGTGCACGGGCTTCTAACTGCGGTGGCTTCTCTTGTTGCGGAGCACGGGCTCTAGGTGCACGGGCTTCAGTAGCTGTGGCTCGTGGCAGGCTTAGTAGTTGTGGCTCAACAATGTACATGTTTGAACGTTTCCATAATAAAGTTTTTTTTAAAGATGAAAACTCAGACGCAGGCATTTCACCTAAGAATCACCAAGGGTCTGATGCAGGCTTTGGGACTTGCCCTCTGGAGCCAGACAAAAGCCCCGGGTCTTTAAAAAAAATTATTCTGTGCAAACAGATTTTCTAGGTGGATGAGGAGTTTGTAAATGCAAGTCAGGCTGTGCCAGTGGGTAATTAAAACGGTCTGGGTTCAAGTCACGGCTTAGTCTTTCCTTGGCTGTATGACTCTGGGCAAGTCACTCAACCTCTCTGCACCCTCAGTTTCTTCATCTGTAAAATGGGAATAACAGTAGAACCTTCCTCACGAGGTCGTTGCAAGGAGTAAATGTCACATAAGACTCCTAAGAAGGGGGCCAGGCATGGAGTAAGCTCTCGGGAAATGTCAGGTATTGCGACACATCTATTGAATAACATGTATAAATATTCATTTTGAAAACCACACATCCATTTGATCAGCTACCTGGGGAAAATGAAAAGGGGTGGACCCAGCCCCTATTTCTGAGCCCTCGGGCAGCAGTGTGGGAGCCGTGTGTCTGTCTAGTGTACCCGGAGTGGTCCCAGCCAGCCCAGGCCTCCACTGGCCAAGGAGCTAGAGAGAGCTCCTCCTTGTAAAAGCCGGCACCAGCAACAGGAAGTTGCTTCCTTTCCTTTCCATTCTGAGCCAGTATTTCCTTTTTTGTTTCAAAAAGCATTCCTCGCCTGCAGCCCAGCCCTTCCCCTGCCCTCCACAGCCCCAGGCTCAAACACACTCACAGACATTTGCATTTCCCCTGGACTGTTTGCTGCCACCATTGGGGTCAGGAGGTTCCTGGCAGACCCTGAGCGAGTGTGCCCTTGGCACCGGGCTAACTGGCCAGTGGGGCCAGGAAGAGGTAGGACTCGAGGACTCCAGACATATAAACCTCTCTGGGTACGTCTTCCTCATCTTGTTGGGAGGATTAAGTGAAATCTGTCTCTAAGTGGGTAGTGTGGTACCCAGGACACAATCTGTCTCCCTTTGGAAAATAGCTCCCTTGACAAAAGGCAACTTTGCACAGCTAGATAAGTGTATGGGGTCACTAGCCTCTCCTCAACCTACCCAATTTTAACTGGAACCTCAAATGGAACCTCAGTATCATAAAAAAAACAGTAGTTGAAACTACACCTACCATTTCTTGTCTCTTCCCTGTTCATGTTTTCCCAACTGTGTTCAGGGGAGAGAAGATGCCCTGGACAAGTAAGTTTGGGAATCCTTGCTGCAGGACTTCTCAGAGCCTTTAAAACACTAATCTTCATCTTCAGGAATCACCAGGAGGAAAATAGCTGACGCAGCTACTTGAAGCTTTCTTTCACAAGAGCATCTTGCAGAATACAGTATAAGAAAGGCTGCAAGTCCTTTCAAGGGTCCCAGACTGGGAGGAAGGGATCGTGCCCCATGCATGAGAACACTCAGGTCACTTTTTAAATACGACCTGTAACTTTCTTTTTCTGGCCAGCAAAACTCTGCATACCATGAATGAAGCCGGTTCTGCTAATCCATAACAAAACCCAACCCAAATGAATTGGCTCAACTGGGACTCAATACCTCCAGGTGCCTTGTCAAAGAAAAGCTCCACCACTCTCTAAGCAGCTTATCTCACCAGCTTTGCAGAAAGCAAAACCCTCATGATCAATATATTGCAGATCCATGTCCACAGTTTATGCTGTATGAAAAGTTATTTTTCCTAACCATGGCTGGTCTATTCCACATAATGCATTATGCTTTCTCCCTTGGCCGTGTTTTAAATTTTAAGCACAACCCTTAATTCATTCTTGCAATTATTCTGAAGGTGGAAAAATGAAAGGGGGGGAGAAAAACGGCAAGCAAACAGGATGACTTCAGCTCCGTTATTTTCAAAGGCAATCTGCCCAGTTAAAGCACACAGTTGCCCACCAAGGCCAGGATGACACAGAAATATAGATATATATAAATATATAGGTTTTGTATGTGGCGGCAGTTTGAATTAAAACTTCTTCAATGCAGATGAGAAACAATCGTTAACTGGGAATAAATGACAAAGCATTTTTGATCCCAACATCTGTCCCCAGGGTATGGCTCTGCATCCCCACCTGGGGTCTGGAACAGGGGAGAATGTCATATGGGCACAAAGACATTGGATTAAAAGCCTGTATATTCTGGAAGCAAATGGTAAACACTGTATAATATCATGGTATCAAATGACAAATCGGCACAAATTTAGGACATAAACCCAACCCTTATAGGAGAAAATGTTCACCCACCCAAGTCCCAGAGGATCTTTCACTGGAAGGATGAGAAGCCCTTGTAGGTACAGTCAGGTCAGGTTCAAAGACTCGGACAGGCCACCTGGGCTGAGCCAGCCCACTGGGCAAGCTGGCTTTCAAAAAAGGCCCCACCCACTGGACACCCCAGACTGCTCTCCAAGAATCTCTCCAGTCCCCAGGGTCCCTAAGACACTGAGATGGGGCTGGGAAAACAAACCCATTTGCTTCCTCCTGCAGGAAGCGTCTTGAGGCTGAGGACCCCCTCCCCCTGCCCCCAAAATAGGAGAGTGGGATAGCAGCCTGCCGTTTTGCCGTTGGTCAAGGTGGTATAATGTCTCACTCCAGGGCGTGACTCCCCACTCAGGGCTCCTTTATAAGCACCTGTCTCTCCTCCACTCTTTGTTTTGTTCAGGTTCATAACCTAATATGTGTTCCTGGCAAGTCACTTCCCCTTTGGGCGCTGTTTCCTCACCTGCGGATGAGAGGGCTGGACCAGATGAGAATTCCAAGACCTTAGTAGCCCACTTACCTTAGGAACCCATGACTCTGTTAAATCAACCCCAAAGCCAAGGTACCCCAAATAGCGCTCTGATCAATATTTTGTGGTCGGTGATGAATCCGAGCTTACAGTTCACTGAGATGCCTTTCATGAGCCTCAGGTGATGAAAACTTCACCATATGGCTGTGCACTGCCCAGAAGTGACCAGTCCCTGGACACAGAGCCCTGACATCCAGCCCCCGCTTTGCTGCATGGGAGTAAGGAAAGACCCCTTTTCTAAATGGTCAGTCCAGGCCCCCCCGCCCCTTGCCACGGGTAACCACAAAACTAGAATCCATAATCCTTGACCAAGAACCCAGAACCGCAGCCACGGGGCCCACGTCCTGTCTCCTGTTCACACACCTCGCCCTCAAGGTGGACACAGATCCAGTGGCAAAGGGCTAAACGCATGAAGGCTGCCATTTTGAAAATCCTGGCACTCCTGCTGGGGAGCGGGGTGGGGGAGACATATCAGGCCCTAAAGATTTCAAAGAATAGGGCTGCTGTTAAATGTGTTAATACAATTTGACCCAGCAAATTCCACTTCCAGGAATGCATTCATGCACTCACTGCAGCAAGGTTTATAACAGCGAGACATGGAAACACCCTGAAAGGCTGACAAGTGGGGACAGGTTCAATGAATTTATGATATGACCACACGATGCAGCCACCACCAGTGATGGTGTATATCTGTGGGTACTGGTGCAGACAGAAGACGTTTACAAGGCAGTGAGCACGGTGAGCTCCACGAATACATGCACGTACTTTTTTTTTTTTTTTAATTTGGCCGTGCCGCGTCTTAGCTGCAGCGTGCATGTGGGATCTAGTTCCCTGATCAGGGATGGAACCTGGTTCCCCTGCATTGGGAGCATGGAGTCTTATCCACTAGACCGCCAGGGAAGTCCCCATCCATCTACATTTGTATGCAAATGCAGAGGATAAAAACACTAGAAGAATTTATATAGCCAAATGTTAACAAGAATTAACTCTGAGAGGTGGCATTATGGGGGGTTTTTATTTTTATTCAACTGAATTTTCTTTTTAATAGTGAGCACATATCATTACGTGTCTTTTAAGATATTTTAATACAACTGGAAAGTTAAAGAATGTAGTGCTTACCAGAGGAATTACACATAGACGATAAGGCAGGTATCCATTAAAACAATTATGAGTAAGATGATCTCTAGACAGCTTCTCATTTCTCAGAATGAGACCAACACAGAGCGATTGCATCACAGTTCGCTGACAGGGACCCATCTTTGAGGATGTGCTGGCCTGCACTTTAGGGAAGCGGCCCCCAGCCCGAGCTCAGAGGCTGCACAGCCTGGCGTGGCCACCAGAAGGCCCGGTCATCTGGAACTAACCCACCAAGTGGCCCTGGGCCAGCCCTTTTTGTTACCGGCCACTTCCTTGGGCTCAGCCGTCACAACCCTGACCAGAAACCGTCCCCTCCACTATGGTTTCTAGAAGCTGTTGCGAAGTTCAGAACATGAGTACCGAAGACCAGTCAACGCAGGTTGCACCATCTACTAACTCAGTCTCTCAATCCCTCTGAGCCGCAATGTCCTTAACCGCAGAATGGGGAGAAAACCTCACAGGGTCCATGTGAGGGTTAAATGGGGAACATATGCCAAAAGCCTAGCACAGAACAGGCGACCGAGAGGGTTCCTCGTTCCACGTCTGCCCTCGCTATGCTCGAAGGGCCTTCCCGTGACCCCGAATGCACCTCTACTCAGCTTTCCCTTTGAACTGAATGTAGAAAAAGATTCCAATCAGCCTATTCTGAAAGGATGTCCTTTTTAAAAAGCATAGCCGAGAGAGACTTGGCCACAGGTATTGTTACTTCCCACCACCAGCACAACCACTGCAGACACTGCCACCAAGGATCAGGGCCTTCGCCGTCCCTCTCGGGATCACACTGGCCAGGCAGGTCCAGAATACTTGTGGTGGGGAATGCGGCTTTCCTGGATCTTGAGCTAACCTGGCGTGGAAGGAGGCATTCCCATCACTGTCCCCAGGCAGCAAACCAGAGGCCTCCTGGCACTCAGGCTAACCTGGGCTGCAGATCTGATAAGGCCTCCCTCCAGCGCCCCGCAGGCCTCCCCAGTCTTGGGAACTACAGGTCCCTCTCCAGACTGCCTCCGAGGATCGCCGGTGGCAAGTTTCACCAGGAAAAAAATTGCCAAGGCGAAAGCAGACACCAAGGGAAACAGTGCCCCAGCTCTGGCTCCCTCCGGGGACAGCTGGAGCGAAAGCCTTCAGCAGGAGGTTAAAACTACGGGGTAGAGCAAAAGCAGAGACAAGCCCCACTCCGAGGCAGGGGCTGGGTGGGGAGAGGGAACCCAGGCTTCACTCTCATTTCTGCCAGGGGCGTGTGATGTGGGACAAGTCGCCAGCAAGACTCTGGGAGTATTTCCCAGAAAAGCAGGAGTTGGACTGGACAACCGTCCGGTCATATTCCCAATTCCAAACCGCTCTCAGCAGGCCGTGGTACTGGAGTCACTACTGTTCGCCTGTCTGCCTCCCCCATTGGACTGAAAGCATCCCCAAACACCGGGAAAGCATCCTACCTACCTCAGAATCCTTGCCAGGGTGGTGGCCGTGAGCAGCTCATCAGGCAAATCAGTAATAACTGCAGGTTTGTTGAGTGAATGCACGTCCACGCATGCCCCGAGTACTTGCTCTGTGAGGACCCATGGCACCCCTCTCCTTTCCCAGCACTTCCACCATCCAGGTGCTCCGAGGGGCAGGGGAGAGCACCACAGGGAGAGCTCAGGCCCTCCACACCACAGGGCTCTGACCTCTGCCACAGCAGAGCTGAGCAAAGGTCGAGGCCCTTTGGGGACCCCTTTCTCTAGGCCAGCTTGCTTAGGAGGGACTTTTCTCCATAAGAGCACCAGACGGGAAGACTCGGTGTGGCAAGGCCTGTCTCTGGAAAGTACCAGGAGGCTGGCAGGATAAGGCAAAGTTACAGGGCCCACAAAACGTGCATCTTCGTGAGGCACCACTATCTCCCCACTGCCCGGCACAGACTCGGCCCCAAGAGGATGCGCAAATGAGGGAATGAACTGGCGTGGGGCTCCAGGCCCAGCTGTGAGGCCAGCCGGGTACCCCTGTGTGAGCACATCTGGGGAACGAGAACATTCCACCTTGCCTCGGTGGAGTTCTCAGGGCCTGATGGACATAGGGCAGCAGGTTCTGCTGGGATGCAGTGGCCTCCCAACCTCTGTTTACAGATTCAGACCCTGGGCTCAGATTTTATCCCCCTCCGCTTCTCATGTCGAGAGAAAAAAATACACGTGTGATGAAGGTTGATGGATTTCCAGGAAATCTTCGGAGACTGAGAAGGGTCCAGCACACTGACCGGCAGGTGGGAGGCAGACATTACACCCTGGCTCCTCCCACTCTTTTGGATCCAAGCTGGACCACTGCGTGGAGGAGGGAGGGGCAGCCGGACACGCTGACCCCCAGACATCACCCGACCTACAATCAGGCACCAGCAGTGGGGCCGGAGGTCTGGGGCTTCCCGAGGCACCTCACTGAGCGCTTACTCAGTGAGGACCAGGGTGGGCTGGGGCTCCTCAGATTCTGTAAGTCTGGCGGGCTTGCGTAAGCCAAGCCCTCCGGTCAGCCCCTTCTTCAAAAGCCAGGAATCGAATGTTGCAAGTCCTGTCTCTGGGGGCCCTGGCCTGGAATGTGAGAGGAGCCTGCAGAACAGGAAAGAAAGCCAGAATGGACACCACCACGACCCTGCCTGACCTCAGCACAGGCTGCTGGGATTGGTTCCTGGCTTGTCTCACCCACCTCTAGGAAATAAGAGCAAGGTGTCAAAGTGCCTTCCCCTAAATGTGGCCTGTGGCGTGAATGCATTGGACCCTCAGGAGGAAAGTTCACGGGCAGAATCTCTTGGTAGAAAGCATGCGGACTTACAGACTCACGACAAGGTTGCGGGTTTAAGTAGACTCATGCCCATTTTACAGACGGGAAAGCCTGAGATTCAGAAGTCATGGGACTTGACCAAGGTCAGACAGATAGAACCAGGACCAGATTTCCAAGCCATGGGCTTTCCGCCTGCCACACTGCCCCAAAGGTCAGGATTCTTTGAGTAATAAACTTTCCCCTATTTTATCAGTCTGGTAAATCTGGATTTTTAGAACAATTCTTAATCATGGATATTCTTACACAGTGGCGTGCATAACAAACATCTGATTCAACCCAACTGAGGCCCCTTCACTAAACCACAGAATTCAGAGCCGCGAGAGCCTGCAGAGACCCACTCCAATCCCCCTGTTCAAGTAAGGAGGCTGAGGCCTAGGGAACTAGATCCTGGGGTATAACGTCCCATTCCCCCAAACAGCCCACGTCCTGCCTTTTCAGGGAGTAGGGTGGACCTGAACCTACAGCAGAGTGGAGAGCACAGGGAGCTGGGTACTCGTTCCCGTTCCCACTGCAAATCCCCTTTGGACCTTTGGATGGGTTTCTGGCGGCCAGAGCCGACCATCCAGTAAACACTCAGAAGGGCGGCTACCAGATAAACCAGGTCAGAGACCTAAATAAGGCGATGTTCTGGAGTGTCCTGATGCCACACCTTGGTAAAAATGAGAGACTTTGGAAGGCAGGGTACAGAGAAGGCAAGGCGCCATTTCCAGAGAAAGAGCCGCACTTTTTCTCCCGGGTCCAATCTGCAAACCAAGAGCACTTCAGAGCAACGCGGGGAGAATCCGAGAGAGGCCAACAGAGAACGTCCTCTCATCCCAACAACATAGCGTCCAACAAGACACATGCTGCCGGACAACGACCCCTCCTCCCAGAACGAAGCCACACAGGCCCCCTATTGTGTCAGTTTAAAAACTGAACTTAGCTGGGCAAACACACCCGGCTATGTTCAAGAAACCAGTTTCTCTCGCCACTTGGAAAACAGCACCATGCATGCAGGAGGGACTGGGGCGGCGGGGGGGGGGGGGGGGAGGACAGGGGGTTGCTGGTTGGTTTGTTTTTTAAGTAAAACCCTGGTCGAAACGGCTATAGCGACTGTAACAAAAATAATAACAGCCAGCGCTGATTAGATGCTTCCCGTGTCCCTGGTTTTGTAGCTTTTAAGAAAATAAAACTGAAGGACAGAAGTCACTCCCAAGGGGACTTCCCTGATGGCGCAGTGGCTAAGAATCCACCTGCCAATGCATGGGACATGGGTTCCAGACCTGGTCCAGGAAGATCCCACATCCTGCAGAGTAACTAAGCCCGTATGTCAGAACTACTGAGCCTGCGCTCTAGAGCCCACAAGTCACAACTACTGAAGCCCGTGCGCCTAGAGCCCGTGCTCCCCAACAAGAGAAGCTACTGCAATGCGAAGCCCAAAGGGTAGCCCCCGCTCGCCACAACTAGAGAAAGCCCGCGCGCAGCAATGAGGACCCAACACAGCCAAAAATAAATTAATTCATAAAAAAGAAGTCACTTTCGAGCATTTTGGATCAAACAGGGATTCAGGCTTGTGGTGTGCACAGAGGACTGGGTCTTGTAATGACTGCCACAAATCACCCGCTGGCCCTATGACTGCTAGCAGAGGCAATCAGCAGTAAGAGGGTGTGGAGGGTGTAGGACGAGGAGTTAAGGTTCTAATAAAACAAAACATCTCCAGATGTGCAGCAGGCCAGATGTGTCAGTGCAAGGTGGAAAGAGGCAGAGCAGCTACTAAGTGGTGCCTGGAATCTCACAGTCTTCCCAGCCTCTGGACGAAAGCAAGTTGGGAATGCACTAGTTTCCCTCTATTATGTATGGGGGAGGGGGAGACTCCCCCTTCTGAGAACCCAACAACCCTTTTGGTTGATTCTTTCAAATCCTTTTAATACGGCACTTCGCAGCTATAATTTGAGACAGTAGGGCCTGCATCTTATTTCTTCTTTACACTGGAGGCTGTCTCCACCAGAAAACCCCTTAAATAGTGTCATCTTCCCATCAAAGCCTTTGGTCCTCAGCATAATTGTTCCTAAACCAAAGTCCAATAGCGGGGGGGGGGGGGGGCGGGGGGGTGTCGGTGGGTAGAGCAGTGAAATGCTGTGGCAGTGCGAAAGAGAAGCACCCAACGTCTGAAAGGCAAAAATGCAGTTTCATCAAACACTGATAAGCGGCAGACAAGAACCTGGAGAAGAGCAAAGGAAGAGACAAGACAAAGTCTGGGGCGTGAGGGGAAGGCAGAGAACGACGGGCCTGCGCTCACACTTCAGGGGGACCTCCTCCCGCCCAGTCACCCCGGCCCACAGCTGCTGGGCTCAGTCACCCAGGGAAAAGTCCAGCACGTGACTCAGTGGGAGAATGAGTCCTGCGGCCGAGCGAGCTAGAAATGGGGTGGGGGCGGAGGGGGAGCGGCAGGGGATGTCCGTGCACCGCCCATCCCGCCCGCGGGCTCCTCCAGCCTCCCTCCCAGGTCCCACTACGCCCCTCCCCCCAAATCCCGCCCAAGGTGAGGGGCTGGTCCCGGGTCCTCCGGCCGACGCAAAGGAGGTGACCGGGCTCAAGGATGCAACTGAGGAAGGAGTGACCTGGAGCAGCGAGGGAGGCGCTGGGGCGCTTCCCGGGCTGCCGACTCCTGCCTCCTCAGACCCAGCGCGGGCCCCCGTTTCTCCGGCGCCGCGGCCCCTTACCTCCAGGGTCCGTATCTCCTGCTGGGTGAGGTCGTTGGACACGGCGCACTTCGTGCGCAGCCCGCGCAGGCTACCGATGGAGATGTCGATGAGCTTCTGGAGCTGCCCGCACTGCTGCAGCGCCCGGCTGGCCGCGGCCCCGGCGCCCCCATCTGGGGCCGCCGCGTCCCCCCCGCCGCCGCCCTCCTTCTTCTCTCCCATCGCCGCCGCGCGCAGCGCCGCTCTATCCATGCCTCGGCATCGGGGCCGCGGGGTGGCCGAGGCGGGGAGCCCGGGGGCGCGGGCGCCTCGGAAGGGAATCCCTGAGCCGGGAGGGCTGGCCGAGGAGCGCCCCTCGACGCTGCCGGAGCCAGGACGCAAGCCCGCCGGCCGCCGAGCCCGCCTCTCCCTCCCGCCCAGCCGCGGCGGCAAAGCGAAAGCCGCGGCGACCCGACGGCTGAGGCTCCCGGAGCCTTTAAGTGGCAGCGGGGGCTGGGTCAGAGCAGCTGGGCATGCTGGGACTTGTAGTCCGCGCCGCGCACCTGCCGCCGCCCGCGCCCTCGGGGTCCCCGCCGGCTCCAGCGCCCCTAGGTCCCGGCCTTCCCTTCCGCTGTGGGTACAGGCTGTGCGGGAGCGCCCCGCCTCTGCGCCCCGGCAGTGGCTGCTCCGCGCCAGCTCCTCCCCCGGCGCCCGAAGCCTGGGGAGCCGCATCTCCCCGCCCACCCCCGCCTCCTCCCCATCCCTCCTCCGGGCTGGGGACTTCCCGCGACCCCCCGGATGGGGCGAGGTAGGAGCCGGCGGCCCTTTGGACGGGAGGGAGGTTCGCCTCCTGCAATTCCTCGACCGCAGCGGAACACTGGAAGACGGAGACAGTGGAGGTTTCAGAATTACTGTGTGGGTTTAAGGGCCGCCATCTAGTGGGAAGGGGCCTAAGGTACTTGTCCTGTAGGTGGTTCGCAAATTACTGGACTCCCGAGTGTCTACGCCAGAGGAAAGGCACAGGCTTGGAAAGACGTAGGGCTTTCTTCTAGATGCTATTTACCCACCAATATAAGGGTCCCATCCCTCCGCCACCTCAACCTAGCAGGCCAGCCCAGACGCTTGGGGTGACCCCTTGATTTGTCGTGCGTTTGGGAGCGCTCTGGAGCAAACCGACGGGTTCAGACAGTCTCTACCACTGCCTAGCTGTGACTTTAGGCAAAGTTGGCTCACCTCTGAGTGTCTGAGTTTCCCCATCAGTCAAAATGGAGTGATAATAGTAGCTATCTGATAGGGTTCACGGGAAGAATGAGTTAATGTGTGTACAGCACCTAGATTGATTACTGCCACGTGTAGGCACTAGGTAAAATGTTAGCAATTGTTACTATTCAACCTCAGACCTCCTAAGCATGTCTCCACACCTGAGCAGTGGGCATGGGTGAAATACTGATCCTGGACTGGTAGTTGTCTGTGCCTTTTTGTGCCTCCTAACTCAGCATTCCATCCCCACCCCATCCCTCACCCTCCCCTCCCACCTCCTGCCACTTCCCCTGAGCTCTATTATCTGCCTAAACTGAATAGACAAGACTCTGATCAAAGGTCCCACACATCCATACTTCCAACATCTGCCAACCAGAAGAAATCTCTCTCCTAAGCTCCTTGGCTGCAGAAGCGGCTGGCTAATTTATCTTGGTATCCTCTTCACAGAGCCAAATACAGAGCATGGCACACAGCAGGGGCTCCATAAAGCTGTGCAATCCAATTCATGAGTTCTTAGGACAGGTCCTATGCCCTGAAAGAGAAGCTGTGTAACAGTGGCTCTCAGGCTTGAGAGTGGATCAAAACGTCCTGGAGGGCTTGTTCATCCACGGAATGATGAACCCCACTCACAGAGGGTCCCACTCAGTAGGTTGAGGATGAGGCTGGAGAATTTGCATTCTGACAGGTTCTCAGGTGATGCTGATGCTGCTGGTCTGGGGGCTGAACTTTGAGAATCTTTGGCACAGAGAGAGGTCACAGAACAGGAGAACTATCTCGAGGGACCATCCATAACGAGGCTGCAGCCTGGTTGGTTCAGAACCTCTGTTTGTTCAGCAGCCAGAGCCGCCAGGCTTGAGTGACCGTCTCACTCTAGTCAATTCACAAGAGATTTCCTGATAGACGCCTACTCTGCAGTTACAGCAAGCTTGTAACTGGGGCCTGGTCAACACATTTTTCTGCAGAGCCACTTTACGTGGAAGCCATATCCTGCGAAGGGCCACTGCCAGCCTGTGGCATCCACACCTACCCATGCCGTTACGGCAGTGGTGTCAGGGCTGGAGACTGGACAAGCCCCAGATCCCTGGCTACACTCCCGCCAGGGCATGCAGCCGGTCACTCTTCTGTGGACAGAATCTTCCTTCTGGTTGGTGGAGAGCATTCAGTGAGCCGCAGCTTGCCTTCCCACTTCATCTCAGATGCACTCCATCCTTCTCAACTGGGTTTGGGTGGGCCACCCGTTCACAGAACTGCCTCTTAGAGATACAGAAAGTGAGGATTTTAAAATAATCCCTTCGTTCATCCTTTTAACATTCCGTAAGTATTCATTAAGTGTCTACTTAAGTGGCAGGCCCCGTTTTGAGCTCTGGGAAACAGTAGTGAACAAAACAAAGACCCTTACCCTCCAGGAATTTATATTCTGGTGTGAGAAGACAGAAAATAAATAAAGAGAGTGCACAGTGGGTTAGGGGGTAACAGGTGCTGTGCACAGCATAGAGCCTGGAAGGGGACCGGGAGGGTGACGTTTCAGAGCTGTTTTAGAGACTGGGGTTCTCAGAGTGGTCTCTGAATGACTGTATGACCTTGGGCAAGTCTGCTGACTCATAGCCCTGGTCCTCACTTGCAAGATGGAGATCATATGTTGTGAGGATGAACAGAGATAGTTATGCAAATGATGGTCACAAAGTAAGCGTTCCACATACTTATTTTTATTTATTCAGTAAATAAATTCATCATAAATTCCTTCCCCACCTTCCAGAGTGAGTCTCCTCTAGTGAGATGAATTCATCTATCAGGTGATGATTCTTAGGTTTGGCTTCAGCTCTTGAGACTTTTTCTGCGACACCCTCAGTACAGAAAGTTCGCCTCTTCCTTCCTCCCTCCCCTCTGCTTCAGGCACCTCTGTTAGCATCACTGTAAGTTTCTCCAGCTTGGACTCCCCTACCTGCATCTCAACACCCCAGCAGCCACACGAGCACATTCATGAATAGACCCACAAACGTGAAAAACCAAGTTTTTATTCGCGTGAAACAAATGTGAGAATGAAGACAGGTAACTAACAAGTGAACAGGGAACTAACAATACAAATATATTGCCAAAATAAATTCACAGAATGATAAGTGCTATGAAGGGGGAAAAAAGCAAATAGTGATAGCAAATTCCCAGGGGATGAGGTGCTTCATTGGATGAAGTGGTCAAAGAAGTACTGTCTAACTGATCATTGAACTAAGATCTAAATAAAGAAAAGAAGCCAGCCATCTGGAGCTCTCGGAAAGGGGCATTCTAGGCAATGGGAACACCACGTGCAAAGGCCCTGAGGCAGGAGCAAGTTGGCACACTCCAGGAACAGAATGAAGGCCGGCCAGTGTTGCTACAGCGTGATGCAAGAGAAAAAACAGGGGTTGGAGATGACGTGGGAATGCTGGGCAGAGGCCAGATAACTTAGGACGTGGACAGGAAGTTTGGATTTTTCTCTAAGTCTTTGTTAGTCCTAATGTGGTCCAAGATTGCTGCATCGCCTGGGAGCTTGATAGAAATGCAGTCTCAAGCCCCACCCCATATCAACTGAATCGCAACCTGGATTTTAGCAAGATCTCCACGTAACTTGAATGTATTTTAAATTTTTGGAAGCATAGCTCTCTAAGTACACGGAAAGAAAACCACATTCCTTGCGAAGTGTTTTAAAAGATTCCTCTGGGGAGTTCCCCGGTGGCCTAGTGATTGGTATCCGGGATTTCCCTGCGTGGCCCGGGTTTAATCCCTGGTTGGGGAACTAAGATCCCGCAAGCCCTTGGTGCAGCCAAAAGAAATAGAAGATTCCTCTGGCCAACACAAGGAGAGTGGATATGGTAAAGAGGCAGGGTCAGAAGCAGAGATGCTGGATTTGAGACTGCTGCAGGGGCCCAGGTGAGGTGCAGGGGGAGGAGGGGGAATGGAGGACACGTTTTGGAGACAGAGTCAACAGCACAAGCCGATGGGCTGAATGTGGAAGGAGGAAAGAAATCATTTCGGCCATCCTGGCCGTCCTCCGCTCCTCCAAAGATACTCCGGGTCACTGAAGGGTGGGAGGAGCCCTACCCTTCAGTCAGGTGCGGCCACACCCTCACGTGCCACGCCCACTCCCCCTTCCACCTCTACCCACAACTCAGGACTCAGGCAGTATTGTCTTAGAACCTAGAACAGTGCAGGGGGAACTTTGGATTCCTGGATTTCACCTTCAGTCAAATTGTCCAGGAAATTTGTGGAGTTGCCCTGGAGAGATGAACTCTGTTATTACATACTCCTGTGCTCTTATTCATTCAGCAAATATTTACTGAGCCCCCAATATGTGTTCAGCACTGTGCCACACTCTGGGAATAGAGCAATAAACAGTACGTCCCTTTATCGTTTATAAAAGGACTTTGATTTGAGCTCATAGTAGCCTGTGTTGTCTTCCTGAGGCCCGTCCCATGTTGGTCCCCATGGGCTGCTGATGGCCTCAGAGCAAAGTATGAATTCCTGAAAGAAGGCCTATGAGGTCCTTTATTCCCAGGCCCTACAGACCTCTCCAAGCCCATCTGCTACCCAAGGCTTTTTTGAGTCAATGTCCCCCAACATAAGAATCTGATGAAAATAAAATTGTCTCTCCAGAAAAGAGTAATGCAAGGGGACTTCCCTGGTGGTCCAGTAGTAAAGAATCCACCTTCCAATGCAGGGGACGTGGGTTCGATCCCTGACCAGGGAGCTAAGATCCCACATGCCGCGGGGCAACTAAGCCTGCGCGCCACAACTACAGAGCCCATGCACCACAACTAGAGAGAAGCCAGCGTGCCGCAATGAAAGATCCAGCATGCCACGGCAAAGATCCCTTGCAACTAAGACCCGAAGCAGCCAAAAGTAAAAATAAATAAATAATTTTTTTTTTTTGCGGTACGCGGGCCTCTCACTGTTGTGGCCTCTCCCATTGCGGAGCACACGCGCCGGACGCGCAGGCTCAGCAGCCATGGCTCACGGGCCCAGCCGCTCCGTGGCATGTGGGATCTTCCCGGACCAGGGCACGAACCCGTGTCCCCTGCATCGGCAGGTGGACTCTCAACCACTGCACCACCAGGGAAGACCAATAAATAATTTTTTTTGAAAAAAGAGTAACACACGTCTACTCACAATTGTGATACAACTTCAGGAGGTTTGTGGGTCCCCCTAAGCATATCCTTGAACCCCTGGGCTGCAGACGAGGTTAGGAACCCTGCTCAACTGCTGATACTTGCTGCCTTTACTCAATAATCTTGGGTCACACCGTGGAGAGTCATGTCACCACGCCTTTGCTCAGGCTGGCACTAGTGCCCACAGTCCTTTCTCTCCGTCTCCCCAGATACATTTCTGTTCATCATGTAGATCTAGCTCACATGCCCCGCCACCCCTCTCCCACGATAGGAGCAATCTTTCTAATTTCCGGATTCCCACCAAACTTTGCAACTTCACGTATCTTTGGTTCTTTCTCTGCCTGTTTCCCTGACTGGGTAATGAGCCTTCTTGGGCTCAAATAGACTCTATATGACCTTGGGCAAGTTTTTCACCTCCCTGAGCTTTTATTTCCTCTTCTGCAAAGATGAGGATAATGATCTCTCCCTCCAGGGTGGCTGAGAGGGGTAGGTGAAATAAAGCAGATAGGCCTGGCACACAGCGGTGCTTCATATGTGTTCGAATAAACAAAGGATGGATTGCAGTTTACAGGTGAAGAAACCAGGGCCTCTGTTGAGGGATACTGACCCCTGTGGCCTTAGGTGCTCATTCTAGGATACATCACCACCACCTGCGCCGTGTGTCAGAACCAGCTCTGGGTCAGGTCACAGGAAGGAGCCAAGTTGACAAATGGCCGTCTCAGCCCTGAAACTGAAGACACCCAAGTTGTCATGGGCTTTTCAGGCCACCTGGTAGGAGAGGGCTGTTCCGGGAGATGCAGGGAGAAACCAGTCCAGGGAAGGCCCCGAGGTGATGTGGGTGCCCTCCTGGCCCCCAGTTACCTTGTCCAAGCCATTTATCCTCCTCTGCTTCCAATCCTTGTCCTTCTGAAGCCATCAGGGTCCACTGTGTGCTCCCCCACCTTGTGGCTTCTTGTACCAAAATCTCCCCGTCACTTTAGGTCTTCTGTTGTGGGCCCCAGCTTCCTCTCCATCCCTATGCTTCAGCGTAACCCCCATCCATTTCCATGAGCACCTTTTCCACTATCACCTGCTCATGGCCTTCCTTCCCTCCTTACCCCATGCAGATTCCACACTCTACCACGACTACTGCTCCCCAGCGAACCCCCGCCATAAACTGCCCTTCCCTTCCCACCATACGCACCTGGCCAAGTCCCAGCCCTCGTAGAGCCCCACCCTCCACTTTCTCCAGGCC
Organism: Stenella coeruleoalba; assembly: GCF_951394435.1. Taxonomy (NCBI): domain Eukaryota; kingdom Metazoa; phylum Chordata; class Mammalia; order Artiodactyla; family Delphinidae; genus Stenella; species Stenella coeruleoalba. The sequence goes on from NC_137165.1 coordinate 17,137,136, forward strand.
TGTGCCAGCAGCTGACGGGTGCTGGGGAAAAGCACGCAGCCTTGCTGACGGCTGCGCTTTAAATTCATGACCACAAACCTCAAATTGGCGCTCTTCATGCCTGGCAAGCCTACCAGCCTTTCCTAGAAAGTTCATTTTCCTGTTCGCAGAGATGGCTATTCCATGCTTTCCTCTGTCTCCACGAACCACCCTGCACTCCTCGATGGATGTACTTGGTTCATCCTTCCTTGAGAAGCTAGAAGCCATCAGACCGAATCTACCAGCCCTTCTGTCCTGTGCCTATGCTCCCTGCCTCTCCTGTAACCAGTCTAAGGCCAACCACCTTCTGCTTGGACTCTGGATCCATCGCCTCCAGCAGGCCTGTGGCCTCCACTCCAGGAAGTACCTGCTTTTCTCTGCATTAGCGTCTTCTCCCTTTCTGCCCTGTTATTCTCTTTTGTACACAGACATGTCCTAGTAACTTACTTCATGAAAGACAGAGAGAGTGGGAGAGGGAGGGAGAGAGAGGTAGGGAAGAAAGGAGGGAAGGAAGGAAGGGAGGGAGGGAGGGAGGGAGGGAGGGAGGTGGGGGGAGGGAGGGAAGTGGGGGGAGGGAGGGAGGGAGGGAGGTGGGGGGAGGGAGGGAGGGAGGGAGGTGGGGGGAGGGAGGGAGGGAGGGAGGGAGGGAGGGAGGTGGGGGGAGGGAGGGAAGTGGGGGGAGGGAGGGAGGGAGGGAGGTGGGGGGAGGGAGGGAGGGAGGGAGGTGGGGGGAGGGAGGGAGGGAGGGAGGGAGGGAAAGCACACCTCTGCTTCAGTTAGGGTTCTAGCAGGGAAACAGAATTCACGTAGATGATTCAACCGACCTCAATGAAAGGGCTACTTGCAAAGTTAAGGGAAGAAACAAGGATATTGGGTACCCAGAGACAAGCCAAGCTCGGTAGGGGTGATAACTCTTAGCTCAGAAAGGACCAAGGGAAGAAATAATGTTCTGAGAGCCATGGGGGAGGGGCAGCCCAGAAGGACCTGCAGGCACAGGGGACACAATTCCTGCCTGGAGACCAGGTGCGGAAGCAGGGAGGGGTTTGGGGCGAGGGGCAGAACACAGACCTCCCTTACTTCCAGCCTTCGGCTCTCCTGCCTTTGCCTCCCCTGGGCTGACCCCACCTGGGCACATTCTAACAGGAGAGCCCAGGTGATGCAGTAGAGAAGGGTCACCCTCCCAGAACCCAGAGCAGAACATAGGCAGAGAAGGGATCTTGGATGGGAGCTTGGCCAGCACACCCTCCCTTGACCCCAAACGCCCTTCCAGCTTCTGCCCCATTTCTCTGCCGACCTTCACAGCAAAACAAGAGTTGTCTTCACTTCACATGCTTTCTCCAACTCCCTAGTCCAGCTTTTGTCTCCATTGTTCAGCATGACAAACTTTCCACTGAAATTCCTCTTCTCGAGGTCACCAGTGGCCTCCACGTTCCCAAATCTGAGAGACAGCCTCTCCAGCACAGTGGCCACACCCTCCTTGTTGAAACAGTTCTCTTGGCTTCCCGGCCCCTGCTGCATCTGGTTTTCCTCCTCCCCTCAGGCTGCTCTTTCTTGGTCTTGCTTGCGGTCCCCTCATCCTGTACACTGGCTCGATCCAGAGCCCAGCCCTGGGCCTTTCCCTCTTCTCACGTGGACCGTCACCTTTGTGTCTGCTCTCTGGTTGACCAGATGCACAGGACCTTCTCATCCTTCAGCTCTCAGCTCAGGTGCCGCCTCCCCAGAGAGGCTTTCCTTGACCAAACTCTCCAGAGTGCCACTCCCTGCCCTGTCACTGTGTCATGCTGCCCTGTTTGCTTCTTTCATCAACCTTATCACCATTTGTCAACCTGGTTGGTTTAGGGATTTGTCTCCTTGTTTATATAGGCACTTGTTATCCAGAAGCCTTGCCCGTTCCTGTATCTCTAGGACTTACTGCATGGTATACAGTAGTAAAACAGGAGGGAAGGCGGCAGGGCACAACATTTAAAAGAATGACATAGCCATAGGACATGAAAAAAACTGGTTAGAACTAACTAGATCCAAGATGGCGGAAGATTCAACTTCCAGTAGACCTTGAGCCTCATTTTATGCTCATTGCAATACACTAACATACTAAATGACACACCTACCAGTGCCACGAGAGTTCTGAGGCTAACCATAAAAGGCCAAAGGCCGGCAGTGGCCCCATTCCTGGAAATCCCCGCCCCTTCCCTGAAATAGTTGGAATAATCCTCCCACTCATCAGCCTATGAAATTACCCAGCCCATAAAAATGAACCACCCCATATTTCAGAGCCTCTCGCCTTCTGATATGGCCCACCCTCTGTCTATGGAGTGTGTTTCTGTCTAAATAAATCCACTTCTTATCTATCTCTTTTTCTCTCCCTGAATTCTTTCTGTGATGAAACATCAAGAATCTGAGCTTCATTAAGTCCTGAGATCAGGTGTGTGGTCTCAGTTAAAAGACCATGGGTTCAAGTCCCAGCCTGGGTTGCACAGTTTCAGCAGGCACTAAATAAATCGTTATTGAATGAATGGTCAGGAACCTTGCAAATGTCACAGAGCAAGATAAAATCAGTAATTTAAGAACACTGTTTTGCTTTTGCAAGACTGAATTTCTTGATAGGCACTTAAATATTCTACTGGGTCATTTGAAAGAAACCTCCTTTCCTATCAAATTTATACTCACATATATCACATATAGGCGTAAAAGTAACCTGAGCAGAGAATCTGGCCATAGGGATTTGGAAGTAAATGAGGTACCATGTTAATGTCAGGTAATTTTGTTAAGTGAAGACTCAGAATGAGATCATCTCTCTGCCCCCTCTGGTTCTAGCCTCCAGGAGGCTAGCACAAGGAATGGTCAAGGGCCAGTGCTGCGGAGTGAGGCAGACCAGGTTTTAATTCCATTTCTAACCCTCATTCACAATGTGACCTCAATCAAGTCACTTTGTCTCTCTGAGGCTCAAGGTTTTCCTGAGTAAACTGCCTGGGTAGGGCTGTCAAAGGGATTAAGGGGACAATGCATAGAAAGTCTTTGACCTCTGAGCCTGGCACAGGACACTGTTTAGTATCAATAATTTCCAGAGCTATGATATGATTTTTTGATTCCAGAAGCTTCCAAATGATCACAGCCTGCAAAAGGGAGTGATGAACATAGTTAGGGAGTTGAGTTGAGGTTGAGCTGTTTCTGGAAGGTTGTTTGGAAAGGGGTGAGAACTGACTAGAAATTTAAGATATTGTACTATCCTTTCCAGGGTCAAAGCATTGAAAAAATGATGGTGCCCATTCCCACAAACATGAATCAAAATCAAAATCAAAACCATAAAACACAAAATCTGGATGTATGCTAAAATGAAAACAGCTTCTTTCTAGAGTTTCTGATTGCATAATTCTAGATAAATTCATTGAAGCCAAACTCTTTCTTTTTCCAGCGCCCCTGCTGTGTTGCCTGCTTCCAGGTAACCAAGCACACATCTGATTCCAGGTTCAAAACTTCCTAGGATCTGAGGGCCAAGAACTACTTCCCCCACCTCTAATATAATTAATGGTAATGAGAATGCGTTGCATCTCTATTGTCCCATCATTCTTGAACTCTTCAGAGTTCTTTGACCTATGTTACCTTGCTTGAACTGCGCATTTCCCAGATGTGGTTAGTAGCTCCATGGGTTTAAAACCAGAGAAATTAGGTGACTGTCAGGGGTCACCCACACATTCACAGAATAACCAGAAATGTAGCTTCAGTCCCTGGACCTATCAAATCACAAGCCAAACGACCTTCACCTTTATTCATGCGATCCAACTCACCACTCAGGACTCGGGTGTCACCTCCTCCTGGAAGCCCTCCCTCACCTCCTGACTGGCCCAGCTCACTTCCTCCAAGCTGCTAAAGTTCTCAGAACTTGCCCCTGGCATCTTAAGACATCCCTGGCTTGAAGCTCTTCATTTCCTCATCTGCCTCCTGCACTGGACCTCACTGCCTCACAGCCCAGTGCTCCCAAAGTGTGTGATTCATTGTTGAATTAAATGAGACAATTTAATTAATAGATAGATCTTTCTCAAGCTGGATTTAACATCCCGGGAGGCCTTGCTTTACCGGAAGTAGAGACAGCACTGACCTAGTCCCAGGCAGAAGGCAAAGACTTGAAAAGGTTCCCTTGTGCCACCCCCATCCTGTAAGCACAACCCTGATAACTGTGGGCCCTGAAATGCCACCATTTGAGAAGAGTTTATTGTCTTTTTCTACTGACATTCTTTTTTTTTAATATAAATTTATTTATTTATTTATTTTATGGTTGGGTTGTGTATTCGTTGCTGCGCGTGGGCTCTCTCTAGTTGCGGCGAGCGGGGGCTGTTCTTTGTTGCGGTGCGCAGGCTTCTCATTGCGGTGGCTTCTCTTGTTATGGAGCACGGGCTCTAGGTGTACGGGCTTCAGTAGTTGTGGCACGCAGGCTCTAGAGCACAGGCTCAGTAGTTGTGGCACACGGGCTTAGTTGCTCTGCGGCATGTGGGATCTTCCCGGACCAGGGCTCGAACCCGTGTCCCCTGCATTGGCAGGCAGATTCTTAACCACCGCACCACCAGGGAAGTCCCTTTTTTTATATATTTTTTTAAGTTTTTTTTTTAACTAATTATTTATTTATTTTTGGCTGTGTTGGGTCTTCGTTGCTGTGCGTGGGCTTTCACTAGTTGCGGCTACTCTTGGTTGCGGTGCGCGGGCATCTCATTCTGGTGGCTTCTCTTTGTCACAGAGCACCGGCTCTAGGTGCTCAGGCTTCAGTAGACGTGGCACATGGGCTCAGTAGTTGTGGCTCGCGGGCTCTAGAGCACAGACTTAGTAGTTGTGGCGAACGGGCTTAGTTGCTCCGCGGCATGTGGGATCTTCCCGGACCAGGGTTCGAACCCATGTCCCCGTCATTGGCAGGCAGATTTTTAACCACTGCACCACCAGGGAAGTCCTCTACTGACATTCTTATTCCCCTAGATGGTACTAGAGTGAGGCAGGTGAAGGGGTGAGTGCCTAAGAAGGGAGGGGGCTACTGAAAGATACTAGTCCTTACACTTATTTACAGATCTGCAGCTATTAGTCCCATTTTGTGGAGGCTGAAATGGAGCACACCTGCCTCTCTTCCCTTTGCCCTGGACCTCTGAGAGGGCTTCAGGGCTCAGGAGCATAGAATGAGGTCACATTTCTATTGAATAGCACAATTACAAGGACTTGAAATGCTCACCCTCCTTAATCACAGGCTTCAGCCATGCCCTGTCCCTGGGGGTGTCCAGGCCTCCCCTTTAGGGGCCAAGCCTGTTGCACAAGCCCGCTGGCTTGGGGATGGGCCTCGGCTAGTCCGAGGTGCCAGGTGCCTGGACCGCCTGGTCTAGTAGGGCTCCAGCCCTCCCCGAGATGCTTTCACCTCACAGCTAAGACCAGAAGGCGGGTTTAGCAATTTTTGAGAAGGGTCAGAGAAAAGGTGTTTATTTTTAGCTAAGATATACTTGCACTGTCTTGAGCACTTTTACTGCGTCGTCCTAGAGCCTCACCCACCCTAGGAAGGAAGGGTAATTAACCACTAATGCCTAGTGATACAAGGAAACTGAAGTTGAGGATGATGACTGAGCCTCCCTGGCTACTCCTTTTGGGTCTCTTTGCTGGGCTTCCCTCATGGTCCAATCTCCAACTGCAGAGGCCTGAGACATGCCTTGGTCCTCCCCTCCCCTCTGGGCTCATCCAGGAGCTGACCTTGCCCTGACCTCCAAGTTCCACCTGCTTCTCTGCATATCCATGTGGATTTCTACCAGATAAATTCAAACTCAGTGTGTCCAAAACAGAGCTCCTGATCCCCCAAGCTCATATTAGACCACGCTACTCCCCCATATCAGACCATGGCAACATCACCCTGCCATCTGCGCAGCCACAATCATTGGAATCGTTCTTGATTTCTCTCTTTCTTTTCCCCGCATCCAACGCAGTCCTGTCAGCTATACTTAAAAGACATATATATATGCATATGTATATATATAAAACCCCTGCTAGCCATTCAGCTCTGTGAAGGTGCGGCTGTGTCCATCTTGTTCACCAGCAGACCCCCAGCATCTAGCCCAGAGCCGGGGGCACAGCATGCACTAAAGAAGTATTGGTTGAAAGAGAAAGAGAGAGAGAGAGAGAGAGAGAGAGAGAGAGAGAGGAAGGAAGGAAGGGGAAAGTTCCATCCCTAAGAAATGCAGCATTCTTAAGATGACAGAACATGAAACTCAATTAATTAAATCAGGCACATAAATAGAGGTTCTATGTATGTTCATAGGTTCACGTATGTCAAGGTTCTCTTTGTTCTGTGACAGCGTAAAACCGGCACATTTTTCATCAAGATGGAAACAACAAACAAACACAAAACCACGTGCGTCGGGCTTCCCTGGTGGCGCAGTGGTTGAGTCCGCCTGCCGGTGCAGGGGACACGGGTTCGTGCCCCAGTCTGGGAAGATCCCACATGCCGCGGAGCGGCTGGGCCCGTGAGCCATGGCCGCTGAGCCTGCGAGTCCGGAGCCTGTGCTCCACAAAGGGAGAGGCCACAGCAGTGAGAGGCCCGCGTACCGCAAAAAAAAAAAAAAAACAACAACCACGTGCATCATGTCCTGGTAAGAACTTCTGCCACTTGACCACAGTGAGCCCCTCTGTGAATTCAGTCCAGGCGGGTGGAGAGGGTGAGCCCCTAAGTACAGACAGACCTGGTCTGAGTTCAGGAGTTGGGACCCAGGAGCCTAGCTGGAGGTCAGGAACCAAAGGCAAGGAGATCAGACATAGATTAACTCTCTCGTCTACAACAACTGCCGGACTTGGTGGTTGGCTTGTTTCATACTCACAGTAAGTCTGTGAAGTAGGAACTGTTATCCCCATTTTATAGATGAGGAAATTGAGGAATTTGATTCGTGTCACACAGTTCCATGCCCACAGTTTGGGGTACACAACTACAGTTTGTTTTTTGTTTGTTTGTTCTTGGTTTTGTTTGGGGCCGCACTGTGCGGCTTGCGGAATATTAGTTCCCCAAGCCGGGACGGAACCCAGGCCCCGGCAGTGAAAGTGCCGAGTCTTAACCGCTGAACCACCAGGGAATTTCTCACAAATACAGTTTGTACCCAGATCCACCTGGCCTCAACAACCACGCTCTTTTCTCCCTGTAGCTTCTCTGAAAAGAGGCAGAGGCGCCACCAGCAGCTGTGGGTACAGAACTGAGGCTTTGAAAGTCAAGGCATCGATGGGCCGTATCTGCTGGTTTTGCCTGTCCGACAGCCCTCCTCCTTTCTGGCGACACGCCACTCTTTCTGGGAGGAAGTTCATTCTGTGAGGTTCTGGGGAGCTAACCCTGCCCCTTTGCTCACGCCAGCTCCCAAAGGTAGACATACACCCCATTAGAATACCCAACCCTACCTGCACAGCTAATGCTTCCGATCCAGGCATGTGATCAGGCAGGGCCCGTCAGAGGCCGCCCCTGGAGTTTTGTGCTGAATCTCCTGGGAAAGGTGGTCTTTCCCACAGAGGTGTTAAGTGAGTCGGAAACAGAATTGGGGCTGCCGTGGAACATCTTTCTTACTACATGAAGGTCAGCTGGGGACTATAAAAGGGCAGCAGAAAAGACAGAGAGTCCTAAGACCTTGTTTGAGCCTTGCCTGCCCTGCCCTTGGGCTTTCCAGATACACAAATTAATCAATGCTCTTTTTCACTAGAGCTGGAGAAAAGTAGGCACACCAGGATGGAGAAGATGAGAGGGTAGACCAGGAACTCAGCAAGGCCTGGAGCTATCCAAGCAGGACGGAGAGGGGCAGGGAGGGGAGGGGAAACAGAGTCTTCCAACTCAATTTGTTGCCATCGCTGACACCCACCCAGCAGCCTGCCATGTGACTTTGTAGCCGGGGTGTACTTCTCTGATCTCAGGCCTGCCATCTGCAGAGGGATGTACTAATTTGCAAAACCACACCAGAGACGGCTTGTTCCTGGGAAACTGCAGAGAAATGGGAAATTTTCCAGTGAAATAAATGTAAAGAGATCTTTCCCAGTCCGGAGAGGGAGGAGGGACCACACATTTTCTAAGTCCCTAGTGCATGTCAGACACAGCCAGGAGGTACCTTATCTGCTTACTTGTAAGCTACTAAACCGAAGGTGGGGACACAGTGCTTGATACTCAATGCATGTCACTCGCTCAAAAGGGAAATAGTTTTGGAATGAATGAAACACTTATACCAATTACTCCTCATAAGAGTCCAAGGAGAAGAGAGCTAGAGACAAGGAAACTGACCCTCCAAGAGGGTCAGAAACTCCCTCAAAGCCACAGAGTTGGTAAGTGGCCAAAGCAGAGTTCAATACCCATCTTTCAGGTCTGAGAACTTGCATTCTTGCCATTACCCTAGCCAGAGAGAAAATATCACCTCTATAGGACATGCCCATGCAGGGCCTCCGGGAACTAGAACAGAGCAGTTAGAAAGAACAGGTTGAATTATATGACTTCCATAAGTAGGAGTGAAAGCATTAGATGATGAAGCCTGTGTAATTGCTAAGATGAAGGAAAAAGCCACACGGAGTGTAGGGGGCACGGCGGCACCCAGTCAGGGCCCAGGAGGACTCTGGGAGGAGGTGGGGAGAAGCCAGCATTGAAACACAAAGTGATAGCGGGGAGAGGCTTGGAATGAAGGGTTCATCTGAAACCACTGGCCTTGAGGATGGAGTTCTTGCTTGGGGAAGGAGAGAGAAGCTGAGAGATGGCTGTGGTCAGGAGTGCCCGAGACTGCCAGGGGAGTGAGCGTCTCCGCCTAAGGCAGAGGAAGCAAAGCAAGAGGGACAGCAAGAGAGACTCAAGGTAGACAAGAGGAAGCTTCCTTCATGGCAAGAGTGAGGGAGCCCTGGGCTGGCTGGATGAAAAGACTTAAGACAGGAAAGGCTGCTGGTTCAACATAAAACTCGAAGCTCCGGGGCCAGGCAGCCTGGGTTGGAATCCCAGCTCAGCCTGCCACTAACTGTGTGACCCTGCGTTACTTCCTTCTGAGCCTCCATTGGCATCTGAGAAGCAGTACAATCCTTTACCAAGCCTGGCACAGAAGTGGGTATAACAGGAAAATGACAAATAGAAGAACTTAAACCTTACACCCCGGGGTTTGCCCCAGAGAGGGGGCAGTCTCTCCTACTCCTCTGCCTTCCCCCCAAGGGGGCTGGGCTTGCGGACACCTTTCCACGTGCAGAGATCCCTAGAGGGGAAAGGAGGGGAAGGGGGCCCGAAGCACAGTGCTTTACCCTTGAGTCTTGTCTAAAACATTTATCTGAGACTTTTGAAACTTTTTCTTAGAGGAAAAGAAATATAAACTTCAAAGTTTCCTTGTTCTCTGTGTTGGGGAAGGAAATGTCTTAAATTAGACTTTGGGGCACCAGCCCCTCTTGTTTTTGGAAGAAACACTTCTATGGGCCTTGGCTGACCAGGGGTTACACCAGATCTTATTCTGGAGCGAATGTGCACAGGTGGGGGCTTCCCTAAATGTTTGTTGTTTAAGCCACCCAACCCATGGTCTTTTTGTTGAAGCAGCCCTGATGGATTAAGACGTATGGCAGTGTGCAAAGAGCTTGCTGATTCTTCAGTACCATCTCAAGAGGGTTGGTTGAGTCAATTAAGTCCAAAGGAATGTCTAAAATAATTTTATATTAGATTTTATTTGATACGACAAAATCCCTGCGTTGGACATGAAAGGCTCTTAGTGTCATCAGAAACTGGGGTTATGTGGGGGTAAACGTCAATGGGGAATACACCATATGTATTTCTTTTTGCTTGTTTGCAAGTTCCTCAGGATGAAAGACTGTGGCCATGCAGTGGTCTGATTTCTCTGCAGCAAGTGGTTGGGGGGGGCGGGGGCTGGAGCACAGTGGAAATGTGCTGCAGTGGAGGGGACAGCGGAAAAGAGAATCTTAACTCCCCCACTTATGAGTGGAGAAATCCCGGGAAAAATACTCAACCTCTTGGAACCTCAGCTTCCTCATCTGTAAAATTAGGAGGAATCTTTCTCGTAAGGTGGTAGGGCAAATGAAACAAAGGAATGAATGAATACCATACACAAGCCCCTAGGATGAAGATAACTGCTGCATAGTCAATGCTCAACTAGCACTGGGTCCTCCCACCCACCTTGTTTCCAGATCACAGTTTGCAATGCTGCAGAGGATATTCTAGCCTTGTAGGAGGAGGGGTTGGCCCACAGAACCAGTCATCTGCATTGCCCCTCTGAGATTTCTTATTCCCGGCCTCGGCAAATCACAGGAGAGAGACATAGAGAGGATGGGCAGTTAGCATTCCTGCTAAGGGCCCCAAAGAACCAGCCAGCTTCAAGCAAGCCTGGCTCAGCTCTGTGGGACTTTCTCAGCCACTGCTCCGGTGTTTCCTATCGTCCAGCTCCAAGTTTGTCTTCCCCTTCACCTCTGCCCTCATTGGCTCTGGCCATGGGAAGGCAAACACAGCTTAGACAATGAGGGAAGCTAAAGGCTGGACAAAGTTACAGATGGGCAATTGGTACTTTTTCTGATGTTTCTGTTCTCCAACTAGGGGTTTGTTTCTTTCACTGTCATCATTTTATCTTCCAAGCCGGGGCTTTACAGGAAGCTGGATAACCAACTTTGGGAGACAGAGTGTATGACAAGCGTAACTTACCCAGGACAATTTATGTGTGCAACTCCGTCAAATAGATTTCCATGTTCTACAAATTAATATCCATGGGAAAAGCTTCCCCTACCTCACATCACATACAGAAATTAATTCAAGACAGATCACATACCGACATGTAAAAGATAAAACTACAAAGCTTCTGGAAGAAAACATAGGAGAATATCTTCTTGACCTTGGGATTTCTTTAGGCAGGACATTAAAGGATTAAGTATTTTAAAATTATTAAGTAATTAAGTATTATTATTAAGTATTAAGTACTTATTATTAAGTATTAAGTAATTTAAAAAATTGGTAAACTTGTCATGATCAAATTTAAAAACACCAAAAAACACACTTAGGGAAGTAAAAAAGCACACCACAGACTGGGGGGAAATATTCACAACAGATAAATCGGACACAGGAGTCATATTTAGAACATATAAAGAACTCTTACTAAATCAATTTTTTTCAAAAGATAAATACAAGAGTTAAACAGATATTTCTCAAAAGAAAACATATGAGGGCTTCCCTGGTGGCGCAGTGGTTGGGGGTCCGCCTGCCGATGCAGGGGACATGGGTTCGTGCCCCGGTCCGGGAGGATCCCGCATGCCTCGGAGCGGCTGGGCCCGTGAGCCATGGCCGCTGAGCCTGCGCGTCCGGAGCCTGTGCTCCGCAGCGGGAGAGGCCACGACAGTGAGAGGCCCACGTACCGCAAAAAAAAAAAAAAGAAAACATACGAATGTCCAGTAAGCAAATAAAAAGGTTGCTGGCATCTTTCATAATTAGGGAACTGAAATTAAAACCATGATGAGTTACCACTTCATATCCTTGAGAATGACTCAAAGTAAAAAGGCCAACAATTCCAGGTGTTGGGAAATGGACTACTGCTCACGCATGAAAAGGAATGAATTACAGATACATGAGACAACGTGGATGAATCTCCCAAACATTTTATGCTGAGTTAAAGAAGCCTCACGCAAGAGCACGCTCTGTATGAATCCACTCCATTTATATGAAGTTCAAGGACTGGGAACATTCATCTCTTAGTGATAGAAATCAGAACAATGGTTGCCTCTGGGGAGTAGGATATTCACTGAAAAAAGGGCACCAGGGAACTTTCTGGGGTGATGGAAATGTTCTTACCTTGATTTACATGATGGTTACATTGGATGGTACTTTAAAAATCTAGTTTTTTACTGTATGAAATATATACCTCTTCAAAAATATACAAAAGTTTGGAAGACTCCTAAGACAGATAAATGGAGAGATGCATCTGTTAGGCACAATGTTTAACTATTTGTAGTCCAGTTGACCCTTGAACAACACAGGTTTGAACTGCATGGGTCCACTTATATGAGGATTTTTTTCCAATAAATATAGTACCTGTATTTTCATTTTACAGATCTTTTTTTAAAGCCTTTTTTCTTTTATTATTATTTTTTAATAAATTTATTTATTTATTTATGGCTGCGTTGGGTCTTCATTGCTGCAGGCTGGCTTCCTCTAATTGTGGCGAGCAGGGGCTTCTCATTGCGGTGGCTTCTCTTGTCGTGGGGCACAGGCTCTAGGATTGCGGGCTTCAGTAGTTGTGGCTCACGGGCTCTAGAGCGCAGGCCCAGTAATTGTGGCACACGGGCTTAGTTGCTCCGCAGCACGTGGGATCTTCCTGGACCAGGATCGAACCCACGACCCCTGCACTGGCAGGCGGATTCTTAACCACTGTGCCACCAGGGAAGTCCCCATTTTACAGATCTTTAAGTTAACTAAATGTAGGGAAAGGTTTGCTTTTGATTAGAGATCACAATATGTGGAATCAAAGAACTAGAGTTTGAGACCTGAAAACATCCAAACTGTTTCGGCTTCTCGCCTTTGAGTGAGTCATTTATCAATCCCTTTGTTTTTGAGACAGAGATAGCAGCACGAGGATATTCAAGTGCGTGTGGCAGCGGGGAGAGGAGTATTGGCGCCCCTAACCCCTGCGTGGTTCAAGGGTCAGCTGTGCATTTTCGTATCCATGGTCCTAGTATTCGAAGTCCTGACTGGGGTCTCTATTTTCTCACCAATTTCCCCCCATAACGTTCACCCCCAAGTCGCTCTGCTCCAGCCCCATTGACCACTAGTTCCTCAAAGAAGCCAGGCACATCCCCATCTCAGGGCCTTCTCACTTGCTGGTCTCTCTGTCTGGAATTCTCTCCTCCCGGAGTCCACCTTGCTCCTTCACTTCCTCAGTTCTCTGCTCAAATACTCCCCTGTCCGGGAACAGCACACACATCCTCCTTTCTCTCTTTCCCCTCTGCTTCATTTTTCTTCATTACCCTTATCACTCCCTGACATTGTACACACTTACTTGCTTATTGTCTGTCTCCTCTGCTAGAATATCAGCTCCACGAGGCAGGGGCTTCGTCTTACTCACTGCTGTATCCTCAGGACCTGGAATAAAGTGCTCACTTCACATCTGTTGAGTATTTGCTCTTAGCGGGCACTTATAGCAATCCTGGGAGATTTTTTTAAAGATTGTAAAGTTTAAAAAAGGATAATAATTGTAAGCAGAAGGCCTGACACACAGTAGATTGTCAATACGTGTGAGTTCTTTTACCTCTCAAATTCTTCTCTAGGGTGTATAGGCAAGGATTCATCATCTTCCTTATTTTAAAAAAAATTTTATTTATTTTTGGCTGCATTGGGTCTTCGTTGCTGTGCACAGGCTTTCTCTAGTTGCGGAGAGCAGGGGCTACTCTTCATTGCGGTGTGCGGGCTTCTCATTGCGGTGGCTTCTCTTGTTGCGGAGCACAGGCTCAGTAGTTGTGGTGCACGGGCTTAGTTGCTCCGTGGCATGTGGGATCTTCCTGGACCAGGGCTCGAACCTGTGTCTCCTGCATTGGCAGGTGGATTATTAACCATTGCGCCACCAGGGAAGCCCCTTCCCCATTTTTTAAGTTAGGAAAATCAAGTTCTGAATGGTTTAGTGACTTCCCGAGGTCACTGCAAATGGCAGCTCTCAGTATAGAGTCTAGGCCTTAATGCAGACAGCAGCCATCAGTTAAATGGTCAGATTACACAATGGAAGGCAGAGGTATTAGCGCATGGACTAATTTGCTGCCCACTAATGGATACTAGCTAGGTAACTCTCCCACTCCTCCAGTTTCACACCCTGGAGACTTTGGCAGGATACATGTAACTCTCTATTAACTTCTTGGGGGAGGAGGGAGGCCTGGTGGTGCTGTAGATAAGCAAAAGGTCACAGGCATTTGACACCTGAATATATCACTTAATCACTTATTTTCTTTTGACAGCAGTCTTACCTTCCCAATTACGTAGGATCTCAGTTACATTCACATGAATTTTCAGGTCAAGGCCATGTACTCCATGTTTGCAGAACATTTGAGTTTAGGGCAGTGGGATTAAGGGACATGAAAGAACTCAGTTGATTTAAGGCAGCCAACAGGAGAATAAGTGTATGCCGCCAAATCTAAAGTACATGCTCTCCAGAACGGAAAACAGCAAATCACTGTGAATGGAATAAGTGAAAGTTAACAGACCAACAGTACTTGGCCCTGTAAGTGCTAATATTGGACCCATCTCGGTGTCTGATTTGGTAGCACCTCTCATCTAGCCTCTCACTTCCTTTTTTTTTTTTTTTTTTTGCAGTATGCGGGCCTCTCACTGTTGTGGCCTCTCCCGTTGCGGAGCACAGGCTCCGGACGCGCAGGCTCAGCGGCCATGGCTCACGGGCCCAGCCGCTCCGCGGCATGTGGGATCCTCCCGGACCGGGGCACGAACCCGTGTCTCCTGCATCGGCAGGCGGACTCCCAACCACTGTGCCACCAGGGAATCCCTCTCCCTTCCTTTTATTACCCTCTTTTCTTTTTCTTTTTTTATTACCCTCTTAATTCGGAATCACTCGCCTTGGCCCATCTGACCTACTCCCCAAGTTCACTGGTGACTTCACTACCCACCAGATCGAATGCTCCAGACCTCTCTCCTCTGACAGTGCGGTTTCTTCAAACCAAGCCTGACCCAGGTTCTGGGGATTTCACTCCCAATGCTGATCTCGAGGGGGCGTCTAATATTTAATAACGGAAACCCCAAAGCTAGGGAGGACTCTGCAATGCAAGCACAGGATGGTCATCTTTTCCGAAATCTGAGATGTGTAATTTTTAGCAAGAGTCACGGACCCCTTTGGGAATCTGATAAAACCTGTGAGCCATTTCCCCAGGGAAAAGCACAGTCACCCAAGAATTCAGGGAGTCCTGTGTTCCATGAAGCCCATCGACGGGAACCGGGTTAGGCACATCTGCTTGAAGTATAAAAGCATCTATTTCTCAGAGCCTGTGTTATACTCCTTGAAACATTCCAACGATCTGCTGCTTTTCAACCTTAGGATGATCGGGGGTGTTTCTCCCCACTTAATTACAGAGGAGTTTGTGTTGGGAGAAGGCAGATCTAGTGGTAAATGAAGCTTAGGACTTGTCTGGGAGAATGAAGATGAAAAGAATAGCTCAAGTCTCGTGTTTTGGCAGAAGGAAAAGGAACAGGTCGTCCTCACGCTCAAGCCTTGTTCTAAACTTAGCCAGCTCCTGTGGTTCCAAGTTGGCAAAATGAGCTCCCACCGTCCTAATAAACACGCCATGGTGCAGTGACTCACGAGATAGCAGCCGGGTGCGGGATTCGGCTGCTTCTAGCCAGCCAGACGAGGGACATGGTGGGCTAGACTCCCAACACAGCAAGGATGTCCAATGTAGGGGGGAGGACAGCCTGGGCACCGGGCTGCCCTGAAGAGCCAAAGAGGCTTGCCAGTGGCAGAACCCAACTTATTAATGCACAGAAGAGCAAATGAAGGCCTGGGGGTCTAGGGAGTGAAGGGGAGGACCTGGTGAGGTCACACGGTGAGAGAGGGAGCCATCCCGGGGGCGTCATCTGATAGGACTTCACACCCATCAGGGCACTGAACAAAGGAGACAGTGGTACCACATGGGTACATCTAAGGAGGATGGCATTCCTAGATGCCAAGGGTATTCTGCTCCCTGTGACCTTACACATCTAAGCATCAACAGAAGGTGGATTCTAGAAGGTAGACAGGTAACGCTCCTCTGCCCTGCCTGGCCCTGCTGTGGCCAGGCTGCCCTGGTTAGGCTGTGCTGGAGGCCTGTGCTCAGCTCAAAGTGCTGCACACCTGGGGAGGGTGGGCAGTTAGGAGGGGGTGGGTGAACTTGGGGTTCACCACTGGATGGGAAGGGGAGCCGCCAAGGCATCATACAGCATCACCTGAGAGGTGATAGGAGGCTGGGACAGGTGGCCCAGACCAGGGAGGTAAGAGACAGGCTAGGGGCTGGAATGGAGCAGGACATTTGTCCTGAACAAGCAGGAATGGGCAAGTGTGCCCTGAGTGGGGAGTGGCCTCCTGGCACCAAGGGAGGTCTGAGGGCCCAATGACCTTTCACAGCTACTGAACAATGAAATGGGAGGTAGTGAGCTCCCTAGCACTGGAAGGCTTCAAGCAGGTCCGCTTGGCAGGGAGAGGAGAGAGCAGATTCAAGCATCAGAGTCCCTTCCAACCTTAACAGTCTTCAGCTTGGATTCCCCCAGAAGACTTGTTGAGCGAGAAGAGCAGAAATTCATTTCTTCTTTTCCAAAGTGGGAAAGTTCAGACCCAGACTGAACACTGCACCCAAGGTCACACAGAATGGCAGCAGAATTGGGAACAAAACCCACATCTGTGTCTTCCCAAGCCCCAGACTTTCCCATCTGGTTTCCCAAATGGTGTCCCAGCCTGCGCTATTTTGGGCTGGCTTCCCCACCGGGACAGAGGTCGCCTATGGGACAGCATGGCCCTGCCTGCCGGCTCCCAGGTGAGGCTGGTAAACGAGCACCGAAGGGCCAGTCCTCTCTGCCCAGGTCCCAAAGGGAGATCAACCTTGGCTCTGTCCCTGAGCCCTCAGGAGGGAATGAAAGGGTGCAGGGCACTTATTCTGACTCTCGCTCTCTTCACAAAGAAAAACCATGTTGACTTCCTTTGAGGAAGTTCCAGGATCCGCAGGAGAGGACTTCCCTGGTGGCGCAGTGGTTAAGAATCCGTCTGCCAACGCAGGGGACACAGATTCCACCCCTGCTCTGAGAAGATCCCACTTGCCGTGGAGCAACTAAGCCCCAAGCCACAACTACTGAGCCTGCACTCCAGAGCCCATAAACTACAACTACTGAGCCCACGCGCCTAGAGCCCGTGCTCTGCAACAAGAGAAGCCACCGCAATGAGAAACCCTCGCACCGCAACGAAGAGTAGCCCCTGCTCGCCACAACTAGAGAAAGCCCACGCGCACCAACAAAGACCCAACGCAGCCAAAAAAAAAAAAAAAAAAAAAAAGATCCGCAGGTGAACCTTGTCCTCCAGGCCACCAGGGGGACCCAGCTGGCCTGACTTAGACCTTTGTTTCCCAAGTAAGTTCCTTAGAACATCAGTCCTTCAAAAAGCTCCTTGAGGAAAGGCAGTTTTGTTTTTTGTGCTTTGGAACGCTTTATTAAGATATAATTCATATACCATACAATTCACACATTTAAGCTGTACAATTCTATGATTTTTAGTATATCCAAAGTTGTGCAACCATTGCCACAATCCATTTTTGAACACTTTCATCACTTCTAAAAGAAACTCCGCCCTGCGACTATCACCCTCTAATTCCCCATGTTCCCAAGCCCCAGGCATCCACTCTTCTACTTTCTGTTCCTATAGGTTTTCCTATTCTGGGCATTTTACATAAACAGAGTCATATAATATGTGGTACTTTGTGTTTGGCTTCTCTAACCTGGCATAATATTTGCAGAGTCCAGCATGTTGTAGCATGTGTTGGTACTCCATTCCTTTTTATGCCTGAATAATATTCCATTGTATGGATATCCCACATTTTGATGATGTATTCAGCAGCTGGAGGACACTTGAGTTATTCCCACCTTTTGGCCAATATGATTGAGGAAAAGTCTGGTGTTCAAACAAATTAGAGAGTGATGCCAGCTCTATGTCCCTCTTCCAGATTCACAGTGTCCCTTAGCATATTAAAGGCTCTGAGAAGTCCTGCAATAAAGGCAACTGTTCATCTTTACGTGACCTGGTGTAACCAGACTTTCTTCACAGTCCTTCACACAGAGAAATCCCAGGGATTGATGTGTCAAGGTATATACTTGGGAAGACAGAGACCAGACTGAAGAGAAGCTGCCAACCTGGAAGCTCAACTGAAAGGAAGTGACAATAGAAAGCCTTCCAGCTCCTCCCGCCACTGCCACTGGAGGGACTGTACTCCGAGCTGAAATGTCATGAATCCTGAGATATCCAGTAAACTGGGAGACCTTGCCAGGCCAGGCCATTCATTTGCTCCTTTGGTCATTAAACATACACAGTTTGAGCAACTATGCGGCTAGAGCAGAGGCTTTCAAGAATTTCTGACTATGGGTGAGGGGTCTGGGAAGCAGTGGGGGGCAGAGAAAGGACCTAGAGCATCTCATGCTTCTGCCTTAGCAACCCGGTGGACAACGGCACCTTCAGAAAGCAGTCAGGATCGGGGAGGAAGAGGATGAGTTCAAGCTGTGACATCTTGAATCTGAGGGGCTGTGGGCCATCCTCAGAAAATGTGGGGAGATTGGAGTTTTCCTTGGTCCAGGGCTCAGAAGAGAGATGTTGGGCTGAATGCTGAGTCTCAGGGGTCTTGTTAAGGCTTGGGAGTGAATGAGAGACTTGGGGAGGGTGGGAAGTGCTGGGAAAGAGAGTGAGAACACAGTCTTGGAGAACACTAGTATTTTTTTTTCTAGCATCTTTATTGGAGTATAATTGCTTTACAGTGGTATGTTAGTTTCTGCTTTATAACAAAGTGAATCAGCTCTACATATATATATATATATATATATATATATCTCCCCATATCCCCTCCCTCTTGCATCTCCCTCCCTCCCACCCTATCCCATCCCTCTAGGTGGTCACAAAGTATTTAAGTATTTAAGAGTGAGTACTTGGGGGGAATTCCCTGGCGGTCCAGTGGTTAAGACTCGGAACTTTCACTTCCCGGGGCACAGGTTCAATCCCTAGTCGGGGAATTAAGATCCTGCAAGCCCCGAGGTGCGGCAAAAAGAAAAAAAAAAAGAGTGAGTACTTGGGAAGGGATGGAGAGAATGCAGCCAGTGAGATCTGAGGAAGACAGGAGGGTGGGGCGTTACAATAGTGATGACATGGTCAGAAAGGCCAGCCGCCACAGAGATCACAGGGGATGAAACCAGAGACAGGGGACAGGAGAGAAGGGTCAAGAACTCTATGGCAAGAGGTGAAAGGGCAAATGATGAGGGTGTGAAGCCAGGGTGTGTAGACACACTTTGGAAAAGCATGACTGAGAGAGGGGAGAAGGAGGGGTCCGTTCCCTAGGAAACAGGAGCCAGAGCGGGCGGCGGGCAGCAGAGCAGGTAAGGCGGCCTGGCTTCAGCCTCTCAGCACAAGCTTCCCTCACAAACCTTCTTGCTACTTGGAGAAGAAGCAGCCTCTTTTTGGCAACCGTTTTGCCCTTACTCATGCTTGGATTAAAAGCAAATTCTAATTTCCTGGCCGACTCATTTCCCACCCTTCAGGGAGCCTGGCAGGAGGCCCCGACTCTTTCCCTGCCCCTCTACTTCCAAGCAAGAATGAGGCTAGGGGAGCTGCTGACCGTTCATCAAGGTCCCCCCCACCCCGATTCCCCCTTCTGGGGGGATGAGTCAAAGCTAAGACCCGGAGAAGGGTCTGTGGTTTGCCCGAAGCCACAAAGCTGTCCCCACACCACTGCACAGACCCTCAGTGGCAGATGTCCCGGAAG
This sequence comes from Stenella coeruleoalba, assembly GCF_951394435.1. Classification (NCBI taxonomy): domain Eukaryota; kingdom Metazoa; phylum Chordata; class Mammalia; order Artiodactyla; family Delphinidae; genus Stenella; species Stenella coeruleoalba. The sequence goes on from NC_137165.1 coordinate 17,156,621, forward strand.
GCTTGGGTGGGAAGGGGGTGCCCAGCCAGTCTGGAGGCCCCAGGGAACACCTCCCCACTCAGCAGGAGCGCTGATCCCTCCAGCTGAAAGCGCCTCGAGAAAAGGGAGAGACAATAAAACAACTCTCCCGTGACTGGTTGTCTGGTTGCCCGCGATTGCCTGAGTGCGGAGGGGCGGGCCCAGCCCTGGGCCTCCTGCCAGGCTCCCTGAAGGGTGGGAATGGAGTCTGGAAATCAGAATCCCCCGTTACCCTAGGCATGAGTAAGGACACAGGGGTTGCCAAAAAGAGGCTGCTTCTGCCCGGAGTAGCAAGGTTTGTGAGGGAAACTGACACCAAGAGCCCAGAGCCAGACCCCATTACCCACTCTGCTGCTGTCTGGCTCTGTGACCTTGAACCTGCTTAGCCTCTCAGGGCTTGGAAATGCCACCCATCACCTCTGGCAGACACATGTTCCTTTGCTCATTCATTCATCCAAAAAGCATTTCTCAGCATCTGTTCCCTTGGAAAGGGATGTGTCATGGGGAGAGCTAAGGATTTGGAGTCAGAGACCCAAATTCAAATCTCCACCTGCCACTTACTAGCCACGTGACTTTGGGCAAGTCGTTTAATCTCTGTGCGCCTCAGTTTCCTCATCTGCAAAATGGGGGTAAGACTACCTACCTCATAAGGTAATTGTAAGAATTAAGTTAAACTAGACAGACAACAGTCTTTAATAAATGCTGAACACAGCAGCTGTACTTAGACAGCAGTGGCAGCCTGGTGATGCTGCTGGCTGTGGTAGTGTAAATACTCTGTAAAGCCTAAGCCAGATCCTGAAGCATCAAAGATGCTCAAGAGGTTTCAGTTTCTGTTATTGTGTTACTGTTGACATTAACAATCATAACACGATAATATCATTGTATGTACAGTGCTTCACCATACTTCCTGATGTGGCACCTACTCCAGAAGTGGTTGTTATTAATGCATTCGTTTCAGCGATGGTATCACGATATGCCAGTGCCCAACACCTAGCAGGTACTCAATGTGTGAGTTCCCTTCTCATCAGCAGGGACCTTGGGGCATCCTCACCCTGATGAAGCGTCCATGGTCATCTAGGATGGAGTTAAGCACCGTTGGGTACCCAGAGCAGGGTGCACGTGAATCCCGGGGTCCTGTGGAGGCCTCCAACCTAGGGCCACTCAGGACCCAGATGTCTCTCACAGCTGTTGCTGGAGGACACAGATCTTTCCAGCAAACCTCAAGTCTGGTTCCAGACCAGCCACTGTCCCCCATCCCCACTCCATGTTTCTTGGCCCAGGAGTGAGCTGGACTCTGCTCTCCCTGCCCAGCATTTACATTCCCAGCTATTTATAACCCAGGCTTACAGCAGCCATGGCTGGGGCTGAATGGGTAGTGAGAAATCTGGCTTCCCATCACGTGCGCAGCCCCAGAGGTCCCTGGCACCCATCAGAGCATTTCATTTTCCAAGCCATCTCTTTAGCTTTCTTTCTCCTTCCCTGGCTCTGGTCCAGCATCTCTGTAACTTGGGTGATTTTGTTCAAGAAGAGGTCATTTCAGCCCTCCCTGTAACTCTGCTTTGGAGTCACCTGGGCCAGGGGGTCCTGGCCTGTTTGTGGCCTGAAGGCGCTGTGCTTCCCTTTCAAAGCCTCCCTAGCACCAGGGAGGAAGGCGGCCCTGACTGCCTGCTGGGAAGTGGAGGAGAAGATGAGAAGTAACATCTAATAGCTTGGGGGGTCAGGATAGGAGGAGGGCACCGTGCTGTCTACAGTGCCAGGGAGAAGGGTGGGGGCACCAGAAGCCCCTGAAATGTGGTGAAGGGGCAGGAGCAAAGGCGCTGGAATCCCAGATCTGCTACTTCCTAGCTGTGTGCCCTTGGACAAGTTACTCAACTTCTCTGAGTCTCCATTTCTTACCCTGTAAAATATAAAGATAGTCCCACGACAGAGTCACTATCAGGACTGAGAAAATCTTTGAGGAGCTCCCACAGCACAGCGTCTGGCATGCAGTTGCCAGGTCTGTCTTCCTTTTACCTCCCCTCAAACACAGATTCCCTGGACCACTGAAGGCTAGAAGAGCTGAATCCATTGCACCTCGTGGTTTCTAAGGTTTGCAACTGAAAAGGGCATCAGCTTGAGGAAGAGAGCCTTGGCCTCAGCTTCCGCTGACTGGGGTCTCCCCACCTAAACTGCCTGATTTGAAGCTGGCCTGTTGGTTGAGGGCAGCAGCCGTTCTAGCTTGAGCCTGAGTGACCACAGACACTCGGGCCTGGGAAGGAGGAGGGATGGAAGGGGGAGAGGGTGTCTGCATGAGGAACTCTGGAGGCTTGTGGGAGAAAAACGCGACCTCAGCCGAGAGTTGGGGCTCAGGCCTGATCCAAGAGCCTCTGGGTGGCTTTGTGACAACATCAAAACCCGGCATCGTGAAGGCGGATAGGTTCTTCCTACAGGGCTGAAGCAGGAGGGGAGAGACATGGTGGCCCGAGAGGCTAACGTGAGGCTCACATGAGGCTCACATGGGAAGAAATCCCCCAAATCCCTAAGGGGCAGGGCGCACAGAGCTGGAGGGCCTGCCATCACCCTAGGCTCCCTCCCCGGAATCCTGCTCACGGCCCTTATAGCGCCCCCTGGTGGCTGGGGAGAGATGCTTGGCCCAGGCTGAGAGCTAAAGTAGGTTAATATCCCATGCCACTCAAAGAACAGATGGACTCTGTGTGTGCGTGCGTGCACGTGTGTGTGTGCGCGCGTGTGTGTGTAAGTTGGCACTGGGGAGACTGGATTTAAAATTTACTCCAGATCACTCTGAGTCCCCTCAGGGACCGCACAAGCCTGCGAGCTCTGGGAGGGAAGGACCACCTCTAGCTTGCTCAGTGCGGTCTCCCCAGGGTCCAGTGCACAGCCTAGGACTCAGGAATGATGAATGGATGCGTAAATGATGTGAGAGAGTGGTTTTCAGGAAAAGCTGCCAGGACTTCCCTGGTGGCAAAGAATCCGCCTGCCAGTGCAAGGGACACGGGTTCGAGCCCTGGTCCAGGAAGATTCCACATGCCGCAAAGCAACTAAGCCTGTGCGCCACAACTACTGAGCCTGTGCTCTAGAGCCCGCAAGCCACAACTACTGCGCCCGCGTGCCACAACTACTGAAGCCCGCGCAAGTAGAGCCCATGCTCCGCAACAAGAGAAGCCACCACAATGAGAAGCCCATGCACCGCAACGAAGAGTAGCCCCCGCTCACCGCAACTAGAAAAAGCCTGCGCACAGCAACGAAGACCCAATGCAGCCAAAAATAAATAAATATTTTAAAAAAAAAGGAAGAGCCTGCCAGGTGTGGGCAGAGGAACAAGACCAAGAAGGCCTTGGTCTGTGGTCCCCGTCCCTCCTCACACCCAGCCGAGCCACAGCTCAGGATGGTAGAGGCAGCTGGTGGAGGCAAGGGGCATCCCAGCTCCATACCGACATGCTGGGTGGCGCCTCGGGCTCCTCCTTTAACCTCTCTGAGCCTCGTGATCCACATCTACAAAAAAGAGACCCCAAGTAGCTGTCTGGGCAGAGGTTTTTTGAAAATTAAGTAAGTTTGATGGATAAAACAGCATAGCGTGTTCAGGACTCCGTGCACGGGCATTGCCCTGGCAAAGCAGGGATGGGTGGGCAGAGCCTCCCCCCATCACCCAGCACCCTTCCCTGCTCTCTCTTCCTGTTGCATTGCAGTGCCAGCTCCCCAGGAGAGGCTGGCAACCGCTGCTCCGGCTGCTGCCTGCTGGCCTGTGTCCAGGCCCAAACCAGCCCCAGGTACAGCGGTTTGCTTTCTTCCTGCCCCTCTTCCCTTCCCACTCACCAGCCCCCACTCCCCCATCTGTGCCTTTCCTTCTTCCGACAGCAATTTCCCCGCCTCTCTTTGTGTCCCTTCTAGACATGGCTCCAGTTCCCTCGCTGGAAAAGACTACAATGGAAACTTCTTCCTCAATTCTCCTATTGTGACAGCGCTCGCAGCCCCCTCCTCCTGGGCCCCCGGACTCCAAGAAGCCCTCCCACCCATGCACCCACCCCCTGCTCATGAGGCTCAGCCTGAGACGGGAGTGGGCACCTCACCAGAGTGGACACATCACTGATTTAGGGAGCGGAGCTCAGGGAGCTGGCCTGACCTCCCAGCTCTGCTACGATCTCAGGTGGCAGTGAAATCTTCCTGGGTTTGGGTGTCTTTTCCCACAAATGTGGACCCAATCGCCCCACTCCAGGCTCCTGTGCCATCGAGGCTGAGGTGACAGAAGCCCTGCCTGACCAGGGAGGTCAGCAGCATCCTCTCAGGGGCCCAGGCCCTTACTGCACCATCTTCTGGGGAAACACCTCCTGTAGCATCCCACTGCGGCCACCACTACCTCAGGGTAGGAGAAAACTCTAGCGAGTCTCACAGATTAGTGCTCACTGTGTCTCAGGCACTGAGCTTTGACCTTCATATGAAGCATCTCATTTAACCTTCACCACAACCTTTTGAGGTCAATATTGTTGTTTCCCCCATTTTACAGCTGAGGACACTGAAGGGATTGCCCAAGGTCACATGAAAGTCAGTGGCGGGATTGGAAGACAGCTCTAACTTCAAAGTTGACACACTTTGATCACAATTCTTTCTCTGGACAGAAAATGTACAAACCCAGAAACAAAAACAAAAAAACCCCAAACCCATATAAATAAAATTCCCTTCTTAACTGGAATCGATTTTATGCAAAGGAAAAGTCAGAGACTCTGCAAAGCCCCACCATTGTCACCTGAACATTAAGAAGTTCTGGGACTCAGTTGGCAAATAAGGGGTGGAAAACAGATCATATAATAAAAAGTGCATACAGGGACTGGAGCAGGTTAGCCCAGGGTCTGAATGCTGATTCTTCAATTTGCTGCCTGTGTGGCCATGAGGTGGGGATGATACCTCTCTATGATTTGGTTTTGGGGTTTTCTCTTCCAGTGTAACCAGATGAGATCTTACTGAACTGACCCTCCCACAGATAACAACTGTTGACAAAACACACACACACACACACACACACGCACACGCACACGCGCACACACACACACTCAAGGCATTGGAGAGTGAATAAAGGCAAGTAGACTCTGGAAAAAGGGAACAACAAGGGAGAATTTAACCATTTTTTATGGCTTTGAACTTGAGAGCAGACCATAGCCAGCACAGCACAGATAGAAAATCTGCAGTCTTTCTGGCTTGAAGAACCAAAGGACAAATTTCGTATCAACCACAGGTACTAGAAAGTGAAGGCGGCAGCCTTAGCCAAAGAGGGAGAGCCTTGGGTCCTGTGCGTAAACTTGGTTCAAACCTCCAGCTGATCCCTGAACCACACATGCATGGAAGTGACTTCAGCTAAGGGGGGAAAAAAAACTGAATTGAGATTTGGGCTGTTAATTTGGGAAGTTAATTGCCTAATAAAATATCAGCACATTTTGAGAATATAACAGAATCCAGAGCCCCTACAATGAAACATGCACAATGCCCAAGATACAATCCTGTTCCTCTATAGCTATGTTCTCAGACCACAGTGGAATTAAACTAGAAATCAATAACAGGAAGATAGCTGGAAAATCCCAAAGTACTTGGAGATTAAACAACATACTTCTAAACAACACACAGGTCAGAGGAAGCCTTAGGAGAAATTTTTAAATATTTTGAACTATATGAAAATGAAAGTACAAAATACCAAAATTTATTTGACGCAGCAAAAGCAGTGCTGTAAGGGAAATTTATAGCATTGAATACATGTAGTACAAAAAGAAAAGATCTAAAATCAATAATCTGGGCTTCCCTGGTGGTGCAGTGGTTGAGAGTCCGCCTGCCAATGCAGGGGACATGGGTTCGTGCCTCAGTCCGGGAAGATCCCACATGCCGTGGAGCGGCTGGGCCCGTGAGCCATGGCCGCTGAGCCTGCGCGTCCGGAGCCTGTGCTCCGCAACGGGAGAGGCCACAACAGTGAGAGGCCTGCATACCACAAAAAAATAAAAATAAAAATAAAATCAATAATCTAAGTTTCTACTACAAGAAATCTTCCCATGACCTGTGGAAGAAACTAGAAGATGTTAAAACATAAAGAGTTTAAACAAGAAAACAATTCTATTTAAAATCGCATCAAAAAGAATAAAATACATAGGAATCAAGTTAACCAAGGAGGTGAAAGACTCTGAAAACTATAACATATTAATGAAGGAAATTGAAGATGATTCAAAGAAATGGAAAGATAACACATGCTCTTGGATTGGAAGAATTAATATTGTTAAAATGTCCACACTACCCAAAGCAACCTACAGATTCAATGCAATCCCTATTAAGTTTTATATATAAAGATAATGGGATACTACTCAGCCATAAAGAAGAGTGAAATTCTGCCATTTGCAACGGTGTGGATGGACCCAAACGTATAATGCTTTGTGAAATGTCAGACAGAGAAAGGCAAATACTCCATGTTATCACTTATATGTAGAATCTAAAAAACAAAACAGGGAATTCCCTGGTGGTCCAGTGGTTAGCACTTTGCGCTGTCACTGCCGTGGGCCCAGGTTCAATCCCCGGTGGAGGAACTAAGATGTCACAAGCCACTGCAGTGTGGCCAAAAATAAACAAATAAATAAAATAAAATGAAAAACAATACAAACAAATGGATATAACAAAACAGAAACAAACTCATTGACATGGAGAACAAACTAGGAGTTACCAGTGGGGGGAGGGGTGGGGGAAGCGGCAAGAGAGGGAATTGAGGGACTACAAACTACTGTGTATAAAGTCAATAAGCGAGAAGGATGGATTGCACAGCCCAGGGAAGTATAACCATGATTTTGTAATAACTTTAAATGGAGTATAATCTATAAAAATCCTGAATCACTACGTTGTACACCTGAAACTAATATAAAACTGTAAATCAACTATACTTCAATAAAAAATCAAATCAAATCAAACTCCCCTGTAAATTAAAAAATAAATAAATAAAACATGAAGAGTTTTACAAGAAAAAGAAAACTTCAGGGCTAGGAAGGGCCTCAAATGGTGACTTTTCATGATGTCTCCACCATTTAATAGGTAAGAAAGCTGAGGTTAATAGCTAAAGAAAATGGGCTTTGAAGTCAGGCAGCTCAGGGTTAAATCCTGGCTGTGTTGTAGCAGAGGGTCGCTCTGGGTGATGGGCGGCTTTCTCACTGATGGTCGGTCCTTTGGCCTCTTCATCATCTCCTCTAGTCATGGGGAGCTCATTACCCTTCCCAGCAGCCCCTGCCACTACTGGGCCAATCTCCTTGATAGAAGGTTCTTCCCTGACTCAGTCCTGCTCTTCCTCAGTTTCACTTCTCCCCTGAGGGTCCTGTCACACAGAATAGATGAGTGCCTTGTCCTCATGACAGCCTTCAAATGTTTAAAGACTGTATTCACCCTCCCCTCCCCTCCCCACCCTGTCTTCTCTTCTCCCAGCCAAGAGCTCTAACAAGCTCCTAAACTTTACTGACAATCACTATGTAGAAGTCCAGGCTCAGAGACGTGAAGTAACCTTCCCAAGTTCACACAGCTAAGACGTAAACAACCATTTCTCTGAACCCATGATTGTCTAGGTCTCTCTGTGGTTCTAAGCTACCAGTACCTTCTTGTTAACTCTCTCTCTCTACCCCATATTAGTTTCCTGTGACTGCCATAACAAATTACCACAAACTGAGTGGCTTAAAACCACAGACATTTATTCTCTCATAGCTCCAGAGGCTAGACGTCCAAAATCAAGGTGTTGGCAGGGCCCTGCTCTCTCTGAAGTCCCTGATAGAGGGTCCTTCCAGCCTCTTCTAGCTTCTGGTGGTTGTCAGCAACCCTCGGCATTCCTTGGCTTGCAGACGCCTCACTCCAATCCCTGCCTCCGTCTTCACATGGCCTCCTCCCTATGTGTCTGTGTTTTCACATTGTTCTTGCCTCTGTGTATGTCTCTGCATTCAAATCCCTTCTTCTCATAAGGATACCAGTCCCTGGATTTAAGATCCAATCTAATCCAGTGTAACCTCATCTTAATTTGATTATATCAGCAAAGATCTTACTTCCAAATAAAATCACATTCACAGGTACCAGGGGTTAGGACTTGGACATATCTTTTGGGGGGACACTATTCAACCCCTCTACCACCAAATGTGGTAGAAAGCAATTCAGCAGAGGAAGCTGAACAGAAATTGCCGTGCCTGGGGAGTAGGCTGTCCATGCTCAGGGGGTGATGGAGGGCTGGACAGGGCCCCATGGAGAAGGCCCAACTGCCCCGGGCTCAGAGACGGGAGCCTGGTTTGTGCTCAGTCACCAGACTGTCTTGTGCTTTTCCTGGCTGCTCCGTCTATCTGTCCTCCAGCTGGTAGGAGGGATGGCCATGCAGGCAGAAGAGGAAGCCCAGGAGGGGAGGCCAGCAGCCCCCGGGCCTGTCCTGATCATTTGCAAGGAACCCTGTGCAGGTCACAGCGTTGCTCTGCAAGACACTCTGGGTTGTAGCTGCTGCTGAATTGACCTCATCGGTAGAGCAGCAGCTCAGTCTAGAGCCAAAGGATCCTTGGCAAGGTCCGGGAGGACTGGGACGGAGGGAATTTCTCTTTTTCTTTCTTTTTTTTTTCTTTTTTGGTATCACATTTTATTTTTTTTAATTTAATTTTTATTTTATATTAGGGTATAGTTGATTTACAATGTTGTGTTAGTTTCAGGTATACAGCAAAGTGGTTCAGTTATACATATATATATCTCTATTCTTTTTCAGATTCTTTTCCCATATAGGTTATTACAGAATATTGACTAGAGATCCCTGTGCTATACAGTAGGTCTTTGTTGTTGATTATCTATTTTATGTATAGTAGTGTGTATGTGTTAATCCCAAATTCCTAATTTATCCCTCCTGAGGAATTTTTCTTAAAAGAAAACAGATAGAGGAAGACTCCCAGAGCAAAGAATGCAGTGTTTTCCTTTTACAGAGTCACCGACCAAATCCCAGTTCATAAGAAGGACAGACCTACGCCTTATGATTTAAAAGAAGGGCCTCTGGGGGCTTCCTTGTTGGCCCAGTGGTTAAGAATCCACCTTCCAATGCAGGGGACACAGGTTTGATCCCTGGTCAGTGAACTAAGATCCCACATGTCGCGGGGCAACTAAGCCCAAACACCACAACTAGAGAGCCCGCGCACCGTAACTAAGACATGACGCAGCCAAAAATGAATAAATAAATAACTACTTTTTAAAAAAAAAACAAAGAAGGGCCTCTGAGTAGGGACTGCACAGTCCTTCCTGTGTGTAAGGCTATCCCTGGGGCAAGGTGGCTTTGTGCAAGGAGCCACTTGAAGGCAGGCAGACTGGGATTCAAGCCTTAACTCTGCCAGGTACCAGCAGTGTGACCTGGTGTGTCAGTTACCTCTCTATGTACCTTATGCCCCTACATCTGAAACAGAGTGGCTTGAAAACCTTTTTTGTCTGCCTCTCTGGCTTCTGTGCCCCCACCTTAGAGCAAAACCCCTTGATTTTCACTTAGAAGGTCCACCCCTCCCCTGCTCTCGTCCATGAGGTTAGGGAGGGCACCACACCTCATTTCAGTGGTACATTTGGATGGGCTTGGAGCTTTTGGTAAGAGCCTCAACCATTGGGACGTCACCCTCCTCTGGTTGGAGTGATGGGCTCAAGGACATACCAGTGACCTGAGCTGGTTTTTGGGGTGGGTGGCTGGGCTTTTGCAGGAGCTCCCAGAAAGAGGTTTCTGCTCTCCCACTGGCCTTAGAACTCTAGGGATCTGAACCTGCAGCCAGATGGTGACTGTGAGAGGACCCACAGGGATGCTGGGGTGACGACATGCTGCCAACCTCAAGGTGAGAAGAAACAAGAGTCAGGGCAGTGTGGTCCAGGAGACATTGTTGAATCTAGATCCAGCCATGCCTGAAGCCAGATATGCCCCCCTTAACCTTTCAGTCACATAACCCAGTACATTCCCTCTTTTGCTCAAGACTCGAGTTGGGTCTCGTGTCACTTGGAACAAAAACATCCTAATCAACTTAGATTAATAATATTCATTTCAGCAGGTTACTGTAGGATTCAACAGAATTAGATCCTCCTATCATGAGCTTTTTGAGGACAAGCTCTGTCATATCCAAATGTGTGTTCCTAGTAGCTGACCCATAGCAGATGCTCAGATGTTTGTGGAATGAATAAATGTGCTTAAACGTCCCTAAAAGCTTATGAGATTCTTAATAAATGTTAGTTAATATCATTATCCCAACAAAGTTAATCTCATCATCTTTTCTTGTTCCTATTGCCCTACGTCTTTGGCAATATGAAGAATGGCCGTATTCTCCGCCAAGAATTAATTGGTTCCTCCAAATAATTAAGTTAGCAATATCTGTTGATGGCCTAGTATGTTCCAGGGTTGGCCAGTAAAAGTCCAGTGATGAACAAAAATGACACATAGAAACGGGCCTCGTGACGTCCCAGCAACTATAAATTGTGTATGACAAGGTTACCATCGAGATAAAGTTAAGTGCCCAGGGCAGCTAACCCTGACTTGGAGGATTAGACAAGCTTCTCAGAGGAAGCGTTGCTGGGGGCTGAAGGCTGAGGAGGGGTTACTATGGTAACTGGGGTGGGGTAGGAGAGTGCTCAGGGGAGGGGAACCGGCCAGTGCAGAAGCGAGGAGGTATTAGAGGAACTCGGACCAGCCTGGTTTGACAGGGCTGAGCCTGGGTTGTATGGCATTGATGAGGCTGGAAGGATGGAGAAGGGGCTCCCACAAACCATACTAAAGACTTTGGATATAGTCTTAGAGCAGAAGGAGGGCACTGAAGGGGTAAGAGGTGGGGTGGAGCATGTTCAGACTTGCAGTGTTGGAACACTCTGCTTGGCCGAAGTGTAAAGGATGGTGTTAAAGACCAAATGCTGGGAAGTCCCCGTCTGTCCAGTGATTAGGACTCCACACTTCCACCGCAGGGTCACGGGTTCCATATCTGGTCGGGGAACTAAGGTCCCTCATGCTGCACGTGGTGTGGTCAAAAAAAAACAACAAACGACCAAATGTTTGTGTCCCCCCTCCCCCCAGTTCATATATTGAAATCCTAACCCCCACTGTGATGGTATCAGGAGGTGGGGTCTTTGGCAGGTGATTAGTTCACGAGGGCAGAGCCCTCATCAAAGGGATTAGTGCCCTTATAGAACAGATCCCAGAGAGCTCCCTCGACCCTTCGACCATGTGAGGACACAGAATATGGTCGTCCATGAACCAGGAAGCAGACCCTTACCAGGCACTGAATCTGCCAACGCCTTGATTCTGGACTTCCCAGACTCCAGAATGGTGAGAAATGAATTTCTGTTGTTTACAAGACACCCAGTCTCTGGTATTTTGTTCCAGCAGCCGGAATGGACTGAGACGGATGGGTTGTCTGGGCAGTACACCCAAGGTGGTGCAGTGGTCCGAGGGAGATGCTGGTGGCCTGAACCTAGGGAGAAGCAAAGGGTGGAGAGAACGGGGCTGATTCCACAGTTGTTTGGAAGTGATGGAGAGGATGTTGGGAAAAAGGGAAAGGGAAGACTCAAAAGGCAGTAGGTAGAACCATGTGGCTGTTTCCTGAGAAAGATCTGGACAGGAGAAACAAGGATGGCCGTTCACGATTGCCAATTCCTTCCACTGCCAAGGAGAGCTCTGGCTCAGCCCATATCCATCCTGGGCTTTAGGGATAAGCAGGGGAACTGCTGTGGCCCCAGCTAGGTTTCCATGGAACGAGCTGAGGTTGGGGTGGGGGACTGGCAGCCGCTGCCACACATGCAGGAACAAAAAGAGAGAGACGTAGAGAGGCACGTTCAGAAGGACAGAGAAAGAGAGAGACAGCTGGGGAAACAAGCTTTTAAAAGTTCTGCTGACTTATCACAGTAATTCCCTGTATTGGTTTCCCAGGGGCTGCCATGACAAGTTGCCACAAGCCTGATGGCTCAAAACAACGGAAATTTATCCTCTCATAGTGTTAGAGGCAAGAAGACAAGTCAAGGTGTTGCTGGGGTTACGTTCCCTCCAAAGTCTCTAGGGGAGAATCCTTCCTTGCTCCTTCCAGTTTCTGGTGGCCCCAGATGTTCCTGGGCTGCATCATTCCAATCTCTGCCTCCATTTTCACGGCCTTCTCTTCTCTCTACCTATCTCTCCTCTGTGTGTCTCTTATTAGGATACTTGTCTTGGATTTAGGGCCCACCTGGGTAATCCAGGATGATCTCATCTTTAGATGCTTAATTACATCTGCAAAGACCCTTTCTCCAAATCAGGTCACATTCTGACCTATCAGGTTCCAGGGGTTAAGATGTGGACATATCATATGGGAGGGCCACCATTTAACCCACTACTTTCCCTTCTAGTCTTTTCTCAAGGAACAACAATGAAGGTTTCAAATCACTTTTTTATTATTTTTTGTATCAGCTTTATTGAGATATAATTCACATAACATACAATTCAACACATTTAAAGTGTACAATTCAATGGTTTTTAGTACATTCACAGAATTGTTCTAATCTTTATCGTTACTACCCCTCCTGGGGCTGTTGGGGGAACATAAATAAGAGTTTATGTGAGTAAATGTCTTAAAAGACGCTATCACAAAGGAGGGGTCTCCAATGATGGATAAGTGGTTTGAGCCGCAAGGACCTCTCTTTCAGTATCTGCAACTTCTTTGTGAGTAAGAACCATCTTTTAAGTCCTCAAACCTTGAATTTCACTGGCACAGCCAGAGGAATTTGGGGTCGGAACTGGGAGGGGAGGAGGTTGGTGGACAAATTTTCAGAAGAAGTCTGGGAGGTATAGAAGGGAAGAGCTTGATCTAGCTGCTATCTCTATATCTATTTATGCACATATCTATTTATATGTCTGTTTTAATCTATCTACAATTCTAGTTATTTAGTAAACATTTATATAGCACTTAACTACGTGCCAGGCAGCACTCTAAGCACTTTATGCAAATATTAATTACCATTTATTAAGCACCTAGTGTATAAGTGCGAGCACCTGGCACATGCGTTCCCATTCAACTCTCCCAGCAACCCTGCAAAGGAGCTATTATTGTCCTCATTCTGAGGTTAGCAAACAAAGCAAGCAAATGGGGAAGCTAGGATTCTGAGTTTTGTGTGATGCCAAAACCCACATCCTCCCACCGCTCCTGACATGTTAGAAATCCAGGCAGGGTGGAAGCTGCCTGGGTGGAAAGATTCAGCTAGTTTGAAGAACTAAAGCTGAGATGGTTTACAAAGTTCTTCCACATCGAAGAATGTTGACAGGACCTGCTAGCAGGTGTTTGAGAATCCCTTTCCCACGGTCTTCATATTAAAAGGGAATAAACTGGGACTGGAAAAGTCAAGGGAGTTGCCCAAGGACAGTTGTGTTCCAGCCACATACACTGTTAAAAAGAGTTTTCAGATGGGCAGGGAAAAAGTGAAAAGGCTTTTTATTAAAGTCATCTGTAGACCCTTTCAACATTCAGCATTCTTTTCAGGAATGTTCTCAACTCTTCCCAAGAGGGCACAGCCTGGCCACTGAACTAAAGCAAGTCAGAGAGAATGGATGTTCTTTGAGCTCTTACTCTGCACCAGGCATTGTATACACATCACCTTGCAACAATTCTAAGTACATATTTTTATTCTCCTTTTATACCTGAAGAACCTGAGGTTCAGAGAAGTAAGAGGATTTGCTGAGGAAGTGGTGGAGGTGGGATCTGAACTCAGATCTGGTTGACTCCAGAGCCTGCGAGGCTCCTTCCACTGCCACTCACTTTCTCATCAGAGGGCAGCCAGGCCACCAGGCAGGACGGCAGGGTTAGGTCAGAGCTATCCCACCCCTCAGGAGGACATGCAGACCAGAAGGCTCGGGAGCATACTCCATTGCCCTGAGCCTCTGCTCTCAAGGCATCATGGCTGCAGGGCCAGGAATGGGCGGTCTCAGAGATGCCCTTTGCGTTGCTGTTCATGCCTCCGAGCAGCAACCTGAGGTCCACCTCGCCCAGGTTCCCGTCCTGAGGTAAACCCCCATTATGCCACCCGCCCAGGGTGCTAGTCCAGAACCTGCTTGAACACTTCCAGGGACAGCAAGCCCACTCCCCGCTAGCTGTGTTAGCGCAAGCCCTCCAAGCCCCCATCAGTCCATTGATAGAAATAGGGCCACACGTAACAGGAATCGGGCTTTCTCTGGCTCTGTCCCCAGCAGCTCCCGCGCACCTTCTGGGAATGCCCTGCAGGTGTCTCACAGGTGCTCCGCCTTTAGAGGTACGCTTCCCAGATGTCAACCACCCACTTCAAAAATGCTGACTTATGGGGACTTCCCCGGCGGTCCAGTGGTTAAGAATCAGCCCTTCCAGTGCAGGGGGCGCGGGTTCCATCCCTCCTTGGGGAACTAAGATCCCGAATGTCCTCGGTGCAGCACCCCCCCAAAAATGCTGACTTTTTAAAAAAACGATCTTCAGCGTCCACAGGAGATATGAAGACACCACGCTGTCATAAGGCCACCACTGATCACCTTGCTTCCCAAGTGGAGCCCCAGCTGCCCTCCGCTCCTGCTGCTTGCAGGGGTGGCCTTGTTTCAGGGCCTACAAATGATCAGAATCTGGGAAATATTATCGTCTGCAAACTTTGCACGGGAAACACCATGGGGTGGTGGGAGGGGCGAGGAGGGTAAAATTAATGCCCGCGGGTGTGTGCGGCGAGAGTGCTGAATTCCAGTCCCCCGCTTCCCAGGATGGGCTGCGCTGCCTTAGTCAAGGCACACGCCCTCCCCCAGGTCCCAGTTTCCCCATCCGTGACCGTCAGGGATCTGATTCCGGGCAGAGGGCGGGGAAGAGCCGGGTCGGAGGCCTTGCTCGGCTTCTCCCGCTCCTCGCCGGCCGGGGGAGCTGAGTCCTGGCAGCCGAGGGAAGCCGGCTCGGCTCCGGCGCCCGGGGAAGGCGCTGCGGGCTCGGGCACCCCCTGCGGGCCGAGAAGCGCCTCGCAGTGCCGGCTATCGAGGCCGGCGGGGAGGGTGCCGGGCCGCCGCCCGGGCCGGCTAAACTGGGCGCAGGACTATGTCACTGCGGAGAAGGGAAATGAGTCATCGCTCCCCGGGGCCGTGAGGAGGCCCCGGGCGAGTGCAGAGTCGCGGCTACAGGAAACCGGGACAATGGCCGGAAGTGAGAGGAATGTGGGCCTGGCTTCAGCAGCGGGGGCCGCCTCCGCCTCTGACGCCGGACCCTGCAGAGGGTCAGGCGACTAGGGGGAGAGGGGGTGATACGGTGCTGGGGGTGGGGGGTGTGGCTGGACGGATGGAGGTGGCCCGAGTGGGGAGGTGGACGTGGAGTGGCTGGAGGACGTAGGGGGCAGAGCCATGCCCGGGGTGCGCCAACCTGAAGCACAGCCCAAGTCATCTTTCCATCAGCCTAGCCGGACCCCTCGGTGGCTCCTCAGTACCCTTGGAACAGCGCTCAAATTTGACCGAACGTGAGAATAATCCCAGGGGCTTGTTAAAGCCCAGATCCCGGGGCCCCAGCCCAGCGTAGGTCAGAGCTGAAGCAACAGGAGTGCATTTTTCACAAACTCCTAGTAGGGGATGCTGAGGCAGGGGTCCTGGGGCCACTCCTTGAGTAGCTCCATCTTAGAATAGACTCCAAGCCACTTAGCTGGTCTATTGTTCCTCCAGCCTCACCTCTCCCACTTCCTACCCCCTGCACACATGTTCTAGCAAAACTCAACTACTTACTTTTTTCTGTTTCTTTCCTCTTTGTGTTTACACAGGCTGTTTCCTTTGACGGAAACAACTTCCTCTCGCGCCACTGCTGCCCAAACTGGCTGACTTCCACCAACCCTTTAAAATCTTCTCCATGGTGTACGTCAAAGGGCACAAGTAACACAGTGGAAAGGTAGCCCACAGAACCGGAGGAAATATTTGCAGACTCTATACATGATAAGGAGTTGATATCCAGACTATATAAAGAACCCCTATGAATCAACAACGAAACAACACACGATATGATTTTCAAATGGGCAAAGGACTTAAATAGACATTGCTCCAAAGAAGATATAGGACTGGTCAATAAGCACAAGAAAACATACTCAATATCACTAATCATAAAAGAAATGCAAATCAAAACCACAGTGGAATACCACTTCACCCATTAGGATGGCTATTATCAAAAAACAAGAAGCGTTGAAAAGGATGTGGAGAAACTGGAACGCTTGTGCACTGTTGGTGGGGATACAAAATGCTGTGGCTGCTGTCAAAAACAGTATGGTGGTCGGGACTTCCCTGGCGCTCCAGTGGTTAGGACTTGGTGCTATCACTCACCAGGCCCGGGTTCAATCCCTGGTCAGGGAACTGAGATCCTGCAAGCTGTGTGGTGCAGCCCAAAACAAAACAAACAAAAACAGTATGGTGCCTCCTCATTTGATCTGGGTGTCCGCCAGAAAGAACTGAAAGCAGATACTCAAAGAGATGTTTGTACCCCCATGTTCATAGCGGCATTATTATTTTTTTAATAAATTTATTTATTTATTTTTGGCTGCGTTGGGTCTTCGTTGCTGCGCGTGGGCTTTCTCTGGTTGCGGCAAGCGTGGCCTACTCTTCGTTGCCGTGCACGGGCTTCTCACTGCGGTGGCTTCTCTTGTTGCGGAGCACGGGCTCTAGGTGCTGGGCTTCGGTAGCTGTGGCTCGCGTAGAGCACAGGCTTAGTAGTTGTGGCGCACGGGCTTAGTTGCTCTGCGGTATGTGAGATCTTCCCGGACCAGGATTAAAACCCGTGTCCCCTGCATTGGCAGGAGGATTCTTAACCACTGCGCCACCAGGGAAGTCCCACAGCAGCATTATTCACAATAGCTAAAAGTTGGAAGCAATCCAAGTGTCCATCTACAGGTGAATGAATAACAAAATGTGATATATACATACAGTGGAATATTATTCAGCCTTAAAAAGGAAGGAAATTCGGACACACACTACGACATGGATGAACCCTGAAGACATTCTGCTAAGTGAAATAAGCCAGTCACCAAAGGACAAATACTATAAGATTCCACTTATAGGAGGTACCCAGAGCAGTCAACTTCTCAGAGTTAGAAGAATTGCCAGGGACAGAGTGGGGTGGGGGGAATGGAGTTACTGTTTAATGGGTATAGAGTTTCAGTTTTACAAGCTGAAGAGTTCTGTGGATGGATGGTAGTGATAGTTGCACAACAATGTGAGTGTACTTAGTGCCACTGAACTGTACACTTGAAAATGGTTAAATTCATAAATTTTAGGTTATGTGTATTTTCCCGTAATTAAAATTTAAAACTAAACAGTCTCTGTGGCAGCCTCTCTCCTTCTGGTTGGAGAGAGCTTGACCCCGTGGCCCTGCCCCACTGCACAGGATTAGGAGACACAGTGCTTTGCTGGGGAGCCAGGTTACATAGGGTCTGTAGGCCGTCGTAGGACTTGACTTGTACGCTGAGTGAGGGCTTTGAGCTCACAGTGACTTGATCTGATTTGTAAAAGATCCCTCCAGCTGCTGTGTTGGGAAGGTTGAAGAAGGGGAGGAGAGGGATTCGTTTGGGTGACCTGCTTTCTTGGCTCCCTCCTGCCCTCAGGTGGAGCTGACCTCTTCCTCCCTTGTTCCCTGAGCTTCCAGGACACTTCTAATAGTTGAAACACTAGCTGTTTGCTTATCAATCTTCCTCCAGATCGATGTATACACAATCCCTGGCCCAGAACAGGTGCTCAGCAACAGATGTGGCGAGCAAGTTAGAAGCAATTGAGATAACAGCTGGAACCTGGGATACTGGTCAGGGTTCTTCGATTGCAAGCAACAGAAACCAACTCTGGCTGTCTTACAGAAAAGAAAAGAAAACTTGGGAGGTCCCCAAAATCCATAAGAAGGCTAGAGGACTAGGCTTTGAAGAAGTATAGGAAGCAGAAGAGAAGTTCCTTGGCAGTTAGGTTATGCTGCTGGGGTGAGTATACCAACTGTCTCTCCCAGCCTTGTTTCAAAGTCCTGGCGAGGGGTCTGACTAGCAGGCCTTGGGCCGTGTCTCCAGGCTTTGGTCTCATTGGGGCAGAGAGAGGAACAGCTGTGGCTGAGAAAACCTCCAGACACCCCTTTGATTTCCATGAGGGGAGGGCAAGTTTCCCCTGATTCATTGTCTCAGCAAGGCTGTGCTTGTGGGGGGCAGGTCATGGGAAAGGAAACCAGAGAGCTGTTAGGGGAAATGAATGCTGAGTGGCCAAGGGCCAGCAAATGTCCACTACAATTTCCCAGGGCTAGAAAAGCACAGAGGCATGAACTGTGACCTGTGACCTATGACCTGTGGACTGTGAAGGAGATGCATCTTCCTTGCCTTTGCATCCCTGGTGCTTAGCACAGGACCTGGTACTCAGTAGGTGCTCACCTAATGTTTATCCAGTGAGGGAATGGATGAAATAACTAGCTATGGAAGCCCAAGGGCTATTAGTGTTTCTTGAAACATCCATTTTATGAATAAAATGGGATGAGATAGCAGCAGCCTCAAAGAAGAGATCTGCCAAAAAGTAAAAACAGCAACAGTCTCAGGGGATAAATTATAGCCCTATTCCTTCCGGCCCTTCCCAAAGGCCCTGTCAATCTAGCTCTGAGCAGGATTAACGTTTATTTAAAGCAATTGGCCCCATGCAGCCTTGGCTGACTGCAGTGGATACAGTGGAGAGACTGGGCAGCGGGGGTGGGCAAGCCTCCAAACCCTCTCAGAAGCCCATAGATCTGGCCCTGACACGGTGTCCAGGCTTGGGGCCCGGCAGTCTCAAAGGAAGAGCAAAGCGGGAAGTTACGATTGCGTGTGCCATGAAGTTGATGTCTTCCAAGGAAATCCACTGGGCTGGGCACCAAGAAATGTCCCCATCCAGGTCTGGGGGCCTGACTGTAGAGCCGGCCTGGAGGCCATACAGACCAGATGGCTCCTGGGCCTGGGACATCACTAAAATGCCCCAGGTGCCCCCCCAGGGGGGAGGGGGAGGAGGAGGCTGTACATGGAGCCTCCGACCAGTCACCCTCAACCAGAGCAGAAACACACTTTCAGGTTTCCCATGGAAGTTCTGTTTGCATAAAGAGTTCATCAGTGTGGGCTTCCCTGGTGGCGCAGTGGTTGAGAGTCCGCCTGCCGATGCAGGGGACACGGGTTCGTGCCCCGGTCCGGGAAGATCCCACATGCCGCGGAGTGGCTAGGCTCATGAGCCATGGCCGCTGAGCCTGCGCGTCCGGAGCCTGTGCTCCGCAACAGGAGAGGCCACAACAGTGAGAGGCCCACGTACCGCAAAAAACAAAAAATAAAAAAAAGAGTTCGTCCGTGTAACAACAAAGTTTAGGCTTTTGTTCGCTCAACTCGTGCACCCCTTTTCACAAAGTGGTTTGGGTATACAGGTGGAAAGGACACTTATTACTTACGTGACCTTATTAAGCCTTAGTTTCCTCATCCATAAAATGAGGATAGTATCAGGAGATTGTGGTGAGATTAAACAGGATGTATATATTAATGTATGTGGCTCGAACACATGCCAGTGTTCGGGACACCTCGGCCAGAGCAGTGGGGAGAGGACCCTGGTCCAGAACCAGAAGGAGGGTCCCGTGGCCTGAAGGAGAATGACAGAGGCCCCAGGAGGCAGTGGGAGCCTGGGGGGAATGGTTTGGGGATGCCCTTGGGCTGTGACAGTGACCCTGAGGAAGTAACAGGAAAACATCGGACCTGAAGGATGGGGGCCTGCAGACGGGGGCCTGCGGGCAGGGCAGGAGAACCTCAGAAGTGACTTGGGGATTGTTTCACGAGAACCAAAACGCCATCCTCCTACCACGCGTTTTTGCATTAAGATCTCAGAACTAGGATATAGCTCCTGGAAGATGTAATATATTTTCCCCCACCAGCCTGATGGAAAAGGGACTCAGAAATGAGGCACGGTTGTAGAAAATAAAGAAACTTCTATGTCTCCTCCCCACCCCTTGAGATGCCTGGCCACTGAGAGAAAACCCAGCCTGTGGATCTGAGGCCTGGAGCCCGGAGCGTGGACTGCGCATGCTCTCTCAGTCCCTCCCACCCCTTTCCTCTAAGTCTCTGCACTTGGTGCTGCCCCCTCCCCAGGCCCCATCTGTTCTGTGGTTACTTCCCAATCTTGACTTTCTCTGGAGGGTGGAGCCACGTTTTATGACCCCTGTAAAACACTGTGAGCTGTTTACTTCTTCCTCTGAGTTACTTAGATTCTTGCAGGAGCTGGGGAGAGGGCAGTGAGAAAGGAAGGGGCAGGCTGATCTTTCGAGGCTCCCCCCCAACCCCTCAACACAGCTGTCAACAGGGAGATGTGGCCCGCTTCCAAGACTTGGCAAGACAACCACGGATTTGCAAAGTGACAAAAGGGGAGGAGGGGCCTAGGAAGAAAACATCTTTCACACATGAAAATGCCTGGAAAAGTTTTCCAGACTCATTATTCTTCTCTGGGGTGATTTTCAAGGCCAACAGAGCCTGGGGCCTACAGCTCCAGGAGGTGACTCAAGTGGCCCAGCAGACACACAGATGCTTCCTCTCTGCCGGGTGTGTGTGTGTGTCCATCCCAGGACAGGACACTCTCTAGATCTTTAGAGCCAGTAGGGCATTTAGCCGTCCCCTAAATTCACTTCTTTTAGGGCATGTGGAAACCAGGGCCTCAGGGACATAACCCGCCTGAGGTCACACCATTCTCCAGAGATAAAGGAGGAAGCGGCCAGGGACTCTGAAACCATCTCGCCTGTGCCCCAGCACTGGCTCCTCCAGCTTGGTGGAGGTCACTCTCTCACGATGGCATAGCCAGTAGATAAAGATAGCGTGGTTGGACTGCCCGGCATCGGTCCTCACCTAGGGCCAGGCCCTGTGCTTTTTTACATAGGTTACGTTGTTCCATGTACTCCTCACCCTCATCTTCCAAAAGAGGCATTTTAATCCACATTTCAGATGAGGAAACCGAAGCCAGGTGTGTTATTTCCCACAGCCCATGCTGGTCCTATTTATATTATCATGATTGACATTTTGAGCACATACTCTGTGCCAGGCACTATCTACATTCTTCACACGTGTTAGTTCATTTTGTCCTCATCCTGGCAGGTACTAGGGCTAGCCCTATGTTATAAATAGGTCCCTAAGGCACAGGGTTTGAGTAATTCGCTCCAGGTAAAAGACAAAACAAACACACAAAAAACAAGGGGAGGAGTCGGAAATCTAACATGCGGTGAAGGAGGGGAGGTGAGACAGGGAAGGGAGGAAGGCCCCTGAAATCTGCACTCAGGAGGAAGTGACCACTGTGGGCACCTGGGGTCACTCCCACCGGGACCCTCTGAGGGGCTGCATAGAACACACATCAGGATATGGCGGAGGGGTAACGATGCTCCTCGTGGGTTGGGGGTCACAACTGGGGTATTGGCAATTCCTTGGTACTTCTGAGCTGCCCCTCAGGGTATGTCCCGAGGCAGAGATGCCAAAGCTACCTTCCTAAAGCTACTATCTGCAGGTGACTCCAGGTGGCCCAGGAGCAGCTTCTGCTACTCGGCACGTCGGTGCTCAACAAATGCTCATTCACTTCCCTACTCTCTACAGGTTTTGGATTTTTTTTTTTCTTTTTTACCCAGGCATCCCTGGAAATCAATAAAATTGATATCATTCAATGTATGTCAAAATGTGATTTACGTTTACAACACCATGAAATTTTCGTATTAAAAAAGTCACAGATTAGAAAACCTGCTTTGTCAGATCGCTCCCCAAGTATCACTTCATAAAAATCATCGTCTCTAAGAATGCTCATGGCACTATTCACAACAGTCAAAAAATGGAGGCAACCCAAAAGTCCATCAATGGAGGAATGGATAAGCAAATTACGGTATAGCCATACAATGGAATATTATTCAGCCATAAAAAGGAGCAAAGTACTGATACATGCTACAACATGGGTGAGCCTCAAAAACATTTCACTAAAAGAAAGAAGCCAGACACAGAAGGTCACATCATGTATGATTCCATTTATATAAAAAATCCACAACAGCTAAATCCACAGAGACAGAATGCAGATTCATGGTCACCAGGCTGTGGAGAGAGGAATGGAAGTGATTGCCTAATGGATGTGGGTCTGCTTTGGGGGTGATGAAAATATTTTGGAACTAGATGGAGGTGAGGGTTGCACAACACTGCGAATGTACTAAATGCCAATGAACTGTTCGCTTGAATGGTTAATTTAATGTTAGGTGGATTTCACTTCAATTTAAAAAAATATCACGGTCACCTATCCATAAGGCGTAGAGAGAGGAGGCAAAGGCAGGTCTCAGGTGAACCTCAGGTGAGGAAACAGGTCAGTTGCCATCCCTGCCCAGGTGGTCCTGCTGAAAGGGTTTCCCCAGCAGCAAAGAACGGTAAATTAAGACAGAACAATGAAGGGATATTTTTTGTCTTTCAAATTGGGACCCGTTTTTTACAAATAATACTCAACCTTGGCATGAGTATAGGGAAAGGGCATTCTCATACTCTTCCGGTGGAATATAAATTAGTCTAGCCATTCTGGAGGAAGGCTTGGCATTTTGTATTATAAGAATTTAAAATGTTCTTGTACTTTTGTTGTTGTTCGTTTGTTTAATTTGGGCACACACTCGGCAGAGAAGGCACGGAGTCCTAACCACT
Organism: Stenella coeruleoalba; assembly: GCF_951394435.1. Classification (NCBI taxonomy): domain Eukaryota; kingdom Metazoa; phylum Chordata; class Mammalia; order Artiodactyla; family Delphinidae; genus Stenella; species Stenella coeruleoalba. The sequence goes on from NC_137165.1 coordinate 17,179,268, forward strand.
GGCCTGCCAAGGAATTCCCCCAAGTGCTCTTGTCCTTTTAAATGAAATATTTCCCATCCAGTTCTCATGTGCAGATGTCTCACTCAGGACTGCATTTTTAACTGGATCTTAAAGAATGTGAATATGTCCTAAATCCATGAGAAGTGGTCTAATACTTTTTTTTTTTTTAAGAAGTCTATACCCTTTGACTTGTGTATAAGGGTCGGGGTCCTGGCCAGAAACGGGCCCAAGCATTTATTCTATAATCGAGGTGGTATTTCAAATCAGTAAGGAAATATTCTCCTAAAGGAGAAAGGCTGAATAATGATATTTAGGAAGTTAGCTAACCATTTAGAAAAAAATAAGCTTAGATCTTTACTTCACCCTTATAGCAAAATAAATTCCAGGATTTAAAAGCGAATGAAGGGACTTCTCTGGTGGTCCAGTGGTTAAGACTCCGCACTTCCAATGCAGCGGGCCCAGGTTTAATCCCTGGTCAGGGAACTAGATCCCGCATGCTGCAACTAAGACCCAGGGCAGCCAAGTAAGTAAATATTAAAAAAAAAAAAAAAAAAAAGCTAATGAAGAAGGAGGAGCAGGAAAAAAAGGAGGAAGGTGGGGAGGGGGAGAAAAGAAACAAAAATCGAGCTGTAGAGAAAATTAGGAAAATCTTTTGTCTGATACTCAGATGGAAACAGTCCTATAAGCAGAAAGCAAAGGGGGAAAGAATAAAGCAAAACATCAAAAAGTCCTCATAAAAATGTAACACGTGTGTGTCAAAAATCGCTAAAAACAAAATTGAGGTAAACTCTAAGCTTAGAAAAATATTTGCAGCACGTGACAGACTCAACATGTCGGAGAACTTCTAAAAATCAGTAAGAGAAAAAAATAGAAAAACTGGACAAGAGATATGAATAGGCCACTCACAAAAGGGGAACTGCAGATGTTCGCATCTATTTTTAAAATGCAGCAGACACGTGATTTCGGGGATGCGGAAAGCAGGAACCAAGCCAGGCTTTCACCAGAAAAAGGCAGTGGCCCCGCCCCGCTCTGTAAAAGGGCTCCCCACGAGCGGGGGTCCGGGATGCCGGAGCTTGCCCTTTCCCCGAGCGCTGGACGAACAATTCCATCCTTTGTTGAGGCTTCACCCAGAACGCAGCCCACACCCTCAGGAAGGTGGTGATCCCCTCCCTTTTCACGGGGGCGGGCCGGGCTCCCGATCGCAGGGCCAGCAGGGCAGGAGCTGGGCTACGCCCCCGGGGCGCCGCGGCCACCGGGGGGCGGTGCTGCCCAAGGGACGCGCCAGCCTCGGGCCAGCTCGGAGACCACAAAGGCCCCTTTCTTCTCCCGGAGATGAGTCACAGGAGTCACGGCCGGGGCCAAAGTCAGAAACGCCGCCCGTCCAAGGCGATGGGAGAGGAGGGCAGCGGGGCCGCAGGGCGGCGCCTCGGAGTCACCCTGGACTCCTGCTCTGGCCTCATCTGCGGCTCCTCGGGCTTGGCTGGCACAGCGGGGAAACTGGGTCAGGCCGGTGGCCTTGTTTGCTGTTGAGCATCAGTGGCCCAGTGGCAGGATGTGAGTGGGAAGGGCATCTCCATTTCCTTCCTGGTGCACTCATGTGACAGATATCTGAGGAGTCCCTAAAGTGCCAGGCGGGTCAGGAGACACTCTGACAGGCAGCTTCTTGGGAACTTCTAGAGCCACAGCCACAGGAGTTCAGAATGTGTGATCTCAGACCCTGGAGGCTGGGCTTGCCTGGGTGGGTCCCCAAATCACTGGTCTCCCCTTTGCATCTCAAGTTCAGCTGCCGGATTTGGGACACCTCATCCTGGCATTGGATTCCCTTGGGATCCACCTCTCTGACTGGCTCTGACACCCCCTCTCACTCTGTCACCCCCCTCCCACCATCCCACACACACCCCGCATCCAACCATTGGGGTCTGTGTTTGTATCCCAGGCTGCAGTGGCCACCGGTCTCCCATGCCCACTCAAGCCCATCCAGTCTTCCCTCTGCTTCTGAAACTGCCCTGGGATGTCTGCAGTCTGCATTTCTTTGTCTGTCCAAAATTCTCACTTTTTGCTGATAAAGAGGACACTTTTGTCGCTTGGTCCAAAGGTGTGAGCTACACAGTCTTAGGGAAGCTAGAAGCAGCCTGTCAGCCCAAGTCTGTTTAGCTGGAGATGGCTGGAGAGACCCAGGAAGACGGGACCTTGGAGAAGCTGGGGGCAGCGTCAGGGAAGGAAGCTCTGGGCCCAAGTGACATGAAGACCTCCCATGCCAGCAGGGAGGTCAGCGAGAGAGTCAGGTGGAGGAGGGTCTGAGTCCAGAAGAAACGAACTCTTCCTCTCCTCTCTCTCCTTCTCTCTTTCCTGCCTCCTTCCCCACCTTGAGCTTGAGTCTGACTCTGAACCCACATTGCCCTGGCCGTGAAGTCGGGCTGCTGCAAGGCCTCTCTTACACTGAGTTTTGCTAACACAGTGTCACCTCTGCCCGCATTACGTGTGGGCACAGAAGGGCTAAATTATGTGCCAGGAAACACGGCAGAATGGCAGAAAGGCTTAGCTCCCAAGCCCCCCATGCTCCCCACTGTAGAGAATGTGGCCAGAATAAAGGGGAAAGCAGCTTGGTGCTCTGCGCCCTTGCTGGGGTGACCTGCTCTCAGAATTGAAGGCAGAAATTTGTCTTTAGCATTTTTTAAATTGACTATTTATGTACTTATTAATTTAGGCCATGCTGTGCGGCTTGTAGGATCTTAATTCCCGGACCAGGGATCGAATCCAGGCCCTCCGCAGTGAAAGCGTGGAGTCCTAACCACTGGACCACGAGGGAATTCCCTAAATTGGCTTTTTTTTTTTTTTTTTTGACTGCGTTGGGTCTTCGTTGCTGCGCGTGGGCTTCCTCTAGTTGCGCTGAGCAGGGGCTACTCTTCACTGTAGTGCGTGGGCTTCTCATTGCGGTGGCTTCTCTTGTTGTGGAACACAGGCTCTAGGCATGTGGGCTTCAGTAGTTGTGGCATGCTGGCTCAGTAGTTGTGGCTCGCGGACTCTAGAGCACAGGCTTAGTAGTTGCGGCGCACGGGCTTAGTTGCTCTGCAGCATGTGGGATCTTCCCGGACCAGGGCTCGAACACGTGTCCCCTGCATTGGCAGGCAGATTCTCAATCACTGTGCCACCAGGGAAGTCCTAAATTGACTTTTTAAAAATGTTTGCTGTAAAATGTCCAAACAAGACAGAAGTATATAAAATCGAATCTGAATGAAAGTCCAGTTCTCCCCCAACTGACATCTCACTGTTAACAGCTTGGTGTAAATCCTTCCAAGATTTTTCAACTATGAATTGAGCATACCATTCTAGAACTTGCTCTGTTCTCTTCCTACAGTTTTATCTCCTTTTGTACAGGCTCCTAACATCCCACAGATGGTTAACCCGGCCTTCTCAGATGGACAGTTAGGGAGTTCCCTGGTTTTACCTTTACAGTACACATCTGTGGTTTACTGCAGGCATATCTGCAGGGAATAACTTTCTAAAAGTGGAACTGTGATAGCAAAGGAAGTGCACGCTTCTGCTACTCTCTCTAAAAGCTTGTGATGGCAAAGGGCTGACAGGCGCAGGGCAGGCTGCACTGAGCCAACTCACGGAGCAGTTCCAGACGTCAGCCTCCCCTGCTCCCTGGCCTGCCCCTCACCCTCCAGCCAGGAAGCAGCCCAGTCTAAAGTTTCTGCCTTTGTGCACATACCCTGGGGTCCTTCTGGCACACCTGACCTCCTCCCCCAAATTTCTTATTTGCCATCAGACACCTCCCTCTGGCCATCAGAACTGGTGGCCCCCACCATGGGGGGCCACCAGGGGCTCGCAAAGCCTCCCTTTTACAGCCTAGTGGCCCTGCCTACTAGCTTTGGTAACACATTTCCATTTCCCTCCTTTTAAGGAAGAGACAAAGATAGAGAAACAGTTTGTCTCCAAATGCAAATCAAACCCTCCCCACTGCCACAGGGCTCTGCTGGGAGTGTGTCTGCTTATTGTCTTAATGCATGGTCCGCAGTCCACTCAGGTGGCTTTGAGTGACTGATGTGAGCTAGTCAAGCTGCAGGGCTTCATGGAGCCCACTCAGCTCTGGGCCAAGCACTGGGGGTGAGAAAAGAAAAATAGAGAACGCGAACCTGGGTCCACTTTCTCCCCAGTACTGTGTGTTCCCCAGATCCTGTCACAGCACATGATGGCTTTAAGGAGCTTTGCCTCCCTCCCGCCCATCCCCCTCCCCAACAAAAATGAGTGCAGGTGATTCTTCTTTCTCACAATGACTATACTGGGGCTTCCCTGGTGGTGCAGTGCTTAGAATCCGCCTGCCAATGCAGGGGACAGGGCTTCGATCCCTGGTCCGGGAAGATCCCACACGCTGCAGAGCAACTAAGGCCACGCGCCACAACTACTGAGCCTGTGCTCTAGAGCCCGCGAGGCGCAACTACTGAGCCTGTGCACCACAACTACTGAAGCCCATGCGCCTACAGCCCGTGCTCCATAACAAGAGAAGCCACTGCAATGAGAAGCCCGCGCACCGCAACGAAGAGTAGCCCCTGCTCGCTGCAACTAGAGAAAGCCCGCGCACAGCAACAAAGACCCAACGCAGCCAAAAATAAATTAAAAAGAAAAAAAAAAAGACTATACCATGAGTGTTAGAAATCAGTACCATCTACAGTGGTGGGGAGTGGAAGCAGGGTGTTCAGAACAGTTTACAGAGCATTCTCAGAGAACCTTCTTTTGGGGTCCCTTGAGCCACTCACTGGGTATCACTGTCTACTCCCGGAAACTAGGTGGGAAACTGTCCCTGCCCTTAGGTCTAGCCTCACAGTCTGGTCACAAGACAGGAGCAGAAACAATCACAATACAATGAGATAGATGCAAGAGGAGGCGTGGGTAGGAGGGAGGTTGATGCCATTAAATGAAGGGGAATATTTACTCTTGGTGAAAATGTTTTGCGAGGAATGTGATATCTGTCCATCCACCTTCTTTCTTTTTCCACTTACATATTTTTGCTCGAGGTTATATGTTCTCTGCCTGTACCTCTTGCTCTTGAAATCCCATTATTGCCTCAAGGACACGTTTTTATATTAGACAAAGGAAAAGACAGTAACATTCGCAGCCTAAAGGCAAAACCCCCCATGAGTCTGGCTCTCTTCACAGGTCTGCACGGCTCCTCTGTCTTCTCCATAAGCAAGCTAATAATCTTTCATGAGTTTTTCCTTTCATTCAGGGATGCGGTGGGAATGCGGACCGCAGGAGGAAGCAGTTGCCTGTTGAACATGCTGGGTACCAAACATTTTTGGGACAAGATAACGCCCAGTGCTGGTGAGGTTGCAGTGAAGTCATCATACCCACACACATGCTGTTGCTGTGGTTTAAATGGAATCTACACTTTTGGAAAGCAAGCTGGCAGCATGCAAAAGAGCTGCAAAGTAAAACTTTTGACCCACTAGTCCATTTTTGGGATTATCAAAGCTTTGTTTTCCTGGGAGCTATTTTTAATAGGAGAAAAGAGGGAGCGAGCTTAAATGTCTAACCAGAGGGAAATTGTTCGTTAGACTGAAAAGCTCCTTTGATACAGGGACTTCCTCCTATGCGTGAAGCCCAGGCTCAAAGAGGGCCCTCCGGAAAAGGCTGAGGGCCAGTGGAGCCAAGAGATGCAGCATAGTGGCTAGAGGTACAGCTTCAAGAGCCAGCCTGCCCAATTCAAGTCCCAGCTCTGCCACTAACTAGCTGTGTGACCTAGAGAAAGTTATGTCCCTTCTCCGTGCCTCAGTTTCCTCTTCTGTAAAATGAGGATGATGATTAGAGTTGGGCCATTCCCACAGGATTATTGTAAGAATTAAAGAAAGTTAAAAAAATTTTTAAGAAAATAATTTTTTAAATAAGAAAAAATAAAGAAAAATCTAAAAATTAAAAAACCAAGGGAATTCCCTGGTGGTCCAGTGGTTAGGATTCTGCATTTCCGCTGCCAGGGCCCAGGTTCAATCCCTGGTTGAGGAAATAAGATTCTGCAAGCCGTGTGGAGCAAAGAATTTAAAAAAATAAAAATAAAACAGCAACAACTAAAGAATTAAAGAAGGTAAAATACGTGAAGTATACGTGAGCGTACATATTCTATTATTATTATCACAGAATAAGCCATAACATTCTGAAATATCAGGTAGTGATTATAAATGATAATAACTAATTCTATGTAGCAAAGTGGAAAAAATGTTAATGATGTCATCAGCTCCTCTCCACTCTCCCTGCCTCTTGCCTTGCCGCTCTGGTACATTCTTCCTCAGCTGTCACATAGCTGACAAGCAGAATAACCCTGTAACTGCACTGCTGGGCTTTTACTGCTTCACTTCTCCTAAAATGCCTAGAAGCTGCTTCACACCTCTGTATCTTTACTACCCCCCTCACCCAACCTGGTGAATGCTGACTCATCCGCCAAACTTTGCATTGCATCTAGAGCCTCCCTTCTTTGAAACGCCTGACACTTTCTGAATCATAACAATTGGGTGGAGAGATGAACAGGCGACTGGCCCTGCCTGCCCTCCTGGTCTGGTCTCCAGCCATATACACAAATACAGATGGTCTCTGACTTACACGGTTCAACTTTACGATGGTGTGAAAGCAATACAAATTCAGTAGAAACCATACTTGGAATTTTGAATCTTGACCTTTTCCCAGGCTAGCAATATGTGGTCTGATGCTCTCTTACGATGCTGGGCAGGGCAGCCACACAGCTCTCGGTCAGCCACGCGATCACAAAGATACACTTACCATCATTCTGGATCCAGACAACCATTCTGTTTTTCACTTTAAGTACAGTTCTCAATAAATTACCTGAGATATTCACACACTTTATTATAAAACAGGCTGTGTTAGATGATTGTGCCCAACTGTAGGCTAATATGTGTTTTGAGTACGTTTAAGGTGGGCTAGGTTCAGCTGTGATATCAATAGTTTAGGTGTATTAAATGCATTTTTTACTTAGGATATTTTCAATTTATGATGTGTTTATTGGGAGGTAACCCCATCATAGGTCCAAGAAGATCTGTGCCTTCACAGCCTTTCTGGCCCCTTGATCTCTCCCTTCCATCCTTCAGCCAAGGCTGAAGGCTGCTGTCCCAAGGCCTTGCTCTGACCATGAGCAGACACTACTGCTGCCTAAGGAAGGAGCCCTGAAGAAGGGGGCCAGAGACTGTGCTTCGAACTAGAAGAGGCAGCCAGGTAAGGAGGCCATGGGAAGGATAGCAGCACCACCCCACGTGGTTTCCCAGCGTCCTCTTGGTTTCCCAGCATCCTCTCTGGTTTCCCAGCATCCTCTGTGGCTTCCCAGCATCCTCTCTGGTTTCTGGCGCTCTCCCCCATGGCCCCGCCTTTTGAGGGTCCCATTTGCTGTGAGGACCGCTGGGGCCATGGTTCCAACAATAGGAGTGAAAGGAAACAACCCCTCACCTTCCCCGTCTGGGCTCTGCTGCTGACTTCACCTTGTCTTGATGGAGTTGATTGACTTCAGTAAAGTTAAGGGGTTTGAACCAGATCAGTGGTTTTCAACTGGGAACATACTTCTATGTGGCCTGTGTTGACTGAAAAAAAAGGCACAACCTCAAAGTTGACAATTGTGTCTTATTCGGCAGACATACCGTGGACTTCAAGCCCAGGAGACAGGACTCTCAGATCACACTCCGAAGAGGTAACGGGGAAGCTAGGATATATAGGAGTTTTTGCAACAAAGACCAGGTAGTCAGAACTTAAAAAAATTACTGTTAATTAAAGAAAACCAGATATCTCAAGTTAAGGAATTTAGCACTTTTCTATGTATGGGGAGAGGCAAGAGTCTAGGCTCACTGAAATCATTCCTTTGATATGCACCTTAGCTCTCTAGGGCCAGTAGTCTGTGCTTTCTCCCCCTGAGTCTCCTCCGGGTGCACCATCGGGGGTGGCTGCAGTGTCTGACTGCTAGATTGGCGGGCATCCTGTTTCTATTCTGAGCTCCTTCAGGGCTCACCCTCCGGGCGGCTCTAATGTGATAGCTTGGTAGCTGCAGCATCCTTTGTTTACTGATATGGCAGGCAACATTTTTTCATTGACACCTGGGTTGTGGTTCCAACTCAGAATGTCCAGGGAAGGGGCCTGGCAGGTACTTTTCCCAAAATTCCACAAGTAACTCTTACGGTCAACATAGCTCATTCATTTTCTGGGGAGGGCCATGGGGCACGCTCACTGTGAGCTTGGGTGGGGTGGGTGTAGAACCCCATTGCTATATGAAAACTGACTGAAACACACTGCTATATGTCAGGCCCTATTCCAGTCTTTTTCTTTTTTAGGTAAGAAGTGGATTTATTTAGAGAGAAACACACTCCACAGGCAGAGTGTGGGCTATCTCAGAAAGAGAGAGCAGCCCCTATTCCAGTCCTAAATCCTTTAATCCTCGTGACAACCCTATGAGGATGTAACTGAAACAGGAGGGAAGGGGGCAGGGGACAGGCTTTAAAAGAATGACATAACCCGAGGACACGACATAAACTGATTAGAACAAAATAGGTCCAAGATGGCGTACTAGTCGGCTTCCACTAGACCTTGAGCCTCAGTATATGCTCATCGTAACACATCAGCAAGATAAATGACACAACCACAGGCAACATGACAGTTCCAAGGCTGACCATAACGGTCAAAAAGTGGGCGGTGGCCCAATTCCTGGAAATCCCCACCCCTTCCCCAAAGTAGACGGAATATTCCTCCCTTTCATTAGCCTATGAAAGTACCCACCCCTATAAAAACTGACAACCCCATACCACGGCCGCTCTTGCCTCTGAGATGGCCCACACTCTGTGGAGTGTGTTTCTCTCTAAATAAATCCACTTCTTACCTGTCCCTTTGTCTCTCACTGAATTCTTTCTGCCATGAGACATCAAGAACCTGAGCTTCATTAAGTCCTGAGACCAGGTGTGTGATCTCAGTTAAAAGACCGTGGGTTAGGGGCTTCCCTGCTAGCGCAGTGGTTGAGAGTCCGCCTGCCGATGCAGGGGACGCGGGTTCGTGCCCCGGTCCGGGAAGATCCCACATGCCGCAGAGCGGCTGGGAACCGTGAGCCATGGCCGCTGAGCCTGCGCATCCGCATCCGGAGCCTGTGCTCCGCAACGGGAGAGGCCACAACAATGAGAGGCCCGTATACCACACACACACAAAAAGACCGTGGGTTCAAGTCTCAATCTGGGTTCTGGCTGGTTCAAGTCCCAGTCTGAGATACACGGTTTCATAACTACTATTATCCCCATTTGATAGCCAAACAGGCACAGAGAACCTCAGTTCCTGCCTGAGGCCCCACTGCTAGTTAGTAGTGAGCTAGGGTGCCTACCCTGGCAGTTTGGCTGCAGACTCTGCTGTCAACCGACTCTTTCTGTTGCTTCCAGTGATAAAGCCACTGAATAAGGCCGTGAAGCGTGATCCTGCCTATGGCCCATTAAAGCAGTTATGAGGTTTCTTTCCTTAGCTGTTTAGTTTTGCAGATTTGTTTTCATCTGCTTTCGAGACTGCGATTCTTGGAGGGCAGGAACTGTCTTGGTATCCCCGGCACTTGCATGGTCAGGCATATGGCAAGTGCTCAAGATATGCTGAGTGAATAAAGGAAGGAAGGAAGGAAGACAAGAATGAATGAATGAGTTTGTGAATGACAGGTGCGGGGTTAGAAGGAGGCCCAGGATGTTGAGGAAGTCAGGGTAGGACAGCCACTGCCTGGGCAGAGGCAGGACTCAGGCCCAAGAGGGTGGTTCTGTGCCCTGATCAGTCCATACCCAAGGCAGCTAAACAACGTTCTCTGACAGTCTCTGCCCACAGCCCAAGTACTGGTTCCAGCAAAACCCTCCGCCTCTTGGGGCTGCAGCCTCGCCACCGCCCTCCACCCCCACGCCCAGGCTCTGCCTTTCCCCCCAGAGGAAGGAGGCTCCTCCCTGGGTTCCAGGGCTTGTGTATTGGGGGCAGGAAGCCAAGCTCTACTTCTCTGCCTCCCAGCCCTCCCTGATCATCTGACTGGTCACATGAGGCCTGGAGTGGGGCGTGGCTGCTATTAAGGCCTTTGGCATTTCTTTCACGAAAAAAAAACAACTAAGAAAACTAAAAACAGTGGCTCAACACGCTAAAAAAAATTTGATTTGCCTCAAATTTGCCTGGGAGAAGGGGATAATCAAAAACACCCAAGGCCCCTGCTTCTGTGGACTCTTAGGCATAATAACAGTTCCCTATCTTAGGCTAGGCCCCATGCTAAATGCTTTCAGGGCTTTTGGGGCTTGTTCTCGTATAATCCTGACAACCCTGGGTTTTAGGTACTAAGATGATTTCACAGGTGAGGAAGAGGAAGTTCAGAGAGGTCAAGGGACTTGCCCAAGTCCACACAATTTCGAAGTATCAATAGTTAGAGCAAAGATTTTAAACCAAGTTATTTCTTGACTCTGAAGCTTATGATCTCATAGGTGTATAACCAGACTCTGCCTTGGCCTTGTCTGAGGATGTGTCAATGGCCTTTCAGTAATTATTTAGTGCCTAGAAAACAGGCCAAAGTGACCCACTTTCTACAGAAAAGTTCCAGATGGACGCTCCACATCTCTCTCTCTCTGACCCCCGCCCCCCTCCCTCTCAATTATTGGACTGGCCAAAAAGTTCGTTCGATCTGATGGAAAAACCCGAACGAACTTTCTGGCCAACCCAATACAAAATGAGATACCAGGCATGGGATCTTCTTCTATGTCATTTCTAGGAGAAGAAATAGTATGCAGTTTTTGTCAACTTTGTAGTTTTCCACGTAGCTTGACGTGAAGAAATCACGAGCATTTGCCTTTCAAAACAGTGAAGTTATGAAGACATTACTTTAAAAGTACATGTGGAGATTTATTTCTATTGAGCATATATTTACTTTTAGATCTTATTTTGCTCTGCCTGCCAGGAAGCTCGAAGTTGAACTTTGTGCTCAATTTGCACATTGAGTGTTTTACCTTCTTTTTGCCAGGACCTGGAGTCAGAAAGCCTAAGTTTGAATCCCGGCTACACCATTTACTATCAGGTGGCTTTTTGGCAAGTTCGTTAACCCCTCTATGCCTCAGTTTCTTCATTTATAAAATGGGGGTAAGAAAATCTGCTTCATTGGGTTGTTGCAAGGATCAAATTATGCAGGTTAAGCACTTAGGAAAATGCCTAGATCATAGCAAATGTCTATAAATGTTAGCTATTTTGCGATTTTAATAGATTTTTATTAGCTGGATTTCATTGTCAAGCCATTTTTCAGGAAGGGCTAATGGATCCCCCTTCACTTGCCTCATCGAGTCTCACACTTCATTTACCATCTGCTTCTGGTGTCTTCTACTCCTGACATTATCTATAACATCTCACAGATGTTTTACTTGTACGTAAATACCACTGACTTGTATTTCATCAAATCCTAGATGCCACTGATTATAATCCGTACCATCAGTGTGTACCAATTAAGAAAGAAAAAAAATTAGAGACAAGATCGATTTTAAAATATGTCCCGATTTCAGAGATGTTCAAATGTGGAGGGATAAAAGTATAGCTTTCGATCCATGAATGGTAAGAATGATCTGATCCTTTATTCCTGAATTGCGCCCTCCCTGGCTGTGAACTGTCACTGCTCCTTCCATCGCATCTGGGTCAGTTGACCTGGATAACTCTTCCACATGGCCCAACGCCACTCTCGTGGCTGGTATTCCCACTGGGTCAGCTCCAAGCAAGCGTGTCTAACCTTGTGCACACAGCTGGTGCAAAGGGCTTAGGTTTCCCCTGGATGTGGTAATTTGTAACCTGACCTGGTGTTGATCGTTAAAGCCAGTAGTTTTAAGGTCAGCTGACTTTTTTTAATATATATCATTTATTTATTATTTTTATTTTTGGCTGCGTTGGGTCTTTGTTGCTGCGTGAGGGCTTTCTTTAGTTGTGGCGAGCGAGGGCTACTCTTTGTTGCAGTGTACGGGCTTCTTATTGCAGTGGCTTCTCTTGTTAAGGAGCATGGGTTCTAGGCGCTTGGGCTTCAGTAATTGTGGCACGTGGGCTCAGTAGTTCTGGCACGCGGGCTCTAGAGCGCAGGTTCAGTAGTTGTGGTACACGGGCTTAGTTGCTCCATGGCATGTGTGATCTTCCCGGACCAGGGCTCGAACCCGTGTCCTTGCATTGGCAGGTGGATTCTTAACCACTGAGCCACCAGGGAAGTCCCAAGGTCAGCTGACTTTCTCACCTTTAGTGACCACTTTACTGCTTCCTGCTTTGGCCTGAGTTGGACTGTTCCCGTGGGCAATAAAAATGACTTGTTTGGGCTTCCCTGGTGGCGCAGTGGTTGAGAGTCTGCCTGCCAATGCAGGGGATGTGGGTTCGAGCCCTGGTCTGGGAGGATCCCGCATGCCGCGGAGCAACTGGGCCCGTGGGCCACAATTGCTGAGCCTGCGCGTCTGGAGCCTGTGCTCCGCAACAAGGGAGGCTGCGATAGTGAGAGGCCAGCGTACCGCGATGAAGAGTGGCCCCCGCTTGCCCCAACTAGAGAAAGCCCTCTCACAGAAACAAGACCCAACGCAGCTATAAATAAATAAATAAATTAAATTTTAAAAATGATTTGTTTGAGGTAAGTTCACAAGGAGAACAGAACTAACCAACGTCCAGTGTAATTTCCCCAGGCAGTGGGCAAGGCACAGGGCTCAACAATCATTTTTCTTGTCTGCGTGGGTTTCAATCACCAAATTATATTTGGAGTCATTCCTTCTAGTTCATTTTTCCATGATCCAGGGAAAGGAGGAGTGTGTTGGGGGAGGTTAAGCCTGACCTCCGTGCTAACCCCAGGGGGTTGGCAGCACAGGCAGGGACTAACTTAGGAGTCTGAGGTTGACTGAATGAGTGCCTTCCCTGAAGTCTAGCATCTGTTCATGGCCAGTTTGGAGAGAGACAGGGCTGTGGAGGCAGAGTAACTGTAATTTAAATCCTGGATGTTGGGCTTCCCTGGTGGCGTAGTGGTTAAGAATCTGCTGCCAATGCAGGGGACCCGGGTTCGAGCCCTGGTGCGGGAAGATCCCACACGCTGCGGAGCAACTAAGCCCGTGCACCACAACTACTGAGCCTGTGCTCTAGAGCCCGTGAGCCACAACTACTGAGCCCGTGTGCTGCAACTACTGAAGCCTGTGTGCCTAGGGCCTGTGCTCTGCAACAAGAGAAGCCACAGCAATGAGAAGCCTGCACACCGCAACGAAGAGTAGCACCTGCTCTCCACAACTAGAGAAAACCTGCGCACAGCAACGAAGACCCAATCCAGCCAAAAATAAATTTATTAAAATAAATAAATCCTGGATCTCATTTCTTAGCTGTATGACCTTGGGGAGTGAGTTGGTCTCTCTGAACCTCCATAGCTATAAAACGGGGATAATAATACTTCAGAGTCATTGGGAAGCACCAAGAATAGCAATGAGCACACAGCCAACGCTCAACAAATGGTAGTAACACATGCCGAACGCCTACCGCATACCTGACACTGCGGAAAATAAAGCTAAACACCACTCACGGAGGAGAGGCATTACAGCATTTTTTAAATATCGAAACTCCGGAAGCTGCATACTATTTAGCAGTCAAGCCAGCAATCACCCAAGTCTTTCTTGAGATGCCGCCTTAGCCCGCACTTCTGCAAAGTCCTCTGGGCAGCTGGCCCTGGGGTGAGAAACTGGGCCAACCTACCATATGAACATCCTCCTGATCTGAGGCTGGATGCAGCCAAGCCTAGAAGGGCTGGGTCTTTGCCATGTGTTGAACATCATGCCCCAATCCGAGAGAACTGCTTTCTCCACGCAGCACAAGCTGGATGGGCTGGCGCTCTGCCTCCCATCCCAACTCCCCGACCAGGGGTACTTCCATGCCTGCTGATCAGGGGCCAGTCTCTCCTTTCCAAGGCACAAACAACCTGCCACTCTGACCCAAATGCCAGCCAGGGGCAGAGCCCTGTAGGAGAACACTGAGAGCCCCGGCTAAGTTTGAGGCATTTCTAAACAGGGCACCAACCCCTTAGAAGAAGTAACCAGCAACAGGGCATGTCTGAAAGGCCAAGCAAATGGTGTGGAAATTAAGATGGATGGAATTCAAGAAAGAAAGGGGTAAGACCACTCTGGGCTGGGGTAGCTTGTCTGTGACCACCAAAGAGAGACCGTCTAGGTCATAAACTCACATACCTACAAGATTTGGGCATGTCGTGAAATTGAGTGAAATAGGGTCGTGTCATTAAATAGGGGGTGGTGGGGACACCTTTGAATTGGTGGCTGCTGACTGTTGCAACACAGTTGGCCCACAGTTCCCATTTCTAAGCTAAACTAGTATCACTGAAGAGGGAGCTCGAAACCTACAGAATTCCTGCCACATCATCTTAGCAGGGGGGTCTTAGAGGCAAGGAGATAGTTGAGGAATACAAAGAAATGGGTATCTGTATGTTCACCTAGTGCAAATGTGTCTTTATGGTTTCCATTTTATACTAGCCTCATTCCTGGCTCTATTTTGTATCATTATCTTTCTCGGGTATCTTTGAATATTCATCATCCTTATTTTTTTTTTTCTGTAAGAACATTTCATTATTAATCAAAAATTGAGAAGCTTATACACAAAACTTATTGGAGTCACCACTTCATCTATCTTTGTTGCAAGTCATTCATCTTATTCCTGACCCACACTTGATGATTTCTATGGTCCACACTTAGTTTTTGGAGAACAATTTTTAAAAAGAGCCATTAGTGCTTCAGCCTCTTTTAAAACAAAACAACAACAAAAATCGCCATCATCACTGTATTATAGATTTTCCTAGACAAAGTTTAGGGTTTATTTTGAGACCAGAAGAGCAACTTCCCTGTGGTATTACAGGTAGAGAAAGTTCCTAGATTTCTATCGTATCTCTAAAAGAGAAACCACAAGGATAATCATAGTTGCAGTCTCTAAAAAGGAAAATAATGCTGTTCATCAAAATTGAATTAAATCATTTTTCCTTCCCCAATCCTAGCCTCATTCAATCTTTTTTTTTATTTTCTGATTTCTCAACTGTTAAACCTTTAAGAATGCCATATCACAACCACACAAAGCTACCCAAACATCTATAATATAAATAGGTCATTTTATACTCGATTCAGACCAGACATTTTGCTTTTGGCTAAAGGCAAGCTTTACAGAGGAAAGAGCACGTTGAGATTGCTAACTGATCTTCATTCCTCCCAAACATTTTACCATAAACATAAGCCATGGTAATGATCACCTTCCTCCTGGCTGCACTTTACTGTCACTACCAACAGATCTCATTTCTCAGGGCAAAGGATTTATAATGTTTTAAGTATTTATTTTTGGCTTAGTCAGGTCTTAGTTGCGGCACACAGGATCTTTCGTTGTTGCGGTGCACGGGTTTCTGTCCAGTTGTGGTGCACAGGCTCCAGAGCGCACCGGGTCCTGGCGGCAGGTGGGATCTTAGTTCCCCCACCAGGGATCGAACCCGCGTGCCCTGCATTGGAAGGCGGATTCTTCACCACTGGACCACCAAAAAAACCAGTACTCCAAATGATGCTTTATCTATGATTTTGAAACCAACATACAATAGTAAACCCAAGTATCACTCTATTGGAGATTTTTTTTTTTTGACAGTCTAGGGTTGGTTTTTTTTTTTTCCTCTTCACTGTGGTGTGCAGGCTTCTCCCTGCAGTGGCTTCTCTTGTGGAGCATGGGCTCTAGGCACACGGGCTTCAGTAGTTGTGGCTTGCGGGCTCTGGAGCGCAAGCTCAGTAGTTGTGGCGCATGGGCTTAGTTGCTCTGCGGCATGTGGGATCTTCCTGGACCAGGGCTCGAACTCGTGTTCCCTGCATTGGCAGGTGGAGTCTTAACCACTGCGAAACCAGGGAAGTCCCTCTACAGTCGATATTGCTTGTGTTTTATCTAAACATTCTATAGTTAAAATGCATTGTCTTAGGCCAGAACTTGGTCAGAATTACTTGGACAAAACGTTTGTCACCCACAGACCATTCCGGTTTATCTGGAGATTGGATTCACCATCTCTATGATTTCTGGCTTATGAGACAATGTTTTACTTCTCATTCTTTGTATTTTCTTAGCCTCGCATTGGCTGGCCAACAGCCAAGTCCTCTGCACCAGTCAGATGCTGCTTCCACCCAGAAGCATGCTACAGTTACAGTCCAGCCTTTTTTGGTCTTGCTGCCCTGAAGGCAGGGCAAACCAATCGAATCCAAATTTACCTCAATTGCAAGCAGGCAGGGAATTTCAAGGACCATCCGTTTAAGATTTGCCAACCTCAGATCAAGTTACAGGTCATAAGTCACTTGAAGTTGTGAAAACATTGCTTGGCTACTGAGGGTGAGAGGCGTTTTCCTATGTTCACAGGCACCCCTATGGGGCCCTAAAACAGGAAATGAAATCTGAACGCAAAGGCTCTCTTGTCAGTTCTCCAAATGACATGAGAGAAAGCAGCAGTACCATTTTAAAATTATGTAGCTAGAATCTGACCCATGTTAGTATCCCAATCATGTCTTCCCTACCTTCCTTTGGTCACTCAGTCTAAAGCATTACCATCCTATTACTTCTTCCTGATAGACATACGGAAAATGTAAGCGTGTTTCTACTTATATTCTGCAATCTTCCTTTCATCTTGCACTATGGTTTTCATGGGGAGATGGCAAGCAATTCTGGCTTTCTCAGAGAATGTATCTTCCCAAAATGCTATTTTTACCTAATTGATTCTATTGGTTGGAGAGTAAATAATTTAATGGTGTGAAGGGTATTGGTATCTTACTGCTTTATAAAGTAGACGTATTAAAGTAAAATGAAAAAAAAATCACAACAGGTTTAAAGATAAGATACTTTTGTAAAATACAGGTGATTCTCAAGAAGTAACTTGGGTAGATTTTCCACTGGCTTTTAAATTTATAAGCTACAACTATACACACCCCGAAAAGAGCAACTTGTAAGAACTTCAGAACAGTTTCTCAGTGGAGACAAGTCTTCAAGGGTACGCATGGCTAATAAAAGTTTTCCTCATCTTGCCTCCCCAAAGGGCCCACACCACTAGATTTCAGAAAGGTTTACTATAAGCCTATTAGGTCCCCTAAAAGATCGTAATTTTCTTTTGCTCAGTAGTTATTTTAAAGTAAGCATTTCTGCAACAGTTCTCCAAGAACAAACCAAGTAAAAGTGGTTGCATTCATGAAGCATTAAGTCTCAAGCAGTGCCCTACAGCTGTGCTATTTCTTCATTACCGTTCTTATTTAATTTGCTTGTGGTGCTTCCAACATATTTAAGAAACATTTACGATAGTGGCTTTTTTGTTTTACAAGTCTTTAATTAAAAAACTCAACAAAAATATATAATCAAGCATTTTACATAATGCATACATTCTTAATATCTGCAGGTAAGATAAATAACAGAAGGCAAAAGCAGATATACTAATTGTATTGCTTCTCTTTGGCAAGTCACCAATATTATCCCCTGCAGAAACACAGGATAAAATGTGTAAAAAATAAACAAAAAGCAAAAAAACCCACCACGGTCTTAAAATAATTGTCCCTTAGTACAAACAACAAAATATTTAGCAATAATGCAGTAGATGGAGTTTTCAAATTGACTAAAATTTATTATAATACTTTACTTATACCACAGGGGTTAAAGTTGCAAGCTGCTTTCCAAAATTCAGGCCCACAGCAGTAGTTAGGAAAAAAAAAAAAGAAGACACCCTTTTCTCCTGGTGTATCCCGGCTATTTTTCATTTAATAATGTCACATTCAAATTCTACCTCTCAGATGCCACTCCTAAGGAAAACAAAATCCTTCCCTAGACAAAAGCTGTTTTACTTGAAGGTCAGTTGTCTGACTACCCCCCAACCAAATACACATTTTGTTATGAGGCATTCAGCTTTCTTAAGTCAGTATTTACCATCTAACTCAATGTCCCAGAATAAAATTCCTTCCACTTTACAGCAAAGATACATGTTGTGGCTCTACTGAAGCAATATATACATGTTGGAACTAAAAATTAGAAAAGCAAAAGGGTCCATTCAAAACACAGCAGCTTATATCGAAATATATACATGTATGTATATGTTTTCACAGTTACATTTTAGAAAAAAATTTACATTTGATATGTTCAGAAATATTTCTCCTAAGGTCTATAAATAATATTTTAAAAGCTCAACTGATCAAAATGCAATACAAGAATGTATCAAATTAAATAAATCTCCTAAACCTTGAAGTCAGTAAAGCTTGAGGTTTGTGTAAAGTGTGTTGTCAGTCCCCAATACTAGGGAAGACAGCATCTTCTAAACACGGTAGGAGAGGAACTCTAAAACTTTGGAAGGAATCGGCAGCTCCTGGACTTCTTGGGTGGGCATCACTCTCCGGATTGACATGCGACATAAATGTTGAAGGCTAGGGACTTGCCTTGGAGTGGCCCAAAAGTACACACTTCCATCATGTGTCCTACACAGAAGTAAACAAGTCACAAGCTCAGTCACACAAATCCATGTATTTCATCGTCCAAAAGCTCAGACAACTACCACCGAGGCTGTGAATTAGAGCCACAAACTGCGCATTAAAACCTAATTCAGGAGACCTGCCCAGTGATCTCCCTCTATGACAAATTAATAATATTATAAAGAGCCCTTATGGAAGGTTTACTGACAATAAAATACAGGCTGCTTTGACTAAAAGCCACCTTAAATTGCCTCTTAAAAGAAAAGAGAAAAATCACTTACCCAGCAGCTAAAACACTGCCATCAGTAGAAAAGGCACAGCAAAGACCATTGCTCAAAGGTGCAACTTGCACTGGATAATCCTCATCAATTCTCCAGAACCTCACCATTCTGGAAAGGAAATAAACCGTCCAGTGATTATCTAGTAGGAAATTTAAGGTAAAAGCAACTTTTAAAATTCAGAAAGAAATGCCACTCTGGGCTGAGTCACAAAATATACACACAAACACACACACACACACAAATCACTGCAGCAATGACTGGAACTTGCTTTATTAAAGATTTTATAGTTTATACCAATTGGTAATTTGGATTAATTCACACTAAGAGACTATAAAGCATGGCTGCCTTCACTTCCCAGTGTTCTGATCTGTAATACGCCCACAACCGGAAACTTTCTCCTTACTTCCTTACACTTAAAATATAATCGGTATCTGATCTGTTTGCCTCTTTTCAAGAAGTTTATGAAACTTTTCACCTAGGTAGAGTGTGCCTAGGAATAGCAGACAACTGATAGTCAGAAACTAGCTGAACAAACAGGAAAACAATGGCTGCTGGCAAATAAAGAACTCTCCCCATACGTTTGCTAACATTCTAGAAAGATGGTAATGAGTCACTTTCTGAATGATGTGACCAAATTGCTTAATGCTATATCCATGCACATTGATAAAAGTATGAGAAAATGGAATGGCTACATCTAGTTTTTGCTTACCAGTAAGCAGCAAATCTCACTCATGTGACATTTCATCTTTATAGTCTCAGTTTCAGTGGATACAAATGACTGTTTTAATCATTTATTTCACTTTGAAAATGTTCTTCTGTTTCAACCTTTATAAGATATTACTAAGAAAATCTGTCAGCTGAGCTAAAAAGCTAATTAAAAATGCACCCAGTTTGCCTGAACCAGTTAACAAACAAAGAACACAGGGAAAGGCACGCATTATCTTTAGTTTACATAAATACTGTGCAGGCCAATATTAAGACAAATCAACATCTCCCAAGGTCTTGTCTAGAAAAAGGGCCATTAAAACCCAAACTGCAGAAAGGCCGTATTTTTCATCCTTAAGAATGTTTTTTATTAAGTAGAAAAATGAAAGGAAATCTTTACAATAATAAATAGGTCAAGCTGTAATTCACACACTTACTTATCATCAGCAAGACTTGCAACATGCAGTCCGTCATGACTAAACGAGACAGATCGTACCCATCGGTCATTTGCTCCTCCAGCAAATATGGGAGTAGGTGGGGGAAACAGGTGCCTGAGGTCAAAGACATGTTTTCAGTGGAAATGAGAGTCACTTCAAGAAACAAAACTACCCAGGTACAGAGTACATCGGTCTTTGGAATAATGTTTAAAGTGGTCTTAACAAACACAACTGAGAAGACTGAGCAGAGCTAGTCTATCCACTTTAAACGAAGCGATTAAACCTTATTACTAATCGCCGTCTTACAGAGTGGTTTAAGACTAAGTCCAACTTTAGTTTTAACTATGTTTCCCAACAGGAAACTCTAAATATAATTACCACCTCTAAAGAGTCACGTACTGTTAAGTAACAATAACAAGATCTGTATCAAGAAAGTCAAATTTATTTGTAGAATTTAGATGCATTATTAAAGGGCCTAAATGATACCGAAATTTTAAATTATGACAGACTGCAATTTTAGATTTCACATGTTAATGATTCTAATCATCCCCATGACTTCTTCTTAAAAGCTACACTGATAGTAGAGATGAATTACAGACTAAAATTATTCATGCTGTACCCACCCAAATTCCATCAGAATGTCTCCAGTGTGCGGATCCCAGATATAAACTCGAGTATCATAAGATGCCGTAGCCAGTAATGCTCCATCAGGAGAAAAGTCACAAGCTACAACATCATGGTGATGCCCTTCTAGTTTCCGTATCATGGTATATTTATCCATATTCCAAAGGAAAACCTGCAAAAAAGGCAAATGTTATAGCTTCATTCAGACATGCAGAGGACAAAATGGCACATCTTAAACTAAAACTGCTAAATTTAATTAAGATTACATTAAATTAAACATTATAAATTATGAATAATTATGAAAGAATATGCTCAGTGTCATAGTCAAAGATTAAAATCAGTTTTTAAGTTAATTAAAGTAAACATGCAAATTCTATTTCAAATGTTTCTGTTAAATGTTAATTTAAAAATAAGCCTAAACACAAAAAAGGCAATGCAATTTAACCACAAAGTTATACTGACATCCATTTATTCCAAAAACTAATTAACTAAAATATACAGAAATAAATAGGGTTAAGTACTACAAACCCCCTTCTTTTTTTTTTTTCCAGAAACTACCAAATTTTTAAAAAATATACAGACAGAAAATATAAGGTTAACAAATTGTTACTCCATTGGCATCTCCCTTTGAGATAATCACTTGTTTACAATAGGCTTGGGTCACCAACGTGAGCCTAGGAAGAGAAACAGATACTGCAAGCAAAGAGAATTTTTCACAGCCAAATGAAATTTCTTTGGCAAACAACAAGGATGTTAAACCACATTACAAAATGAAAATGCTAATTTACGAAAATAATACAATTAACAACATTTCTGTGAATCAAGATCTGCCAATCTTATTTTTCCCAAACCAACCACAATCATTAGTCATTTTAAGTATAAAACATTTAAATTACTTTCGTACAAGTTCACACATAGTTTTAGATTCTAAAGATCAGTAGTTATACTGTGCAGAATAGCTCTAAACAGGATTCTAATGTTTACTTCAATCTGTTATATTAAACACGAGCTTGGAGGTTTATTACAATCCTAATAAGACAAACTCTCCTCCTCTTGGAGTAAAGCAATCCTTTTTGCTACGTTTTTCTGCACAGACACAATATATTATTTCCAAAGAAAAATAAATACAAATTTTACATTGGATCAAAGACTTAAGGTATCTCTAGTATCTCAAAGAATTCCAAAAAATAGCACAGAGAAACCATTTGAAAGCCAACTACATTACATTAAATTGGTTTCACATGTTAGACTCCCAATTCCACCAGACTGGAAAATCAATTACATCGGAGGAGTCAGTTGGTTTCACTGTGGGGAAAATTATTTTTAAAAAGAAAAAAAGAAAGAAAGAAAAGCAGAAAGTGGACATCGACCAGCACCTGTGTACGTACAGTACACCTTGCAGCCGAATGCAAGGTTACTTCATCCTATGGTAAAGGTCGCCCCCAGCCCGGTAGCCAGAGATGCCACTCTTTCTGCCCAGCTAACACCATTGTGCGCCTGTGTGCGAGTGGTGCCAGCATAACCTCAATCACACCAATATTGCTGCCACCACCTGTGACAGGGAAAGCAAGAAGCATATGGAAAACACACAGCCTAAAATAGCAATGTCAACATCTAGCTTTGCTCTTCTTATGATTTTTAAAGAACTGAATATTTTTTTCTAAACTGCCAACATTTTCAACTATCATTTTAACACACTTCTTGGCTAAATAAAATGCATTTTAACCAGCCTCCCACCCCCCATTAATTCAAAGTGTATTGTGATCATCACATGTATTTGGACTTCAACCATTTTCATAAATACCTGAAGCTAATAAGATCTCTTTAACTATACTAACTCAGAGCTGGTAGACACTAACTAAAGGAGGGTCCATCAATAAGCATAACCCTCTTAAGAGTCACTTTATACTTAATCTGTCTACAGGTATGCTCTGCAAGACAGATCATATCAAATTTAGATGAAATTCACTCCAGGACATACATGACTGTTATTTTTATTCTTATTAGATTTTTAAGTTACTTTTTTTCAGTTAAATGTCCAGGACCAGCTGGGACTTAAAACTTTAAACAGCAAACTGGACCAAAAAAAAAAAAAGAACAACAGAGAAGAAAATAATTAGCAAGGGAATGTCTTAACATTTGGACTAAATCTCTTCTATAGCACATAAACTCTCCTAGATCTGAGAAAAAATAAAATTGACATACCCCTCATTTTATGAATATCATCTCTAACTAAAACAATCAAATTTCTCACTTTACAATCAATAACTATACTTATTTAATTTCCCTCATGCAAATTCTCCCCCATCATGAAATAACACATTTAAGATATTTAAGACACCGAGCACAGACTTAATAGGTTGCTTAGATTTAAAGTGATTATGCACAATTATAATCCAATTCACAGTAAGTATACAAGAACTTTGACACATACTGCTTTACTGGCTCCCACTGAACACAGCATAGAAGAGTCAGGAGAGAATGCACAGCTGTACACCCAGTTCTGATGGCCCCTCAATACTTTCATCATGTTTCCTGAACAAAAGGAAAATACCTGGATTAACCCTAGAATCTACTTCAAATAAGTAGCATTTCAAAAAAGGCAGAATCACAGAATCACAAACTTCTACAGAGGCAGTGATTAATGTATTACAGGGGTTGGCAATATACAACAGTTTCTTATTTTTGTACCTAAGTTTTACTGGAACATGCCCATTGTTGTGACAGTAGAGTGGAGTAACTACTGCAGAGACAGCATGGTCCACAAGCCTAAAATATTCACCATCTGGCCCTTTAAGAAAAGGTCAGCTGACTGACAACTGAAAGTATGTTGAGAGAGCAAGTTCCATATGATATGCGAAAGAAAATAAAATTTAATTTTCAAATGTTTTAACTATTGGGATCCCTTCACCCCTCAATAGCTGAGCAATCAGAGAATTGATAAATGCAGAAGAGGTGCCACATAATTTGGTAATAGTATTAGTGTATTATTCTATCAGGCAATGGTTATTACCCATAAGCTGAAACAAGTCTCCAAATCTGAGGGGTTTGTTTTCTACTACATTCAATTTAAGCTACATTTCCCCAAACAAGCCTGTCAACTTCTAGCTTGAGGCTGGTAGAGCACTAGCAGATCTTAATTAAATATATGGTTTTAGTTAAAACTGTAAACTCTTTCATCAGAGGCTAAGAAGGGGGAAGAGATGCTCACCTCAGGTCTTCTCAAACAAGGTAGACTCTCCAAAACTTTGTAAAAGGATCACAATTATCAATGTTTCCGAAAAAGCTAAAACTTGACACTGATATTCCTTTTACTATATTGGAGGGCAAATCTCTTACTTTTTATAATTCTTACTTAAACTATCCAACTTATTATTAGTAGTATTTACATCCTATAAATTCTGGTGTATAAATCATGTTTGAATTTACATTTTATTAATTACTAAGTTATATCTTTTGTTAGGTCAAGATCTACTTAAATTTTCACGAAGCAAATGAAGGAAGTTAATAATCCTCCCCAATATAAAGGAAATAAAACACAGACCAGTTCAAATAAAACCCTAAGATTGATCCAGATTTTGTCCTCAAATAGTTGGTACAGATCTGTGTAGTTTCTGAGTAACATCAGATTGTTTACTTAGAGTAACTGCTGGCTCCTGTTCTGGGTCACATTTATGGTTTTGTTTGATCTGTACAGGGAAAGGGACCAAAGGACTAAGCAGAGAAAAGGAAACTTTGATCATGTCACTTTTAATGTCAAATGCCCCAAGTGTTCATCATACCTCTCAGTAGTAATATCCAGAAACTAATTCTTTTCCACAGCCTAGAAAGAAAGACATACCATCATCTTTCAGGTCCCACACTCTCAGAGTTTTGTCTCTTGAAGCTGACACCAGGATCAAGCTCCCATCTGGAGCAAAAGTTAAATCTCTGACCACTTCAGTATGATCTACCAAGTTAAGGAGGAGTTTTCCTAAATGCAATGGAAGGTGGGAAAGAGACAATGTTAATAATTTTAATCAGCTTCCATATTAAAAAAATAGGGTTGAGATCACCATTAAAAAAAAAAAAAGAATAGAAATATCTGGGTACCTCCTTAGTTTACCAAGTGTAAAATGACTTATTTACTAGTGCCTTTACTATTATCTTTAAAGATTCAGTATTTACATTGTTACAAAATAGATTATTTCCAAGATACCAAAGCCTAAATTAGAAAAATTAAAAGGGAGTTCCTAAAATGTGAACAAACTCCTGGATCAAGTCAATTTAATATCAAGAAAATCTACATCATTTAAAAATCTTTGTATAGTATGATTTTAAAATACAAAATCAAAATTTTCCTTTTCTTTTACTTGGCTTAGACTACGAATGGACTGTCAAACTCGCCCAAAGATACATGTTATTCTGTAACAGCCTAACTTTTTAAACATAATCTCGATGAAAAAAGGTACTTTATTCATCTAATATTATAGAGTTTTGTTCTTCTATGAAAAGCAATGTGCTTACTTTAAATGTTTTCCCAGAATTCAATCAAATTTACTGACTCATTATCCCCACTCAGTGTTAGTATCACTTGCTGTATTCTAATGTACATAGTTTTAATGCTCATTTTAAAAAATCCTTTAAATTTTGGAGTACATACTATCAGCCAGAAACACATTTACTTTTTAAAAATTTATTTTATTTTACTTTATTTTGGCCGTGCTGCATGGCTTGGGGATCTTAGTTTCTGACCGGGGATCGAACCCATGCGCCCTGCAGTCCTAACCGCTGGACCGCCAGCGAATTCCCACAACACATTTACATGTAATTGCCCAAATAATTTAACTTCTCAACGTATCTGGTTAAACTTTAGATAAAATGTCATTAAAACTTTCCAGAGGTTAGATAATGATTGTTGAAAACCAGATTTACCTTGAAAGCCTCTAAGCTATCAATCATTGAAAAAGTATATGAAGAAAACACCTTGCAATTTGAGTCATAAACTAAATTACCAGTTTATAAGTGATAATTAACTAAACATTCCTTAGCCGTGCCCTTCCTACTATAATATTCTCTGAAGACTGATTAAGCAATATGAACTCTATTTTCCTAAATTAAAACTATGAGCTGAAGATGCTATTTAGGCCAAATATAAAGATACATTCATAGCATCAATTCTTGCTTCTCTGTGAGTTAAAATCCTCAAATTATGTATTCTTCCAGTGCCTATGAGCTATGCTTGCATCATAAGATAATCAGGTTTGCTTTCAAAACTATGACTCCATACCTGTATAAACATCCCATATTTTGATACGCCCATTGTTTAACCCTGTGGCAAGGAGTAGCTGATCT
Source organism: Stenella coeruleoalba (assembly GCF_951394435.1). NCBI lineage: Eukaryota > Metazoa > Chordata > Mammalia > Artiodactyla > Delphinidae > Stenella > Stenella coeruleoalba. Next base: position 17,205,125 of record NC_137165.1, read on the forward strand.
TGTCCAAATCTGAATCGATGCCATTCTATGTTTACACAGCGACTCTGTTTTTCTGGAACTGAAGATCCAAAAGCAAGACTCCAGACTATATCGCCACAGTCTATAATATGTTCACGAGGCTTATTTTTTTGACCACCATCACTGTTTTGTCTTGACAATCTTAAACTGCTTGAATTGGTGATATTCTTGGTGCCATGCAAGAGACTGGGTAGAAAAAAAGGTCAGATTGAAATCTAGTTATTATTTACACTGGACTCATGTGAATACTAAATAATGATAAGTGTTTGTTAAAATAACTTCAGTATTATTATAGTGATACGGAATAACAACAGAATCCTTATAGATGGGAAGAGGAAAAGTTGCTACAAGCTACATGGGCATGACCAAATAAATTCAGACTAAAAGAAATCCTCAGTGTATGAGAAAAAGTTCAACAATAAAGCAATTTATAATTTATTCATTTCAAATTTGTTTTAATATATCCTTATTGATATAGAAATCCTATCTCAACCAGGATTCCTTTAATTAACCCAAAAGTATAAACAAGCAAAAAACAAAAACAAAAAATTCTGAGAACATTAAGATACTGTGAAGCTGACACCAGAAAACTACCTTAAACCCCATAATAATAAGTAGTTTCCCATACATTCTAGACCTAATCTAATATGTAATAAGGACATTAATGACGAAAACCATAAAGGTGAACTAAACACAAAAAAGAGGGAAAGATTAAACTTAGTAGATACATTTTAGAAATTGCACTACCAAGGCACAATTAACCTGCCTTTTGATATATGGAAAAGAAAAATTTAAAAACACCAAAGTATCTGAGAAAGTATTCTATAATATATAAGGCCAGACAATTCTTCCCACAAATTTTCCAACAAATATATTCAGCTTATGAGTAAAATTCATTTACAACAGTCTCCAAAGGAAAAAACTTAAATATCAAAATAATCTTATTATTCCACACAGAGAAAAAAATAAAATCTAGAAACAGATAGATACAAAAGACAAAAAAGAAAACAGTCTTACAAGTTCTTAAGGCACTGGGACCACGGAACAAGCTTTACTGCACGATGTCCTTGTGACCAAGCAAAGTATGAACCATCTGGAGCAAAAGCAACAGTCCAATTTTCACGACCACATTTCTTGTCAAAAGGAGCCGCAGGAGCTAAAAGTTCACCTATAGTACGTGATCTCACTAAAAGAAAAATAAAAAATATAGGATATCATATATAACCAACAATGAATTTGAGACAACATTCATATTACTTTGGGATCCACTCAGCTCCGCTGAGTTTTTCCTTTTTCTATGTAGACAAGGTACAATGAGTTCTGCATTCTACCCTTTCAGGGGAGATATGTGGTGTAAAGACCCTGTAATGAGAATAAGCATCTTTAAGTTTTGATAAAGTGATCCTCCTAAAATTTCCCAAATCAAGAGCTTTTTAAGAAAGTTTCAAAACAAACAAACAAAAAAACTGGTCAAATAACAATAATGTAATGATCAATCAGGGCTAGCAATTACTGAAGTCCTGACTTTTGCACTGCCTTACGTTTTCCTCAAATTACTAACATTTAAAATACAAGAAACTGAAGTTGCTCTGCAGGAAAAGTATCTTCCAAAAAGTTTGTAGCTTTCAAAAACCATGAACCACTATAAAATAAAGTTTTATATCATTATTCAAAGGAAGCACTATAGGGACTTCCCTGGTGGCACAGTGGTTAAGAATCCAACTGCCAATGGGGGGGACAGGGGTTCGATCCCCGGTCCGGGAAGATTCCCACATGCAGCGGAGTAACTAAGCCCGTGCACCACAACTACTGAGCCTGTGCTCTAGAGCCCGTGTGCCACACTGCTGAGGCCTGCGTGCCTAGAGCCTGTGCTCCGCAACAGGAGAGGCCATCGCAATTAGAAGCCTGTGCACTGCAACGAAGAGTAGCCCCCGCTGGCCGCAACTAGAGAAAGTGTGAGCAGCAACCAAGACCCAACACAGACAAAGATAAATTAAATTTAAAAAAAAAAAAAGCACTATAAAATGGTCTAGTCAAAACATGAAGTCAAACATGAATATTCTTATCTTTTTCAAGTCACAAAAAACACAAAATCCTCAGAAGTAGGAGGAACTTAAAGGTTACTTAGTCCAGCCTCCCCAACCAGTGCTTTAAAATGCACTGTATTTGGGACTTCCCTGGCGGTCCAGTGGTTAAGACTCTGGGGTTCAACTGCAGGGGGCACGGGTTCAATTCCCGGTGGGGGAACTAACATCCCGCACGCTGCTCGGTGCCACCAAATAAATAAAATGCATTGTTATTTGTGATTCTCGAATAGTGGTCCTCAAGCGTCTTCCTAATGGGCCACAAACTGACCCAAAAACGGAAGTAATTCTTTTGGTTTTTAAGGACAAAAAAAAAAGAACAAGTTCATATATTCTAAATTTAGTTACCAGAACTTAAATTTAGCATTCATAACTAAAACTGGCATATTTGGGACTTCCCAGGTGATGCAGTGGTTAAGAATCTGCCTGCCAATGCAGGGGACACAGGTTCGAGCCCTGGTCTGGGAAGATCCCACATGCCGTGGAGCAACTAAGCCCACGAGCCACAACTACTGAGCCCGCGCACCTAGAGCCTGCCCGTGCTCCGCAACAACAGAGGCCACCGCAATGAGAAGCCCGCGCACTGCAACGAAGAGTAGCAGCCACAAATAAATAAATATACTTTTAAAATAAAATAAAATAAAACTGGCATATTAAGAGTGTACAGAGAATTTTTCTTCTGCCTTTAACAAGAAGGATAATCAACAAGTTCCTATTGTACATGTGCACATGCAAACGCGGCTGCTATTTCCTCAATTCTGGAAAAGGATCTTTTTCTTTTTTGGCTGCATTGGGTCTTCGTTGCTGCACACAAGCTTTCTCTAGTTGCGGTGAGCGGGGGCTACTCTGTGATGCGGTGTGCACGCTTCTCCTTGTGGTGGCTTCTCTTGCAGAACACAGGCTCTAGGCGCGCGCGCTTCAGTAGTTGTGGCTCGCGGGCCCTAGAGCGCAGCCTTGGTAGTTGTGGCTCACGGGCTTAGTTTCTCCGCGGCATGTGGGATCTTCCAGGACCAGGGCTCGAACCCCTGTCCCCTGCATTGGCAGGCGGATTCTTAACCACTGCACCACCAGGGAAAGGATCTTAATCAGTCTATCACCACTGCTCTTAGGTCTGTCTTGATTTCAAAGTTTGCTACTCTTCCTTTTTAGTTATAAGTCACCTTCGGTTTAGTTTCCCTATTATCTATTTTGTGATCTGTTGCGTGTTCAACTCTATGGTCTATTTTTATGTTTTGGGCTTAAAGTTTCCAACAACTAAACTTCAATATATTCTACGTACTGCAGTTCAAATGAGAACCACATATACTCCGACTGCAAGAGCAAATACATATATATATACAAACCCCAACAATGTATTCATTCAGTGACACTTCCAGTCTCCACGTGTGCTCCACCAACAGGGAGTGTAGCACCTGGCATGTGACAGGGGCTCAGAAAATATTTATTGAACGAATATGAAAGCATGTGTATAAGCTCCCATTCTTAAGCGATTTAAATATTTCCTCGGGATTTCCCTGGTGGCGCAGTGGATAAGACTCTGTGCTCCCAATGCAGGGGACCTGGGTTTGATCCTTGGTCAGGGAACTAGATCCCACACACGTGCTGCAACTAAGAGTTCGCATACCACTACTAAGGAGCTGGCAAGCCGCAACTAAGGAGACTGCCTGCTGCAACTAAGACCTGGTGCAATCAAATAAATAAAACAAAAATAAATATTTAAAACAATAATTAATAAATAAATAAATATTATTTCCTTGCCCAATTCTTTGATACATTAACAATGAGATTATGGTTTAAAAAGTAAAACAAAGCAAAACTGAAATCTGTTTTCCTATGATATTCATAAATATAAATATGCACCTATTTTGGCACAGCTGAAATTATTGGAACATTTCCTTTTGATGACTCAAAATCTTCCTCCGTGACACTCCACCCACTCAGTACTGGGTCTGATCTAAAAGAATAAGCCTGATCCTGCTCTCACATGACATTCATATATTGAAGACGGCCATGACATCAGCAACTAAATCTGTTCACCAGGATAAAATCTGGTGAGTTTTCAATTACACGGTTTCAAGTCCATTCTCCACCTACACCTTCATACTTTTCTGGATAAACTCCAGTTAGTAATGGCCCTCAAAAAAGTGGAACTTTTTCAACCAAACACAATACTTCAAGTGTTGTTTAATCAAAGCAGAACCCCCCACCTACCCCTGCCCCACTTGTATCACATGACTTTAATACAAAATTCACAAACCGGTGACACTCTTATGCCTGTAGAATGATTTTTTTAAATATACAAATGAGGGAGTTCCCTGGTGGCCTAGTGGTTAGGATTCTGGGCTTTCACTACCGAGGGCCCAGGTTCAATCCCTGGTTGGGGAACTAGGATCCCACAAGCTGCACGGCGCGGCCAAAAAAAACAAAACCAAAACCAAAACACTCACACACAAATGATTTTTGAAAGGGCTGGCTGCTCCATGTCCCCTATATTCCTCCAAGCCCACAGTCTTTCATTTATGTGCCTGGTCCCTGAATTTGCAACCCCTGCCTAAATCTTTTTTTTTTTTTAAACATAGGTTTCTATAACCACATCTATCTTTTAAAATCCACAAATTTTAGGAGAAAAAGAAAATCAAAGTTCACAAATAAGGGAAGCAAGTTTTAAAATTCAACTGAAAAATGCAAGCACTATCTTAAAAAGAGAAAGCCCCTGATTAAACTAGATGAGTATACTTATATAACTTCCATCTCAAAAAACAGAGGACTGGCCCTTGCATTCAACTTCAAAAACATCTGGTAAATTAGACTAAAACTCATTCCTCCTTTAGCAAGCATAAGCAAGACTAACTTTCCTATAGAAGACTCATTTTTTAAAATCTGTATTTTAGGATCACTCTGTATTTTTCTTCTTTCACCTTGACCACAATCACAAAACTCCTCTTGTGTAAAGGGTGGTAATAAATTAACTAAAGAACTGGTTCAGATAACAAAGACCCTGAAATAATAAGCTAATCTACTCTTGAATATATATATATTTTTCAAGAAATAGGGCCACCGTAAAAAAATACTGCCAAATAAATACAAACAAGTACTGAATTAATAATTACCTTGTGTTTCTTTGCTTCTTAACAGGCATATAAAATGATCACTGCATTTTAATCAAATAATTTAAACACCCATTTAAATACTTACTGGTATACTATTATAAACTAGCACGAAGTTTATAATGAAGAAAAATTTTAATTAAATCTTTATATACTACCTGCAACTGTTGAATGTAAGTATCCTAAGATACTATAATTTAATGACCTTGTATAAGGGAAAAGCTGCCTGCCATGGGAACTTGGCCATTGGATACAACACCACATTATTAATATCCGCACAGTAGTAACACATCATCTGAGTCACTGCTCAACCAAGCAAACCACATTCAGTTCCTTCTTCACATTCCTCCCTGCAATTTCATAACTAGAAAGAGAAGATCTGTGGCAGAACCTTGTGAAAGAGGGCAGTAGCTCTAGGCAGTAACTCCCCGTCACAGAGACTTCTTCAATCATTCATGGAATTTTGCCTCCTCTTTCAGTACTTACTTGAGAAGCCAAACAGCTATAATTAATACCCAACAAAAAATGTTAGTCCTTACTGATAGATACAAAGCAACGCAGAGGTATTAGTGTTTAACTTTGTATTCAAATGATATTTAAAAAAAAGAAACAAAAACCTGGGTTTTAAAAAAAAAAAACTTACAAAAGGCCAAAGTTCTTTTAAACATAGCAACTTTATACTATATAGTAACTTTATATAGTTATAGAGTAACTTTATATTATATCCAGGAAATAACACTGAGACAAATATGCAAAAAAAATATTTTTTTTAATTCAAAAAGCTATGTAGTGCATGGTTCTACCTTATGCAGGTATGCTAAGAACCTCCATCCATCCCTTAGAAGAGAGGATTGGAAAGTTTTCAAAATGATTCATCAACATGAAATAAAATACAGATAAATGAAAGGCAGATCACTCATCTGCAATACTGCTGTGAGTAGGAAAAAAAAATAGCACTGAATTGAGAATAAGAACTTTTGAGTTCTATGTTCCACAGTTAAAATAAAAATTGGACATGAATTTTCTCTGTATGTTTAAAATAGTCATTAAAACCACAGTTAAAGTCCCCTCCTAACCTGCCATTCAACCTTATGTCTAAGAGAACAAAAGTCCAGAACTCTAACACAGCTGTCTCTAGGTATAAAAATTCACCCACAAACAGGATACAGGGCCTTTTGGATACTTCAGCTTCTCCCTTTCTCTAGAAAACCTCCTCCAAGGATTCAATAAAGGCACACGTTTAGCTGAAGAACAAGAAAATGCAAAGGCTCTCTGCTCAGTAGCTACCTCCAATTTTCATTTAATTAACACACAGTATTGGGCTCTGGGGAGCGATGAGGAGATGCTAAATCTATTTTGTTTTTTTAAATAAAAACTGTCTATCTATCTACCTATCTATATTTTTTTGTCCATGCCGCGCGGCTTGCGGGACCTTAGGTTCCCCGACCAGGGATCCCGCAGTGAAAGCGCCCAGTCCTCACCACTGCACCGCCAGGGAAGTCCCCAAAAGTGTATGTATTTAAATAAGGTGTATAACATCACTTGACAAGTTCAGGGTTTACAAGCATAGCAATCAATGCACAGCACCCGCAACTCGCCCCAAAGTTGTTCCAGTTATATTACCTTGAGAGAGGATTTAAATAATGTGAGGTGCTTTCTACTGAGTCAGTGGGTGGGTCCTGACGCAGGACCTTCAACATCTGTTGGCCTGTCTTCTGCTTGGCAGGGCTGGCCACTAAGCCAGTTTCCAGACAGCCTTTTCAGGAGTCTGCTCTTCCGTAGATCAGCTTTTCTCCGGTCACTCCACCCAACCACCCTGCTCCTCCCTGCTCCTCTGAGTGTGAGAGATAACCGAGTCCTCCCCAGAGCCGCTGCCTTTCTTAACGCCATGCCACTTTTTAAAATACTGCTTTTTCCAGGCTGATGGCACTCTTCGGCTGCATTTCTCCTTATAATTGTTGGTATACACGAAGACCCATCCTTTCATAACAGCTCAGGTCACACAAGTTTACTTTTCCCCACTGGAAACTTTTTTAAGAGTCCTGGAGACTTGCCCAGCCCTCCCCTGCCCCCTCGACGCCCCAGCCCCTTAGCCAGAAGAAATCCAGAAGAATGGCCGGCCCTGCGCGGACCTCCGATGAGAAAACTGTGGGGTGGGGGGGTGGTCCCCGGGGAAGCGTGTCCATCTCCGGCCACACAATCATTGCAACCCTCGCCACTCGGCGCCCAGGTTCTCTTTGCCTCTAGTATCCGCGCACCGCCTCCCTCCGTGCCAGGCGCACAGCAGGCGCCGCATCAATGCAGACCCCATCTACCCTCGGCGACACCCACGCGCAGGGCCGCTTCCTTTCTCTTCGCTCCAGGGCTTGGCCCCGGCTCACTGTTCTTCCTCAGACTCAGAGACGCTTCCTCCCGAACCTCTGCCTCTCCGCAGCCCCCGCGCGCTCACCAGCAACCCTCACCCATCGTCCCATTCCTCACCGATCTCTTTCTCGTTGACCCTCGGGGGAAAGCTGGCCATCTATGGGGCACCGTCTGATTCCGGGGGCGCGATGCGGACGCAACGACAGAGAAGGGAAAGGCGAGCGCCGAGGGGCGTGACGCGGGCTGGGTCCCTCCCGGTCCCGGGGACGGAGGGGAGGGGCGGGGCGGTCGCGGCGGCTTCTGCCGACTGCCCCGGGAAAGCTCCGGGAGGCCTCGGACCAAACTACGGAGTCAAACACAGACAATAGATGCTGTTCCCTTCCTCACGCCTACGGACCAAGACGCTCCCCTCCACACAACCGACTGCAAACGAGACACTGGAGACAAAATGGCGCGTGCCGCGGGGGATAGCAGAGCAGCGGGGGCGGGGCCTCGTGACGTCACAGGGTGATGGCCAGCCTCCCGACGTTCGAGACGTGACGGCCTCGGCTCGGCGCCCCGCCTTCTCTCCGGGTGCGCGCGGGCGTTGTCCTGGGGACGCGAAAGGGGAGCCGGAAGAGCGCCGGGGCGGAGGAGGAAGGGGAGGCTGCGGTGGCAGCCCAGGCCCAAACCCTGGGTTGGAACTTACCGACTGTGCGTTTTAACTGTGTTAGTTTCCCGGCCGGGAGGCCAGCATGGTATTTGTAAGTTGAAGAGCCTTTGAAAAGGCAAACACAGAATTGTATAATACATATTAGCTCACACCGTAAAGATTGTATGGAATTTAAACTGACTGAACTGTAAAGAACAAAAAAGACGTTTCAGGTTTTAACTCGGTTTGGCCACCTCCCCGGCCCTCATGTGCCGGGGAACTGGAGGTTGCAGTGATGAAAACAGTGAGAAGACAATGAACATCGCTATGCACCCACACGTCCGGCCGCAAACGTTCTGACGAGAGCCAGCCGGTTTTTGGAAGGGCCGAGGTGACCCGAATTCAGGAACAGGGAGACCCGGGCATGATGGCGTCCCGCCCCACCATGAGACCTCCCGGGGCTGTCTTTGTCCTGGCTGCTTCCTGCAGCTGGGCCTGCCTCGGGGCTGCAGGGAGGCTGGCGGTCAGCAGTGTCCCTGCCACTGGCAGAGCTCACTGTGTCTGCTGAGAAGCAGCCCTTCCTGCGCCCAAGGTCTAGGCCTCCGGGAGGCAGCTAACCATTCACACAGCAGAGCTGATAAACGTGTCAGTGTCTGCCAGAAGCCAAGTTGGTTCCCGTATACAGATGACATATTTGCATTTTAATTGGCTCTTCTGTGGACTCTAAACTCTAAAGTTCCAAAGGAGGACAACTAAGGCTGGGAATTTCAAATATGCAGCAGATGCTGATGGGAGAGGAGTTGCATAGCCAAGCTCTTTTGAGAGATCTCAAGTGACAGCACCTAGGCATGGCTACTTCATCTTTTTCTTTGCATAAGGATAATTCTTCCAATGGTGAGATGTTTAATACCAGGTACAAGAAATCATCCCCCCTCCTTTTTTAAAAAAATCATTTTGTTACATTCAGTCAACATATTTATTGATGGTTTACTCTGTGCCAGATACTGGGGCTAGTTGTTGAATACTTATAGTAGAACAAAAGAAAAATTTTAATGCAGTCTTGTAGCTCAGATACCAATATTTCTATCAGTCCCTGCTAATTCTTCTAACGAACTGCTAGTACCTCTGTTTACATGTACTGTACCAAACAAATTCATGGAAAATACCAGTTCTTGAGTGTCTGTGAATTGTTTTGGTGACTTTTTCGTACAATTGTTTAATTCCACTCTAGTTCATTACTGCTAGTCAACAGACTTCCAGACCATTTCCTCAACTGGCAAAGTATGACAATGGAATGAAAAATAATTGTATGACTTGCATACTCATTAGTGCTAATATGTACTATTTATTGGGTCCATGCTACATGTCAGGCACCGTGCCATATAAGTGCTTTTGTGGATTAACCCATTTAATACCCACAGCAGTATGAGCAGTGTATTAATCATTTATATTTTACCAACAGTTAGTAACTTGACGATAGTTACAGAGCTCCGAAGTGATAAAGCGCTAGATTTGAACCCAAACTTGTCTACTGCCCTGCCCCACTTCCATGCTACCTTGTCTCTCATAAATGAACCCTACCATGAGAAGTAAATACGTACGTGGCATTTCATATTTATATTTGCTATGTTAATGTCAAATCCGAATGTCTCTCTTATCACCTGCATATCCCATAAAGCTGAGATTCTCCAGAGTTTTATTCTTGTTCCACAGCTGTTTTTCTTCTTCCACACTCTCCCTGCGTTATGACAACCTCTCTTTGGGGTTTAATTACCAGCTCTGTGTGAAGACTCTCAAGGCCAGACCTGCCTTCTTTCTTGGGCTTCAGATTTACATATTCAGATACTTACAATAAAGCCTGATATGTCACAACTGAGAACAATCTTCTCTCCCAAAGGTGCTCCATCTGTTATATTCCCTACCCTAGTGAGCATGTCCATCCAGTCACCCAAGCCAGAAGCTGGAGTGTTTTCAGACTCAGGCCACTCTCCCCCAACCCCATGTGGCATGAATCAGTCCCCAAGCCCTGCCAGTATTTTCTCTTAAACGTTCTGGAGTCTGTCTTCTCTGTTCCAAAACAGCTGCCACTGTCTTAATTCAAGAGCTTGTCATGTCATCTCTCTTAACACTCCTTTATAACCCCACACCCTAAGAAACCGCCATCAATACCTTGGTGCATTTCCTCCTAGGCTTTTAAAATTTTACTAGCTGTGTGTCCTTGGGCAAATTTGTTAACCTCCCTATGCCTCAATCTTCTCATCTGTAAAATGGAGATGGTAATATTACCTACTTCACAGTTTTGAGAATTAAGTGAGTTAATATGAGAAAAACATTTAGAACAGGGTCTGGCAACAGAGTGTCAGATACTAAGAGTAAGATGTAAGTGTTAGATACTATTTTCCTACATAATAATCCCAGCTAGCTGCAAAAGTGAAAGATCAAAATCTCATAAAATATAAGGGATTGGCAAAGAGCCATAAAAATAACATCAAGTATATGTATAATCAAAATCATAAGTAAAAGTTCTGGAAAGCATTCACTTCCAAAACAAAGCTGATCCAACCACTAAAAACCCGTTTTCTTGAATCTCATTCTTGAGTTATTCAGAAAACATTGCTGCTGTGTGGTTAGCTACTAAGGGTGATTTAGTCATGATTTTTTTATGTGGATATCATTTCTTTAAAAATTTTTGAACCAATATTTACTATCTTGAAATATAATTTTTTAAAAATTTACATCCTGTCTTATTCCATTTTCTCACCTCTCAGCAAAATGTTGTATTAACAGTTTGGCATTGGGAATTCCCTGGGGGTCCAGTGGTTAGGATTCCATGCTCTCACTGCTGAGGGTGTGGATTCAGTCCCTGGTCGGGGAACTAAGGTCCAGCAAGCCACACAGCTTGGCCAAAAAGAAACAACAACAACAACAACACAATTTGGCATTTTCATGTAGTTATATCTCTTAAGGATGTATTTTTCTACACTGTTTTCTTATACTGACAGAGAAGTACATAGCATTAGAGAGGGGAAGCAAAAATTATTACATTCTTTTGTTTAAGGACAATAAATATAACCATTTTATATGTAAATAATTAGAATTTTGGAGTAGAATACAATAGAAAATTTTGTGTCATGCTTTTTTTCTTTCTCACGATAAAATAATAGTTTCCTATGTAGATAAACTTTTCACCACATCATTGTAGGTAATTTGAACTTCATTTGGAGGTGAATTTTTTTCCTTTCCTTCTTCAGAATACATGATATTTAATAGTGCAGAAAGGTGGGCTTCTCCTGTAATTAAACTCTCATTACTCATATGGACAGTGTAGGTATATTCCCCTTGATGTTATGAATGTATCCAGTTCAAAATTGTGGCCTGTTTTGGGAGACTCCATATTCACCAAAAGTTAGAACAATTCAAGTGGGTTGTCTCTGAAGTTACAGACAAACCTCTAAATTAGCTTTAAATTGGGAAGGATTCTTGCAGGATCTTGTTTCTGAATATATATCCTGGTGAGAGTAGAAAGTAAGTGTTCCCTTCCTATAACTAAAGGGAAGCAATGTTTACTTAAAATAACAATCAAACATGACTTTAAAAAAAGAAACCCACTAATAATTGTACAACAGGAGTTTGAAGCCTACCACCACCAGAAAAACAAAACAAAACAAAACAAAAACAAAACAGAACAACAAACCAACATCCAAAATCCCAAATATTTTATTGTCCCCTAGTGTGGTTAAATCTCAAAGATGAAAAAGATCGCCATAGTCTTTTTTTTTTTTTTTTTTTTTTTTTGCGGTACGCGGGCTTCTCACTGTTGTGGCCTCTCCCATTGTGGAGCACAGGCTCCGGACGCGCAGGCTCAGCGGCCATGGCTCACGGGCCCAGCCGCTTCGCGGCATGTGGGATCTTCCCGGATCGGGGCACGAACCCGTGTCCCCTGCATCGGCAGGCAGACTCTCAACCACTGCGTCACCAGGGAAGCCCCGCCATAGTCTTGACTCACTATTGACTGAGACCAAACAAAAAAAAGTTAAGAACAGCCTCATTGTTTAAGCAATAGGAAAGTTGCTGTGTGCCTGTTTGTTTTGCTTTTTGGACCTTTTTGCTATTGTTGCTACAGCTCCCCCAGGCTAAGCCTAGGAATTCGCCCATGGTTATTCAGTGCTTGGGTCCTAGAGCAGGAGTTTCGGATCTTGGGATTTGTGGAGTTAAGTCTGGGATCCTGGATTGAAGAGTGTGGAATTTGCTCAGAATTTAGCTGGACAAGCATAATTTATACACACAAACATGTGCATTAATAAACTGTAGTAGATACCTTGATAGTTGTAGAACATACAGAAAAAATAATAGAGCCCAGAGGAAAATTCTGGAGGCAACTCCTTTTGCCTGTGGTAGTCTTGCTGGGGATGAAGTGTCTAGAAATGCCCCTACTTTTACCCTGCTGTCTTATTTTTCACTTTTCTTCCTGATTTCACATTTTTTGTGAGGTGTTTGACAGTGTGGTATGAGCAGAACGTTAGTATCAGGTTTTCAAAGATGTATAATTTGATCTTAGTTTACAACTATACCCAGAATGGCCGAAAGTGTGGAAAATGGTGTAGCCAGTCTAGATGTTTCTACATCTATGTCTGAGCCAGAACGCTCCTGGCAGCCTATAGGAAATTATCGTATTGTATCTAAAAGGGTAAGCAGAGACCCTGTCTCCAGTGTTCTGTAGGATTCCCAGAGCTTGTTGCTGAGCTGACTCAGCTCCATCCCCTTCTCCTCTCCTTACCCGCAAACTCAGGGCACCTACACGCAGGCTCAGTCCTTTAGCTCAGTCCTGGACCTTCAGGAGAAATCTGTATAAAATGGAATATTCCATGCAGTGATGGAGATTTTCCTCATATCAATCATTTTTCTCTTCCTCTGATAGAGCTTTGCATTTTCATTTTTCTGAATGTTCCTACCTATGACCATCTGTAGAGATTATGAGGGAGAAGAAAATTATCTTTCACCGACTGCATGAAAGGCAAGTGTTTCTCTTGCTTGTCCTCCCCTCTGTTCTTTGTTTGGGAAATGCTTCTGTACTCTTCCCAACTTCGGTTGCCTGACTTTGGGGGCAACTTTTTAAGTCAGCTGTTTCTTTCTCCCTTCTGTTGGAGGGTGCCAGCATTGGCTGGAATTTGAGTCCTTCTCCCGGGACCCAGAGAGTCCTGCGGACAGCTCACAAGCTATCTCTACTCGAGCTGCTGGCCCCAGCCAGTCTTGCCCTGGTGGAATGGATTTGAATGCAAGATCTTCCAACTGATACCTTTACTTGCTAACATATGGGTCATCGTTTCTTTTAGGCTGAGGAATTTCTGACTGATTTCCAACCCTCCTCCATATCGTTTCTTTTTAAGTTCTTTTTTAATCTTCCATATTGTTTTACTTTCTGAATTTGTTTTTTCCTTTCTATGAAATGAATTCTCTTGTTATAATGAAAATGTTTCATTTTCTCTACTTGGTTTTAGGTTCCTTGAGGGCCATGACTTTTCTTTATCTTGGAGTCATTTTTAGGATTTTGCACATAATTGATATTCAATAGATGTTTGTTGAATGGAATTGAATTGACTCTTTCATCTAACTTCCCACTAGGGTATTTGAGGTAAACTGAGAAAGCAGGTGTTCCTATTACTGTCTTTACAAAAATCAAGAGAAATCAAATTCGAAAGTTTGCTAGTAGGAGAGTTCAAAGATTAAGGCAATTGTGATTGAAGCCAATAAAAAAAAATTGTGTGATTTTGCTTATTATTTTTACCTGGAAAAATAAGTGTATTGAAGAAATAATCTCCAATGTATAGTTAGGAGTCTTCGAGACTAATTTCTCAGGGGCATAGAATCATTTTCAGATTCATAGCTGGAAGGGACCTTAGAGATCATACAGTGTAACCTTATTTTACAGGTGATGAAACTGGTATTTGACTCTACAAATGAGTTTCTCATATTCATACAACTAGTTAGTAAAAGAATGAAGATGGGGCACAGTTCTGCTCGTGAGGAGCCTGGCACTTTTCTCATTGCACTGTAGTTCTTTTACCATACTGTGGTTATTTGTACACATGCCATCTCCCCTCAAAGTGTCATTGGTTAATAGAAGACAGAAGCCATGTCTTTTTCATCTTGCTATTTATGGAAGGTAAAAGGTATAATGCTTGGCAAGTATGGCCGCCAAATGGTAGGTGCTCAATTAACTCCCTTTGAATTAATTAAATTCTTACCTGAGGAAATGTGTTTCTTCTTGGCCTCATGTTCATGAGAAGCCACTTTTTGTTTATTCATTAAATATTTATTGATTACCTACTATGTACCAAGTACAATGCTAGTATCAAAATGAGAGTTAAAATGAAGATCTCCTTGGGGAGTGAGAAAAAATAAATGAAGATCTCCTTTCAGCTCTGAGTCTATATTAAAATCGTACTGTGGGGTATTAAATATCTCAGTTAGAAAGGGAAGGCAGTGAATTCTCAGCTGATCTACTTCCTTTTTATAGACTTGTTTGCGTTTCATAGAATTTTAGTGCTAAAGAGAACTTAAGGTTACCTAAGATCACATTTTCAGTAAATGGCAAATTTGAGGACCAGAATGAATGTCATCTCCCTCAAAATCCAGTATTCTTTCCATTACAAAGAATTCCTTCCTTTCTTTTGCATTTTTGGAACAACATATGCATTAGTTAAACTTATGAGTGTTAATAAAATGGAGATGCATATTTCTTTTCGATTAGGTATCAAATGCCTGAAGGGGGTTATGGAGAGAAAACAGAACAACTGATTCTTAACCGGAAAACAGAAAATGTCTTAGTCATCTGCTTCAAATGATAGGATACTAGAGCCGGAAGTTTCCTTAGGGACCAACTGAGCAAGCCCTGTTAGTTCCAGATGAAGGTGCTGAGGCTCAGCTTCACCAAAGTCACGTGGTAGGTTTCTACCAGGGGCAGGGCTAGAATACAGGTCCCTGGACTCCTCATCCATGAGGCCAGTGTTTCCCAAACTTCAGTCATTTGAAAACTACCTTTTCAATTTGTCCAAATCCACATATCATTTATGTTAGTATTTACTTAATATTTTTATTTGAATCAAGTTTTTTTGTTTTGTTTTGTTTTGTTTTGGTCATGCCTTGCCACTTGTGGGATCTTAGTTCCCCAACCCAGGATTGAACCTGGGCCCTCAGCAGTGAGAGCGCAGAGTCCTAACTTCTGGGCCACCAGGGAATTCCCTATTTTTAAAATTAAAAATTTTCTAATATGTAATGTATTTTAAAACTTCCGGGCTTCCGTGGTGGTGCAGTGGTTAAGAAACCACCTGCCAATGCAGGGGGGACATGGGTTCGAGCTCTGGTCCGGGAAGATCCCACATGCCGCGGAGCAACTAAGCCCGTGTGCTACAACTACTGAGCCTGTGCTCTAGAGCACACGAGCCACAACTACTGAACCTGTGCGCCTAGAGCCCGTGCTCCACAACAAGAGAAGCTACCGCAATAAGGAGCCTGCGCACTGCAACGAAGAGTAGCCCCTGCTTCCCACAACTAGAGAAAGCCCACATGCAGCAACGAAGACCCAACACAGCCAAAAATAAATAAATTTATTTTTAAAAAAACTTCCATTTACTTTTAAGAAAAAAGGTTGCCATTATCATAAATGGGAAACCAGTGTTATTTGCTATAACTAGAAGACAAACATAAAAATTAAAACTTTGGAAATATTTCTAAATTCTCCTTAATTCCTCCTCTTGCTGAAGGCATGGCTCCCAAGGTTTACTCTCTTTTTAAAGAGAGAAACAAGTATTAGAGACTCCAAATGAGAATTACTTCTTGATGTAATTAAAGACAATTGAAAGGGAGTCACTTTCTCTCTACATATTTTTTGTCATTTTATGCGGCAGCCAAAAACTGTTTTGTATACCACCAGCAATTCAAACTCCACAATTTGGGAAACACTACCCTGACCTATAATAGCATGTATTGAAAATGCATTTTGACCCTGTACTCTCATCCTTGGGTAACACTGTATTTTATAAACATTAATTGGTTCTTATCTAACCCGTGTCTTAAAGGCATAGATTGTATTTCTTCATCCCACAGAGGAATGAACTGAGTTCCAGAGAGGGTTGGAGAATTACCCCAGCACAGTGATAAGTTTGAGCCAGGGGCAAACAAGCCAGGTTTAAATTCCTGATAAAGATTTGGCCACCTTCCTTCCCTTGATGTGACCTGGGAATCTAGGAGTTGTGCAATCCTTGTGGCTTGCTCCACCTGTCAAGCAAAGGGCTGAGGAGGCTGGGGCAAAGACTGACTTTTAACTCAGTTTGGCCCTTGCCAGGTTAGCTCATTTAATCCTGCAGCAAATGTATCCCATTTCACAAAAGGAGAAACAGTTTCAAAGAGGCTAAGTAACTTTCCTCAATTCTCACACTCCTAAGAGGCAGAGCCAGACTGTGAACTCCCCTTCCTACTTCTTAAGGTCATGTGCTTCACTGACACCATGAAATTATACATTTGGAGACCTGGGTTCTAGTTTGATTTTGCCACCGTTCAAAAAAATCAAAGGATCCTAAGCCATTACTATCTCTGCCTGCTTTGCCCAGTCATGGGTTTCCTTAGTTTTCTCATCGCCTCACAAAGGGACACAAGTGGATTCGCGTTGTAGGCCCCTCGTTCCATCTCTCTTCCCTGCATTAGTACCATTCGGCCCTTATTTTATTTTGCATCATTCTGTGACATGATTAGAGCAATGGCAAAGTTTGAGAAATTGGTTTAAAAAATTGAAATTCCCAAATTAATGCTGCTAAGAATCAACATAAACTAGACATGCTGAGAGAATTTATAAATCGACTTGGCTAGCTCCTAAATCTTACCAGGAAGGCCTTTGGTGAGGGGTTGGGGAGGTGAGCGGAGGCTGAGGGGGACCTGCTTGGAGGGAGACCATTAACAGGGAGATTGAAAGGGCCTAAAGTGAGGGGAGGGGGAGGAATCTTAATAAGCAGGAATTCAGAGGGATTTGGGATGAGGAGCAAAGCGAGGTGGGGATAGAGGGATGGCGGGGAGTAGGGGGACAGGAGCCGATGTGGGAGGGGAGACAGAGACAGTTTTCTCCTTTCTTCAGCTCCTTAGCCTGACTGCTCTGCCTGCAGCAGCCCCTGTATATATCTTAGGGTCTTTTCCCATTCCTTGAGCTGGCAGTGCCCTCAGTCAAGTAGAAGATATAGACCTATTGCTCCTTTTTGCTCCCTTTGGGCAGCAGGTCCTCCAGCAGCCTGATGCCTTGGAGAATATCATCTTCTTTTCACATTTCAGCAGGTCATTCATAAATACTTCCTCCTTCAACTTCCATGGACACCCCACCCTACAGTTCTCACACTGCCTCAGCCACGGCGCTGCCATCTCCATGGTCCATTGTATCACATATTTTAATGCATAAATTTTGTAAAGTATCTGGGGAATACCTTCAAATGGGGAAATAAGTGTTCTGTCTTCCAATTTTATTTATTGAAATATAGCCAAAGGTTAATGGACCCATATCACATGAGGAGGTAGCGAGTGACATATCCTTCTTCTAAATGGCTTGTCTGATAACATCACTAATTTTGGATAATTCATTTACCATTTCACCCCCAACACAGCCTATTACACACACACACACACACACACACACACACACACAAATTCTAATCATTTTCTTTGTCAATAAATGTAAGGATTGTGGGTAGTAAATGATGTTTCAGAAGTTGGGACCCCCTCTGATATCAATGCTTTAAAATATTTTTAAATTAGTCATTATCACCGGAGAGATTCCAATTGTATTGATAGGCAATTTGAAAGCACAAAGAAATTATTTTCAGAGTCGCAGAGCAGGGAATAGTGAAAGTCCTTGAGTCAGTGAATAAGCCAACAGACAAAATCTCTCATTGTGTGCCAAGCTCTTGATTTCTTCTCTTGGAAAAAGTGATTTCAAACCAAAAGTGATTTCAAACAAACATCTCTCAAAGGGAATTAAAACTTGAGGTAGGTGAGAAGGAATTAAGAGTGTAGGTAGTCTCATAAAAGAGCTTGTCTTCAGGCCCAGACAATTCCCATCTCAGGAAAGAATCTGCAAATGTGACCATGACGCCAGGGTAGAAACTCTTTGATGAGAAGTCAGGAAGAACAGACATGAACCGAATTTGTAACTAGTGGAGGATTTTTACCCAGAGGGGTTGATAACAGAATGAAACTGACCTAGAGAAAGGTCTCTAGGAGGGATCCCTTGAACACTCATCAATCAGAAGGAACCACAGTCTGGAAAGTACATCATTTGGATCTCGAGTGGTGCCAGAGTTCAGTGGAAAAAGTCCAGAACTTGAAGTCTGGAATTTGAGTCTCCCTTGCTGGCGATTCACATGACTTAGGGTCCGCAGCCTGCTGTTCCACTCTTAGAAATGCCTGCTGAGTAAAAGAGAAAGTATGTGTGAAATGCTTTATGTCTCTAGAAGGAAAAACTATGTATAAAGGCAGGATAGTAATGTAATACTTTTCATTCAGCTCTCAGGCTTCATTGGACTCATTAGAAATTTATGTAGCTGGAATTCCCAAATGATTTAAGGAATAAGCTCTGAAGGATGGAGGAGCAGGCAGTTCTAAAATGGATACAAGTGAATGAGTTAGAGAAAACCTAACTATTTTATTGCTTTGAAATAGGACTAGTGAAGCTGCTGATATACAATTTGTTTTTCTTCTGCCAGAGTAGAACCATTTTCCATGAACTTTTCTTTATGTCTTTCTTGTTGTTTTCGTCCCAACCTTATCTTTTTTCTCTTTAAAAAAAAATCTCTCATGCATTTACTCCTTTGGAGGAGGGTATTGTTAAAGGGTTAACTACCTAACTTTTTTCACCAATGCCTTGACTTAAATTAGTCCTGATATTCCCAAATTATGTTTCTATATGTGAGCTTGGGTGGAAAATAATAAATGCTAAGGGAAAGGTCAAATTGAGGATGTGGAAGAATTGGCAAGAAGTTGAAATCCAAGGGCTTGAGTCATGAAAAGGAGATAAATGAGGCTAAAATATAATTAAGCCGTGAGAGGAATTAAAGTTTTTTCTTAAGTGAAAATTATTGTTTATGGCCGTCACTATACCAGTCCCAGAACTCAAGGCTCCTCAAGTCCGTGAAACATGGCTCTGAAAGGAGCTGCTTCAATGTATTATCTTGTTTCAATAACTTCTTAAATTTTCATTCATTTAGCTCACAAGATACAGATAAGAGAAGGCAGAGAGCTGGGGAGGAGAGACACTTGTTGCCAAGATTTTCTTTTTGTAGCAAATGAGTCTTAAAGAAGGAAGAGCTCATCCTCTTATCCCTTGAAATCTTACTGTTTCATATTCCTCCCCAAACTTGACCTTCCTTTCAACTTGTATTGGAACCTCTCCAGAACTAAATTCTACTGTCCAATTCAAACGATAACCTTTCCCATTTCCTTTCTTCTTCGTCTTCTTTTTTTTTTTTAATTAATTAATTTATTTGGCTGTGCCGGGTCTTAGTTGTGGCACGCAGCATCTTTGTTGCCATGTGTGGGATCTTTAGTTGCGGCATGTGAACTCTTAGTTGTGGCACGCAGGATCTGTTTCCCTAACCAGGGATTGAACCCAGTCTCCCTGCATTGGGAGCACAGAGGCTTAACCACTGGACCACCAGGGAAGTCCACTATTTCCTTCCTGTTTGCCTGCCCTATTACAAATAGGTGGCACAGAACTTGGCTTTTTATGAAAACTTTCTTGTAACAATGCTTATTTTTATCAAAATATTCCATTCAGCTAGTTTAGGGAGTCAAATGATGCTTAAAAAGTCTTCTACCAAAAGCAGCATCTCCGGATGCCCTTATCCTCACTTCCTGCCACCCAGAGGCAACTGGTCAACTGGTTAAATTGTTCTCTTCTGATGTCTACCTCCATATTTCTAAGAACAATGTGTATATTATCTCTTTTTATTTTGTCCCAGAGCAATTTTTATAAGTTAGGCAATTGTGAAAAGCTGAAAGATGTGAACAAGCTGTTTATTTGATCAAGTTTATTGTTCTTCAAATTCAGGCATTGAGTTTAATTCGTCTTCAAAGTACAAAACGTATATAACCAACCTGCAGTACACTATTCTGCATGATAAAGTTTTTGGAAGTGCAAACCCAAAGAAGATAATGCATTTACCCAACTATAATAAAATCAATGAAATACAATCAGCCAGGATTCAGCTGAAGCCTCAGAACCCACAGGAGCAGAAGGAGCAGAATGCACTAGGAGGTGCGTGTGTGTGTGTGGTGTGTGTGGTGTGTGTGTGTGTGTGTGTGTGTGGTGTGTGTGGTGTGTGTGTGTGGTGTGTGTGGTGTGTGTGTGGTGTGTGTGTGGTATGTGGTGTGTGTGTGGCGTGTGTGTGGTGTGTGTGGTGTGTGTGTGGTGTGTGTGGTGTATGTGTGTGGTGTGTGTGTGGTATGTGGTGTGTGTGTGTGGTGTGTGTGTGGTGTGTGTGGTGTGTGTGGTGTGTGTGTGGTGTGTGTGGTGTATGTGTGTGGTGTGTGTGTGGTATGTGGTGTGTGTGTGGCGTGTGTGTGGTGTGGTGTGTGTGTGGTGTGTGTGGTGTATGTGTGTGGTGTGTGTGTGGTATGTGGTGTGTGTGTGTGGTGTGTGTGTGGTGTGTGTGTGGTGTGTGTGGTTGTGTGCGTGTGTGGTGTGTGCGTGTGGTGTGTGTGTGTGTGGTGTGTGTGTGTGTGGTGTGTGTGTGTGTGGTGTGTGTGTGTGGTGTGTATGTGGTGTGTGTGTGTGTGGTGTGTGTGTGTGGTGTGTGTGTGTGTGGTGTGTGTGGTATGTGTGGTGTGTATGTGGTGTGTGTGTGTGTGTGGTGTGTGTGTGTGGTGTGTATGTGGTGTGTGTGTGTGGTGTGTGTGTGTGGTGTGTGTGTGGTGTGTGTGTGGTATGTGGTGTGTGTGTGTGTGTGGTGTGTGTGTGTGTGTGGTGTGTGTGGTATGTGTGGTGTGTATGTGGTGTGTGTGTGTGGTGTGTGTGTGTGGTGTGTGTGGTATGTGGTGTGTGTGTGTGTGTGGTGTGTGTGTGTGGTGTGTATGTGGTGTGTGTATGTGGTGTGTGTGTGTGTGGTGTGTGTGGTGTGTGTGTGTGGTATGTGGTGTGTGTGTGTGGTATGTGGTGTGTGTGTGTGTGTGGTGTGTGTGTGTGTGTGGTGTGTGTGTGTGGTGTGTGTGTGGTGTGTGTATGTGTGTGTGGTGTGTGTGTGGTGTGTGTGTGTGGTATGTGGTGTGTGTGTGTGTGTGGTGTGTGTGTGTGTGTGTGGTGTGTGTGTGTGTGGTGTGTGTGTGTGGTGTGTGTGTGTGGTATGTGGTATGTGGTGTGTGTGTGTGTGTGTGTATCATGTAAATCATATCTAATCTTACGCAATTGTGGGGCCTCTTTAAGCAGTCTCTGTAAAGCTGTTGTGATCACACCTAATCCTGGAGCTTGAAGACTTCAGCGAAGACAGCCTGGAAGGGAAGATAGATATAAAGTAGGGAAAAGCAAGTACAACCTGGAAACTACAAGCATGAGCTAAAACCCCAGGAGGACAGACTGAAACCATGTCACTTCTCACTGCCTCTAACCTTGATGGTATAGACAGCCTGTGGGAGAAGCTGTCCCCTTCATTATATATCTAACCCAGGAGCTGAAAAAGCTGGAGAACGATTCAGGGGAAGGTGGAGCAGTTGTAGGTCCAGCCACTGTCCCATGCCATCAAGATAAGCCAGCAGATAAGCAATAATGTTAGCTACAAAGTGGTTGCTTCTTGGGGCTTCCCTTGTGGTACAGTGGTTAGGAATCCACCTGCCAATGCAGGGGACACAAGTTCGAGCCCTGGTCTGGGAAGATCCCACATGCTGCGGAGCAACTAAGCCCATGCGCCACAACTACTGAAGCCCGTGTTCCGCAATAAGAGAAGCCACTACAATGAGAAGTCTGCGCACCGCAACGAAGAGTTGCCCCCGCTCACCAAAACTAGAGAAAGCCTGCATGCAGCAACGAAGACCCAACACAGCCAAAAATAAATAAATACATAAATAAAATTTATAAAGAAAAAAAGTGGTTGCTTCTTTGCTTCCAAACCCCAGATCTGTGTAAAAATGTATCTTGTAGTTCACCCTAGCCAGAAACATACAGGGAGGGAATTTTGAGTAATTTATTATCATAATAAATAAATAGTTCAGGATTCAAGTATGCATCCTGCCCCCTTACCAAGAGAACAATGGAAAAGTCATCTAACAATCCTGGGACCATGTGTACTTTGGGAAAAATGACTTGCAAGAGGAAAAAAAGAATAGTGGTATTTCATTCCTGGAAATTACCTAGAAGTCCATCATCAGGGATATTTGCCCTGCTCCTTTTCTACTGCCCAAATTAAGATAACTGCTGGATAAACCGAGGTTTCTAAAATTGTATTCCCTAAATTTTTAATAAAAGATAGCAGAGCTAGGCTTTTACTTCAGAGCCTTTTCATTTTCAATCACCACCTTATTTAAAAGAAAACAAACAAAAGGCCTCCAAATGAATCATCTCTGTAGTAATCTGATTTATTTTCTTACCTCTTGGCATTTAGGTGAATTGTGGTTTTACTTTTTTTTTAAGTAGTAGGCTTAAGTTTCTCTGTTATCACAGTGGAATTTAAGAATTGCTGTTTACACTGTTTAACAAGCAAGAACAATGCATACTGTTCAGTAGAGGGTAGGTGAAGCTGGACACGTATTAAATTTTGAGTATTAAGAAAAGTGCTACGGTGGAGCCAAGAAGTTAATGTTTTTAGATGAACAAACTGTTTCCATTTAGTATAACTCACTCTCTTTTTTTTTTTTTTTTCGGGGAAAGTGTTATGAAAGGAAGGACTATACCTAAATTTTAAATTTTAATTATAAATTAAGTTTAGGTCTCCCTTTTTTCTCCTAAGCTATTCATAGATGAAGTTCATCATTCTTTCCACTGTACGACATGGAATATAAGCAACAGAACAGAAAAAGCCCCCCCAAACAAAAACCATTGTATCTGTTTCTCCCAGCTTTCTCCATGACAACAAAAGTTAGGAAAGAAAAGATAGTCATAAAAATCTCCACTACAGGAAAACTCGTCCAAAATAAATGTCTTTTTTAATAAATTTATTTATGTTTTATTTATGTATTATTTTTGGCTGTGTTGGGCCTTCGTTGCTGTGCGCAGGCTTTCTCTAGTTGCGGCGAGCAGGGGCTGCTCTTCTTTGCCGTGCGTGGGCTTCTCATTGCAGTGGCTTCTCTTGTTGCGGAGCACGGGCTCTAGGTGGCGGGCTTTCAGTAGTTGTGGCTCGCGGGCTCTGGAGTGCAGGCTCAGTAGTTGTGGCGCAAGGGCTTAGTTGTTCCGCAGCATATGGGATCTTCCCGGACCAGGGCTCAAACCTGTGTCCCCTGCATTGGCAGGCGGATTCTTAACCACTGCGCCACCAGGGAAGCCCCATAAATTATGTCTTTATAAAAATGAACTTAGTAGAAGTTGATCATATCAAACACAAAAAGCAAGCAAAATTGTAAACATATAAAGGAAATCAATCTAACTTATAAAATGGCATTCAACCAGTCCAATACTTTGTATAAAAATTGGATAACTTGAAGAATTACAGTGATTGCGTCACAAAGGTAGAGGTAAGATGTTTAAATTACAGGAAGTTTTAAAAATAATTTTTAAGTGTTTCTGCTTCGGACAAATAGGAGTTATCAAACCCCTTTCACAGATTTCTTTTCTCTGGATCCTAAGGTATGCCCCATTTTTCTTGCCTTCCTGGTTTTTGGGGGGTTCTGGCAGAGCTCAGCTGCATGGCTCAGTTTCTCAGTGAGCTCATCTTACTGTGTTATGGGTATTGCCTCAATCATTCTATGCCTCAGTCATTCTGCAGACCTCACATCTCTGAGAGTGTTTCTACTTTTTACAATGAATACCATAGGGCATTCGTCTTTGGTTGGGGGGGTGGGGTCGTGGTGGTGGAGCTTTCCTCCACCATTTCTTTACTATATGGGTTTTCTATATTCAACAAGATTGTCATAAGAACCAATGTCTTCATTTATCCATGTACTGTACACGTTATGGAGTATGAGGCCCATTACCTGCAAAGATTTCTATAGACGCATAGATTTAATGAGCTCACCTTCCAAAGGCACTGTATGTGCCCCTATTTGTTAAAAATGGTTGAAAATTAGAAGTGTTTCTGTGATTTTTTTTTTTTAGTTCGCAATGCCTCAAAGAGTGCATATGAGTTTTTAAAAGCCAATTTTTTTTAATAAATTTATTTATTTTATTTATTTATTTTTGGCTGTGTTGGGTCTTCGCTGCTGCACGTGGGCTTTTCTCTAGTTGCGGCGAGCAGGAGCTACTCTTCATTGCGGTGCGCGGGCTTCTCACTGCGGTGGCTTCTCTTGTTGCAGATCATGGGCTCTAGGCACGTGGGCTTCAGTAGTTGTGGCACACGGGCTCAGTAGTGTGGTGCACGGGCTTAGTTGCTCTGCAGCATGTGGGACCTTCCCGGGCCAGGGCTTGAACCCGTTTCCCCTGCGTTGGTGGGCGGATTCGCAACCACTGCGCCACCAGGGAAGCCCTGAAAGCCAAATTTAATAAGAAAAGCGGTTGTATTATTAAATAGCAAAGGATGCTATAATTTCACTGTGAACTAAAAAACATACCACCAATAAAATTTCTGAATATCCCAGAAATATTGACATATAATCTTACAAATATCCTACAGAAGCTTAGCACGTCTCTCCATGACATCCGGGCTCTCAAAGATCAGAGCAGTTTGCAGGTGGGGTCTCAGTAGCAAGATGTCAAGGTCACCTAGGGGATTAACACCCAGAGCCGGACTCCTAGGCTAGCTGGCCTGCCCTGCTTTGTTCAGGCAATAAAAGCCAAAATGATAGTCTCATTTAGTTGGGCTTCAGCGGAGGGCGGGAGAGTAGGGAAGCACTCAGGGAAAACCTACAAATTCTCCCATAGCCAGAATTTCCATATATCCCTACTTGGAAAAGAAAAAAAGACAAAAGAGTAGCAAACACCTTCTCCATATGTTTCTCCATTGGTTCATTGTGCTCACTAAAACCAACTCTGTTTGCAATTCTGATCCAGGATGCAGTGAATCAGCAAACTGTTTTCTTTTTAATTTGTGGTATTACTCAGTTGCTTTGACATAAGCAGTGACATAACACTGACCATATTTCGCTGTGATACAAACAACGTCTTTCTCTGCTCTGAAGCTTTAGACTTCCTGAGCTGACTTTTCTAATGCAAGATGTACTTCTCAAGGGGAACATGCTGTGTAATCATGTTGAAATATTTGCACTGGCACCTTTAAAATCCGGTGCTGTCTTTAGGGCCTTTGTGGATGAAGCCTTGGAAAACCAAGACAACACCACTGTGGTTCTCACTCACTAGTATTCCCTTGTTATGATGAACAAAATTTCAATGTATAGAGCAAGGCATAGACACAAAGGTGAGCAAATTTGGGTGTCAATATTAAGTAAATTATTTAGGTAGTTGTAAAACGAGACCCTCTTTTTCTCCTCCATATTGCATTATTTTCAAAGCATCTGAATTCCCAAGCTAAGAAACTATTGGCTAGAGATTGCCTCTGTTGCCACAGTCTTCCCAGTAAATACTGGTGAGAGCTAGGAACAAAACTTAATAAAAGCTTTCTTGTATGTTCTCTGCTGCCCTGGCATAGCATTAAATGGGTATGGATGGTCTTTCAACAATAGCCCACACTGAAGCAAAGAGTAACCCTGAGCTAATCCCTTCTACTACTAGCTAACCCCACCCACTGCCTCAAAAAGTTACTAAAGAGTATAACAAAAGAAACAAAAGGATGAAGATACTAACAGGAGTCACAACACCCTCTCCCCTGCAAGTTTAACAGTCCAACCTCCTCAACCAACCGCCAAGTTGGCTGTTATTTTGCAAAGTAGTCTGTGTTAGACCAACAGGTAATCCCTCTGTAGTTATTTCTGATTTAGGAAATAAGCATTTGTGTTTATTTTGTGGCCATAGTGAATCCTCACGCTGTAGCCTCAAGGGTTAAAGCCAGATAGAGCTGAAAGAAATGCTTTTAAAAGCTGTCCTTCAGGAGGCGGCCCTAGATCAGCTACATTTTGTAGGACAGCTTCCCCATGACCTCAGTGAGAGTATCAGAAATCTTCTTAGTGCAATGCGATCTCTTCTGTGTGCAGTTGGCCCTTTGCTTTGTGGTTTGAGCTTCAGCAGAATTCCATATGGCTGATGGTAAAGCAGAGAAGAATCCCAGGAGGGCCAAGAAAAGGTGGATTCCTGTTGCCAAAAGCTGCCTAGCAGTTTCCAGTCCATTATGTTCATCAATGTCTGAAAACCCCTGACAGCCAGCCATGGATATGTGGGAATGGCTGCTGCCCAGTCAACCAGGAATCCCTCAGCACAGAAGCTCTTGAAGGGGCAAAAAGCATATCAGAACACTTAAGTGGAAACACTTAAGTGGAAACTTAGGAGACTTAGGACTCTCCTTAAGGCCACAATGGCCAATGGTGGTATAGTTTGACACAAACCTCTAACTAGGCAGAAGAACAACAGGAAAACTGTCTGAAATAGGCCTGGATTCTTTGTTACCTCATGCTCAAGATGGCAACTTGGCTCACATGTCTGGTACCTGGGCTGGCATGACTGGAGCAGCTAGGCTCTGGGCAACGTGGCTGTCTCTCTCCACATGGCTCGCTCGGGTTTGCTCACAACATAGCTGTTTCAGGAGAGTTGGATTTCTTACATGGTGGTGGACTTGCCCCGGAGCAAGCATCTCAAGAGAAGTGCGCAGCTCCTTATGACCTGTCCTTGAAAATCCCAGAACTTCACTTCTGCCAAATTCTATTGTTTAAGAAGTCATGAAGACCAGCCCAGATTTAAGGGGAGAGGAATTCAAGAATGCCTCTTGAGGGGAGAGGAGCATGTGAGGTGGGAGATATTGTGTAGCCATCTTTGAAAAACACAATCTTCTGCATCTCAGGACTCCAAATTTTCTAACAACTGTCTAGTATTAGTAATTCTAGTGCATTGTATTTCTGTAAGAAAAACCCTAAATTTTGCTCTTGGTAATTCTATTTGGACAAATTGGAAATTTATTAAGCTTTTTAACTAACCAAACTTCTGAATTTGAGTTTTAACCATATTTAAGTGTTACTATGATTTCAGAGAGGCTGTTGATTCTGAAGTAGTGGACTTTGATCGAGTTGACTTAAAAAACAACACTATTTGGATCTTAACTGTGATATAGACATTATAGTAATAGATCATTGGTGTTCTATTGACTATTTCTATTCTTTTTTTTTTTTTTTTTGGCTGCATTGGGTCTTCATTGCTGTGCACCGGCTTTCTCTAGTTGTGTCGAGCGGGGGCTACTCTTCGTTGCAGTGCGCGAGCTTCTCATTGCGGTGGCTTCTCTTGTTGCGGAGCACGGGCTCTAGGTGCATGGGCTTCGGTAGTTGTGGCACACGGCCTCAGTAGTTGTGGCTCGTGGGCTTAGTTGCTCCACGGCAAGTGGGATCTTCCCAGAGCAGGGATCAAACCCGTGTCCCCTGCATTGGCAGGTGGATTCTCAACCATTGCGCCACCAGGGAAGTCCAACTATTTCTATTCTTGAGGACAAATTCAACATATGCCATCATTAAAACTTAAAAAAAGAAGTGAGGACAAGGTAAGTACAGATAAAGCAGCACCCAGAAAATCTTCTAAGAATAATTAGAGACAACTTCACTAAGACCCAATAAGACTCAATACGCTCAACATCCATTGTTGAACTTGGAAGGATGAGCCCAAGAGAAATCTAAGTTATTAGAGCCAATCTCCTTCTTGTCATCTTTTAGGATCCACTCAGCAGAATGGAACTTGCATCTAGAAATAAGCACAGTCACCAGTACAGAACAAAGACCAGGAGTAGGAGTGGATGGGTGGGGAGGAGCACTGAACCTTCTCTACATGAGCACAAATAGAGAAGGGTCAGTCTGGAGGGCAGTCATCAAATTATCAGTGTCGGGCTTCCGTGGTGGCGCAGTGGTTGAGAGTCCGCCTGCCGATGCAGGGGACACGGGTTCGTGCCCCGGTCCGGGAGGATCCCACATGCCGCAGAGCGGCTAGGCCCGTGAGCCATGGCCACTGAGCCTGCGCGTCTGGAGCCTGTCCTCCGCAACGGGAGAGGCCACGGCAAGTGAGAGGCCCGCGTACCGCAAAAAGAAAAAATAATTTAAAATTATCAGGGTCTCCCAGGAGACAGGTAATGCAAAACAATAGAACCCCTGGCTGGGACATAACAGGATGTCCGTGAAAGCAGACAACAAACCAGTTAGACACTAAGGGGTCCCCGGACAGCAAGAACGCCACAAAGGCCCGAGATTCAGGAGTAGGGGTGGTGGTGCTTGTATTCCCGAGAGAGTAAACACACGAAAGCAAAGGACACAGTTCTTTGAAACAAAACAGAATCAATACCAGCTCTGTTCTCTTCTGCCTGAGGTTATGACTAGTCCTGGGAGCAGAGGCAGAGCTGAGGTGAAGATCAGCTGGTTAGATGTGGGAGTCCTCGGAAGCCTGTTTAAGGGGAGGAACTAAGCTTATTTGGTCAGAAATGAACACACTGACTCTAAAAGTTGAGTGTGTCTCAGAATAGCCTAATTGGGTTGTTAAAAGTCACCCTTTGAACTCCACTCCCAAAGACTGTGGGTCAATATGTTGGGGTGCAGTTCAGGAATCTGCATTTTTATAACCACCCCAAGTGATTCTGCTGGCCCACATTCTGAGAATGATGGAAGTACAATCCTTTCCACTTGACCACAGGCTCAAGGATCACAAGGACAGCTGGGTTAAGGTTTTAGCCCACAAATAGAACAGTTAGAATTTGAGAGGACCTAAGAGGGCCTTCAACATAACCGAGCTTAGTGAATAATTCGTCAGAAATGATCCTATTTCGGAAGTTTTGCTTTTAAACAACTGCAGCAGAGCTGTAACTGCCACATCAGAGGTTTGAAATGTAGCTAGGAACATTTTGCATCATGAAAAAATGTCAAGCATTTGAGAAGTTTCCCGGCCTGATTTTAAAAGCTGCACGTTTGAAAATAAAGATACTTTTTCCCCTTAAAGTAAAAATAACCCTTGTTGATTGTAGAAACTTTAAAATTTAGATAAGCAAAAATAATATTTTTAAAGACCCATAATCCCACCACCCGGAGATAACCACAATTAACCCCTTTGTATGTATCTTTCCAGCCTTTGCCTAGACAAGTACACTCATATATGGGCTTGTTTTTCCTCCCCTTTGTTTTGATAAATGGGATAGTATTGTACTTTCCTGGGTAGTGGTGGTGGTTTTTAAAGTTTTTGTTTTAGAACCAGGCTCTGAGTTTACTCTCTAGCCCTTCTAGACCCTGTGGCCCTCCATATCTACTTCCCTCCGTATCTTGGCTTCTTTCCTCTCTGTCTGTTGATCGGTTGTTACTTTGTGACCAAAACTGGGTGTTCTACAAATTACCGATAGACGGGGCAACATGCAGAAATCTCACAGGCATTGTGCCAAATGATAGAACCCGGGCGCAGAGGAATACGTGCTGTGTGATCCCTTTTGTACAGATGAGTTGGGAAAGACCCAACTCATCTGTAGTGGCAGAAAATAGATGAGTGTTTGCCTAGGTATGGTTTGAAGGAGTTGATTACAAAGGGGCATGAGGGAACTTTGAGGGATAATTTAAATATTCTATATCTTGATTACGGTGGTTATTTCGTGGGCGTGGACATTTGTCACAACTCTTTGAATTTAAGTTGGGTGTGTTTTATTGTACGTAAATTATGCCTCAACAAAGTTGATTTACCCTACACTAATTTATTATTCAAAATTCTAAGAGAGGGATTCTTACTGGCTCAGTTTGTGTTAGATATCCACTGTGAGTCCTGTCAGCCAAGGGTGGAGGGCCACTGTAAGAGACAGAGATTGGGGTATATTCCCAGCTCACAGCAAGCTTCCCTTCTCCAAAAATAGCCCTGAGACTCAGGAGTGGACCCCAGTGGTCATGCCTGGGCAGTGGGACTCAGTCCACCTGTCACAGCTGGCTGATGCAGGGTGGGGATATGACACAAGTCAGGCTAGTCCTCCCGCAGGAGTTTTCAAATGGGAACTTAGGAGAGAGAACCAGCATCTGGCTGGTGGGGACCTCTTCGGATGTGAGGCCCAGGTGCTGCCAGTAAGCAGGTCTGCTATCTTAGAAAAGAGTCAACATGCAGAGAAGTGCAAGACAGAGCAAAGTACTAGTAGAAAGGATTTCTCTGCAGTCAAGTGGGTGTGGAATAGGAATAATTTCAAACACCAACACTCTAAACGCACAGAGTCAACCACCCATTAGCTTTCCTCTTCCGGGACTAGAGAAAATTCCAGGGATGAGGCTTGATCTGAGTAATTTATCAGAATTGCCAGAAGCAGGTATAAGAGGTATAAGCAGGTATAAAAGGGGAACCTCCACAGCCAGAGGAGCAAATGTAGGCATGTGATCTAAGCAACCAGTGGGAGATCAGACATAGGAGGGAGTTAAATTGTGCTTTCCATGCCTATTTACTGAGCACCGGCTGTGTCCCCGAAACGGTTCTAGGTGCTGGCCATATAGCAGCGGATGAGGCCGATGAGGGCTCTGCTATCACGAAGCTTTCATTGTACTGGAGGGAGTAAGGCAATAAACAAACAAGAAACAGACACATGGAAATTCTAGATAGTGACACATTCAATGAAAGCATAAACATAAGGAGATACTAGAAAGTGGCTTCAGCAGAGAGCTAGCCATCTTAGACAGAGGGGTCAAGAAAGGCTTAGCAATAGAGGTAGCATTTGAGTTGACAGAAGAAGGAGCCCCAAGCAGCAGGACCAGTTTCCACAAATGCTCTGAGGAGCTCAAAGGTGTTTGAGAAAGTCCACAGGGGTGGAGTGAAACCAGCAAGGAGAGCAGAAGCAGGTGATGTCTGATGGGGAGGGGCCAGACTACACGGGTGAGGGGTTTGGTTTACGCTAAGGATGACGGGAAGACATTGGAATATTAAGAGAAAGTTTCCATTTGTAAAAGTTCCTGCTGGCTATTCTGCTGAACATGGAATGTAGGAGAGCAAAAATGGCAGTGGGGAGAACAGATAAGAGATCACAGTAGTAAGTCCTGTTGGACACAAGTAGACAAGTAAAGATTTGGGATATGCATGACATCAGGAGTTGAAAACAGCAACAATAAAAAACAGGTGTTGGGCAAGAGTTTAAGGGTGTAGACCAGTGGTCCCCAACCTTTTTGGCACCAGGGAGCAGTTTCGTGCAAGACAATTCTTCTATGGTCGGAGGGCGAGGGGGGATGGTTCAGGCGGTAATGCGAGCGATGGGGAGTGATGGGGAGCGGCAGAGGAAGCTCCGCTTGCTTACCTGCCGCTCACCTCCCGCTGTGCGACCCAGTTCCTAACAGGCCACGGACCGGTACTGGTCTGAGGCCTGGGGGTTTGGGACCCCTGGTGTAGACTATGAACAAAGCAAGGTCATGTGACACGTAAGAGCCAACTTAAAACAGAATGGAGCTCGCCCAGCAGGCTTGGGGTGTCTGAGTCATACCACTGCCCTCAGTGCCCAGAGGCCCACGTGAGGCTCTGCTGCTGAAGTGGGGGAGCCCCTCCACCATTTTTTGTCACATTTCAATGTCACCCAGACATCAAAACAATGAGGTTTGTGCCCTGATGTTTCAGATTTCTTAGGGACAACAGCTCTTTCAGCATCTTCGGAAGCCCCGCTCTCCCTAGCGCTCAGAGGGCAGTGTTGACTCCCCTCCCAAGACCCCCTCTGCTGGCATGGGCAAAGGTCATGCTCCTTCTTCAACAACTCTGTACAAATGGAGCCCCAAGAACAGACTCCTTCGGAGCCCCTACTTGCACTATCCCACCCCCATGGCCACATATGTCTAAATAGCCCAGTGGTGGACACAGTTAGGTTCAAGCCAAGACTGCTACAGAAGTATTATTTTAATTCTCCCTAATTAATCTCCTCTAACATGTTCAAATATTAAGACCTTATTAACAAAAATGATTTGGATAATCCAAGCTCGAAATAAGTACTTAACCAGCAATATCCCTAATCTGAGCTTTCTGTTGGACTTTTGAACATTTTCCTCCAATTTTGAAAAACAGAGAGACAAACCAAGTAACGGCAAATAAGACATGCTGTTGTAATCTCTAGGCTACACATGAGTACTAAACTGAGTGCCCAGACACCCAGATGTCAGTCCTCAGAGGTCAATCTCTTCCCACCAAAGTTCACTCTTTTCACTCTTTCCAATTTCTGAGCCAACTCTAATAGATGGATTATAGTTCAATAGCCTCAGCTTACTCAGGTTTTGACTATTAGGAATTAATTCACCTACTCTTCTAGTCAAGGGTCTGTTGGTTGCTAGAATCAAAGACTTATACCTGGAAAAACTAAACATGGGTTAGAGGAAGGGCAGCAACTGAGGCTGCTCTCTCACCTCCTTCTCTTTCTCAGCTGCCCCCTGCCCCCTTGCGCGTGTGCATATCTCCTCCATTCCTCTCCCATTTTCTTTTCTGGCCAGCTTCCTCTGCTTAGTCAGTGTCTCCATTGCCTCATACTTTAGGCCTGCACATCGCCTGTTAGGGCCACCCAACCTTAATTCTTTATAACTTGCCAGAACGCCTACCTCCCCGCCCTTAACCAACCTAAACCCCCCAGGGAGGAATCTGATGGCCTAGCTTATATATTCCAGCTAGGCCACAAGTCACGTCACTGACCAGACCATGAATTAGCTGCCTTTGGACCTGAGATGTATCTCTGATTATATGGGTTATAACCAGGGGGCTCAGGATCACACGGTTTATGACATGATCACTCCAGTGCAACTGGATCTAGGGACAGCAGTCCCCCGGAAGAGAGAGTGCGTGGGCAGACATCCTAAAATGTCTTTTGGTACATCCTCCCCACTCTGGGGCCCAGTGGCCCAGTCATCACATTGGGTTCCTATGCTGCTACCCGAGTGCCCTTGCTGTCAGTGAAACCCAGGACAAACTACTCCCATGGGTGTCCCTCCCCAAGCATCTAGCTGATCCGGTGTCACCATCCTCCCCCTCTTCCTCACCTTTCCCCTAATTGTCTCAGTCCAGAGTTAGAGAAGTTCTTCTCACACCCTAATGGGCATACCCATGAACTGGGGATTAAAATGCATATTCTTATTCAGTCAGTCTAGGATGGGACCTGAGATTTTGCATTTCGAACAAACTTCCAGGGAGCACCAATGCTTCTGCTCCCAGGACCTCACTTGAAATAGCAAGGTGTCATAGAACTCAGCCTGTTTCCAGCTCTTTAGTTCTTACTGGGTTTTGTTCTTAATTTGTTGTTTGGAAGGCCCCAGCCCTGGTTCAGTAGGAGAGCATCACGTTGAAAAGGCAAATTATGTGACAGCTAGAACCTGATGGTCAAGAGACTTGAAATTAATCATCTTTTAGGTGTCAGGTGGTGGAAGAAATGATATTTCTTAGAATTCTAGAAGAACTCCTCCTCAAGAGATAAGCTGAGTGCAGCAGATCGCACCATGATCCCTGGGGAAGCTCTGATTAGCTACCCCTGACGTTTGCAGGCCCTGGGACTAATGCACTCACAGAGGCCCACACACCCTATGCCTAAATGTTAAAAATCATAGATCAGGTGAACACACTGCTAAATAAAATGTGTTCCACTCTCCAGTCTTGACAACTGTATCTTTGAAATGACAATATTTAAAAATACATGTAAAGCTATAGTTTTATATGCCCAAATCAGTAAATTATCAAAGGTTACCAAGAATAACTGTTGGAACTCTTGTCTTGCTGTTCAGTTGATGGGTCAGGGATGTTTGGGAGAGTAATAAAATAAAGCAAGCATACTTTGTAAGTTATTCTATATTTCATGAAATTTATTTTTTGTACTTTGTACCTTCATTTCAGCAAAATTATAACAAAATTGTGATAATCAACATTTTTCACATAGTTGTGTTCTGTTGACAGTAATGACCTAAAGGATTAAAAAAATATGTTCTTATTGTATCCAAAGTGTAAAAAATTTGAATATAGTTTATCAAAATATAAATTAAGGGGAATTCCCTGGCAGTCCAATGGTTAGGGCTCTGCGTGCTTCCATTGCAGGAGGCACTGGTTCGATCCCTGGTCAGGGAGTTAAGATCTCACATGCTGTGTGGCATGGCCAAAAATTAAAAATAAAATAAATAGATGAAGTATAAAATCAAAATAATTACTTTTCATAAACTTTCAAAGTTCTTATTTATTTATTTACTTTTGGCTGCATTGGGTCTTCATTGCGGTGTGTGGGCTTCTCATTGCCGTGGCTTCTCTTGTTGCAGAGCGTGGGCTCTAGGCACATGGGCTTCAGTAGTTGTGGCACGTGGGCTCAGTAGTCATGGCATATGGGCTCAGTTGCTCCATGGCATGTGGGAATCTTCCTGGACCAGGGCTCGAACCCATGTTCCAGGCACTGGCAGGTGGATTCTTAATCACTGCGCCACCAGAGAAGTCCCTTATTTTACTTCTAAAATACTTAATGTTAGCTATTAGAATTAAAAGGCAATACAATTATATTTAATAAATACCAAAATTTAAAATGGAAATTACTTACATCAAGCCAAAATGTGTATTGGGTTTTGAAAATTCAGTTAAATCTTGTTAACTATTTTTATTTTTTAAATGAAGGGGGTCAATAGGTAAAATGAAAAAAAAGCTATGCATTTACCAAACAGATGGAACTTTTCCAAGTTCAAAATACCAATGTGGTGCAAAGCCATCCCCAGGTCGATGTTCTGGCTGCAGTACACCCCATCTAAAAGGTGCCTGCTACTTCTTCCTCTCCTTAGATTATTTTGCTTATTAGAGTCTGGTGTTCCCAGGGGATCTAAGTGCTGGTGGGAACAAAAGCAAACAAGATGCCTTTGCAAACATTCCCTGTTCTTTTGACCTTCGAGGGACCTGCTAGGAAATGGAAAGGCTTGCTTGGCTTCCTGAGAAAACTGTAGCAAAAGGACTTTTCAACTGGTTATTATTTTTGGGAACTGTTCAGATTTCTCTAAACCCATTTTTCCCCCCCTAACAGAACAGGAGTAAAGAAATCCAAAGATTATCTTGAAAATGGAGGCAATGCTACCCTGTCTCCCTGTGTGCTATAGCAGTTAGGTTTTGATAGTATATTTATTTGAGTAGGCCCTTTCTCCAGACATGGTCAAAACTCAAAATGTTATGAATATCTGATTTAAACTTAAAGAGCTTTTCTATGAATTAGAGAAAGAAAGAAAGAAATTATTAGTACTTTTGGATAAGATAGTGACTTTGAAGGCTAACATCTAATTCCATACCACCTTGCAGCCCCAGTTCCTGAAAGAAAGGAATAAAACACGAGTAAAAGAGAATCAGTACCAGAGCTAGAAAAAGATAAAGGATATCATTGAAGAATTTCTTCTGGACTACAGCAGGTAGTCTGCATTGAAGGAAAAACACCTTGACCTTGACTCTTTTTCCCTTCAGGAAGTGGAGTCCTGCAATAATTGGAGATCCTGGATCCCACTGACTCTCCTAATTAGAAGGAACAGAAAATGAAAGGTAAAATTTGGCCGTAAGTCATCACTCCACTTGCAATCTCTTTTACCTTTAAAAAAACAGTTGTGTGTGAGGCCCAAGGTTACAAGTGACTACCTCATAAAGAAGGTGGAGGGAGTGCCTTCCTGAGTTGGTGGCCACAACAATAGATTCTACCTGGGGCCTGGGGGCCCCCAGGCTTGTCACACACCCATCAGAGAAAGCTGGCAGAGGTGCATCATCAAACACATAGAATCAAAATCTCTGCCCATCAGTTTATAGCCCTGGAGCCCTTCCTTCTACCCTTAGGCTGAGAATCAAAGAGGCTTTCAAATTAAGAAGAGCCTCAAAGCTGCATCTGGGAGAGGTGGGGAGGTGGGGGGAGATAGTGATGGGATCCTAAGAGAATCACTTTACTCATTTCAGGGCCTTATAGGACGTTTAGATAAATCTCTCAATTTTCAAAGCTCAAGAGGTAGAAAAAAACCAACATGGGAACCATGAAAACCTCTTGTATCATAAAGGGAAGGGAACATAGCACTCGTGAGGAAAACCACGCTGCTGAGTAAGGTGAAGTGTAGTGTGCTGAGGAGAATGAAATATTCCTTTATGCGCCGAATACATAATTTCTCACAGGGAGTGAAATGTCTTTGTTCAAGAACATATCTCGCAAAGCATGACTGGCTTTGAAGAGGAAGCCTTCTAGGCATAGCCAAGATGGCTGGTGAACAAGAAGATGGAGAGATAAGAAAATGAACCTGAATTGGGAGGGGTTGGAGCAGATCAGAAGGGGCATGATGTGGGGAGGGTCTAAGGAGAAGGGCTAGAAGTTCAACAAGTTGAGGGGAAAGTAGGCCCTGAGCAGAGAAGAGAAATCTGGAGTAAAGTTTAGACGACAACCCCATTTATGTCCCGGTGTTGCAATCTGGAGCATTCTGACCCAGTAAGAAATGGGCATCTCTCTTAGCAAAAGAAAACTCTGAACTTGTCTCCCCAGAACTGTGTAGTCCAAGATGGTAGCCGCTAACCACACGTGGCTATTTACATTTAAATTAAGTAAAATTTAATAAAATTAAAAATTCAATGCCTCAGTCACACCAGCCACATTTCAAGGACTCAATAGACAGACATGGCTAGTGGCTTCCATATAGATGGCTTAGATATGAAACATTTCCAGCATCACAGAAAATTCTGCTGGGATAGCCGTGGTCTAGAAAATCCCTTATGCTCTCCCACCTAATAGAAATTAAAACAAAGGAAGCTAATTCTTTGGGTAACTATGATAGCCAGTGCAGAGATTATAAACATTCCTCTTCCTGGCGGGACACAGGGAAATTCCTTTGCCTTAAACTTTCTGTACTTAGTTGACTTTGGATGTTTAGGGGTTTTTATCAGAACTTGTTTTAGGAAGGAAGACTAGAATTTTTTTATTTTTACTCTTCTATCTGACTAAGTCAGAGAGAATTCTTTGCCAAAATTCTTTGCTACTTCCTTTTCTTTCTTTCTTTTTTTGGACGTGCTGCGTTGTGAGGCATGCAGGATCTTAGTTCCCCTGACCAGGGGTTGTACGCGCACCCGCTGCGGTGGAAGCGTGGAGTCTTGACCACTGGACTGCCAGGGAAGTCCCCAATACTTGCAATTTTTAATCCAGTCAATTGTCTATTTGGAAATCCCAGGAGTTGATTTGATGGAGTTGTTTTCTGGGTCAACAGGGGTCACAGTATTTTCTCAGGCCTCCTGCCTACCAGTTACTTCTCTAGGATGCCAAGAAGCTTGTTTCTTGTTTATTAGATACTGTATTTAACCTATCAGCTTGACAAAGATCAATAGCACACGTTATATGTTGATGTTGGAATTAAGTACAAATTGTTACAACCATTATAGAGAGTGCTATGGTAATCTCTATCAAAATTACCAATGCACCTGCCCTTTGACTCAGCAATTCCCCTTCATGAATTTATCCTACAGATATATTCATGAAGCATAAAATGATATATGCCCCAGGTTATTCATTGTCATACTGTTTAGAAGCCTGGGAACAACCTAACTGTCCAAAAATAAGAGGACTGCTTAAGTAGGTTATACTATCCATATAACAGAATATTATGAAACCATACAAAAGGATGAAAAAGCTCTTTATGTAGTAGTTGGGAACAATTTCCAAGATATATTGTTTGGTGAAAAATAACCTGCCATCATTTGCGTTCTTTAAAAAAAAGGGGATGGAGTAGGGGAAGGATATGTGTAATTTCTATATGTGTATAGACTGTCTCTGAAAGATGAGGGAAATGAGGGGCTGCTGGGGAAGGGGATGGTGGGAAGGAAACTTTAATGTCCAAATAGACTAAATGTCCTATGGTACCTTTTGAGTGTTGTACTATGTGGACCAATTGCCTGTTAAAAATACACATTTTTAAAAAGAGAAAATTGAGTTTTCCAAAGGGCTCCTTCACCTTAAATCTTTCTTTCACAGTTTTTGTTAACCGATGAATATGAGTTTAGAATTAGAAAAATAGCTTGTGTGTCTGGTAACATGGCAGACTAGCTAACTACTGACTCTCCCTCTGAGCAGTCAATTACCACAATGAAATAGTAACAGTATCATCTGGAAAGTATCTGTGAGCTGTCCAGAAAGCTAGTAATCCTCAGGCTAGGAGCAGAGAAGAGCACTGAAGGCAGCTTTGACCCTGAGGGCTTTGCCAGATCTGGTGAACTTGACTGACTTCATGACCCAGCGAGGCTCTGGGGCCTGCAGCATGTGAGGATTTTAGTAACAGAGCCCCTCACAAATACGGGCTTCCAACTGTCCACACCCTCATGGTAAAGATGAATTAAAAATGCCACCCTGCTCCCAGCAGTCTACAAGGAAAATAGCCTGTCTTAAATCTTGGCACTGAGGACGGTGGGGAACTCCTTCCCTAAGCCCACCCCCAAGAAATCTGAAACCCAAGCTGGTTCTCCCCCAAGGATGCAGCCGGAACTTTAAAACCCCAAACTGAGGATGTACATTGGCAGACAGTGTTCTCCAGTGCCCGACAGAAACAAGCACAGAGTCTTTCTGAAAAACTCCACTTTTAGGTTTGGGCTCCAAGAATTTCTCTAGATAAATTAGAAGAAAATTGAGAAAAATCAATAAACACATAAGGAAACGAGGCATCACAAATGGTAGCCTACAGGACACAAATGCAGAATCAGACTTGTAAAAACACCTGATATTGACATTATCAGAGCTGGGACATTCAAATTGGGACACTTAGAAGTCTGAGTAACGAGCAAGGGCTGTTGAAAATGAACAAAACAGAACTTGTAGAAGTAAAATCGATTTACTTTATGCAGATAAAATCTCCAATGGAAGAGTTTGTCCTCCTCAAAAAACCTATAAAGCATGTGCAATGCCCACCAGAGACCTGTGTGTGGCAAGCATTGTTAATTGCTTACCCAACAGACCTCAGCTTTTAATTGGGTATAAGGTGGTGGTAGCTTCAAGGGAGGTTGGCCTCCTCTCAAGCCCCAGGGGCTGAATCCTGATTGGTCAGACTCTAAGCAAATCACAGTTGTCTGCTCCCTTTGCCTGTCATTGATAGGCAAGGGTATGTGAAGTCATTATAAGCATTAAGATGTGAGAGAAAGTCTGCTGGGGACTTTTGAGAAAGTCCTAAAAAAGAGGACTTTGCTCCTAAAGAGAGGTGAATGGCGAGAATTAGACGTTTTCTAATGCTAGGCATTGATATCTGCAGTGTGAAGCACAGAGCTGCAGCAGCCATCTTAGGACCATGAGGGGAGCTGACCTGTGACATTGAAGGGGACAGGCCAGTGCACTGAAGATGAAATGGCAAGAGCTTAAGTCCTTGATGACCCAATTTGACTGGTAAGTTCACCAACTCTGAAGCCACCCGACTTCCAGAATTCTTGTTCTGTGAATATACTTTTCATTATTGTTGAAGCAATTTTGAGTTGAGCTTTCAGTGACTTACATCAGGAAGCTTCCTGACCGACACACCAGGCTCTCACAGTGCAACACACACCTAGGGCAGCAGGTCAAATCCAGACAAGGGCAGCAGGGACTAAATTCACAGCCAGCTGGCAGCTCACCTGGAGCTTCTTGGAAAACTGTGATTTGGCCTCTTACCAGCTTCCTGAGGACAAGGGTCCAGGGGCAATGGAATGTGTTTTGGCCCTTAAGACTGAAGAAAAGTACCTGTTTTACACCAAGAGTCCAGCTTTGACGTCATTGATTTAGTTACTCATTATAAGTCTGTAGACACTAGGTTAGATATAAGGACAAACAGAGGTGTAGAGCAAACACAGTGCGTCTTCTGAGTCCCCTCCCTTCCCCACTCACCAATCGCCTTTATAGTGCCATACCCACCCCTCTCTGCGGTTAGAGGCGCCTCTCCCTGACTTTTTCACAGGAGACAGAATGATGCTCCATCTGAGAGTTTGTGTTGGGCTGGATCCAACCCAGCTTGGACCTTAAAAACTAAGGAATCAGGCTGAACTCTCAGACAGCCCCAGCCTGCATTGGGGTGAACTCTCTTCCCTAGCCCTATCCTTCTGTTCAACACGTCCACTCTGAACCTAAAGATGGGCTGGAATCAAACGCCCCTAGAGGAATTCATGGATTCATCCAAAAGCCATTCATTATAAAGGCACAGGAGGAGTTCACCATGCTCTGCTATGCCTCTGTGATCTTGCACATGCTATTAACTCTCCTTGTTCACCTGACAAGCTCATACTCACTCTTCAAGACCAGCTTGAACATCATCTCCTCCGTGAAGATACCGTAATTCCCAATCTCCCTTCTCACCAGTACCCCTTCTTGACGGAGGGAATTGCCCCTTCACACTCCCAGCATGCTTTGGACAATGTCTGTTCACTCAGTATTGAAAAATCTTTTGTTTGTGTCCATTTCTCTCTCCATGACTTATTCATCTTCGTATCTCTATTTGTGACATATAAGAAATCCTCATTAAATGTTTATTGAAATGAAATGAGAGGGCCTGAAATAATGAAAGCTTTTCTAGATCGTGATGTCCGTTGCACAGTGGAATGTCCCATAGCCTCTATTCTGCTGTTGCCTGCAGAGTCATTTCCCCTTGGGGATGTGGACTTGAGGTAGTAGAACAGTTCTGTTTCCTTCCATTCAAGGAAGGCACAGAAACACACAAAGGAAATATCTTTACTGAGATTGAACAGATTCTTTTACAGTTGCTATTTGGATCTCCTGGATTCCAGGGGTCTCTAGGGCTCCCATAATGTTGCACCAGGTTGCAAACACTTTAACATCCTGATAAACCCATCTATTTGTATTCTTTATTCAAACATGTTACTGCTCTAGTAAGTATGCATATGACTGAGAAAACAGTAATTTCAAAAAGATTAAAATAAGACCCCCCCCCCACTAGAATATGTAAAGAACTCTTACAATCTACAACAACAAAAAAATATCCAATTAAAAGTGGATAGGGCTTCCCTGGTGGCGCAGTGGTTGAGAGTCCGCCTGCCGATGCAGGGGACGCGGCTTCGTGCCCCGGTCCGGGAAGATCCCACATGCCACGGAGCGGCTGGGCCCGTAAGCCATGGCTGCTGAGCCTGCGCGTCTGGAGCCTGTGCTCCACAACGGGAGAGGCCACAACAGTGAGAGGCCCGCGTACAACAACAACAACAACAACAAAAAAAAAAGTGGATAAAGGCTCTGAATAGACATTTCTCCAAAAAAGATATACAAATGGCTAATAAGCTCATGAAAAGCTGCTCAACATTATTATTCATCAAGGAAATGCAAATCAAAACTACAATGAGATACTATTTCATACTCACCAGGAGGGCTATAATAGAAAAAACAGATAATAACAAGTGTTGGTGAGGATGTGGAGAAATTGGAGCACTCATATACTATTGGAGGGAAAGTAAAATGGTGCAGCCACTTTGGAAAATAGTTTGGAATTCCTCCAAAAGTTAAACATAGAGTTACCATATGAACCAGCAATTCCACTTCTAGATATATACCCAAGAGAAAGGAAAACATACGTCCACACAAAAACTTGTACGTGAGTGTTCATAGCAGCATTATTCATGATAGCCAAAAAGCAGAAACAGCCCCAAAGCCCATCAACTGATGAATGGATAAACAAAATGCAGTACATGCATAGAAAGGAATATTATTTGGCAATAAAGCAGTGATTCATGCTACAATATGGATGAACCTTGAAAACATCATGAAACTGCATATTATAGGATTCTATTTATATGAAAGTTTTCAGAATAGGCAAATTCATAGAGACAGGAAGTACATTAGCAGTTGCCTGGGACTGGAGGGGTGGGGATGGGAAGGGGAGAGTGACTTCTGGTGGGCACAGTGTTTCTTTTTTGGATGATGACATTGTTACAATGGTTGCACAATTTTTTTTTTTTTTTTTTTTTTTTTTTTTTTTGGCCATGCTTCGAAGCTTGCAGGATCTTAGTTCCCTGACCAGCGATCGAAACCAGGCCCTCAGCAGTGAAAGCACGTAGTCCTAACCACTGGACCGCCAGGGAATTCCCCACAATTCTTGAATATAGCAAAAACCACTGAGTTGTACACCTCAAATGGGTGAATCGCATGGCATATGAATATGTCATTAAAGCTGTTTTATTTATTAGATAGATAGATAGATAGATAGATGATAGATAGATAGGTGATAAACCAACCCCAAACAGAAGCAGCAGCCCGCCTTCTTCCTGTTTCCATGGCAGGGAGTTCTGACCTGTTTGTCTTTAATCCGTTTATCTCCCTGTTGACTGGGATCCACCCAGCCAGCAAACTCATGTTTGCTCTGCGGTAACATCCCTAGGATGTGCCAGGCCTCAGGCCTGACTTTTCTCTGCAGTCCTTGCCAGCT
Source organism: Stenella coeruleoalba (assembly GCF_951394435.1). Taxonomy (NCBI): domain Eukaryota; kingdom Metazoa; phylum Chordata; class Mammalia; order Artiodactyla; family Delphinidae; genus Stenella; species Stenella coeruleoalba. Next base: position 17,247,886 of record NC_137165.1, read on the forward strand.
AGGTCAGTGTCGGGGAGGCAAACAGCCGGGGCTGGCCCTGTGGCAAATGTGTGACAATACAAGGGCGTGAGAAGCAGTCAGAGAGCCCCCTTATAGGCTCCCTTGGACAGCATGCTGGGGTCCTTTCTTCCAGTTGAACCTCCTGTTGCTGAGCCAGGAGGTGAAGCCAGATACCAGTGTGTGGGACTGGAAATAGGAAAGCACTTCCCCAGGGCAGGACAGGCTCTGGGGGCTCATTACAGTGAAAAGGAAGACAACACACACGACCAAGCACTGCCCAGTGAAGACTCTGTGCTATTTGCTTTACATACTGATCTCATTTGATTCTTCCAATGACCCTGTGAGGTGTGAAGGAGGGACTTTTTAAATTCCTGCTTTACAAATGACGGAACTCAAGTTCAAAGAGGTTAAGTAACTTGACTAAAGTTGTATGACTAGAAGTATGTGAGCCAGGTTCTGCTCTTAAAAAAAGAAAAAAAGATTCCAACTAGCTTATACATCCCACAATAGTGGACTGGTTTAATTAATTATCCTTCATTTATACAGTGGGACACTATACAGATGTGAAAAAGAAGTAGGCTTGCAGGCTTCCCTGGTGGCGTAGTGGTTAAGAATCCGCCTGCCAATGCAGGGGACACAGGTTCGAACCCTGGTCCGGGAAGATCCCACATGCTGCGGAGCAACTAAGGCCGTGCGCCACAACTACTGAGCCTATGTTCTAGAACCTGCAAGCCACAACTACTGAGCCCGAGTGCTACAACTACCAAAGCCCACGCACCTAGAGCCCATGCTCCGCAACAAGAGAAGCCACCGCAATGAGAAGCCCGCGCACCGCAACGAAGAGTTGCCCCCCTCGCCACAACTAGAGAAAGCCCGCGCTCAGCAACAAAGATTCAATGCAGCCAAAAATAAATAAAAATAAATACATTTATTAAAAAAAAGAAGTAGGCATGCAGTAAATAATAATGTGGAATGATCACCATGATGTATTTTTAAGTGAGAAAAGCAAGGTACAGAATGGTATATGTAGTATTCTACCATTTGTCTAAAGGAGGGAAGCAAAGATACTTATATTTATAATTGCTTGTTTCTGAATAAAATAACTCTGAAAGGACATATAAGAGGCTAGGGACATTGTTTGCTTCTGGGGAAGGTATGATTGTCATACCATCCCCCCAGATTTCTAGCCTTCTGATAGTCACATCCTGTATGGGCTATTTTGGGCTGACTTGTTAGTCACACCAATAGGACATCACAGAAATGATGGTGTGTGACTTCCAAGACTAGGGCATAAGACATTGTGGATTATGTCTTCTTCTCTCTTGGATAATTCATTGACACGTCATAAGGATACTCAAGCTGCCCTATGGAGAGGTCCAGGTAGAGAAGAACTGAGGCCTCCTGCCAACAACCATGGGAGTGACCCATCTTGGAAGAGGATCCTCCAGCTCCAGTCAGGCTTTCAGATGACTGCAGCCCCAGCTGACATTGGAGTATGGCTTCATGCGAGACCCAGAGACAGAACCAGCAGCTAAGATGTGCCCAAATTCCTGACCCACTGAAAGTACATGAACTAATAAATATTTACTGGTTTTTTTATAAGCTGCTAAGTTTTGGGTTAATTTGTTATGCAGCATTAGATAACTAATATAGATTTGGGGGCTGCTATAACAAATATCTAAAGATGTGGAAGTGCTTTGGAACAGGGCAGTGGGCAGAAGCTGGAAGGACTTTGAGGGGAGAGTTTGTGAAAGCTCAAGATACCTTGAACAAGACTATTTATACAAACCCAGTGGTATTTGGAGAAAATGTGGACTTATAGGAAAATGTTACTGGAAACTGGGGGATATGGAATACAGTTAGGGGACTGGAGGGCTAGGGGATGGGAGTGGGAAAGAGACTTTTCACTTTGAACCTTTTGAATATTTAATGTAGTACCTATATAAAAACATAAACTGATAATATTTAAATAATAATTTTTAAAGTGAGGCTTAGAATGTGATCTCCATAATTCAAGGTGACTTCTAGGATCTCTGGTCACTGCTGCCCCTCTCCCTGCTATGATGCACAGGCTACCACAGCTCTCAATGGTCCCATTTTCAGGAGGACTAGAAAGGTCCAAGTGTCCCTGTCCCCAAAGACCATGGCCAGTGTTCTCCCGGTGTACTTCGGGGGATGCAGGGAGCTTTGGGATATTTGGATTTGTTCCTTAAATGTCTTTTCTTTCCTCTTTTTCATCTCTTTGTTGTTGTTGTTCTACTTTCTGGAAGATTTCCTTGATTTCACTTCCAGTTATTCTTTGGACTGTTTTATTTCTCCATCATATGGTCAATTTTCAAGGACTTTTACCTGTTCTCTGTTTCTTTTTTGGAGCTTCCTAATCTCATTGTATGATTATAAGATCTTCCCTTACCTAGCTGAGATATTAATTAAAACTTTAATTATTGGTCTCTTTTCTATGTTGTCTCTGTTCCTCAGAGATCCTTTTTTCTTTTTTCCCCTTCATTTTGTTTGCCTTTTCTCCTTTACAGCTTGAGGTGTCTAAAAACGTCTGGTGTGCACTGGTTCCCTGCTTATATTTAAAAAGGAGGTTTTAAAAGTCTCATTGGAAACCACATGTGGGAACAGGCTTTGTTCACTGAAGGTAGCTCCTTAGCCTAATGGGGAAGGAGATGATTTTTTTCTTACCAAGCTCCCTAATGTCCTCATATAAAGGATTTTTCTCTGGGGTTTTTTGGTTTCCCAGAGGAAAATCCCTAATGTAACAACCCGGTTACAGGAGTTCTGGGAGCAGACAAGAATGGGGAAGAAGGGGAAGCTGAGGGTCCAACCTTTTGTCAAGTATTTGATCCCCTTGTGTTCAGTCCTATGCTTCCGTCTTTGCCCTCTCCTCTTCCTGGAGCCCTTTAAATTAATTTAGTCTACATTTTGGGGATGGGGGTGGTCTTTTGCGTTAAGTCCCGTGTCTTCACTCTCAGCCAGACCTTCCCTGTACTGTACCTTGTAGCCTTGACCTCTTAGGGGTTTAGGGGGAAATCCCCCTATTCTTACCAATCTCCCCTCTGCAAGCATTTTAGTTTCTATTTTCTTCTGCTCTGCTAGATCTTTTATCACTCTCCTGCCTTCCCCAAAACATCTTGAAATTTCTTATGTCTTCTCTCCTATTCTCTTTGTCCTAAGGCTTTTTTTTAAAAAAAAAATTTATTTACATATTTATTTAGGCTGCTCCAGGACTTAGTTGTGGCATGTGGGATCTAGTTACCTGACCAGGGATCGAACCCGGGTCCCCTGCTCTGGGAGCTCGAAGTCTTACCCACTGGACCACCAGGGAAGTCCTTTTTTTTCTTTAATTCCTTTACTAATGTTTAAGTTGTGTCTCTGTAAGAAGATAAGAAAATCTCTTATAATCCATCTGCTCTGTTTAACTGGACATAGCTCACATTTTCCTAAAATGCAGTACAGACTCAACAAAACACACCTGTGCGCAGGATTCAGCTCATCACCAGTTTCAACCAAGATACTGCCAGTGTGGGCTCCAATAAGTGGGTCAAAGCTAGCTGCCAGCCAGATAAAGATCTTACCTGGATGGGGAGGCAGAGCCTAGGGATTTGGGGAAACCCTGAGGTAGAGCGATAACACCCTAAAAGGATTAACAATTGAACATTAAATTCAACTATGCTTATATGACAACTCCCATCTGATTGGGTTTATCTGGTGTCTGGTATTGACCTGGAGTGTCAGGTTTTTTGGCTTCTTGTCTAATTAGACAGATATTTAACTGGGTATGTAAATGTCCTTTCTTTTATCATTAAGAATATTTCTTGATTGGGAAAATAACTGGTAAGTATGGTGATATGATTTCTGTGTAGATAAGCAGTTTCCTTTATACTAAGCACAGGAAGATGAGAATACCCAGGAAACTATAGCATTCATAAGGCATACTGATTGGACATTAGTTAAACTTATTTTTGATTATTATTTAATTTATTTTTAATTAATTAATTTATTTTTGGCTGTTTTGGGTCTTTGTTGCTGCATGCGGGCTTTCCTCTAGATGCTGTGAGCGGGGGCTACTCTTCGTTGCAGTGGGTGTGCTTCTCATTGCGGTGGCTTCTCTTGTTGCAGAGCACGGGCTCTAGGTGCACAGGCTCTAGGTGCACAGGCTTCAGTAGTTGTGGCATGAGAGCTCAGCAGTTGTGGCTCACAGGCTCTAGAGCTCAGGTTCAGTAGTTGTGGCACATGGGCTTTGTTGCTCCGCGGCATGTGGGATCTTCACGGACCAGGGCTCGAACCCGTGTCCCCTGCATTGGCAGGCGGATTCTTAACCACTGTGCCACCAGGGAAGTCCAGCCATTTCCACTTTTTGACAGCTCTTCTACATTCAAAAATGAAGAGGTGCCAAAATAGGGAGTGTCAGGCAGAAATGCTTTAGGCTACCAATTACCTAAAACCTGATTTATTGTTCAAGAAATGAGTTTGTTTCCTGGCATAGTAAGAAGTCTGGAGGTGATGTTGGTATTGGTTCCACTGGACCCCAAGCAATTTCTATCTTCCTCATTCATCATCTCTAACAAGCTAGCTTTGGGACCCATGTACCACCTCTTACCCCTAAGATGGTCACTGTAGTTCCAAGCATCATGGCCTCATTCGAGGTAAGAATGAGGGTGAATGGGGGTAGCACCAGCAGCTTTGGTCCCATTTGTCAAGGAAGCAAAAGTTTTCCCAGAAGCTCTCAGGGTTCTACTTTATTGGCCAGAACTATGTCACGTAGCACTCTCAGCTGCAAGAAATTCTCGGAAAGAGAGTATTTCCCCACCCAGACTATATGATGGAAGAGGCCAAGGAGAATGGAATTGGGAATTGGTATTAGATTAGTCAACCTGCAGGGTCTGATGCCTTGGCTTACAAAACTTGCAGCCTATATATTTTTTAAATTTTATTTATTTTTGGCTGCGTTGGGTCTTCGTTGCTGCACGCGGGCTCTCTCTAGTTGCGGTGAGCGGGGGCTACTCTTTGTTGTGGTGCGCGGGCTTCTTATTGTGGTGGCTTCTCTTGCTGCGGAGCATGGGCGGTAGGCACGCAGGCTTCAGTAGTTGTGGCGTGCGGGCTCAGTAGTTGCGGCACACGGGCTTAGTCGCTCCGCGGTGTGTGGGATCTTCCTGGACCAGGGATTGAACCCGTGTCCCCTGCACTGGCAGGCGGATTCCTAACCACTGTGCCACCAGGGAAGCCCTGCAGCCTATTTTTAATGTTGCCATTTACCAAATTATTTTAGCTCTCTATACTGATACAGGTATACAGAAAATGAGCTATTATTGTGCCACTCTTGGAAGGCAATTAGAAATTTATATTTTAAATACTTAATATGAAGTGCCTTGCTGGCAGTGTGGTCCAGAATGAGAAACAAATTGAAAGACTTCTTTCAACGCTATCAGTGAATTTCCGTGACTGTATAAACTGAATTCCAGAGAACTGACCAAGTCTAAAATCGAGGTATCTTGATTTAGTGATGTAGATTTAGGTGAACTAGGCAATGACCAACTTCCTAATACCACCCCCAGAATTAGACCACCACCCACCCCACTGCATCCCCCCCGCCCCCGCCCCCCTCACCGCACCTGGTCAGAAATGCTGGAAGCCCTGAGCCTCGCTCCAGGGCTGGCTCCTTTACAGCTGTGCTTGCAGCTGGCCAGCTGGCCGGAGACCCCACTGGAAGGAAAGCAGGAGGCGAGGCTTAGGCAGCCCTGCACGGCCTGCCACCTCCTCCTTCTAAGAGAGGTTTGTGAGAGGGAGAGAAGCCAGGAGGGTGCGACAAGTGGAAAGGAGTCTTTCCCCGACCTCTCCCAACTTATCCAGATTGTACCGTTTCCCTTTCTTCCTCGAAGTTGATACTCTTCTCCATATTACAGGAGATATGTCAGCTACAGTCCAGCTCCTGCCTGGCCTTCAAAGAAGGCGAGTGTTTGTCACGCATTAGCCTCTTCCTCCTCCTCCCCCGTCAAATGATCTCTCAACCAAGCTTGGGAGAAATGAACCTTCCCTTCCTCCCGGAACATATTAAGGACTTCATTTCTCCTTGGGATTGCTCAATTTCCCTTGCACAATTGCAAATTGTGTTTGCAATTTCCCCCAGCATGTGACTTGCATTTGGCAACTCTTGTCCTGGGGTGTTGGGGACGGTGGAGTTATGCCTCTCACACCACGTTTCTGTACCACGAAGTCAAATTGCACTTTTTGGCTAGACCCACCTGTCCGCTGTCCCTGCCGAGGGCTCTCCTCTCCCCAGCTGCCAGCTCCAGGACCTGTCTTCCTTGTGCACCAGCTCAAGTAGCCGGAGGACATTTCTCTCTCCCTCCCTCTCTCTCTGTCTCCTTTTTTTTTTTGGCCCCAGCACTTCCTATGTTTCAGTGGGGAGAGTGTAGCAGATCTGGATTCCTGGTGTTGCGGGGGCATGGCACACATGAAGCTTCTATCTGGGGTGATGTTTCTGACTGTGTAGCTTTGAGCCTAGTCCTCAGGCATCTGATGGTTCTGTGAACTGCCCATTAACCTTTTGAGACATTTTCTGCTTAATTCAGTCATTCCATTTCTATGGATTCCAGCTGGGAACCATGACAGCCAGTAGTAGTTGAGTCCCTGACCTGACCTTCCAAGCCTGACTTTCTCATCAGTTTCCACTTGAAGTAAGAGAAGGGACCCAGACCGTGTGTCAGGGAAGGATATTAACGTACTCACATTGTTCTTTTGTGTTGGGGGAGGCCGTGCTGTGGACACTGCACTCAACCCAGAAGTTGGAACCACATGCTTTAGTCTTCATTTTGTCAAAACTAACCCGCTGACCTTAGACAAGTCATTTTCCCTCCATGGGTTTCCTCATTTATCAGATGGTCTAGGTGAAGATGCAGATCAAAAGATGCCACATTTCCACATGGTTCCTGTTCTTGGAGCCTAAGTTTCATCACAGTGGCTCCACTTAATAGGCTATTTTTGTTTTTCCTGTAATAACTTGTAACTATAGTTCAAGCAAAAAAGCTTGACGCATGGTTAATTTTATTGCCCCGTGCCAGTCCTGGTTTCCAACCCCAGACTCAGCTGTATCCCAGCTTTAAAAGCCCAAGAGCTGGAACTCTACAAAACAAGGATTAAAATATGTGTATTCAAGCTATTTATAGGGACTGGGTCTGGGAAGCATGTCTTCATTCTACTTATGGGTGGCATGGTCTTTACTTACGGATGGTGACGGTTTATGAAATCAGCCTGGGCTTGGGCCTTGGATCCTGGCTCTGAGTGGCCTTGAGTGAGGACCATACAGGTTCCCACATACTGCTCCATGCTGCCAGCTAATGGGTTGGGACTGACTGACTGTCCCAAGAAGGCTGTGAGTTTCTCAGGAGCAGGAACCATGTCTTAAATGGATTTCGTGTCCCCTCTTAACTCTCTCACTTCAACTTTTATATACCTATGTATATGTGGAACATCTCTGGAAAACCACCCAAGAAACTGACAGCAGTGGGGGCCTCAGGGAAGACTGGAGTCAGGAGGAAGTGAGAGATTAACTCTTCCCTGTACACTCTTGAGTATTTGACCATGAACATAATGTAATTACAGTATTTTTAAACTGCTTAATAGAGAAATAAGAAAACTCACATCTCCATTTTTATTTCATTTTACACAATAGTGTATTTGTTCAACCCCCCCATTTGGGGGCATTCTGATTTCTCTGTCTGGTTAGAGGTTGTTGCTCACCTCTCTTCAACCTGGGAAGGCCTCCCAGAGGAGGTGGCTTCTGACGGATGAGTAGGAGCTAGTCAGGTGAGGGAAGGCATTCCAAGCAGAGGGACCATTAATAAGGTGTGGGGCTTGTGTGAAAATGCAAGGAAGGTGGAATTGGTGGACATCAGCCTGAAGGGATGGGATAGGTCATTTAGGGCTCCTGAAGCATCCTGGCAACTTGAATCCCTGGACTTTATCCCCAACACAGTGAGAAGCCACTGAAAGGATTTTAGATTGGTGAGTGATACTGATCAACTGTATAAATCAGCAACTCAGATTATGAGCAGTTCCCATGGCTTGTTGGTAAGACAGCTGGATTCTCATCTCCTAAGACCGTCAGACTAATGGTGTGATCATGGGACCCTCACCAGAACATCAGGTTATACTACTTTTTGCGGGACTGTCAGTGTCTCTGCTATTTAGAGGCAGAGGGTCTTTAGAAGGTCAGTGTTACTGTCCTAGATGATATCTGGGGTGATGTTCACGGGGGATTTCATGGAATCAGATTTTTAGTGATGGGGAAAACTTAGGAATCCAACTCAGTTACAAATCCAAGTATTTTTGAGGAGCACTTGGGCTTCTGCAGACATGTTTAACACGAAAACCTTCTTCTGATCCTAAATGCCTTGAAATAAGTTAAAGACCACCTGTGTAATCTTAGAAGCTCGGATTCTGAGACATTGTCAGAGGGATCCAGTTCTTCCTACAAATGTTCTCCGAGCACTGAGTCTATGGCAGCATGAAACCTGACAAGCAAATATCCCTGCCCTCTGTGAGGTCAGTCTAGCAAAATACAAGAGGATATGAGAGAAATGGGATAATTTAAAACAGGAAGTTTTACTGCTGAACTCTGATATTAAAGTGAGAACAGAGAAGAACACATGTGTATATCTTCAAGTTCAAGCCAAGGTTTTTTTATATGTTAAGGATTTTACCAGTTTTCTCTGGGGCTAACATGGGTCTCACCAGTGATGGCCAACATTTCCTGAGCTATAAGTTGCATATCATTTTCCCAGGCTTTAGCTGCAACACCATGGCCCTTATTTTCATTTGAGGGAGGCTGGGTGGATTAATTAATACTTACGAAGTTTCGCATTTAGTTTAGTAAAAGTTGGAATGAAATACATCTAATGCAAAAAGAAAAATGCAAAGGGTAATTTACAATTCAAACCAGAACACTTTCGAGAATGAAAGGGATGCCAATTTAGTAATTTCATCCTGAAAACAGGTATGAACTGAGGCTGTCCCAGGGAAAGCAGGCACCTTTGCTGTGTATCACTTAGCGAACTCACTCTGTTACCAAATTGATTGACTGGACCTGCCCCGGGGTCCTCGCCTGGGCCGAGACTCCTTGTCTTGACCAGGGAGGTTCTCTTTCCAAGCGGATTCGCGCAGCCAGTGACGAAACCCGTGCTGAACAGCACAAGCTTTATTCAGTGGTCAAAGGACAGAGAAGAGGGAGCTTTGTTTGCAAATCAAAACTTCCCAACCCAATTCAGGCAGAGACACCAAATATATAGGAGGGTTAAGGTAAGAGGGAGGGAATTGGAAAGAGTGGGAGGATTATTCGTGACATCCAAGAACGGTGGTGTGGTTTGGCCCCGGAATTGACGGAATTGACGCAGCACTCCTCTTCAGTCCTTGTTTGGGCTTTTCTGATTGTTGTCATGGCAACTGTCAACTGTCATGGCGCTGGTGGGTGTGTCATTTAGTTAATGTATTACAATGAGCTTATAATGAGGCTCAAGGTCTACTGGAAGTCACATCTTCTGCCACCTTGGGCCTAGATGGTTATAACTAGTTCTTGTTTTTTTCTCTTTGCAGCTTCCTGCTGAAACTTAGATAAGAGCTGTTGGTTTCCATTTGAGGACAGGGCAGGGGTAGGATTCTGGGGCTACAGCCTTGGTAACAATTCTACTTAGAACCAAAGAAAGGCCAACTATTAGTTTATTCATAAATAAAGGTTGGTTTATTCATAAATAAGGGTTGACCACGCCCCACCCCCATAAGCAGTCTGGAAGTGGGGTGTTGCTGGTGGCCCAGTGGCCCCAGAGTACAAGGGTGGAAGGCTCTGATTCCCTTGGCCTTTCCCTCCAAGTGCCAAGATGACAGATCCAGCCACTGCAGCCACGTCAGAAGAAGAAAAGGTGCAGTCCTGGGACCATGAAAGCTGAGGCTTTCCAGAAACCCTGGGGGACTTGTGCTTATTCACCACTGGCCAGAGCTGTCTGGTAGCTTCCAAGTGCAAGGGAGGTGAGAAGGTGTGTTTTCAATGAAGGAGTAAACCAAGGAAAGAGAAAGTTGGAAGGGCTTTGGGTCCAACCTGCAGAGTGTCCGCCATAGGCTCCAGGTGGGAAACACACACAGAGCTGTGGGAGCAGAAGAGAACGCACCTAACTCTGCAGAGGTGCTGAGGGTGATGGAAACCCAGCCTCCGCTGACTCGATGGATGGAGAGCTCCGCACATGGGTGCTGAGGGTGAGAAAGGGTGTCGTAGGCAGAGCTCACCACATATAGCACAGGGCCGGGCTCGGGAAATTAGGCCCAGCGGGTAGGAAGGGGCCAGATGCTAATGAGTTTGATTTTCATTGGTTATGAAATCATCGGAGGGCTTCCAATGTAGATTTCAGGGCATCCCCGGATCTGCCTAATCAGAACCTCCAGGGGATGCCCGGCAAGTTTGGGAAAGCTGGCTCCAGTCTCGACCAGGGCTTCTCAAAGTGTAGGCGCTGCCTAAAGCCACCCACAGCACCACCAGCACCAGCACCCCGCCCTACACGCACACCAGGCATCAGGATGGCAGTCCTTCTGGTGAGGGCGCCGCTTGGTGAGGGGATGGTCACTGGGTCACTGCTCTCCTGTCAGGTTGGCTGGGCCAGGAATGAAGGTGGACCAGTTCTGCAGGTGGGGTGAAAACAAAACCCGGAAAACAGCAACAGAGTTATCCAGGTTCTTTCTGAATGTGACTGAGACCATTCCTGAACCGTCCCAGCCAGGGGCCCTCCTTCCCGGGGAGCCAGAGGGAGCTGGGAGAAAGATGAGTCATCAGTCCCTGGCTGGGGTTTCCAGTGGGGGTCCCCCACGCTCAGGGCTCCCCCACCACCCCTCCCTCTTTAAAATCTAACTCCTCACCTCCCCCACTGCGGAGTTAGCCTGGGGAAGATGGTTCAACAATAACTCCTGGGCTGGAGGGAGGGAGGGAAGGAAGGAGGGAGAGGACCCAGAAGCTGGTGCTTTACCCGCTGGGCTAATTCGGAATTAACCTGCTATCAGCAACACTAGTTTTGCAGGTAAAGCACCATTTGTCTTGAGTCAGATATATATCCCCAATAAATCTCAGCGACCTCTGGGACTCTGGGCTGGCATTGGTATTGGTAGCTAGAGAAGACATAGGAGAAAACCACAGCACTACTTTACAATGTGTAGTGCTGGCCCTCAACATGTGAGGTCGGTCACCTTCCCATCTCCCCTTTTATTTCATCAACAAACAATCCTTTGAGAACTTGCCATCTGCAAGAGGCTGTGATGGCCCTGAGGCCCCAGGAAGAAAGGCAAGCCCTTCAGTTTGCAGCAGAGGAGACAATAAAGGTGTGATAAATAAATAAGCAAAGGAGACTTCCCTGGTGGCAGTGGTTAAGAATCTGCCTGCCAATGCAGGGGATGGGTTCGACCCCTGGTCCAGGAAGATTCCACATGCTGCAGAGCAACTAAGCCCACGTGCTGCAACTACCGAGCCTGTGTGCTGCAACTACTGAAGCCGGCGCGCCTAGAGCCCGTGCTCTGCAGCTAGAGAAGCCACCGCAATGAGTAGTCTGTGCACCGCAACGAAGAGTAGCCCCCGCCCTCCGCAGCAAGAGAAAGCCCAACACAGCCAAAAGAATTAAAACTAAGTAAGCAAAGAGCTGTGACAACACAACACTGCGGCCGTCAAGGAGGGGCATTAACCTGGAATAGAATAGGGGCAGGGGGTGGGGTGCAGGCAAGGAAGTCTGAGCCAGTCTTGAAAAGTCAGCTCTAGTTGACCAGCCAAAAGGAAGTTTTCTTTTCCCCCAGAGGGATCACATGGGGATTTCAGGGATAAAACAGGTGGTGTTTACAGAATTTTCTTCTCCCACCTTCACCCCCCACCCAACCCCGGAAACTTCACTTCCATGCCCAGTTAGACTAACTTTTAGTACTTTGTGATCCAGACATTGAGCAGAAAAGGTCCAAAGGGGAAAGTGTTTACTGAGGGTGGAGTGGGGGGGAGAGTGAGTCTTCTGATAAAGAGTGGAATGGGGAAGAGGGAGGGAGGCGGGTGTCACTCCTGGCTGTTGAACTGCTTCTGGAACTGGGCCCTGCTGTACAGTTTAATCAGTGGGCTTGGAGGTGGCTTTCCCTCAAATCTTGGCATCTAGAGCCCTATGGCTCTGCTCCGCCCATCAGCCACGCTAAGCTAATCGCAGTAGCCACCCATTCATTCACTCATTCATTGAGACAGAAGATACAGCCATGGGCAAAAGAAAACCTCTGACCTTATGGACTACTGTCCCAGTGGGGAGACAGGCAAAGAACAATCAAACCAGTAAGGGATGAAGAGCAGCAAGAAAGAGAGGGGGAAAGGGAGGGGGAAAGAGAGGGGGAGAGGGAGGGGAGAGGGAGGGGGAGAGGGAGGGGGAGAGGGAGGGGGAGAGGAGGTATACTAGTTTACTGTGTTGGGGGACGGCCTCCTCTGTAATAAGGTAACAGGTGGGCAGAGACCTGAAGGAGTGATGGAGGAAGGAGCCGTGTAGATAGGTATCTGGGGGAATCACATTCCAGGTGGAGAGAGCAGCACCTGCAAAGGTCCTGAGGCAGGACTGCGGGGGAACCCCAAGCTTGCCAGTGCTGCTGAAACAGGATGAGCAAAGCAGGGGGTTCCCTGTAAGAGAAGAGACCCAGAAGGAGTTTAAGAGCACCAGGTTTGCAGTCACGCATGCCTGGGACCTGCTGTTTAGTAGCTGTCTACACTTAGGCAAATTGCCTAATTCTCCCTACGGCTCATTCTCCTTGTCTATAAAATGGAAGGAACAGCGTTATTGCCCTTGTGAGGTTCCTGTTACTGAACCATACTTGGGTCTGCTTGCCCGAAGCGCAGCAAAGCCAATCCACTGACACTGGGTTGTGGTGAAGAAAAGTACAGTGTTTATTGCATGGCGCCAAGCAAAGAGAACGATGTTCAAAAGACCCGAACTCCCCAGTGGCTTTCAGGGAAGGGGTTTTAAAGACAGTGTGATGGAATGCGTCACAGGATGCGTGATCAGCTCGTGGACAGTTCTCTGATTGGTTGATGGTGAGGTAACAGGGTGATATTTCAGGAATCTCAGTTGTCAACCTTCTGGTCTGGGGTCTACATCCTGGTGGCCAGCATGCGGTTAACTTCCTCCACCTGATGGGGGGTTCAGTATCTTTAAGACAACTCAAGGTCATGGCTCAGATTATTATCTATAGCCTTTGAGGAGGAAGCAAAGGTCCTTTGTTTTTATGGCTAAACTATTATTATTTTGTCTTGCTTGACTGTTTTCCTTTGATTCTGCATGTTCGTTCTGACTTCTCCGATTAAATTTGCTCTTTAGAACTTGGGGAAGCCCTAGGAGGCTAAATCTTTTCCATCAGCAAGAGACATGGGACAAGGGGTTGGGGCGGGGAGGTCTATCCCCGGGAAGGCCCCACAGGGTCCTGCTCAGTTTCATTCCACATACTTTTATTATACGTACAATGTACATGTTCATTATTTACTTTAACATTTTCCCAAAGAGATTTTTCCAACAACACATGCTAAATTTTTTTCTTTTTTTCCAATTTTTTAAATTTGAATTTTATTTTATTTATTTATTTTATACAGCAGGTCTTTTTTTAAAAAAATTTTTTGGTATGTTTTATTTTCATTTACTTCAATGTATTTTTTTTAAAGATTTAATTTTATTTTTGGCTGCGTTGGGTCTTCATTGCTGCGTGCAGGCTTTCTCTGGTTGTGGCGAGTGGGGGCTACTCTTCATTGCAGCGTGCAGGCTTCTCATTGCGGTGGCTTCTCTTGTTGAGGAGCACGGGCTCTAGGCGCGTGGACTTCAGTAGTTGTGGCACGTGGGCTCAGTAGTTGTGGCTCGCGGGCTCTAGAGTGCAGGCTCAGTAGTTGTGGTGCACGGGCTTAGTTGCTCCGCGGCATGTGGGATCGTCACGGACCAGGGCTCGATCCTGTGTCCCCTGCATTGGCAGGTGGATTCTTAACAACTGCACCACCAGGGGAGTCCCAGTATGTTCTTATTAGTTATCTATTACCCAATTTTTTTTTATTGCAGAAAAATATACATAAAATTGACCATCTTAACCACTTTTAAATTTGCAGTTCAGGAGTATATTCACGTGTTGGGCAGCCATCACCACCATCCACCCCCACAACTACTGTCATCTTGTAAAACGGAAACTCTCCATCCACTAAACTGTAACTCTACATACCCCCTCCCCCCAGCCCCTGGCTGCTACCATTCTACTTTCGATCTCTATGAATTTAACTACCCTAAGTATCTCATGTAAATGGAATTATGTGGTATTTGTCCTTTCATGACTGACTTATTACACTTTTTTTTTTTTTTGGCCAAGCCACGAGGCATGTGGGATCTTAGTTCCCCGACCAGGGATGGAACCCGCTCCCCCCAGCAATGGAAGCGCAGTGTCTTAATCACCGGACCACCAAGGAAGTCCCTGGCTTATTTCCCTTAGCATAATGTCCTCCAATTTCATCCACGTTGTAGCATGTGTCAGAATTTCCCTCCTTTTCAAGGCTGAATGATATTCCATTGTATGTCTATACCACATTTTGTTTATCTATTCATCCATAGATGAACACGCTTTGGCTGTTGTGAAGCATGCTGCTGTGAATGTGGGTGTACAAATATCTCTTCAAGACCCTGTTTTCAATTCTTTCAAGTATATACCCCCAAGAGGAATTGCCACATCATATGGTCGTTCTATTTTTAATTTTTTGAGGAACCTCCCTACTGTTTTCTGCAACATCTGCACCCTTTTACAGTCCCACCAAAAGTGCACAAGGGCTCCAATTTCTCCGCATCCTCACCAACACTTGTTATTTTCTGGGATTTTTGGGATAGCTCACATCCTACTGGGTGTGAAGTATCTTTTTTTTTTTTTTTTTTTTCCTATACGCGGGCCTCTCACTGTTGTGGCCTCTCCCGTTGCGGAGCACAGGCTCCGGATGCACAGGCTCAGCGACCATGGCTCACGGGCCCAGCCGCTCTGCGGCATGTGGGATCTTCCCGGACCGGGGCGCAAACCCGCGTCCCCTGCATCAGCAGTCGGACTCTCAACCACTGCACCACCAGGGAAGCCCAGTATCTTTTTTTAGTTTTATAAAAACATCTTAAATCACATGACAACTGCGTGTCTCCCATGCTGTGTTTGAGGTACATGGGCATCACATACCAGCAATCAGAAATTACTCTCACTGCTTCCCCCATTCCTCAAGGCAGGGGCTTGCCATTGTTACCCCGGAGCTCTGGTACAGGCACCAAAAGCAAGGCCAGAGGAGTGCAGAGCTTGGCTGGGTCTCAGCAAGACAGTTGCCAGAGTCAGGGTCAGGATTCAGTTATCTTCAGACGGAAGCAGAACATTTCTCTTTGAATCAGTACTTCCTCCCACTTTCTTTTCATTTTGAGCAAACAGAAACCCTAAGATTTAAAACCCTTTCCAAGGAGCTCTGAGCTATGGTCAGCGTAAGGAAGCAACTGTCTTGCTTTTAATCTTCAGTTTTGAACCGGAGTCATTGGGAGGTCCCTTGGCTACTGGTCCTTGGAATGGTCTCTGGAATGTGGGCAGATGGTAGCAGGTCCTGTCTCTGCCCATCCCTGTTTGACCCCTGTCTCCGCCAGGCATTGCACACCATATCTGGTCTGGAGGGTTCCGTGTAATCACGCCCCCTGCTCACCCCCTCTGAACTTCTCAGGAACCCACACCCTGCCCTGGCCCCGCTCACTGCACTGTTTGTACACTTCAACCTAGAAGCACGGCACGACACAGCTTCTCTCTCCTCGGGACATACCCCCAGCTCCCTGCTCTTCTTGGCCCCCTGCTCTCGGCTGTCCTCATAACACAGTGCATCCTCCGTGGCTGGCCCACGGGTCTATGACGGTGGGAGAGACGGGCACAGGCCTCACCCTGGAAAAGCCTGGCATAGCAGGAGAAACATAGTAATGACAATCAGCAAATTGAGTGCTGCATTAAGGAAAAACTAAGAGCTGCATTAGATAAAAAGTAAAGGCCCCGAGGCCAAAGGTGGAGAATCGGGAGGAAGAGCTTGCCGCTGAGCCGGGAGCTGGAGGCCCATCGCAAACGTTGCCCTTGCAGGTGAGGCTTGGCGGGGGGAAGGTCCCTGTCCGTAGGGAGAAGGTCTCCGACTGTTGCTGATGGGCTGGCAGGAAGTGTGTTGGGCATCGGGCATCCAGTTACCTCTGCTGGACTTCAGAGGTGCCCAAGACGGGGGTGGTGGTGCCAGTCGGCGGGCCAGGGGACCAGGTCAGGGTCCGTCAGCTGCGATGGCTGCATCACACAGCAGACATTGAACCTAGTCTGGGATAGTCAAGATAAAAGGTTTAGAAAAAGGCATGATTAAAAAAAAGAAAATGAAAAACATTAAAGAAAAAAAAGAAACAAGAAAAGAAAAAGGCATGTGATTTTCTTCCTTGTTTGTTTTTTACTAAAAACAGTAACTCCTCACCAATAACATGATGGCAATAGCTCTCTCCTAGTGATCACGTGGTAGGTGGCAGATGCTTTGCTAAATTCTTAACATGTATTATCTCATTTAATCCTCGGAACAATCTTAGGAGGCTTTATCACTATCTTCACTTTATAGATAAGTCTACTGAGGAGTTTATCTCTAGGGAGGTTAAGTAACTTTAACAAGGTTCAAACGTAGATCTGTTTTACCCAGAGCTCAAATCTTTAGCCACCTAATTCTGCCTAAGTATAGGCATTTTCTTTAAACAGCTGGGATGGGTTTGACCTGGCCACAGGGCTTTCTTTAATTCCCAACTCCTTCACCTCAATTCACATTTAAACCAGTCCTCCAGTTTCTGCCTAAAAAAGCAATGCTTATCATATTTAAATATTTACTAGAAGTCTCCATCTCTGTAATGGTGTATTTCCCGAATAATTTTTCTGATGGGGTCCAACCCCATTGTGAGAATTTTTCAGATTTTAACTATGAGAGGTGATGGTTGCATTAACTAATCTTATTGTGGTAATCATTTCTCACAATATACATATATCAGTTCATTAAGTTGTACATCTTAAACTTACACAATGTTATCTGTCAATTATATCTCAATAAAGCTGGGGAAAAAAAGAAAGAATTTTGGGGAATTCCCTGGCGGTCCAGTAGTTAGGACGCAGCGCTTTCACTGCTGAGGTTGTGGGTTAGATCCCTGGTGGAGGAACTAATATCCCACAGACTGCATGGCCAAAAAAAACACACACACACACACACACAAAAAAAGCAAGAGTTTTGCTGAGGTAAATATTTTTCAAAGTAAATAGGTCATTAAGTAGGGTTAGGAATCCTTTGTTATAAAGAAAGATTTTTGATGAATGGAATTCTCTGTAGCGAGCTTACTGTTTATATTAACTCTAAGTACACCTTTGTATCACCTCTGTCAGGCAATTTACCTTTGCTCACCCTTTGGGAAATGGTTTTATATTTGATAAAGAGGCCCAAAACAGACAATGCATCTCTGCTTTAATCCTTTAGGAAAAATACCTGCCTTTATGTCTGGCCCAACCTTAAAAATCAGGTAAATAACAGAGAGTAGGGACTCCGTAAAACTGTCCCTAAAAAAATGGGCAGAATGGGAAAAACTGTATTTACACTGGTAACTGGGATTAATGTAGACCTCAGAGCTTATAGTGACTTCCTCTGACCTCTCCTGGACACATTTGGGATTGCATGGCTCTCAGGTCCTTTAAAGCAACCAGCAAAATTAGAATTAAAGAAGTTGAAGTATAAAGTGTTTCATCTAAATCCCTCATTTCTTGAGATAAAGAAAGTAAGGAGGGGCTTCCCTGGTGGCGCAGTGGTTAAGAATCCACCTGCCAATGCAGGTGACACGGGTTTGAGCCCTGGTCTGGGAAGATCCCACATGCCGCGGAGCAACTAAGCCCGTGTGCCACAACTACTGAGCCTGCGCTCTAGAGCCCGCGAGCCACAACTGCTGAGCCCATGCACCACAACTACTGAAGCCCATGCACCTAGAGCCCGTGCTCCACCACAAGTGAAGCCACCGCAATGAGAAGCCCGCGCACCACAATGAAGAGTAACCCCCGCTCGCCACAACTAGAGAAAGCCTGCGTGAAACAATGAAGGCCCAACGCAGCCAAGATAAATAAATAAATAAATTAATTAATTAAAAAAAAAAGGTAAGGCCCAATGAGTTTATGTGACTTATCCAAGGTCATTCAGTTACATGGTGGCATATGCAGGACCAGTACCTAGATATGTATTATCTCATTTAATGATAAAACAGCGATGTGCAAATAGTGGTGAACTCCACTGGGATGAATACTCTTTGGATTATCTACAGAGAACCATCATTATTAGAAATGGGAACAACTGGCATAGACAAAGTGGTTGATAACCAAGAATTAAAAATTAGGATTGTTGGGACTTCCCTGGTGGACCAGTGGGTAAGACTCTGTGCTCCCACTGCAGGGGGCCTGGTTTTGATTTCTGGTTGGGGAACTAGATCCCACATGCATGGCACAACTAAGAAGTCCGCATGCCACAGCAGAGATCCTGCATGCTGCAACTAAGACCCGGTGCAACCAAAATAATAAATAGATAAATAAATATTTTTTTTAATTAGGATTGTTTGAGGAAGGTCATAATTGTTTGAGGAAGGTCATGTCCCATATCCTATAATCCCACAATTATCTTCAGTTACTATTTGATGATATATGTAGAGTAACAGAGAAAGATTCAGAGAATTCATTTTCACAAAAAGCTCTTTTTAGTTGCAAATTCCTCTTCTTAATTATGGTTTATTAAAGTTAGTTTGCTTTCCCAGAGGAAATTTTAACTGACTATAGGGAAAGAAAATTGCCCAGGGTTAAAAGGATTGCTCTTTTTAAGAAATGACTCTGCTAGTGTCCCTGCAAAGGCATTTGGGACCCAAAAGAGGTGTGCAGAGGTTTCTGGTGCTTCTTCGGCCATGAGTTCCAGGTCTCCCCTTTGAGGCATATCTGGATTAGAAAGCTGAATGACCACAAATATAAAGTCAACTTATTCCACATTTTGAAAGATCCAGAGGCATAGCATTATCTAGATGAGTAGAATATCATATTTGAGAGCATAAAAGCTTTGGAGCCATGAAGTTAGTGGCTACTTACTAGCTGTGTGAGCTTAGGTAGATTACTTAACCTCTCTGAGCCTCAGTGTCCTCAGCTATAAAATAAGACTCAGAAATGGTACCTCCCCAGAGAGTTGTTTGAGAGTAAACCAGACTGTGTGTGCAAATTCTTAGCACACAACCTGGTACAACAGGCCAAGGGGAGGGATAGTGTTGAGTTTCTCACATGATCCTAAATACACCAAATATTTTTTAAATTTTACTTTATTGAAGAATAGTTGATTTACAATGTTGTGTTAATTTCAGCTGTACAGCAAAGTGAATCAGTTATACATATACATACATTCTTTTTCATATTCTTTTCCGTTATGGTTTATCACAGGATATTGAACATAGTTCCCTGCGCTATACAGTAGGATCTTATTGTTTATCCATTCTATATATAATAGTTTGCATCTGCTAATCCCAATCTCCCAGTCTATCCCTCCCCCACCCTTGGCAACCACAAGTCTGTTCTCTATATCTGCGAGTCTGTCTCTGTTTCGTAGATAAGTTCATTTGTGTCATATTTTAAATATTTATTTATTTACTTATTTTAGCTGCACCAGATCTCATTTGCAGCATGTGAACTCTTAGTTGTGGCATGCATACAGGATCTAGTTCCCCGACCAGGGATAGAACCCGGGCCCCCTGTACTGCGAGCACAGAGTCTTACCCACTGGACCACCAGGAAGTCTTATGTGTCATATTTTAGGTTCCACATATAAGTGATTTCATATGGTATTTGTCTTTTTCTGACTGACTTCATTTAGTATGATATTCTCTAGGTCCATCAATGTTGCTGTAAATGGCATTATTTCATTATTTTTTATGGCTGAGTAGTATTCCATTGTATATATGTACCACATCATTTTTTATTTAAGTATTTATTTAGTTAGTTAGTTAGGCTGCTCTGGGTCTTAGCTGCAGGTTGCAGACTCTTAGTTGTGGCACACAGACTTCTTAGTTGTGGCATGTGGACTCTTAGTTGTGGCATGCAACTTAGGGGCTCTAGTTCTCCGACCAGGGATCGAACCCAGGCCCCCTGCCTTGGGAGCTCAGAGTCTTACCCACTGGACCACCAGGGAAGTCCCTGTACCACATCTTCTTTATCCATTCATCTGTCAATAGGCATTTAGGTTGTTTCCATGTCTTGGCTGTTGTAAATAGTGCTGCTGTGAACACTGGGGTGCATGTATCTTTTCAAATTATAGTTTTGTTGGGATATATGCCCAGGAGTGGGACTGCTGGATCATTCTATTTTTAGCTTTTTGAGGAACCTCCATACTGTTCTCCATAGTGACTGCACCAACTTACATTCCCACCAACAGGGTAGAAGGGTTCCCTTTTCTCCACACCCTCTCCAGTATTGTAGACTTTTTAAATGATGGCCCTTCTGACTAGTGTGAGGTGGTACCTCATTGCAGTTTTGATTTGCATTTCTCTAATAATTAATTAGTGATGTTGAGCATTTTTTCATGTGCCCGTTGGCCATCTGTATGTTTTCTTTAGATAAATGTCTGTTTAGGTGTTCTGCCCAGTTTTCTTTCCTTTTTTTTTTTTTTTCCAGCACCACGTGGCATGCGGGATCTTAGTTCCCTGACCAGGGATTGAACCTGTACCTTCTGCAGTGAAAGTGTGCAGTCCTAACCGCTGGACTGCCAGGGAATTCCCATTCTGACCCCCTTTTTTTTTTTTTCTTTTTCTGCGGTACGCGGGCCTCTCACTGTTGTGGCCTCTCCCGTTGCGGAGCAACAGGCTCCGGACGCGCAGGCTCAGCGGCCATGGCTCACAGGCGCAGCCGCTCCGCGGCATGTGGGATCTTCCCGGACCGGGGCACGAACCCGTGTCCCCTGCATCGGCAGGCGGACTCTCAACCACTGCGCCACCAGGGAAGCCCCATTCTGCCCATTTTTTTTCGATTGGATTGTTTGTTTTTTTGTTGTTGAGTTGTATGAGCTGTTTGTATATTTTGGAAATTAAGCCCTTGTCAGTCGCATCATTTGCAAATATTTTTCTCCCAGTCCATAGGTTGTCTTTTCATTTTGTTTATGATTTCCTTTGCTGTACAAATGCTTGTACATTTGATCAGGTCTCGTTTGTTTATTTTTGCTTTTATTTCTATGGCCTTAGGAGACTGACCTAAGAAAACATTGGTACAATTTATGTCAGAGAATGTTTTGCCTATGTTCTCTTCTAGGAGATTTATGGTGTCATGTCTTTAAGTCTTTAAGCCATTTTGCATTTATTTTTGTGTATGGTGTGAGGGTGTGTTCTAACTTCATTGATTTACATACGGCAGTCCAGCTTTCCCAGCACCACTTGCTGAAGAGACTGTCTTTTTTCCATTGTAAATACAGAAGATCTTAGTGGTGAAAGTTATACTTGTTTTATCCACAAAATTACTAATTTATGTATTTATCATGAAGGCAGTTTCAATTCTATCCCTCAAAGACCTAATAAAATCATCTAAAATGGACAAGACATATGTTCACAGAGGCTTTCAAAAGAGTAGTACGACATCCCCATTCCAATACTTTCTTGTTGTTTGCTTTTTGTGATTTTGTTGTGTCTTCTCCACAATAAAGAGTGCTCCTAAAACTTGGCAGTTAAATTGACTGACTGCGTATGTGTGTATGCGTGTGCGTGTGTGTTTAAACAATTCATAAGCGTGTGATTAGCACATTTCTTCAAGAGGAAACAAATCTTTGTCAATGAGAAACTGAAGGCATGATGCCTCCCTGAGTTAATGAAGTCAACCCAGCCTGTCTTTTGCTGCAATGAGAGAGGGGAAGTGTAATCCTTTCCCATTATATTAGAGCAGAAGTCACAGTGGGGTGCTACTGAGAAAGAGCTAAGGGGACAGGATTCTGGAGTTTTGAAATTCTTCAGCCAGAGCAGTGCTGCATTGATCAGTTTTGCGATTTATCTGCTCCCCTCAGGAAGATTTTGTTTACGCACAATTTTTTTTTGTGTGTGTGTGGCTGAAAAATATTTGAACAATAGAACACAGATCAAGTCCCATTTCCTAATTTTACATATGAGGAAACTGAGGCTCATGGAA
Source organism: Stenella coeruleoalba (assembly GCF_951394435.1). Classification (NCBI taxonomy): domain Eukaryota; kingdom Metazoa; phylum Chordata; class Mammalia; order Artiodactyla; family Delphinidae; genus Stenella; species Stenella coeruleoalba. The sequence goes on from NC_137165.1 coordinate 17,270,137, forward strand.
GTGAAATGACTTACCACTATGTTAGAAGTAGAGCCAAAACTAGTGCCCAGGAGGTGTATTGGTCAGAGGTCGTGGTTGTCCATTATATAAGCCAATGCTGGATAACTCAAGCAAAGGCTCACAGGGGCTGTCAGAATTCATGGGAATCTGAGAGTCAGACCTGGAGACATCAGCAACTAAGAGCCCTCTGGAGGGCCAAGAAGCTGGGCAGTGTTCACAGAAAGTCCAGAAATTGTTTCATAACCAGAGGAGCCTGTTCAAAATATTGATGCCTCTTCCGCCTCGACTGCAATGGATGGCGCCAACCTTTCTTTCTTAGTATCATGTCTTTTTTTTAAATTTATTTAATTTTATTATTATTATTATTATTTGGCTGTGTTGGGTCTTTGTTGCTCCACGTGGGCTTTCTCTACCTGCAGTGCGGGGGCTACTCTTCGTTGAGGTGAGCGGGCTTCTCATTGTGGTGGCTTCTCTTGTTGAGGAGCACGGGCTCTAGACGTGTGGGCTTCATTAGTTGCAGCTTGGGGGCTCAGTAGCTGTGGCTCACGGGCTCTAGAGCACAGGCTCTGTAGTTGTGGCGCACGGGCTTAGTTGCTCCGTGGCATGTGGGATCTTCCCAGACCAGGGCTCGAACCCGTGTCTCCTGCATTGGCAGGCGGATTCTTAACCACTGCGCCACCCGGGAAGCCCAGTATCATGTCATTTGCTCAAGATTCAAAGTCCTCAGGGAAAGTACCTGGTTGACTGAGCTGAAGCCATGCACTCTTGCTGCAGCTGAACTTGAGCCAGGAGAGGCAGATCTGGCCCCTTGAGTTCCCATAGGAGAGCAGCACCGCAATGACCCATGCGCAATCAGGGAGGGATAATGCCCCAGAAGGAAATTTTGGATACGGTTTAGTGGGAATGGATGTGGGCAGCCCATGGGGCAACCACAGGGAGCCTGGTGGCATACAGCGGATTCTGACCACATGGATAGATTGCGCCAAACAGGAAGTGACACAGCAGGGAGGAAAGGATCCTTGTTGATGTTTAACCTGACTCTGACCTTTCCCAGGGTGAGCCTCTTTCCTGCTGTTACATCCTTGGTACAGTTGGGAAAACTCCACCAAATTATCACCGACATGAAACTAGTTATTTAAAAATCCCGTACCCATTGCTGAACAATGGCTCTTTTCGAAAATTATTTCTTAAAATGTAGGTCTACGTCCAAGGTTAGGATAAAGAGCTGGTCGGGTCTTTAGGGAAGTAATGATGGTCTATCAGTCCAGAGAAACAAAACCAATAGGTTGTGTATATACAGGCAGACCTCAGAGATATTGAGAGTTCTGTTCTAGACCACCAAAATAAAGCGAATATTGCAATAAAGTGAGTCACATGAATTTTTTGGTTTCCCAGTGCATATAAAAGTTATGTTTACACTGTACTGTAGTCTATTAAGTGTGCTATAGCATTATGTCTTAAAAAAAGCAATGTAGAGACCTTAACTTAAAAATACTTTATTAGGGGCTTCCCTGGTGACGCAGTGGTCAAGAATCCACCTGCCGATGCAGGGGACACGAGTTCGAGCCCTGGCCAGGGAAGATCCCACATGCCGCAGAGCAACTAAGCCTGTGCGCCACAACTACTGAGCCCATGCACTGCAACTACTGAAGCTCATGCACCTAGAGCCCGTGCTCTGCAACAAGAGAAGCCACCGCAATGAGAAGCCGGCGCACCACATGGAGAGTAGCCACCGTGTGCTGCAACTAGAGAAAGCCCGCGCACAGCAACGAAGACCCAACGCAGCCAAAAAATTTTTTTAAATAATTAATTAATTGATTTTTAAAAATATTATTAAAAAATACTTTATTGGGACTTCACTGGTGGTCCAGTGGTTAAGACTCCATGCTCCCAGCGTGGGGGACCCTGATTCGATCCCTGGTCAGACAACTAGAGCCCGCATGCATGCTGCAACTAAAGATCCCACGTGCCACAACTAAGACCTGGCACAACCAAATAAACAAATACATATTAAAAAAAAATAAAAATACTTTATTGCTAAAACATGCGAACCATCATCTGAGCCTTCAGTAAGTCGTAGTCCTTTGTTTTGTTCTGATTTTTTATTGAAGTATTGTTGATTTACAATGTTTCAAGTGTATAGCAAAGTGATTCATTTTTATGTATACATAAACATATGTACATGTATATATGTATATATTCCAGCGAATGGTAATCTTTTTGCTGGTGGAGGGTCTTACCTTGATATTGGTGGCTGTAGCAATTTCTTAAAATAAGACAACAATGAAGTTGGCTGTATGGATTGACTCTTCCTTTCGTGAATGATTTCTCTGTAACATGAAATGCAATTTGATAGCATTTTACCCACCATAGAACTTCTTTCAGAATTGGAGTCAGTCCTCTCAAACCCTGCTGCTGCTTACAAATTTTATGTAGTATTCTAAATCCTTTGTTGTCATTTCAACAATCTTCACAGCATCTTCACCAGGAGTAGATTCCATCTCAAGAAATCAGTTTCCTTACACTCAGCTGCAGAACAGCATACTCATTCTTCTTTGTGGAATGTGTTGCTACAAATGTTCAATTTGTAAAAAGTGGCAATATCTGCGAGGCGCCATAAAGTGCAGTACAATAAAACAAGGTATGCTGTATATGGAGAGAGGGATGTATTTTCAGGAATTGGCTCACTTGATTGTGGAGGCTGGTGAGTTCAAAATCTGCAGGGTAGGCGGGAGGCTGGAGACCCAGGGAAGCATTGCAGCTTGAGCCCAGTGTGGTCTGCTGGCAGAATTTCCTCTTCTTCTGGAGAAGTTGGTCTTTGTTCTTTCTTTTTTTTTTAATTAATTAATTTTATTTTTATTTATTTTTGGATGTGTTGGGTCATCGTTACTGCACGCGGGCTTTCTCTAGTAGTGGCGAGCGGGGGCTACTCTTCGTTGTGGAGCACAGACTTCTCATTGTGGTGGCTTCTCTTGTGGCGGAGCACGGTCTCTAGGTGCGTGGGCTTCAGTAGTTGTGGCACATGGGCTCGGTAGTTGTGGCTCGTGGGCTCTGGAGCGCAGGCTCAGTAGTTGTGGCACACAGGCTTTGTTGCTCTGCGGCACGTGGGATCTTCCCGTACCAGGGCTGGAACCTGTGTCCCCTGCATTGGCAGGCGGATTCTTAACCAGTGTGCCAGGAGGGAAGCCCGAGTTCGTCTTTTTTCTATCAAGGGCTTCAACTGGTTGGATGAGGCCCACCCACATCATGGTCATCTGCTTTATTCAAAGTCTACTACTTTAAATGTTAATCTCTTCCTAAAAATACCTTCACAGAAACATCTAGAATGTTTGACCAATATCTGGGTACCGTGACCTAACCAAGTTGACACATGAAATTGACCATCACACGTCTCAGAGAAACAGCTGGGAAGGTTTAAAGGACTTTACAGCTAGCTGTAGCCACAGTTGACCTCGGGCAGCCACTTTTCTCTTTGGGTTTCAGTGTCCTTATTTGTAAGGTGAGGGGCTTGAGTTGGGTGGTCTCTAACGGCTTGGGGGTAAAATAGGAAGGTGAGTATAAACACTGAATTTATCCCCTCCCAGATTCTCATGGGGAATTTCCAACAGAGTTTTAAATGGTGAGAACTTGCTTCAGACGTGGAAACCAGGTAGAATCCTATTTATGGGTTTCCTACCCAGCCCCCATTCCCTCCTTCCCAGCAGCACCCCAGCTTTTATTCAGGTTCCCATCTTCCCTCACATAACTGTGTGCTTCCAGAAGAACTGACCTCATGCCCAGCACCAAGAGTTGGCCTGCTTGCCCTGAGAGGACTTTTATCCCCCTGCCATTTATTGGTTCAAGAACCCAGTCAATTAACACACACCGATTCTCTGGACATGGGAACAAGTTCACAAAGGGGTTGGTAACCAGATGCAGCCAATAAGGTGTAAAGAGAAGTTTGCTGTAAGCTTCTGAAAAAGTTACATCCTCCTGCTTGAGAGATACCTACCAGAAGAGGCCATTTGGCTTCCTCTGGATGTGGTCAGGTGAGGCTCCGAATTGTGGCAGCCATCCTGCTACGAGTGCAAGACGAATCCAACTCAGGAGAATTCCAAGAACCAAAGCTAAAGCCCTGGTTGTATCATATCCAACCACCCCTAGTGATGAACTTTTCCAGTTATGGGACCCAATAAATCCTCTTTTTTTTTTTAAGCCAGTTTGAGTGGGGTTTGGGTTACTTGTAACAAACAGAACCCTTACAGACACAACACTATAAAGGATGCCATTGAAATGCTGCTGGACTTGGTGCTAGGCTAATTCTGACAGTGGAGGGTGAGAACAGGCAGACACAGCAGGACGGAAGCCTGCACAGCAGGGCTTTCTCTCTAAGCAGACAGCTGCACCAGGCAGTACCTGCATCCAGTAGGGCTTTCCCCCAAAACAAACAAACGGGGAGACATCACCGTATCTATGAAAAGATGCTGCAAATCCAAAGAAGAGGACCACCCTGGAGAATAAGGAGGAATTCTCCAATTTGAAGTAAGTTTACGCAACATTTTAGAAAATGTATGAAGCGGATGTTATTGTTTAATCTGCTCAGCATCCCTCCCCCACCTCTTTTGACAATTGGCTTCATCCAATGGACACAGGTCTGGGAATGAGACCCAGGGTAGACCGATAAACCTATCCCCGAAATATTTCGTGAAGCCAGAAGAGAGGAATTCTATCGCTTCTTGGGTTACAGAGCTGAAAGGGTATGAATTTGGTGTTACTAATGTTCTTGTTTCTAACCAGAGGGCAAAAATCCAACTGCAGTAGGAGAAAATGAAGCCAGTAAGGCTAAGCAAGGGGAGAGAGAGAGAGAGAGAGAGAGAGAGAGAGAGAGAGAGAGAGAGAGAGAGAGCCGGCACCGTGAAGACCCTGGTTTCAATCCCTCTCTGAGGTCCCTGGAGACATCCTCGTTTCTGAGACTCTGCCTTCATTCTGTCAGCTTCCCCAGTGTCTTTCCAATAAAGTCCCCGTTTCCCTCAAGCCACTTCCAGCTGGGTTTCTGTTTCTTGCATGTGAAAAGGCCCTGGCTCACAGAGCTTCTGCTTCTTGTCCTTATACAGCCAAACTGAAGGGAACATTGGCCAATACAGAGCAAGAAGTCGTAAGGAGGGATCCCTCTGAGATCCGGAAACATTTTCACGGAGAAGGAAACAACAAATGCCAAATGAAAAACTTCTTGGAGGCAGAGCTGCCAAAAATTAATTTAGTGAAGAAGATAAACTTAAGAAATTCACCTAGAACTCAGGATACATATGAAAATTATAAAACCAAAAGTGATGCGGAGGGCTTATTCAGGAGATCCAGGGTAGACATACAGGCTAACAGTTCTTTATTCAAAACCCCTGGAGTCAGATGCGCTTCTGGAGTCGGCATTTGGGGGGTTTTAGAGAGGTGACGTAGTGTATCCACGGATAATACATACATCCCTCATGGGGTCTAGGTCAGCACTCTGCAATCAAAAATATTACATTTCTGCAGTGAAACACTGAGGGACATAAATAAAGACAATAAATAGTCTCATATCATGCCTGGTCAGGGTTTACTGCCAAATAAGTGTTGCCACCTCCTGAGAAAAGTTTTGGTTTTCAGAGAATTTGAAGATTTTGGAATTCTGGCTAAAGGCAACTGTAATAGGAATCTCAAAAAAAGAGCACAGAACTGATAAAATAGGAGAAACATTCAAACAATCAAGGGGCGGGGGGAGCATTCAAGAGCTGAAAATAGTGACACTGAAGTTCAAAAGGTCAAAGAGTGTGAGGTAAAATTGATTTAAACAAGACCTAAATGCACTCTGGTCATGTTTTTAATTTGAAAGATGAAGAAAAAATCTATAAGAATATAGAAAATTCTAATAAATAATTTATTGCATTGATTTAATGACTCTATACCAAACTTTTTACCCTATACACACTAAATATCATTTGCTTCAAACACATATATTACATTTATATAAATTGATCATCTACTGGGCTACAAGGAAAAGCTCAGTTGTTTCTGAAAAATAACTTGACCAACGTCGCCCAGCTGTTAGGTGATGGAGGTGGGTATTCAATCCAGAGCTCCACCTCTTTACTTCTTCTAATATCTTAATATTCTCCATGGACAACAAGGGGGTAGTAATTCATTTCCAGGCACTTGATCACAGAGATAAGTATTAAACTTGAGGATAAGGTCTACAACTGGCTAAATGTTCAGAACCATGTAACTATTCAATAAATGTTAGTTGGTTAAATAAATGAGTGAATGAGCTAATAAAAACATGAAATAAAAAAAAGCTCACCAAGGAATTTTGTATTTTACACGGGAGGTGCTCAAAGACACCACTCTTTTTTAGAACACATCTGAGACACGGTTGGGGAGGGCAGCTGTTTCTTTATAAAGCAAGCGATGTAGCCACGCTGCTATTAGGCACCATTAGAGGAAGCATTAAGACAAGGATGTACATGCGACCAAACTGCAGTAAAACTTCCCTAGGGTGACAGGGATCAACGGGAGATGGGGCCTCGAGAGCCTTAATGGGCTTCACTTACTCCCCCTCAAAACTTTTTAAGCTTCCCCCATGGAGACCAACCCCAGAATAATGCACATTTAATTCAGCTACTAATGCAGGAAAATCAATAGCTCCGCACCACAGATAGTTTATTACACATAATCTCAAGTTTAACACATAAATAAATAATATACATAAACCATGGCATTTAAAGAGTACAATTTGGGGCTCCTTTTTTCCCCACAAATCAAAATACTTCTTATATCTTACTAAATATTTCACGTTAAAAATGATAAAGATTTTTTTAAAAATCTAGGCTGGAATCACTTGGAAAATTTTTCCTTTAAAATAATCATTATGGGGCTTCCCTGGTGGCCAGTGGTTAAGAATCCACCTGCCAATGCAGGGAACACGGGTTCGAGCCCTGGTCCGGGAAGATCCCACATGCTGTAGAGCAACTAAGCCTGTGTGCCTCAACTACTGAGCCTGAGCTCTAGAGCCTGCGAGCCACAACTGCTGAGCCCACGTGCCACAACTACTGAAGCCCGCGCACCTAGAGCCTGTGCTCCACAACAAGAGAAGCCACCGCAATGAGAAGCCTGTGCACCACAACAAAGAGAAGCCTCCACTCACTGCAACTAGAGAAAGCCTGCACGCAGCAACGAAGATCTAACGCAGCCAAAAATAAAATAAATAAATTTAAAAAAATAAAATAATCATTATGATGGCTTTTATTTTAATAATACTTTACAAGTTGTTTTCATATACCTCACCATATTTTGAGCTTCCTCCTCACATCCTTGTGAGTTAGATGGGACAAGTAAACCTATTTAGCAGATGAAGAAACTTGAGAGGTGAGGAGAAAAGTCCAGCTTATAAGACCTGGAAGTCTAACACCTAGCCAAAGGTATTTTTAGTCCTAACAGGGACTTGGTTCTGTTTGGAGCTGGTGGGGCTGGAAGCAGTTTTACCCTGAATTGTGTCTACCGCTGGAATTCGCGCATGTCTGGACTTGGTAAATTAGGCTCACCAGAGTCTTAGTTTTCTGGAAGCTTGTTTTGTAGGCTTTTGGAGACCTCAGGTAGAGAGAGTTGAGTTAATCATACCCCTTAATTCATGGCACATCACCATCATCTTCTTCTTCAAGGAATTGCTCTTATTTTGTTCAATTATAGTTTTCCTTTTATGCCCCATCCCCACTCCTTTTATATAAAGTTCAAAACAGGCAAAGCTATTCTCTAGTTACCAGGGTTGGGGGGACCACTGGTGTTCCTGAGGTGGTGGTAATGCTTTAGTTTTTTATCTGTGTCATGGTTATATAGAGTTACTCACTTTGCAAAAATTCATTGTGTTATATACTTGTGATTGGTGTGGGGTTCTAGATATATGTTACAGTTCAATAAAATTTTACTTTAAAAAATCCTGCTGGCATTTTTAATGGAATTACATAAATGTGCAGATTAATTTGGGAGAGAACTGACAACTTAGAATTGCTAAGTCATCTTATCCATGACCATGTTGCTAAAATTTTATTGAGGGATACTTGTCATGAGGGATTAAAGTCTGTAGTTTTTTTGTTTTTGTTGTTGCTGTTTTTCTTGCAGTGTCTGAATTTAGCATCAGGAAAATGCTGGCCTCATGGAATGGGTTGGGGAGTGTTCACTCCTTTTCATTTTTCTGGAAGAGTTTATCAAGTATTGGTATTATATCTTCCTTAAACATGTGAGAATTCACCAGTGAAGCTACCTGGGCCTGAAGTTTTCTCTGTGGGATGATTTTTAACTTCAGATTCTATTTCTTTAACAGATATAGGGCTATTCAGGTTATCTATTTCTTCTTGAGTGAGCTTTGGTGGTTTGTGTCTTTCAAGAAATTTGTCCAGGGAGTTCCCTGGTAGCCTAGTTATTAGGATCCCTGGTTTTCACCGCCGTGGCCTGGATTCAGTCCCTGGTAGGAGAACTGAGATCCCTGGAATCTGTGCAGCGTGGCCAAAAAATAAAAAAGAAAAAGAAATTTGTCCATTTCATCTAAGTTGTCAAATTCATTGGCATAAAGTTGAATTACCTTATTATCTCCTTAATATCTATAGAATATGTAGGGATGTCAGCTCTCTCATCCCTGTTTTCTCACTTCTGTCTTCTCTTTTTTTGCTGATTAGTGTGGCTAAAGGTTTTTCAGTTTTATTGATCTTTTCAGAGAACCAGCTTTTGGTTTCATTGATTTTTTTCTATTGTGTTTCTTTTTTCTAGTTTACTGATTTTCACTCTAGTCTTTATTATTTCCTTTTTTCTGATTACTTTGGGTTTAATTTGCTCTTCTTTTTCTATACCCTTAATGTGAAGCCAAGAAAATTGATATGAGACCAATAGATCAATGGAATAGAATGGAGTCCAGAAACAGAGCTGCACATACACGAACAACTGATTTTTAATAAAAGTGAAAAGACAACTCAGTGGGAAAAAGATAGTCTTTTCAAGAAATGGTTCTAGGACAATTTAGATATCCATATGCAAAAAAAAGAATTTTGATTCCTGTCTCACAACATATACAAAAATTAACTCAAACGTATCACAGACCTAATGTAAAACCTAAAACACTAACATTTCTAGAAGAAACCATAGGAGAGAAGATTTGTGATCTTGCAGTAGGCAAAAATTTCCTAGCTTCTGTCTGAAAAAGTTGTACATTCTATTTTTATTCTTCTGGGGTTTACTTCTCACACATTAATATGTATACTCACCTCCATTTAACTTCTTAATCTTATTAATAACTATTTGTTTTCTCCCAAAGAGACACGGACCAGGTACTTTTCACTAGCTCTGGTCTTTTTTATTTCTGCTCTTGGTATTGTCTGGAGATTGGGTTATGGCTTATTATATTCTTTTTCTTTTCTTTTTTTTTTAAATTTATTTATTTATTTTTTTGGCTGTGTTGGGTCTTCATTTCTGTGCGAGAGCTTCCTCTAGTTGTGGCAAGCGGGGGCCACTCTTCATCGCGATGCGCGGGCCTCTCACTGTCGTGGCCTCTCGTTGCGGGGCACAGGCTCTAGACACGCAGGCTCAGTAGCTGTGGCTCACGGGCCCAGTTGCTCCGTGGCATGTGGGATCTTCCCAGACCAGGGCTCGAACCTGTGTCCCCTGCATTGGCAGGCAGGTTGTCAACCACTGCGCCACAAGGGAAGCCCCTTTTCTTTTTTGTCATCATTTATTCAGCTAGCAAAGAACTTGACTAATTTATTTCCATGCCATATATTTCAAAACATTCTCTGGCTTTATTTTTCTCCTTGCTGGAGAACTCCCTCCAACAATGTCTTCAGATGAGGTCTTTGTGTGAGAAATCTTCTGAGGGTCTCCTAGAGCACCTGACACTATCTTCAATTCATTCCTTCACTCAAAAGATAGCTTAGCTTGATATAAAATTCTAGGGTCAAGATTCCTTTCTTTCAACATTTCAGAAGCATCTCTCTAGTGTCCTCTTGCATCCTATTGAGGATTCTGACATCAGCCTACTTCTTGTCCCCTTAGAGATTATCTGCTTTTCTCTCTGGATAGCTCCATGAAAACGAGACCTCTGCTTTACTCACGGCTTCATGTTTAATGCCCAGATCAGTCCCCAGCCCAGTCCTTCAGTCAGCATTTGCTGGATGAGTGAATGTTATATCATTCTGCCTCCAGGATTAGTGTTACTGGCAGTTGTGTGCTTACACTGGTGAGCAAGGTAGGCAGGTGTGGTGTGATGTGACAAGAAAGCCACATAGAAGCCTCAACTATTCTTCCAATGTTTATAATGACCAGTTGAAATTATGGCCCCCTGGTTCAAAGTCAATGTCACATTCAAGAAGCAGAGGACAAGAATTAATTTAAAAGAAATTTTCTCCCCCTCTCTCCCTCCTCCACAGGGATTTATTATTCCAGCAACTCCTTCCCCTATGTTCTTTTTCTGTTTATTCTCCGTATCTGCTTCAAGAAAGTTGTCTCTGACCAAAGTGTACAGTGAGTGGAAGCTGGGGACATGGACAAAGGAGGCAAGAAGTTAGTCTGGCAGCTAGAGAATCGGAGGGAGGCCTTCTGTAAAAACCCTCTTGTTCACAATTTATATTCCTGAAACTCTACCCTGGCATTAGGTGTCTGCTGAGTATTTCCTTCTAGCTGGAACACTTCCCTCTCAGTCTATTCAACATCTACTTGCCTACAGCTCAGATGTTACCTCCGTGGGGCCTGAGATAACAATTAGGTACTCATCTACACATTATATTTGAGTCCCTACTGCTTGGTAATAAAAATATGCTTCATTTCACCCAGGTGATAACATGTAGTGTTTGGAAGGGACTTCAGGGAAGGTATGATCTGCCCCCCAGCCAGTGCTGGCGGTTTCTCAGCCCTGCATAGTAGATTCAGACCCTAGACCAATGAGATCAGAATACCTGCAGGTTGGGCTCAGGCATCAGGAATTGGTAAAAGCTTCCCAGCTGAGTGTATGTGCAGCCAGGAGTGAGCATCACTGCTCCAGCATCCTAACTAGTGGATATCCCAGAGGCACCATCGTGCACTGGAATACAGCACAAAATATAAGGACTTCGGGTTTTTAGTTTCAAACCAAAGTTCAGAGATTTTCCAGGTATATGATCATGGACAAATTAATATTTCTGTGCTTCAGTTTCCATATCTATAAAGTGGGAATTTGAAAATACACCATCAGATCTAACTGCAGAATATACATGGACATCCACACTTCCATTAAGTAAATTTGAGAATACATAGGAAATTGCTTATACAATTTCTTATCTATCTGTCTATCTATCATCTTTACAATCTGTACATATATTCTTTCTGTGATCAAGATTAAAGTAATTTGTGGGACTTCCCTGGTGGTCCAGTGGTAAAGAATCCACCTTACAATGCAGGGGATGCAGGGTTCTATCCCTGGTGGGGGAACTAAGATCTCACATGCTGCGGGGCAGCTAAGCGTGCGTGCCACAACTACTGAGCTCGCATGCCTCAATGAGAGAGCCCACGTGCCGCAAACTACAGAGCCCAGGCACTCTTGAGCCTGCGGGCCACAACTAAAGAGAGAAAACCCGCACTCCACAACTAAAGAGAAGCCCATGCCACAACAAAAAGCCCGCACCCTGCAACGAAAGATCCCGCGTGCCGCAACAAAGACACAATGCAACCAAAAAAATAATAATGATAATAAATAAATAAATAAATAAAATGTATTCTTGAAAAAAAAGATTAAAGTAATTTGAAAGCCAAAATTTTTTAAATAAATAAAATAAAATGGAGATAATAAAACACGCCATCCTCTTAAGGTGGTTGTGAGGGTTACAGGAGAGAAGCAGTATAAAACACTTAGCATAATGCTGGTACATTGCTAGTGGTAACCAACCTTCAAGACCATCCCAAAGATTCTCACCACCTAGTATTCATCCCTATGTGTAGTCTCTTCCCACGTGACAATTACAGAAATAACAGAGAGGGATGTCTCTGGTACTACATGGAGAGGCCCTCAGTGGGGGAACTGAGGCCTCCTGCCAGCAGCCAGGTCAGGGAACCATCTCGAAGCACATCCACCAGCCCCAATTAAGCCTTCAGATGACTGCAGCCCCCGCCGGGATCTTTGCAACCTCGGGAGAGATCCCACGCCAGAACCACTCCTCTAAGCCACTCCTAAATTCCTGACTCACATAACATGCATGAATTAACAAATGTTTATCCTTTTAGGCCGCTATGTTTTGGAGTAACTTGTTATGCAGCAATAGATGAGCAAAACACGCAACAAATCTATCGTCATTATTATTATAAAGCACTTCCTAATTTTGAGCTGAAATCCATCTTCTCATAATCTCCACCCTCTCTTCCAGTTCCGTTTTTTTTTTTTTCAAGCCACATAGAAAGAATATCATCTTTCTTCCTCATGGTCAAAATGTTCAGTGACTATCTTCATGCCCACAGTTTAATTAATCAGACCTTAGCTGAAGAACAGTCATTGTGCCAGGTACTAGGGTTGCAAAGAAGAGTAGGACAGGGACTCTGCTCAGCCAACATCCCTCCTTGTGAATGAAGGGACTTGGCTCCCAGGTGCAGGAAGAGGAAGTCCCGATGGAGGCATGGCTGGTTCTACTTAGAGAAGTGAGGGAAGGCTTCTCAGAAGAAGTGGCAGGAGCTGAGGCCTAAGGGATGAATAGGAGTTCTCCAGGCAGATGAAGGCGAAGGCTTTCCAAGCAGAAGTTACAGGCAGCAGACCCCACACCTTCACCCCTCCACCTAAGCCCTTTCTCCTCCAGGGCACTCATCTCCTCCTCTTGTCCAACTTTTGGCACAGTTTTGAGTCCCTCCACTGCCCCATCCCCACCCCCAATCTGAGTAATTCCACTCAGGACACACCCTTTCCTCTCACATGACGGGGCATCCAGACAGAGCCAAGCCTCCTCCAGGGTGGTCTGACCAGTGTGAGGTAAATTCAGCCATTCCCTTTCTTTTTCTGGAAGTTCCACTGGGTCCAGAGCTGCCTGAGGTTTTCCTGGCACCCACATCCTCCTGCTGACTCATGATGGGCCTACAGGCGTCTGGACTGCTAAGTCCCTTTTCACACGTGCGCCTGTTAAACCACATCTCACTCAGCTTTGTACTTCTGCTGTCGTTTTGTTTTTACAATTTTTCCTGGGTATTTTGAAGTTTGATAATTTGATCTATGCAAACTGCTAATCTCAGCTCCTGGTTGGCAGGGGCCACACAGAAGCAAACTGGACCACAAAAACTCACTTTAGAACACGCCCTGGAAACAGAAGCCTTCTGTCATTCTAAGGCCATTGTGGTTAGGGGTGATTCAGACTGACTGCAACTCCAACCAGCTTCAAAGATCTCACCGGATAAGAGCCTGTCTTGGATTTGGGGATGCCTTCGATGAGGGAAAGGCCATGGTGGGGTGGGGTATGGGCTGTGATGCTTTACAGATGGAAGGGAATTGGAAGGGGATGTTTGTCTGGTTCCCCACGGTTCCCACCTTCCCCAGTCAGGGAGAATCGGGCCATTGTCTAGGTGGAACGCTTGGCTTGTTTATCTTCTTAGGCCCAGTTTGGTACGAGGTTTTCACTCAGTTTTTCTTCTACCCAAAAAACAACCACAGGAAGGGGCTGACCTGCCTTTGGCAAGTGTCCAATCCATGTTCTCCTTCTCCATTTCTCTGCCTCTTTCCTCTATCACCGGTTTCTAAGAGAAAATAAGAAGAGCAAGCTTCCCCTTTTGTCCCATCAAGGCAACATTTAATCATTCATTCATTCAACTAGTGTTTATTGAGTACCTACTATGTGCCAGGCATTGTTCTGGGTGCTGGCAGTCCTAATGTGAAAGACACAGCCCCTGGCATCAAAAGGTCACAGTTCTGGGAGGAATCTCAGTAGTGTTAGAGGCAAACCAGAGGAGGTGAGAGCACATGGTAGAAGCATTTGACCCAGCTTGGGAGGAATTAGAAAAGTCTTCCAGGAGAGGAGACACATAAGCTGATTTTTTTTTAACTTTTTATTTTATATTGGAGTATAGCCAATTAACAATGTTGTGATAGTTTCAGGTACACAGCCAAGGGACTCAGCCATACATATACATGTATCCATTCTCCCCCAAACTTCCCTCCCATCCAGGCTGACATAGGCTGATCTTAAAGGTAGAGTTAAAGTTAGTCATGGAGAATAATCATTATTATCATAGCTTTTGTTAAACATCTTCTCTGTGCCAGGCACTGTGTTAGAATCTTTACCTATATATTATTTTATGTTAATCCTTGCAACACCACTAAGAGGTTGCTACTGTAATTATTCCAGCTTTATGAATGAGGAAAGTGAGGTTTAGAAAGGTCAATTTGCTCACGGTTTTACAAAGAATAAATAGCAGAAGTGAGATTTAGACTCAGATTTCTCTGACTCTGGAGCTCATTCTTTAACCCAGGGCTGCTGTGTATAGCTGTGCATGTTGTTCACTGCACAACTCCAGGCACGGCCCTGCTCTTAATGACGCATTATGCATGGGAAGGATATCCAGGCAGAAGAATCTTCCTTTACAGAAATACGAGAAAGCAACCTAGATTTGGGAAACTGGCTCTGCAATGTAGCCGTGTCAGGGGCTAAGGAACTCCTTGAAGATGGGCAGCTCCTTTTGCACCTCCCGTGATTGCTATTGGAACTAGCTATTAGCATCTTGGGAGAGCTCCTGGAGCCTTGTATATGGTGAGGGACCCACTTCTTCCTTCTCACAGAGCAGTGGAACTCTCTGCCAGAGGTGACACGGATGCGCTTAGTTCCCTTCTGAGCTGTTGGTCACACACACTTTCCAGTTCATAGGCTGCATGTGGTCCCAGGTTCATGAATTTCAAAACACCAGATGGAGGCGTTTGAATCTTTCTGCTGTGCTGTAATATTTTCAATAAACCTTGGACAACCGTAATGACAACAACAACAAAAACTTTATTTACAAAAACAGGCAGCTGGCCTGCGGTCTATAATTCACCAATTTGATTTTTTAAAATATTGCATTGAAATATCACTTCCCTTGAGTATTGAGTTTTCCAGCATCCCTTTCACTCACCTCATCCCAGCCCCTGCCCTGCTTAATTTCGCATGTGTCCCTTGACTGGATGCTAGTTCAGAAAAACCAGCATCTATAAATCTTTTGGGGAACAAACCAAAAAAAAAAAATGTATAAGATGATATTGGGGAATATTGTTACTCTTTAGGTGATAACGGTTTTGTAGTTATGTAGAAGATGTCCTTATATTTTGGAGATGGCTTTGGCAAAAAGTACACTATATATATACACACATACACATATATATACATACACATGTATATATATAAAAATAGAATAACAATTGGATTTCGGTGGTAGGTATATGGATGTTAATCGTACTCTTCTTCCAATTTTTCAATATGTTTGACACCTTTCATGATAAGTGGCTTTTACAAAATCTTATATAAGCCAAACTTTTACAATAATATAATAGACTGAAGACTGCCTGGAGGAGGATGATTGCCCCACACTGGGGAGGGGGACAGAGACACCTCACTTGCTCTGAAACTAACCCAACCCTACTCCTTTCAGCGCCTCCCCACCCACCTTACCTGCTGCCTGTCCTTGCTCCAGACCCATGAGGAATGGGGGGTAATGGCACAATAAATTTTCAACTTAGGCTGAAATACAGAATTTCAAATGAAGAAGGTTCTAATTAATAAATATCATTTCGCCCACTTCTGTGTTGTCTTCTTTCTCGTGGTATTTCCCAGGAGTGTGCAGTGTGAAACAGGCGGGCCCCACATCAGACCCAGGAAAGAAAGGAAAACAGGATCCGTTTTTATTACATAAGGCAGAGGTTGTCACAAGTGGGCCTCTGACCAGCAGCAGTAGCGTCAGCTGGGACCTTGTCACAACTCCTGGCTGCCTACCTCAGACCTGCCAAAGCTGAAACTGCGCTGCGGCCTGGCAATCTGTTTTAAGACGTCCTCCAGGTAATTCTGATACATTCTCAAGTTTGAAAACTACTAATACAAAGACATGCAAAAATGCTTATAAATAGACTTCTTAAATTTGGTTCTCAGTAGACTTAATAGATTTTTTGTCTGGCTGGTTTTTGATTTTTGGTGTTTTGTTTCGTTTTGGTCTTGGCCACGCCATGTGGCCTGCGGGATCCCAGTTCCCTGACCAGGGACTGAACCCGCACCCTCGGCAGTAAAAACATGGAGTCCCAACCACGGGACCGCCAGGGAATTCCCCATATATACTCCGTTCTATTCCACGGTGATGGATATCCATTATAAACAGGTCTAGAGTGACATTCACCTGTGTATAATTCTGATGAGGAGGTTCCATTACAGTGTGCTCAGAACCTGTAGCAAGTGCTTTATTTTTTTGTTTCTTTTGTGGTACGCGGGCCTCTCACTGTTGTGGCCTCTCCTGTTGCGGAGCACAGGCTCCGGACGTGCAGGCTCAGCGGCCATGGCTCACGGGCCCAGCCGCTCTGCAGCATGTGGGATCTTCCTGGACTGGGGCACGAACCCGCGTCCCCTGCCTCGGCAGGCGGACTCTCAACCACTGCGCCACCAGGGAAGCCGTAGCAAGTGTTTTAGAAAACTGCCCGTGTCACTTTCAGGAGTCGGTCTCAGGGCATGTGAACCCAAGACAGTGTTGCCAAGTCTGTGGTGTCTTTGGACCTTGAGTGTCTTTTTAAGCTTGGCCGTATATTTCAGAGAGTCGGGACAGCTATAATGTAGGTGTCTTATTACAGCCATTTTCAAGTTTTTCTGAGGCCTCAAACGATTTTATTAAAAAAAGAAACAGTCAGTCCGATGAGGATGTTGGGAGCAGGCTCTGGGGAGGGGGTGATGTACTTTTTCATCACGTAGGGCTGCTAGTCGGCCCCTACTTCTACATCCAGATCCATGCCGGGGAGCCTATGACAGCCAGGGTCCTCTCTTCCTCCCCGACCCCCAGACCACTACAGCCTCCATTTGGCCTCAAAACATGGAGCTACCACTGTTCCCAGACACAGCTGTCCCAGCTGCACTGACATCACCCCTTTGGGCCTTCCCATGATTTAGGCATAAAGTAAACACGGATGTGGCAGGTGAGCAGCAGGAAGGCCAGGTGCACTGAGATTTCATAGAGGCAGGAAGTGTCCACGTTGTGCGATATTACGATGCTAGTTTACCTAACAACAATCAAAAGGCAATTCTTACCACTGGCTCTGGACACCCCACCCCGAAGCCCCACCCAGGTGGGAATGGTCCTCTTCCACTTAAAGCCTGGGCAGCCTCATGAATGGGCTCCTTTAATCAGGTGCAAGAGGCTGCAGGCTCCTGATTAGGCAGCATCCCCATGTCAGTCAGAGAATATCACCTTCTAAAACCAAAGTGAATTTTGAATCATGTGTATAAAGTATGCTAATGGTGACATGTAAATGTGTTTCTGACATTTCTCTAATATCAGCAAGGAGGAGACTTCCCTGGCGGTCCAGTGGTTAAGGTTCCATGCTTCCACTGCAGGAGGCTGGGGTTCAATCCCTGGTTGGGATACTGAGATCCCGCATGCTGCACAGCGTGGCCAAGGAAAAGGAAAAAAAATAATATCAGCAAGGGGACTAAAGTATAACATAAATTGTGATTCAATCATTGCAATGGGTCTGAGTTAATTCACCCATGGTGTGGAGGGCCTTTGCCAATGTTTGTGTCTATCTATCATCCAAGCCCTCCCTCTGTTTGGGGGAACTTCCCACTGCGTGAGTCAAAGTAAGCCTCATGCCCCACAGGGAAGCAGAAAGGTCTAGGGACTAATCTCTTTCCCCACGTGCTCTTCGAATAAGAGCAAATGACCTAGGATAGCCAATCAGACGCTCTCACCCTAAACTTTAAATTGTGAATAAACGAAGCAAAGATGAATGGAAAGTTAGGATACGTGTGCGTTGGAAGGACTGGGCTGAGGTATTCTGGTTGGATTGTTCCTGCTAAAAGATGAGTATCCTGTATTCTGCTCCTTAGGCCCTGGCCCTACCTCAGTTTTTGCCTAGTCTCCAGCTTCTTGTAAGTTCTTTGTAGCCCTACAATCTCTTTTCTGTTTACAATAAACCAGAGTTATTTTCTGCTGCTCACAACCAAGAATTGACTATACACACATGTTTTGAATGCACAGTCCCAAGTCCATTTCCAGGTGTTGTAGGGATACCGAGATGACTACAGGCTGGAACGTGCTGCAAGCGGTGGATGAGAACACAGGCTCTGCAGTGACACAGGCTTGAGTTCCAATCTTGGCTCTGTTCCTTACTAGTTGGGTCATCTTCCACATGTTCCTTATCTTCTCCTGGCATCATTTCTTCATCTATAAAATGGGGCTGCTGCTCACAAGGTTGTTATGAGGGTTAAATAAAATAAGAGTGGTAAAGGGCTCAGCATAGTGCCTGGTATGGAAAAGTACGTGATAAATGTTGGCTCTGATGATGATCTTTTTTTTTTTTTTTGCTGTACACGGGCCTCTCACTGTTGTGGCCTCTCCTGTTGCGGAGCACAGGCTCCGGATGCGCAGGCTTAGCGGCCATGGCTCACGGGCCCAGCCGCTCCACGGCATGTGGGGTCTTCCCAGACCAGGGCACGAAGCCGTGTCCCCTGCATTGGCAGGCGGACTCTCAGCCACCGCGCCACCAGGGAAGCCCGATCTTTTTTTTTTTTTGGCAGGGGGTGGGGGTGGGGATGATTCTTAACTTCAAGGAATTTGTAGTCTTGAGTCTGGCTCATAGTCACTAGTTCCTCCCAAACTTCCATGGTAGAGATACAGGGACAGATACTATCACGACAAAACGTAATTATCTGCATGGGGTCTAGAAAACAGAGAGGCATAAGTACATTAGTCAGTCATTTAACCAATAAGATTGAGAGAGGGTTATTCGGGTCTTTATTGAGCTCCTATTATGTGCCATGGCCTTCACTAAGCATGGCTTCAATGGAGGAATAAAGCTATATTTGGAAAAAACACACACTCTTTAAGAGAGCCAGGTTAATTCTCCAGCCTAGAAGAAGTAAATTCCTCTCAAAGCCATCCTCTTTCAAATGCACTTCTGAATATTAACTAGTTTATTTTCCAGGGACTTTAAGGCCAGGAAGTAGATATCCTGTAAGTCTGGTTATTGTGAATCATTTCCCAGATTCTGGGCTTCCATGAAAAATTAAGTTTCTAAACTTGCAAAGATGAAGCCCCGATCCACCACTGACATTTGACCCCACTAAGAAGCAGACAGCCTGTGAGACCTACTCTGTGCAGAGACATGCACAACCCAAATTTTTTTTTTTTTTTTTTTGCGGTACTCGGGCCTCTCACTGCTGTGGCCTCTCCCGTTGCGGGCTCCAAACGCACAGGCTCAGCGGCCATGGCTCACGGGCCCAGCCGCTCCGCGGCATGTGGGATCTTCCCGGACCGGGGCACGAACCCATGTCCCCTGCATTTGCAGGCGGACTCTCAACCACTGCGCCACCAGGGAAGCCCCAACCCAAATATTTTTTGAGCATGTCCTGTATGCCAGCCACTGGGTGAGGCACACAGGAAATGCAACAGCAAATCAAAGAGGATGGCCCCTGTTCTCTTGGTGCTTACTCTGTGGTGGGGAAGGGAGCTATTTACCAAAGAATTACATAAACAGTCATGCCATGGCAAATTGTGATAAGTTCTCTGTAGGAAAAATGTAGGGACCTATGAGGTCATGTGGTAGGGGGCACTGACCAAGCCTAGATGTTGGGGAAGGTATTCATGGGTAAGATCCCATTTGAGCTATGATCTTAAGGATGTGTAGTGGTCAAAGTGAGGAAGGAAGGAAGGAGCAGGTTAGGCAGAAAGAACACAGATGAAGGTGCTGCAGTGGGAGGGAGCAAGGCCTAGGTATCTACCTCCTGAGTGGTTGGGGAAACATGAGAAAATACCTGTAGTCTTCAATAAATATGAGCTGATTGAATAAAATAATAATGTTAATAAAAACTAACAATTATTAAGCCCTTATTATGTTGTAGGAACTTTTAAAGTGTATGAATAAGGTTAATTAACACTAGCTGCTATAGCACAGAAGTCCCAAATCTCTGTGGTTTAGCACAACAAAGATTCATTTCTTCCTCAGCTCACAGTGGGTTGGGCAGCTCTCCTGGGCAATCTCCTCCAAGTGGTGACTCAGGGATCCAGGCCTCTTCCACCTTATAGCTCTATAACCCCCCAGGGCATCCTTAAAATTCTTCCTTAGATCTTTTCTATTACAACCACCCAACTAGTGAAGAGAGAGAGTATGGAAGATTGTGTGAGGTGTTTTGGGGCCAGGTTTGTAAGTGGCGTACATCCCATCTGCCCTCATTCAGCTGGCTAGAACCCTGTCATACGGCCCTAATCTGACTGTCATGGAGGCCAGTGTGCAGTGTGACTGCAAAACCCGCTCTCTTGACCATACATAATATTTGCTGATAAATCTTTATCAAGAGGCAGACTGAAGTGCTTGTTTGTACACTGTACTATTCTGGATGAAGCACTAACAGAATTAGATAGAGATGGTTACCAGATTTGGGAGTTTACACTCAAAAAGCCAGCTCTGGCCCGGAAACTCACAAGTATGGTACATTCTATTGAAGAAAACTGGTAAACCCAGGCAGAGATTGTCAATTGCCGGGGAAGGGAGATGGGAGCAGGGAAGAGATTTCAAATCTCTGTGGGTGCTTGTGTACTTTGAATAAGAATATTCTAAGATGACCGTTGTTTTAATGTGTTTTAGTTATGATCCATTTATTTTGAAATTTTGAATACAGTTGGGGTGGGGTGTGAAAAGAGATATTTATATTGTTCTAAGGGGATTAAAAGAAGGTTGAGAAGCTGCCTAAGGATAGGAGTAATTTACAAGGGGCTGAATTTATGTGGGAAAGAAATAAAGGAACAGGCACGATTCCTTCCCTTCCTTCTTCTCCCAAGCTGACCACATTTTACATGTTCTAAACTGATGCAAATTTCCTATCCAGTCTAGACTTTGGCCTCTGGAGGGACCAGATTAGGGAAAGAGAAGACCAGGAATGAAGAACTAGAGGGAAAGAAAGAGAGGAGACTCTCACATAACAAAGTTGCTTAAGAACATAGGGAAGGGGAAGAAGCCATCAAAAGCCAAATGGAGTACTTAAAAACGGTACCCAGACTACGTTTAGGTGTCAGAAAGTGTTCCTGGGTGGTTGGAGAGCCTAAAGGACTGAGTATCAAAGAAGGGAGAAATAGTTTGGTGATTTGAAGAGTGTGACATTACTCTAGACAGGACTTCAAGATCTGAGGTGGTGAGAGTGATTGATGGATAACAAAGGTAAATAAGGTACATTGAGGGCTGCTACTCACACAGACTGTGACGTGCAGTTTACCTGCTTTTACTTTACTATTTTATTTTACTTTACTTTTATTTTATTTTACCTGCTTTTAATCATCACAAGAGTCCTATGGAACATGCACCCCCGTTGGTGCCATCTGCCAAAGGTCACATGGCTGGCAAGTGGCCAAGCTGGGATTGGAACTGTCCTTCTGGCTCCAGAGTCCAGGCTAGAGTGGATGTGCCTGGGTTGCATGGAGGCTTAATTAAATGCTGGTGTTTATACAGTGGAACCACACACAGCACAGTCAGTTAATTACTTCTAACAGTCTGGGCATTAAATACTTTCTCCTTTACCTTTCCTCCAGGCTCCCACTTAGAGAATCTTTGCATCCTTAAGGACAATCTACTTGTTTCCACTTGGACAGCTTGATTAGGAAGAGAACGAACTCCTGGAAAGCTCGTTCTCAGCCAAGAAGAGCCAAGTGAAAAGTTGGTTCCATTTTCCCCAGAGAGTAACAGTTCGTTTAATTCCGGCAATAAACTGGCTCCAGGGAGAAAGGACTGTTTAAAGGTCTGTGTCAATTACACAGTGATTATGAAATTCATGATATGACTAATCCAGTGGCTGAACCTATGATTATCAGACATAATCCAAGAATATAAGTGTAACACACTCTTTTCCTCCCATTAAAGAGAAGTCAGTGCTACGTTCCAGATGACTTCTCTCCTTTCTTAGATCTCTTCTCTCTATGAAAGAGTAAATGTTTA
Source organism: Stenella coeruleoalba (assembly GCF_951394435.1). Lineage (NCBI taxonomy): Eukaryota > Metazoa > Chordata > Mammalia > Artiodactyla > Delphinidae > Stenella > Stenella coeruleoalba. The sequence continues at coordinate 17,292,278 of NC_137165.1, forward strand.
TCAAATGGTTTCTGAATTAAACTCAGTGTCCTGGAAGCTATAAGGGCTATTTTTCTTGGATGGCTCAAGGTCTGGGAACTCCAGTATGTTGATTTATATAATTTGAAGTACCATAAATGCCTTTGACCTTGAAGACTTCCTTTTAATGATTTGCATATCCTTGCCAATGATTAGACTACAGGCCATCAGGACAAGCCTGTAACTTCCTGGAGAACTCCTTCTTTATTTATTTTTGGACATTTTATAATTTTTTTTCTCTTAAGGCTTTGTAAATAGTAACCAAAACCCATTTGTAACAAGCACCTATAAACGTATCGGCTTTTAAAATCAGGAGGTAAAAAATTATTGCCCAAGCTCTGAGGTCATTGATTGTTTTTGGTGAGAAGTCTGTGACAATCTCCGAAAGCCTGCCACCTCTCAGCCCTTTTCAGAGAAAAATGTTTGTGGTTCCTATGCACTGGGGGCTATGTTTTGGGTCCTGTGGCCACGCTTCCTTGGCCAAAGCTGACTAGACCAAGGATTGGCATGTGATTCAAAAGTTGTCCTTTATAGGCTAGACAGCAGCCAATGAGATGTCCTGATACAAGAGCTTGGCAGAAAAGGAGGACCTTCTGCAGGATGGTGTCTGGGTGACTTGGACTGTGAGAGATGCTGAGGTAATTAGTAAGAAAAAAGAGGAAGGAGAGACAGTCATGATATCGGTGTAAGTCTAGAGTCGCAAGCAAAAGACACCTGTTGTTGAGAGGCCAGCACGATAACCAGGTATCTGTGTTGTATCCCAAATGCCAGTTGGTTTTCTTATCTCCTATTCTCTCACTTCTCCATGTAACTTTATAGTAAGCCCCCAGACTGAGGAAACATGATTAGAACTCTGTTTCTGGCCCCCATCCCATATGTCCATATCCTAACCCCCAGAACCTGTGAATGTTACTTTATAGGGTAAAAGGGACTTTGAAGATGTGATGAAAGATTTTGAGATGGACAAACTGTCCTGGATTTTCCGGTTGGGCTCAATGTAATCCCAAGTGTCCATATAAGAAGGAAGCAGGAGGGTCAGAGTCAGTAGTAGGGGTTGTGACCATGGAAACAAGAAGTTGAAGTGATGTGAGGAAGGGGCCAGGAGGCAAAGAATGCAGGCAGCCTGGAAAAGCTGAAAAAAGCAAGGAAACATATTCTCTCCTGAAACTTCCAGAAGGAACCAGTCCTCAGGACATTTGGCTAAATCTCAGTGAAACTGACTTCAGACTTCTGATGTCCAGAGCTATAAGATAATATCAATAAACCTGTGTTGTTTTAAGTCACCAGGTTTGTGACAATTTATTACAGCAGCAATAGGAAACAAATACACCACCTGACTGACTAAGCCAGGGATCCAGCATTTTTGTGCTTTTGTTGAAACATAAAACAAGTAACTTAAGCACTTGACAGTTCTGCCTATTAGTTCAGTATTGTGGGACGTTCCCTGATCTGCTCTGAAGAGGTCATTTCATTTTGCCAGGAGGATATAAAGGGAAAAAATAGGAAATTAGGTATATTAAATGACAAGAGAATTGTCAGCGTGGCCACAGTCACTCAGAGAAGATGTCCTTAAGAGCAGTATTTGTAGGGGGAAAGAATTTTACCTTATGCTTTTAAGACAACAAGATCAAAAACAGATGAGAAGCCCAGTAAAACCGAAACCACACTTCACCCAGGACTATACCCATCACACTGTCATTTTTCATTAATTCAGAATCTGTCTGGAGATAGATCTCAGTGCCCTTGTTAATGTCTTTCAAGGCATTCTCATCATTGTATTTGGGTGCCCTCTTAGAGGGGAGGACGTTAATGACCCTATACAACACACTGAGCCAAGTACGAATACACATTAACTAGCTTTCCAGGACTCCTTTCTGCTCTCCCATTATAATTTATAAGAGAACACTCAGCCCGTTAGGTTCACCTGTCATCCTCCATAAAGACCCAAATGAGAATTCTCTTCTGGAAAGCTTCAAGTTTAATCAGTTCCTTCTGCTAGTTGTTCACAAAAGGCTTTCTGCTGCTGAAGAAAATTAAGCCTAAAAAAAACCAACAACAACAAAACAAGTTTCTATACATGTGATATCTTTTAGGATGAATGCATTTTGAAGGCAAGGACAAGGTTTTTTATACATGCTGTTCTTGATCTCTTTAGGAGACAATATACTTAATAAAGAAAACTTTTTGACAGTGGTAATTAGGATTATTCTGATAATTACTGTACTGATAACTACTGTTTGATAACTACTGTGTCCTTAGTTGCAGGCAACAGAATCCACTCCAGCTTGTTTTAACAGAACAGGATTGGAGCAGAGTACTAGGTAGATTAGAGGATTTCCAGCAGTGCCACGGAAACAGGCTAGGATACCACACAGCCAGAACAGTCCCAGGAGAAATGCCCAACCATAAACAGGACTGTTCTCATGGAAACCCCATTGTGGCTACTCACCACTCAATACCTATGATACTAGGGGCTGGACACTGGAACAGTCTTTTTTTTTTTTTTTTGGGCCACGCAGCATGCAGTATCTTAGTTCCCTGAACCAGGGATCCAGCCCAAGCCCCTGCAGTGGAAGCGCGGAATCTTAACCACTGGACCGCCAGGGAAGTCCTGGACACTGGAACTTTCACCAAAGCTTCTCCACCATTGTGCTTGCAAAAAGATGGATCCACCCATGTGCAACTGCCACTCCGTTTGAATCACATTCACCTTCCGGGGTCACACGTGCATCTGCTTAGCAGAACCTGGGTCATATGCAGGACCCTAGTTACGAAAGAGTTCAGGTGCTGGGAGTTTTAGAAAGGGTCAGAGTGGATGTTGTACAAGCCAATCTATGGAATCTGTCACAATGACCATATCTACTTCAGGTAACTTGTGTGACAGAATGGTGGTAATCATGAGGGTCACAATAAAAATAAGAGCTAGCATTTTTTGGAGTGCTTTCTGTGTGTCCAGCACTGTGCTAAATATTTTATGTACATTATCTCATTTAATCCTCAAAGAAAAGCTATGAGGTTGGTACTATGTGTACCCTCACATTAGAAGCGAAGACATTGAAGCACACAGAGTTAATGAACTTGCCCCAAGTCTCGCAGTCAGTAGAGTCAAGATTCAAACTCAGGTCTGTCTAAAACGAAAGTCTGTGCTTTCAGCTAGTGTAGTGATGACGCTTTATTTTTTACCATTTTTTTTAGTCCATCCGTGAGGGCCAGCTTGACTAGCTAATCTGTGTTTCCCAAGTTTCTAGAAGACTTTTGCAAACACTGGGACTCTGATACTTGTGTAACTGGAAAAAAATATTAGATCTTCTGAATGTGAAATCCAAAGAAGGGGTACATCTGACCAGTCCTGGATTATATCACCTTTGTGTCAGATCTAAGGTGACCAGCCAATGATAAGAGATGCGCTAAATGGAAAAAGTCAGCTAAACAAATTGACCTTTGAAGAGGATGGAAAAAGCATGACAATTCTATATCCTGTACAACCTATATAGGTTGCTTTATTTAAAGTGGGGGGAACCCTTAAAAAGACTAACCTTAACTCTAGGCAAAACTTAAATGATTTTCTTCTCTTTCTTCATTTTGAAAGCCAGAGCCAGCCAGACAAGACAGGGCGCATACTGTTGCACAAAATCCTGCTGTATTTTGAGCCTCCAGGCTGAGGAGCAAATGCAATTAACGTTCCAAGGTGTGAATTATTTCCTCACCATATGAAGCCCTGAAGCATCTTATTGTGATTACAAAGGCTGGACTAACCGCAACTTTCTTAATGTAAAGTGTACACAGTAAAGATATACAGAAAAGCTCTTAAAAGTTATAAACCCAAACATTGCGTAGTGCTTAGAACTCGTTTAATCACAGAACAGGAGACAGTTTCTAAAGAGCTTGCAGTTCAGTGCCTTCCCACCTCCTCTTTCTAAGTTAAAACAAAACAAAACAAAAAACTAAGACTCAAACCAACTCCACTGGAATCATCCTTTAATCTCATTCTAAACTTGTGTCATCCTGTTGAATAGAGGCCCACAGGGAACAGGGCCTAGCAAATCCCTGGACCTCCTGGTCTCTGGTAAAGACACGGTTCCTCCCCTGAACTGGCTTCCTTAAAGCTAAGGTATTTTCTCTTTTGCACACAGAGCAGTATTTTCCAAAATGTACTGTGGAAATCACTGAAGGGGTCAGGGGGTGTGTACATACATGAACTTTAAGTGGTTTATGAACAAGTATTTTTTAATTTTCACATTTTTTAGTTTAAATGTATATTGAGAAAAATATATAACATCAAATATGAGATTCATGGATATGATTCCTTATAACACGGCTAAGAGTTTAAAAAAGGGAGGGACTTCCCTGGTGGTGCAGTGGTTAAGAATCCGCCTGCCAATGCAGGGGACACGGGTTCGAGCCCTGGTCCAGGAAGATCCCACATGCCGCGAAGCAACTAAGCCCTTGCGCCATGACTACTGAGCCTGCGCTGTAGAGCCCGAGAGCCACAACTACTGAGCCTGCACGCCTAGAGCCCGTGCTCCACAACAAGAGAAGCCACCGCAATGACAAGCCTGCGAACTGCAACAAAGCAGCCCCCGCTCGCAGCAACGAAGACCCAGCACAGCCAAAAATAAACAAGTAAATAAATAAATAATTAATTTAAAAAGGAGGAATCACTGCAAGAAGTACATATATTAACCAAGTAGTTGTTAAATAAACCAATCAAATGCTACTTTAGTCAGCAAAACTGCAAATTGCTCAGGTGATAGAAGTGTGGGAAACTGTCAAAGGGGAGCGTGACCGGATTCTGGCACCTACTCTGTTATGCCCAGCTGGAGAGATCTTGTTTTAATTTTTATTTTTTAACACAATTTTAAAATATACCCCATTGGGCTTCCCTGGTGGCGCAGTGGTTGAGAGTCCGCCTGCTGATGCAGGGGACACGGGTTCGTGCCCCGGTCCGGGAGGATCCCACATGCCGGGGAGCGGCTGGGCCCTTGAGCCATGGCCGCTGAGCCTGCGCGTCTGGAGCCTGTGCTCTGTAACGGGAGAGGCCACAACAGTGAGAGGCCCGCGTACCGCAAAAAAATTAAAAAAAATTAAAAAAATATATATATATACTCCATTTACAGTTATTACAAGATATTGGGTATATTCGCCTTGTACAACACATCCTCGTAGCCTATCTTACATCCTGTAGTTTGTACCTCCCACTCCCCCACCCAGCCGGGGAGATCGTGAACAAGTCACTTCCTCCGGTAAACTTCAGATTGTAAAATAAGAGGGGTATTAGGGGAAATGTTGGAAAGTGGGGCTGTTCTTGTTCCAGGAGCCCAGGGCTCCCCAAGGTGTCTGAGGGGCTGGCTGACGAAGAAGGATGAGGCCAGCTGTCTAGGCTCCAGCCCCCAGAGCAGCTTTCATTGGTTTTACATATCAGGCTTCTAATAGAAATTGGTTTGAAAACAGGGTTTCACTGATTTTTAAAAAGTCTGAAAATGTTCTTCTCAGCCTGAAAATATAATATTTTTATACTTTGCTTTTATAAACCATAACTAACCAAAAAGCTAATGGTATTTAAATAAGCTCAACAAGAGTGAGGATTGTTTCAGGAATTTTAGCCAAATAATAACAGATAACATGTTTTGATCACATAGTATTTACCAGGCACTATGCTATAGACCTCATAGTATATACCAGGCACTGTGCTATAGATTTTGTTTTGTTTTGACAAAACAAAATTGAAAACAAAACAAAAACAAGCCACCACCATGAGGTAATTAACTCCATTTTATAGATGAGAACACTGAGGCTCAGAGAGGCTATGCACTTGGCTTAGGTCACCCAGTTTGTTTCTGGTCAGGATATAACCCAGGCAGTGTGAATCCAAACCCTTCGCCTGTATTGCTGTTTTTGCCCCTGGGATGAGAGAGTGAGGTGCCCTAGTCTGAAGGCCAGTATCCTGGGGGTTGGAGATCTCCAGCAATATAACCATCCAGGTAATCCCACTTATCTCAACTTCACATACAGCTGCCCTGCACGTTTCCAGTTACCCAGCATCCATGAGCCAATTTTCAAAGACTCTACCCATTCATCCAGTTGTTTGGCGGCTGTGGTCCAAGCATGCTGCTTTTGGCTAAATCATGGGTGATTTCTAGGTCACTGTACAGTCTTTGGTGTGAGGGTTCACCTGTGTGTGGGCTCACCAGCCACTTGCAGTAGAGTTCCTCGTGTTCTGAAAGCGCTCTGGGTTCTCAGGCTAGGTCCCTTGTTCATATTCATTTTCATTCTGTACCCCAGTGCTGGGCCTACCTACTGTCTGATCCACAATTACATTCCTGCTCCTGCCCTCACCTAGTTTCCCTTTTCCCAGACCCATGACTGACTTCAACACAATTTTTTCCTCTCTCTCCACCCAACCCCCATTCTGCTGCTCCTGGGGAAAAAGCAGAGAACCCCTTTGAGATCTCCAAAAGTTTTTTTTTTTTTTCTAGTAACAATGGAGGGGACATGATAATCATTTTTATTTAACAATCACTAATAGAGTGCTTACCTTATTACCAAACACCACTCTAAGTGCTTTACAATGCGTAACTCGTTGATTCCTTATAATGACCCTATGAGGTAGGTACTATCTCATAGGTAGGTACATTATCCTTGTTTTGTAGATGAGGAAACTGAGGCACGGAAAGATTAGGAAACTTGCCAAGGGTCTCTTAACAAATAAATGACAGATTTTATATTCAAAACCAAGATTGTGTAGCTCCAGTTGGTAGGCACCTGTTAGCCACCTCGTGCTGATGCTTCCCAAAAGAAAAACATTAACAAAAAGTAACAAGAGAAGGTCGGAAGTTGGAAGTCATCTGAATTCTTTTTTTTTAAAATTGAAATATAGTTGATTTACAATCTTGTGTTAGTGTCTGGTATACAGCAAAGTGGTTCAGTTTTACATATATATTCCTTTTCAGATTCTTTTCCATTATAGTTTATTACAAGATATTGAATATAGTTCCCTGTGCTATGCAGTAGGGCCTTGTTTATCTGTTTTATATATAGTATTACAGTTAGCAGTTTGCAATTAGCAGATACATCTTAATGCTTTATGGTCCTCCAAGACTTTCAAATGCCTCTTACAACATTCCTTCGTGGCTTGTGCTGCTGGGCTGTTGATTCCCTCTTCATCGTAGTGCCGGGCCCAGGTCTCAGTAAACGACCATTAGAGAGGGCAGGATATTGGGTCTCTGCTGAAATCCTCCCAGATCTTTTTATCATTTTGGTCATTTCTCCCCAGCGTCAAGTGTGCTTTTGTTTACAACAGCCTAACCTGTGACTCTTCGGGAGCCCCTGTTCCCTCAAGGGCATGGTTTTGGAGGTGCTGAGAAGTTTTCATCCTCCTGGAGTAGTCCTTAACAGGTGGCCACCGGTGGGGAGTGGGAATGCCTTGCCTTCGTTTGGAAGAGACACAGGTGTGACTTGCATTCCAGAGTCCCCTGCAGCATCAGGCCCAATGGCAGCCTTGCTGGTTTCTTCCCTTTCCCCTTTGTCCACTCCTTTACTGATTTCTCCTGGGAGCCCTTCCTTATAAATCATGTGCCCACAGTTCCTCGCCTCAAGCTTTTGTTCTGGGAAACCCAACCTAGAAAAAACTTAAAAAAAAGAAAAACACCTTAAATGTTAAAAGAAATAGTGCTCCCTGATTTCAGGATAATTTAATAGAGCCAGGCCTGTTCCTTCTTAGCATCCTGATGGATTTAATGCTCAATTGAGCATTTTATTTACATTTTCACTCATCTTTGTAAGAGTTAATAGTGCCCAGTCTTTACGTTGCTCTTTTATTTCTTTGAAAGGTTTCTGCAATTCTTCCTCTCTCTAGGGACTCACTGGAAAGGATTGACTTAAACAGGGGTTAAAAATTTGTGTTACCCCAAACCCCTACCACCTTTCAGGAAGCAGTATCTCAAGTCATTCTTTGTCCCCCAGGACATGCACACGTGAACAAGCACGCACACACACACACATGCAGATATACTCACATATATGTGCACAAATCATGTGCTTACATGCATGCACCTGTAACGCACATACAAATACACATGCGTGCACACAATACTCATATATATGCACACACAAACCATGCACACACATGCATGCATGCATAGACACATACATATATATGTGCCACAGTTAGGATACAGATTTCTGCCCGTCTGTCTGCCTAAGCAGTTCTCTGAGGAAACTCCTGGTGCTTCTTTTCACTTGTATAGCTTCCCAGAGGAGTATGAAGGACCCTGATGGCTGTCAACAGAGTGTCAAGTGTGGCTCTGAACCAAATGATATAATTTTAAATGTAATGAGAAAAATAGAAGGCACTGAGGAAAAAAAGAAGGCAAATTATACAATTTCTTTGGGTAGCTTTTAAAACACAGCTGGCCTGTTCAATCATCCTAAAAGTTTTTTTAACGTCTAAGGGGGCATACAAAATTACCTTTAATTGAATGTTTACTACAGCTTACATATTACTGTTAGGTCAAGTTTATAATACAGTAGATTCTGAACAGAGCTGTATTTATTACTATGTTGTGTGTATGTCGATTGTTATCTCAATAAAACTGGGGGTTGGGGGGAAGGACTATTAAAAAATATTTTCTGTAGAAGCTAAAAGAATCCCTGCCAGGTGACTTTCACATCAAAGAGGGGAATTTACATGTGATGAGTGTTACAGAAGGAACTGCATCCTCTTGGGAGGTGTTGCTTCTCTCCTAGCCCATAAGAACCAACAATGAGCACTCCTCATCGATGAGGTACGGTGCTAAGCACCACATGTGAGTTATCTCACTTACTTCTCACAGCGCTGCTATGTGAGAGATAACATTATTCAGTGAAAAAACGGAGGGTTACGTGAGGCGACCAGCAATTATCTGACAGGTCTGGATTCAAATCAAAATCTCTAGCACCAAAGCCCGTGGCCTTAAACAATAAAAGGAATGAGGGGGAAATACGAGTATATGTAAGTGAACACCTGGATACCCCTCTACGCTTGTGTGGCTCTGCCTGCCTAGACTTAAAGTCAGGCCAGAGCCTCCAAGGTATGTGGCCCAAAGGGACCATGGGAATTTCTTATACCTTAGGACAGGTCACTCAATGATCGTAGCTGATACTTACGCGTGTTTCCCAGGTGCCAAGCACTGGTAAGATCTTCACAAGCATTATCTCACTTAAACCTCAAAGTCCAAAGCTGTGAGGCAGGTAGTATAGTGACCTTGTTTTACAGATGAACATAGGCTCAGAGAGGCTGATTTCCTTGCCCATGGCCACACAGCTCAGAAACAGCAGACCTGGCCTTCAAACCCAGATCTGGTCTGAGTTCAAGCCACATACTTAACCCCCTCTCCTATACTGCCCTCCAAAGTACTAAGCATAAGACAAATTGAATAGTCTGGGTCTCAAATACGTCCTTAAAACCCTACCAGGTCTCTCAATTAAAACTGGAAAAAGATAAAAATTAGTCCTTTTTTCAGATATTTCCAAATTGTGATTTTTTTTTTTTTTTTTGCCTATGCAGCACCTAAATCTCATTCCCTTTTAGTTGGAATTCCATTTTTGGAAGGTCTTGAAGGGGGGGTCCCTGCCTGCAGCGGAAACTCAGAGAGGTCAGATAGTCCCTGTCCTGCTTCCTGGCTCAGCCAACAGGATGCTCCAGCAGGGAAAGATGGCTATGGAGGGATGGTGATGCAAAGACACAGGAGCCCTTAGAGAGCACTCACAGCAGTGCCTGTGGCCGTGAGTAATATTCCTGTGTCACGTCTTTGGCTAGGTTTCCTGCTGACTCACTTCCATTGGTTCCTGCCTGTTTCCTGGGGCCTGTCACTCAGCCTCCGCACCCATTCTATGACCCACCAATATCTTTCCAGTACTTTCTCTTTCTGTTCAGGTAAACTGCAGGTTGCTTCTGATGTGTGCAACCGAGAACCTGACGAGTACGAAATTATTCCTGCATTTGGAATTACATAGGTAGAGGCGAAGATAAACCCTTATCTTAGACTTCCACAGATGCTAAAGAATGTACTCTTTTCTGAGATCCAAGGCTAGGGACATAAGTACGTCTTTGTACTTGGGTAACAACAATCTTTTGTACATTGGAACTATAAGGAGCTTTCCTGTGAAGGCCAGAGGCTGTCAGTAGCACTCTAAGTATTAAAAAACAGACACACACACACACACACACACACACACACACATGCACTCACACAAGATAAAGGTGTTATCTGACAATGATGGCAAGAGAGACTAACTCCTTTCCTAAAGAAACATGCTATGGAGAGGGCATTTGGAAAACAGATCTTTAAATATTTTGTAGTTATGTGGTTTGTTCCTAAAAAACATCCGTGTGCGCTCACAAAAGTGCTCATAGCTGCACACTTTTAAATTTGGAAGTCAAAATTTCTAATTTAAAGTAAGAAGTTCATGTTTCAGGGGATTTTGAATCCATTTGTTAGTTTAGAAAAACAACTGACTGACCTCAGGGAAAATGGAAATACACTAACTGCATTACAAGAGTAGCAGCACCCTTGCAGAGTTAGTGACTAGGACTGAAAAACTAATATCATTAGAGGAAACTTGTAAGTGAGGGTAGCCATTAAAGAAGTAACAAAATAAACTGACCTTTAGAGCCAGAACTTTGAAAAGATCAATAAATCAAGATGACGAAAAAAGTCCCATCACGATGCTCTTGGTAAAAATATTATGATAAACAACATTCATAATATTTTATGATTTATAATATATTATAACAGTATATTAAATATCATTAATAATATTGCTACTATTAGACATTTGAGTGAGAACAAAAAGTAATATATTACTAAATAAAACAGAATAGTTTAGAATATGTGTAGAATGTTTAAGTAAATAAATAAACCTCTACTGGGCATGAGTGCTTAAATTTTTTTTAGTGATAGAAATACGCCTTCAAAAAAGTTTGAGTACCATGGGCCTAAACTATTACATTATAAAGCAAAATGACCCTGTGAATTGACCTTAAGGGGCCATAGTGCATAGCGTTTCTCAAACTCCTCTAGTCATGGAACGTATGAAGAGATGAGGATTCCAAGAAGCCTTCTGCGGACAATGCTGTATGATGGTTAAGAGAGTGGCCCTGAGTGGCAGTCAGAGCTGGATTTAACTACCAGCCTCATCACACACTAGCTGGGTGCCCTGAACATGTTACTAAATCTTTTTGACCTTCTGTTTCTTACCTGTAAAATGGGGCTAGGAATAGCACCTCATATGCTTGTATAAACTTTTAAAATGATACTGTATATAAGTGCCTAGTATTGTATATAAGTGCCTAGTATTATATATAAGTGCATAGTACCTGACATCTTGTAATCACTTCTTGAAAGGAAGCTTCTATTATTACATGATACTAGAAAGTTAGGATAATTGTTTAGAGAGCTGTCATCTTTCACAACTACACTTCCTCAGGGCAAGGGTTGAGTCATCTATTACAAGTCCTATTAACACTTAGCTGCCATAGACACTCATGAATGAATGAAGAAATGAATGATAGAAGCAGAATTCTCTGAAATGAAAGTTTGGGAGACTAAGTATAGCACCAAAGACTGAAGAAAAAACATTTCTTTCTTGGTTGTCTATAACTCACCTTTTAATGACTAGACCAGAACACTCATATAGGATGAGTATTCGTAGTAGCTTTTGTTACCTAGACAGTTGATAACAGTTAGCCAGTAATTAATTGTTTCCATCTGCTCCCCTTTGATTCATCATTCAAAACAAATTTATTATGGTTCTCCTGTGGTTTGGTATTGCTAGGAGCTAGAAGTCTAGTACAACCTGAGATGAAGACAAGATGACTACAAGTGCTTTAAAGGTCAAGGGAGTAAGGACTGGGGTGGCCAGGGAACGTTCAGCCATGGGGGCATAAGATAGGCTTCCCCCTCCCCCTCCAACTTTATTGAGGTATAATTGACGAATAAAATTGCAATCTATTTAAAGTATATAATGTGATAATTTGCAATACTTATACATTGTGAAATGATCACCACAATCAAGTTAATTAACTCATCCATCAACTCACCATTTTTTGTCTTTTTTGTTTTTGTTTTTGGTGAGAATGCTTAAGATCTACTCTCTTAGTAATTTCAAATACACAATACAGTATTATTAATGACAGTCACCATGCTGTACATTAGATCCTCAGAACATATTCATCTTATAACTGAAAGTTTGTGCCCTTTGACCACCATCTCCCCTCTTCCCCCACTCCCCAGCCCCTGGCAACCATCAGTTTACTCTCTGATGAGAGTATGAGTTTGACGTTTTCTTTTAGATTCCACATGTAAGTGATACCATACAGTATTTGTCTTTCTCTGTCTGGCTCAGGTGGGTTTGAAAGGGTAAACAGAAGAAAAATTATTTCAGGCCCAGATAAAACGAGTGAAGGCATAATAGAGTCAATTTCTATCTCTCATTTCCCTTTGTGGGCTCTTCCCCAGCCCCTGCTGTTCCTATTACAGTGTTTAAATAGTTCTAATGATACAACTGCTACTCCTGATGTCATATTTATTGATCAATAAATAACTCAAAAAAGTCCTAGGCTTCACATGGCCCAGTTTTGGAGTGGTATTGTATTCAGAAAAAGAATCCAGAAACCAAAAGTGAAAGGTAATTCCTATGTACTTTCTTCAATTTACAACTCAAAGTAACACTTGAGAAAGTCACTCTCGGTCAAGTCCCCTGGTCTCCAATCAGCAGCTGCTAAGCCCTCTCTCTTTCCATTTCTTTCTTTTTTTTTTTTTGTAAATTAATTAATTAATTTATATTTGGCTGCGTTGGGTCTTTGTCGCTGCACATGGGCTTTCTCTAGTTGCTGCGAGCCGGGGCTGCTCTTCGTTGCAGCGCGCGGGCTTCTCATTGCGGTGGCTTCTCTTGTTGCGGAGCATGGGCCCTAGGTGCGGGGGCTCAGTAGTCGTGGCGCACGGACTTAGTTGCTCCGCAGCATGTGGGATCTTCCCGGACCAGGGCTCGAACCCGTGTCCCCTGCATTGGCAGGTGGCTTGTTAACCACTGCACCACCAGGGAAGCCCCTCTTTCCATTTCTTAATACCCACTGGTGTCAGTTGGGGTTGCATTCAGCTGCATGTAATGACACCTGTATGCACCTGTGTAACTAAATGGAGGTTTTATTTTCCGTGTGTAACCAGAATTCCAGGGGTAGGCAGTTCAGGGCTGGTATCACTGCTTGAGGAAGTGTCCGGGACCACAGCTCCCTTTAGTTTTCATCTTTTGCAAAATGGTTGCTTCACCTCAAGGCTTTGAATCTGTGTTCTCAGCAGGAAGAAGGAGAGGAATGAAAAGCAAATGACAAAAGCTTCATGCATGCCAGCTGAGTCTGTCTTCTTATTTTTCTTTTTTCTTTAAATTCAGGAAAATAATAGTTTTTTAGAAACTCCACCCCTTGGAGTTCTGCTTATATCTCATTGGGAGTATTGGGTCAATTGGCTATCCATAGCAGAAAGAGAGTCTGGAAAGGTAAGGATTTTTGTTTGTTTTTTTAAAGTGGGCACATTGTCCCCTAAGAACAAAAATGGGGGAGAAAGGAAAGAATGATGGTTAGGCAGCTGGCGGTGTGTGCTGTATTTCTCTCCACCGAAATGCTCCCTGAACCTCTGCTAACACACAGGTACACATATAAACTCCCCTCTCATCTCCCCCTCTCTTTCCACTACTATTCTCTTCTTTCTTTCAGGAGTCAAACTGGATCTTTTTTATTCCAGCTTTTTGGGGGCTCCTCTCCTCAACTGGGAAATACCTACTGGATGACAGGCACTGTGCCAAGCCCTTTATAAGTATTATTTAACTCTCATTACAGCCTACAAAGCAGGTACTTTTATTATCATCCCATGTATAGATGTGGAAAGTGACGCTTAGAGTGATGAATTAACTTGCCAAGGTCACGTAGTTAGTAAGAGAGTAAGAGGTAGTGCTGTCATTTGAACTCTGATGTCTCAGGTAGAAACTGACTTTGAGATGGACATTTGTAGACAGGAAGTTCACTGGGAAGTGCCTTCAGGATTAATACCTGTCGGGGAGCAAGAAAGCAGGATTGGCCAGAAGAAGTGAAGCTAAGACATAGTTGCAACAAAGGGTTTGGCCAATCCCATGAGGAGCTTTGGAGTTGAGAAGGTCCATCAGTGTAATCCCTCCTGGAGGCAAAGATCTCAAGGGCCAGGCCTTTAGAAGTGGGGGTCCCCTAAACTGGAAGTGGGTTCTCATAGGGAGGGGGTTTGACCTTGGGCAAGGTAGTTCTCTTCAACTGATGGTAATTTCTCTATAGGGCCTCAGACAGCCATCAGCTACTAACCCTCCCAGCAGCAGGGGTAGGGGTGGGGAATGAGGGCTTCAGTCCTGAAGCGGATACCATGGCGTCCACTACTGTCAAACCCTTGCACTATTCAAATCCACTTTCTTCATATAAGTTCTGGGAATAGTTCCTACAGATTCTGGTTGGTCTCTTTTCTGGGGGAAATGTACAAGAGTATAGTTAGTAGGATGAATTATAGCCCTCACCGCTGTCACTGGTCTTAAGACCACACTGATCATCTCCCTTCCCTTCCCTTTCTGGAGCCCCCTGGCCCTAAGGTAGCATCTATGCTACTCTCAGTGGCTTTCATGGTAGGATGACCCAAACACACATCCCTGAGAGGGTCTGAGCCCCTAGTCACCACATCCTTTTCAGATGTGGCTGCCGTAGTTGTCTATTTACCATCATAACTGAACAAGGGAATACCAAGAGATGCCCCTGTAGATTGCCAGACATATTCTACTCTGCCCCCTGTTGTGTAATAGCAGCTCTACCTCTTCCTCATGATCAGGGTCCATTATCCCTGAAGATGTGACTTCTTTCCTTGCCTGCTAGTGTCTTAGTACAAACAGCCCAAAGTGACTGGGAGGCAGGCATAACTTGAAGTTTAATGGGACTATTGCTGGGTCCCCTGGTGGAAGTGTTCTCCCTTTGGGAACAAGGATCTCTAGTCCTTCAGAGCCCAGAGTTGTGGAGATGGGAAACACAAACTCCCCAAATGGATCACTAGGGTTGATGTGAAGCAGGACCACTCCTTCTACCTCTCAGCTCTCAGATCCACGAATCCTACCTATTGGGGACATAGCAGTACATAATGGTCTTTGATTAGGGTGCATTATTTGTCCTGGAGGATGGTGCCCCATCCTCTCAGTGTATCGTCTCTAATCTGGACCTCAGTTGTGCCTTCAAATGGCCATTCCATTACTCTGTTGGACTGGCAGTTTCTGGCCAGTGGGGTATGTTATAGGACCGATAGATATATGGTCATGTATCCACCGCTTTACACACCTCTTTTATTGTAGCAAGGTTTCTTTGGTCCACTGCTATGTTATGTAGGATCCTGTGTAAGTGGATCAACTATTCTGCAGACCCTTAGACGGTGGTGCTGGCTAAAAACAAAGAAACCAACCAACCAACCTGAGGGCAGGAAAAGCAAACCCATACCCAGAATGTGTATCTATTCTAGTCAAGATAAATTACTGTTCCTTCTAGGATGCAGGAAGTCAATTTGCCATCAACTGGCTGGTTGGTTTCCTTTGAGGGATGGTGTCATAGTGGGGACTCAGTTTTGCTCTCTGTTGCTGGCAGGTTGGGCACTTGGAGGCAACAGTAGTGCAATCAGCCTTGGTGAGCAAGAGCCCGTGCTGTCGGACCCATGCATAGTCTCCATCTCTACCATTGTGGCTACTCTCTAAGTGCACTCTAATCTCTGCATTCCCCCAGGGGATGCAGGGTTTGGTTTTTTTTTTTTTTTTTTGATTGAGAATCTTGGATAGATTGGTGCGGGGCAGTTTCAGAAGCTTCCACTTGGCTTTCCCCACTATAACTACTCATCCCACAGGCCAAGGAACAAATGTGGGGCTTCTGCTAACTACCAAGTATGTCTATTCTAATTATACATTCAGGGAGGACCAGAGGACTCATTACTATATGCACTTACCGGAAATCCAGTCTTCTTTAGTCATTAGGTTCTGGGTCTGCACATTGGCTGAGGTCCAGAAACCAGGCAGAGGATTGTGACTTTTTATTGCAGCAGCTTCCCTCGGCCTCCTCCTCATTCATCCTTGAGTTTTAAAAGGTGTACACAAAATTGGGGCAGCCACTATGCAAAACAGTATGTAGGTGCCTTAAAAAGCTAAAAATAGAGCTACCATGTGATCCAGCAATCCCACTCCTGGGCATATACCTGGAAAAGATGAAAACTCTAATTTGAGTGTTCATAGCAGCATTATTTACAATAGCCAAGATATGGAAGCAACCTAAATGTCCATTGACAGATGAATGGATAAAGAAGATGTGGTATATATAAATAAACACACACACACACACACACACACACACACACACACACGGAATACTACTAAGCCATAAAAAAGAATGAAATATTGCCATTTGCAGCAACATGGATGGACCTAGAGAATATCATACTAAGTGAAGTAAGTCAGACAAAGACAAATATAACCACTTATACGTGGAATCTAAAAAATAATACAAATGAATCTATTTACAAAACAGAAACAGACTCACAGACATAGAAAACAAATTTAGGGACTTCCCTGGTGGCGCAGCGGTTAAGAATCTGCCTGCCAATGCAGGGGACATGGGTTCGATCCCTGGTCCGGGAAGATCCCACATGCCGTGGAGCAACTAAGCCTGCGTGCCACAACTACTAAGGCTGCACACGTAGAGCCTGTGCTCTGCAACAAGAGAAGCCACCTCAGTGAGAAGCCCGCGCACTGCAACGAACAGTAGCCCCCGCTCGCCTCAACTAGAGAAAGCCCACGCACAGCAATGAAGACCCAACGCAAACATACACGCACAAAAGAAAAAAGAAAACAAACTTATGGTTACCAAAGGGGAAAGGGCTGGGAGAAGGATAAATTAGGAGTATGGGATTAACAGATACACACCACTATGTATAAAATAAACAACAGGCATTACTGAATAACACAGGGAACAATATTCAATATCTTGTAATAACCTATAACGGAAAGTAATTTGAAAAAAATATATGTAACTGTATCAGCTTTGCTGTATACCGGAAACTAACACAATATTGTAAATCAACTATACTTCAAAAAAAAAAGTGTACACGATGAACCCTGGTTGGCTGCCCATCTCAGTTTCCTTTAGGTACACAGTGTTCTATTAACTATCTCCATAGCTCTCTGTGGGTCATGTCCCCTTGGTTGCCACTCTTAACAATGCCACTTAATTCTGTTGGTTAAGCGCTGCCACTTGGTCTCCATTTCTTCGGGATCCTGTCAGGCCTGTTGTTATCAGGAAGCCTAGCTCTGTAACAGTATCTTCCGTCATCAGCCCAGGCCTGCAGAGAGGGGTGTAGTAGTGAGGCTGATGTCCCTTCCCCTAGTGCATTCCTTGTTGGCTTGTGCTAAGTGGCAGAACGTAGTCAGTTGGTGGGATGTACGCAGTATATCCCTCTAGCCTGCCCACTTCCCTGCGTCTTTTGCTCCCTTCTTCTGTCATCTTCCATGACAGCTCCAGCCTTTCTGTTTCACCTAAGGTGGACTACTGCTTTCTCCAAGCTTCCTAGAACCATCCCAGCAACCTGTTAGCACTATCTCCTGGATTCCTTGCCAGCATGTAAATACTGTAGAACGGGAATATGCTCATGTCAGTAAATTCTGCTTTGTCTGGTGTTATGCTGTCCTCTTTCCTCCCCAATTCAGCACCCTGGGGACTTGATCCCACACATATACTCCCAGCTTCTGCAAGTGTATATACGTTAGCTAGGTCCTTTAGCTCTTTCCGGTTGCATAGTACCTCTCCTCCTTTGGCAGGTCCAGCAATTCCTCAGTGGGGTTATTTTGTGACTTGGCTTTAGTTATTGGTCTGGTAGGAAATGTACAGGTAGATCCTGAGAGCCTTGCAGGGTAGAGACTTCATTTTCAAGCAGGGGGCAGGGCACTTCTACAAACCCAGCGCTCAGGGTGATGTGGGATTTTAAGGTGTCTCAGTGCCTTTACCCAGATACCCCATCCGAAGTGTCAGGACCCCTCTGCTTCCTGGCTACAGCCCTGATCTTGGCATTGCACACTTCCCAGAGCTGAGAAGTCAACCTTTTGGGAGTTCTCCTAAGCTGCTAATTCAGTCCTGGGCCTGATCCTCCGCTTTTTCTGCCTCCTCCCCCTCCCCCACCTCATTTATATGCTGCTAAGGAGGCACTCTAGCTTTCATCCTAAGCCTTTAGTTGGTGATTAATCACCCTCAACTTTGCATTGTCTTTTCCTGAAGCTTAGATTTCCTCCATCGATAGCTATCCAATCCCGTAGTTCTTAAATTGCTATTTCCCCCATATAGGGGAAGGATTCAGTAGAAAGCGAAGCTGGACTAAATGCAGTCACAGCTGAGACCTCAGCTGACCCCTTGGGAGCTGATCCCTTAAGGGGACTCTGGAGTGGGAAGGGCCCTCCAGGGTGGTCTCACCCTGAGGCTGCATCTCCTGGTCATTTGTGCGGCTCCCCTGGGCAACGGTGTGACCTGCTCCAGGCAGTTGTTTGAATGAGGGCAATTCCCGGAAAGGGATTCTGTTGAGCGCTGTTGGCCACCAACACTTCCAGGGCTGGGGAAATGGGCGCCTCGGTCCTAAGAAGTTGCTTGCTCCTTGGCATGCTGGAGGTGGGAGAGAGAAGAGAATAGAGGGGATGCTCCTCTTGAAGAGCTTGAAGAAAAAGATTGGCAGATTGTTGCCTGACCAAGAAACAGAAGATGAAGGAAAGAGATGCATTTCAAACTATATCAAACACTAGTAGTTCCCCTAAACCCTCTTGTGCGGGACGGTGCAGAATGGGGGATGTTAGGACACAAAATTCTGTTTTACTCTGAAGGCCATGTCTTCCTACTAGACCAGAGCTAGTCCAACTGGTGCTCCATGGGCTAAGTTCAGATAGCAGACGTATTTTGTTTGGCTGCACAGTGTTTAAAAAACTGTGAATTGGCTGCCACTGTGTAAAAATTGGAAGAGTTTTATATGTAAGTTCAGAGCTCCTGCTTGTCTTGAGTGATGGAAGATCTAGCAACACTGTGTCAACATTCCTGCAGGGCAGGAATTGACTGGAGTTGAGTGACAGCTGCTCCTTTATGTGAGGGGATGTGCTCCATAGTTCACCCGTCTCTATGTGTGAATTTCTGAACTTCTTTGGCATTTTTGTTTAGGATTCCTGCTATACTGTGCATGATATATATAATAGGTGTTTGGGCACTTAATATTGGTTTAGTGGAATTGAATGAATTTGATTGGAGAGGAGGTTTGGAGTGACGTCTAGACCTCCAATTGTAATGAGTGGCTTGGCACTCAGGGGAGGCCCTGAGACAACAAGTGCTGATTAGGATAAATTAATGACATGCTGGCTGGAGCCTGCGTAAAGCAAGATGAGCAGAGGGCAAAGGCCTGAAGTTTGGGTGTCTTACCATAGAGTTAGAGAGGAATGGGGAATTAGGGGAACCAGAGAAGGAGAGGAAAGGGAAGCACAGAGGGACCTTGGCAATGAAATGTCACTGGAGGCAAGGGAGCCAAGAGTTTGGGCAGTTACATCCAGTCTAGCAAAAATGAGAGGAATGGACAGGGAAAAAGCCATGCCAACAGGGAAGTAATTAGGGACTTTCAGAGGAAGTATGAGAAAAGGAAAGATAGATTGTGGGTCTGGAAGTTCGGCCCCGAAGTAGAGGCCCTGGGATCCTTCGTGGGCATATGAATGAGAGCCTTTTGGGGGGTCCTAACTGGGGAAAGCATAGATGGACATTGGTTTAAGATTCATCCTTTTCTTCAATACTGTCAGCATCATTTCTGACATCATCTAAAAGAAATTAGTCAGTATTCATGTTGTATCCTTAAAGAATGGACAAAAGAACCATCCAGACTCTGTCCTCTTGTTCTACTGGAATGAAATATTAATTAACTTAATATGTATTTTGGACAATCACCAGCCTGCAGAGACTGGAAACTTCTCTCACAGATATATCTCTCTGTATAAGTTCTATTGGCTTTGTGGGTTTTCTGTGGTAAAATTAAAATTCTGGTTTTGCTCTACCTTGTCACCCAGTTAGTAACCTGCTGTGTGGCCTCACTGGCTCTTAATTAGTATGTGCTCAGAATGTGTAAACTCACTTTAACATTAGCCTAAGTAAAGTGTATTGAGGAAGATGAAATAAAAGAACACATTCCAAAGTTCACGTTAGATATAGATAGATCATCCATTGTTTTGGATGTAAACCTGGAAAACCATCATGACCCAATTCCACACGAAATCATTTCAACTCTGGTATTGGGGGCACAGAAAACGCCTTTGTTTCAGAAGAGCCACAATCTGTCTCTATTGTCTTTGGGGTCAAACCACCTGGGTTTGCATCCTGACTCTGACACCTACCAACCAACTTTATGACTTCAGCCAAGTCACAGAACCTCTTGTGACCCAGCCTCATTACATGAGGGTAATGATGCCTATTGGAAAGCCTCGTTGAAAGAGTTAAATAAAAGGATGAATGTGTTGAATTAATAATGTATGCCAAGCCCTTAAAGGCTTTTTGAGGATGGTGAAACTTGAATCTTTCTATTATCAACTAAGCAAAAGTTTTATTAACTCGGGTGCCTATCAGTTCAGCAGAGGAAGTCGACTGGGATTCCGGAACCTGAGTACTTTGCCATTGGGTCTAGCATTGGGATTTAAGAGAACGTTTAAAAAGAAAAAAATCACCGAATCTCCCTTGGCCTTACTTTTTCCTGTTACTCAGCAGGCTATAGTAGCTACGAAGAACCTGGAAACCTGAGGTTGTGTGCTTTATTTTTTGAGAGAGCTTAAGGCAGAGCATAGCTCCCCAGAAATCAGCGGCAGAGATCTGTGTGCAGGGAGAAATGCTAGCCTCAGGGCGCCCTAACTTCCAACCCGGGGAGCAATCCAAACTCGGAGGCTGGCGGGGGACGGGGAGTCTGAGGTGTTGGTGGGATGGGAGCGGATGCTCCCGGGTCAGCTCAGACTCTCTCCGGCTACCACCAGAGTCCGAGTCGAGGTGAGCCCGGCGGCGTAGAGGGACGCGCGCCTCGGGGCCCGGAGGAGTTAGGTGACGTCACCTCCAGGAGGACTCGCTTTTTCATTAATGAAACCGGCCGGAGCGGGCGCATGCGCCGCAGGCCCCCTTTCCTCTCGCTTCCCCCTCCCCTTTCCCAGCCGCGCTCTCAATCTCGAGCTCGCTCGCTCTCCCTCTCCCCGGGCCGTGGAAAGGATCCCACTTCCGGTGGGGTGTCATGGCGGCGTCTCGGACTGTGATGGCTGTGGGGAGACGGCGCTAGTGGGGAGAGCGACCAAGAGGCCCCCTCCCCTCCCCGAGTCCCCCTCCCCCGTCCCCCTCCCCCCAGCCTCCTCGCCAACGCCCCCTTCCCCTCTCCCCCTCCCGGCCGGGCGCCGGCCACCCATCCCCACCCCCGTGGGAACGTTCGGCGCCTGCACTCCTCAGACCCTCTCTTCGCCTCTCCCCTCACCTCAGCCCCCGCTCCCCGCCCTCTTCCCGGCCCTGGGCGCCGGCCGCCCGGTCCCTCCGCCGCCCCCCGGCCGCGGGGAGGACATGGCCGCGCACAGGCCGGTGGAATGGGTCCAGGCCGTGGTCAGCCGCTTCGACGAGCAGGTAACGGGCCCTTGGCCGGCGGGAGGTGGGGACGGAGCGGGGGTGGGGACGGAGTGGGTGAGGGGAGGAAGGAGCGGCCGCCTCCCCCGCGGCCGCCTCCCCCGCGGCCGCCTCGGGCTCTAGAGGAAAGACTGGGGGGATAATTGGGGGTGGCCTAGGGGGGAGGTGCGGCAAGGAAGGGACAGCTGGTGGCTCGAGCTCCCCTTCCCTCCTAAGTCGGGGGTGGGGCCTTTTCCCTGACCACCCCTCCGACCCTCCATCCCCTTTATCCTAGCCCTTCCGCTTGCTAATAGGGATGAGTGACCTGGGGACGCTTCCAGGGGCTCTCCATGTGGATTTAATCATCCCCCCCTTACTATTTTTTTGTGAACGGAGGTGGGTAACATTTAGGGGTTTCCTCTTCCCTCAGTGGATCTCCTAACTGGGGGTGAGTAACTGAAGGAACCCCCAAGGCCCGTCTTCTGTACCCCCAATGGGAGAACGATAACATCCCGCCCCTCCCCCAGTTTCTTCAGCTTCCTCTCTTGGAGGGGGAAGAGTGGAAGAAAGCAGGGAAAGCACAGGTTTTGTTACTTTCTGCTCCGTCGTCTCAGCCCGCCCCGAGAGCTCCGAGTGCACACACTCTGCATGTCTTTTTGATGCCCCACACGGGCGTCCCCCCATACCCTGATAAGACAAGACTGGCTTTTACATTGCCGTTTGCAGTGGAAACCATGGTTCTGGTTCCCTCCTGCTTCTGAAATATTTTTCTTTTTTTTTTTTCCCCTTCCTTGGTAGTTGCAGTTTCCCCCTTTATTTTCTGCCAGAGATCTGAGAATGTGAATGTTGCTTTCTATAGTGGGAATCTTGGGGATTAAGGGGAGAAGAGTGAAAGGAAAGTGGGAAACTGCATCTGAGCCACTGACAACAGAGAGCAAAGACAGCTGGGAAGTGGTCCTGAAGCCGTTAATTCTGCTAGTGTTTTGTTGTTTTTTTAAACTCTCACCTCTTAGCTGACAAGAGAACTTTCATTGAGAATATTTGAGATGGAAAAAAAAAGTTTCATAGCTTGGAGAGGTGCCTTTTTATTCCCTGAGCTTCAACTCTAAATCCTGGGGCTGATCTGAATGAATGCACCCGGAGCCTTTTGTTAGTAGGATTTAGTTTAACTTTGTGTTGCTTAGGTAGTTGGGGATCGTTTAAAGGGATGCTTTTTGCAGCTGCAGTTCTACCATGGGCTTCCTGTGATGGGGGAACTGTTTGAGATTGAGTCAATCTATTTTGTTTACTGGATATAATCATAAAACTGATTATGGGAGCTGAATGGGGGGAGGGCTCCACTTTTATTTGATCCATAAACATTTTCTTATGGGACTCATAGTGTTTCTGACCTATCTGAAAGATATTTGGGAATAGGCAGAGGAATTGAGAAGAAATTTGAGAAGAAACTACTTAGATAAAATAGAATTATTTAGCTGTCAGAGACTTCAAGTTCTTTCACACATCCTTATGCTTCCAGACCAAAAAGTATGTAAACGACTGTGCTACTAATCTGTTTGAGGAAGTGAAATGTTACTGCATGTATTGGATTGTATTATTGATAGAGCCTTAGATTTAAAACTTGAAAGAAAAGACTTTCTCTGTGTAATTTTAAAAAAGGATTTAAAAGACCCACAGAACCCCAGAGCTGATCTGTGTGGACAGTTTAATCTGGGTGCGGGAATTTGATAGATTCACACCACGACTGTAGTTTCCAGGTTTTTCTTAGTTAAAAATATTTTCCAGTTTTTAAACTTTATTTCTTCACTTCTTACCTGTTGATCTTTAGGCTTATCTGCCACATATGACAAACATAGTTTTCTATATTTTACAAGAGGAATGATTTTGATTATATGCCCAGTAATGCAAGTAAATTTTTCCTTCTTTTTGTCCCCGGAGTTAAAAGACCTTAGGCTTTGTTGTTTGCTATGTTATGAATATTGTGGAATCAAACTCACCACCATCTGTTAAAAAGTAAGGATGTAAGAATTTTAAACAGAAGCATTAAAAAAATATATTCCTTAGGTTGTAATTAAGAGAAAGATCCATAGGACAAATTATTCCTCACATTTTTCTCTTACAAGGTTAAAGCCCACTGACTTTGAGATGTAAAAGTATAAGAGTTTCGGTGTTTAACATAAGGCATTTATATACATTAACTTATTATAGAAGTAATAAACGTTTAATTCAAATTAGAGTTTACCTTGAGATTGGAAAGCAAGAAAACTAAGGCTCAGAGTGGTTAAATGACTTTCCAAGGTCACATAGCAGACCTAATAATAAGAGCCTCAGTATGAAAAGCATTGAATGCTGGACAATCAGGAATATTTTTTCTGATAAGTATCCCATAGGATTTGTTTTAATAATCCAAAAGTATGGTTAGGAGAGAAGAATTTATCTTTTTATTTAGGGGGGAAAACAACCTGCATGTAGTGAGAGATATTTGTATGAGAGTCTTAAGCATTTCAACTATGTCTAAAAGTTTTAAATTTTGGATATATTGACTGTAGTTTGTTTCACTCGGTCCAGGGGTAGGTGGGCTGTGTCCTTTTATTATAGCTAAGGCATGTGTTGAGGCAGAGATCATGTGCAGGCCTAAAGATGGCAGCTCTGTTTATGATTGAATTGATGTTTTGGTTGGACTTCTAATATTTGTGGTGATTAAAGTAGAAATGCATTACTAGCCGCTGTTGATTATGTGTTGTACTCTGATGGGTATTGCTCAGCAGCTTGGTGCAGTAGACCCAGTTTAAGCAAGTGGTAGTGTTCCGTCTTGACATTTTGAGCTCAAGTCCTTGTTTCCAAGTGGGTAAAATAAAATTCCTGTAACCTGCTGGTATTGCAACTAAACCTAATATTTATGGCCTAAGTTGAACAATTCTTAACAACTTGAAAAGTAAGTACTGGACTTCCCTGGCAGTCCAGTGGTTAAGACTCCCGTACTTCCACTGCAGGACATGCGGGTTTGATCCCTGGTCAGGGAAGATCCCGCATGCACAAACAAACAAACAAAAAGTAAGTACTTTCTTGATTAGGGATGGGAGTTGTGAAGGTGGGCAGCTAGAAAGCTGAATGGATAAGTTATATCTTCTGCTTCTTCTTAACCTGCCTTTATGGTGCTGAGTGGTAAGTTTCTAAGTTGAAATTGGCAAATTTTAGGTGTGCAGCTTTAATTTGTGGCTCATTATCCAGGTTGCTTACAATGAGAGGGAGAACCTTCTTACATGCCTCACCTAGCTCCATATGCCCCACTAGTCTCTGTAGGACTTTGTTCCTGGAAAGGAGTATAGGAAAACTGGTCACATGAAGGTTTTTGTTTTAAGAAATTGAGAGAAGATATCACCAAATGATTTGCTTAAGTTCACTTACGCACTTACATTTTCCATATCTGGTCAAGTAAAAATGGTATATAAAAAGCCAAAAAATAACATTTTAAAGAACATGTTAGAGAGTAAACCCTGATTTTTTATTTTTAATAGTAGCATATTTGTTGTTGTAAATTGAACGCTAATCGGAATGTCCTTCGAATATGTGGTAGAAAATTCACGTTATAAAATGATTGGCAACTGTCTTTGAAGTTACAAGCTACATGTTAGTTAGCCAGATACATTTGTAAAACTTTGAAGTCATTTTGGATTTAAAAAAAAAATCTCCTTAGCTTTGTTCTTAAAGCTTGTTCTGCGTTTGTAAGGCCTTATAAGTAGTTGAAAATGAATATTCTTTTGACAAGGGCTGTGTTATGGTGAGTGAGAAAAATTGCTTACTCTTTATTCTGGAACTCATCTTTTAAAAACAATTTCCAACTGGTCCTCAATTAGTTCTCTGTGTTCCCTCACTCCCCCCACCTTATCTAGCATCTAATTCAGTCTTTCTTTATGTGAGCGCCTTCCTTTTCACCTTCAAACTTAGATTTTTTTTCTTTTAAACATTTACTTGGTCCTGTAGCTTTCTGTGTACAGATCAGTCTTCTTCTTCCTTTGTTGCCAGATACCTGCTGCCTCTACTGTTTATCCACCTATATCCTTCAGAACTCTCTGAAAACTAGCTTTTGCCTCTTCTTTCCTTCTGGATTGCTTCTTTCCAGAAAGTGATTTCTTCTGGCAAAACTGGTTTTCTGATCAACTGTAATGCCTCTGTGGTGTTCCGTTACCCCTGGAAATCAGTCTCCTCGAATTCCCAAGACACAATACTGTCTTGTATGTACGCTTGCAGATCCTTGTATGTTGATGTTCTCATCAATCCTTGTGCTTTCTCTATCATACCATGCTGCCCATTGTTGAACTGCGGTTCCTAAATGAGGGTCTGAGTTTTGTTCTGCTATTTACAGCCTCAGTCTTTATGCTAGCCATTAGATCTCTGTGGATCCTAGATTTCCTCATCTGTTGGAATTGACTAGAAAATCTGTACGATTTCTTTCCAGTTTAAATATTCGATGATTTTAATACTTTAACAGCATCTACCTATGCCACAACAGTCTATCGGGAGCTGACCCCACTTAATTTACCTAACGTTTTCTTATTATGCCTCAGTGTGCACCTGTGTTCCAGGCAAGCTGGCTTAGTCTCTTCTGTGTATGTCAAGCTTATTCCTGCTTCTCAGCCTTTGTTTACACCAGCCCCTGCCTAAATGCTTTAATTCCGCCTTTATCTTTTTTTTAATTCCTGTCCACACTTAAATGGGCAGCTCAAGCTTCATTTTTCCCACGAAGTCTTTTTAGACTAAACGCACTGCAGCCTCACTTCTTGGTGTGCTTGTCACCTGGGGTTCTACAGAACCCCCCTTTAACATGTCTCCCTTTGGGAGGGTAGGTTGAACATAGTTTAGCATTGTTTTCTTTTATCTTTTTATCAGATAGAGTATAAACTTTCTTAAAAGCAAGAAGCCATGGTTAGAATTCCCCTAATAGTCACCCCAGGGCCCAGCACAATTAGAAGCACACAGTGAGTCATTGATGGAATGTTTTTCATATGATTCCTGGTTCAAAGGTAGACTGGCTAAAAAGAGTGGTAATTTTGGCTTTGTTTTAAATGTAAATAACTGAATTTTAATTTAGTGTTTATGGTAGCCTCGGTCTTATTAAGTTAAGTGATATTTTAACTAGGAATAGGTTTTTAAGAAAAGAGAGCTTTAAGGAGGAACTTGTATATATTTATATTTCCTCCAACAGAGCTAACATTTTAAAATCAAGTTTCAGATCCAATTAACTACCTTTGTGATCTTGAATTTGTCATTTACTTTTAGTGGCAAGTCTCTACATAAGGAAATTTTTTGCAGTGGTCTGATAGGATAATGAATGTGAAACACTTTGAAAAGACTAAAATTATTCAGATGTAAAACTGATACATTTTCTTCACTGCTGACTGGTTATTATGTTTTCACTAAATAAAGGAGATTGACTAGTCTCTGGATATGCCCCTGTATGTACCTTGGCCAATATATACCTTACTTTAGCATTCACTGACGAATACTTAGGGTACTGAGAGGGTCCCTAGGATGACTATAATCGATCTGTTTTCTTGTTTATCATCTAATTTGTGGCATACATAATATAAAGCTCTTCAAGTTTGGGAAGTGTAATAGAAAAATGTCATAAGGTGTGTGTGACTTGGGCCAGCAATATTGTTATATTAGATTTTAAATATTTCTACAGTTTTTGACATTTTTGACCAATAGGAAATTAGAATCTTAAATCTTTTTTTTTTTTTTTTTTTTTGTGGTACGCGGGCCTCTCACTGTTGTGGCCTTTCCCGTTGCGGAGCACAGGCTCCAGACGCACAGGCTCAGCAGCCATGGCTCACGGGCCTAGCCGCTCCGCAGCATGTGGGATCTTCCCGGACCGGGGCACGAACCCGTGTTCCCTGCATCGGCAGGCGGACTCTCAACCACCGCGCCACCAGGGAAGCCCCTTTTTTTTTTTTTTTGGATGTAATTAGCATGGAGAATTTTGTCCTTAAAGAAAAGGTTAGAGATATACTATAATAGTAAGCATGCCTTAGTTTTGCATCTTTGTTCTCTAAATTAGACTGCTGTGGGGTATTTTTGTTTTATTTTCATATTTGTTGTTATGGTGTTCCATATAGACTCTCTGTTGTTGCATTATAACAACATACTTTTCAGGGTGAGCAGTGTATTAAAAATGTGTTTTGCACATGTGTTCACTAGGCCTCAGTCTACTCTTCATTGGGGGTTTTGTGTGTGTCTGTATGTATATAAGACAAGGGATGGGAGTTATAGGAAGGCTCATTTTTTAAAGGAAGTTTAAGGAGAATGTTCTATAGAAGAAGTAGAAGGGGAGATTTGTGGTCAGCTTAAACTGTTAAAAGGCTTAGAATCAATACTGAAGTAGAATATGGGCATCTTAAGCCCTTTGCTGAGGATTGACTTGGATTTATGAAAAGCATTGGCTTATTCCGTCTGACATCTTTTAGAATACCCCATTTTCTTGGGTGTGGAGAGGGAAGGATGAGACAAAGTCTGTTTTGACCTTGAAGAATAGAAAAGTTAAGGTGTTTTTACATTGTGGTGACTGTGAATTAAGTTCAAGGTTTCAGCAATTTGTAAATTTCTGTTTCATACTGTGTGGTAGCGCCTTCAGGAAAACAGAGCACACTCAGAGGTTGTGCTGAAGAAAATTTTAATGTTGTAGAATATAAATAACTGGAATTGATAGTGCCTCCAATAAACTCTCTCCAGGTGCCTGCTGTCGGTGGCATATTTGACCACTTCAAATGTTATATGCCTGAGATGTGTAGTTACCTTCTTTGGTTCTCTGAGTGGCTTTTGAGCCATTGATTATGTCATCAGAAGGGCTACTGTTAAGACAAGAAAGCCCCAAGCTCATATGGAATCCCATGCTGTTATGATGAAAAGTTGGAATTATCCTCTAAACTTTACGTATTTTTGCTATAATTGGTACTAATCACTTTGCTGTAGCAATAACTTGAGGTGCAGACTTACAGATTGCATGTTTTCTTTAAACCACTTAGGGTTGCCACTACGGTCTACAAGCTGTTGCCTGACCCTATTCATATTTTATAGTTTGGAGTGTCTTATCCTGTTGGATTTCAGAGAACTTACTTAACTTTTTCTGGTGAAATCCTCACCCCCTCCATTTCACATCCCCCAAAGCAGGGTGTTGTGTCTAGTGCAAGAGGCATGAAGTTAAGTTAGTAAATAGCAGGACTTTTAGAAATTTACTTTAAAGGACTTTTATTTAATTATTTTAAATCATAATTTTATATCCAGATAATGGCCTTGTGGATAATTATGGCTATAAGAATCTCAAGCGACCCTTTTCTGTTTAATTGTTGGCAGCTTTCCTTGGATAGTCCTCATAGTCATTTGGGCATGACTATGCCCATTTGGGCATGACTCTTACTGCCTCAAATTTGTGATGGCACGTAGTATACTATGTAGTAAGAGAAAGAGCTTTTGACTGTGCAGTTTTCAGAGTGACCTTGGGTAAGTCAGCCTCTCTGAACTTCAGTTTTCTGTTTTCATCTGTAAAATGGGGATAATATCTGCCTTACTTACGTCATGGGCTTGTTTAGTGTCTTAGGTGTGACTCTTTTATGTGAAAGGAAGCTGTAAATAATCATAAAAGTGTATTGCCATGATTATTATCCTGTGCAGTATTTTTTCTATCTTTTCTTTATATCAGTAGTTTGGTGATTATTATTATTTCTATAATGCATGAAAAAAAACTAGAGAGGCAAAGCAACTTGTTCACAATCATGTGACATGTAATTAATTGAGTTTAAACTAGAGTGTGGGTATCTTAATCCTTAGAGCAGTAACTTTCAGTAAATAGAGCTTTATAAAAAGGCCTAAATTTTGTGAACAGATAGCACAGATATGTAGAGTGAGGAAAGTATTATTGCTTCTTCACTCAAAAATGACATGTTACATTTTACCTTTTATGTTCATAAGAGAGTATCTGGAAATCTTTTTCGATTGGTTATGTGTTAGACATAAGTTTTTTTTTTTACATCTTAATTGGAGTATAATTGCTTTACATGGTGTGCTAGTTTCTGCTTCATAACAAAGTGAATCAGTCACACACACACATATGTTCCCATATCCCTTCCCCCTCTCGTCTTCCTCCCTCCCACCTTCCCTATCCCACCCCTCTAGGTGGTCACAAAGCACCGAGCAGATCTCCCCGAGCTATGCGGCTGCTTCCCACTAGCTATCTATTTTATGTTCGGTATATATAGACATGTTTTAAGCGTTATATACTGATTTCATTGTTTATCATTCTTCTTTTCACCTTATCAAAGCTTCTCTTGGCTGTTAGAAGTTGAAACATTGTTCCCTTTTATTTAGTTTTATAACATTTTATAACTCACTGCAGATTTTTAGGTGAGGAGAGTTGAATTCTGAAGGTGAGAGAGTAGAATTTGTGAGCATACCAACAGGAATGTATAATTATAAATATGAGATTATGTTTTTATTTCATTCTCTTATCTGGCATTTTACAGTCAAGTTTTATAAAGTTGCTTTTCATACTCTAAGAACATTCCATTTAGGATTTGATTAAATTTGAGACAACCTTTTAAACTTTGGTAGTGTTTGAATGCCTTGTTCTGTTGGATTTCTGGGTCTTTCTTTTTGTCTGTGCCCGTCTGCTTTCCTTCCTTGTTTCCTTCCTTTGTCTACTTTTTCAGCTCCTTCCCACTCCCATCCCCAATAACAACTTTCAAATCATTCATCTTGTCTTTTAGAGTATCTTTCCAAATCTCCTGTCTTTATCAGTGCCTTTCACTTCTGTCCCAGCTCAGGGCTGGGAAGATGTTTTAACTTTATGCTCCAGGCAGGTCTTCTTCCTTTTGGGTAATGGACTAAGGGGGAAAGAAAAGAAGCATTTGTATTTCCTGTTATGTTTCAGGTTTTGGTCTCTGATAACTGAATTTACAGTAGGGAATGGGAGAGATAGAAAGCATTGTTTTGGTTAAATGTTGGTAACAAAGATCAGTGAAGACCTGTGGTCTGGTTTCTGCCCTAACAGGAACTACCTTTGCTATATTATGTAAATCTCTTCAATTCTGAGCTATTTCATTTACTGAATGTTAAACAGGAAAAATACAATCTGACAGTCCAAAGCTTTTATAATTCTTAAAATGGGTTGATGTTTGTTTCATTTTTTTAGAGCCAGTTGTTTTGACTAAGAAAATAATTGCAGTCACTAATTGATTAGTGACAGATCCTTAGTTAGAAGGAATCTGAGCTTACTTAAATCCACTTCTGAAATAGCCCTGACAGAAAATTGTTCAACCTCTACTTGGACATTTATTAAAAAAAAAAAAATAGGGCTTCCCTGGTGGCGCAGAGGTTGAGAGTCCGCCTGCCGATGCAGAGGACGCGGGTTCGTGCCCCGGTCCGGGAAGATTCCACATGCCGCGGAGCGGCTGGACCTGTGAACCATGGCCGCTGAGCCTGCGCGTCCGGAGCCTGTGCTCCGCAATGGGAGAGGCCACAACAGTGAGAGGCCCACATACCACAAAAAAAAAAAAAAAAAAAAAAAAATAGAGTGGTAATTCGTATTCATTGTAGGAATATGAAATGTAACAAAATCACAATAAATGAATAAAAGTCATTTATAATAGCACAACTCAGAGGAGAACCACAGTTAAAATTCTGAAATTGGACCCCTTGGGTTTGAGTTCTTGAGCTTGGGCTCTGCCATTGCTTACTAGTCCTTGGCCAGGTTATTTAGCTTCAGGCTTCAGTTTCTTCACTTGTAAAAAGGGGTCAATAATAGTACTTACTTCACAGAGACTGATGTGAGATTTATATTAGGAAATACATGTAGAGCACGTGGCATCGTTTCTGGCAGTAAATGTTAGATACTATTGCTTTTATTAGGTTGTTGGGATTGAATGAGATACACTGTCTTATAATCTGCTCTTTTAACATAATATAACGTGAGCATTTACCCAGATGATTATACTTTCTTTTACATTATTTAAAAATTTAAGGTATTATATGTAATTGTTATTTTTTCTTAATATTTTAAAAATAAATTTTGAATTTTCTACACTGAATATGTATTTTTATAATCAGAAAAACAATCGGTAACAAAGCAAATAAATGTTACTTTATAAAATGTAACTGGAATGTATTAATGTAAAAAAAAAAATCTCAGTTTTTAGCAGCGTAAGGTTAACATAAGAGTAGGATCAGAATGAGGTGACTATAATAAAATTATTAAAGTAGAAGAACTTGTTACAGTGCCTTCAGCTGTCCAGGTGAGAGGGGATCATGACCTGCCCACAAGAGAAGCCTTCTTGACAGGTCTATTGATTTCAGAGTTTTCAAGGATGGTTGTATGGTTGTACCTCACAAAATTTGACCAGTTCCTCTACAGACAATAGGATAAATCCTTTTTTTCCTGTCTGTTATAAATAGTACTATGCTGTGCAATCTTATTTTACCCTTTGGGCAGCCAGGGGTACTACATCTCAAGGTAACACATTCCATTAGTAGAATTGTAATTGTTAGAAACTGTCCCTTAAATTGAGCCTCCTCTGTCTTATTTGATCACTAAACATTCAAGTTCCTATTATTTGTGGTAGATGCTGAGCACTGTGGTAAATGCTGCGGAAATAAAAACAAGACATGCTCTTGGTCTCAAGGAACCTAAAGTCTAGTAAGAGAGAAGGATGAAAAGAAAATTATGGTGAATGTTATGATGGATGCATAGGATACAATGGGAGTGTGTGAGAGGAGCACTTAATTTAGACTGGGCAGCCAGGGAGAGCTTGACAGAAAGTGAAGCCTGAACTAAGTTGTGAATCTTGTAGGTTCTTATATGCGATACTAAAATGTTTAAGCTCTCATTTGAAGATTTTGGGTGAATGTAATTTCATCTAATGGCTTATGCTTTGGTGGGAGAGGTTGAAAAATATAATAAAGGGAAATGTGGAATGAAGTACCATAGGAGGTAGAAGAAGATAGGGATCTAAATTCAGGTGGTGGATTTAGAGACTGAGATGGTAGAGAAGGAAAGAATGGGTTTGGTTTATAATAACTGTTGGGGTAAATGAGAGAGAAAGTGCAGTTTAAGGGCACTTAGCAATATTGGGCAGTATTAAGGACTCAGCTGAGTTTGGAGACAATGTCTTTGTTATGGTAATAGTCACTAGAATTGAAGGGATCAAGGAGTGTTGAGGACCAGTTGTTGGATAGGTGGTCCACCTTGACATTGAAGTCACCTAGATTAGGGTTCCCAGATTTAGCAAATGGAAATATAGGATGCCCAGTTAAATGAGAATTTCAGGTAAACAGTAAATGTTTAGTGTAAGTATTTCCCAATTATTGCATGGGATATAGTTACACTAAAAATATTACTTATGTTTATCTGAAATTCAAATTTAATTGTGAGTCTTGTACTTTATCAGGCAACACTCACCTAGATGGTAATGGATGTGAGGTAGAGGAAAAACTGAGCCAGGAGTCAAATTGTTTTGATGAGGAGGAAAATACCTAGAAAATTTGTAGGTGACTGTGACAAGGTTTGTTAGTGAGTAGCACATGATTCATGAGCCTCAAGGAAGAGTGGGAGGAGTAGAAAAGTTTGGAATTTGGCCTCCTGGAGTCTTCTATTCATTGTTCCTAATTCTATTCTCTATAACTCTTCAGAATGTTTGTCTTTTTACATAAAAAATGTTGGAAGACAGATCTTAAGTATTCCTCAGGTTTGTCTCCCCGACCCCGAAATATATTATTCATTCAATTATTTATAGTATAAATTGTTAAGATATTTCACTATCATGGTTGCTTTTTTCTCTTGGTGCAGTGGTGGTCAGTATTCAGGCATATCATTTGTCATCCCTTTTCTAAGTATTTTTGTATATGAGGGTGTTATGTGAGACTTTAAAAAAAGGCTTACAAAATGCTGAACTTCAGGTACTCTGTATTTTGGGTATTCATCTGATTACTGGTACAGTTAACCTATCAAAGAACATGTGTGTGCATGTGTATTTTTTTTTAAGGTTTATTATGAAAAATTTTAACATATACAAAAATAGAGAGATGATTATAAGTGAACCCCCATGTACCCATTACCCAGCTTCTACTTAGTTTTATTTCATCCATAGTCCTACCCCTTTCCTGCTCTGTGCGTTTTCATTATTTTGAAGCAATCCCAGTTATCATTTCCGTGTGACTTATTCTTAACTCATGCTGACCTTAAGAGCTATGCGATATAAATACAGTACTCAGTGGGGAAGGCTTGAGTTTGAGTCATAATTGTCTACTGAGGAATGAGTTAACCTGGGCAAGTCAAGCTATCTGAGTATTTTGAAGAGTGTGTATGAGGGTTGGGGAGGAGACATATGCTACCTGCTCTTTTTCACAAATCAAAGATACGAGGGAATGTATGTGAAGGTAGTTTGTAAACTTGCTTTACACAGGTAAGATTTCATTATTGTTAGTAAATAATGCTTCCTTCTGTAAGTGCTTAAAAGTCATGTGCATAATAATCAGTCCTAGAATTATTTGGGTGTTGACATTAAATTAAGTCCATAGTCCTAAAATGACCTTTTCACCTTTAGCCGCACCTGCGTTTTGAGGCACCGTTGTTTTCTCATTCCCAGTCTGGCGCCTTTCTGTTTTTTGTGAGTTCTCAGAGTTCACAGACAGCATTCCCCTTGTCACATTTCAAAATTTTCATGTGTCCCCTTGGATTAATTCATATAGACTTGAATTCAGATAAGCAGGTAGTTGGGGTCTTTATGCGTTGTCTAAGTG
Organism: Stenella coeruleoalba; assembly: GCF_951394435.1. Lineage (NCBI taxonomy): Eukaryota > Metazoa > Chordata > Mammalia > Artiodactyla > Delphinidae > Stenella > Stenella coeruleoalba. The sequence goes on from NC_137165.1 coordinate 17,326,788, forward strand.
TTCTGATGGCTGTCAACAGTGCTCTTTCTCACATTTGAAGATAATTTTGTTTTCTGCTAAAACAATTAGAAATAAAATTGAATAGTTCTACTTTCAGTCTCCTATAGGTATTATACCATGTACTCTAACTAATGATTCTTGCCTTTCCTTCCTCCTCTTCTTGATCGTAATATATTTTTGAAGGCTTTACATATTTATTTTAACAGCTTATCGTTAAAGTCTTTAGTGATTCTGAACTTTTAACTTTTTATATTCATGTATCAGTTTATCTGTTGTATGTAGTGTGTGTTCTTTCTCTAATGGCCTTATCAATACCGAGCTGGGGATGGGGGACAGGAGGAACAGGCACGTTAGTTTCTTTCTTTCTTTCTTTTTTGGCCGCACCGGGCAGCTTGCAGGATCTCAGTTACCGGACCAGGGATTGAACCTGGGCCACGGCAGTGAAAGCCCGGAATCCTAACCACGAGGCCACCAGGGAACTCCCACATTAGTTTCTTTAGAAATGTCAGCTTTACCAGATCACTTAAGACTCTTGTTAAAAGTACAGATTTCTTGGCCCCACTGAACATCTATGAGTTCTAGAGGTATGGACAATAAGTTGTAGTTTAAAAACTCTCCCCAGGTCACTTTGATGTAAAGCTGGGTTTGGGAATCACTGTATGATGTGCAGGGAGACTTAAGCTTCTGAGTAGTATAGTCATCTATATAGTACATAGTACAGTCATCTATATCACTGCAGTGAGTAGTAAAAAACTGAATGAACTTTTAAAATCATATTTTAAAAAATATTGGAGGCCTGTAGAAGTAATCACGACTAGATTAATTAAAATTCCAGTTACAGAAGAGCCCTCTGTAGGTGAGAAGAGGATTGCTGACATTTGCTGATTCTGGACACAGACTGAAGAAAAAGAATGAACCAGAGCTGAACTGAGTCTTACTAAAACTGCAGCGTAGCACTGACACATTTCAATTCGTGAATGGATTGAAATGATGAGCCTCTCTCATCCCTTTTGCCTAATAGAGTAGATAGAGAGTGCTCACTGGGAAGATATATTCTGGGGTCTCTGAGGCTCTTTCATTTCCAGTATCCAGCGTACAATGAACAATTTCTAAAAATTTGAAAAGGTGGAAAACTGTGATCCTTAATCAAGAAGAAAAATAAACGGTAGAAGTAGACCTACAGGTAATTGAAATGATCAGGCAGGGACTTTAAAATAACTATGATATGATAAAGAAAATATAGGAAAACGTGGACAAAATGGAAAGGTGGAGAATTTCTATAGAGAATTGGAATTCATGAAAAGGAATTAAATGGATATTCCAAGAATCAAAAACAGTAGCTTAAGGTCTGTCATTTATATGTTACTGAGAAAACTTTGGTGCAGGACTCTAGGATCTCACTCCACCCTTTGCCTTACTCTTCATTTATCTAAAAAAATGGGAAAACAGGTCAATCGAATATATACCATTTAAGTTCTATGAGAGCAGGGACTGTGTCTGTCTTTTCACTGCTGTGGTCCCAGGGGTTAGTGCCTGACACATTAAAAATAAAACAAAAAACATGCAACAACAAGAAGCCCACAGTATCTGAAATTAATTATTTGTTGGGTGGATTTAATAGACTATACCAATAAAAGACAAGAGTACAGAACTTGTAGACAAGTCAATGGAAAATGATCCAGTTTGAAGCACAGGAAGGAAAAAACAATGGAAAAAGTAGGACAGGACAAAAGAGATATGTGTAACTCTAGTAAAAAGTTGAATAATGTGTGGGACTTCCCTGGCGGTCCAGTGGTTAAGACACCATGCTCCCAATGCAGGGGGTGCGGGGTTGGATCCCTGGTTGGGGAACTAAGATCACACATGCCAGCGTGGCCCCCCCAAAAAAGAAAAAAAAAAGTTGAGTAATGCGTAATTGGAAACCCAGAAGTAGAGAAGGGAACTTAGTGTGGGAGCAAATATTTGAAGAGATAATGGTAAGACATTTTCCAAAACTGATGAAGGATATCAACCCATAGGTTCAAGTAGTTTAGCAAACCCCAAGCAAGATAAATACAGAGAAAAATACACTTTCTAAATACACTCAGACATACCTTAATTGATCTGTTGAAAACTAGAGACAAAGTCTTAAAAGCAACCAGATGGAAAAAAAATAAGATGTTACTTTCAAAGAAACTAATATAACTGATGGCTGAATTTTGAACGCAACGGTGGAAACTGGGAAATAATGGAATGACATTTTTTAAGTGTTGAACAAAAAAAGCCTGTCAGGTTAGAATTCTGTTCCCAGCAGAAGTATCCTTCAGAACTAAGGGTAAAATAAAGACATTTTTAGGCAAACAAAAGCTGAGAGAATTAATCACCAGCAGACCTGCTCTGTAAGACTTACTAAAGGAAGTTCTTTAGGCAGAGGGGAAACATGTCAAGTGGAAGGATAAAACTATAGAAAATAATGAAGAGCACCCAATTGGGTGTAAAATTAGTAAATATACACCCAATATGAATAAATATACAAAACAGTGCCTTTTATTCCCCCCCCATGTTCTTAGGAACTTTTTAGGAACTTTATTTTAGGAATTTCCTTTTTTTTATTATTATAGAAATTCTAGAATAGGATTTCTACAGTTTCTAGAATGATAGAAATTCTACAGTTTTATTAAGGCAAACTTGCCATACAATAAATAAATAAACTGCATATATTTAAAATGTACAATTTGATGACTTTTCCTATATTTTTAAGCCTGTGTTAACACCACAATCAAGATAATGAATATATATATCACCTGCAAAAGTTTCCTCCAGCCCCCATAATCCATTCTGTACCTCCATGCCGTTTCTGGGCACCTGCTGAGCTGTTTTTCTCAATATTTATTCATTCACCTGTTGGTAGACACTTGGGTTGCTCCAGTTTTTAGCTACTGCAAATGAAGTTGTCCTGAAGATTCATGTATATGACTTTGTGTGGATGTATACATTCATTTCTCTTGAGTAAATACAAAGGAGTAGAATGGCTGGGTCATATGGTGGGTGTATATTTAACTTTTTAAGAAGCTGCCAATCATTGTTTTCCAAAGTGAAATGGTATATCATTCTGGTTTTGATTTGAATTTCCCTAATGACCAATGAGCATCTTTTCATGTACTTAATTTACCATCTGAATATTTTCTTTGATGAAGTGTATATTTGAATCTTTCGCCCATTTTTTAAAAATTCGGATTTTTTATTATTGAATTTTTGAGAGCTTGTAATATATGCTGAATACAAGTCTTTTACAAGATACGTGATTTGCAAATAGTTTCTCCCAGTTTCTGGCTTGTTTTGTTTGTTTGTTTGTTTTTTGTTTTGTTTTTTTGCTTTTGTTTTCTTCTCAAAGTCTTGAAAGCAGATGTTCTTAATTTTGCTGAAGTCCAAATTATCAGTTTTTCTTAAAAAAAAAGAGGATCATGTTATTGATGGTATATCTAAGAAACCTTTGCCTAACCCAAGGTCACAAAGATTTTTATCCTATGTTTTCTTCTAGAAATCTTGTTTTAGATTTTACACTTAGGTCTATGACTCATTTTTAGTTAATTTTTGTACTTAGTGTGCTTCTATATGCCTATTTTGTCTTGCCAGTCGACAGTCTTGATTATTGTAGCTTTATAGTCATTTGAAATCAGGTATTGTAAATACTTCAAGTTTGTTGTTCTTTCTCAAGATTAAGTTAGTGTAGATATTTTGCAAAGAGGAAGAATCAAGTCCTTTGTCCTTCCTACAGTCTTTTTTTTTTTAAAAAAAGTATTTATTTATTTATTTGGCAGCGCCGGGTCTTAGTTGCGGCATGCAGGATCTTTTAGTTGCGGCATGTGGGCTCTTAGTTGTGGCATGCGGGATCTAGTTCCCTGACGAGGGATCGAATCCGGGCCCTCTGCCTTGGGAGCTCGGAGTCTTAACCCTTGGACCACAAGGGAAGTCCCACCTCCTCCAGTCTTCACAGGATTTCTTTAGTGTCCCCTTGGCAGAGGCTTAACAAGGAGCCAGCTAGCGAAGGGAAATGTAGTTTGCGCAGTAGCCCAGCCATCAGAAAACAAGGTAGAGAAGGATAGGTGTGAAGATGAGAGGCAGCAACTTAGCAGTTAGCACAGTGCACTCCTTTGGCTACTCAGCAGCCATCCGTGCCTTTATACAGATATTTGATCTTGTATACAGAAGACAAACACTATGCTTTTGCCTAAGAAGATGGAAGTCTTCTTTATAAAAATGAAGATGTCCTGGGACTTCCCTGGTGGCGCAGTGGTTAAGAGTCTGCCTGCCAATTCAGGGGACACAGGTTTGATCCCTGGTCTGGGAAGATCCCACATGCTGCGGAGCAACTAAGCCCGTGCACCACAACTACTGGGCCTGTGCTCTTGAGCCCATGAGCCACAACTACTGTAGCCCACACGTCTAGAGCCCATGCTCAGCAATAAGAGAAGCCACCGCAATGAGAGGCCTGTGCACCACAGTGAAGAGTGGCCCCCACTCGCTGCAACGAGAGAAAGCCCGTGCACGGCAACGAAGACCCTAAGCAGCCAAAAATAAATAAAATAAAATTAATTAAAAAAAAATTGAAGATATCCTTACCTTCTTCCCAAAATGGGAAGCAAGTCCCAATACTCATTGTATCCATATTTGGGTGACTTTCACACTATCCATTTTTAGGCTATGTTAATTATGTCTCAAATTCATAGTCCCATCTGAATCTCATGCTACCTAAAGACTAAGTTGTAAAGTTAACCTTTACTAATAAAATTTGTATAACATACTGAGAAGGAGAAGAGAGAAGAAATTGGTTTATACATTCACGCAAAATCTTCTATAGTAAGCAAAGAAGAATATATGTGTAACTGCTGTAGTCTTTGCTTTTGTTAACTACTCTCTTCTACTGCTCATTCCATGTTTCCTTTGCCCTCATTCAGGGCCTCAGCTGGTGGGGTAACCCAAACTTTCATTAGTGAGGAATATGTGTCCTCACATATTCTTCACAACATCCTCATGTATTCTTCACACATTGCTTTGTGTGTGTGTATTTTCCATTAACTTTTACTATTACACACGTATAAGAGAGATTTCAGAGACTCCTTAGGGTTCTACGCAGAGTCCTCCCCTGTCTTTATGTAGCAGTAGTCCTTTATCTCCTAGGTAACCCAGATGAATTACAACAGCTAGTAGAATGACCCTCTACTTTGCCTCTTCATGATGATTCCAAGTTTATTTTGATCGTTAGCTTTCTTTTTTTATGAATGAAATTCTCTTCCATTCAGCCTGATAGTAACAAATGGCCATTAGTACAGAAGCTTGGGCTTCTGGCGTGAACTAAGTAGTAAGCTAAGCACAGTGGCAGGTTCTTGAGCTCTGTTATTTGAAAAGCCTCTCCTTTCCTGGAATGAGTTTAGGATCTTATTTATTTATTCATTCATTCATTTATAGCTGTGTTGGGTCTTCATTGCTGCATGGGCTTTCTCTAGTTGCAGCGAGTGGGGGCCACTCTTCGTGGCGGTGCACAGGCTTCTCATTGCAGTGGCTTCTCTTGCTGTGGAACATGGGCTCTAGGCATGTGGGCTTCAGTAATTGTGGCACGCAGGCTCAGTAGTTGTGGCTCGCCGGCTCTAGAGCATAGGCTCAGTAGCTGTGGTGCATGGGCTTAGTTGCTCTGCGGCATGTGGGATCTTCCTGGACCAGGGCTTGAACCCTTGTCCCCTCCATTGGCAGGTGGATTCTTAACCACTGCGCCACCAGGGAAGTCCTTAGGATCGTTTTACATGTCATGTTACAACCAGCAAACAGAATTTTTGCCATTCGAAAAATCTTTTCTCAGCCTCAGGAAAGAGGTGAAGCCTGGTTTGGACTCTTCACTGACTGTTCTGACTTTTCTTCTGAAATTTTAAATTTATTAAAATTTGCAATTTGTGAATTGTGTGAGAATATTTTGTTAATATGCTCTTAAAAATTTGAATGCCAGAGGTAAACACCATAAACATTTAGTGTGCATATTTGGACTCTACTATTTGGATGTCCGTTTTCATTTTTAACATCAACTGCATTATTTCTTTACATAACTAGAGAAACAGGATGATTTGAAAGTTTGGTTGCTGGCTTTAAAAAAACTGTATTAGAAAAATAATTTTCACAATTGAACATAATTTAAATACTAGATAAAATGATGACCTGGAGGCAGATTGTTTTGGTAGGTAAACACTACATTGGAATTCTGGGGCTGCCAACGCTACCTGTGTACTTTTAGAATTTTGAATAATTTAAAACTTATAGAAAAGTTGCAACAGTGGTATAAAACGTCCAATATATTCTTTACCCAGATTTACTAGCTGTTTATATTTTGCTCTTTGTTTTACGTTTTATTATTTATTCTCTCTTTCTCTCTGTCCATGTGTCTGTGCATCGGTGTGTATATAATATAAACACACACATACATAATATTCATTTGTTGCATGTGGAGGAGGCATTTGACAGTAAGTTGTAGGCATCATGTTCCTTTATTCCTAAATACTTCAGTATGTCTTAATAAGTAAGGACTTCTCTTACTTAACTACAGTACAGTTACTGAAGTCAGGAAATTTAACTTTGATAACTATACTGTTCTCTTTAATACACGGTCCATACTCAAAGTTTGTCAGTAACAAATTCCCAAATAATTCACATACTTTAAAAATCTGTTTTGTTTTTACCAGTTTCCTGTGTTTCCTGATTTTTGAAGTGGTATTTTTTTTTTCTTCTTTCACCTTTGGGTTTCAGATGTGAGATTAATCAATATTCAGTACTGTAGACTCTACAGAAATTGCATACTGTGTTTTTCATTCTTAGGCATATGTAACGTAAGTCCAAGTAGGTATGCTAGGCTCCAACTCTTAAGCATATTTTGGGTAGTCTTTTTGGAAGATGATTTTATTTAAATTTTTTTGAAAAAATTTGAAAATTTAAACTAATATGGCTGTTATGGAATAGAATGCAGAATTTGCATCTCTTTTTAAGATAAAGCATGAGACATCAAAGAAGTAATTTACCTCCCAATAATTGAGAATAAGAATCAAATTTGCTTGAGGTAGAGGAAGTATCTCCCATTAACACTAGGCTACTGAAGCCTAGGCACTTGGCTATTTAAAGCAAAAAAATTAATGTTTGAAGTTCCTTGAGCAATAATTTGAGGAAGAAAATCACAATTTAAAAATAAAGAATAGTAATGATTTATTAAATGCTGTTTTAGTTATAGCTCACTCACCCAGAGTGTTTCTTGATTTTCAGACATTTTCCTGGTTTTCTTCTGGTTGGTAATTCCTATCTTAAGTGTCCTGTGGCCAGTGAATATGGTTTGTATGATACCAGTACTTTCAAATTTGAAGTTAGCTTTATGAGCTTGAGCATTGTATTAGTTATTTATTGTTATGTAACAGATTCCCCCAAATGTAGCAATATTGGACCAGAAATATTTATTATCTCATAACATTTCTGTGTGTTAGAAATCCAGTAGCAGCTTAGCTAGGTGTTTCTGGCTCACGGTCTTTCATGAGGTTCCAGTCAAGCTCTTGGCTGGACTGCAGTCATCTGAAGGCTTGACTGGGCCTGGAAGATTTAATTCCAACCTGATCATTTACACAGCTGTTGGCTGGAGGCCTCAGTTTTTTGCTAGCTGGTTCTTTTTTGACTTTTTTTTTTTAATTCAAACAGAAAGTCACAAAAATTATAATCATCCTTATCAGTTCACTCAGTCCCATGTAATTAATTTTTTTTATCTTGATCTTTTGTTAGCACTTTTATGAATTCATCAGTTTTCCATTAGTTCTGAAAATGCTTATTCATTCAGTTCAGCAGTATAGTCAGTTACCAGAAACCTGTACTTGTCAGAGTCTTTTCCATGAATTCCTTGAAGATGAAACCCTTTTATAGGAACATTTTTGCAAAAGCATCAGAGTACACCCAGAACTGTCTGTAAATGACAAAAGACTTAAAAATGAGCACGGTTAAAGATTTGATGAAAGTTCATAATAATGCAGTTGACAAGGAAATTTAGTTATTTCTTAGATATACATTTTAAAGCAATAACTAGAATTATGACTTATTATACAAGAACATACAAGGTTTTTAGGAATTTCATGTAATGTCTGAAACATTTATATTAATATATTTCCATACAAATAACCCAAAGAAAGTTTAGTATTCGTTTTTTTTGAATTTTATTTTTTTATACAGCAGGTTCTTTTTTTTTTTTTGCGATACGTGGGCCTCTCACTGTTGTGGCCTCTCCCGCTGCGGAGCACAGGCTCCGGACGCGCAGGCTCAGCGGCCATGGCTCACGGGCCCAGCCGCTCCGCGGCATGTGGGATCTTCCCAGACCGGGGCACGAACCCGTGTCCCCTGCATTGGCAGGCGGACTCTCAACCACTGCGCCACCAGGGAAGCCCCAGCAGGTTCTTATTAGTCATCAATTGTATATACATCAGTGTATACATGTCAATCCCAATCGCCCAATTCAGCACACCACCATCCCCACCCTCCTGTGGCTTTCCCCCCTTAGTGTCCATACGTTTGTTCTCTACATCTCTGTCTCAACTTCTGCCCTGCAAACTGGTTCACCTGTACCATTTTTCTAGGTTCCACATACATGCGTTAATATACGATATTTGTTTTTCTCTTTCTGATTTGACTTCACTCTGTATGACAGTCTCTAGATCCATCCACATCTCAACAAATGACCCAATTTCGTTCCTTTTTATGGCTGAGTAATATTCCATTGTATATATGTATCACAACTTCTTTATCCATTCGTCTGTCGATGGGCATTTAGGTTGCTTCCATGAGCTGGCTATTGTAAATAGTGCTGCAGTGAACATTGGGGTACATGTGTCTTGTTGAATTATGGTTTTCTCTGGGTATATGCCCAGTAGTGGGATTGCTGGATCATATGGTAATTCTATTTTTAGTTTTTTAAGGAACCTCCATACTGTTCTCCATAGTGACTGTATCAATTTACATTCCCACCAACAGTGTGTGAGGGTTCCCTTTTCTCCACACCCTCTCCATCATTTGTTGTTTGTAGATTTTCTGATGATGCCCATTCTAACTGGTGTGAGGTGATACCTCATTGTAGTTTTGATTTGCATTTCTCTAATAATTAGTGATGTTGAGCAGCTTTTCATGTGCTTCTTGGCCATCTGTATGTCTTCTTTGGAAAAATGTCTGTTTAGCTCTTCTGCCCATTTTTGGATTGGGTTGTTTGTTTCTTTAATGTTGAGCTGCTGAGCTGTTTATATATTTTGCAGATTAATCGTTTGTCCGTTGATTCGCTTGCAAATATTTTCTCCCATTCTGAGGGTTTTCTTTGCGTCTTGTTTATGGTTTCCTTTGCTGTGCAAAAGCTTTTAAGTTTCATTAGGTCCCATTTGTTTATTTTTGTTCTTATGTCCATTACTCTAGGAGGTGGATCAAAAAAGATCTTGCTGTTATTTATGTCAAAGAGTGTTCTTCCTATGTTTTCCTCTAAGAGTTTTAGAGTGTCCGGTCTTACATTTAGGTCTCGAATCCATTTTGAGCTTATTTTTGTGTATGGTGTTAGGGAGTGTTCTAATTTCATTCTTTTACATGTAGCTGTCCAGTTTTCCCAGCACCACTTATTGAAGAGACTGTCTTTTCTCCATTGTATATCCTTGCCTCCTTTGTCATAGATTAGTTGACCATAGGTGCGTGGGTTTCTCTCTGGGCTTTCTATCTTGTTCCGTTTATCTATGTTTCTGTTTTGTGCCAGTACCATATTGTCTTGATTACTGTAGTTTTGTAGTATAGTCTGAAGTCAGGGAGTCTGATTGCTCCAGCTCCATTTTTTTCCCTCAAGACTGCTTTGGCTATTCGGGGTCTTTTGTGTCTCCATACAAATTTTAAGATTTTTGTTCTAGTTCTGTAAAAAATGACATTGGTAATTTGATAGGGATTGCATTGAATCTGTAGATTGCTTTGGGTAGTATAGTCATTTTCACAATATTGATTCTTCCAATCCAAGAACATGGTATATCTCTCCCTCTGTTGGTATCATCTTTAATTTCTTTCATCAGTTTCTTATAGTTTTCTGCATACAGGTCTTTTGTCTCCCTAGGTAGGTTTATTCCTAGGTATTTTATTCTTTTTGTTGCAGTGGTAAATGGGAGTGTTTCCTTAATTTCTCTCAGATTTTTCATCATTAGTGTATAGGAATGCAAGATATTTCTGTGCATTAATTTTGTATCCTGCAACTTTACCAAATTCGTTGATTAGCTCTAGTAGTTTTCTGGTGGCATTTTTAGGATTCTCTATGTATAGTGTCATGTCATCTGCAAACAGTGACAGTTTTACTTTTTCTTTTCCAATTTGTATTCTTTTATTTCTTTATCTTCTCTGATTGCCGTGGCCAGGACTTCCAAAACTATGTAGAATAATAGTGGTGAGGGTGGACATCCTTGTCTTGTTCCTGATCTTAGAGGAAATGCTTTTAGTTTTTCACCACTGAGAATGATGTTTGCTCTGAGTTTGTCATATATGGCCTTTATTATGTTGAGGTGGGTTCCCTCTATGCCCACTTTCTGGAGAGTTTTTATCATAAATGGGTGTTGACTTTTGTCAAAAGCTTTTTCGGCATCTATTGAGATGATCATATAGTTTTTATTCTTCAGTTTGTTAATATGGTGTTTCACATTGATTGATTTGTGTATAGTGAAGAATCCTTGCATCCCTGGGATAAATCCCACTTGATCATGGTGTATGATCCTTTTAATGTGTTGTTGGATTCTGTTTGCTACTATTTTGTCGCAGAGTTTTGCATCTATATTCATCAGTGATATTGGTCTGTAATTTCCTTTTTTTGTGGTATCTTTGTCTGGTTTTGGTATCAGGGTGATGGTGGCCTCATAGAATGAGTTTGGGAGTGTTCCTTCCTCTGCAATTTTTTGTAAGAGTTTGAGGAGGATGGGTGTTAGCGCTTCTCTAAATGTTTGGTAGAATTCACCTGTGAAGCCATCAGGTCCTGGACTTTCGTTTGTTGGAAGATTTTTAATCACAGTTTCAGTATCATTACTTGTGACTGGTGTGTTCATATTTTCTGTTTCTTCCTGGTTCAGTCTTGGAAGGTTATACCTTTCTAAGAATTTGTCCATTCCTTCCAGGTTGTCCACTTTATTGGCATAGAGTTGCTTGTAGTAGTCTCTTAGGATGCTTTGTATTTCTGAGGTGTCTGTTGTAACTTCTCCTTTTTCATTTCTAATTTCATTGATTTGAGACCTCTCCCTCTTTTTCTCGATGAGTCTGACCAATGATTTATCCATTTTCTTTATCTTCTCAAAGAACCAGCTTTAGGTTTATTGATCTTTGCATTTGTTTTCTTTGTTTCTATTTCATTTATTTCTGCTCTGATCTTTATGATTTCTTTCCTTCTGCTAACTTTGGGTTTTGTTTGTTCTTCTTTCTCTAGTTCCTTTAGGTGTAAGGTTAGATTGTTTATTTGAGATTTTTCTTGTTTCTTGAGGTAGGCTTGTATAGCTATAAACTTCCCTCTTAGAACTGCTTTTGCTGCATCCCATAGGTTTTGGATCGTCGTGTATTCATTGTCATTTTTCTCTAGGTATTTTTTGATTTCCTCTTTGATTTCTTCAGTGATCCCTTGGTTATTTACTGACGTATTGTTTAGCCTCCATGTGTTTGTGTTCTTTACGTTTTTCTCCCTGTAATTCATTTCTAATCTCCTAGCGTTGTGGTCAGAAAAGATGCTTGATATGATTTCAATTTTGTTAAATTTACTGAGGCTTGATTTGTGACTCAAGATGTGATCTATCCTGGAGAATGTTCCATGCGCACTTGAGAAGAAAGTGTAATCTGCTGTTTTTGGATGGAATGTCCTGTAAGTATCAATGAAATGTATCTGGTCTATTGTGTCATTTAAAGCTTCTGTTTCCTTATTTATTTTCATTTTGGATGATCTGTCCATTGGTATAAGTGAGGTGTTAACGTCCCCCACTGTTATTGTGTTACTGTCCATTTCCTCTTTTATAGCTGTTAGCAGTTGCCTTATGTATTGAGGTGCTCCTATGTTGGGTGCGTATATAATTGTCATGTCTTCTTCCTGGATTGATCCCTTGATCATTATGTAGTGTCCTTGTCTCTGTAACATTCTTCATTTTGAAGTCTATTTTATCTGATATAAGTATTGCTACTCCAGCTTTCTTTTGATTTCCATTTGCATGGAATATCTTTTTCCATCCCCTCACTTTCAGTCTGTATGTGTCCCTAGGTCTGAAGTGGGTCTCTTGTAGACAGCATATATATGGGTCTTGTTTTTGTACCCATTCAGCAATCCTGTATCTTTTGGTTGGAGCATTTAATCCATTCATGTGTAAGGTAATGATTGATATGTATGTTCCTATGACCATTTTCTTAATTGTTTTGGGTTTGTTTTCGTAGGTCCTTTTCTTCTCATGTTTCCCACTTAGAGAAGTTCCTTTAGCATTTGTTGTTTGGTGTTGCTGGTTTGGTGGTGCTGAATTCTCTTAGCTTTTGCATGTCTGTAAAGCTTTTGATTTCTCCATCGAATCTGAATGAGATCCTTGTTGGCTAGAGTAATCTTGGTTGTAGGTTCTTCCCTTTCATCACTTTAAGTATATCATGCCACTTCCTTCTGGTTTGTAGAGTTTCTGCTGAGAAATCAGCTCTTAACCTTATGGGAGTTCCCTTGTATGTTATTTGTCCTTTTTCCCTTGCTGCTTTCAATAATTTTTCTTTGTCTTTAATTTTTGCCATTTTGATTATATGTTCTCGGCGTGTTTCTCCTTGGGTTTATCCTGTATGGGGTTCTCTGCGATTCCTGGACTCGGGTGGCTATTTCCTTTCCCATGTTAGGAAAGTTTTCGACTATAATCTCTTCAAATATTTTCTCTTGTCCTTTCTGTCTCTCATCTCCTTCTGGGACCCCTATAATGTGAATGTTGTTGCATTTAATGTTGTCCCAGAGGTCTCTTAGGCTGTCTTTTTTTCTTTATTCTGTTCTGCAGTAGTGAATTCCACCATTCTGTCTTCCAGGTCACTTATCCGTTCTTCTACCTCAGTTATTCTGCTGTTGGTTCCTTCTAGTGTATTTTTTATTTCAGTTATTGTATTGTTCATCTCTGTTTGTTTGTTCTTTAATTCTTCTAGGTCTTTGTTAAACATTTCTTGCATCTTCTCGATCTTTGCCTCCATTCTTTTTCCGAGGTCCTGGATCATCTTCACTATCATTCTGAATTCTTTTTCTGGAAGGTTGCCTATCTCCACTTCATTTAGTTGTTTTTCTGGTGTTTTATCTTGTTCCTTCATCTGGTACATAGCCCTCTGCCTTTTCATCTTGTCTATCTTTCTGTGAATGTGGTTTTTGTTCCACAGGCTGCAGGATTGTAGTTCTTCTTTCTTCTCTGCTAGGTGATTCTTTTGCAGAGGGTCTCTTTGTAACTTACTTGTAGATGCGTCAGGTGTGTGTGTGTGTGTGTGTGTGTGTGTGTGTGTGAATTATTATTTTAAAGTAGAGATTTTAAAATGGTATCTTCCAGATGGTTTGAATCTTGTGTCATTATGTAGTGATTCTCTTTATTTCCAGTGCTTTTTGCTCTCATTTGCTCTAGTTTTCTTTTGTTTTATATTTGGTTGGTAGTCTTTTTCCATTCTTTGACCAGTAATCTTTCTGTGCCCTTATGTTAGTCCATCTCTTATAAACAGCACGTATGTAACCAGTCTGAATTTTTTTCCTTGTAAGTGGAGAGTTTGGCCCGTTGATATTCATTGTGGTTACTTATATATTTGGATTCACTGCTGACATTTTATTATATGCCTTTTATTTGTCCAACGTTTTCTTTTTTTTTTTTTTTTCTGAATCTCAAACTTTCTTTCTGGGCTCATTTCTCTTCTGCTTGAAGCATATTTTTTAGAATTTCCTTTGATGGGAATCTGTTGTGGTAATTGCTGTTTTCCTCTCATTCAATGTCTTTCAGTGTCAGTGTCTTTATTCCTCCTTATTCATGAATGGTAGTTTTACTGGGAAGATAGAATTCTAGGGATTTGTTTTTCTCTCAGTATGTTAAAGATACCATTTCAGTATCTTTTTGAGCTCTACCATTGCTGGTGAGAATTTAGCCATAATTGTCATTACCTTATGGGTGATATTTTCTCTCTGGCTGTTTTTTAGATTTGTTCTTTGTTGCTCTGCAGTTTCACTGAAATGTTTGTAGATGTTTGGATTTCTTATTTATTATGGTTTGGATTTTTGGACTTCCTGGAGCTGAGGATTGTCATTGTATAAAGTTCTAAAAAATTTAAGCCATTACCTTTTTCCCCCCCGCAGTTGACCTTGGCCTTCTTTATTTTTTTAGAGCAGTGTTAGGTTTACAGCAAAGTTGAGAGAAGGATACAGAGATTTCCCGTATACCTCCTTTCCCCATACACGCACAGTCTCCCCCATTATCAACATCACTCACTAGAATGGCACATCTTTTTAAATTAATTAATTAATTAGTTGATTTTTGGCTGCGTTGGGTCTTCGTTGCTGCGTGTGGGCTTTCTCTAGTTGTGGCGCGTGGGCTTCTCGTTGCGGAGCACGGGCTCTAGGCATGCTGGCTTCAATAGTTGTGGCATGCGGGCTCAGTAGCATGCCACATGGGCTTAGTTGCTCTGTGACATGTGAGATCTTCCTGGACTAGGGCTCGAACCCGTGTCCCCTGCATTGGCAGGTGGATTCTTAACCACTTCACCACCAGGGAAGTCCCAGGATGGTACATTTTTTACCAATGATGAACGTGCGTCAATACATCATAATCACCTAAAGTCCAAACTTTACCTTAGGGTTTGCTCTTGGTTTTGTATGTTCTGTGGGTTTAGACAAATCTATAATGACATCTCCATTATTATAATATCACACAGAGTATTTTCCCTGTCCCAGAAATCTTCTGCTCTGCCTGTTCATCTCCCCAACTCCACCCTGGCAACCGCTGATCTTTTTCTTGTCTCATAGTTTTGCTTTTTTCAGAATGTCCTCAAGTTGGACTCATACAGTATGTAGCCTTTTCATATATGCTTCTTTCACTTAACATCATACTTTTAAGTTTCCTTGTCTTTTCATGGCTTGATAGTTTATTTCTTCTTAGTGCTGATTAACATTCCATGGTCTTGAGGTAACCATAGTTTATTAATCCATTCACCTACTGAAGGACGTATTATTTGCTTCCAAGTTTAGCAGTTATGAACATAGCTGCTGTGAACCTCCATGGCATATTTTTGTGTGGACATATGTTTTCAACTCCTTTGGGTAAATACCAAGGAGCATGATTGCTGGATCATATGGAAAGTCATTACCTTTTCAAATATTGTCTCTTGCCTATTATCTCTATTAATCTCCTTCTGGGACTACCATTAGATGTTTATAATGTTGTTTGAGGCTGAGCCAGCTAGTGAGCCAGCTAGTGTGATAAAGTTTAATTTCTTGTACAATGTTTTGTGCCTCTTCAAGTTGGTAACTGCCTCATTTTTTTTTTCCATTTGCTTTGTTCTCGGTTTACCAGTTGTTAATTGTTCATATTATTGACATGCTTTCAGTACTGTTTTTCACACAGGGTCAAGCCTATTAATCTATCCGTTGAAGTTGTTTTCCCAGAGGACTTCTTCCCCTTCTCCTGTTTAAAGATGGCTCCTTGTTAGGCCAGGTGTGTAGCTATCAGCCTGAGGTTCTCCCTTCATTGTCATTTTGGAAATTCCCATTGCTTGTGTCCTGTGTTGATATCCCTGTTTTTTAGATCCCATTAGTTTGTAGCACATCCTCCACAGCTTGCTGAACAAAAAGGTGGAGAAGAGATAAATTTTGAGACCCTGAATGTTTGAGAATATTTTTATTCTACCTTTCTGTTATTTGATAATTTGTCTGGGTATTAAGCTCTAGAAAGAAAATTTTTCTTAGAATTTTGAAAGCATTTCTTCATTGTCTTCTAGTTTATCACTGAAATTATTGCTAAATCTAACGACATTCTGGTTCCTATAATGTTGTGAGCAGCTTCTTTTTAAATTTTTTCTTTTGTAGAAGCCCTTGGGACTTTTTCCTTTGTCCTTGCTATTGTGCAGTTCAGTAATAACAGTGGTCCCCAGCCTTTTTGGCACCAGGGACCAGTTTCGTGGATGACAGTTTTTCCTCGGACGGTGGTGGGGGGATGGTTCAGGCGGTAATGCGAGCTATGGGGAGCAGCAGATGAAGCTTTGCTCGCTTGCCCGCTGATCACCTCCTGCTGTACGGCCCGGTTCCTAACCGGCTTCGGACCGGTACCAGTCTGCGTCTTGGGGGTTGGGGACCCCTGAGTAATAACATACTTGGGTACTTAATGGGTCTTTCTCAGTTTGGAGACTCATATTCTTCAGATCTGAGATATTTCTTGTATTATTTCTTTGGTAGTTTCTTCCTTCCATGTTCTTTTTTTCTCTGCCTTTTTTTTTTTTTCACATTTTGGAATTGATTCATCATGTGATTTTTAAAACCGTTTTCCTCTCATAGTGTTTTCTTTTGTTCTTTTTCCGGGAGAGGGTCTTGACTTTATCTTCCAACTCTTTAATTTTTTATTTTATCCATTTGTGCAGAGTTAACATAGCAGGCCTGAGACTGTTACCCTTAGAAAGGTCTGCTTGCAAGGTTGGCCCTTGGCTGGTGTCTGGGACCTTGGATTTTGGAAGGGTTCCCACCATTCCTCAATAAGAGTGGTTCAGTGTGCTTAAACTGTTCAAACATGATTTATGCTGAACACCTGCTTTCCCCCTGGGTGTCTGTAACTTTGGTATGGCTAGGCAGACGGTACCTCCAACAAAAACCCTGTGCAGGGACTTCCCTGGTGGTCCAGGGGTAAAGAATCCACCTTACTGTGCAGGGGATCCCTGGTCAGGGAACTAAGATCCCACAAGCCGCAGGGCAACTAAGCTCGCGTGCCACAACTACTGAGCTCTTGTGCCTCAATTAGAGAGCTTGAGTGCTGCAGACTACAGAGCCCACATGCTCTAGAGCCCACGTGCCACAACTACAGAGCCCACGCGCCCTGGAGCCTGCGCGCCACAACTAAAGGAGAAGAGAAAACCTGCACGCCACAACTAGAGAGAAGCCCGTGCACCACAACGAAGAGCCCCAATGTAAGATCCTGTGTGCCGCAACTAAGACCCGACGCAGCCAAGAATAAATTAAATAAATAAATAAATAAATCTTAAAAAAAAAAAAAACCTGAGCACTGGGTCTCTAATGAACTTACCTGGTAGACAGTATTTCACATATGTTGTCACAACCCATTGCTGGAGGAATTTAGCATCCCCCGTCTGACTCCCTTGGAAGCAGAAGACCCTTGGAAGCTTGTGTCTAGTTTCCTCTGGACTTGGTACGTTTTCCTTTTGCTGATTTTGCTTTGTATCCTTTTGCTCTAATAAATCATAGCTGTGAATGTGACTGTGTGTCAAGTCCTGTGAGTCCTTCTAGCATACTACTGAACCTGGGGGTGGTCTTGGGGGCTTATGACACACTGTCATATTTAACTCTCCCAATGTTCTTTATTTTTTATTCTCACTTGCTCTCTCTTTTAAAAATAGCATCCTTTAAAATCTTTCCTAATGTCTTTTAGGATGTTAGTAATTAACTTTTTTTATGTGTGAAATTTTCTTCTCATTCCCGAATTTTTTTTTTTTCTAAAAATTAATTTGTGTGTGTTTACTTGGTTCCCTTTCTTTCATGCTAACAAGCCTTCTTTGTGCCTGGTGATTCTAGGCTGTCTGTTCTCACTTTAAATATTTATTCTTAAATGTGAGACAATTGGAAGCTTATGCACATCAGTTTGACTATGGGGTGAGTTGGTGGTGAGCTAGCTTCACTGTTGGAAGCCCTCCAAATGCAGATATTTTCTTTGGACATTCAGTTTCTCCAGGAAAATACTACCCAGTTGCTTACCTGGGAAGATATATGTCTAGTCCCATATATGTCTAGTTCCAGGATTCTGAGAGCCACATGAACGGGGGCTGGTGGTTTATGGTGTGGAGATTTTCATTCACTAGGAAGTAATAGGATTATTGTGGAAATATTATTTTATGGTTCACATTTGTAAAATATAGATGAAGGAAATGGTTAATTGGGTTTCTTCCTCTGAAGTCCCCTAACTCTCTGTAGACTGGGTGATAGACTAGTAGGGACCATCTGTTGTTCCTGGATGTAGTCTGAAGAACATTGCATTAGGTAATAAAGAGGCTGTTGTTAAGGGAAATAAGAGTCGGTGTGACACACTAGCTCATTCTTTTATTCAGCAAGCATTTATTAATTACCTTTTAAAACCCCTGACCTCAGGGAATAAAGTAGGTTACAAGAAAGATACTTCCCTGCTCCCTTGGGACTTGCATTTTTGCATAAGGATGGACATTAAACAATTTATCATCTGGTTATTTAATTACAGTTGTTGGAGGCTCACAGGGCATTCATATATAGGAGACCTGCTCTGGGGTTCAGGGATGGCATCTCTGAAAGTATGAATCAGGAAAGTGGTGGGAAAATGAGAAGAGAGTGGCAAAGAATGAGACTAAAGATCTTATTCAGGATAATAATAATTGTGAGATTAAATGAGGTATAGAATGTGTTTAGTGCCTGGTACTTGTGCTCAATAAGTGTTAACTAGTAATTATATTATTTGTAGGAATATTATTATATTGGATGATCAAATAGAAGACATTTGATTTTTAGTATTTAATTTATAAAAAGTTTTGTGTTAACAGTACAATAAAACAATATATTCATAGAATCATTTATTACTAAAAAAAAATCCTTTGTTGTATAGAAATTTTGGTATTTCAGAGTGTTGCTAGAGCAGAGATTGTGCTTAACTTCTTAACAGTTATATCTCCAGCACCCAGCATAGTGTCTGACACATACAAAGTGCTTAGTCTTTTTTTTTTTTCATTTATTTTTGGCTGCATTGTGTCTTCATTGCTGCATGTGGGCAAGTGGGGGCTACTCTTCGTTGCAATGCATGGGCTTCTCATTGCTGTCGCAGAGCATGGGCTCTATGTGTGCAGGGTTCAGTAGTTGTGGCTCGTGGGCTCTAGAGCGCAGGCTCAGTAGTTGTGGCTCACGGACTTAGTTGCTCCACGGCATGTGGGATCTTCCCGAACCAGGGCTTGAACCCCTGTCCCGTGCATTGGCAGGCGGATTCTTTTTTTTTTTTTTTAAAGAAAGTGTTAGGGGTAGGAGTTTATTAATTAATTAATTAATTTTTGCTGTGTTGAGTCTTCATTTCTGTGCGAGGGCTATCTGTAGTTGTGGCAAGCGGGGGCCACTCTTCATCGCGGTGCGCGGGCCTCTCACTATCGTGGCCTCTCTTGTGCGGAGCACAGGGTCCAGACGTGCAGGCTCAGTAGTTGTGGCTCACGGGCCTAGTTGCTCCACGGCATGTGGGATCCTCCCAGACCAGGGCTCGAACCTGTGTCCCCTGCATTAGCAGGTAGATTCTCAACCACTGCTCCACCAGGGAAGCCCGGCAGGCGGATTCTTAATGACTGCGCCACCAGGGAAGTCTCTCAGATTCTTTTTTTAAGACTAAGCACTTTGGGGGATTTCCCTGGTGGCTCAGTGGTTAAGAATCTGCCTGCCAATGCACGGGACACGGGTTCGAGCCCTGGTTCAGGAAGATCCCACATGCCGTGGAGCAACTAAGCCCGTGCGCCACAACTACTGAGTCTGCGCTCTAGAGCCTGTGCCTTGCAACAAGAGAAGCCACCGCAATGAGAAGCCCGGGCACCGCAATGAAGAGGAACCCCCGCTCACCTCAACTAGAGAAAGCCCGCGCGCAGCAATGAAGACCCAATGCAGTTAAATATAAATAAATAAATAAATTTATAAAAGAAAAAGAATCCAAAATGAGTACTAGAAATTCCGGGTAACCTAGAAGCTGGGAAGGATATGTGATTTCAGATACAAGAAATACTTTACTTTTTTCCTTACTAAGGCATTTGTTTGGTCATGTTCCTTCAAGGGAATTGCAAGTGGCCTTTTGATTAGAATTTAAATATTATCCTTTTCATATATATTCAATACCTTTTCTGTAGCCAGCAAGGATCTGTTAGGACAAAGTACTTTTCTTCTCTTGGGGGAGTATAATTGTTGCTCTTTAGCCCTCCAGCACTCAGACCTATGATGTATTAATTATCTATTGCTGAAAAACAAATTACCTCAAAAAACAACAGACATTTATTATCTCACAGTTTCTGTGGGTCAGGAATATGAGAGTGGCTTAGCTGGTGCCTCTGGTTCAGTGTCTCATTTGAAGTTGCAGTCAAGCTGTTGGCTGGGGTTGAAGGTATCTGAAAGATTAGTGGGAGGATGTGCTTCTATTCACTTCTCTTATCGTTGGCAGGAAGCCTTAGTTCTTTGCCATGTGGACCTCTCCATAGGCTGCCTGAGTGTCCTCATGACATGGCTCTTGGCTTTCTCTAGAGCAAGTGATGAGGAAGAGGCAGGGATTGGGGGGTGGAGGGGCGGAGAAAACAAGCCAGTTGGAGATGAAATCCTCCGTCTTTGATAACCTAATATCGGAAGACAGACATCATCACGTCTGTTGTAGTCCAGCGATTAGAATGACCAACCCTGGTACAGTGTGGGAGGTGTGAATATCAGGAGGTGTGCTCATTGGGAGCCATCTCAGAGACTGCCTGCCCCACACTCAGTCAGCGGGATCAACTTCTTCCAGCCCAGTGTATCAAATATATTTAGAAGTATAGGTTAATTAAACTAGAGCTTGATTAATATTTGTACATTGTTTCTGTTGTAAATTGAGAGTTCCCACATTTCTGAGCTTGTTGGTTTGGCATTTTTGCTACTCTCTCTTTTTTTTCTCTTTTCCCACTTTCCCTTCCTTGTCCTTTTTATATTTCTCAGATTTATTCAGAAAATTGTTCATTGTTTTCTACTTTCAACTTAACGTTGGGGGGTACTAGAGAAAATTGGGTTAGATGCTTATAGCTTGTAGATCCTGTTAGATTATAAATTTCAGTCTCTTACAATAATGCATGTAGATAAAAATTCAATTAACAATCAAGCTAAGAAGAAAAAAAAAGAGAGAATTTTATTCAAGCCAAACTGAGGATTATAACCCAGGAGACAAACTGTCAAGCTTTCTGAGGTTCTACCAGTTAGGAGCTAGAGATGCAGTGTTATGCATTTTTGAGACAATTGTGGATCATATTATACATAAAGTTCATCAGAGATGTTTTGGTCAGGTATGTATGTTCAGAGCGAGCCTTTAGGTCAGTGTGACCCCCTATATAGGATGCGAAAGAAATATTAATCTTAAAATTACAATGTTGGTATCAGAAGAAAGGGACCATTTTTCTCAAAGGTTGATTATATCCTCCTGCCTAGAGGAGGTCTGGTTAATGTGTAATGCAGATACACATTGTACATTGGGAAAGGCCCATCACAGATGGGGGCGGTTTGGGGCATGTTTGTGTGTGATTCAGTTCTGACTTAGTTTGCTTGTCCTGCTGTAGAGAAATTTATGATTTTCCTTATGTGTATAATAATAATACTAATTTTGTGGTTTTAAGTCTTCAAGGAAAAGTGAATAAAGTAAATAAAAGGTATTATTTGTAGGTATATTTGATTTTACTTGTATGTGGTTATTATATGTTTTATTAAAAAATAAATGATTACTGGGCTTTAGCACTTATGGATAGAGAACATGGGCCTTCTCTATAAATTAAGAGCCAGGAGATTTTTGTTTGAGTTTAGGAACAAAATTATTTTGTAGCTTTCAGAGGTACTTTTCTTCCTAAATCGTGAGCTTGAGCATCAGATTTCGGAAAGCTGAATTATTACTGAGGGCACTACAGCCCTCAGCCTGTGAATAGGTTTTATGCTGACACTTCACTTGTTAAATCTGTGTGGAATTCAGATACTTGATCCCTATGGAAATGCTGTTTTAAATAGTATTAGGTTCTCTTCCTACCCTCTAAACTCCTCCCCCTCTAAAACCTGAAGATTAGCCTGTATTGAATCAGAGCTCAATCAGAATTTTTAAATCTTTTTAAAAAATCTTAAAGCAATCATAAACTTACAGAAAAGCTACGAGTAAAGCACAAAGAATTTTAATCCCAAACCATTTTAGTCGTAAGTTGATGATATGATGCCCTATCACCCCTGAATACTTCACTGCCTTTTCTACAAATTAAAATGTTACTGTGTTACCCATAACACACCTAATAAAATCAGGAAGTTAACATTGATGCCTTATCACTACCACCTACTTCTCAGGCCCCATTCAGGTTTTATATTTGTCCAGTAATGTCCTTTATATCAGAAGGATGAAGTCCAGAATCGTGTTATATTTAGTTCTTACGTCTTTTTTGTCTCTTTCATTCTGGAATGAAATGTATCATCTGGTTATTTTGTAGACTGTTCCTCAGTTTGGATTTGTTAACATTTCCTCATGGTTAGGTTTATGTTATACATATTTGATAGGAACATCTCAGATGCAATGCTGTGTCCTTATATCCTATCAGGTGACACAATTCAGACTGTCCAGCTGTTGATGATGCTAACTTTGATAACTTGATTAAGATGATGAGCCAAACTTCTTCATTATAGAATTACTCTTTACATTGTATGGGCATGCTTAGAAGCTGTGTAAATATCTCAGTCTTTTTTCTTTTTTAAATGGATTCTTTTTTTTTAAAATTTATTTATTTTATTTATTTATTTTTGGCTGTGTTGGGTCTTCGTTGCTGCGCGTGGGCTTCCTCTAGTTGAGGCGAGCGGGGGCTACTCTTTGTTGCGATGCGTGGGCTTCTCATTTTGGTGGCTTCTCTTGTTGCAGAGCACGGGCTCTAGGCGCACGGGCTTCAGTAGTTGCGGCATGCGGGCTCAGTAGTTGTGGCTTGTGGGCTCTAGAGCACAGGTTCAGTAGTTGTGGCACACGGGCTTAGTTGCTCCGTGGTATGTGGAATCTTCCCAGACCAGGGCTTGAACCTGTGTCGCCTGCATTGGCAGGCGGATTCTCAACCACTGCGCCACCAGGGAATCCCAATATCTCAGTCTTCATGAAGCTTTTAGTTTATTCAGGGATTCCTAAGAGTACAGACTAATTGTTTCTGTTATTCAATGGATGATATGTTTTATCGTTATTTATTTTTATGCTCAAATTATTCCAGATATGGCCAGTGAGAGCCCCCTTAGTCTGGCTTCTCTGTCCTTTTGACATGTCTCCATCATTCTTTGAGCATTTCCTTTTTTTCTGACGTGACAAAATGTTCTAGACTTCTCTGGATCTTCCTTGTGTTTCAGAGCTGGAAATCATCAGCTGTTTCTCTAAGGAGCCCTGGTTCCTTTTAGAGGAGAATGATTTTTAAAAACCAAGATATAGGGGCTAGGTAGACTCATTACTACTGAGTTGTCCTTGTTTCTAAGTCTTCTTAGTGAACAGAGTTAGGGAATAGACGTAGTCCTATCCACACATTCCAGGTATGTGTGTGTATACATATTTATATCAATATTAATTTCCATATCTATATATTGAAAGCTCTGTGTTTACACTGCCTCTAATTTTATTTCAACACGAGGGTCCTTTGTAGTTTTATCCCTTTCTTTATTTGTAACTTCTTTCTCTGACAGTAAGAAACCTGGCTGTCATTATTCTTAACATATTTACTTCTTTGATTATTCTCCCTTCATGTAACCAATCTCCCATCACTGTCATTCCCTGTCACCACTTGCTCCCAAGTGCAGATGCCCTCCTCACTCTGCTTGGGCTCCAACGCCCCTGATTTTTGAACCGCCACCCCCACCTTATGTGGGTGCCCTCCTTGCCTTGCCTTGCTCAAGCTCGTATTCCTTACCCTGTGCTGCTTCCCTATGTGGACATCCCTCTCACCCTGTTCTGTGCCAGAACACCCTCTCCCTCGTCATGCAAATGCCCAACACAGTCCATCTGCCCTGGCTGGGCCCCACTCTCTTGTCTCTTAGTCTCACTCAGGCTTTGAAACCCAGCTTTGGGCTATCCTCCTTATGGACACCCTCCTTATCCCATTTCAGCTCTGACACCCTATGTGGCCTGCTCTCCCATGTAGATACCCTTCTCACCCTGCTTAGATTCTAATACCCCATGCCTGGCTGCCCTCTCAATGGGAGTCTTTCCTTACTCCATTCATGCTCTGACACCCTTTGCTGGGCTGCCTTCCACATGTGGACGCCCTCTTCGCCCTGTTCATGCTCCATTTCTTCCACACAAATGCCTTACTCATCCTGCTCCGACTCCTGCATCTCCTCCCCGAAGCACACACAGATGCCTACCTTGCTCTACCCCTCTTAATGGCTTTTGTATTGAATTATTTACTGAAGGGAAGGGAGAGGAAGGGAAAGGAAGAGCCAGCATATTTTAGGGGAACAATGTGATCCAAGTTTATGTTTGACAGAAACAAATCTTCCCCTGCCGTGGTAGATATCTGGAGACAATGGAAAGGGCATTTGGGAAGCTGCTTTTGGAACTTCATTAGTATTTGGGATTACTGGTATAAATAGGTTCTTTATTTGTGAATCAGAGACTTCTATGTATGGAAAAACTTGGGTAGTTGGTAAGCTCAGAATAGTAGGAAGGGAATAAACTAAAAGCAAGAAGTGTTTAGGGAAGGATGATGTTTGAATTCACTTCTTGATAAAATTGGTTTGGCTCTATGTTAATATCCTTGCCTACAAGTGTCCATATAGTCTTACAGTGTCCATTAAAAAAAACAAGTTAATTATTTAATAACCCGTTTTATGAGCTCAGTATTAAATTTCAGAATGTTATTGCGGTATTTTCTTACCTTTAATCATTTATGTACTATTAGTTTAGCCATATCCTGTGTCCTTTACTTAGCTGAACTTGAAGTTGGCTTACCTTTTTCACTTAGCCTTGTCAAAGGAATAGTATCTTTGTAATCATAGTGCTAATTATATTTTTTTTGTATCACATGTTAAAATGAATGTAAAACTTAAAATTTTTAAAGTTCATTAGGTGCCATATAAAGTCATATTACAACCCACTGGTGCAGAGTCCACTTTGGGAAATGTGTTAATATAACCAGTATAAATATTCGATATATTTTCCTGATTTGTGTTTGTTACTTGGTATCTAGAGCCTATTTGTCTTTTTTTTTTTTTTTGGTAGCATGATTTTTTTCTAGGTGTCTTTTCCCCCAGTATGATTTTTTTCTTCGCTTTTTTTCTCATTTAGATGAAGACTTATATTAAGTGAATTTTAATGTCATTCCCAACCCCATCATGGTCTGAGGGCCTTTTAGAAATTGGTTAAAATGTACACAGAGGCAAAGATTTTAGCCTATGACCTTTTCAAGAATTTTCTGAGTGCAACTAGGAACAAATTATCCATTGTTCACAGTGCTTTGCTCAATGTTATGCCTTCTCTTGCTAAATCCTCTTACTTGTTGAAATCTTCTATCTTAAGTAGCTAACAGCTTAATACAGATCATATTAAAAGGTTATTTTTCTTCCTGTAGTTTAGGCCCTTTACATTTCTGCAATAATATCCAAAGTTTTATATAAGGTAGCATGAAGTGTTCAAAAAGTTTTTTCCCCAATTGGGAAAGTAATACATGCCAATTGACAGTAAGAGAAACTCATAAGAGTAAAAGAGAGGAAAAAAATCAACTCATTTTTACCTCTCAGATACAATTTATCTTAAAAAATAATTTTTAAAAAAAAATATACCCACTCCAGGCATAGTCATTTCTTTGTTATGAGTTCCAATAGGATTTAACTTTATTTTGGAAAACTGTAGAGTCACAAAAATGGTTTCATTTTATTTTTCACTTTTAAAATTATTAGTGAAATGAGCACATTTTCATATATTTATTGACTACTCATCTTCTGTGAATTGCTTCGTATTTCTTCAGTTTTTGCATTAAATAGTCTTATTAATATATAATACAACCTGGGACTTCCCTGGTGGCACAGTGATTGAGAATCTCCCTGCCAATGCACAGGACACGGGTTTGAGACCTGGTCCTGGAGGATCTCACGTGCTGCGGATCAACTAAGCCCGTGCGCCACAACTACTGAGCCTGTGCTCTAGAGCCTGTGAGCCACAACTACGGAGCCCATGTGCCACGACTACTGAAGCCCGTGTGACTAGAGCCCATGCTTCTCAACAGAAGCCACCAAAATGAGAAGCCCACGCATCGCAGCGAAGAGTGGCCCCCGCTCACTGCAACTAGAGGGAGCCTGCGTGTAGTAACAAAGACCCAACACAGCCAGAAATAAATAAACAAATAAACAGATAAATATAGTATAACCTTATACTATATTAGTATGTAAACCTTTTGGCCGCTAGTTGTTGCACATTCTTTTACTTCCTGTTACTTGTCTTTTTCTTTGTAAGTAGTGTCTTGTTTTTTTAAAGCAGGATTAAAACGTTTTTATGTAGGTAAATATATGGGTGTTTTTTGTTAATGGCTTCTGGATTTTGTCTTGTTTAGGAAAATCTGTCCTACCCAAATATTATGAGATTATTCTTCAGTATTTTTCCTAGTAATTTTATGACTGTTTTTCTTTTTTTACGTTAGGTTCTTAATCTCTCTCTCTCTCTCTCTCTCTCTCTCTCTCTCTCTCTCACACACACACACACACACACACACACACACACACACACGCATGTATTTTAAAATGTTCTGTTGACAAGTCATTCTTTTACCTCTGATTTGAAATATTAACTTTATCATGTTAACTTTCTATGTACATACTAATATCTGCTCTATGACTATAATTAGTTTATCCTTATAATATATTGGTTTTGTTATAAAAGCTTAATATTGAATAGAATGTTTTAAGTACCTGATAATGCGAGTCTCCTCTGGTTGTTGTTTTTCAGAAAGTTATTTGGTATTCTCACAAATTTGTCCTTTCAAGTGAACTTCAGAATCAATTTGCCATTTTAAATAAGCCCCACATCTTCCAAATCCATTATAATATCTTCTCACTACTTCTCGTCTACTTTTTTTTTTTTTTAAGGACATAGTTTTTTAAAAAAAATTAATTTGTATTTGGCTGCATTGGGTCCTCGTTGCTGCGTGTGGGCTTTCTCTAGTTGCAGCAAGCAGGGGCTGCTCTTCGTTGTGGTGCGCAGGCTTCTCATGGCAGTGGCTTCTCGTTGCAGAGCATGGGCTCTAGGCGCATGGACTTCAGTAGTTGTGGCTCGTGGGCTCTAGAGAGCAGGCTCCGTAGTTGTGGCGCACAGGCTTAGTTGCTCTGCGGCATGTGGTATCTTCCCGAACCAGGGCTCGAACCCGTGTCCCCTGCATTGGCAGGCGGATTCTTAACCACTGCGACAGCAGGGAAGTCCCTCCTCTACTTTTATTAGCGTAATTTAAGCTACCATTTTTCTCTTGCCTAGACTATCTTCTAACATACAGCAGCAAGAAGACTCTTTTAACAATTTTTTTTAAGATTTTTTTTTTTGATGTGGACCATTTTTAAAGCCTTTATTGAATTCTGTTACAATATTGCTTCTGTTTTATGATTTGGGTTTTTGGCCGCGAGGCATGTGGGATCTTAGCTCCCCAACTAGGGACTGAACCCGCACCCCATGCATTGGAAGGCGAAGTCTTAACCACTGGACTGCCAGGGAAGTCCCAAGAAGACTCTTAAAAGACGTAAATCTGATCATGTTGCTCCCTTGTTTACATCCCTTCAATATCTTCTTTCCCTCTCTTTTTCATTACCTATTGCTGCATAACAAAGTACTACAAAGCTTTATAGCTTAAAATGGCCTGTTTATTTTGCTCACAATTTTGGGAGTCAGGAATTCATGACGGGTTCAACAATGTTCCACAAGGTGTTGGCTGGGGTGGCTGGGGCTGGAGAATCCCTCCCAGTACAACTTCTTCAGTCACATGTCTGGCACCTCAGTGCTTCTTGGCCTCTGTCTCCACATGGCATCTCATTCTTCACGATCTCTCCACGTGGCGTGGAGTTTTCACAGTATGGTGGTCTCAGAATAATCACACTTTTTACGTGCAGCTGGCTTCCAAGGAGAAGGGAAAGAAAAACTGTCAGACCAATTAAGGGCTGTGCCTAGAACTGGCACAGTGTCCCTTCTACCATATTTTATTGGTCAGAACAGTCACAGAACCTGCCTAGTTGCAAGAAAATGGAAAAATAGACTCTACTTTTTGATGTGGGAATTGCAAGATCTTATTACAGGAGAGCATGTGGGTTGAGAGATACCATGACTGTATTTGAAAAATATAATCTGCCACACCATCAAACTCAAAATAAATTCAAAGCTTTTAAAATGACCCACAAGGCTTTTCATGATCTGACCCATCCCTGCTTCTCTCTCTGACCTCATCCCCTGTATTTTCTTCTTTTGTTCCCTTTAGTTTAGCCACAATGGCCTCTTTGCTAGGCTTTGAATGTACCACACTCGTTCCAGCGTCAGATGTATTTTACCTGCCTCTGCTGCCTTGAATGTTCTTCTTTAGACCTTTGCATAGGTCTTCCCATTCTCTTCATTTAGGTCTCCCCTCAAATGTCAGCTCTTCCTGACCACCTTATCTGATAGAATCTTGGTCGCTTAGTACCCCTAATCTTGCTTTTTCTTCTACATAGATTTTAGGGCTGGTATGAGCCTGGGGGACCTGCATATACTTTTCTTCCCTCTTTGTTTTCTGTACAAGTTTAGAAATAGAAGACCAAAGGTAAAGACCAAAATATATATGAAATATATAAATATTTGTGTGTATATGTATGTGTGTGTTCAGTGTGAAGTTGGAGACCCAGTGGGCCTGCTATCTAAACCTCAGAATTAGGCAGACTTACCCACCTAGTCTCAGGCAGTGTTGGTTACTCCCTTCTGCAGGGTGAGTCCCCTGATCAACTCTTGGAATGTTGATATAGAGGAAAATTCTTGTACTCTGTAACAAGCCTGTTCCCAAGTAAAGAAGGGTAGAGCTGAGTTGTGTGTACCTATTTATTATTCTCATTTTTATCAATCTGACTGACTAAAGGAGGATGAAAGGAGGGGAATAAAGGAAGTGTCAGAGATGACTCTCAGATCTGAGAAACTTGGTGGATTGTGGTACTATTTACTAAGATAGGAAGTATGGTAGGAAGATTATAAATTAAATTTTAGAAACACTGACTTTGAAGTGTCTTAAGATACCCACGTGGAGATACCAAATAGGCATTTGGATGACACATTTGAACATACAGATTTGGTAGTTGTATTAGTTTTCTATTGCTATGTAACAAACTACCAGAAACACAGTGGCTTAAAACAATACAAAATTATTATCTCACAGTTTCTGTGGGTCAGGAATCTGGGCACTGGTTAGCTGGGTTCTCTGCTCAGGTCCTCACCAGAATGAAATCAAGGTATTGGTCAGGGCTATGATCTCATCTGAGGCTCGGGGTCCTCTTCCAAGCTCACTGGTTGTTGATAGAATTTAGGTCCTTACAGTTGTAGGACTGAGGCCTTCAGCTCCAAGAGGCCTCTTGCTGTTCCCTGCCATGTGGCCTTCCCCACAGCATGGTAGATTGCTTCTTCAAGGCCAACAAAGTATTTTTGGTGCTTCATATCTCTTTTTTGGCTTCCCTGGTTAGGACAGACTCATCTGAGATAATCTCCCACTTAAGTCAACTGATTAGGGACTTTAATTGCATCCTCAGAGTCCCTTTTGCCATGTAATGTAACAGTCATGAAAGGGATATCCCTTCATGCAAGTCCTTCTCACTCTTAAGGAAGAGAATTATACAGGGTGTGTCCACCAAGGAATGAGACTCTTGGGGCTTAGTCATTAGCAGTCATCATAGTAGTAATCAGTAGGATAGTCAGTGAATACACAAGATTGCCCAAGAGAAAGGGTGAACAGAAGAGAGATTAGGGGATAATTTCAGAATTATTGGTACCTTGAGGGTACATTTATTCATCTTTGTGTTTATAGCACCTACATTGCTATCTGGTACATAGCGGATATTCAATAAATGTTTGTTAGAATTCTTCCTTGATCTCAGATTTTGAAAAATTAATGTATAAATTTATATTATGTGTCCTTCCCTTTTATGTATATAGTCTTTTTATCTTTTTCTGTGTGTGGTAAAATACACATAAAATTTACCATCTTAATCATTTTTTTTTTTTTTTTTTGCGGTATGCGGGCCTCTCACTATTGTGGCCTCTCCTGTTGCGGAGCACAGGCTTCGGACGTGCAGGCTCAGCGGCCATGGCTCACGGGCCCAGCTGCTCCGCGGCATGTGGGATCTTCCCGAACCGGGGCACGAACTCATGTCCCCTGCATCGGCAGGCGGACTCTCAACCACTGTGCCACCAGGGAAGCCCTTCCTTTCCTTTTTAAGGCTGAATGATATTCCGTTGTATGTATATACCACATTTTGCTTATCCTTTCATCTGTCAGTGGACACTTGGGTTCCTTCCATGTTTTAGCTGTTATGAATAATACTGCTGTGAACGTGGGTATACACATATCTCTTTGAATCCTACTTTCACTCCTTTTGAGTATATACCCAGAAGTGGAATTGCTGGATCATATGGTAATTCTATTTTTAATTTTTTAGAGAAAACTTCATACTGTTTTCCACAGTGGCTATACCATTTTATATTCCCATCAGCAGTGCACAAAGGTTCCAGTTTCTCCACATCCTCACCAACACTTGTTGGTTTTCTGTGTGTGTGTGTGTGTGTGTGTGTGTGTGTGTGTGTGTGTGTGTGTGTGTGTGTGTTTTGATGTTAGCCGTCCTAATGGGTTTTGATTTGCATTTCCCTAATGATTAATGATGTTGAGCATCTTTTCATGTGCTTATTGGCCATTTGTTTATCTTCTCTGGAGAAATAACTATTCAAGTCCTTTGTCCATTTATGAATCAAGTTGTTTTTATTATTGTTGAGTTTTAGGAGCTCTCTATATAGTCTGGGTATTAATCTCTTACCAGATACATGATTTGCAAATATTTTCTCCCATTCTGTGGTTTACCTTTTTGTTCTGTGGATAGTGTCTTTTTTTTTCTTTTTCTTTTTTTTTCGGCCTCACCGTGTGGCATGCGAGATCTTTAGTTCCCCAACCAGGTATCGAACCCCATCCTCCCTGCAGTGGAAGCATGGAGTCTTAACCACTGGACTGCCAGGGAAGCCCCTGGATAGTGTCTTTTGATGCACAAAATTTTACAGTTTTCTTGAAGTCCAGTTTGTTTATTTTTTCCTTTGTAACCTGTACCTTTGTTGTCATATCCAAGATATCATTAAGAAATTCAGTGTCATGAAGTGTCCTATGTTTTCTTTTAAGAGTTTAATTGTTTTAGGTCTAACATTTAGGTCCTTGATCCACTTTGAGTTACTTTTTGTATATGGTGTTAGGTAAGGGTCTAACTTCATTCCTTAGCATGTGGATACCCAGTTTTCCCAGTACCATTTGTTGAAAAGACTATCCTTTCTCCTTTAACTGGTCTTGGCACCCTTGTCAAAAATCATTTGACGATATACAAGAGGGTTTATTTCTGGGCTGTCTGTTCTGTTCCATTGGTCTACATGTCTGTCTTCATGCCAATACCATGCTGTTTTGATGACTGTAACTTTCTAATAAGTTTTGAAATCAAGAAGTGTGAATCTTCCAAGGTTGTTCATCTTTTTCAAGATTGTCTTGGCTATTCAGGGTCCCTTGAGATACATATGAATTTTAGAATGGGTTTTTCTATTTTTGCAAATATGTCTTTAGGATTTTTGATAGAGAGTGCATTGACTCTGTAGATCATTTTGTGTAGTATTGACAACTGAGATAATCATGTGGGTTTTTTTTCCCACATTTTTGTTGATTTTGTTGATTGTGGTGTGTCACATTGATCAGTTTTCATATGTTGAACCATTCTTGCATTCCAGGAACAAATCCCACTTGGTCATGGTGTATAAATAATCCTTTTTTTTTTTTTTGCGGTACGTGGGCCTCTCACCGCTGTGGCCTTTCCTGCTGCGGAGCACAGGCTCTGGATGTGCAGGCTCAGCGGCCATGCCCCACAGTCCCAGCTGCTCCATGCCATGTGGGATCCTCCTGGACCGGGGGCACGAACCCGTGTCCCCTGCATCGGCAGGCGGACTCCCAACCACTGCGCCACCAGGGAAGCACAATCAATCCTTTTAATGTGATGCAGAATTCTGTTAGTATTTTGTTGAGAATTTTTGCATCAATGTTTATCAGGGATATTGGTCTATAATTTTCTTGTAGTGTCTTTGGCTTTGGTATCCAGGTTATGCTGGCCTTATAGAGTGAGTTAGAAGTGTTCTTTTAATTTTGGGGGAAAGCTTTAGAAGGGTTGGTATTAGTTTTTCTTTAAATGTTTGGTTGAATTCACTAGTGAAGTGATCAAGTACAGGATATTTCTTTTTTGGGAGATTTTTTGATTACTGATTCAATCTCCTTAGTAGTTATAGGTCTATTCAGGTTTTCTGTTTTTTTGTGATTTAGTCTTGGTAAGTTTTGTGTTTCTAGGAATTTTCCCATTTTATCTAGGTTTTCCAGTCTTTTTGGCATACAGTTGTTAATAGTACTTTCTTTAAATCCTTTTTAGTTCTGTAGAATTGATAGTAATGTCCCCACTTCCATTTCTGATTTTAGTGCTTTGAGTGTTTTCTCTTTTTTCTTGGTCCATTGAGCTAAAGGTTTGTCAATTTTGTTGATCTTTTTGAGGAACCAACTCTTGATTTCATTGATTTTCCTCTATTGTTTTACTATTTTGCTTACCTCTGCTCTCATCTTTATTTCTTTCCTTCTCCTAGATTTGGGTTT
The DNA here is from genome assembly GCF_951394435.1 of Stenella coeruleoalba. Classification (NCBI taxonomy): domain Eukaryota; kingdom Metazoa; phylum Chordata; class Mammalia; order Artiodactyla; family Delphinidae; genus Stenella; species Stenella coeruleoalba. Next base: position 17,359,638 of record NC_137165.1, read on the forward strand.
CCTTTGTTCTTCTTTTTGTAGTTCCTTAAGTTGTAAAGTTAGGTTGTTGAGTTGAAAGTTTCCTTGTTTTTTGTTTTTTTTAGTTTCCTTGTTTTTCATGTAAGCATTTATAGCTATAAATTTCCCCCTTAGTACTGCTTTCACTGCATCCCGTAAGCTTTGGTTTGTTGTGTTTTCATTTTCATTCATCTCTAAGTATTTTCTAATGTCCCTTGTGAGTTCTTCTTTGAAACATTGGTTGTTTAAAAGTATAATGTTTAATTTCCACAGTTTTGTGAATTTTCCAGTTTTACTTTTGTTACTGATTTCCAACTTCATTCCATTGTGGTCAGAGAAGATACTTTGCATATCTATCCTTTAAAATCTATTGAGATGTTATTTGTGTCCTTACCTATGGTTTAACCTGTAAAATGTCCCATGTACACTTAAGATTGTATATTCTGTTGTTGGGTAGAGTGTTTTGTACATGTATATTAGGTCTAATTGTTTTATTGTGTTGAGTCCTCTATTTCCTGACTTATCTTCTGTCTGGTTGTTTTCTCTGTTATTGTGAGTGGAATGTTGAAGTCTCCAACTATTATTGTAGAACTCTCTGTTTCTCCCTTCAATTCTGTCAGTTTTTGCTTCACGTGTTTTTTTTTTAATTGTGACCATGTCACATATGAAGTTTTTTTAAAAAAATAATTAATTAATTTTTGGCTGTGTTGGGTCTTTGTTGCTGCACACAGGCTTTTTCTAGTTGTGGTGAGTAGGGGCTACTCTTCGTTGTGGTGTGTGGGCTTCTCATTGCGGTGGCTTCTCTTGTTGCGGAGCACGGGCTCTACGCACACAGGCTTCAGTAGTTGTGGCATGTGGGCTTCAGTAGTAGTGGCTCGCAGGCGCTAGAGTGCAGTCTCAGTAGTTGTTGTGGCGCACGGGCTGATTTGCTCCGTGGCATGTGGGATCTTCCTAGACCAGGGCTCAAACCTGTGTCCCCCTGCATTAGCAAGCAGATTCTTAACCACTGTGCCACCAAGGAAGTCCCTGCTTCATGTATTTTGATGGTCTGTAATTAGCTGTGTAAATGTTTATAATCTATCTTCTTGCTGTATTGAACCTTGTATTAATTTATGATGTCCTCCTTTGTCTCATAACTTTTTGATTTAAAGTCTATTTTGTCTTATATTAGTATAGCCTACTCTCTTTTGATTACTGTTTGCATGGAATAATTTTTTCCATTCCTTCTTCTTTAACCTGCTTGTGTCTTTGGATGTCGAGTGAGTCTCCTGTAGGCAACTTATAGTTGGGTCATTCTGCCAAATCTGTCTTTTGATTGGCGGGTTTAATCTAATTATATTTTAAGTAATTACTGATAAGAGGGGACTTACTGCTGTCATCATGCTATTTGTTTTCTATATGCCCTATAGCTTTTTTTGGTCCCTCATTTTCTACATTACTGTCTTCTTTTGTGTTTACTTTTTGTAGTGGAATGTTTAAATTCCTTTCTCATTTCCTTTTTGTGTATTCTACAGCTATTTTCTTTGTGGTTACCAGAGGGATTACATTGAATGCCCTAATGTTATAACACTCTCACTTGAATTTATACTGCTTAATTCTGAGTTTTGACAAATACACACATTCATGTAATCCTCACCATGATCAAGATATAGGAAGTTTCATTACCCCTCAAATTCCCTTGTACCTCTTTGGCCAGGAGGGGAGGTGGTGGCAAATCCTGAGGGGACATCTGTTGTCTTGCAGGGGAGAGGCCTCTGAATTGTCTTCAGACAGGCGTGGGGAATGCTTGCTCTTAGTAACAGTAATGGGCCACTTCTGTAGACTTTGAGGGTTCAGGGCAATTTGGAGATAAAAGATTTTGGGGAGCACCAACCCAGATGTTTCCTTTACATGTGTCAGAGTCTTATTATTCTTTGCCAACCACAGCTCTCTGATCTTGGCGTAGCAGACCTGCCTTGTTTGGGAGTTTAACTTTTGGAACCTAGAAACTCTGATAATTCTGGTTCTTGTCCTTAGGTTTCTTTGCCTTCCTGCTGGAGGAGAGGAGAGCATCTTTGTGTGCTTCCAGAGAGGCCTTCTGGCTTTCATACTTAGCTTCTAATCGGCAGTCAGCTTTTTGTTCTCTTTTTTCGCAGAGCTCAAATAGTTTAGTAATATTCTTCAAATTCAGTTGTTTTTGAGGTTACTGTTTCTCCTTCATTGCCAGCTTTAAATTCACATCTTAGCACCTGCTCCACCTGCCCTGAGAGCCTAGTGCAGGATGTTCATTAAGGTGTTCCCTTGGGATGCACACCTGAGAGAAGGGAGGATTGCAGATGCAGAATTCATGGTACAGAGCAGGCCCAGAATCAGGTTTGGCCAACCCCTTTGGGGAGCTCTGGAGCTAGAATGGCCCTTTTGAGTTTCCCAGAATTGGGCTGAGGTGTTCCGGCCTTTATATTGCCATTATCAGTTGGTCATTGGATGTGGGCTGCCCAGGAAGGCTTTCACCTTGGCAGGATCATTCTCTTCAGGTGAGGCGATCCCTGAGGGGCTGACTGACAGCACTCCAGCAGTTAAGTTCTTCCCTGAATGTGGAGCTGATCAGTGCCTCAGCAGTGCCTACCAAAATTCCCTTGTATCCACTAGGAGTGACCAGTTTGTTTTTTTAGTATCATTAACTCATGGATTTAAATATGTATTATTTAGAAAACTTGCCATTGACTTATAAGTATGGAAAGATGCACAAATGTATGTAAATATACAGCTCAATGAATGTTTGCCAAGTAAACACAGCAGTGTAACCAGTACAGAGATCAGGAAATAAAATAATGCTAGCAATCCAGGAGTTCCTCTTTCCCCTTCCTTTTCCTTCTGGTCATTACTTGCTCTTTCCAAGGGTCTCTGCTATCCTGACTTGAATTTAACATGTTTTTGAAATTTGTGTAACAATCATACAGTAAGGGATCTTTTGTTCTGACTTCTTTCACTCAGTATTATATTTATGAAATAAAGTTTATAGCTGTAAGTCATTTATTCCCATTGCTGTAGAGTTTTTCTTTGTTTGAATATACCATTTTTAAAAACCATTTCTGCTGTTGATAGACATTTGGAGTGTTTCCAGTTTTTGGAAATTATGAAAGCACTGCTATAAACATAGCTGAACATATCTTTTGGTGAACATATGTACACATTTCTCTTGGGTATATACCTAGTGAAGTTGCTAAGTACAGTTGGCCCTCTGTATCCATGGGTTCCACACCTGTGGATTCAACCAATGCATATAAAAAATAGTCGGAGAAAAAAAATTCCAGAAAGGTCCAAAAAGCAAAATTTGAATTTGCCAAGCAACTGGCAACTATTTAAGTAGCATTTGCATTGTATTTAAAACTATTCATGGCATTTATATCCTATTAGGTATTGTAAGTAATCTAGAGATGATTTAAGGTACATGTAAGTATATGCGTAGGTTATGTGCAAATATTATGCCATTTTATATAAGGGACTTGAGTATCACAAATTTTGGTATCCTCTGGGCTCCTGGAACCAATGTCCTGCAGACTTGGAGGGATGACGGTATGTACATGTTCCATTTTAGCAGATAATGTCAGTCTTCCAAAGTAATTACTGATTTACACTCCTACTTGTAATGTACAAAAGTTCCATTTGCTGTGATTTGCCCCTGTTTATTTAGGATGTTACTCTCCAGGCTGTACAATTAAGAACTGGGTGCATTTACTAGGGTCCCTCTCTCTTTAGCAGGTTCTGTACTCTAATCTTTGTTTTCTGAGGCTGTGAGGTTTTGAAATTCTGTTCTGCTTTTCAGAAGTTTTTGGCTTAGCTTTTTAACCATTTTCCACCCAATTATGCATTTGAGACTCCCTCATGTCTTCATTTGTGTCACTCCAGCTCTCAGTGACAACCAGAATCTCTGATGGCTCCTCTTTCCCTCAGCAGAGGTACTTTGCTTGGGAAAGGCATATTTCTGAGGCTTTTTTTTTGGGGGGGGGGAGCAGATTCTGCAAATGCCCCAGGGCGGGAGGAAACAGCTGCAGAAGATCACCTTGCTTCTCCATAGTTCACCCTTTTTCTGAAACTTAGCCTCTCTAGTCCTCATTCCTTCAGTAGCTCTCTAAAATCTTTAAGCAGTTGATTTTTGTATTTTTTCTTTTTTGTGTGTGTGTGTGAGCTTGGGGGAGGGAGGTGTTGTTTTGCTGTGAATTACTCTACCTTGGAAGCAGAAGTATGGATTAAAACATATTTGAAAAAAAAACATATTTGATGTTTCAATAAATTAAAATTGTTGTCCTTAACAATGTTCAAATTATTCCATTTTTGGTCAGTGGGAACCTCCTCAAAATTTATTCCTGAGTCTTTTTGACTCGACCCTTTGATAGCTTTCTTTGGCAGCTTTCTTGCTATCTGGTATGACAAAGTGTTCCAGGTTCATCATGTACCTTTTTGCCTCAGATGTGGAATCAGCCATTTTCTGAAGGAGTCCCAATTCCTTTTACCAGGAAATGGAATCTCAAGATCATTACTGCAGGGTTGGTCGTTGTTTTAGGCATTTTCAGCAAACAAAGGGAGAAAAATATATTTTATTTTCTTCATACAAGATAAAACTACATTAAGAATTGATATAGATACTTCCAGTTCCAATTCAAGACTACAAGGTTTTTACTTTGCTGTTCCTCTCCTGTTCTGAGAGTCGCAGTTTTTAATGACACCAGTAGTGACAGAATTAAAATATCACCGAATCACTCATTTCCATGATCCCACAATACATACAGGATCAAGATTTATCTTCATTTTTTTGTCCCTAGAGTATATTCCACTAGGAAGTCAACCTAATATGATTTAAAATAACTTAGAATAGTTCTTCTCTTTGTGACTATGCCATTAAAAATTTGGATACAAATTTCAGTTCATTTGTTTATTTTTGATTTCTATTTTATTTTTTAGAATTTTAATTTAATTTTATATTTACATAAATTACATAATTTCAAAATAAAATCTACAAAAACCAGGGAATATAGATTCTATCCTCAACACCTCTCCTTTATTTTCTTTCACTTCCTAAAGGTAACCACTTAAAAGTTTTTAAGTTTCATCCTTCTGCTTTTGTATGTGTGAAGAGGTGTGTGTGTGTGTATTTATTTCTCCTCCTACTTCTTAGATGCATGGTAGCATACTGTATACTCTTTTCTTCACCCTGTTTTTTTAACTTAAAGATATATCCTGGAGACTGTTCCATAGTTTGATGAATTTGGACTCATTTCTGTCATATTTTTTATGTTACATTTATATTTATACAAGTCTTTTATTTTAAGTCATTTTTAATTGTGTGGTCTATGTTATTTGGTCTCCCAGCATATTTTTTGGTATTTCAGAAGGTTTGTGTATTAGGGTTCAGTCAGGGAAGCTGATTGGGTGATGTGGGAAGGGACTTATTATGGAAATTAGACCATATACAATTTTGAGAGGACTCGTGGGGTGAAGATCTAGAAGGGGGAATTGGAGGATCAGAGAAGGAGTCACTAGTCAGATCCTCTAAATTAGTGACAATGGGTAGACAAGTTGGAGCTTTTAGGGAAATCTGAGAAGCCAACTATGTCCAGCCACTAAAGTGCGACTGTGAAGGAGAAGCTTGAAGAGAGCCACATGGGAAACCCTTGCTGTGTTTAGTTACCCCCTCTGTAGGTTTTCACCTAAGCATCTGGTGATGGGCTTGTGCCACTGCTCACCCAGCACAAACCAGCAGTTTGTATTTTTGTTCTGTTGGTTACTTTTATATTGATGTCTTTGTATAGTACTCTAATTTCCTCCCTTTCTTGGGAGGGCAAGTTGTTATATAGTGGTTTTCTTCTGTAAGCAATATTGAAACAGCTAGTAAATTATTCTCATCTCGTCAGCTAGCATTTGGTTTAAAATAATACCCTTTTACTCTTAGTACCATAAGGTAATCAGGAAACATCCTACTTTTTGTATACTCTCACTACCCTCTCCCCATTTTTGATAATTGTACTGTATCTATACTGTCATTATACATAGCAATTATATAGTATGTTTTTTCTCTTACTCTCGTCATTTATTCTCAGTTCTTTTAATAAATGTGTATTTAATCGTCCTTCTTAATGTGGATGTGTCTCCTGTTATTTTGGTTGACTGAAGTATATTCTCTAGTAGATTCCTCAGGAAAGGCTTAAGGGAACAATATTTCCTGGGTTCTTACAGTTCAGAACAGTTTGATTGTCACCATTGTACTTGGGAGTCAGTTTGCCTGCATATAAAATCCTTGGTTTACTTTATCTTCTCTTGAGAATATAAAATATTATTTCATTTTCTGTTAGCATATAGTATTGTCAAAGTTTGATGACAGTCTAATTTTTGTTCTTTGTGTAAGTGGCTTTCTCTTTCTGCCTGAATGTTCAAAGGATTTTTTTTTCTTTCTTGTTCACAGAAGGTCAATAGTTGTACTAAAATATGCCCTGGTATTGGTCATTCTGGGTCAGTTTTTCCAGGTATGTGGTATGCCCTTTAAATATATAGTTTCAAGTGTTTTTGAAAAATTTCAGCAACGTTTTCTTGAAGTCTAGTTTCTAATATTCATTCTACTCCATTGATTTGATTTCCTTCTTTGAGGACTCCTGTTATACATATGTTGGATCTTGTTTGCCTGTCTTCTCTGTCACTTTATTGCAAATCCCATCTCATTTTTCTTTTCTTTCTTTTTTTTTGATATTAGAATTTTCCTCCTATTTACCTTCTTTTTCTCTTAAAGCATTAGATATATATGTATTTTAATAAATTTTAATTATGTATTTCTGGCTGCATTGGGTCTTCATTTCTGTGTGCGGGCTTTCTCTAGTTGCAGGCAGGCGGGGGCTATTCTTCACTGCGGTGCACGGGCTTCTCATTGTGGTGGCTTCTCTTGTTGTGGAGCATGGGTTCTAGGCGTGCAGGCTTCAGTAGTTTTGGCACGTGGGCTCAGTAGTTGTGGCTCGCGGGCTCTAGAGCACAGGCTCAGTAGTTGTGGTGCACGGGCTTAGTTGCTCCGCGGCTTGAGGGATCTTCCCGGACCAGGGCTTGAACCCATGTCCCCTGCATTGGCAGGCACATTCTTAACCACTGTGCCACCAGGGAAGCCCTATATTTTGTTTTATTCACTCTTTAATATCTTCTGGTTAGTCTTCACTTCTGAAATGATTTTTCTTTTTTTTTCTAATTCTTTCCTGAGTTTTGTCAACTTATTTCTATTTGTAATTCTAATTTGTTATTTCATATCTTTAATCATTTAAAAAAATTTCTCTTGGCTCATTTTGAATTAATAATTTACAGTTTCATCTGTTGGTGATCATATCTTTTTGGTGTGTTTTCATTTTCTGTTGCAATGTTATTCTGTCTCTTATTCTTTTTTCTCAAAATAACTTCACATATGATTTGACTACAGTGTTTTCTGTTGCTCATTTTTATGTGAAATTAGTTTTCCTGAATTGGTAGGAGAGAAATGTGGGCCAGGATAATTTCTATCTTCATGGCTCTGGAGCTCTTCTATTGCTTTCATGAAATTAAACGAATACGTCATCGCATTCTTTGTGAGCTCTCTTGGCTTCCTTCCTCTCTTCCACCTTTATCTGGATCTTTTTCTTTTGCCCTGGTGTTCTTGTTTCAGTCTGGAGTGAATTTCAGCAATTTCTTCTCAGCATGGGCTTCATCCTTGAAGGAAGTGTTTCTTTAGCTGGTTGGTTTAGAACTGTGCTGTCCAGTGGGTACAATGGCTACTTAAATTTAAGTAAAATAAATTAAAATAAAATTAAACATTTGATTCATCATTTGCATTAGCCACATAACAAGTGCTTAATAGCCATATATGGCTAGTGGCTACTGTAATGAGCATTGTTGATATAGTATAATATCCTAACCACAGAAAGTTCTATTAGACAGTGATGGTTTAAAGTGTGCTATCTTCTTTTCAGACTTTATTATAGACCTTTTGCACACATGTGCCAATTGCCATGTGTACAAAAACCCCTGTATTTTAGCTAAGCTTCTAAACTTGTCCTGCTGTACTTTTCACTGAGGATCTAATGCAGTTTGGGGATTTTCCTTGTCAGACCCATCAAACATTCTGCTTCCCTCTGCTGTCTCTTGCACAGATGCTTATACCACACCAGTTTTGTAGCTGTAAGTGGTTTGTTCGTATTTGCTGCTTGTATTTTGGTTATTGTGGGGTGCCTTGTCCCCTAGTTTTGATGTAGATATATGGTCCATGGGTTTTGCGATTCTGGCTTCTTTGCTATTTTATGAGGGGGTGTATTAGTCAGGGTTCTCTAAAGAAACAGAACCAATACAGGGGAGATAGAAGGGTCTGAGGGCCTGAGAACCAGGAACACTAAGGGCAGGAGATCAATGTCTCAGCTTAAGTAGTTAAGCAAAAGGGACCAATTCTTCCTCCTTCTGCCTTTTTTATTCTATTCAGGCCCTCAGTGGATTGGCTGATGCCCACCCACATTGGACGGGGTGCAAACTGCTTTACAGAGTCCACCTATTCAAATGCTAATTTCATCTGGAAACACCCTCAGAGACACACCCAGAAATAGTGTTCAGCCAAATATCTGTGTGCTCTATGATCCAGTCAAGTTGCCATGTAAAATGAACCCTCACAGAGGGGTTTGGGGAGGTTCACAAGCTACATTGCAGCCACTGCCATCTTTTCTCTCTGTCTCTCTTTTTAAGGATATTAACAATTCTTAATTTTCTTAATATCAAATGTAAAAGATCTTATGTGTATTTATTTGCATTTTTTTTTGCATTTTTTAACAGTTTATTTTTTAGAGCAGTTTTAGGGTCACAGAAAAATTGAGTGGAAGGTAAAGAGTTTTCCCATATGCCCTGTGCCTCCACACATGCACAGACTCCTTTATTATCAGCATCTCCCACTAGAGTGGTACTTTGGTTACAATTGATGAACCCACATTGACATGTCATAATCACCCAAAGTCCACAGTTTACATTACAGTTTCCTCTTGGTGCAGCCACTGCCATCTTCTACAGTCCTCTTTTTTCGGTCTTTCAGAATTTTTTCTCTCCATAATGTTGTAACATTATGTAATTCTGTAGCTTCTGCTCTGCCCTATCTTCTAAACCCTAAACATGCTTCCCCTCTTTTATTTAGTATTTCTTTACCATCAAATTAGTCACATTATTAACTGACTAAGCAAACTCGGGCATGCTGCTTGGTCTCTTTCCACCTTTTGTTGCACCATTTTAAAAATGAGGAAGCTGGACACAGGTTTGTTTCTTCACGGAGGAACCTCGTCAGTGTTCTGTATTAGTGTTAGCAGGATCTAATATTTAAACAGTAAAGATATTCGTGATGCTTTCAATACAGAATGCTGCTCTTAAACAGGGTAGAGATGAACTTCCTGGTAGTGCCACTTAGTTCATTCTCAGATAAATATAGGTAAATATAAATATAATATCTCCCTTAAAAGATATTTTTTTCCATGAGATTTATCTCTTTGTTGTTCTGTTACTCCCTCAGCTGTGTACCTGACGGTGATTATCTTACCTGAATCAGTCTTACTATGTATATTCCAGGCTATACAGTTTGTTTTCTTTTCTGCACAATCTGCTGTTATTTGCCATTATTGACTAGAGGTCTAAGGCATAGATTTTCTTGGTCTGTTGTTCTTTTAATGCTTGAGTTCAATATATAAAAGAAAAGATTGCATTTTATTGCAGACATATTTCTCTGAAATAATTTTTAGCTACAAGGAAGTAGCTCTATTTCTGTGAGTCATCATTCTGTCTTACATAGTGCTGGGTAAAGATTTAATTTGGTAGATAGAGATTTATGACTTCTAGAAAGAAAGCTGCAAAAATTGAAATTTCTAAAGAATTTTAAATTTGCTATAAATTCCTTTATGTATTGAAAATTGGAGCTTGAGATACAAATATAGGTAATTGTGGTTGATAAAATTTTCCTAATATCTCATGATTTTCAATGAGAAATAGAGTTCTCGGTAGTCATTTTAAAATGTAAGCTAACATTTTTTTTTTTTTTTCCTCAGCTTCCAATAAAAACAGGACAGCAGAACACACATACCAAAGTCAGTACCGAACACAACAAGGAATGTCTTATCAATATTTCCAAATACAAGTTTTCTTTGGTTATAAGCGGCCTCACCACTATCTTAAAGAATGTTAACAATATGGTGAGTGTTTGCATTACTGTTTTACGGGAGAATTCGGTTTGTTTTTGATTTTAAACTTTGGAACAGCATATTTTGAAATATGTAAAGTCATTTTCTGTGGACCCTGGATATAAACATTCATCTTAATTTATGGATGAGCACAGGTAACCTTTTAACTTTCTTTTTAGATTTTAATTCTTTTTCTTAGATACTTGGCTTATTTGTGACCCTATATCTACTGATCCATTTTTCTGGAATTAGGATTTCATACAGATTTTGTCATATTTAAATTGACCATAGTAATCTATTAAAATCTTTTCCTTAGCTTCTCATTTGAATATTTACATATCAGATTGTCCCAGTCTTAAGTAGATGCTAAATAAAATATGACTTTGTAGTCCTAAAATGTGAGATTGCTTTTGTGAAGATGCTGTTCTATTTCCTTCGTCCTGTAACCTGTGAAAGATTCCATGGTAGAGAACCTGTGTTGGAAGTTTTCCTCAAATACTTCATCAAGTATTTCCACTGTCAAAAGCTCATAATTGCTTCTTATTTTCCTGTTTCATAAAATCTGTTTACATTCCCTAGACTTCAAGGTACTCCAACTATTTTCTCTCTGTACCTTTGAACATATTATTTCTCCTCTTGCCGTCTGGTGATTCTTTCCTCTGTGTCAGTTTCTATCTAAAATCTCCTTCATACTCAGTCCAGAACAACCGATCTGGATATTTCTTGATTAACTCCAAACTGCTCTGCTTGTTTTGAGCACTTATAACCACAATTTATACTGTTTGCACTGAGCAGTGAAACTGATTTCTGGTTGTAGATTGTGAAAATCAGTACCATTTTCATAGTCACATCATCTTTGGTGTGTTTTCTTTTGAAAAAGTTGATTGGAAGATACCCCAGGCTTACAAAATTGGTAAACTGGAGGACTGGGCAATCATATTTTCTCTTTATGGAAAAAAATTAAGATTTTCTTAAAAATGGACCTTTTATAAATATGTAAAGTGACTTACAGAAATACATTTAAGATTTTATGGAACGCTTCTGTTGCATAGTGTGTGGGTCATACAGATAGGACTTTGCTTTTATAGATAAGTGGCCATGTTCTCATATTGAAAATGTTTTAGTATTTGGACCCTTCTTTTAAAAACAAAAACAGTATTGAGATATTGGCATTCATTTAGTGCTTATTGAGTAAACTGAATTGTGGGAACCATAGTCTGCTGTTAATAGTGTATTTGATTTAAAGATAGTGAATGCTTAAAACTCGCTTTAATTGGTGTTACAGCATTTTGTTGCTGTAAGAGTTAGGCTTTGATTATTTTGTGGCATCAAAGTGTGGTGAAATGTTCAGTTCAAGATTCTGGTAAAGATCTATATGTGTACCTAAATCCTACATATTTTTTTCTATATTGTTCAAATCTAAATTTTACTTAAAAAATAACAGAACATGGGATTTTCCTAATGTTACCATCTCTTTACTGCTGTTTGTTTCAAAGTGCATTTACTACATATTTTTTAAAGCATAACCCAGAGTATCTTTTACTGTGGCAGGCTGATGACAGATTGTTTGCCTGAGAATTTATTTTGTGTGAGCATTAGGATAAAATCAGAAATAATAGATTTAAATATAGTATAATCTGGGAGATACAATGATTATTGATTTTCTTGATCCTTAGCCCCTCACTTTTCAGATGTGTGCTGATTTGTAGTGGAGAGTAATAACCAACTTTTAGTGTTCTGAATATCTTTTCTTTTAGAGAATATTTGGAGAAGCTGCTGAAAAAAATTTATATCTCTCTCAGTTGATTATATTGGATACACTGGAAAAATGTCTTGCTGGGGTGAGTAAATCTATTCTTGAATAGGCAGGTTTTGTGCATTCAGTTTTGAGAATGATCTGATGTCCTGAAGCATAGGTGTGGACAAGGAGAAGAGTCATGGACTTTTTGTCTAAGACATGAAAATGAATTTTGTTAACAGAGCTGACTGGGTAGCATAGAGAAGTTTTCAAGAAAAAATTATATTCTCATCTTTTGTAAATTAAATAGATATTAAGATTACTTATAAAGTGTTAAGCTTGAGTCACATCTCTCTCTCTCTCAGGTTTTCTAGAAAAAATTTTGTGGAAAAGTCACTATTTCATTTAACTGATTTCTCCAGTTGGTTAGGCCTGTGGCATTGCTTAGGCTGTCAAAGAATGTGATGTTAAAGACCAAGAGAATCTTGTTTCCCCCTGTGTGAATCTGATTTTATATTTTACTTTTCAAATCTATGTAAAAGAGAACTTAAAAAATTAAAACTATTACTATTACTGTGATAGATTCTACCTTAAGAACACTTGTTACGTAAATATGAACATATAAAATAGATATGTGGAGGAGTAGCTGAGTACAAAACAGTTGTTTTTCATGTTTCCTCTAAATAGTTATCTCAGAGTTTTCAACCATGACTTACTTAGAAATTTTTCAAGAATATTTCTGGTTATTTATTTATTTGGCTGCGTCGGGTCTTAGTTGCAGCATGCGGAATCTTCGTTGCGGTATGCAGGATCTTTCGTTGCGGTGCGCGGGCTCTTCATTGCGGCGTGCGGCCTTCTCTAGTTGTTGCAGGCGGGTTTCTCTCTAGTTGTTGCACACAGGCTTCTCTCTAGTTGTGGTGCGTGGGCTCCAGTATGCGCGGTCTCAGTAGTTGCGGCGTGCAGGCTCAGTATTTGTGGTGCACGGGCTTAGTTGCCCCTCAGCATGTGGGATCTTAGTTCCCCGACCAGGGATTGAACCTGTGTCTCCTGCCTTGGAAGGTGGATTCTTAACCACTGGACCACCAGGGAAGTCCCCAAGAATGTTTCTGTTGTATAAAGCATAGTGCTTCTATACTTCAGTAGCTTTAATTCTTCCTGGAAAATGGTAGGAGTTTACATAAATATATAAATTTAATACCTCCATTTTAAAGATCTGTCTATTCAATATGTATTGGGGTTAACTTATTTCTTCTGAGATTATAATCTCTCTTCCTTTGACCCATCTTTTGCTTTTATTCAGAATTGCTTCTCTCTTCCACATATGTTATAATTGTTCTTTATAGTAAAACTAGATGGGAAGGGACTTTGACATATGAGGACTGATCAATTGAGAACAGAGAGAACAAAGTGTTTAAAGAAGGAGTAGCGTAGGGAGTTGGAAAAGGGGTAGGGTAGGGAATTGGTAAAAATAATTACATTCACACAATGATATATCCTTAGGGAAGAGAAGTATAATATTTAAGACTATAGGCCACAAAACCTAAGCATAATATTTTAAATTCTTTTATTGACCCTCGTCCACATTCCAAAATTGTGCGACAGTGCTTATAAGTTTTCTTCTTAAATTGAGGACAAGCTAGTTCTGTTTTAGCTTTGTGCTATGTATTAATTTGTGATGGGCTGTTCATTTGTAAAATAGAGTGAAAGAGCAAAAAAGCTGTTAAATAGGATGATGGAATTTTGAAGGTGGACAGTTTTTCAACTTCTCTTGAATCAATTCTTTGTAGTGGTCTTATTACTTTGATTGTAGATGCCAGTATATCAGTGACACCCATGTTTGAATGGGGGTAGGCTGGTTTATTGCCTCTTCAGTTCTACATCTTTTCTCCATTAACATTTATAATTGAGAGGTAGTGGTAAAGGTATTTTGGATAATGATCACTGATATCATTGACCCCTGTTTAATTTGATACTCTTTGGAGATAGCTTAATTGAATCCCTACTAAGTGGGCATGGTACAGCTTTTATAATACATAAAATATATATTAGCTTGCTCTGCTCTATTGAAAATGTATAAATTTTTAAATTAAATTTATAATTAAAAATAATACTATTCATATTATTGAACAGCTGTGTTTTTCTGGATTGCCTTCAATGACTTTATGGTTGTGTCCTGATTTTCCTTTTTACTTATTTATTTATTTTATTTTTTATAAAAAATTTTTTTTTTTACAGTAGGTCCTTGTTGGTTATTGGTTTTCCTTTTTAGATCAAAGTAAGTTGAGACAGTTTAAGAACTGAGCCCTATAGTACATATTTATCATATTAGTAGTTGAACTAGCTAAATGAAAGTGAACAAATACTTATCAATATCATGATTAAAACCAAAATTTTATGAGTAAAATTTTGTAGAATTTGAGGAATCTTAAGTATTTTTGATCCTGTATATATGACCATTATTCAAAAGATTGAACACTTCTATAATTTTTATTTGTATATTAATTGGAGTTGGTTTCAACACCTGTATTGTCTGGTTAGCCTATAAATAAGAAAGAGCATTGTAACTCAAATTTTGCAGGTTTTTGTGATATCTGTTTATTTACTGTCCAAATATTTCAGTGTATTTGCATCTGAAAGCTTTTGGAATGCAATTACAGATTTGATCATAGCACACTTACAAAAATTTGTTGTCATTATGCTTGATATTATCAAAATTGTCCTTCATATAAGGATACTAAAGCCGTTAGGCAAAATACTGATGTGGAACAGTCTATTTTCACCTAAGGGTAGCTTATCCATTGGCTGTTTTGTTAATTGTAGAGATTTATTTTACAAAGTAGAAACCTCAGTGTTAACACCAAAGTTATCAAACTTGGTGTCATTAACAGAGAGACCACCTGGCATTATGTACTTCTGATGTGATGTAATACAAACTGTAGTGAATTCTACCTAGTGTTTAACTTAAATCTAATCAGACTGTTATATTTAGATTCCAGCTTAACAGAAAATATAACAACTAGAAGAACAAGTTTCACCACTAAGACATAATCAGATCAATAATATACAACATTTTGTAAGGCAACTGGTCTATTTTCTTAAAAAAAGTCAGTGTTATGGAAAATAAAAATGATCTATATGGTGTGTGAGGGGAAAATAGTTTTAGGATAAAGAGACTAAAGGAATGTTACAATCATGCTGCAATCTGTGAACCTTTTTTGGATCCTGGTTGAATAAAACAAGAACAGCTATGAAAGACGTTTACGGGGCAGTTGGGGAAATTTGGATATGGTTTGGGTATTAGCTGATCTAAGGGAATTTTTTTTTTCTCCTTGGTGTGATGATTGCATTGAAGTTATATTGGAGAATTTTCTTATATCTTAGAGATGCCGAAGTAAGTTAGTAGTGAAGTAATGATGTTTGTAATTTACTTTGAAATGGTTAAACCAAAACAAAATTATTTGTAATAAGTAATATCTATCTGTTTTGGTCAGTCTGCCCAAAGGTAGATGTGATTGCTCACCCAGGAATTAATTTGGATGTTGAGACAGATGACACAGTGCACTCACCAGTGAATATGCGTAAAGTATATTTAGGACTCACAATAAGCTAGGGATTCCCAGGAAGGGAAGGGCTTATGTAGGGATTTGATGAACAGGGGAACAAGCAGAAATTGGGGTGCTGAGGAGGATGGATGGGGGTACCTGGACTTTTCTTGTGATTAAGAAGTGAAAGATGGAACCACCCTCTTTATTAAACTAATTGTAGATAGATAAAGCAAACATGATGAAATATTAACAATTGTGGAATCTAGGTGATGAGTATATGGGTGTTCGTTATTCTGTTTCATCTCTTATGTATGTTTGAAATTTTCCATAATAGAAAATATTTACACGTAAGTTTAAGAAAGTTTTAGAATTATGTGATTATTTCTATTTTAGCAACCAAAGGACACAATGAGGTTAGATGAAACGATGCTGGTCAAACAGTTGCTGCCAGAAATCTGCCATTTTCTTCACACTTGTCGTGAGGGAAACCAACATGCAGCTGAACTTCGGAATTCTGCCTCTGGGGTTTTATTTTCTCTCAGCTGCAACAACTTCAATGCAGTCTTTAGTCGAATTTCTACCAGGTTAGTGTGTAAATTTACATAGGAATGTTGTAAGTAATATAAAATTCGTCTACGTAAAAGTAAAAAGTTGACAGAAATGAGTTTAACCTGGGCTTCTGTTGAAATTTTATACATTGATTTCTTTGAAATTTTTATTTTGTAATGTTGTGTTATTGGTGGGTACACTTAAATGTGAGTACTATGATAAACTTGAAAGTCTAAATTTTAGGAAAAAAATGTCACCCATGACTGGGCTTTTTTTTTTTTTTTTTAAATACTATTGATATAAATTTTGGGTTTGGCTTTTTAACGTATTATTCCTTGTAATGAAATTAGTCAATCAGAATAATTGGTGAGTAGTCAGAATTCTAATGATCTTAATGCTCTGATCCTTATCACAAGCTCCTAAGTTATCAAAAAACAAAGCAAAACAAAAAAACCAAACCAGCAATGTGGAAGCACAAGGAAATGAGTAATTCTAGAAAGTGAACTGTATTTTAAGTGTATGAACTGTGAAATCTCCCATTTGTTGAGCATTTACAGCATGTGCTATGCTGTTTGATCTTCACAGTATCCCTGAAATGTAGGTGACACCCCATTTTATAGGTAAGCAAACTAATACTAAAGAAGTTAACAAGGTGCTGTGCCAAGTAACAGAGGACCCCAAACTTCGAAGTCGGGCTGGCTTCAGAGTCTGTCTGTTTTATTGTGCCTGGCTGCTTCCTGGTACTGCTATGTTAGCTGTATTTTGATGAAATCCTTTTTATAATATCCACTGCTGTGCTTTAAAATTGTATGATAAGTATAATTTAAGCTTTTATTGATGCTTAGAAATCATCATGTGATCATTCATTGTGATAATGCTAGAGATGGAGAAATGGGTATAGAACTGTAGCTGGTGGTAGCAGGTAACTCTGGATCTTAATTTCATGCAGATGATTTGCCTTTCTCATGCAAGTAGAGTCAAATGGGTCCCTAATTAAGACCAAGTAGGAAGTATAACATAAATCACCTAGTGATTCAGTGGATCAAAGACTAACGCAGAATGCTTAATGGCACCTGCATCTTTGGTTTGTCTGTGTTGTGTGAGGAGTGGACGTCCATTAGCTTAGTTCATTCTTATGTTGTTTTCCAACAGATGTGAATGAGAACATACATCATAGTTTGAGAATTTGTGCTGTGGTTTTTAGGCGGAATTGGCTAACTTCAAAATCCCGCAGTCTTTTTAATAAAAAATGGCATTTCTTTGATGGTGATGCTGGGCAACAGTATTCTTCCAACCTCTCATCAGAATTGTGGTGCAAAGAAAATTAAAATTTTATCTAATGTTATAATATGACTGCTAATGTAGGGTAATGGCTATACAATAGAACAATGTCTTCATGAACTCTCTTGAGTGTTAACATCTCATATTCTGAGTAAATAGTACACTGGTTGAAGCAGCAAGGTAGCAAACACCTAGGTAATAGGATGCATTAAAATGATAAAAAACCAAACCAAACCCTTTCTTTGTTTAGGTGACTACTAGACCAGTCTTACTGTTTGAAATAATCTTACATTGAAGGTAGAAAATGATCAAAAGGGTAAAATGTTTTTTAGTCTATCCAAACATGAATTGCTTTAATAAAACACAGCAAATGTGCCACCTCTGAAAACTCTAAAAATCTTCTGGTCACCAAAGGTTTTATTTTGCAGCATTGGCACGTGTAAAACTAGACAACTTTTGGGTATTTCCTGAATCTAGTTCACTGTTTGCAGAGTAGAAGTTAAATGTCTCCAGAATAAGCCAGTTTCTTTAGCTTTCAGGGGACAGACTGCTCAGAAATGGGATCTATGAAATTCATGTTTCAGACAACTACACTTGCTGTTTCATTTAGTTGGTGCCAGAAATAGGAGCTGATCTTATTAGAGGGTCACTTACTTAAAAGACCATTATGATGGTTTAATTGAGATGGGGTTATCCTGTGACACTGCTGTCATAGCATTAGGTGACAAAATATGCAAGGAACTGGAATGGCAGTTCTTTCTGAAGATTGATTTTATACTTCGTATGTACTAGATGAATCAGTATCATGAAAATTTGTTGTGCTTGACCATTCTACCTGTCTATGGATGTTTCTCTTTTAGGATTAACATTAGCCTTTGATATTTCTGTCCTTTGCTTTTCTTTAAGGGAATAATATGAGTTATAGATCATAAGATAACTTTTTTATTCTGCTGAAGTGTACCATGTTCTGTGGCTCATAGTACTCTTTTATGTAGAGCATTAGCTGCTTTCTCCACAGAATTATTATACAATGCACTGGATCTAATTGTTTTGTAGTTGGAGGGTCCTGAAAAATACCTAATTTGACATATACCAGAAGCAGAAGACTCAATGACTTTGAAAGTTCTGTTTGATTCTTTTACAAATCTGCTGTTTTTTAAAAATGGTTTCTTATTGTTTTTAGTAGTTTAAAATTTCTTCTTATATGTCTAATTATTTAAAACATACTTATTATATATTCTCTTTAAGATTGTTAAATAATCTCATTTGTTTGTGTGTGCCAACTGTCATTCACAGTGAATTTTTTCTCTGTTTTGTAAACCTTTGATTGCAAATTTATCTTTAGTGCAGTCTGTATTTTCTTTAGGAATCTCTTGTAGCCTGGGACTGTGGGAGTATCCTAGTGATGGTTTTGCATTTGCTTTTGCCAAGTGCCCAGTTCTGGACCTATATTTTTGTTAATTTCTCAGCCCCAGATTGTATGGGTAGTACAGATGTGGGCCTCAAACCCTTGTAAGGTGACAGACAGCCCTGGGTGATTTTTTCCCCTACCCAAAGCTTAGGCAGAGCAGACAGACTTCTTGTGCTGGTAGATTTTCCCCCCTCCCTCTCTTTTCTCTATGTCTCTGTCTCTCTTTCAGTGTCTCTTTCTTCTTTTAAGGAAGTGCGTAGCTCTTTCTAGCCATGTTTTATGCAGGCCCCTGGTTCTACTCTCTGCATTATGAGGGTACAGGACTTTGTATCCAGTCCCGTGTGGATGTTTTTAGCCCCAGGCCCCTAGGTTAAGGAGAGACAAAAAATCTGACTCTCACCCTTCTTTTGTGGGCTAGATCATGCCTTCAAAACCATCTCTGGTTTTCAGTTTCCTTTCCATTTCTGGACTTGGGTGGGTACTTAGTGTTTGTTTTGCTTTATTTCTGTACATTTAAAATATCTTTTTGTTGTTGTTCAGTTTACCTAGTTTTTCTAGATGTTTTAGTGATAGGTTTTCCACTTCATTTCTTTTGCCAAGAATACCCTTTATTTGATTTCTCTGCCTTATAAATTCACAGAATGTTCCTTCCTTGTGGTAAAAACTGGACTAGAAAACAACCACAGCCACTCACAAACAACCACAAGAGTTAGCTTTTCAAAAGTTGGTGTTGCTGATTTATTAAGTTGTGTTTCTTAAGGAGTCATATTCCATATTTTTAGGCTCTTTGCAGCAGCTGTGGAATTTGTAGCATGTAAATCAGTTTTGAGGACCTTCTCATTCCCAGTGTGAACTGCTAAGCTTTTCTCACCCTGATGATAAGAAGAACATTAGTGTAAGTGCTTAGAATAATTTTAATGTTAGCTATACATCTATGGGCTAAAGTGAGTGAAAGAGGAATTTGAGAAGGAAGAAATAGCATTGATTTCATTTTTAGCAACTGAAGGTTTAGTGTGATGATTAATGTCAATTTTAAATTATACTGAAATGGTTATACTTTGAGCTAATATTTTGAATAAGGTCATGTACTATTTGTGCTTTTTCACACATCTCTCTCTGCATTTATGAAAATTAGTAATTTCATTCTGTTGCTTACATTTTTGATATCTATTAATTGAAATAAGCAAGCTTCATTAGGAAGCACACACAATAGATTAGCAGTACCAACTTTGAAAAGCTGACCTCTGTGGTTGTTAGTGAAAAAAAAAGAAGAAAACTTTAACCTCTTTTATTTATTAAGCTTAAGTGAATTTCTTAGCAGTTTAAACATCTATATTTTTGTTAAGTGCTAAATTTTTCTACATTTTTGGTAACTTCATATTTAATAAGAGGGAAATTTGGAGTTTAGAAAGATTTTTGTCATTACAAGCTTAAGTTCTGTGAGAGAGGGACACTAATTAAATAATCACGTAAGCACACGTACAGACTGAAAAGCGCAGTGAATAAAGGCTTACTCATTTTTTTAAATACAAAGTAAATGTATCCTGTGAATGTAGATAAAATGTCATTCATGTTTCTGAAGTCTAGTTGATGTGAATAGAGGTTAATAAAATTTATCTTTTTTTAACTTATAATTTGAAATTTGAATTTTATATTATAGAAAAAATTTTAAAATACACATAGCAGAGAGAAAGTATTTCAAATACCATCTCTTACTGTGCTTCAGCAGTTATCAGCTTGCTGTGATTTTTTTAAAATAAAAATTCTGTATATTAAATTCTGTATATTTTACAACATGGTGATTTGATGTACATTGTGAAGTTTACTGGATTATCACGGTTTCTTTTGTCACAGCCCCTGAATTAGTTATGTTCCTTTAGATTTTCATAAAAAATTTATTCTCTTATTTTTATATGTGTATTTTCTCTTATAAACTCATCATTAGGGTGAGAAGAGTCTGTTGAATTCAGAATTCCAGACTATCCTAAGACTTCAGTTGATAAATTATTTTTGGTGTTTACTTTTCAGGTTACAGGAATTGACTGTTTGTTCAGAAGACAATGTTGATGTTCATGATATAGAATTGTTACAGTATATCAATGTGGATTGTGCAAAATTAAAACGACTCCTGAAGGGTAAGTTTAAATGTATGATATATCTGAAATTAATCACTGTGGGTGAAAAACCAGTATGTTGAATGTACTAATTATACTAATTGCGTTGAGCTAGAACATCAAAGTGGATTTTATAGTGCAAATGTCCTTGAGAAATGGACAGTAATACTTTATGGTTCAGTAATTTTTGAACCTTTGAAAACAATACATTAGCAAAAATTAGTATCTTAAGTCTTGGCAATGGAAAGTTTTGTTCAACTACAATTTTTGCTTTTAATAAAGAGAATGTGAGGATGCTGTTATTTAATTTTTCTAGAATTTCACCTCTTGAGGGTAGCGAGTAGGTTATAGAAGTTATTTGTTTAGCTATTGGTAGTGCTAAAAGCAGATAGCTTAGCAGGATATAAAAGTTTCATTGCAGATGGAACCAGAAGATTGTGGTCTTACGATGAGAGGAGAAATTGAGTCGGGAATCTCATTTCTGACATTCTGTTTTCAATTCTGTTATGGACTTACTGACTGACTTTATAGCATTACAAAGTCTTTCACTCTTTCAGTGCTTAGTTTTGCTTCCTTGTAGAACATGTCAGTAGTAGTCACACATGGGAATGTTATAATGCATAAAATGTGTGTTTGTAAAGCTTTGGAAAGTGCTTTCTATGATTATGTTGATTGAAATAAACTATCAGAAGGAATTGAGAGAATTTTTGTGGTAAGCAGGAATGTGTTAATATAAATCAAATATCGTTGAGTATTATTAATAAACTGAGTATAAATACCTAAATTCATTTCACAAAAATTGTATTTTAATTTTATGTAATATTGGATCCTGGCTAATTTAAATGTGGAACCTTATAGTATATGATTCACACTCATTTTTATTTTACTTTGTATATTGATATAGGAATTGTCAATAATGTTTTTTAATGTCTGACCTAAAAGGAAATTTAGTTATACTAACTTTGAAACCCTCAACAGTTCTACAGTGTGTAGTTTTCAAAATACCATGTTTAGTTTTCTTAACATTTGCTTTAAACTCAACAACTATTCACCAGAGATGTAAAAAGGCTGTACCTATATAGATGAATACTATAAGGCTGTGTTCCAGCTATATTACCTTGTTCAGAATTTGTGATTTTAGATCATTACCATTATAAAACCAAGCAACAGTTAAATCACTTTTTAGTAACTTTAATAAAGGAAAAATGGATCATTTTAGCTATTATGTCAAGATACGGACAAGTGGGCAGCAATTATTTTAGATTATAATAAACTACCACTCAAGTCAGTTGAAATTTCAAGATTTTAATATTTATCATTAAACATTGAAAAGTTAAGGAAGTGAATGGTAATATTTAGAGATTTAATCTTTGTATAATATTTAAGAAATGTAAGTGGGGTTTTGTGATTTTTTTTTTCTGTTCAGTGACATTTGGGAAATCTAGTCCAGGGTGCCTGTGGATTTTGTTTGTTTGTTTAAAAGATCAGTTTTCTTAGAAATGTTTAATCCATAATAATTAATTGAGATGGTTCTCCATGCACAAATGAGAGAAACTAAGTGTGTGGATAAATTACTTTCTTTTTATTGTGGTAAGTTATCCCCATTGAATGCAGCTTCCTTATGATCATAAATTTAGAGTTTATACTGATAAATGTGAAATATAAAGCTAATATTAGATAAACCAGCAAAAGATGGTTCTACATGATAATAATAATGGTGAAAGGAATGGAAACTTCCTGTAATATGGAATAGTAAAAGTAGTGATGTGTTTTAAATTCGATTCAGCAGCTTTTGTTGGGAAACTGTATGTAAGGAACCATGCTAAGTGCCGGGCTTACAAAGATTAATAAAGTATTGAATCTCTCCCTTTGGAGCTCATGGCCTGGTTTATGAGACAAATATATTATCAGATTATTTGCAAAGCAGTGTGGCAAAGCTAAATAGAGTGAGCATAAAGTGAGAGATTAAGTATCTATGGGTTTGGGGGTGGGAGATGTTAAGAGGAAAAGAGCAAGATATAGAGAGGTACAAGAGTAGGTCAGATCATATTAATAAAAACATAGTAACATTTGTTGCATTTTCAGTATATGCCAGATGTCACGCTGTGCTCTTCACGTGCTTTTTCTCATCCATACTCACAGTAACCCTGTGAAACAGATATTATTATTATCATCCCCTATATTGATGAGGAAACTGAGGCTTAAGTAACACTTACAAGGTCATACAGCTATTGAGTGGCAGGGTCACATCTGTGTGTCTCTAGAACCGAAGTACCTAACTGTTATTAGGTTATTAGGCTTTATTTTAGTGGCCATGGGAAGTGATGCAGAGGCTTTGGGGTGGAAATTACCTTGATCAGTATTTTATTTTAGATATGCTACTTTGCTTGAAATTTGCAGGATGATTTGATAGAAAGTTAAATGAACTTCTGGGACTTGGTTGTATAGTAACATGAGGTAGAAATGATAGTGGAGGTCTGGATGGAATGGGGTAGGGTGGGGACCAATTAGATATGGTATTTAGGAAGTAGAATACATTGCATAGCTTTTGGTGATTAATTTAGGTGTGTGATGTTAAAGGGAAGTATCACCAAGTGTTACAGAGCAAGCTGGTTAAAGCAGAGAAGAAGGTGGCCAGGAAAATGATAAATTCAGTTTTAGATCTATTGAGTTTGAGGTATTGGTAGGGTATCCAGTCAGAAACTTGTAGAGCTGGAGTAATAAAATATTTATACATTGGAATTGAGAATAGACTACTGTGTATAACACATTTAAAGTGTTGAACATAGGTAAAGTTGATGAACATAGGAAGGCAAAAAGACTCAAGAGCACTGTAAAGTGTAATGCTTTTGTTTGGAAGTCAGAGGAGAGCAAGAGCAAAGAAGGTTGGAAGGGTATGTTTTAAAACTGACTTGGAGAGCAAGCTGCTCATTTCCAAGTCCAGGAAAAAAAGTGACTTTTAAAGGATTATTTAGACAATTTTATAACTTGTAGACTCATCTCTATCTTATAAAGATATTTATGTAATTGTATTAAGTACCTGCATCCCTTCATTAAAAGTCCATATGGGGAGTTCTCTGCCAAGAGACTGTTACCAGTAATATAGTTTATAGAAGGGTCATCTTTTCCAGATATAAATCTTTTTATAAATGTGGACAATACATTTACAGAAAAGGAAATTAAAATATCTAATATATTTATATGGAGAAGTGTTTAGTCTTATTTTAAAAATGCATTCTACTGCTTTGAACAATCAAATTAGCAGAATAAAAGAAATGAACACATTTAATGATGGCAAGGATGTGATAAGGGCACTTTCGTATGCTGCTTGGTGGGAGTGGCCTTTGGCCCAACCCTTCCGAAAATCAGGTTGGCAATATTTATCAAGAGCCTTAAAAATATTCATCTCTTTGGACAGCTCTTTTTCTAGGTATTTATGTGCCTTAAAGAAATAATCGGAATGTGGAAAAGACTTGGATATAAAAGTATTAATGTTACTTATAATAGTGCAGTATTGGAAATAATATGCAACAATTGGAAAATATTTAAATAACCAGTGACTTAAATATTCTGAAAGACATCAAAGCGTATTACTGAAAAGACTATGGCTTTGAAGCCCAATTCAATCATTTATTAGATCTGTAACCTCAGAAACACAGTTGGCTCATCTGTAATACCTGAAAGCATTAACATTTTGAAAGAATTAAATATATTAGATTGAAAATACCTGGCATGTTGTAATTGTTCAAGTAATAGTTATTATTGTATATAGAGCCATCAAATATATGTATGAGAAATTTTTAATGATATGGAAAAAGTTGGGGATATGATGTGAAAGGTTTGATATGAACAGGTTTTGTTCAGTTATGGTAAATGTATTTGTCTTATACATGCATAGGAAAAGGGAAGGGAGAAAATTCACCGAACTGTTAACTGTGATTGTCTCTGAATGGTAGAATCATAGATAATGTTTTAAATTTCCCTTAGATTGCTGTGTATTTTTTGAATTTTCTACAATGACCGTGTATTTTGTCCAGTTTTTAAAAAGGTAGTTATTATTAGAAACAAAACAAAGGGAAAAATTCACAACAACCTTTGAAGTTCAAGGTTCAGTTTGGTCTTTAGTGGACATAACCGGTGAGGTTTTGGCTTATACTAATTATCTTTACCTTTACATTGCTTATAAATAATACTGGAACAACAGTTTGTATATAAAAGGAAAGTTATTTTTACCAGTAGCTCTGAGTTGTATTTGTGTTAACTAATTAAACTAGAGTTAATTGTAAAACTTTTTTTTTTTTTCTCCAGAAACAGCATTTAAATTTAAAGCCCTAAAGAAAGTTGCACAATTAGCGGTTATAAATAGCCTGGAAAAAGTAAGTAATAACCTCTTTGATATTAAAGTTTTGTTAATTTTTGGTTATAAGTGTTGCTGTCTTCAGTATTTTGAATCAAGGAGTTGTGACTTGAGTGATAATTTCACATTAATTTTTAGGAAGACTGCATTGCAATATTCTTCCGAAGGAAATTAGAATTTTGTGATATGATTGGAGGCATATGTTATTTTATTTACTATATTAAGAAAATATGACATAAAAACATATGTTTTGTTATTTGTAGGCATTTTGGAACTGGGTAGAAAATTATCCAGATGAATTTACAAAGTTATACCAGATTCCACAGACTGATATGGCTGGTAAGGATAAGATTGGTTTTTTTTGTTTGTTTTTGTCTTTTAAACTCTTACTTATGAGGTAAAAACCTATCATTTTCCAAGTTATTTTTGTGATTATGGTGCTTTTAATCTTTTCAACTTGTGTCAAATAGGGAATATTATTTTTTTCTTATATTTCTAAATTAGCCTCAACCTTTTTCCTTTGAGCAAGTGGATAAGGAAGTTTGAAAGGAAGCTTTGATCTTTAATTAGAGTTGTAGATTGGATACTGATGGCTCTTTGGTGTAGAGAAGCACCTTTTTTCTGTGTGTGCTCTGAGGCTTTAGTTTGTATTTAGAGAGATGTGTGTAAAGTAGGAATATCCCCACTTGGAATTCTCAAGACACAACTGCAAGAAGGAGAATAGACTCCTGGAGAGCTTTGGTAATTCCCTTTGAGAAGCTATTCAGTCTTCGTTTCTTGGATACATCACACTTTGCATAAGGCCCTGCACATTGAGACTAAATACAAGTCTGGCTATTCTAAAATTTGGACTTTGCTAGGATGGATCAAGATAGCTGTTCTAATACATAGACAATATAACCTCTTCTAATACATAGACCATATAACATTGCTTGAATTGAATGAATTTGCTGAGTTAAATGAACTTCCAAGTTTATCCTTTAAAAATGTGGCCTTTGGGTTTTTGGATAGCACCAGCTTTTAATTTAATGCCAGAGATTTTCTTCTCATCTAATTATATCATTTAATATTTATATTTTTCACGTAGAGTGTGCAGAAAAACTCTTTGACCTAGTGGATGGTTTTGCTGAAAGCACCAAACGTAAAGCAGCAGTTTGGCCACTACAAATCATTCTCCTTATCTTGTGTCCAGAAATAATCCAGGATATATCCAAGGATGTGGTTGATGAAAACAACATGAATAAGGTGAGGAGGGCAAAGTTGTTTCCATCATGTCCAGATGTGAAGCAGTTTTTGTTTTTTTGTTTTTTTTAAAATTTGGCCACACTGTGCGGTCTGCAGGATCTTAGTTCCCCAACCGGGGTCGAATCCAGGCCTGGCAGTGAAAGCACCGAGTCCTAACCACTGGACCGCCAGGGAATTCCCATGAAGCAATTTATTTTACTCAAGGTGTATATTACTTTAAGCTTAGCGTTCTGTAAGCATGATATTTCAGGTGACCATTTCTAGTTGCATCATTGTAGGTTTTTTTGTTTCCTGTCCTTAGCAGAGACATACTTGGACGTAGATTTAGTTGGAGGAAAAATATGATATCAGTGATAACAGTCATTGATTAATCCTGTAGTTGCATTCTTTTACCAGAAAGGACAGTATTAAACATAGTTTTTCATAAATTTATTTATTTATTTAATTTATTTATTTGGCTGCGTTGGGTCTTCGTTCCTGCACGTGGGCTTTCTCTAGTTGCGGTGAGCAGGGGCTACTCTTCGTTACGGTGTGTGGGCTTCTCACTGCGATGGCTTCTCTTGTTGCGGAACATGGGCTCTAGGTGCACGGGCTTCAGTAGTTGCGGCACGCAGCCTCAGTAGTTGTGGCTCGTGGGCTCTAGAGCACAAGCTCAATAGTTGCGGTGCATGGGCTTAGTTGCTCCGTGGCATGTGGGATCTTCCCGGACCAGGGCTCGACCTGTGTCCCCTGCATTGTCAGGTGGATTCTTAGCCACTGCGCCACCAGGGAAGTCCCTAAGCGTAGTTTTTTGTTTGTTTGTTTGTTTTGTAACATCTTTATTGGAGTATAATTGCTTTACAGTGGTGTGTTAGTTTCTGCTTTATAACAAAGTGAATCAGTTATACATATACATGTATCTCCACATCTCTTCCCTTTTGCGTCTCCCTCCCTCTCACCCTCCCTATCCCACCCCTCTAGGCGGTCACAAAGCACCGAGCTGATTTCCCTGTGCTATGTGGCTGCTTCCCACTAGCTATCTATTTTACATTTGGTAGTGTATATATGTCCATGCCACTCTCTCACTTTGTGCCAGCTTACCCTTCCCCCTCCCCATATCCTCAAGTCCATTCTCTAGTAGGTCTGCGTCTTTATTCCCGTCTTGCCCCTAGGTTCTTATGACCATTTTTTTTGTTTGTTTTTTAGACTCCATATATATGTGTTAGCATACGGTATTTGTCTTTCTCTTTCTGACTTAGTTGACTCTGTATGTCAGACTCTAGGTCCATCCACCTCATTACAAATAACTCAATTTCATTTCTTTTTATGGCTGAGTAATATTCCATTGTATATATGTGCCACATCTTCTTTATCCATTCATCTGTTGATGGACACTTCGGTTGCTTCCATGTCCTGGCTATTGTAAATAGAGCTGCAGTGAACATTGTGGTACATGACTCTTCTTGAGTTATGGTTTTCTCAGGGTATATGCCCAGTAGTGCGATTGATGGGTCGTATGATAGTTCTATTTTTAGTTTTTTAAGGAACCTCCATACTGTTCTCCATAGTGGCAGTATCAATTTACATTCCCACCAACAGTGTATGAGGGTTCCCTTTTCTCCACACCCTCTCCAGCATTTACTGTTTGTAGATTTTTTGATGATGGCCATTCTGACCGGTGTGAGGTGATACCTCATTGTAGTTTTGACTTGCATTTCTCTAATGATTAATGATGTTGAGCATTCTTTCATGTGTTTGTTGGCAATCTGTATATGTTCTCTGGAGAAATGTCTGTTTAGGTCTTCTGCCCATTTTTGGATTGGGTTGTTCGTTTCTTTAATATTGAGTTGCATGAGCTGCTTGTAAATTTTGGCGATTAATCCTTTGTCAGTTGCTTCATTTGCAAATATTTTCTCCCATTCTGTGGGTTGTCTTTTTGTCTTGTTTATGGTTTCCTTTGCTGTGCAAAAGGTTTTAAGTTTCATTAGGTCCCATTTCTTTATTTTTGTTTTTATTTCCATTTCTCTGAGAGGTGGGTCAAAAGGGATCTTGCTGTGATTTATGTCATAGAGTGTTCTGCCTATGTTTTCCTCAAAGAGTTTGATAGTGTCTGGCCTTACATTTAGGTCTTTGATCCATTTTGAGTTTATTTTTGTGTATGGTGTTAGGGAGTGTTCTAATTTTATTCTTTTACATGTAGCTGTCCAGTTTTCCCAGCACCACTTTTTGAAGAGGCTGTCTTTGCTCCACTGTGTATTCTTGCCTCCTTTATCAAAGGTAGGGTGACCATATGTGCGTGGGTTTATCTCTGGGCTTTCTATCCTGTTCCATTGATCTATATTTCTGTTTTTGTGCCAGCACCATACTGTCTTGATTACTGTAGCTTTGTAGTATAGTCTGAAGTCAGGGAGCCTGATTCCTCCAGCTCCATTTTTTTTCTCAAGATTGCTTTGGCTATTTGGGGTCTTTTGTTTTTCCGTACAAATTGTCAAATTTTTGGTCTAGTTCTGTGAAAAATGCCAGTGGTAGTTTGATAGGGATTGCAGTGAATCTGTAGATTGCTTTGGGTAGTATAGTCATTTTCACAGTGTTGATTCTTCCAATCCAAGAACATGGTATATCTCTCCATCTGTTTGTATCATCTTTAATTTCTTTCATCAGTGTCTTATAATTTTCTGCATACAGATCTTTTGTTCCTTAGGTAGGTTTATTCCTAGATATTTTATTCTTTTTGTGGCAGTGGTAAATGGGAGTGTTTCCTTAATTTCTCTTTCAGATTTTTCATCCTTAGTGTATAGGAATGCCAGAGATTTCTGTGCATTAATTTTGTATCCTGCAACTTTACCATATTCATTGATTAGCTCTAGTAGTTTTCTGTTAGCATCTTTAGGATTCTCTATGTATAGTAAGTCATCTGCAAACAGTGACAGCTTTACTTCTTTTCTGATTTGGATTCCTTTTATTTCTTTTTCTTCTCTGACTGCTGTGGTTAAAACTTCCAAAACTATGTTGAATAATAGTGATGAGAGTGGGCAACCTTGTCTTGTTCCTGATCTTAGGGGAAAGGTTTCAGTTTTTCACCATTGAGGACGATGTTGACTGTGTGTTTGTCATATATGGCCTTTATTATGTTGAGGTAAGTTCCCTATATTCCTACTTTCTTGAGGGTTTTTATCATAAATGGTGTTGAATTTTGTCGAAAGCTTTCTCTGCATCTATTGAGATGATCATATGGTTCTTCTCCTTTTTCTCCTTGTGTGTATTGAAGAATCTTTGCATCCCTGGGATAAATCCCACTTGATCATGGTGTATGATCCTTTTAATGTGTTGTTGGATTCTGTTTGCTAGTATTTTGTTGCAGAGTTTTGCATCTGTATTCATCAGTGATATTGATCTGTAATTTTCTTTTTTTGTGGTATCTTTGTCTGGTTTTGGTATCAGCGTGATGGTGGGCTCATAGAATGAGTTTGGGAGTGTTCCTTCCACTGCAATTTTTGGGAAGAGTTTGAGAAGGATGGGTGTTAGCTCTTCTCTAAATGTTTGATAGAATTCACCTGTGAAGCCATCTGGTCCTGGACTTTTGTTTGTTGGAAGATTTTTAATCACAGTTTCAATATCATTACTTGTGACTGGTGTGTTCATATTTTCTGTTTCTTCCTGGTTCAGTCTTGGAAGGTTATACCTTTCTAAGAATTTGTCCATTTCTTCCAGGTTGTCTACTTTATTGGCATAGAGTTGCTTGTAGTAGTCTCTTAGGATGCTTTGTATTTCTGAGGTGTCTGTTGTAACTTCTCCTTTTTCATTTCTAATTTCATTGATTTGAGACCTCTCCCTCTTTTTCTCGATGAGTCTGACCAATGATTTATCAATTTTGTTAATCTGCTCAAAGAACCAGCTTTTAGTTTTATTGATCTTTGCATTTGTTTTCTTTGTTTCTATTTCATTTATTTCTGCTCTGATCTTTATGATTTCTTTCCTTCTGCTAACTTTGGGTTTTGTTTGTTCTTATTTCTCTAGTTCCTTTAGGTGTAAGGTTAGATTGTTTATTTGAGATTTTTCTTGTTTCTTGAGGTAGGCTTGTATAGCTATAAACTTCCCTCTTAGAACTGCTTTTGCTGCATCCCATAGGTTTTGGATCGTCGTGTATTCATTGTCATTTTTCTCTAGGTATTTTTTGATTTCCTCTTTGATTTCTTCAGTGATCCCTTGGTTATTTACTGACGTATTGTTTAGCCTCCATGTGTTTGTGTTCTTTACGTTTTTCTCCCTGTAATTCATTTCTAATCTCCTAGCGTTGTGGTCAGAAAAGATGTTTGATATGATTTCAATTTTGTTAAATTTACTGAGGCTTGATTTGTGACTCAAGATGTGATCTATCCTGGAGAATGTTCCATGCGCACTTGAGAAGAAAGTGTAATCTGCTGTTTTTGGATGGAATGTCCTATAAATATCAATTAAATCTATCTGATCTGTTGTGTCATTTAAAGCTTCTGTTTTCCTTATTTATTTTCATTTTGGTTGATCTGTCCACTGGTGTAAGTGAGGTGTTAAAGTCCATCACTATTACTGTGTTAGTGTCGATTTCCTCTTTTATAGCTGTTAGCAGTTGCCTTATGTATTGAGGTGCTCCGATGTTGGGGGCATATATATTTATAATTGTTATATCTTCTTCTTGGATTGATTCCTTGATCATTATGTAGTGTCCTTCCTTGTCTCTTGTAACATTCTTTATTTTAAAGTCTAGTTTATCTGATATGAGTATTGCTACTCCAGCTTTCTTTTGATTTCCATTTGCATGGAATATCTTTTTCCATCCCCTCACTTTCAGTGTGTATGTGTCCCTAGGTCTGAAGTGGGTCTCTTGTAGACAGCATATATATGGGTCTTGTTTTTGTATCCATTGAGCCTTCCTGTGTCTTTTGGTTGGAGCATTTAATCCATTCATGTGTAAGGTAATGATTGATATGTATGTTCCTATGACCATTTTCTTAATTGTTTTGGGTTTGTTTTTGTAGGTCCTTTTCTTCTGTTTCCCACTTAGAGAAGTTCCTTTAGCATTTGTTGTACAGCTGGTTTGGTGGTGCTGAATTCTCTTAGCTTTTGCTTGTCTGTAAAGCTTTTGATTTCTCCATCAAACCTGAATGAGATCCTTGCTGGGTAGTCTTGGTTGTAGGTTCTTCCCTTTCATCACTTTAAGTATATCATGCCACTCCCTTCTGGCTTGTAGAGTTTCTGCTGAGAATCAGCTGTTAACTTTATGGGAGTTCCCTTGTATGTTATTTGTTGTTTTTCCCTTGCTGCTTTCAGTAATTTTTCTTTGTGTTTAATTTTTGCCAGTTTGATTACTATGTGTCTTGGTGTGTTTCTACTTGGGTTTATCCTGTATGGGACTCATTGCGCTTCCTGGACTTGGATGGCTATTTCCTTTCCCATGTTAGGGAAGTTTTCAACTATAATCTCTTCAAATATTTTCTCTTGTCCTTTCTGTCTCTCTTCTCCTTCTGGGACCCCTATAATGCGAATGTTGTGTTTAATGTTGTCCCAGAGGTCTCTTAGGCTGTCTTCATTTCTTTTCATTCTTTTTTCTGTATCCTGTTCCACAGCAGTGAATTCCAGCATTCTGTCTTCCAGGTCACTTATCCATTCTTCTGCCACAGTTATTCTGCTATTGATTACTTGTAGTATATTTTTTATTTCAGTTATTGTATTGTTCATCTCTGTTTGTTTGTTCTTTAATTCTTCTAGGTGTTTGTTAAACATTTCTTGCATCTTTTCGATCTTTGCCTCCATTGTTTTTCCGAGGTCCTGGATCATCTTCACTATCATTATTCTGAATTCTTTTTCTGGAAGGTTGCCTATCTCCACTTCATTTAGCTGTTTTTCTGGGGTTTTATCTTGTTCCTTCATCTGGTACCTAGCCCTCTGCCTTTTCATCTTGTCCTTCTGTGAATGTGGTTTTTGTTCCACAGGCTGTCAGACTGTAGTTCTTCTTCCTTTTGCTGTCTGCCCTCTGGTGGATGAGGCTTTCTAAGAGGCTTGTGTAAGTTTCCTGATGGGAGGGACTGGTGGTGGGTAGAGCTTAATGGGACTTTTTGTTTATTAGGAGCAGTAATCCATTATTTTCAGTTGGTTGTAAATATTTTTTCCAGACCATCATTTCTTTTGACTATATTATCTTTTTTGGCAGAAATATTTGAAGTGTACAACGAATATAACAATGACCCGTACTCATATTAACATTATGATATATTGCTTATCTTTTTTCTATTTACATATGATTTTAAAAATTGAACAAATAATAGTTGCATAAATTCTCCTTTAATTCCAGATAAAGCTCAAGTCCCCTTTGATTCCACTAATTCCATTTTCTTTCCTTTTTCCCTGGGAACAGCCACTGTCAAGGGTTGGTATATATCCTTCTAGTCTACTTTTAAAAATTTTTATGAGACAGAGAGATTGAGATCAAGATCTAGTTCAGTGCTTCTCAGAGTGTGGTCTTAAGAGCAGCAGCATCAGCATCACCTGGAAACTTGTTAGAAATGCAAATTGTTAGATCCCCACTCTAGGTCTGCTGAAACAGAAGCTCTAGGGGTGGGGTACAGCTAGCAACCTGTTTTCAGCAAACCCTCTAAGCGATTGTTGTGCACACTAAAGTTTAATAACCATTGTTCATTTTGTTATGAAACAATAACTCCCCATATTCCCCTCCTGCTAGCCCCTGACAGCCACCATTCTACTTTCTGTCTCAATGAATTTGACTACTCTAGATACCTCATATAAGTGGAAATATAGAGTGTTTGTCTTTTTGTGCCTGTCTTATTTCACTTAGCATAATGTCCTCAAGGTTCATCCACCTTGTAACATGCGTCAGAATTTCCTTTCTTTAAGGCTGAGTGATATTCCATTGAATGTATATACTATATTTTGTTTATCCAATTTCATTTGTCCCTGGACTTTTGGGTTGCTTCCACCTTTTAGCTATTACAAATAATACTGCTGTGAACATGGGTATACAGATATCTCTTTGAGACTCTGCTTTCAATTCTTTTATATATATACACAGAAGTGGTATGGTTGGATTGTATGTAAATTCTATTTTTAATTTTTTGAGGAAGTTTTGTCTCCTTTAAGGTTACTTTTGACAGTTTATTCTTTGCTAGGAAATATATTTTTCAATTTTATCAGCAAGGAGTTATGTATATCTGTATCTACATATTTTATTTATAATATAGAAATATATAGACACAATGTTTATTTATAATATTTATATATTCTCTTCTAATTATTTTCCTCAATATCCATGTTTATAACTCTTTCCTCATTTCTAATATGTCTCATGTTTCTTCATTCATGTTTACTAGGGTTTATCTATTCTATTGGTCTTTAAAACCTGGCTTTTTTTTTTTTTTTTGGCTGCATTGGGTCGTTGTTGCTGTGCGTGGGCCTTCTCTAGTTGCGGTGAGCGGGGGCTACTCTTCGTTGTGATGTGCAAGCTTCTCATTGCAGTGGCTTTTCTTGTTGCGAAGCATGGGCTCTAGGTTTGCGGGCTTCAGTAGTTGTGGCACATGGGCTTAGTTGTTCCGCGGCATGTGGGATCTTCCTGGACCAGGGCTCAAATCCATGTCCCCTGCATTGGCAGGCGGATTCTTAACCACTGCGCCACCAGGGAAGCCCAAAACCTGGCATTTTGACTTTATATTTTCTAACATTTATTTTCTGAGGTAATGGTTTAGTTCATCTATTTGCAATTTTTTAAAAAACTGTAGAAGTATCTGGAAGGCTTTGGATTTTACTTTTTAGCAGCAGTCTTGGTTTTCAGATGAAGTTTCCTCAATTTTAGTAATTATCAATTTCTAATTTCTGTTACTTAATGATGCCATATTCGACTTAGAGGAATGTTTTATAGTTTCTAAATTGTTCATTTTTCGTGATTAAAAAAAATTAATTGTGGTACATATTTGTTTAAAAAGGTGTTTCATGGTCATCAGAGTAGAATGTGTATAATTTTAATAGGACACAGAATTTAATGCAAATCTTTAATACTACTCTTAGAACTACCCTGTAGGTGGCTTGAGATAGTATGCTGTGAGAAATGCTTGGTTTAGCTGGCTGGGCTCCCACAGGTAGCCAATTGACTTTGGCAGTGTGGCAGAACTCCTTCCAGGCTTTGGTAATCATGCGTAGTGCTTTATTATAAAGCAAGCAAGGCAACAAACAACAAACAAATAGAACCCTAAACAGATCGGATCAGGCTTTCATTTACACCAATCCTAGACTGCAGACTGTGTATGGAAAGCAGTTCTATTTTTCAGTATCTAAATTTTATTATTATTTTTAGTTGTATTACTATCTTACTGTATTAGGGTAGGTAGTATAATGGCTCAACCAAATAGAACTTTATTATACTTAATGAAATAGTATTGAGCAGCCGAACTGAGTAGCTCTGCAGGACAGTCCTCCTCTTTGTGGTTTCTTAGGACCTTGGCCAGCAACGACTGCCATTTTCCATACATGGCTTCTGTGGGAGTTGTTTCCATTCTGCGAGCCAGAGGGAAAAATATAACATAGAAAAAAAGCATGCTGAGGATTTTTATGGGTCAGGCCCTTAAATAGCATGCATCTCTTTCATTCACATTTCATTAGTTGAACTCAGTCATATAGCCACATTTAACTGCAAGAGAGGCTGAGAAATATGGCTATATCTCCAGGAACAAGAGGTGAACATGGGAACCAAGGAATAAAGGAGCTAGAGGAGAGATCAGCAGTCAAGGATGGCTTAAGACTGCTGTCTCCCTAGAATTCCCAGTTATTTCTTTTTAAAATAAATAAATAAATAATATATATATTTGGCTGTGTTGGGTCTTTGTTGCTGCGTGCGGGCTTTCTCTAGTTGCAGCGAGTCGGGGCTGCTCTTCATTGCGGCGCGTGGGGTTCTCATTGCGGTGGCTTCTCTTGTTGCGGAGCACTGGCTCTAGGCGCACGTGGGCTCAGTAGTTGTGGCTCACAGGTTTAGTTGCTCCGTGGCATGTGAGATCTTCCCAGACCAGGGATCGAACCCATGTTTCCTGCATTGGCAGGCGGATTCTTAACCACTGTGCCACCAGGGAAGTCCCCGTTATTCCTTTATGGACAAAAAGTTATTTATCAAGAGTACCTGTTTACTAGGATAATAATACAGGCTATGTGTGCTGTAAGGATTCAGATGAAGCTTGGATAGTTAGGAAGGTTTTATGGAAGAGTGTGGAACCTTAGTTGAACCTGAAACAAGAAAGGAATTTAGATTAGAGAAAGAAAGTGAGTGTTGTTCAAGCCAGGGTAATCAAGAAAATGGATATAAAAATGTTGAAGGTATGTTCAGAAAAGTTAGCTAGAGAGTGGAAGGTTCACACAGGCAGTTACAAGAAGTGAAGATGAAGAGCAGATGTGAGTAATCTGGAAGACATTGTGAGCCAGTTTGGATTTAAACTTTATTCTTTAGGCAACTAGGAGAAGTCTAAAGATTAGTGTTAGAGGTGAGATATGCAGAATAGTGTTTGAGACTGATCAAAAGGAAGTCCAAAGTGGGAGTTGGTTCAGAGGAAATATGAGTTTAGCTTTTAAATTTTTATTTACTTATTTATGTTGTGGTGAAGTAGCAAAAATTTTACCCTTTTAACTGTTTTTAAGTGTACAGTTCAGTGGTGTTGAGTACACTCACAGTGTTTTTGTGGTGTTGAGTTGTAGGAGTTCTTTAAATATTGCGGATATTAATCCCTTTTCAGATATATGATTTGCAAATATTTTCTTTCATTCTGTGGATTGTCATTTCACCTCAATAATGTCCTTTGATACACAAAAGCTTTTTAATTTTGATGAAGTCCAGTTTATTTTTTGTTGCTTGTGCTTTTTCTGGTATCATATCAAGAAATCATTGCCAAATTCGGTGTTGTAAAGATTGTCTTGTATATTCTCTTATAGGATTTTATAGCTTTAGTTGTTTAGATCTTTGATCCATTTTGAGTTCATTTTTGTATATAGAGTAAGGGAAGGATCTGACTTCATTCTTTTGCATGTGGACATCCAGTTTTTCCAGCTCTCTTTGTTGAAAAAAACTGTACTTTCTCCACTGAATTTGATCATATATTTGAGGATATCTTTATGCACTTTCTCTTCTATTGCAGTGGTCTATATGTCTGTCTTTATACCAGTATCACAGAGTTTTGATTACTGTAGCTTTGTAGTAAATTTTGAAATCAGGAAGTTTGAGTCTTCCAACTTTGTTCTTCTTTTTCAAGATTGTTTTGGCTTTTTGGCTTCCTTTGAAATACCATATGAATTTTTGGATGGGTTTTTCTGTTTCTGCAAAAAACACTATTGGGGTTTTGATAAGGACTACATTGAATCTGTAGAGTGCTTTGGATAGTATTGCCATCTTAACAGTGTTAAGTTTCCAATCCTTGAACATGGGATGTG
Source organism: Stenella coeruleoalba (assembly GCF_951394435.1). Taxonomy (NCBI): domain Eukaryota; kingdom Metazoa; phylum Chordata; class Mammalia; order Artiodactyla; family Delphinidae; genus Stenella; species Stenella coeruleoalba. Next base: position 17,396,490 of record NC_137165.1, read on the forward strand.
CTTTCATTTATATCTTCTTTGATTTCTTTCAGCACTGTTTTATAGCTTTCATTGTGCAAGTCTTTCATCTCTTTGGTTAATTCCTAAGTATTTTATTCTTTTTGATGCTTTCATAAGTGGAATTGTTTTCTTAATTTTCTTTTTAAATTTTTCATTGCTGGTGTATAGAAATGCAGTTGACTTTTGTGTGTTGATTTTGTATCCTACAACTTTGCTGAATTTGTTTATTAGCTCTAACAGGCTTTTTGTGTGTTTGTGTGTTATCTTCAAGGTTTTCTACAATAGATCATGTCATCTGAGAACAGAGATAACTTCTTCCTTTCCAGTTTGGATGACTTTTATTTCTTTTTCTTTTCTCATTTCCTTTTCTTTTTCTAATTGCTCTGCATAGAACTTCCACTAGTATGTTTAATAGAAGTGGCAAAAGCAGGCGTCCATATCTTGTTCCTAATATTAGACCAATAGCTTTCAGTTGTTCACCATTAAGTATGATGTTCGCTATGGGTTGTTCATATATAGCTTTTATCATGTTGAGGAAGCTTACTCAGTGTTTCTGTCGTTGGAGGGTGTTGAATTTTGCCAAATGCTTTTTCTGCATCAATGGTGATGATTTTTTTCCCTTCATTTTATTTATGTGATGTATTATGTTGATTGATTTTGTTGTTGAACCATTCATGTCCTCTAGGAATAAATCCCACTTGGTCATAGTATATAATCCTTTTACTATACTGCTGGATTTGGTTTGCTAATTCATGTTGAGGATTCTTTCATAGATATTCTTAAGGGAAATTTGTCCATAGTTTTCTTGCAGTGTTTTTGTCTGGCCTTCATATTAGAGTATTGCTAGCCTCATGGGATGAGTTAGGAAGTGTTCCTTCTCCTTTAATTTTCCGGAAGTGTTTGAGAAGGACTGGTGTTAATTCTTCTTTAAATACTTGATAGAGTATTCACCAGTGAAGCTGTCTGATCCTGGGCTTTTTCTTTGTAGGGAGGTTTTTTATTACTGATTTCATCTCCTTGCTAGTTATAGTTCTATTTAGATTTTCTGTTTCTTAATGAGCCAGTGTTGGTAGATTGTGTGTTTCTAGGAATTTGCCCATTTGTCTGGATTATCCTGTTTGTTGGTGTATAATTTTTCATAGTGTAATAATCTTTATTTCTGTAAAAACAGTAATGTCCTCATTTTCAATTCTGATCTTTAGTAATTTGAGTCTTCTTTTTTTCTTAATTTAGCTAAAGGTTTGTAAATTTCTTGACCTTTGCAAAGAGCCAACTTTTGATTTTGTTGATTTTTTCCCCTGTTTTTCTATTCTCTATTTCATATTGATTTGAGAACTTTCTTCTTTTTTAATGTAAGAGTTTCCAGCTATAAAATTTCCACTTAGCACTGTTTTCTTTAATTTTTGGTGTGTTGTATTTTTACTTTGATTTGTCTCAAGATATTTTCTAATTTTCCTTGTGGTTTTTTTCTTTGACCAAGGGTGTTGTTTAATTTTTACACATTTGTGAATTTTCCAGTTTTCCTTCTGCTGTTGATTTCTAGTTTCATTTCATTGTGATCAGAAAGATTATATATATTATTTTAATCTCTTTAAATTTATTAAGACTTGTTGCCTAACATATGGTCCATCCTGGAAATTGTTGCTTGTGTGTTTGAGAAGAATGTATATTCTGCTGTTGTTGCATGAGTTTAGCTTTTGGCAGGTTATATTTGAGAAGGTGTGTAAGTATAGATGTATTATTTTCAGTTAGGAGTAAGGCCAAAGGGAGAAATTTGTTAATGAGCTGTAGAGAGGGCTTGAGATCACAAGAATGCATAACTTTCTATGAGGAATGGAATTTAGAGCACTAGAAGAGCCTTAGATATATCCTTAGTTAGAAGGCTGAAGCTTGAATATAGCCTGGAGTTTTAGATAAAGATGGAACAATTTGAGATAGACATTAACCAAGAAACTATAATATTTAGAAATTAAAGATAATATAAAAAAGAGAGAAAAAAAAAAAGAATTTGATCAGCTAAATTCAGGGTTGGGAAGTCAACTGCATTGTTTGGGAAGGATGTTTTCTCATGTTCCTTTAATAATTCAACAAAGAAAGGGAAGAACAGGTTCCTTTTTTTGTATTCAAGAAACATTTAAATGACAGCTACTTAAATTATGAAATTTAAAACCACAAATATCAATTATATGTTTCTAGAGTATAATTTTTAGAGGCTAATTTCCTACTTTATTAAGTAAGTCTGAAATCTAAGAAACTGCACATATTATCTAATTGCTGTATTTGAATTTTGTAGAAGTTGTTTCTGGACAGTCTACGAAAAGCACTTGCCGGCCACGGAGGAAGCAGGCAGCTGACTGAAAGCGCTGCAATTGCCTGTGTCAAACTGTGTAAAGCAAGTACTTACATCAATTGGGAAGATAACTCTGTCATCTTCTTACTAGTTCAGTCCATGGTGGTTGATCTTAAGGTAACATGCTTATTGTTTCTCTTATACAAACTTAAAAAACGTTAAATGAAGAATAAACTTGTAGTATAAATAGTATACTAGATCACTGTCAAAGATCATTGCAACACAGAAGTTCTGAGTCTTCTTTTATTAAGTTCTTAGGACCTGCTTTTGTTACTGTTCCTCTGGCTACATAAGGTGGCTTAGAATATGAAGAAAACACAGAATGAACCCGTTTTCTTAAATTAGCATAAATATTCAGACTTGTGTTTAAAATAATGTAGAAATTTGGGCCTGAAAGGAACCATATATGGTACAGTAAGAATTTTGAATTTTGTCAGACTGATGAACCACAATATTAGTGCTTTGTCTGGGAACTAAATGTTACTGCCATCTGTGTGGATGATGTGTTATTATTAAATACTAGTAGAAAAAATACTGCATGACTGTTTAAAGGCTTTTGTTTTCTATTGGGATTTTCATAGAACCTGCTTTTTAATCCAAGTAAACCATTCTCAAGAGGCAGTCAGCCTGCAGATGTGGATCTAATGATTGACTGCCTTGTTTCTTGCTTTCGTATAAGCCCTCACAACAACCAACACTTTAAGGTGAGAGCATTGGTTTTGATCCAATTGTGTTTACTGATGCTGTTGATCCTTTTAAATGTGAAAAGAGTAGAAAAATGAATAGATTACACCTTTATCAGTATTGCTCATTATTATATGTTAAAGTTAATTTAAAGACCTTAAAAATTTATTCTATTTTAAAAAAAAACTTTCTTTTTGTTGTTCCTTTTGTCCTCATATATATTACTATATATTTTTCTCATAAAAGTAATAATCATTTTTTTTCTTTCCTCTGTAGATCTGTCTGGCTCAGAATTCCCCTTCTACATTTCACTATGTGCTGGTAAATTCACTCCATCGAATCATCACCAATGTAAGTCCAAAAGGTATTGCTAAATTACTTAAAATTTTTTTTTCTTTACTCCTTTTTTATTTCTTTTTAAGAAAGACGTTTTTGGTTTACAAAAGATTTTGAATTTAGATGTATGATATAGGAAGATTTTTCACACATGATTCTATCTAATAACTGATATACAATTGTATTTTTCATATTTAATCTTGACCTCAGGGCCCTTATTGAGGAAGATGGAGTTAGTGGGATCCTTTGGAAAGATTAAACTTAAAAGATATTTGGATCAGAAGCCCTTGAGAACAATGCCACTGAAAATATAATTTAACATTTTCATCCCAAAGCTCTTCACATATTATTTTAATACTCTTAGCCCTTTCCCAGCATTTGATACGTTCTTACTTGTCACCTTACTGTTTAAGTTAAAAGTAGTAGTATTTATGTTGTAGCGCATTATGTATATTAAAAAAATGGTGAGACCATATTTGATTGCACTTTTTAGTCTTCCTTAAACAAATGAAACATTAACACTTAGAGGTGTTTACATGATATAAAAGCATATCAGACAAAATAAGCAAACTTATTAAAAGGTACTTGTGAAACCTTCAACTCTGATGTGAGTACATCAAGTAGAAAGATAGTAACCGTATTAGATTTGGACCATGGATTTAAAAAATTCTGTTCTTCTGATCATATTTTGAAGGTTTTCAAGTGTTATTTACCATAGCTCCACTTTTATCCATTTTTAGATATTCACACGTAAGTGTAAATTGTTCAACTTTTTCCTGTTTTCCTCCCTTAAAAAGGACTTTAATCATTGATAACTTGGGTATATTTGTCCTCTTTATAATCAAATTTCATTTTAAAAGAGTGTCTCTAGTGAGTTAAAAATATCCTTCTCACCTTCATTTGCCTTGGATGTATTGAACTATATCAAATTCTTCCACATTTTCTTTTATCCATTCCTGCAGAGGAATAATAACTATTAATAAAACTATGTAGTGACACATTTGGTTTTTCTCAGTGGGGTGCAAGTAGCATTTTTGGTCAGGACAATCTTTACAATGCAGGACTGCCTTGTGCATTGTAGGACATTGAGCATCCCTGGTCCTTATTTCATTCAATACCTTTTTTGCCACTTCCCTCCTCTCCCATCTCTGCCCCCAGACACTATGAATAACTAAAAGTGCCTAAGGGAATGATTCCTCTCTCAGTTGAGGATCAGTTATAGGTAGAAGTAACATTAACTACAGTTTTTTGCAAAAGGGAAATTTTAATGAATCTGATATTGCAGATAAGGTATGTTTGTATTAAAAACTTAGAAAAATTTTTATTTTGCTTTTGCCAGTGTAATGAGCTAAGACATTGTACCCTTGTTTACTTTCAAGGCCATTAATTTAAAAACAATGACTTTTACCCTTCATGTTTATGTGTAATTCAGAAATAAAATACTATTACTTTTTTCTCCTTTGGTTTATAATACTAAAAACATTCTATTTATTAGAGTGGATGGTTTACATAAATGCTTAAAGCTTGTATTTAATAAACCCAAGTGTATACTTTTTTGATACTCTGTGGCTAGTTACTTTAATTGTGAAATATTTTTGTCTACAATTGAATATATAGAGCACTTTCAAGCATGGACTTGGCACTGCTGTAAGTGGCTGAGCTGCTCCTTTGTGGGTTTAAAGCATGCCTGGAGTGGTACTTCATGCATGCCTCAATGTATATGGTGAAGTGGTTGTGCATCCTTCTGTACTCTAATGAGTACTGCATGTGTGAAGGTGGAGTGTGTCTGTATCAGAGGCCACATAAATACGAAATCTATTTTTATAAAGAAAAACCTATATTGACTAACTTTTAAAATATTAAGTGTTAGTAACCTTTTAATGACTAGCTTGAAAAGGAACATAAATTTGAGTCTATAAAATATCTTTTATAGTTGGACCTTAGATAATGATACTTTATTACAATAGATTGTTTGATAAATTGTTTCTTGTTAGGGTTTTTCTTTCCTTTGGTTTGAGGCTAAGAGATATTGAATCTGAAGTAATTTCTGATTGAAAAGGACTGTGTATAAAGTAAATATGCTAATTTATGGAATTGACTGTTATAGAATCTCACTTAATGTAGATATTATGGAAATATTCTGTCTTGAAATCACATAAAATTTTTCTTAGATATTTGGACTCCTAATCTTAAATTTATTTGTAGTATAAGATTTCCTTTTGGGCTTCCCTGGTGGCGCAGTGGTTGAGAGTCTGCCTGCTGATGCAGGGGACGCAGGTTCATGCCCCGGTCCGGGAGGATCCCACATGCCACGGAGCGGCTGGGCCCGTGAGCCATGGCTGCTGAGCCTGTGCGTCCGGAGCCTGTGCTCCATGACGAGAGAGGCCACAGCGGTGAGAGGTCCACGTACCGCCAAAAAAAAAAAAAAAAAAAAAGAGATTTCCTTTTAAATGATTCTTGGTTCAATACACCTCATAAGTTTTCTTCTTCCTTGCTTTTTCAGCCAGCTCACAGATTTTTTAAAATTACCACATTCTCAAATTAGATAAATGATGTGGTTTTGAGGGTGTATATAGAAGTAGTAATGATGTTTGCAGTTTTATTTTGCTTTCGTGAAACATACTCATGTTCAGTTCATAAGTATTGTGTTTAGGTCTAAAAGAGTCCACTGTTTCTTCTTAAGAAATCTGAAAATCCAGTCACTATTTGAATTTGATTATAATTTAAGCTTTTATCAGTTTCTAAAATGGTACGTTTAGTACCGTCACCTTTTTTATTACGGAATGCCATAAGATATGAATTGTAGTTAAAAGATCTGTGTTATGTGCTTAATCTTCATACACTTCCTTTAGGTTAGATTAGATATGTTGTTATAATTGGGCAGTTAAAGAAATAATATATACATATATGAACCAAATATCTCTCCCATCAGTGGAACGTGCTATAGCTGGTATAGTACTTAGTATTGTTTTTTCCTTATGGCAGTTGAGTGTAGTTTACTTATGGATAGTTCACATATTGAGAATGAGATGATCTCATTCTATTGAGTGGGTTTGGTTGAAGAAATCATTTCCAAGGCATGTGAAATTTATTGAAATAATCTTGAAGAATTGCCACATGGTTTGCTTATATTATGAAAGTATTGCCATTTGTTTGGCAATGAACTTAGAATTTTCAAGGACAAAAAAGAATAAGTCTACCTTAGTTGACTGGTTTCAGAAAGGACACATTTAATAACTGCTTGGAAAACTAAAATTTTTACCAACTACATAATGTCTAGGTTTTAGTGCCTATTTTATTTGAAAGTGTATCTTTAAATTTTACTTTAAAATGAATGATTTTATATATTATGAAAAATAGAAAATTTGAAAATAACTAAATCTTAAGTTAAAATCAAGTTATTTAATAGGGTATACGTGGTACCATGATACAATTTCAGCAGCTATCAAAATGACATCGTAGTTTGGATAGGATGTTACATGGGATGCATATGTCTTTAGTTCAGCAGTTTCTGACAAGATATTATAGGGTCAGTAGAGTGAGGACTCTTACCTCAAAGCATTTTGTGATTATTCAGTCTTTGTTACTTTAAGCTGATTAACACAAGCTGTATAAATTAGTAGATATATGGAAATCAAGGTGTATTGATTGCTCTGTGCAAGTCAGGTGACCAAATTGACTAACATTTAAAGAATTCATTATATAACGAAACTAATAAAACTTGATCATTTGTTAGGAAGTAAATTAAGAGTTTGAGAGAAAAATAGAAACAATCATACTATCCAAATAAAAGTATTTCTTCCCTCATAACTTAGGAGTTTTTTCATAAATGGAGTTCAGTATTGATTGTATTTTATAAATTGGTTTTATAGTATACTATACAGTAAATAGAGTTTGTAATCCAAAATTTGGGGTTTAGGTAATATAACCTGATGCTACTGTAAATATTCTGAGAGTTATGGCCAAAAAAATTAAATGTTGAGAATTTAATTAGCTTAGTTTCAAAGTAGAAGGAACTTGGGCATAGGATGTGAGGCTATCACATCCCCTTATCTAGTGTTTCAAATTGTTCTTTCAGGTATTTCTTATAGCAGGAGTTTTATAAATTGGAAGCCTGTATTTTAAGTCATCCTATTCCTTGCATACTCTCTCTATATAGTGAAAATTCATCCAGTCATTTTTGTATTCACTGATAGACAAACTTAATAGTTTTAGTGATTTTCATAATTGTCATTTTCCATAATATAGTAATTAATTCATTTAAAAGTAAAAGTAAAAGATACACTTTCAAATAAAATAGGCACTAAAAACTAGAATCAAAGCTAAATAAACAGGTTAAACTGTAGAAAAATATTTACATAAAATAATTACTTAAAAAAATATTTAGCTATGATCATTTTGTCTTTGTGGTGATCGTTAGTCTTCTCATGTATTGTGCCATCATTGCATATCAATTTAAGATTATAGGTTTACTAATAGCTTTATCTCATTTACTAATTTCATGTTGTAATTATCATTGTTTGTCTGTAGGCATATAAGTAATGGTTTATCACATATTCCTTCAACACTGTGTTGAACCACTAATCTCTTTTAAAACTGATAATAGAATTCTTGCCTTGGGAAATATATACTATATATGCATATGTTTCTGAAATGTGTAAAACATTAAACTTATAAAAAAGAAAAAGATTGCCTACAGAATTAGCCCTCTAAAAACTTTGTTTTTCAGATTCACTAAATTATCAGTGAGAAAAGACAGTCTCAAATGCTCACGCTTACGTAGTGAGTGATTTGTTTCATGTTCATTATGATATTTTAAAATAGATGTATGGTTTGGTGTTTGAATTAAAGACATTACTTGAAGACTTTGGAAATCATAGTGTGTGTTTGCATGGTCTTAGGAAATTTCTCACAAAGTGATAAACCATAAAACTACAGTGATTACCAGAGCATATAACTCATGCAAATTTGGACTTTTCCTTTCTTATGGTCTCTGTTTTTCTCCAGTCTGCATTGGATTGGTGGCCTAAGATTGATGCCGTATATTGTCACTCAGTTGAACTTCGAAATATGTTTGGTGAAACACTTCATAAAGCAGTCCAGGGTTGTGGAGCGCACCCAGCGATACGAATGGCACCGGTAAGATGAATCGTGAATTTTGAATTCCACTTTCTTGCAGTTGCGTTTTCAGTGCCTTTATCCCATTCTTGCTGTTTTGATTTTTTTAGAAAATCAAATGAGACCTTTCTTTTCAGTAAGTATTGTGGTATGTTGAATACTGCAATATTGTTGCAATACTAGTTAATGATGTATGTTTTCCACTATTTCAGTGAGTTTAACTTACTTTTCTTAGAGATATTTTCTAACAAAATGCTGTTAAAATCTTAATGAACGTCACTTTTTCTTTCTTTTTTTAGTTTCTTTTTCCTTTAATCTTTCCTTATGAATCAAAATATTTTGATTAGCTCCTCATCTTTTGGGGGTGAGTAAGGGAAGCTGACTCCTGGGTTAGAGTGAATGTTCCTACTAATGCACAGTTTTGCCCATTGGATGCTGAATATTGCACACAGGAAATTACAAATAAAATTTAAAGTTTATATTTAAAATAAAAATATTTCATATTTCATTAAACATGCTTTGAACATTTAAAATGATAGGCACTTTGATATTAAAGTTTGACTCTGTTTAAACTTAATAAAAGTAGATATTTTCAAATAAGCATTCTCACAGATTAATACTCTTAATTTGGAAACTCAAATAGAACCAATTTAAAAAGACAATTAGAAGATGGTAGAAGTCATTTCTTGGTATTCATGTATAGCCGGAGTATTATACATGGCAACTCTTGACATCGATTGGTAGTGCTTTGTCTTCTGCTTCTTATTTTCTATTCTTTTTGGCTACTGTCGCTCACATGGTCAGATGCCAACCAGTCACTGTTTTGCATGGCAGTGGGCAGTGGCTGTATGTATGACCATTGTAACTACCTCAGAAAAGTCCTTGGTTTCCTTGACTTTTCTGTGTATAGTTACCATTATAGTCACATCATGTCATTTCACATGAAAATGTGGCATGTGGCATGTTTTCACCTATTGGTTTTAATAGTAAATTAGCCACTTCACACTTAAAAGATAATTTAAACAGCTTTCTTCCTGGCATACATCTCTTTTTCCAAGTTCCCTCAGTCAGTAAAATATTTTGGTTTTATACAGTTCTAGTTCACTCTGATCCAGTTGTCAGCCATTGTTTCTGAGGATTGTTTATCTTAGATGTTCAAATAGAGAAGTTTGCTACACCATATATTTTGGGATTATTTAGCCCAAAAAATTATAGCCAAAAGAGCATGGCAGTCATGTTTTATTAAATAAAATGCAAAGTTATCTTTAGTTTTTGTAATGCCAAGTACTTAATTTTTTAAAAAAATGAAAATTTCAATCCAAGTATAAATTAATTGGAGATAAACAAATAATAGCTACTTAAATGTTATTAACTTGACATTCATTTTTAAAAAGTTTTAGAAAACGACTTAAAATAAACTTTAAAAATTATTTACTGACCTATTTATTCATTCCAAATATCCTCTGGGAAGTTAGAATTTTGACTTTTTAATTTAATTTAATTAATTAATTTATTTATTGGTTGTGTTGGGTCTTCGTTGCTGTGCACGGGCTTTCTCTAGTTGTGGAGAGTGGGGGCTACTCTTCGTTGTGGTGTGGGGGCTACTCTTCATTTTGGTGTGCGGGCTTCTCTTTGCAGTGGCTTCTCCTGTTGTGGAGCACGGGCTCTAGGCGCGTGGGCTCAGTAGTTGTGGCTCGCGGGCTTAGTTGCTCTGCGGCATGTGGGATCTTCCTGGACCAGGGACTGAACACGTGTCCCCTGCATTGGCAGGCGGTTCTTTTTATTTTTAATTAATTAATTAATTAATTAATTTTTGGCTGTGTTGGGTCTTCGTTGCTGTGTGCGGGCTTTCTCTAGTTGCGGTGAGTGGGGGCTACTCTTTGTTGCAGTGGGCGTGCTTCTCATTGCAGTGGCTTCTCGTTGCAGAGCACGGGCTCTAGGTGCGCAGGCTTCAGTAGTTGTGGCACGTGGGCTCAGTAGTTGTGGCTTGCGGGCTCTAGAACTCAGGCTCAGTAGTTGTGGCACATGGGCTTAGTTGCTCCACGGCATGTGGGATCTTCCCGGGCCAGGGCTTGAACCTATGTCCCCTGCATTGGCAGGCAGATTCTTAACCACTGTGCCACCAGGGAAGCCCAGCAGGCGGATTCTTAACTACTGTGCCACCAGGGAAGTCCGTGAAATTTTATATGTATATGTATTTGTATATAATGGCCAAGGGACAGCTTCCTGGCTGATACTCTTTTTTTTTTTTACTTTTTATTTTATATGGGAGTATAGCTGATTGACAATGTTGTGATAGTTTCAGGTGTACAACAGAGCAGCTCAGCCATACATATATATGTATCCATTCTCTCCCAAACTCCACTCCCATCCAAGCTCTGGCTGATACTCTTATCAGGGAAAATAATCATCAAATCTACTATGAAATAATTTTTTAGGATAAGAAAATGCTTCAATTTGGATGATCCTTAAGGTGAATCTTCTCTCTCTTAAGCCTGGTGAGTGAACAGTCTGACAACACATATAGGAAGTATCGAATTTCCGCTAGCTGCCAAGCACATTGTTAATGCCGGGGAAGCAGGATGAGCTGAACAGTCACAGAGATGCCAGTCTTGTAGGTTTTGCTTGAAAACTTCTAATGAAGAGCCAACTACAGTGCCCATAAAGTCTGGAAACAGTCAAATATACATAATGAATGGTTTAGAGATACTTTACATCAGGGTTTTCCAACTTTGGCACTACTGACATTTTGGCATGGTTAATTCTTTGTTGTAGGGGACTGTCCTGTGCATTGTGGGATGTTTAACAGCATCTTTAGCGTCTACCGACTAGACACCAGCAGCATCTCTTGCCCCCCAGCCAGTCATGAAAAACAAAAATGTCTACAGACATTTTTCAGATATTCCCTGGGGAACAAAATTGCCCCCAGTTGAGAGCCACTGTATGATAGGATATGTTCAATGGGTTGTTCTTATTTGCATTGCCTCAGATAATTTGTGGCTCTGATAAACCTTAGCTTTCAGTTTGCTGCAGAATTAATCAAGGATTTCATTGTGTCAAGTTAAAATAATATGTGTTTCTAGGCTTTACAACTACTTTGTATTTTGGATATGGATAAATTTCTTTCTGTAAAGAGCCAAGTATTTAAAAATTTTTCTCCAACCAAGATCAACTCATGTCCCTATCACTCCCAGCTATCATAATCCTCTCTCTTTTTTTGGAGCTCTATAGAACCCTTCTGATTCTTCCATAAGACAGCACTGCAGGGGGGGTGGGATTAATTGGGAGGTTGGGATTGACATATATACACTATCGATACTATGTATAAAATAGATAACTAATGAGAACCTACTGTATAGCACAGGGAACTCTACTCAGTGCTCTGTGGTCACCTAAATGAGAAGGAACTCCAAAAAAGAGGGGATATATGTATATGTATAGCTGATTCACTTTGCTGTACAGTATAAACTAACACAGTATTGTAAAGCAACTATAATCAAAAAAAAAAAAGAAGTGGCACAGGAGATCAAATAAAGAAAACAAGATCCATACACACACACACACGCACACACAAAGACAGCACTGCAGATATTTGAATAAAGTTATACTGTACTGCTAAGGGTTCTTCAAAAGTGTGTGTAGGTATGCACTTTGTTTCCTCTGTTTTTACAGCTAAGGAAACTGCGGCACAAGTACTGTTAAATGAAAGACATGTCATCACATGGTTAGTAAATAGTCATCATTCAGTCCAGTGTCTTTCCAGTTCTTCAGCTGTCTTCCCCTACCCTTGTTTTAGCTTGATGAAAGCAGGAGCCTTGTCTGGCTTGTCCAGCACCCAGTTCCTGGTCCCTAGAACAGTATCTGGCATGTCGTAGGCATCTAGTACATATTTGTTGAATTTCTTACTTGACCTGCTTTCAAAACCCTCCTCCATCTGGTATGCTTCTCTTCTGGAAAGAATCTTTGTTGCTTTTTTTCAATGAAAATGACATATTAAGGTCTGAATTTAGTGTTCTAGATGTGGTATAATAATTGATGAAAACTGTTAACCTGCTGTGTCTGCATATGATGTTTCTACTAATACAGTCAAGGATTGCATTATTTTAGATTAAGCTTTTAATCATTTAAACTCTTTAGCCTTTTCCATATGAACATTGAGCTATAGCTTCTCCATTTTGTACTTTTGTAGTATTTTTAAAAATTTGAGATATTTATCTCAGCACTAATCATTTATGTTTTAAAAATAAGATAGCCTGTTAATAATATGTGTAGATTCTGCACGAAAATTTTCCTTCTTAAAGGGGATCCTGGCTCAGCACATGCTTCCTACATGCCTATAATTCAGTCATGGCCTTAATTAACTTAACAGATGGTTTTGGCCCTTCATAAACACCTGAGTGCTCTGATTCATGAATTTTTTCCTGGGCACGACTGCCTCTCCTCTTTGGCCAATGTGCGTATACCAGGTTGGATTCCTACTATTGTTTGCAATGTGGAAGATTAATTAATAAACTAATGGATGGTTTATTTTTCTTACATTTCTAGCCAAGAAATAACTTTCTTCTTTAGCATGTTATTTTTGACTTTAGGTAACCCACTAATGGTCACTAATTAAAAGGTGTTAGAATTGAAAAATTTATTTAAATTTTTGAAGTCTTTTCCCTCAGTTTTATTGAGATATAATTGACCCACAGCACTATATGAGTTTAAGATGTACTGCATAATAACTTAAGTTTCATATACTGTGAAATGATTACCACAATATGTTAGGTTAACATCCATCATTTCATATACATACAAAAAAAAAAAGAAAAAAAGGTTTTTTCCTTGTGATGGGAACTCAGGATCTACTTTCTTAACAACTTTCCATACAGCAGTGTTAACTATAGTCATCATGTTGTACATCCCCAGTACTTATTTACCTTATAACTGAAAGTTTGTATATTTTGACCATTTCATCCAATTCTCCCAACCTCTACTCCCTGTGTCTGGTAACCAGAAATCTGAGCTCTTTTTCTATGAGTTTGTTTTTTGTTTTGTTTTGTTTTTAAGATACCACATATAAGTGAGATCATACAGTATTTGTCTTTGTCTGTCTGACTCATTTCACTTAGCATAATGCCCTCCAGGTCCACTCATGTTGTCCAAATGGCAGGATTTCCTTCTTTTTTATGGTTGAATAATAATCCATTATGTGTGTGTGTGTGTGTGTGTGTATGTACCACAGTTTCATGACACTTGTTTCCATGTCTTGGCTATTGTAAGTAATGCTGCAGTGAACATAGGAATGCAGATATGTCTTTGACATAGTGTTTTCATTTTCTTTGGACAAATACCCAAAAGTAGAATTGCTGGATCTTATGGTAATTCTATTGTTAATTTTTTGAGGAACCACCATACTGTTTTCCCTAGTGGCTGTACCAGTTAAATCTCACCAGTAGTGCACAAGGGTTCCCTTTTCTCCACATCTTCACCAGCATTTGTTATCTTTTGTCTTTTTGATGATAGTCATTGTCTCACAGGTGTGAGGTGGTAGCTCATTGTGACTTTATTTTCCCTAATGGTTAGTGATTTGAGTACCTTTTCATGTGTCTGTATGTCTTCTTTGGAAAAATGTTTATTCGTGTCCTTTACCCCTTTTAAAATTAGATTATTTGGATTTTGCTGTTGAGATACGTGAATTCTTTACTTATCTTGGATATTAACCACTTATCAATTTATGATTTGCACATTTTTTTCCATTCCCTAGGTTGTCTTTTCATTTTGTTAATCATTTCTTTTCCTGTGCAGAAGCTTTTTAGTTTGAAAAACAACACCCCACTTGTTATTTTGTTGTTTGTTCTTTAGGTGTCATATACAAAAAAAATCATTGCCAAGACTCATGTCAAGGAGGTTTTTTTTTCTGTTTTCTTCTGGAATTTTTATGGTTTCCAATCTTACATTTAAGTCTTTAGTCTATTTCAAGTTAATAATTGTGAGTGGTGTAGAATTTTTCAAGTTTTACATTTTGTATTAGGCAGCCATGCTGGAACAAAATTTGTATGCTGCTATCTGAGATTGATATGATATTATCAAACTATTATTTACTTTTTGGAAATGGTTAATAAGTGGATAATTTTTATATCTGCTAATTGTTCTCTGCTCCGTTTTCCTGTGCAATGGCTGCATCATGGAAGAACAGTTACACTTAGTGACATTTTAATAAATAAATTTGTTTAATGAAAGTTTTACCTTGATCTACAGTGTTACTTCGACTTAGAATGAAAAGAAGTTTAATGGGAGCAAACAGTAAAAACAGCATTTATTAAATATATTTGGTAGGACGTTTGTTGTGGGATTATAAATATAAAAGCAACTTGTTATTTGTAAGTTTTGCTATTTATTTTCTGTAGTGACATTCCTGTAGTACATTAGATAGTTTTTCTTCCACACTGAGGACAAAAACCTTCAGTGTTCTTGGGCATAATAACAAATGCATTTCTCACATGTAAACATTGACAATAATTGCTGTATGTTATAGATATGCGTCTCTACTTTTTACCTTTGAAGGTCAGCCTTTTACAAGGACATTTTTATTATGAGGCCATAGATGCTGGATATTCTCCTGTGTATTTGCATATAAAAACATACATGTCAAAAGCATACATTTTTGTTTCCATTTAAAGGAAAAGGGGAAATGTTTTGTAAGAACAGATAGAAAGGTGGTATTGGATCCAGAATATAATTGTTGGATTTCCAGTTGAATAACATCCATAATTATAGTATTAACACAGCATCTGCCATAGTATCTCTGTAATTGAAACACATTTTCCATGATTTAATTTTTCTCAAAGAATTCTTTCTCTGTTTTATCAGTGTTCTTCAGGCAAAATACATGCATTCTGTAACTTGAGAGAGATGGAATACCATTAAAGGAAAAAGAAAATCTTACAGTTAAACTGTTAAATACAGAGATTGCCTGTATAGCATATTTCATCAATTCTAAGAAGTACCTATTTAACATTTCTGAAATTGGGGTTCATCTTATTTGTATGATGTCTTACAGTTGACAGTGAGTTTTCATTCCTTGTGGTACATAAAATGATGTGCATCTTACAGTTGATAACATCATTGATTCTATGAAATATTTGTGTATACCTGTATGGGATGTTTTGTTAAATGAGTTGCTTACTGTATGTATCTGTGAGATCTATAGAATAAATATTTTATCTCTAATATTTTCACATTTTAAAAATTGTTTTTAACATAGGAGTCAACCTTATATTAAAGCTTTTAGTACCTTAGCAGATTTTCACTTAAACTTTATTAGATTATATAATAATGTTGCAAAAATAATTTTTGTTTGCTTTTCAAGCTTAATTATATTAATCTTGTGCTTCTTATGGAACGTTTCTACTAAGACTACACATTTGGTGGTGTAAAATATGTCCTTTATTTTTCAAAGCTTTTTAAAAATAGATTTACTTGAAAAAGCTGAATAGCTATTATCCTGATTCTGATGTCTGATTCTTACAAGGTGAATGTCATGTTTTTGTTTTTAGAGTCTTACATTTAAAGAAAAAGTAACAAGCCTTAAATTTAAAGAAAAACCTACAGACCTGGAGACAAGAAGCTATAAGTATCTTCTCTTGTCCATGGTGAAACTAATTCATGCAGATCCAAAGCTCTTGCTTTGTGTAAGTATTTTTTATAAAATGCCTTGAAATTATACTAACTTAGTTTGGTTTAGCTGGAAAGCCAAAACCTTGAAGGTGATTGTTAGCTCAAGAACCCTTACTGACCTTCCTGATCATACATGAAACCTAAGAGATCCCTAAGAAAACGAACTTACAGAGAATACTAATATAATTAGATCAGATTTCTTAACCTTTTGTCTTAATTTTTCTTATCATTAAACTAACATACTTTGGTAAGATCTTCTGTCCATACCCGGCTACCAGATTATATATTATTCAGGCATAATCCTGGGATGGGGTTTAGATGTAATGAAGCAACCATAAATTGAGTGCTTCCTATATCTACACAGTTGGTTTTTTAAGTCTCCAATTGCTATTGCCAAAAAATTGAGTTTTTCCATCCCCCTTTCTTCCTGTCATCAGCCTTTTAATGTCACTGGCTTTGCCTATGTATACTGTATTGGGAGAAAAAGGAGTTAAAAATGGGTATGGTTAGGGCTTCCCTGGTGGCACAGTGGTTGAGAGTCTGCCTGCCGATGCAGGGGACACGGGTTCGTGCCCCGGTCCGGGAAGATCCCACATGCCACGGAGTGGCTAGGCCCGTGAGCTATGGCCGCTGAGCCTGCACGTCCGGAGCCTGTGCTCCGCAACAGGAGAGGCCACAACAGCGAGAGGCCCGCGTACCGCAAAAAAAAAAAGAAAGAAAAAAAATGGGTATGGTTAGCGCTCAATTATTGTGGCAACTCTGCTCTTAACAGCCTCAGATGGTATTAGATTCCTGAAAGCATCACTGTAGTACACAAGATAATTAGGAACTAACAAGTGAAAATGAGTGACAGTTATATGAAAGGATGAAAAACATGGGTTCTGGAGACATATTAGCTATGTGATTTGGGTGACTTAACCTCTCTGTGTTTAGTTTTCTTATCTGAAATATTGTGATGATAATAATAGTTCCTACCTTAGCTTGTTAAGCAGACTGAGATAGTACATGTCATGCTTTTAGGAACAATGCAAAATAAATGCATAATGAGCACTAAATAAATGTTATGTATTATTACTATTAATAAAATACAGTTAACATTAACACTAATATTATTAATACCCCAAACATAACAGAAATATATTGTGAAGCTCATAGGATAGCATATTTAACCCCTGTGGAATTTCTTCAGTCCTTGGAGAGCAGCATACAGAACGATTTCCTATTGCTTTGTTCAGCAACAGGCTTTTTAAGTGCTAAGGGTACTTTTAATTTTGATGGTATATTTTTCAAATTACTATACTATAGGAGTTCATAACTTGATGTCCATATTTTCAAGAGTTCTTTGAATCCTCTGAATTTAAAAAAATATTTATGTAAATATTTTTTCTGGAGAGAAAAGAGATGAGAGAGAGACAGAATTCCCAAAAGGGTTAGTGACCCCCCCCCCCCAAAAAGGCCTGTGTTGTTTTGAACTCTTTGAGAAGCCCATCCAAATTTGGGAGTCTAATAGAATAAATTGTTAAAACTTTGGTGTGGAAAAAGTCCTAAAATCTATCATTAAGACTTTATAAAAGGAATGAAATAACGTTTTCCCCTCATTTCTTTGTTATGTAGCCCAGGTTACTTGTGGTGTTGTTTCATCATGCATGTCATATATCAGCACCACTCTGTTTGCATAGCTATAATTCGGAATCAGAGAATACATCAAAGTCACCAGTGCCTTCTGTGTTAAATATTTTATTGTCAAGGAACAAGAATTTAAGCAAAAAGTGCTGTTTTCCACGTTTAAAATTTAGCAAGCAGAA
The DNA here is from genome assembly GCF_951394435.1 of Stenella coeruleoalba. Taxonomy (NCBI): domain Eukaryota; kingdom Metazoa; phylum Chordata; class Mammalia; order Artiodactyla; family Delphinidae; genus Stenella; species Stenella coeruleoalba. The sequence goes on from NC_137165.1 coordinate 17,414,445, forward strand.
AAGGATCATTTAAAATAGAAGTTATTTTCTTTGCTGCCATCTAGTGGTTAAATAACTTTTCTCAGAGTAATCAAAGGTAAGCTAAAATAGTGAAAGATTCATTGTAAATATTTGATTATTTTATATTTACCTATAAAAATCTAAATCTTAGTAAATAGGATTAATATAGGAATAACTATTAAGTGATTTCAGTCATGGTTTTTTAAAGTAATGTGATTTTATTGTCTTGTCTCTACCTCTCTATCCTAATTCATACTACTCTCAATTTTTCAAGCCTCCTAATTGCTCAGCTTGCATCATCTCTTGCTTCCTTTTAATCATTTCTCTGCACTAAAGTTACAGTGATATCTTCAAAAAGCAAATCTTATGCTTCCTGCCCAGCTTAAAACCTTTTAGTTGAGGTTGCTTTGGGAATAAAGCAAACTCCAAATAGACCTACATGGTTTTGCAGCGTTTGTCTCCCACCTACCACCTCTGCAACATCTAGCATTATATTTGTCGTCTTTACTCTAGTCATGATGGCCTTTCACTCCCTCTTACTACATTCCTTCATGCCTATCCATGCACTTGCAGTTCCTCTGCCTACAGTATGCTTCCCTATCCTCTGTCCTCTTCACATAGTAATTCCTAATTCTGAGCTGTTATCACTGCCCTAAGGAAGCATCCCTGCCTATACCACATTTCCCTGTTACAAGTGCTCATAGCAGCATGTAACTTCATAATTCTTTCTCATTTGCAATTTAAACTTGTTGATCTAATTATTTTATTGATGTTTGTCTTTCCCACCAGACTACATGCTCCAAGAGGGTAGGAAACATGTCTTTTTTACTTGCTGTGTCTTTGGTGTTCAGTAAATGTTATTGGGTTATTAATGAATTAATACAAATGTCAGAAAAATAGGCAGTTTTTGAATTATAGATACACTGGGGTGAGGGCTTACCTTAATTGTTGTAATGGGAAAGAGTGTGTAGTTAACAAAATAAAATATGGGCACTAATTGAATTGGCCTCACTTAAATGAACCATATATGCTTGAAGTGTAAATAGATTCTTCCAAGTTACAGGAAGCATTTTAGTCTCTTTAAGTAGGTAGACATTCACATTTATATACTGCTTTGTTTTGTATACAATGTCTTTCCACAATGAAAAAGTCTGAAGTATGGGTATCTGGAGGTGTGGATTCTAGCCCTGTGTGGATTTGGGTAGGTCCTTATACTGGACAAGAGGGCTACACAGGATAATCGTGCAGTCCTCATCAAGCATGCACATTCTTTGCCTTTCATCACAAGTTTAAGATCCCAAACCAGAAGTTCCAAATCAGAGGTATATTATTTAGCCAATGTAGTGTTGCTGAAAAAAAATTATTTACTTCCATTATTGATGTAATTTCTTAACTGAAAAGCTAATACCTAGTTTTTGTTTTATTTTAATTAGGATTTTCTCTGGATATTATTCACGTTAATGAACAAGTATAGATGTAGATTGAGAATTCTTAACAAAAGCAGTTTTGATTTTTTTTTAAAAAACCCCACAATTATTATTATTTTTGAGGTAAAATTCACGTACCATGAAGTTTTTACCTGTTTAAAGTGTACAGTTCACTGGTTTTGGTATATTTACAAGGTTGTGTAGCCATCACCACTATCTAGGTCTAGAACATCTAGAACACTTTCGTCACCTCAAAAATAAACCTAGAACCCATTAGCAGTCAGTCTCCATTCCCTCCACCCTTCAGCCTTTGTCCATCGATTTTTTTTTTTAATTGAAATTTGCTTTTTTGTTTGCAGAATCCGAGAAAACAGGGGCCTGAAACTCAAGGCAGTACCGCAGAATTAATTACAGGGCTCGTCCAACTGGTACCTCAGTCACACATGCCAGAGATTGCTCAGGAAGCAATGGAGGTAAGGGGAAAATGAATTCTAGGCTCTTGAAGGTAAAGTTGTAACTACGTACATTCCTTTTTTTAATCTATTCCTTTTAAATTTTTTCTTTAATTTTTATTTTATTAAAAAATTTTTTTTATCCAATTTTTAAAGGTTACTTTCCATTTACAGTTACTACAAAATATTACCTATATTCCCCATGTTATGCAATATATTCTTGAGCCCATCTTACACCCAATAGTTTGTACCTTCCACTCCCCAGCCCCTGTATTGCCTGCCCCCCAAACTCCCTCCCACTGGTAACCACTAGTTTGGGCTCTGTATCTGTGAGTTTGTTTCTTTTTTGTTATATTGACTAGTTTGTTAGATTTTTTAGATTCCACATATAAGTGATATCATATAGTATTTGTCTTTCTCTGTCTGACTTATTTCACTTAGCATAATGCCTGCCGAAGTCCATCCATGTTGCTGCAAATGGCAAAATTTCTTTCTTTTTTATGGCTGAGTAGTATTCTGTTGTATATATATGTATTCATTACCACATCTTCTTTATCCATTCATCTGTTGGATGAATGGACACTTAGGTTGTTTCCATATCTTGGCAGTTGTAAATAATGCTACTATAAACATTGGGGTGTATGTATCTTTTCTAATTAGTATTTTTGTTTTTTCCAATATGTACCCAGGAGTGGAATTACTGGTCATATGGTAGTTCTGTTTTTAGTTTTTTGAGAAAAAAACTGTTTTCCACAGTGGCTGCACCAGTTTACATCCCTGCCAACAATGTACAAGGGATCCCTTTTCTCCATATCCTCATCAACATTTGTTATTTGTGTTCTTTTGGTTTATTCTGACAGATGTGAGGTGATATCTCATTGTGGTTTTGATTTGCATTTCCCTGATGATTACTGATATTGAGTATCTTTTCATATGCCTGTTGGCCATCTATATGTTTGTTTGGAAAAATGTGTATTCAGTTCTTTTGCCCATTTTTAAAATCGGGTTGTTTGTTTTTTTGATGTTGAGTTGTATGAGCTGTTTATATATGTTGAATATTAATCTCTTATCAGTCATATAGTTTGCAAATATTTTCTCCCATTCAGTAGGCTGTTTTTGCATTTTGTCAATGGTTTCCTTTGTTGTGCAAAAGCTTTTAAGTTTAATTAGGTCCCATTTGTTTATTTTTGCTTTTATTTCCTTTGCTTCAGGAGACAGATCTAAAAAAATACTGCTACTATTTATATCAAAGAGTGTTCTGCTTGTTTTCCTCTAGAAGATTTATGGTTTCTGGCCTTATATTTAGGTCTTTAATCCATTTTGAGTTTATTTTTGTGTATGGTGTTAGAGAATGTTCTAATTTCATTCTTTGACATGTAGCTGTCCAGTTTCCCCAGCACCACTTATTTTCTTCCATTGTTTTTTTTTTAAAATTAATTAATTAACTTATTTTTGGCTGCATCGGGTCTTCGTTGCTGCACGTGAGCTTTTCTCTAGTTGCAGTGAGCTGGGGCTTCTCTTCATTGCGGTGCGTGGGCTTCTCATTGTGGTGGCTTGTCTTGTTGCAGAGCATGGGCTCTAGGCACATGGGCTTTGGTAGTTGTGGCACATGGGCTCAGTAGTTGTGGCTCACAGGCTCTAGAGTGCAGGCTCAGTAGTTGTGGCTCACGGGCTTAGTTGCTCCCCAGCATGTGGGGTCTTCCTGGACCAGGGCTCAAACCCATGCCCCCTGCATTGGCAGACGGATTCTTAGCCACTGCGCCACCAGGGAAGGCCAGTATGGTCATTTTAACAGTATTGATTCTTCCAATCCAAGAACATGGTGTATCTTTCCATCTGTGTGTTGTCTTCAGTTTCTTTGATCAGTGTCTTATAGTTTTCGGAGTATAGGTCTTTTGCCTCCTTAAGTAGGTTTATTCCAGGGTATTTTATTTTATTTTATTTTTTTGATGTGATGGTAAATGGGAATTGTTTCCTTAATTTCTCATTCTGATAGTTTGTAGTTAGTGTATATAGACATGCAACAGATTTCTGTGTATCAATTTTGCATCCTGCGACTTTACTGAATTCATTGATGAGCTCTAATAGATTCTTGGTAGTGTCTTTAGGATTTTCTATGTATAGCGTCATGTCATCTGCAAACAGTGACAGTTTTACTTCTTCCTTTCCAATTTGTATTTCTTTTAGTTCTTTTTCTTCTCTGATTGCTGTGGCTAGGATTTCCAAAACTATGTCAAATAAAAGTGGCAAGAGTGGACATCCTTGTCTTGTTCCTGATCTTAGAAGGAAATGCTTTCAGCTTTTCACCATTGAGTATGATGTTAGCTGTGGGTTTGTCGCATATGGCCTTTATTATGTTGAGGTATGTTCCTTCTGTGCCCACTTTCTGGAGAGTTATTATCATAAATGGATGTTGAATTTTATCAAAAGCCTTTTCTGCATCTATTAAGATGATCATATGATTTTTATTCTTCAGTTTGATAATGTGGTGTATTACATTGATTGATTTGTGGATATAAAAAAAATCCTTGCGTCCTTGGGATAAATACCACTTGATCATGGTGTGTGATCTTTTAATGTATTGCTGAATTCATTTTGCTAATATTTGGTCGAGAATTTTTACATCTGTGTTCATCAATGATATTGGCCTGTAATTTTCTTTTTTGCCATAGCTTTGTCTCATTTTGGTATCAGGGTGATGGTGACCTCGTGGAATGAGTGAGGAAGCATTCCTTCCTGTGCAATGTTTTACAATAGTTTGAGAAGGATAGGTGTTAACTCTTCACTAAATGGTAAAATTCACCTGTGAAGCCATCTGGTCCTGAACTTTTGTTTGTTGAGAATTTTTTTTATTATTGATTCAGTTTCATTACTGGTAATTGGTCTGTTCATATTTTCTATATCTTCTTGATTTAGTCTTGGAGACTGTACATTTCTAGGAATTTGTTTTTTTCTCAGGTGTCCATTTTATTGGCATATAATTGTTCATAGTAATCTCTTATGATCATTTGTATTTCTGTGGTATCAGTTGTAACTTTTACTTTTTCATTTCTGATTTTATTCTTTTAGGCCCTCTCCCTTTTTTTCTTGATGAGGCTGGCTAAAGGTTTATCAATTTTGTTTATCTTTTCAAAGAACTGCTGTTAGCTTCATTAATCTTTTCTATTGCTTTTTTAGTCTCTGTTTCTCTTATTTCTGCTCTGATCTTTATGATTTTTCTTCTACTAACTTTGGGTTTTGTTTGTTCTTCTTTTTCTCGTCCCTTTAGGTGTAAGTTTAACTTGTTTATTTCAGATTTTTCTTGTTTCCTGAGCTAGGCTTCCTCTTAGAACTGAGGTAATCTTCTCTCTTAGAACTGCTTTTGCTGCATCTCATAGATTTTTGTGGATCGTTGTGTTTTCATTTTCATTTGTCTGCAGGTATCTTTATTTCCTCTTTGATTTCTTCAGTAGCCCATTGGTTGTTTAGTAGCATATTGTTTAGCCTCCATATGTTTGTGTTTTTTGTAGTTTGTTTCTTGTAGTTGGTGTCTAGTCTCATAGTGTTGTGGTTGGAAAAGATGCTTAATATGATTTCAGTTTTCCTAAATTTACTGAGACTTGTTTTGTGGCCTAACATGTGATCTATCCTGGAGAATGTTCCATGTACACTTGGAAAAGAGTGTATTCTGCCGCTTTTGGATGGAATGTTTTCTACGTATCTGTTAGTTGATATAGACTAACGTGTTGTTTAAGGCCAGTGTTTCGTTATTGGTTTTCCGTCTGGATGATCTGTCTGTTGATGTAAATGGTGTGTTAAAATCACCTACTATTATTATGTTACTTTCAGTTTCTCCCTTTATGTCTGCTAATATTTGCTTTATGTATTTAGGTGGTCCTATGTTGGATGATAAAAAGAGACATCTCATTATTGCAAAGGGTTCAATCCATCCAGAAAATAAAACTTTATATGAGTCTAATAACAAAGATTTAAAATATATAAAGCAAAAACATAAAATTTCTAAATATATAAAAACATGTAAAGTAAAAGGAGAGATAGACAAATACAGTTATAGTGGGATACTTGAGCATACCTTTCTCAGTGTCTGGTAGAATAAGCAAGCAAACGAATAGTAAGGGTAGAAGATCTGAACAACATGGTTATCAGATTTGACCTGTTTGACACTTACAGAGCACTGCATTCAATAAATGCATTTTCTTTTCAAGTACATGTGGAACATTTAGTATATCTTGAGCATAATGCAAGTCTCAACGAATTCTGAAGGATTGAAATTATCCAAAAAATTTTTTATGACTACATTGAAATTAAGCTAGATAGCAGATAACAAAAAGGTTTATGAAAGCTCAAATGACTATACAGTTGATGCTTGAACAACATGGGTTTGAACTGTGCAGGTCCAGTTGTATGCAGATTTTTTCAAAAAATATGTTGGAAAACTTTCTGAATATTTACGACAATTTGAAAAAACTTGCCAATGAATTGCTAACCTAGAAATACCAAAAAAAATAAGAAAAAGGTATGTCATGACATAAAATATATATGGATACCAGTCTATATTATCATTTTTTGGGTCATTTATTTTATTACACTTTTTTACTTTTTTTAATTGAAATATAGTTGATTTACAATGTTGTGTTAATTTCTACTGTACAGCAAGGTAATTCAGTTATACATACGTTCTTTTTTTTAATATTCTTTTCTGTTATGTTTTAATCACAGAATATTGAATGTAGCTCCCTGTGCTATACAGTAAGACCTTGTTTATCCATATATTATCATTTATAAATCTATTATAAAAAGTTAAAATTTATCAAAACTTACACACACACTTACAGACTGTACATGGCATCTTTCACAGTCAAAATAAATATAAAAAAATGTACAGATGCAGTATTAAATCATAACTGCATAAAATCAACTGTAGTACATACTGTACTACTGTAATGATTTCATAACTGCATTTTGTTACTATTTTGGTGAGCTCAAGTGTCATGAGTATCCATTTAAAATGCTATGTGAGGCTCATAGTCTCTGCATGAGCAGTTAATCTCATCAGTAAATTGTGTATCAGTAAAAAGCGATCTCTTGTGGTTCTCATGTATTTTTCATCATTTTTAGTGCAGTAACATACCTTGAATAACACCATGTAACCCATATGAAGTGCCACTAGTGATGAACGCAGAAAGAAGTCATGACATTACAAGAAGTTGAATTGTTTGATATGTGCTATAGATTGTAGACAGCTGTGGTTGTCTGCCATTTCAAGATAAATGAATCCAACATAAGGACTGTTGGTTGGGGGGAGAATGGAAATTCATGAGGCTGTTGCTGCAGATACTCCAGGTGGCATGAAACCTTGCACTTTTTGTGAAATATCTTTTTATCTTGTATTGAAAAGGCAGCTTTTATGTGGGTGCAGGATTGCTATAAGAAAAGTATACCTATTGACTTCGAGAAAAAGTGAAGTCTTTATCTGACAATTTGAAGCAAAAGGAAAGTGAAGGATCTAAAAGCTGGAGAATTTAATGCCAGCAAAGGATGATTTGATACTTTTAGAAAGAGCTTTGGCTTTAAAAATGTCAAGGTAAAGGAGAAGCAGCTTCTGCTGACCAAGAGGCAGCAGATGAGTTCCCAGACGCCATTAAGAAAATCATTGAGGGGAAGGGATGTAAGCCTGAACAGGTTTATAATGCAGATGAAAGTGTGCTACTCTAGCAAAAAATGCCACAAAGGACATTTATTAGTAAGGAAGAGAAGCAAGCACCAGGATTTGTGCAAATGCAGTTTGGTTTATGATCAGAACTGCCCTTATTTATAAAGCTTCTAACTTCCAAGCCTGGAAAGGAAAAGATAGATACCAGTTGCTAGTCTTTTGGTTGTACATCTAGAAAGCCTGCACAGTGAGAACCCTTTTTCTGGATTAGTTGCATCAATGCTTTGTCACTGAAATGAGGAAGTACCTTGCCAGTAAGGGGCTACCTTTTAAATAAAGTTCTTTTGATACTGGACTATGCCCCTGGCCACCCGGAACTCCATGAGTTTAACACTGAAGGTGTCAAAGTGGCCTGATTGCCCCAAACATGTCTCTAATTCAGCCTCTAGATCAGGGGTTCATAAGGACCTTTAAGGCTCATTACACTCGGTACCCTGTGAAAAGGATCGTCAACGCTATGGAAGAGAACCCAAATAGAGAGAACATTATGAAAGTCTGGAAGGATTACACTATCGAAGATGCCATCATTGTTATAGAAAAAGCTGATTCATCTTGTAAACATGATGTAAACTTACAGTATTGATAAATACAGTACAGTACTATCGATCTTTTTTCTTTTTGATTTTTTAAAAACATTTTCTTTTTACTAGCTTTATTGTAAGAATATAGTATATAATATATATGACATCCAAAATTTGTGTTGATTGACTATGGTATTGGTAAGGCTTCCAGTCAACAGTAGGCTATTAGTAGTTAAGTTTTTAGAGAGTCAGAAGTTATATGTGCATTTTTTACTGCATGGGGGGTCAACACCCCTAACCTCATTGTTCAAGGATCAAACTGTGCTTTGCTTTTACTCATATATCCTGCTCGTAAGAAAGTAAATTAGTACAACCATCATTAAAAATTGTTTTGCAATATATCTGTAAAAGCTAAACATATGACTTAGCAATTTCCTCCTAGGTATGTATCCAACAGAAATGTATATGTATGTTTACCAGAAGACACATACAAAAATATTAATAGCAGCATAATTTGTAGTAGGCAAAAACGCTGGAAACAACTCAAATATATCAACATTATCATTCCACTTATTAAAGCAATGCGAAAAGAACAAGCTACCACTAAGTACAAAGCATGGTTGAATCTCACATACATAATATTGAGTGAAAACAGCCAAACACAAAAGAGAACATGCTGTATGATTCCCTTTGTTTATACAAAGTTCAGAAACAGGCAAAAATACCTATGGTGATAGAAGTCAGAACAGTGGCTACCTTTGTCAAGAGCTGATGACCGGAAGGGAATGTGAAAAAGGCTTCTGGGTGTTAATAATGTTGATCTGGGTAATGGTTATATGAGGTATATTCATTTGTGAAAATTCATTGAACTGTATATTTAAGATTTGCTACTTCATTATTTATCATGCTTTATTTTACCAAAAGTGTTTCAGCCTCATTGTTACACTCATTGCTTGTATTTGTGTACATTGCTGTTGGTTCTATAAAACAGTATATACTTTGCATTCTTTTTGGAAGGCTATTTGACAGTATTTAGCAGGAGCTATACAGATGTCCATTTTTCTGTCAAATAATTACATTCCTGTAATTTTTTAATCCTGTGAATATAAGTTAAAAGGAAAAAGTTACACACATATATGCTTACTGCTCTTATTTCTAATAGAACATTAGGAGAATTTTAAATATTCACTAGTAAGAGAATGTGTTAATATTCAATAACAAGAGAATGATATTTCAATTTGGTGAACTGATTGACATATATACACTAGTATGTATAAAATGGATAACTAATAAGAACCTGCTGTATAAAAAAATAAAATAAAATTCAAAAAAAAATCCATTAAACCGTGCAGATCACAAAGCAATATGGAAAAATATTTATGAAATGTCAAAGGAGTATACTGTGTTTACAGTTTTGTTAAAATATATGTGGAAAACTTAAAAATGGAAAGGAGCATGAAAAGGAAAACATTCATATTAAGGCAGAGGAAAGACTAACACATTTTCTTTGAATATTTCAAAAAAATGGTTTGTCAAACAAAAATGTTACAGAATTTGCCACTTTAAAGTGTCAGTAACTAAATTTTTGCACAACAGTAACAAAATTGAATGTTAATTTGTGCTGTTTTTCCTTGATATGAGAGGTATAACCTATATAATTTTTGAAGATTCTCACAGCGAATTGCAGTTTTCACTAAACATCTCAAAATAATTACAGTGAAAGTATTTGAAATAAGAAAATATAGGTCTGGTGTTTATATAATTTATAACTTCTGGAGTTACAAAGTTGAACAAGGTTAGAAATTGACTTATTTTTCCTAATGTGAGGCAGGTTATCATTGCAGCTGTATTTGCAGTTTATGCATTTAATTTGGTTTTAAGAGAAGAAGTCAGATCTCATTATGTGTTCCAAACAGTGTTTCATTGGAATTTTAATAAAAGGCTTTAAAGAGGAGTAAAGAATCTCCAAATGTGCTGACCAAAGACTGAGGAGAATGTGCAGAGCTCAACAGTGTGCGTCTGGGGGAAACGTTGTGGAGCTGGAGTTAGGATAGGGCTGGTTTGAAGGAAGAGTCTAGTTTTACTCTTTATACCCTTGATGGCATTAATTTATTTAATAGTAGTGTTTTTTTATATTAGTTGTGTATTCCTGTTAATGTTCTGTGAGCCAAATCCAATTTCAATTCTGTGGTCAATTGAGGTATTTTAGGATGAATAATCTGCTATGAAATACAAAATCAATTTTCCTCCCCCTCTCTCCTTTTTGAAAAATAATTTGTCCTGTCTGTTCCAAAAGAATTTGTGGCAAATAAGATAACTTCTACTTTATCTTATGGCCTAGAAGTAAAATTTTTTTTTTCAGACTTTATGGACTGACTTTATTTTTTATTTTTATTTTTATAATTTTTTTTTTTTCTTATTAGTCAACCATTTTACACACATCAGTATATACATGTCAATCCCAGTCTGCCAGTTCATCACACCACAACCCGCACCCCACTCCACTTTCCCCACTTGGTGTCCATACGTTTGTTCTCTACTTCCGTGTCTCAATTTCTGCTCTGCAAACCGGTTCATCTGTACCATTTTCTAGGTTTCACATATATGCGTTAATACGATATTTGTTTTTCTCTTTCTGACTTACTTCACTCTGTATGACAGTCTCTAGGTGCATCCACGTCTCTACAAATGACCCAATTTCGTTCCTTCTAATGGCTGAGTGATATTCCATTGTATATATGTACCACATCTTCTTTATCCATTCGTCTGTCGATGGGCATTTAGGTTGCTTCCGTGACCTGGCTATTGTAAATAGTGCTGCAATGAACACTGGGGTGCATGTGTCTTTTTGAATTATGCTTTTCTCTGGGTATATGCCCAGTAGTGGGATTGCTGGGTCATATGGTAATTCTATTTTTAGTTTTTTAAGGAACCTCCATACTGTTCTCCATAGTGGCTGTATCAATTTACATTCCCACCAGCAGTGCAAGAGGGTTTCCTTTTCTCCACACTCTCTCCAGCATTTGTTTGTAGGTTTTCTGATGATACCCATTCTAACTGGTGTGAGGTGGTGCTTCATTGTAGTTTTGATTTTCATTTCTCTAATAATTAGTGATGTTGAGCAGCTTTTCATGTGCCTCTTGGCCATCTATATGTCTTCTTTGGAGAAATGTCTATTTAGGTCTTCTGCCCATTTTTGGATTGGGTTGGTTGTTTTTTTTAATATTGAGCTGCATGAGCTGTTTATATATTTTAGAGATTAATCCTTTGTCCATTGATTTGTTTGCAAATATTTTCTCCCATTCTGAGGATTGTCTTTTTGTCTTGTTTGTGGTTTCCTTTGCTTTGCAAAAGCTTTTAAGTTTCATTAGGTCCCATTTGTTTATTTTTGTTCTTATGTCCATTACTCTAGGAGGTGGATCAAAAAAGATCTTGCTGTGATTTATGTCAAAGAGTGTTCTTCCTATGTTTTCCTCTAAGAGTTTTATAATGTCCGGTCTTACATTTAGGTCTCTAATCCATTTTGAGTTTAGTTTTGTGTATGGTGTTGGGGAGTGTTCTAATTTCATTCTTTTACATGTAGCTGTCCAGTTTTCCCAGCACCACTTATTGAAGAGACTGTCTTTTCTCCATTGTATATCCTCGCCTCCTTTGTCATAGATTAGTTGACCATAGGTGCGTCGGTTTATCTCTGGGCTTTCTGTCCTGTCCCATTGATCTATATTTCTGTTTTTGTGCCAGTACCATATTGTCTTGAGGTAAAATATTTTTGTGTGTATTAGTTTTGGAGAGATCTCCTTACTTGGGGACTATTTTTATTTTCTATAGAGTTCTTTGATACTTATTGAAATTATTTTGTTTGTGTCTTAAAGCACTTTTTACACATGTATATTGCTATTCTGAATTCATCAGTATATAACTTATGTGTATATGCCATTTAAAGTAAGACTGATAGGAATAAAGTAACTTCATTTTTTATATATATTATTATATATATATATAATACATATAATCCCCTAGAGATTTTGATTCTTCAGAGTTTTTCTGTTGTGCCCTATACTGTGTGTTGAGGCTACAATTAAGTAGCTCAATTAGTTAGCATTTGTAAAATAAATACTCCAGTGTTACGTTTACCAAAACTCTTTTGAATAAGTCTTCTCTTTCTCTTTTTTAAAAATTCAGGCTCTGTTGGTTCTTCATCAGTTAGATAGCATTGATTTGTGGAATCCTGATGCTCCTGTAGAAACATTTTGGGAAATCAGGTATATGCACTGTTATTTTTCAATTTAAAATTTTATTTTGTATTTTTTGTCTTTGAATATTAACTCTGTAGTATTTAGTTTATTATAAAACTTTATTCATTTATACCTCCAGAGGTTTTATGAGTTTGTATTTTATTTGACTTGAAATTATTAGATTATTTCTTGTTTTAACTGTAAGAACACTGTCACAGCAGTTTAGAAAATAAATTTTTAAGAATTGTGCTAAATTTCATTATCCAAACATAAGTACTGTTATTTGGTATGTTCTCTTCTATTTCGGAATTTTATGTGGTTACAACTGTGTTTTAAATTGATTTTCACAGTTATAATCTTAGAGTATTAAAATTTTGTAATGTTAGTAGTTTATTTCAGTTTTCTAAACTATGATCTTTCATACATTTTCGATAATACCAGTGTTTTTGGTGGATGAATTAATACAGAATATCTGCTTAGAAGGCAAAATATATATAAATTTTATAATTTATTTCCTTGGTTATATAAATTATTACCTTTCAGTGAGCACAGAGGTAACACATTGAGGAAAATGTAAGTGTGTAAGCCTCAAGTTTCGTCATTTTCTTATAGAAGTGGGTACACCAAGTCGCTTGGCAGCTGAGTTAAATCCTAGACTCTGAAGCAATGCTTTTTGATAGTAATGTAATGTGAACCACATATGTAATTTAAAATTTTCTAGTTGCCACGTTCAGAAGTAAAAAGAAACAGGTAAAATTAATTTTAATAGTATATTTTTTAACCCAGTATATATATAATAGTTTTCAACATGTAATTAATGTAAAAGTTATTAAGATATTTTACATTCTTTTTTTAATAAAGTCTTCAGAATTTGATATGTTTCATATTTACAGGACATCTTAGTTTAGACAAGCCATATTTCAAGTGCTCAGCAGCTGCATGTGGCTGGCTAGTGGCTGTTGTGTTGGACAGTGCAGCTCTAGAGTAGGAATAAGGAAGCTGTTTCTCTAACGGGCCAGGTAGTCAATATTTTAGGCTTTGTGGGCCAGGTAGTGTCTTTTATAACTATTCACTTCGGCTGTTGGGACATGAAAGCAGCCATAGACAATATGTAAATGAATGAGTGGGGTGTGACCGTGTTCCACTAAAACTTTATTTACGAAGGCAAATGATGGACTGGATTTGGCTTGCAGGCAGTCGTTTGCAGACCCCTGCTCTAGAGCATTAGGTTCACATACAGTCTGTGCTGTGCACCTGGTCTATAATTTTTTCTTGAGTCCTCTGCAAGGATGAGATGCATGGATAAAACAGCTGGAAGTTGGGAGAGTAGGGGGCTTAGAAGTACTTGCTTTTTTTTTTTTTTTTAAACGTAGTCCGTATACTTACATCATTTGATGATCATGCTGTTAACATTTTGATAATCATTTCTCTAAAACAAATCCTGGAAAGGAAAATAAGCTTCTCTAGACTTTGTCCATTATTAGAGAATGCCATTCTTATGGACTGATTTTATCTGCATTATGTTGTTTGTTGACAATGCTGGTAACAGTGAACTTTGTTTCTGCAGCTCACAAATGCTTTTTTACATCTGCAAGAAATTAACTAGCCATCAAATGCTTAGTAGCACAGAAATTCTCAAATGGTTGCGGGAAATTTTGATCTGCAGGAATAAATTTCTTCTTAAAAATAAGGTAAGCAAAGTGACATCTTTCAAAATGGAAGAATATTTGGAATGGTAATGAGAAGACATTAAGGAAGTGTTTGTTAGCCAAATTAAGTCCTAATTCAGCTCCTCTCTCCTACAATCTTCAAGGGAAATTTTGTGCAGAAGACAGTGGCTGACAAATCAACTCTTTAAAAATTATTCTGAGCCTTTAGCCTTAAAGCCACAATCCTGATAAAGTCTAGTTGAGTTAATCCGGACTCTGTGGGGCAGTCCTAGGAGGAGTGGGGGCTGCTATAACCAAAGAAGATTGAGTAACAACATAGTCTATCTGTCCTCTCAAGTTCATACATAAGACTTGAATCCTATGGCTAGGCTAGCCCAGAGAATGTTATCTATCTGTATATGTAAAGAAGCTGAAGGGAAGAGATTGAGGGTCCTCAATCTAGGTTTATTTATATTTCTGCGAGAAAGCTTTTACCTCTTGAAAATACCAGGAGTCTTCTTCCTTGGGGTTGAGTGAAAAGTTTTGATCCTGAACTATTGGAGTATGGTGAGAAGGTTTTGGGGGCTAGAGAAGAGCCTTAATTTTTTTTAACATAAAGTTTCTGTAATTAGTCAATTAAAAAGTTCTTCTATTACAGCATAGTTTTAGGAGTACTTGATTCAGTGAATTTTTATCCATTTCTAAAATGGATAAAATCTATGAGAAATCTTTTTTTTTTTTTTTTTTTTTTTTTTTTTTTTTTGCGGTACGCGGGCCTCTCACTGTTGTGGCCTCTCCCGTTGCGGAGCACAGGCTCCGGACGCGCAGGCTCAGCGGCCATGGCTCACTGGCCCAGCCGCTCTGCGGCATGTGGGATCCTCCCGGACCGGGGCACGAACCCGTGTCCCCTGCATCGGCAGGCGGACTCTCAACCACTGCGCCACCAGGGAAGCCCGAGAAATCTTAAATGTATCAAACGCGTATGCTTTTCAGTGTACCATGCAGCTTGTTAAATTTTCTTTGTTTAGAAATGAGCTAATGGTAAGTTGGATTTATTTATATCTGGCTTATCTTAGTGTGTTAATATAGTGGAATTTGGCATTATTCCAAAGACAAGGAACAAGATTTTTCATGTTTCATGCCCTTGCCTATGGTATAATTCTCCAGAGTACAAGCATTGGTAATCCAGTAATGAATCTGTAGTCTTCTGGTCAGTGAAGTCACTCTTATATATGGCTTATATACCAGTGTTAATTCTGGTCCAGAGGAACTTAATCTCAAAAGAGTCAACTTCCAGTTATCCTGACCATAGCACAGGATATAAGTCTTATGGGAGGCAATCTTAGTCGTTTTTAATTGACCGAGAAGTACATTATATCTTTCATGTGGTAGCTTTATGTTGTTGATGTTTTACTTGTGTCTCTGTTAAACCTAGAAACGTTAATTTACATTTCTAGAATCTGTTGATTCTCGTGATTTGAAGAGTGGAAAACTGAGAGGAGTTTCAGAGATATTGAGGAAACATTATTTGTACTATTGGGTTTCTAGTGAATGTTTTTCAGTGTGAGGGGAACAGGAGATGGAAGGAGAGGTTTTCCAGGATAGTCTCAAACAGAAAGACAACTTATATTAAATATTTGTTTCTCTTGGTTATCAGTACTTTGAAAAGGCTTATTTTTTCTTTCTAGCAGGCAGATAGAAGTTCCTGTCACTTTCTCTTCCTTTATGGAGTAGGATGTGATGTTCCTTCAAGTGGAAATACCAGTCAGGTGTCCATAGATCATGAAGAATTACTACGTACTTGTACTCCTGGAACCTCTCTCCGAAAGGGAAAAGGAAATTCATCCATGGTAAGGAGTTTCTTTTGTAGTTTTCTTGTATCATCATCTGTGCTCTGTATTTTTTTTCTGAATGAACTTGGGTAAATTTCAACTAGGTAATATAGCATAGTGAAGAACTGCTTAGCTTGTAGTTCTATTACTGCTCTTTGTGGACCCTCAGGCAAGTTCCTAACATCTCTGTGATTCAGTTCCTTGACTTTAAAATGGGGATAATAATAATTTCTGCCCCAGAATTGTTGTGAGGATTAAATGAGATTATGTGTAAACAGCACTTGATTTTTTGACACTTATAAGCTTTAACTGTTAACTATAATTATTATAACTCTCTATCCCATAAGAAAGACCATTCATACCCCAGAAGTTTAAAAGTTCTGTCAACTAAAAAGAGTACAGATTTACTGGGAACAAAAGCATGTTGCTTGATGTTATGCATAAGTGTTCTCATGACTTCTGTGTCCATAATTCCCTTTAAAAATAAATCATAATACCAGTGAAAATATCAAATTATTAGAGTTTCTTTTTCAGACCAAAGCTTTTTTTTAATCCATAATTTACAATATAATCTTCAGTTGAAGGAAAAAAAACCAACTACTAAGCAGTGTGGTATTTACTCTTGTCTTACCTGCAGAATTTGCATTCATTTTGTAAATGAGGATTTCTCTATTTCGTGTTTTGGGAATATGTTATCCAGAGCCCAGTGTATCTTCTACAGTAATGTTTAGTTTTTATTCATGTCCTTAGTTAAGTCAGTTTTGCAGCATGATTATTTTATTTCTTCCCTCGGGGTGGATAGAATTTCATGTTACTTCCTCTTCCTTTGTCGTTTATGATTGACTGAGAAGTGTATTATATTTTTCATTGAGTAGATTTGTGTTGTGCATGTTTTATTTGTGTTCATATTAGACTTAATCTACATTTCTGGGATCTGGAAAGGATACCTATTCTAGTTGAAATTGAACAGATAGTAGTATTATGTTGGTACAAATAATCTGAGTTCTCATTCAGGTGAGATATTTTGAGGTTTGAAAATCCTATCATGGTTAAAGGGGAAAAGTTCATGTGGGTTAGCGTATGCAGACATATCTGATACACAGCTTGTTGTATTATTGGGTTTTGTAAGTAAAATTACATAAGTTGCAAATACTTGCCTCCCACTCCTGACTCCCAGGATAGTGCAGCAGGGTACAGCGGAACCCCGCCAATATGCCGACAAGCCCAGACCAAACTAGAAGTGGCCCTGTACATGTTTCTGTGGAGCCCTGACACTGAAGCTGTTCTGGTTGCCATGTCCTGTTTTCGTCACCTCTGTGAGGAAGCGGATATCCGGTGTGGGGTGGATGAAGTGTCAGTGCACAACTTCTTGCCCAACTATAACACGTTCATGGAGTTTGCCTCTGTCAGCAATATGATGTCAACAGGTAAATCATGGGTAATGTTTTTTTCACTCAGTCTGCCTTGAATCACGTGACATCTGGTTGCTCTAGGAAAATAAGAATGTATCTAAGATTACTACTTTGTAAGTTTACAGGGCTAATTCAGGTAGCTTACCTGAAATCCTTTTCTGCACAAGGTAAGGTGAAAGTAAATAGTATTTGAAATAAGCTGTTAATTTCTCACTGAGTTTTTAAAATGCCATATACATTTGTTTAAAAACTGGCAGTATAAATTGCTTTCAGTTATAGATTATATAATTTACTCTGCCTGAACTGTATGTAGTGAAGTTTTAAAAACATTGGCACATGTTATGAGTAAGTTTAGGTGGGAGTAGCAATTTTAGGCTGTGGACATTGTGGAGTCCCAGTTAAGTGCCCCTTTCCTGTGAGGCTGGTAAAAGGAAGTGTTCAGCTTTATCATTTGAAGTATTCATTCCACTCCTCCTATTCTGCCTTTTGGGTTGGGCTTGCCAGGTTCTCCGTTGGCAAGCAGGGCTCTAAGTGCAGTAGGTTGATTTGTTGTTGTCTTTGCTTAGGAAGAGCAGCACTTCAGAAAAGAGTGATGGCATTACTACGGCGAATTGAGCATCCCACCGCAGGAAACACTGAGGTATGCCCTTGGCAACAGAAATATCCCTCTCAGGCCCCCACCCTCAATTTTAGAAGCCTGGTGTTATGCATATGTGACCAGGCATAGCTTTTGAAGCAAGTCTAAAATATGTGCATATTATAAGTAGGATATTATAATATGCACCAGGTTTGAGACCTGCCTATTACTGATTGATTTTTAGCTCTAGGTTTAAAGTTGCTTTCAAGCGGTAATTGCCTTCATTTCAGGCTTGGGAAGATACACATGCAAAGTGGGAACAAGCTACAAAACTAATCCTCAACTACCCAAAAGCCAAAATGGAAGATGGCCAGGTGAGTTTGTGAAGTTGATTTTGTCTATTGATTGATCTCCTAAACATATGTACTTTACTTCATCTTTTGTGAGTGACCTCTTAGTATAATAAGTATGTAGATGTCTTCAGACTGATATTTAGTTGTGGTTCATCTAAACCTGCACTACTATGGTAGCCACTAGTCAAATTAAAGTTTGATTTAAAATTAAAAACAATTAAAATTCAGTTTCTCTGTCATACAGTAGCCACATGTGGAAGTTGACTACTCTATTGGACAGCATAGATATTAAATGTTTCCATCATTGCAGAAATATTGGACAGCTCTGAGCTAGAGATGATTTATGGTAGGACCATTTCTTTCCCCTCTTTTCTTTCTCTTCCTCCGTCAGAGTATTTCACAGAATTTTCAGGAAAGGAGCAACAAAGGTAGAGAAAAATAAATTAAAATTGAAACAATACATTTTACTATCTTATTAGGTATTCTAATTAAGGGATCTGGTGGCCAGAAGACTGAACCATAGGTTAAATGAAGTTTTAAAATTTGGGCATTTCATTCATCAACTGTTATCATCTGTTACCCTGGACATTTACAATTGGTATTTCTGTATGTTTGATTTGTAATGGCCATATTGTTCTCATTATTAGGTGTTTTAGAAAAACTCATTAGTCTCCCATTGTTTTTTTCTTGTCATGCTTTTTAGAACAAGAAAAAAAGTTATGTTTTTGTGAAGCAAAAATCTGTACCTAATATCATTATTGGGAGAGGGACACGTGGCTTTAAAATGAAAGCTTTTTGTTTCTTTGGTAGCTGTTTTGTTGAGATACAATTCACATACCATAAAATTCACCTGTTTAAAATGTGTGATTCAGTGGTTTTTAGTATATGCAGAGTTGTGCAGTCACCACCACAATTTAATAAAAACCCACACCCATTAGCTGTCATTCCCTAACCTTCCCCCGCACCTCTGCCGTCAGCCCTCAGCCCTAGGCAACCACTAAGCTACTTCCTGTGTGAGTAGACTTGCCAATTCTGGACATTTCATATAAATGGAATCATGCAACATGTGGTCTTTAGTGACTGGTTTCTTTCACTTGGCATAATGTTTGCAAGGTTCATTCATGTAAATCAAAGCTTTTTAAAAGAAATTTGATATCCTGTGTTGATTGTATTAGTCTATGATAAAAATATTTTAGTGGCTCTTTAAAAATGTATATGATAATCTTAAGTTTGGGTTTTTTTACTTAAAAAATTTTTTTTTGCATCTTTGCATAGTTTTTTTAAATAGAAGTATACATTCAAAAATATGTGTAAATCAAAGTGACAGTGCAAAATATTAGGAGGTGAACATACCTGTGCAACCAGCACCCACATCAAGAAAGAAATCATTACCAGCATCCCAGAAGCTTTCATTGTGCCGCTTCCGGTCACTAATGACCAAGAGTAACCATTGTCCTGATTGAATGCAATCATTTTCTTGTTGTTAAACTTATATAAACAGAGCAATAGAAGTATACTTTAGTATCTGGCTTCTTTCACTTAACATAATGTTTGTGAGATTCAGCCACACTACTTCATGCAGTTGTAGTTCATTTATTATTATTGCAATATATTATTTTGTTTAACAGTCCTCAATTTTTCTTTTCTATTCTTTTTTGGCATTGGATAGTTATACACCGACTAGTTACTTTGAATAGTGCTGCTCTGAACATTCTTGAATGTGTCTTTTGCTGACCTTACAGATGTATTTCTGTAAGGCCCACACTTAACAGTGGAATTGCTGGGTCACAGGGTATGCAGATGCGCATATGGGGAATATAAATGGATATAATCACGTTGAAAAACTGTTTGACAGTTTCACAAAAACTTGTAAAAGATAACTAACATTTTAAAGTGAACAGGCATAATATCTGTGGAAATGATCACATATCATCCAGCCATGGAAAGCATTCCTTTTAAAGAGTATATACAAAATGAGACAACTGATCCACTAACAGGGGTCTATTAGTGCTTTCTTATACCTGCACGAACAAGCAATTTTTCTTTTGGGATTGTTCAAATTATAACCCTTTAAAGACCAAAAGTAGGAAATAAAATATTGTACATACTTTTTCTAATTCAACTAGATAAATATTTTGAAGCACTTAAATATTCAATAAAATTAGACATTTATATCAGGCCTGGGCAGAGCTACTCTGAAAATATATGATATGATATGATATAATATAATATATTCAGTTATGTCAGAGAATGGGACAACATTATCAAAACAGTATAAGACAAGGGAAACCTGAAATTGTACCAGTGGAACAGAACTGAAAATCAAGAAACTTGTGGTAATCATTTGAGCCCCGATAAGAAGTATATAAATATATAGCAGAATTCAAACTAGACAAGAAACACCAATCTAATTCTTTCTGCACTATAAAAGTCAAGACACAAAAGATTCCCCAGATGAAAGGACAGTGTCATAATCAAAATGTTTATATTTCAGCTTCAGTTTAACGTCGCATCACTTATTTAGCTTCTTTTATATTTACTGTGACACAGTTTAAGAACATTTAACTGTAATTTGAAACCAGAGTAATCACCACTATGTTCCCAGAGTCAAGAAGAGAATAAGTATTACTATTACTCCTTTGTTTCTGTTGGAGATGATCTAATCAAGAAAAGTGCCGAAAAGTACTGATAAAAGCAAGACAATGATAAAATATTGGGTTGGCCAAAAAGTTCGTTGGGTTTTAAGGACATTTTTCATTTTCACCAAGAACTTTATTGAACAACATATTCATTAACCGAACGAACTTTTTGACCAACCCAATATGAACTCTGTAAGGGAAGTCTTTAAACCTAATATGAAAACCACAATTACTAAAAAATAGGTTGATAATGGTACGTTAAATGCTATGAATTCACCACACCTAGTTGATAAGAATACGCAAAATGGACTTTGACTACTGCATAAAAAAATTTTTAATTCCTATTTGCCTGTTGTTTCCTATTTTCGAGGCAACCTTCAATAAATCTCATTCAGATCTATCTGTAAACCAACATACTAAGGAACGGAGAAGTTTCTCTGCTTCATTTATTAATCCTTCAGAAAGATTAACTGTATCATCATCTTGGACTGTATCCCACAACAAGGTGTTTCCTTTCTTGCAAACAATATCCAAGTTAATGTCTTTCACAGAATTACTGTCGAATTGATGTTTATGAATTATAGGTTCTTGATTAAGATATTCATGGTAAATAGATGCTACATTGGCAAGATGTTGTTAGAGATGAGATGGTAGCTCTGCCTGTGAAATGAATCTGAACTAGCTCCTCTTCACACCCAGATTCTTCACTATCAAAATCAGCCATATTTTTCTCTGATTTTGCACTGACCTGGGAGCTACGGCAACTGACATCATCTGTACTTAGCTTATCATCAGCCATATGCCCATCATGGTAGTGATGATGATGTGGTGGTGGTGGTAGTGATGCTGAATTTAGTGATGCTAAATTGCCGACAAGCAAATAATTCATTTCCAATCGTCTCCCAAGGAAGTCCCCAGTGCGTGTAATACTGCAAGATTCCTGAGATGCTTCTGCTATATGAGCAGCATTCATTTCCTCTGAAATATGTTCTGGGTCTTCAGCGTGTGAACAGGCATCCAGCATTTGTATTTGATTATCTACTGATGGCATCGGCTCAGGGTTAGAAAACAGGTCCTTTCCTGTTCCATTGCTTGCTGATGGGCCTTGGGAATCCTCTAAGCAAATGCCTGCGTGACTTTCTAACTTTCTGTTCCAAAGATCCGTACCACAACTGCTTTTAAGAGGATTATGACCATGATCTGCATCTTCTTGAAGGGCTTCAAATCTGCAGTGTCTTCTGACTGTCCCTCATTACCAGAGCACTCAGCTGACTGGCTTGCATTAGTAGAATTCACCTCATTGCTAGATCCATTACTATTGCTTCCAGGACCACTGCTTCCATCTTCACCACTGTTGGCAGTTTTGTCAGAACTTCATTGCTTGGATTTCTTTGTGTCTGAAAGTTGCTATTGCATCTGTTTCGTTCTATGTGTAAGTTGCTCATCCATTTCAATATCACTGCCTCCATTCTGATGAGTCTCACTGTTACTGCTGCTTTGAGGACTAACTGCAGGTGACCAAGGTGATGGAGCTGGTCTTCTGAGCTCTTCTTCCTCTTTCTTATTTTCAATGGGAAGATTAATAAAGATGCCAAATAACTGTTTAGGTAGCTGAGCCTTAGCTGCTAATACATTATTCCATAATGCGTTAATTAACATCAATGCCAAGTATAATGTCTGTTCAGCACGAACACTTGGCTGAAGAGCTGAAACCAGATTAAGAAGATGTCTAAGTGGTACTGGATCCAAATTCTTGATGAATAAAGGAAATAAATCATGCATATACCAACTACAGTGTTTTCAGCTGTGCTGCAGCCCAAATGTAGTCAATATGCTAAGTACTCAGTCATCCTGCTGCTGCTAAAAAAAATTCAGTCACTTGACAGTGTTTGATAATCTCAGTATGAAATTCCGTCCATATATTTGCTCTACCACATTGTTGCTTATAAGCCAGTCTGCAAGTTCTTTTGCGATGGACTTTCCGTGTCTGATGCTAGTGACTCATTATTACATATATCGTTGAAGGTGTGAAGTTGATTCGTTATTTGACTGAGCCCAGTCAACCTCTTAGTCAAAATAGATCACGTAAAGGGCTTCCCTGGTGGCGCAGTGGTTGAGAGTCCGCCTGCCGATGCAGGGGACACGGGTTCGTGCCCTGGTCCGGGAAGATCCCACATGCCGCGGAGCGGCTGGGCCCGTGAGCCATGGCCGCTGAGCCTGCGCGTCCGGAGCCTGTGCTCCGCCACGGGAGAGGCCACAACAGTGAGAGTCCCGCATACCGCAAAAAAAACAAAGCATAGCATTGTATTCAATGGTTCTTTCCCTGTGGTACACTTTAAGTCATCCGTATTGTGAGCCCCGCTCGGTCTTAACTCCTGATCAGGGAACTTGCATAAATACCTGATAATGTAGGTCCTAAAAGAGATAATGTGCTACATGACAGCAGAGATATGTAGCCATATTCTAATACTAGATACAACTGTAGTAAATCCATGTGCTGTAAGAAATGGCAAAGTTTTAAGAGTCCCATATTCAAAGCAGTCATTCATGAGAGGTCATTTTCCCCATAAAACAGACGTACCTAATGAAACAAATGCAGTGGCACTTCCACATCATCCATTTCCCTAATATGTTGCTTTCTTAGGTTGATGTATCCTCTATAGTAAGGTGAGTATTATGCTTGCAAGCAGTTGGGAAATTGAATCTGAAAAATTTTTGCTACACATAGTAGGTTTTTCTTTCTCATCTCTATTCCATAAACTGAAAGGACCAGAACTCCTGGAAGATTCCTTCTCTGTCAGGTTACAAATTCTTGTAGAGTATTATTTTTTTCTATTGATTTTTAAATTTTTCTGTACTCCTTCATTACACTCTTTTCTATGTTCAGTGGTTCTTCCACTTGGTTACTCTCATCTTGCCATGTGGGAATCTATAAGATCTTCTGTAAGAGCTTATGGAAAAATCCGAATGAATTTTTTGGCTAACCCAATATGTTAATAGTAGTACAATGTTTACAAAGCTGATCCCAGAGCACTTCAACTTCAGCAATCACTAAGTTATTAAGTGCACACACTACTCGGTTAAAAATCTCCAAATGCTTATATTCCTTGAAGCAGCACAGATATGGCCTCTGTGTCCAGGAATTGATATAAGCAAATGTTTTGAAAGTATGTTCCTTCCTGAACTGCATTCCATCACCACCTTCTGTATCTGACACTGGATATACGTGTATCACTACCTTCAATTCTGTAACTTAAGACTCATCCATCCTCAAGCAGTAAGGTACCTTGATGTGACTAGAAATGACAGAGTGAAGACCTGAATTTTTTAAATGTAAAAAATGTTCTTTTGTCATGGAAGAAATGTTGGATAAAAAGTAATTTGTCAAATCTCTCAACCAGTTGAGGTTGAATTCATGCTTTCCATAAAAATTTTGTGTTTAGGCTGCTGAAAGCCTTCACAAGACCATCGTTAAGAGGCGAATGTCTCATGTGAGTGGAGGAGGATCCATAGATTTGTCTGACACAGACTCCCTACAAGAATGGATCAACATGACTGGCTTCCTTTGTGCCCTTGGGGGAGTATGCCTGCAGCAGAGAAGCAATTCTGGCCTGGCAACCTATAGCCCACCCATGGGCCCAGTCAGTGAACGCAAGGGTTCCATGATTTCAGTGATGTCCTCAGAGGGAAACGCAGATACACCTGTCAGCAAATTTATGGATCGATTGCTATCCTTAATGGTCTGTAACCATGAGAAAGTGGGACTTCAGATACGGACCAATGTTAAGGATCTGGTGGGTCTAGAATTGAGTCCTGCTCTTTATCCAATGCTGTTTAACAAACTGAAGAATACCATCAGCAAGTTTTTTGACTCCCAAGGGCAGGTAAAGTGTTCTCTGTTTTATTTTTCACCCTTCCCTGTGAATAGAGTGACTCATTTGAAATAATGAAGCCTTTTCCTTTTAGATTATTTAATTTCGATACTGGCGTGAACTTCCACTTATAATTTTAAAAAAATAGGTGAAAACGTTGCAAAAAGAAGAATCGTCTAATGTAGGAGTCAATTTGCTTTTTAGGGACTCTAGTGCATGGGCGTGCCTGGGGTTAACAATGTCTTGGGTGTGGATATGAGTGTCTGTGTGTATCTGTGTGCACATTTGGATATGTGCCCATGGTTGAATTTCTGCATGTGTATGACATTTAGATCAGGCAGCTTCATCTCTCTGTGGTCTGTCTGCTGTGCATTGATTCCCAAATCAATTCCCAATGTTTTGTTCTTCGTATAGGTTTTATTGACTGACACCAATACTCAGTTCGTGGAGCAAACCATAGCTATAATGAAGAACTTACTAGATAATCATACTGAAGGCAGCTCTGAACATCTGGGGCAAGCTAGCATTGAAACAATGATGTTAAATCTGGTCAGGTAAGCATTCTACTGAAGTGTAGCAGACTCATTGGTGTCGGTAGTTAGTAGTGAAATAATTTACTATCCTTTTCTCTGTTGCACCCAAATTAGGGTGTAATAGTAAGGTAATTAGAAGTTATATATGTTCTCATATAAACAAAATGAAAATCTTATAGTTCTTATGGTTACATTTGAAAGCATTTAGAAAATCTTCTCTTTTGTTTATATCGGATCTTTTTTTTTTAATGCTTCTGTGTCTAGATATGTTCGTGTGCTTGGGAATATGGTCCATGCAATTCAAATAAAAACGAAACTGTGTCAGTTAGTGGAGGTAATGATGGCAAGGAGAGACGACCTCTCATTTTGTCAAGAGATGAAATTTAGGTGAGTTCTCAAAAGAGCAAAGTTAAGTCTTGTAAATCTTATTATGTTAAGTGAAGTACAGAAAAGTAGTGTGCACCTGGTTATCATGGGAAGTGGGGAAGGTGAAAAAGGAGCATTTTATGTGTGTGTGGTTTTTTTTTCTCTTCACATCTTTTCAAATTTCCCAAACCTTTGTGCCCATGACAGTGCTCCCTTTTTCTAAAATTACACTACACTTGAGCCAAGAATTGGATTCTGTATCCAAATGGATACCATAGCTAAGGGCTGATGTGGTGGATCGGTACCCAGGTTGCTCATGTTTGCGCCCTTCTCACTGTTAGATTTGTAATAGCAGTATCTCTTTTATGAAATTGTCATGTTGCTTGGGTGATTTGGAAAATTACTTGAACTATTAAAAATTCTTATATGACTAAAAGTGTATGTGTGGCTTTAAAAAAGCTGTGTCCTCTTTTCTTTTTCTCTGCCATTCTATAGGAATAAGATGGTAGAATACCTGACAGATTGGGTTATGGGAACATCAAACCAAGCAGCAGATGATGATGTCAAATGTCTTACAAGGTAAAAAAAAAAAAAAAAAAGACCTTTAACTAAGTATCAGCAGGTTTACTCTAGGTGTTACTACTACTTCATTATAGTTTGTATACATATATTTTATGTGTATTGAAATTGTTTTTTGGGATATCAAGCTTTTGCATTTGAATTATATAAAGATACTAATCTTTATTATTTCTTTTTAACTAAAAGACTTTCAGTAAAAACAAATGTGAGAGAGTGTTATGTTTGGAAAGCTTGGGTTGTCTGTTTAGGGAGGATAGTCTACAGTTGGAAAATAAGGTATATAAAGCCTTAGATTGTTTTTAATTTTTGATTGGATAAAGATATTATTTGAGGAACTTAGTCGTTTGAGTCTTTCTAAAATGTAATTGCTTAAGTTTGCTCTAATGATAAACACTTACTGCAATGTATCAGAAATATTTAAACATTATGTATTACACAAAAACCATTCACGTATATTTCTTTGGCCAGCCTTGGTTCCGTAGTTTGTGCTTTTAATTTAAGGTAGTCATTTTGCCAAGATTACTTTGTAGAAAGTTATTATCACCCTCTCCCCAACTTGAAATGTCTTGGCATTCTGGGCTCTGCATATTAACTCAAATTATTTAGGTTTTCATAGTAATTTGTTTAATGAAATAGGTAGTTATTAAAGTTTGTATCTGTTAGGAAGAAGTTTATTTGAGGGGAAGGTGGAGTGGAAGAACCTGAAAGATTTGTGGTCTTTAAACTTTTTTTTTCTTCAGAGATTTGGACCAGGCAAGCATGGAAGCAGTAGTTTCACTCCTGGCTGGTCTTCCGCTGCAGCCTGAGGAAGGAGATGGTGTGGAATTGATGGAAGCCAAATCACAGTTATTTCTTAAGTAAATTTCAGTCACCAAAAATACAAAGCAAAAAACAAAGCCCCACACACAACAAAACAAAGTGTAACCAAAGTAGCAAATGATTATATTTAGAAAATGGACCTCAGTTGCTTTGTTATTATGGCCATCAGCCGCTGTCTCACAAAATATAACATGTGTTTGAAGCAATATTATCCATGATACGGCTTGTATAGGAAGCCCTATACCAGAGCCACTCATGTGATGCACATGTGTTTTGTGGTTTAATTTTCTTTTCTTTCTACTGAACACTCTGTATTTTTTTTCACACACACACACACACACACACACACACACACAGTATTTTATTTTTACAAGAGATAAATAAACTGACACCAAGCATTGTAAATGGATGACCACAACAAAAGCAACAATGATTGCAATTACCAAACATGAAACACACTCATACTATGTCATAATATTGACATTCAGTCCAGTAATCCAGTGTTTTGTGGTTTTTAAAGAAAATAATTTGATTGGTGAATTGTAAAAATTTTATTTATTTATTTATTTTTGGCTGCATTGGGTCTTCGTTACTAGGCGTGGGCTTTTTCTCGTTGCAGCGGGCGGGGGCTTCTCTTGTTGCGGAGCATGGGCTCTGGGAGTGCGGGCTTCAGTAGTTGTGGCACGCGGGCTCAGTAGTTGTGGCTCGCAGGCTCTAGAGTGCAGGCTCTGCGGTATATGGGATCTTCCCGGACCAGGGCTCGAACCTGTGTCCCCTGCATTGGCAGGTGGATTCTTAACCACAGCGCCACCAGGGAAGTCCGATTGGTGAATTTTTATTGGTAGTAAAACCCAGATCACCTCCTTAAGTCATTTAAAATGTCATTGTCTAAACTGTTTGGACCAATAATTTTTATATTCTAAACATTAAAAGTGATGCATTTGCCAGGAAACACTGCATGTATTTGGTGTTTGTATTACGAAATATGTACTGAGCTTTGTCAGGATAAAATCATATTCAACACAAAACACTTCATAATGAGCCATGCTGGCTGATTACCCCAAGATTGGAGAGAAGCAGATACCCAGAGCCACTCATGCGATGCACATGTGATGGTTTCAGAATGTCTGATTCGCTGTCTGGTTGATGTGGCCTTCACTGGGTAAGGGTCAGTCTTTTTATTTCGCAGGTATTTCACATTGTTTATGAACCTTTTGAACGACTGTAGTGAAGTTGAAGATGAAAATGCACAAACAGGTGGCAGGAAACGTGGCATGTCTCGGAGGCTGGCATCACTGAGGCACTGTACAGTCCTGGCAATGTCAAACTTACTCAATGCTAACGTGGACAGTGGCCTCATGCACTCCATAGGTGAGATAAAATGAAAGCTTCATTTAGAAATTTAAAACCTAGAGAACTGGCCTGTAAGACAAGTGGAATTACTTCAGAAAGACCATGTTAGTAAATTTGCATCTGTCTGTCCATATCAGGTTTAGGTTATCACAAAGATCTTCAGACAAGAGCTACATTTATGGAAGTTCTGACAAAAATCCTTCAACAAGGCACAGAATTTGACACACTTGCAGAAACCGTGTTGGCAGATCGTTTTGAGAGACTGGTAGAGTTGGTCACAATGATGGGTGATCAAGGAGAGCTCCCAATAGCTATGGCTCTGGCCAATGTGGTCCCTTGTTCTCAGTGGGTAAGTTCATTGAGTAAGAGCAGAAGAACAGTGCCTGGCACATAGCAGATGCTTCAAAATTCATTCATTCAATGAATTTTTTTTTAATTGAAGTATAGTTGATTTACAGTGTTTCAGGTGTACAGCAAAGTGATTGAGTCATATATATATATTCTTTTTCAGATTCTTTTCCATTATAGGTTATTACAAGATACTGGATATAGTTCCCTGTGCTATACAGTAGGTCCTTGTTTATTTTCTATGTAGTAGTGTGTATCAGTGAATTGAATTAATTTCTAAAACTTTTAGAGCTGGAAGAAACTTCAGATATTATTTGAGTGATTTTCAGCTGTGGAAAGTGGTTGGCTCTTCGAGCCCTCACTAGATTTCTTAAATATGAGGATCTTATTTCACATATTTAAAGTAAAACTCAAACTCCTTACCTGACCCACTGAAAAATTCCATTTGAGCACTCATCAAAAGAAAATTAAAACCCCTGATGTGGTCTGGTATCTTCATATATTAAATGAGATAATTAGGGTTAAATCTCATATTTAGTTGTCAGTAATGCTAGAACTAGAATTCAAGGCTTATGCCTGTTTACTATTGATATACCTCTAGTTCACAACTCTTTTTTTCTGTAATACGTTATACAATTTTTTAAAAATTTAACCACTCTTATTTGCATTTGAAATTGTGGCATTGCTTGTTTTAAATACAGAAGACATAATATGGCTATTTGGCGTCTGTTAATAAAAAATTTCCTAGAACCATGTCATTTTGGGTAACATGCTAAACATTTGAGAAAGCTTGTCCCTTTCCATGTTAAAAAGCTGTTTAGTTTATACTGTACTGAAAATGATTTCATTTCATTTTAGTAAATTATATCTAATTTATAATTATATCTATAATTGTATCTAATTATATCTAATCTGTTGTTGCCTGTAGATGTGTTTCTGCTTAAAAGCTGTAGGATCTTATTCTTCATACTTACAGTGAAACTCAAACTCTTTACCCTGGTCTACAAGGCTCTACCCAGCCTGGGTCCTGCCTCATCTCTGACATCATCTTATGCCATTTTCCTTCTTGTTCACCAGACTGAAACCACAGTGGCCATCAAACATGTTAGGCTTATTTCTACCCTTGAGCACTCTTGCTGCTGCTGCTGCCTAGAATACTTATTCCCTGGTCTCTTGTTATTCAAGTTTCAAGTCAGATATCACTTTCCTAGTGAGGTCTTTTCTGGCCATCCAATCAAAACCACACTCACAGTCATTTTATTCCATTCCTTGTAATATTTTCTTTGCAGCAGTTATTTACTGTGTGAAATTATCTTGTTTATTTGATTGCTTGGTCTCCTTCCACCACAATGTGAGCTACATGAGAGCAGACTATGGTCTATGTTGTTTACTGCTGTAGTTCCAGGTCTTGAAGTACAACCTGGCATATAACAATGACTCAGTAAGTAATTGTTTAATGAATGAAGATGGAATCCTGCTTGTAGCTAGTGAGTTAGAAAAAGGAAATTGTTGAAATCCTCTTGAAGCCTAACATTAGTTCACAGATATTCATATATTTTGAAAATGGAATTCTGAATTACCTTTTAGCACCTACCTATAATTAGCGCTAAAAATTATCAGTAATTTTTTCAATAAAATAGAATTAGTTAAGTCCAAGAGGCTTTAATCATTTTGTTTTCTTTCAGTAAATCATTTCTTACGTGTTTTATACTAAATGACTTTTTCTTACGGAAGGACTTTTATATTAGGCCAGATCTATTCGAACTGTATCTAAACAAAATACAAGATAACTTTAAAAATTTTAGTTCTGTTTTGTAAATTTAAATTCTGGTGCTTATATAAAAATTCAACTACCATTTATAAAGCCAGACACTTTTAAAAAATGCAAAAATACAAAACAACACTACTCTTCACAGATTTTTGTTGTTGTTGTTTTGGAAAATATAATTATTTTTACAAAAACTATTGTTTATGCTAACATGTTATGGATTTATGATGTTATTTTTATTATGTTATTCTTAAATAAATTAAAATACTACAAATAAATAAATAAATAAATTCTGGTGCTTAAAGTTTTCAGAATTTTGCAGGGGAGGGATTAGAGTGGAAAAAACTAGCACAACAGTCTAAAAATAGTTTTATTTTGTAACTGAATTATCTCTCGTAATTACACTTGGCTTTAAAATGGAGGATAGAATTTTTATATCTAGTCAATTATGTATTATGTAACTGTAGGAAGTATAGCAGCGTATTGGGTCGTATTTGGCTTCAGTTATCTGTGGTTAGGATTGTTAAATTTTTTCCTTTATTCGAATAACAGATTATAATAATCCTGGGACCAGACAAGAATTAGAGGAGCTACAGGCCATGATCCTGCCTTTGTTGACACTGGTTGAAGTTTGGGCCATCTTATTATGGCTACCCCTGTTCTCTCTAAATCTCTTCCCAAGATGTATGGTTAAACAGTGATTTACTATCACGTTCATTTTTCTTGAGTGTACCAAAAGATACTTTACTGTGGGGAATTATGAGGCTTACCGTTTAGGACCTAGATGGGAATTAGCCACTCATCCCCACTTTGTATGTAAATCTGGCTAATCTTTGGGTTCTGAATGCACAGCCTAGGTCTTTTTCCTGACTTGCTGCAAATCCTGTAGTTTTTCCATTTTTGTTGTTTCTTGCCTAGCCGTGTTCAGCGTTCACTGAGTTTCCCTGACCATATGAGAAGAGAGTAGAGCTCTGTGGTCACCGAAGTCTTATTTGCCCACATTGATTTTCTAAGAAAATGATCTGTGCACATCAAATTCTTTGCCATCATCTTCTATTTCTGTTTTCTTTCATTTTGTCATAGAATTTGAACTGAATCCTGGATTTTTTTTGTCTTCTGGTAAAGCCTTGACCTCTCTTACCTTTTATCATTTAATCCTTAGAGTTAGCAGCTACTGTAGGTGTATAGAAATAGTCATCTGTCATAGACAGATATACACAGATAAATCCCAGGGGAAAACTGAATCAGTCACCATATACCTCAGTTCAGCAGGTGGTTGTCAGCTTTGAATTTGCCTTTCAGTTTCCTGCTTAAGGAAAAATGGAACTGTTGACACTGACACAATTTTATTTTGTTCTCAGGATGAACTAGCTCGAGTTCTAGTGACTCTATTTGACTCTCGGCATTTACTCTACCAACTGCTCTGGAACATGTTTTCTAAGGAAGTAGAATTGGCAGACTCCATGCAGACTCTTTTCCGAGGCAACAGCTTGGCCAGTAAAATAATGACCTTCTGTTTCAAGGTTTGTATCCATTTTATCTTTTTTTTTTTTTTTGGTGTGGAGATATGCCAAACAGTGATTATGTACAGAGCAGAATGTCTTCTTTAATGCAAGATATTTGGAGCAGGCATAATAAATTCCTACTTGTGTATTTCTTTAGGTATATGGTGCTACCTACCTACAGAAACTCCTGGATCCTTTATTACGGATTGTGATCACATCCTCTGATTGGCAGCATGTTAGCTTTGAAGTAGATCCTACCAGGTGTGTCATCCTCTCATCTGCAACAGCTCTCCATTTTTTCATTTCCACTACATGAGGCAAGGCCCTCATAATTTCTCCCCTTGATTCTTAAGATTAGTCTTTAATTATAAAAGTTACACACAAATACATTTTTCTTTTCTTTTTTTTTTTAAAAATATTTATTTATTTGGTTGCGCTGGGTCTTAGTTGCAGCAGGCAGGCTCCCTAGTTGCAGCTCGCAGGCTCCTTAGTTGTGGCATGCATGTGGGATCTAGTTCCGTGACCAGGGATCAAACCCGGGCCCCGACACTGGGAGCACAGAGTCCCAACCACTGCACAACCAGGGAAGTCCCTCAGATACATTTTTCTTAAAGAAAGTTACAAATAACATTAAAGGTGTCTTTGACTGTCACCTCTAGAGGCATAGTACTGTTACTAGTTAGGCCGTTCTTCTGTCCTTTTTTCAATTCATTTGCATATACATATTTCTAGTGGTAGAAACTATATTATAATATGAGCACTTAATATAAATGGTAAGATATTATCAATATATACATGGTTTTGCAACTTTTTTTTTTTAACATAACCCTGTGTCTTAGATCATTCTTTGTCAGTATAGAAAGATAATGAATCGGATTCTTTTTAACTGCTGCATAATATTTTGTGATTTGGCAATATCATAATTTATTTAGCCAACGCCATATCGATCCCATTGACTTTTAAAATAATTAATTAATATTTGGCTGCATTGGGTCTTTGTTGCTCCATGCGGGCTTTCTCTGGCTGTGGCGAGCAGGGGCTACTCTTCGTTGCGGCGCACGGGCTCTAGGCGTGCAAGCTTCAGTGGTTGCGGCACGTGGGCTTAGTTGCTCCACGGCATGCGGGATCTTCCCGGACCAGGGCTTGAACCCGTGTTCCCTGCATTGGCAGGCAGATTCTTAATCACCGTGCTACCTGGGAAATTCCAATCCCATTGACTTTTGTAGTAGCTTTCTAATTATTGTCCTAGCATTATCTTTTTATTTGCAGATCATTTACTGCAGGAATTATTCTGAAACCTAAAATTTTTTGTCACTTTTTTCTTGGAAACCATCAGTTGTTCCCCATTGACTGCAAGAAAAAAAACTCATCTGACTATAATCCACATCACTACTTGTCATTCTTTCATGTGTTCTCTGTACTTTAACTCCAGTGAAATATGCGCATGTTGTACATTTTTAAAGTGGCTTGACAACATGGGGTTCATTGGGATTAGAGTTGCCTAATAAGTAATACCCATTTTCCCCCCACCAAGTTCAAAACCAAAAGGGCAGAGGGAGGGGAGGGATGGGAGTGAAGCACCCAGGAATCAGCTATCTCCTTTATTTCTGATAAAAATGATTAAAGAGTGGGGCTTTAGATCCTGTGGGCATGTAGCATAGGCTTGCTAATACATCACTTTGAATTAGAATCATCTTCCCCATCCCTTGCACCGCTGGGTAAACTACAGGCTTCCATCACAGGGGCTGGCCAGCTTTTTATCACAAGTGGAGAGAAGACCAGATTCTATCTTTTCTGCAGGCAGACATATCTAGAATGGAGAGGATGGCACTGAACTGAGCATGCTTGACTTTGTTTTGTTTTAATCTATCTCACTCTTCCTCCTATAATGTGGATTGACTTAGGAGAAGGGAAAGAGGCCAAGGGGTAATGTAAGGTAATGTAAGGTAATGTAAATGTAAGGTAATGTAAGGTAATGTGAGGTAATGTAAAGCTCCATCTCCATGAAGCTTACTACCTGTCCCCATGGTATCTGGCTTATAGTTGGCATTTCATAAATATTTGTTGAATGAAATTTTTAACACTTATGCTTGCTTTTGCTAAGCCACATCTCTTGTCTTTCAGTTAGGACCTTAACATTATTTTATTTTTTATTTTCAAGTTCAGAGCTTCTTGATGGTTTCTCTTCCTAAAAATTTTATTTGGCAACTTCGTATCAGTTGATATTTTTGGCTCTGCCTTTGCTGAAGTATCAATGGTAATATCTAATCAGAACTCTGGCACCTAAATTAACCAGTTATTGTTAAAATGGTTAAAAAGTTGTAGTTTAAACTTAAAAGCGACATTCTTTTAATGTCATCTTGTATTTTGTTACCATTTAGCAATTTCACTTTCTAAAGGGTAAAAATTACTTAGAGAGTGAACTACTGCCTGAAAGAAATCTACTGTACTAAAGTACTTTGGCACAGAGAAGGGAACTAGATGACAAGCTACCTATATTCAGGTTACTTAAAATCAAGTTGACATCTTTTCTGACATGTAGAGAGGGCTTGGAAGTTGACACTGCTATGTTCATAACAAGAAAAAGCTGAAAACAGAAAATCAGCAACTCTTCTTAAATTCATCAGAGAATTGAAGGGCACCCCCCCCCCCCAAAAAAAAGGGAAAAAACTGGCGTGACAGCCAAATTCAGAGAATCCCAGCTTACAGGGAGAAACAGCTGCTGGAGTCAGTAACTGGTAGGAACACTTAGGCTGTAATTGACAACTTGCTGGAGGTTGAGTGTGGATTAGCTTGAGAATGAAAGCTCCTGGGGGCCCTGTGTCAGGGGGACCCCCACACTTCTGTGAGTTTGACCTCTAGAAACCCTACCAGGTTCTCATGGTGAAGGTGGAAGAAAAGTCCCCTTGTGCTCTGGGCAGGGGAAGGGGAAAAGTAACCATTTTGTAATATGCCCATAGTGTTCTGTTCTCCCTTACAAAGGCCTGCCTTTAAGGGTTGCTACCAGAGCCTTATCTGACCTGGAGGATGGGCAGTTACCCAACTTCAGCCTCCTCTAGCCTTCCTGACTCACATAAGGGGAGAAAAAAGGCTAAGAAATTCTTCTGAAGGTCACAACCCAGCCACTCTGGCCCAGTGAAACGGTGGAGATATAAGCATAAGATTATAGATTGCTTCCCCTCCCCAGTACCTCACTACTACATCAACAGGACTCCAGTGTATTAAAAGTGGGTTACAGCAGAGAGCTTCAACACAGAGACTCTAAGAAGGAATTCCTAGGGAAAACTAGGGAATCCCAGACAACTAGGTAGACAAAAACAAGGACACCGGAAGAAATTGACACCTATAGCTACAGCAAACATTAAGCACAACCTAAGTCCTAGCCAGATTAACATAAAACCTTACACTAAAGACCTCTTTGTTTCTGTTCCTGCTACCCATTATGTCTTGGGTCTTTCAACAAAAAAATTACAAAGCATGCTAAAAAGCAATAAAAATTACAGTCTCAAGAGACAAAGCAAGCATCAGAACTAGACTCAGGTGTGACAGATTTTGGAATTATCAGACAAGGATTAAAATAACTACAATTAATATGTTAAGGGCTCTATGGAAAAAAGTGGACAACATGCAACAACCGGTGGGTGATTTAAACAGAGATGGAAACTCTAAGAAAGAATCAAAAGGAAATGCTAGAAATCAAAAACATTGTAACAGAAAGGAAAAATGCCTTTGGATGGGCTTATCAGTAGACTGGACACAAATGAGAAAAGAATTAGTGAACTTGAAGATATGTCAATAGACATTTCCAAAACTGAAATGCAAAGAAAAAGAAAAACTAAATGAAAAAGTGCATCTTCTCAGAATGTGTGGGATGTAGTGAAATGTAGTATTTACAGCATTAAATGCATATATTAGAAAAGAAGAAAGATCTAAAATGAATGGCCTAAACTTTCACCTTAGAAAATTAGAGAAAGTTCAGTATAAACCTAAAGCAAGCAGAAGGAAAGAGATAAAAATTAGAAATCAATGAAATTAAAA
This sequence comes from Stenella coeruleoalba, assembly GCF_951394435.1. NCBI lineage: Eukaryota > Metazoa > Chordata > Mammalia > Artiodactyla > Delphinidae > Stenella > Stenella coeruleoalba. Next base: position 17,450,436 of record NC_137165.1, read on the forward strand.
ACAAGAAAACAATAGGAGACAAAAACAAAAGCTGATTGAAAATCAGAGGGAAAAATTTTTATACACACAAACACTTAAATAATTGAACACAAAGCTTCATTATAGATCAGAATTAATGGAATAGCCAATAAGTTATCATTGGCATGTGGGAGGCATGAGGGATAGATGTATTAGAGGGACATCTGAAACAGACCAGCAGCACACCTGCTGCTGTGTTGACTCATTAAGAAAAAGTTCCCACAAAGTAGACAAGAACTGTCAAGGTTTCTAGGAATCTCTTCTAGCCCTGTTAAATATATTGTTAATATTTTCTTTCATACGCAAAGCTTCTATGCCCTCCATATCTCAGATTTGAGTTACTATTGTACCTTCTTAAGTGATCTCCCTTCATAAAGCCCCCATATTTAGACCAGTCTCTTTTTAGTTCCCCATATATCCCAAGTTCATTTTCTGCCTCTGACTTCCCGGCAACCAGTTGCCATGTGAATTAATCATGTCTGTCTCTGGTTTGCTATTTTGTCTTTTATATCCTTGAATAATTGTACTCATTACTTAGTGTGTACTTCTCTCCGCTCTTTGAGAGGTTCAGAGGCCAATTATTGTTGAATCCTCAGCACCTGGCATTAAGATGGCAAATAGTAGATGCATGACAAATGTTTATCAGATTGAACTGTGTGCTTGTCCTGCCTTCTTCTTTCTGAAATGCCCTTACTTCTTTTTGCCTGTGCAGATTCTTTCCCTCCTTTAGAACTCATCTAGTCCATGAAATCTTTCCTGCCTGTCATCTACATTAATTTCCAAACTCTTACTGTATCCATATGCTGCACCACATGGTGAGCTGAAGGAATCTGGAGTGTCCCAAACTTTTATGTAATATGTAAATTAGGATAGAAAGAAAATTACTAGTTAAGAGGTTGAAAACAAGTATTTATTCAATAATTGTTTTGGTAAGGTACTATGCTAGTTTTTAAGGGGTCAAAGATGAATACATCCTTCAAGGATCTTACAGTTCAGTAGGGGAGATAAGACATATAACAAGTAGTTAAGTAGTGACTTTCATAGGGAATGTGTTTTGAGAGTTCGGGTGGGCAGCTCAAGTAAAAGTTTGTGGATTTGAGAGCCACTGGGTAAAATTTAAACCCCATAAAGTAGGCATTGTAATTATTCCTGTCTTATTGATGGAAAAAATGAGGCTCAGAGAAGTTAAGTATCTTGACCAAGGTCATAATGGTCAATAAGTGGTAAAGCTGAAATTTAAACCTAGTGAGTCTGCCTTCTGAATATCTGCTTTTAATCACAGCACCAAGACTTTAGAATCATACAGAAGAGGGGCTTCCCTGGCGGTCCAGTGGTTAAGACTCCGTGCTTCTACTGCAGGGGGCACGGGTTCAATCCCTGGTCAGGGAACTAAGATCCTGCATGCTGTGCGGCACGGCCAAATAAATAAATAAATACCTTAAAACAAAGAGAATCATACAGAAGAATTAGCAACAATAATTGAATGTGGGGAATAATGGAGTACTGCAGGCAAAGACGACATCAGAGGTCACCTGAATGACGTGATTGAAACAGTGATGGTGCCGTTGACAACATGGGGAACACAGGATGAGACATACAAGTAGGAGGAAAAAAATCAGCTGATTTTGAACAAACTGAGTTTTAGGTACTGGCAAGAGGGACACCTAGCAGTTAGAGATATTAAACTGGATATGAAGGGCAGTTGAAAATAGGGCCTGAATGGCCACAAAATATTGAAAGCATGTCTAACTTTACTGAAGTCATGGAAATAAAAGTTAAAAATGTGAGATGCACTCTCCTACCTACTAGATGGACAAAAAATAAAATCATATACTAAATTTGTGAAAATATAGAGGGAGAAGAATTTTTATACACAGTTCTCAAAATTGCCTTTTTTATAGTTGGTTTGTTTAAATCAGGTTCCCAACAAAGTCCAAATGTTGCATTTGGCTGAATGTCTCTTAAGGAGTCTCTTTTAAGGAGTATGTCTGTCTGTTTGTTTGTTTTTAATTGGTTTTGCTTTTTTTCTTTTTCCTCTCGGTAGGTTAGAACAGTCAGAGAGCCTTGAGGAAAACCAGCGAAACCTCCTTCAGATGACCGAAAAGTTCTTCCATGCCATCATCAGTTCCTCCTCCGAATTTCCCCCTCAGCTACGAAGTGTGTGCCACTGTTTGTACCAGGTATGCTTAAGGTTAGAGATTACCATTATTAATCCACAGCTAAATTTTAAAAAATGCTTTACCAAAGAGGGATTTAGCTGCTAATAGTGTGTGGTTGATAATACTGAATCAATTTGGATGAATAATACATTAAGAATTGTTTAAATTGGCTTTAAAAATATAAAGTAGTTTAAGGGGGTACTTTAAAAATAATAAATTTTCCTTGCGTTGAGAACAAGCTTAAAATGCACCAAATCTACTGGGTATAATAGATGTGATTGAAATGAGATATATTATGGAATTTTTGTTGTTGTTTTTATCTTGTACCTAAATTACTCATAGGGTCTTTCACATATGAGGCTGGTCTACTCCTTGTTTTTTGTGTTGTGAAATGCTTGATCCATAATTTTGATTTTTTATTAAGCTCTATTGTGTTTGTGTCAGGTTTTCCCAGGACAGGCTGATGTTTTATTTTATGTAGAATGCTACTTATAAAATATATTGCATCATCATTCATGTCAAATTATTAGACTTTCCAACACTAGAACTGCAAGCAATGCTTCTGAGTTCAGATGTCCACAGTCACCCCCTACTTGCTAAGGAAATTGCATCTGTGTTCTTTTATGGCTTCCACTGTGTTTTTGATCGGCATATGCAGTTTCAGAAATGATTTAATCACTCCAAGGGAGATTAGTACAAATCCACATTAGCCTGTTAAAACTGTGATTCTGGAAGAAACATTAGTGGGTCTGGAGTTTGGGACAGGGGCAGGTATAGGGGAAAAAATTTATGTTTTTATCAAAACCCATGCCTTTTGTGTCTTTTTCTTTGCAGAGTTATCCCCAGCCATTTGTTTTTTAGCACAGGGCTTTGGTTGCTTAGAGACATTAGCAAGATCAGTGAAATTGTCATTTAAAAAAGCTGTTTCAGGCTGCTCTTTGTGAATTTTTCCCCCGTTGCTATTTATAAAGATGTATCTGCTGTATCTATAAAAAAATGTTTCATCATGTTTGTAGATGATGAAGCATACTTAGCATTAAAACTCTCTTAATTTAATTTATCATGACTTTTCCTGCCTTTTCAAAATAGCTCAAGGAAGCTTAGGAGAGCCCCACATAATTTTTTCAGCTAGTTAAATCTGAGACCAGAGGGTGGTTTAGTTATAATATGAAATCTAATACAGTAAGTAATAGCTTAAGTCTGGGCATTATTCAGGTTTCTCTTTAAATCCAATTCAGTCCTTTCTGTTTATAAAACTCGGCAGATAAGAAATGGTGAGCACCTATTAAAAACAGTCTGGACCAACTTCTTGGTTGGCCTAATAGTAACTGTTTTCAGAGAGCAAATGAATTTCTCAAGTGGCAGTGGCTTTGACTTTAGCTGGTTAGAAGTGAACGGGTCCTAACCACCTGGTTACATATATGGTCTCTAGTAGATTTTAGTAGAAATTCTTCATGTGGTTGTCTCCCTAAAAGAAAACAATTTTTGTATCATCAGCAAACTTGGAGTCCCATTTGATAAGGAAAAAGGAACTAAGTGCTTGGCACTTAGTAAGTACTTAGAAAATATTTAATGAAGGAATAAATAACCCCATTTCTCCCACCCAAGTAAACAAGATTCTTGTCAGCTTTCATAGTTAGGAAGGGAGGGAAGTGAAAATAATGCAGAAAATAATGCTAGTTGATAATTGGTGGCTTATTAACCACTATGTGTTGTGCTTTTTAAAACATTCCATAATACAATATCCCATATTACAACAGACCTGAATTATTGTATTAAAATTTCACATACAATTATTCCCTTTAATAATATTATTTAAATGTTAGTGCATTTTGGGGACGTGTTGGATAAACTTATTGTTGGAATGTACAATACTATAGAGGAAATATATGCTATGTTATTTATAAATAAAAGTTTGTTTTTTAATAAGTGACTGATTACAGGAAATTTTACATTTACTAATTAAAAATGAAAAACAAATAAACTTTGATCTCAAGATATTCTTTCATTGAGTCTCCTTCCAAATGTAGTTTTTCCCTTAGTTTGCTCTTTTATTTTTATTCATCTTCCCTCTTCTGGCTTTTCCTTGCCCTTTTGACTTTGGAAATAACATAATGGTCCATTTGTACTTTTATGTTGTGCTGGGAGGGATAGTAGTCGATTGTTTTTTTCCCTCTAGTAAATATGTCTCCTGCTTTGGAACCTACTGGGGAAGATTTGAAAGCTGAGTATATTGCTAGCTAATAAATTTCTCTGAGCTTTAGGTCTTGAGTTAGTACTTTTGACTGTTAAGCCTTTTTAAAATCATGGTTTAACCATGTCTTTCATTTTATATGCCTCCTTACTTAGTGGACTGGGTTAAGATTATATAGGAATAGCCAACTGTGAACATGTGTTAGATTTATAACTGAGACATTTTCTCATGTATTTATTTCCACTTTTCCTCCTGATAGTTTTGGAATAATGAGAAAATAATTCCCAGATTGGATATTCTCCTAAGTTGTGGTGAGAGAATTCTGAGAAAGAGCTAAATATGATTCTAAATAAATGTCGTCTTTTCCTAGCAAATGTGCTTCTCCAAACAGAAGTCGTTTACACAAAAATTTTAAGGCTATAATTGATGGTTATATACCGTAATTGAAAATAAAAAGTGTATAAAACTGCATTTTGGGGATAAATTGGGTTACTAGTGCTTTTGTATATAGTCTAAAGTTTGAATCAAAGCTCCTTGAGGAAAGGACCATGTCTTCTTATTTTATTGCTTTCTTCCAGTGCTTAGAATGGTATCTAGCAAGTAGGTGCACAGTAACTACTTGGATGGATGGATGGATGGATGGATGAACAAATATCAAACTAATGCCAAGTTATTATGGGTTATGGTGTTGAATGCACAGAATTTTTAGAATAAAATGCCATGTATGGTGGATTAAAGAATTCTAATTTGTTTTCAAGATATTTTAAAAATAATTATTGTGCCTAGTCTAGTCCAATCAGGAGTCTTTTAATTTTAACAGAGCTCTTTGGCCTAGAAGGAGCTCGGAGAGATGAAACCAATATGTCTCTGTGGGTTTTGGGGTTTGTGTGTGTGTGTGTGTGTGTGTGTGTGTATGTGTGTGTGTGTGTTTTGGAGACATTCTGATAAATGGTCAAATCTGTGAAAAATTTTAAGCAGGCTTACAGTTTTATTCTGTAATTTTCTCTGCAGTTTCTTCACTTTAATATTAATGCTTATTTCTAGTTGAGCTGATAACATTCTTTTCCCAAACGTTGCAGAGCTTTTAACCTCCTCTGATTAGAACTTTTTCAGGAAGTAGCCTGCAAACAAAAATAAGTGAAATTGTAAGAGTAATCTTTCTTAAAGAGAGAGAGACTAGCTCAGAATCTCTAAAGTGTATTTTTCTATTATATTTAGCCATTTAACGTTTATTTTTTTAATCAGTAGGATAGGAATTCAGTGCCAGCTATTGGAAAAAGAACTTTTTAAGTCAATTGAAGGATACACAGAGAAGTATATATAAATATATGTATCAAGAAAAAATTATGTAGACGCATAGAAGTGTTTTTAGAGTATGATCTATTTGTAATGAACATCTTATATAAAATTTATCAAAAGCTAGGATTTAACTGAAATGTAAATATTAAATATCCTCACATTCACTTGAGGAGAGCTTTTCTGCGATTTATAGCCAGAAATAGTAGATATGATTGTCTCAACATTTCTTGCTATTTATGCTTTGGCTTAAAAATGTAATAAAAATTAAAATCCAGAGATAAAATTCATCCCTCGAAATTAAGTTGATTCCTAATTTTTTGTTGATTCCATTTGTGTTACATTTTGATCATGTAATTTTATGTACAAGCCAACATTGTTTTTGTTGCTGTATGTAGTTGGTGCTGTGACTTGTTTGTGCTCATCTCTGTTCTGTAGGCAACTTGCCACTCCCTACTGAATAAAGCTACAGTAAAAGAAAAAAAGGAAAACAAAAAATCAGTAAGTTTGGAGAACTTTTTTTTAGCTGTTTCTTTCAAAGCAAAACAAAAATCTTTTGCTGTTTGTTAAGAACATCTTCACTTCAGCCTATTTGACCTTCACTGTAAAATCATTCTACTAATTCTGGCACAAAGTAGCTTTCATTTCAATTAACCCTGGAATTAAGTTACATTGAAACATTCTCTGTGTTCCTTTGGTTTGATTTATCCCAAAGGTGTTTTGGGGGCATTTGTTGCATTGGATATCCCTGGTCTAATTTTATTATTTATTCTTTAAATTATAAATGAATGCCAAAGAAACTTAATTTCAAGGCCTTAGGAAATGCTGACTCTCTTCATTCTTGCTTCTTGTTTGCAGGTAATGTGAGTGATTTCTTTTCCTAGAGATGAAAGTTTTTCTTAATTGTTAGAAGTACATGGAAGGAAAGTGTCACTTTCTAATAAACCTTACCTAAAAGTAGCTAAAGTTTATTTTTTACTTCTTATATTTTTATCTAGACAGTCTCAGCCAGGATTTAGATAACTGTGCTTAGATTATAAAAATTCTAATGGTAAAACAAAACCACTTTTACCTTAGAGAAAATCATTATTAAACTATTGGGAGTGAGAATTATAGTACTTCTGAAATAAAGGAAAAGTGAGCCCATATTTATAGAGAAACACCTTATTTGCAAAAATGATATGCATATACTTACCTGCTTCTACGAACTTGCCCTAATTTAAAAGGAAGAAAATTATGGTAGTCATAATTATTTTCTTCCTGTGAGTGACATTTGTCCAAAATATTAACGTGCATTCATTTTAAATTTGCCATTATCTGTCAGTGTGACCGATCTTTATCAGGCTCAGTACTACCTTTGTTCGTACAATCCAAATAAATCTAGAGAAAGATGTAAAGAAAAGCTTCAGGAGTCACGTAGGTAGTTTACTTTAAAAGGTAAAATTTAGTGTAGAGTATTCATCTGGTTTCATCTTTCATTTCTCGTCTGAGCTTTACATATAATAAATTTCTATTTTAAATTCAGAACTAAATTAAAATTTAGAGACATGCTTTTATGTCCATTCAAGAGATTCTTTTTTGGATAGGTTAAGTAAATTTGGTCAGCTGTGAGCAAATGAATTGGATTGGATGGCCATCTTACTTAATAAAAACATTTCTTTCTAATGCTTCAGCCTTCTAATTCTCAGCATATGTGGATTTAACATAATATACACCATCACTGTTGAAATTAATTTACTATTTCTAACACTCTTGTTTGGTGTTTTACTAATACCATTGTGTAGTATATCACATAAATTAAAATTCAGGCTTTCTCTTTTTCTCTAGAGCATGTTTTTTAGCCTTCCTAACATTGCTTTATTTATTAAGATTTTGTCTAGAATTGTTCCTTGAAATGTTTTTTTCTACTAGTGTTATTTTCAGATTTAAAAAAAAAATGTTTCTGGGTAACACTAAGTTTTGGAATGTATTTCTCAGCACAAGTGATATGAGGTCCTTGTGGAAACAAAGGAAATCTAATTGGCAATTTAAGATATTTTAGAACACATTGCAAAGTATGAAGACAGTATAGTTATTATAAATTTAAAATGTTGGTTTATGGAGTTGTTGGCTTAACAGAATCTACTGATCTAAAAAGCAAGTTAACTTTCTTTTGGGGTGTATGTACCATGGATTGTAATATGTAAAATATGGAGAGAAGGTTCTGGCTTCTGGTTTGTAGCTGTGTAATCATATTATAGATAATTCTCTTTATCATACTCAAACATATACTGTAAATTAGATTTCCTTTGAGAAGTTGTCAACCTAACTCAGGTAATTAAGGATAGATGGGTTGTGATTCTCTTGATGATGTACAGTGTATGACTGCCTTTATTTGTAACCTGTAGTTCAGCTTTTATGGGGGGGTGGGCGGGGAGGTAAGTAAAGGGGACATTTGACTGATAATTGGTTTCAGCATTCAGACTGGCCCTACTTTGACCTTTTATGCAGAATGTCTTTTGGATACAAATTAGATTTTTGCAGATTAAAAATAGAAACAACTTGAATATGTGTATATTATGAGGTAAAATTACACTGATGTTAATTTGTGGTGAAAGGAAAAGCAGTATTTTAATAAATTAACCATAAAATTTGTTGTTGAGCATTTTTATGGATATTGATTGTTTTATCAGGTTTTAGTTCCAAAAATACACTGTTATTGGTGAGCTACATAATTATATGATACATGAAATAATATGTGTTCTTGTAGTGTGGATACTTTTGAGTTTTGACATGAATTATTTTTGAAGATGTGGAAGTTAGTGAAGGTGTAGTACCTTTCATAATTTTTACAATATTCCGTTAGGGAAATAATTCACTCAGATATTCATTAAATTCTGCGATTGAGTAATATTGAGTTTAAATCAGGTATAAATGTGCATCACACTTTAAAAGCTTTTCTGTCCTAGAGAAAACCAGGAAATAGCTACTCTAAAAGTACGTTTTAAAAGAGTTCTCTGTGTGCATATAAGTAATTGATTTTTTTGAGACACTTTCCCAGCAGGTTAGTATTTTACAATTAACCAGTTCTTTGGAAACCAAATTCTTAACTTTTACTTCTTTAAAAACCATTTCAGGATTTTAATGGATTAAACTGAATATATGCGATTCTTTTAAAACAACCTATTTGCAATTATAAATATAAAGCAGTTTTTAATCCTGTTCCTTCTTGCTAACTCACTCCTTAAAGGCTTTAAAAATTTGTAGGTTTGTTGAGGTGTTTCTTATCTTTTAAGATTAAAATTTGTGAGTTCTAAAAGAAACAATCAGTAGCAATGGTGGTCTGTGAACATTCTAAAATTTATGAAGAGTTTTGTCTGTGCGAAAGTAAACGTTCATTTTTCTGTTCCTACTCCCCGAAAGGTTAAACAGTGTACTAGAGTAGTAAAAGCACTTGTGTTTTCTTCTTAATTCTGTTTCCAAAACTGTATTTCAGCTAAAAATAACTAAAACAGTATTTAGGTTTTAAAGCCACTCTTCTAAGACTGCTGTGTTTAGCCACCTTCACCAGTTTCCTCTTACTGAGGTGTAAGGTTGTCCTTCATGCAATAGCACTCCAAGTACTATAACACCAAGAAAGCTTCCTGAGCTATGCAGTATACATGAAGGTGAGAATATATTAGTTATAACTCACCCTTGTTATCACCTCTCAGAAAGATTTTCTCAGCTTTTAAAAAGTCATTCTCTAAAGTCTTATTTTTACTAACTTCCTGTCATATATAGTTGAAAATTATTTTGAGATTTTAGGCAGTGAATAAGAACACATTTAAAATGTATACCACATGAAGCACTGAAGGAAATAGAATGAAGTGAAATGATTCTTATTCTTTCCAGAGTTAATCTTGAGTCAGTCAGCCATGAGAATTCATGACAAGAAGTATTATTTTTTTGAGGCATTGTGAAGAAAACTAGAGCTGTGTGAGATTCTGCATATAAATCCTGTTTTCTCATTTTCCCCCAGTAGCCTTGGAAATGCAGGTTTATCCTTGGAATCCCAGAACATTGAGTGGAGTACTGCGGCCTTGCCGTTAGTCAACACTGCTTTAAGCAGCAGTTAGGCACGCTAAGCATGAATAGTTGTAGAGATTTAAATGTTATATGAGTGTTCTTTAAAAATAAATATGTGTGTTATCTGTAACAAATGTAAATTTCAGAAAACTATAATTTTCATGTGTTAATTTAAAACAGGACATGCTAGGAAAAGATGGGAGCTGAGCCAGCTTCATAGCACTTTCCCAGTCTAATTTACCTTCAAAGTGGAATGTTTTATAAAGAGAAAAAGAGAAAATAAATCCATTTAAAATGTTGAGCTCACATTGTTTTTCAGTGTGGGCAACGATTTCTTGTATCTTTAACTTTTTTTATTTGACAGAATTACAAATTGAGGTACACATAGGGGTTCTCTCTTTTGCTGGTGGGATCCTGTTTTCTTTTAGGTCCCCAAGAATTCCCATTCCTCCATGGTTTAAATAATAAGTAGGCCCTTATAAAGCATTCTGATGAAGAAAAAGAACTGGCAATAATGTTACTTGTAAGTAAGTTTTTTCTCTCGATAGGAATCAAAGAAAACTAAGTTTTGTTTTGTATATGGCAAGCATTTTGCTCAAGAAATTTAATTGTACCTGGTATACAGCAAAATGTAAGTATTTACCATTAGGTATTGGATGTTTCAGGTATATGCTGTTGAAAACTTATTTAGCTTTGCCTTACAAGAGTTGACCACACTCTCATGTTTTGTAATCTTAGTAAAATATGATAATCCTTGTGTGAAAATTTGTTCTGCTTTTGTTGCTCATCAAATCTGCAGTATAAACAGTGATGATAAAATTAAGATCTTTTTTCAGATCTCTTCTACACAACTCATCTATGAGACTTCTCTTTTTTTCTTAGATGCCTTGATTGTGCTTTTAAATGATAGAGGGCAAGAATTGAGGATAAATTTTTGTTTACTGATGTTTTGGGAGTAGGAAAAATTAGACATGTGTTGTTCACAAGGATTGGTCTTTCAGCATTTTTGTGCAAAGTTTGACTTTCAAGCCCTTTCTTCCCATTTCCTTGTTTTAATTCAAACCATATACTGAATTCTCCACTCCTTGTTTTTAGGTGGTTAGCCAGCGTTTCCCTCAGAACAGCATCGGTGCAGTGGGAAGTGCCATGTTTCTCAGATTTATCAATCCTGCCATTGTCTCACCATATGAAGCAGGGATTCTAGATAAAAAGCCGCCACCTAGAATCGAAAGAGGCTTGAAGTTAATGTCAAAGGTGAAGAATCATTTTGATAAGATAGCTATTCAAAATTTCTCTTCCATAAATTTTCAGTTTTTCGTATTCACTGTACTTTCTCTTAATTTTTGAAATGCCCTGTGGTTTTCACTTATATGCTTTTGTTTTATTTTTGTTTATATTACAAAGAAATTCATTAGACTGATACCGATGGACCTTATTATCATTTGAAAATATTTTAGCAAATGTCTTCTGAAGATGGTTTTCTATGTAATCATTATGGAAATTCTGAAATGGAAACCAAAATGTAAACTATATGATTTTTAAATTAAAAAATACATTAAAATTTTAATTTGTATTTTATATATGTAAATATATACGTGTTTATATAATTATATTCATATTTGGGAAAGCATAGAAACAAAACCAAGTATTTATTGAATAAGCAATAATTGATTTTTAACTACCAGTAGAAATTGTATCAGTGAGAAAATTAATATTTTTTAAAGAATATATGAATGTGTAGCTTTCATAAATAAATAATCAGATCCTTTATAACCCTATTTTATTGTTTAGGTACTTCAGAGTATTGCCAATCATGTCCTTTTCACAAAAGAAGAGCACATGCGGCCTTTTAATGATTTTGTGAAAAGCAACTTTGATGCAGCACGAAGGTGAGCAGCCAGCCTGATACTTAGCCAGTTGCTCTGTTTGGATCAAATATTTTCAGTTTCACTCAAGTCTATGTACTTGATCTACATGAAGCTCCTGTGTAGGTTGTTTTCTTTTTTCTCTCTTGGTCAAGAACATAATCTTATTTTATTCCACTATAAAAGACAGTAATGAAATAAAATGATATTCTTTATAATCTGGTAGTGATTTCCGTATTTAAAAACCAGAAGGGGTTTTTGACATATCTCCTAAAATAAAGGATTTGAGTTTGACACAATATGGAGGAGAGGAAGAAGGAAAAAGATTTCTTTCAGTAAAAACTAAAACCAAACTGGTACAGATAATGCATTATAGTGTATAATCACAGGTTTTTTTGATGTTAGAATATTTTTGATACTTTAATTTGGGTATGTATGTAAACTAAAAAGTTACTCTTTAAACCACGTGATGCAAATGCGTAAGATTTTGTTCATGAGTAACTGGATAACTGTTGAAGTTCTATGATTTTAGAAAACTTGAGTTCTGCTAGGTTCCCATAACTAGCTAGTTGCTTCTCTTTCTCTCTCTGAGTTGCTGGTTTATCTGTAGAGTAGGTATAACACTATGTTTGCCTGTGAGTTGATTTTAGAGAAGCAAATGACATAACTTATGAGAAAGTGCTTTGTAAATGTAAGTTGACATCAAGAATTCTACTTTTCATACAGTGTGAATCTAATTGTTTTGGCTCACAGTCTAAGCTATACTTGTACAACACTCGCTTCCAATTTTTCATTATAGTTCCTGCGAACTTCTGTCTAATTGGAGTTTAAAAGGTGTACTGTTGGACTGCAAATCACATTGGAAAGAAAGTGAATGTCAGCATAGGATTTATATTCTGGCAGATTGACTACCCATAGAAAGTTAAAAGAACAAAGGTTCTGATCCTGGCTTTGACCTAAGAGCCTGTACAGACCTTTGGGGAGGTCTTTTGTCTTGTCTGGGCCTCCATTTCCTTATCTGTAAAGTACTGGGTTCTCTACAAAGTCTCATCTGTTTAAATTTCGTTGTCTGACCTCAGAGCCTGCTCTGAAGCTGTAGCCAGGTATCAGAAATGGAAGACCAACTTTCTCCTTGTCTCTTCTTGTTTCGTTTAATGATAAAACCTCCATATTTGTAATAGCAGTAATTTCACAAAGTTACTTCACATAGATTTAATTCAAGCGTAGATATGAGTATATCTGGTTTTTGAAATTCTAATAACTTTGCATTTTTGAAGGTTTTTCCTTGATATAGCATCCGATTGTCCTACAAGTGATGCAGTAAATCACAGTCTTTCCTTCATCAGTGATGGCAATGTGCTTGCTTTACATCGTCTACTCTGGAACAATCAAGAGAAAATTGGCCAGTATCTTTCCAGCAACAGGTAAAATTGCCCTGTCATGGGGATATTGAAAAGTCTCAGCTTAAATTTTTTTTTTTTAGTATTTATTTATTTGTAATAAATTTTTGGCTGTGCTGGGTCTTAGTTGCAGCATGTGGGATCTTCGTTGGGGCATGTGGGATCTTTATTTGTGACATGCGGACTTCTTAGTTGCAGCATGCATGTGGGATCTAGTTCTCTGACCAGGGATCGAATCTGGGCCCCCTGCACTGGGCATGTGGAGTCTTACCCACTGGACCACCAGGGAAGGCCCAGTTTAAATTCATACCAATAAAATTATTGGTCATGAATGCTTTTTACTTTGCATCTTCTTAGATAAGAATTACGATTTGGAAAGAGAAATGTAGACTCTTTTTAAAAGTATATAGGCAACAGGTTAAGTCATATTAAATGATCAACCAACCTACATCAGTGCTACAGACTTTTTAAAAAATATTAAGCTAAGAGGGAGTTAATCCTCTGGTGGTCCAGTGGTTAGGACTCGGCGCTTTCACTGGGTTTGATCCTTGGTGGGGGAACTAAGAATCCTACAAGCCATACGGCACAGCCCCAAAAAAAAAAAAAAAAAAATTAAGCTAAGAATTCACAAACTAGCCTTTTGGGTTTTCTCTGGTTTGCAAACATAATGTACAACAAGACATAGAGAAATTTAAATATACTAGAAGTTCAAGTGAGTATTGGCATCTGAATCTGAAGAGCAGCTTAATTCTTAGGAATTTAATAATTAAAACATTGCTATTCTATTGCAATCCTATAATAATCCCATTTGTGATACTCTGTATGCAAATAGCTTTATATAGATGATACTTAATAATTGAAAATTATTAATTTGGGAATTGTTTCATTTGCTGTTTTTAGTTAAAGTCTCTTGTAGCCTGAATCATTTGCTGTCCTTTCTAGTTATGTATGTTTATAAAGGGCCCAAATTCCTACGTATGAGTTCTCTTACAAAGGTAAAATGAGTCCAGATTACTTTTAAATGGCAATAAAAATGGTTTGCTCATTCATGGGAAAAATAGAAGACCATAAAGCTAAGGCTAGCAACCAATTAGGAAATGGGAGTTTAAAAGAGAGAGCATTTTAATCCTTTAAGAGTTCTTAATGGCTTGAAGTAGACATGGGTTTGACTAATATGTGCCTAAGATAGAAAGAGGAAGATGCTTTCTGTATCTGTGTGGCACTTAAACTGTGGAACTTTTAAATGCAAGCGTTCTTTTAAATGCATTTTTTAAGCACAAACTCTTATATAACTTACAATCATATTCTTGTAGTTTAATACTAGAGAGTTTTTCTTCAATTTGGTTTTTTAAAAAAAGACACATTGCAAACATAAAAAGAAGTATAGACCATAATGTAACAGAGACCCATGTCTACCACCTAGCTTTAACATTATTTATTTTTCTGTAATTACTTCAGATCTTTATAACATTTTATTTCTTGGGGAAGAAAAGGTATTACTTCTCTCTTGTGTAACTGACAAGAAAAAGGAAATTACAGGTATAACATAGGTACATATAATATAGTTTTGTGTGGTTTAAAATTTTACAGCAGTGATACACTGAGTATAGTCTCTTCACACAATATTCTATTTGAGATTTATCATTTATTTAAGTATTTCATTGAATGACTATATCACAGTTTATTTTTGCACTTCCTAAATGATGGATATTTAGGGTTTCCTGTTTTTTATTATTTTAAATAGTGATGTAATAAATATTCTTCATGTTTGTCTCCTTGTGTATTACCTAAATGTGTAATTGCTGAGTTATGGGGTATACACAGCCTCAACTTTACTAGATGTTGCCACATTACTTTTCACAGTGTACATGCTTATTTACACTTTGACAGCACTGTGTGAGAGTACCGCTTTATACACATCCTCATCAAAATTGGCATTAGCAAACTTCATAATTTTTTTGCCAGTTTGATGTTTGTGAAGTAATGTCGTTATCTTTAGTTTTAAACGTTTAATAGTTGTTGAAAATTCATATTTACCCTGATTAAGCAGAAATCTGATATCAGGGACAGTATGCCCACTTCCTAAAAAGTGGATCAGAATGTTATATTTACTTGCTGATTGCCCATTTAATGGTAATGGATTAATGCTAGAACAAAATGAATTTTTATGTGAATTTTGTAGTTTGGGGAGTGGTCATATTTCTAAGACATCTCAGTGTAAACTTAAAACCCCTGAGCTCTTTTGGATTCTGTTTACAAATTAACAGGAACCACCAGCTGACAGTGAAAAGAAAAGCAGCCAGTGACAATCTAAAGAAATGTGTTCTGCTAAATGTGAACTGCTACCTTTTTCCTAAGTAGTTTGCTATATCTAGGGATCACAAAGCTGTTGGAAGACGACCTTTTGATAAGATGGCAACACTTCTTGCATACCTGGGTCCTCCAGAGCACAAACCTGTGGCAGATACACACTGGTCCAGCCTTAACCTTACCAGTTCAAAGTTTGAGGAATTTATGACTAGGTAAAGTATCACCTTGAAATGATGATTGCTTTCTTTTTCGATGAGATGCAAGGTTTACCACCAGGCCACTTGTTAGATATGCTTGTATATTTGATAGAGAATTATTAGGAAGGATGTACTTAATGACCACATTGCCATGTTTTGGAATCCCACTTTTCTCTTACCCTATATATTGTTGAAATATGCTTTGTTTCATAGTTGATTTTCTTATAAAAATAATAGCATCTTATCGAATAGTACTTTGTCATATTGTTTTGAGGTGTTTTTGCATTTAATAGTTAAAAGGGAGGGTAGATAACATTTTCATATTATAATTAGGGAAAACAGAGTTCAAAGTGAATAATTAATTTGCCTAAGATTCCATACCTGATTCATAGGTCCTTTGGTTCAAAGTGCAGAACTCTTTCTACTACACTGTAACATTTTTTAGAACCCTCCTGAAAATTAATGATACTAGCTTCTTTTAGATTGAGGCTCAGAAAATATAGTATACTTCAATATTGCTATAAAATTTCTGTAGACATTTGTTTTGAATCTCATTTAGATGGATTTAGTTTGGATCCTCATTGTTAGACATTCACCACTATGATGTTACAGTGAAGATAGTTTGCTGAATTCTTTAGTCTTTATAAAGTACCTTTCATACTACTTTACACTTAGTCACTTAGTGTTTCATAGTGAGTGTGGGTTAAGTGTTTTGTTCATGGTGTGTGCCAGAGGCAGAGAGAAAAAAGCAGAATATGACATTCTGAAGTTAATTCACATTAACGATTTGCACATAATGTCCCAGGCATCGTAAGTGCCTGGTATTAATCACATTACATACAGGCCATAGTTTTGTACACATGACTCCCATATTTTGATACTGTTAAAAGAATGTATGAATGTATAACAATCTCCTTTCAAACTTAATTTTTATCTTTAGCTCTGTTACTTAATTTTTATCTTTTTAGCTCTGTTACGTTTTTCTGTGTAACAAATGTTTATTCCTATGTAATTAAAGGAATATTTTCCATACAAAATTTTCATGTTACCTAGCTGAAAATTGTGCAGTCCAAAAATGTAAAACTATTTTTTATGCAACATTACTAAGGATGTCCTTGCCATTTTTCCATCTTTCAGAGAAAACCTCTTCATTAGTCCTTTTACCTAAGACCCTACCTTCCTTACAAAGCAACCTTCTGTCTTTTTGAACACTAAATGATGTAATATGTGTAAGGTACTTAGAACAATGTCTGGTGTATATATAAAGTGTTTAATAAATATTAGGTGATATTTTTGTTCTAAGTTCCTACTGATGCTGAGACTCATTTTTCTTTTAAAAAAATGGAAATAGCTTTATAATGTTGTCAACCATAAAAATAAAAATTGTTAAATTATTCAAAACAAAGAAATCTAAAAAAGAAAGTAAAACGTTTTCAGTTATTTCATCCCTTAGAGATAATTTAGTTAACATTTGGCAGATAGCCTCCCAGTCATTTACCTATACACATGTGCACCTATTTCCCTTATCAAGTGATATCTATGTTGTTTCCATTAATATTAAACAAATGCTGACCTGGCACAAGCAATATGATGAACTGAGGTAATGCAGCCTCTCCTCCCACCCCCAAGACACATAGAAAAACTAGGTAAAAGAAAATGTATTTTAATAATAAAGTAGCACAGGGAGATCAGCTCGTTGCTTTGTGACAACCTAGAGGGGTGGGAGAGAGGCTCAAGAGGGAGGGGGATATGAGGATATATGTATATATATAGCTGATTCACTTTGTTGTACAGGAGAAACTAATACAACATTGTAAAGCAATTATACTCCAATAAAGATATTTTGAAAAATAATAAGTGCATACATAGCTGGAAGAGAATTTTGGAGCAAATTACCTAGTATACAGTCAGTACAGAGAGATAAAGAAATGGAAAATATGAAAGAGTTTAAGAGATACAAGTGAGAATGAGAAGGTCCAGCATATCTAATAAATAGAGCTTAAAGAGAATAGTGAAGAGGTAATATATGAAAGACAACAAATGAGAATTTTCCAGGGTTGTTGACTGACAAAAATCTTCAGGTTAAAGACACACACTGAGTACTGAGCAGAATATATAAAAATTAAACCATGCCTTTTTTGGAAGTATATTTAAATATATATAAGAGTATAATTATAAAAGTGATATTCAGAATCAGGGAGATTAGAATGGACTTTTAATAAATTGTGTTGGTACAACTGTACCAGTAAGTAACCATCTGGAAAAAGATAACGCTATTTGTGAGGATAAATTCCCATAAAGAAGAACATGTGGGCCTTTCTCACTCATTCAGAATCAGTAAGCCAGGAAAGAAAAGGTTGATAAACTGAACTCTTAAAAAACAAACAAGTAAGTAAAAACTCAAAAATTTATGTCTAGAAAGAAAAATGATTAAAAACAATTCTATGGTTAATATCCCTGTCCAGTAGTTTTCTTAGCATTATCCTAAGAACCACTGTTTGTGGTTCAAAGAACAACACCTTGAATTTTTTGGTACATGTTAACCACATTGCCCTTCAGAAAGCGTGTTGCTTTTAAAATATTTTGTCATTTTGTATATTTTATCATTGGTGCAGTTGTGGATTTTTGTAGATATTCAGTGGACAATGTAAAGCCTATGAGTTACTCTATTCTTTTTTTTCTTTCAGGCATCAAGTACATGAAAAAGAAGAGTTCAAAGCTTTGAAAACTTTGAGTATTTTCTACCAAGCTGGGACTTCCAAAGCTGGGAATCCTATATTTTATTATGTTGCACGGAGGTAAGAAACACTATGTTTTATCTTACCAGAGCTTTTAAAATGATATCAAATGTAGAGAGACAGGAAGTTTGGTTTTTCCCGTTTGATTTTACTAGAATTGGAGACAAGTTTTTCTGGGAGAATGTAGCTGGGTAAACAGCCATCTTGTCCCTAAATGATGCTCAGTACATTAGAAATTGCTTTTCAGACTACCTGTTTCGTATTGGCTTCTCTTTGTTACATCAATTTTTTTATACCACGTTACAATGAATTAATTACCAAGAGTAAAAAAAATCACAACTTTTTATTTTCTGGTGTATTCTGATTAAATACTATCCATCACATGACACTCAGAAAGTTTTTTTTAAACGGAAAGAGTCTTAGTGAGAACTTTTAGTAATATGCTGTGTAAGACAACATCAGGGTGATTTAACAAACAATTCAGAGACACTATGGGAAATTTCTATAAAGATATGGCACAGGTGACAGCCTGAAAAATTGATTGTATTTGTTCATGCTGCCTTTCAGTCCAGGCTAGTTTCTAGAAAACCTTTCTGGCAGTGCTCCTCCTTCACAATAGGTATAATGCTTGCATTGCTTTCCCTGCCATTGTCTTTTCTTTCTTGCCTCATTCTGCCTTCCTTTTGAGAACTTGTCTGTGACGTTAGTCAGTTTTACTTCTTCTCATTTAGTGTGACATAAACTCATGGTAATTGAACCTTAGGGACAGTGTGATATAATAGAGAGACCACTGGCTTTGGAATCTCAAGGACTATGTTTACTCTTGTTCTGCTGTTCCACTAGGCTCTGGGAATTAATCTTTCTGAATTACCTCAATTTAACATAAATTGAGGAATTATGTCGGTAGACTTAATGGTCATGAATGGCAAAAAATTGGCAGTGTATAGGAAATAAATGGAGGTTGAGAAGTAGTGGCAGAGGAGTGAAAAAAGGAAGGTGGGAGGTGGGAAACTCAGTTAATTGGATAATTCAGATAGCGTTAACACCAAGAAGTCCTAAGAACTGGGGTGTTAGGGAATCAAGAGGGCATAGAAACTTGCATTTATCCTTAGCCCTTCTCTTTAACAACTCTGAGTAACATCTCTTCACCTTCCCATGAAAGTCTTCTACCTTTTATCTCAGATGCTGTTTCTAAATTGCCTAAGATGATTTTAATTTTCTTTTGCATTTGAGATGAACCCTGTTTGTATTCCATCCCCAATCTTTAACACCACCAGTGTTGTTTTTTGTTTTTTTTTTTTTTTCTGTACGCGGGCCTCTCACTGTTGCGGCCTCTCCCGTTGCGGAGCACAGGCTCCGGACGCGCAGGCTCAGCGGCCATGGCTCACGGGCCCAGCCACTCCGGGGCATGTGGGATCTTCCCGGACCGGGGCACGAACCCGTGTCCCCTGCATCGGCAGGCGGACTCTCAAACCACTGCGCCACCAGGGAAGCCCCACCAGTGTATTTTGATTTTCCCTATTTTGTCGAAGTAATTAACAGTGAGACATTGGTAAGAGAGGTAGATAGACATATGTCTCTCCCCTGCCCCTTTAAATTCTTGTTAGTTTACAAGTCAGAAAGGTTTCTGGAAAACCTCAAAGCTGAGTTTTTTCTTCAGGATCAGAGTGTAAGATTGTGTTCGTTCTCTGCAGTGGTCTGTACTATACAGGCCAAAAGGAAAGTAGCATGGGCCTGATGCAGACACCCTCTGTGGTATTGAATCAGTGGGATTTCCAAGAAACGTGTTTAATATGGTGACTTGAGAGTACTAAGGATTCCCGGCTCTGCTGCTTCTTAGATAAGTTAATTTTTACGAATCTGTTTCTTCATATGTTAAAGAGGGGGAGATGCTTATAAAAACTATCCTGCCTACATCTCCCATAATGTATTTTGTGGCCTATAAAGTTCTATACAGAGTATATTTGAGGTTTTCTTTTTTGGTTGTTTTTGTTTTGGGATATGACTTTACTAATTTCAGACTTTCAGATGTTTCAGTTTCTTACTTAGACCTACGAGAGTGCCTCCTGGCCTTCATTGTCACCTGGTGTGAAGCTTCCGGTCCAGGACAGATGAGCACGTAATAGCTCAGAGTAGAGAGAGGCCCAGTTCCTCCACTGTATACAAAAGCAGGGGAAGGTAGTAACTCAGCCAACTTTGTCAGAGAACACTTAGGTTTGACTTTTTGATGTTCCTTTGTTTTGGTGGCTTAGACTACCACGTATTAGTTTATGTCTTTTGAGCTGTGGATTCCAGTCTCCTTACAGATACTCCACAGACATTTCGCACTTGAAATGTCCAAAATTTAATTCAGTGTATATTCAAATCAACTTCTTCTTCACGCTATATTCTCTTTCTCAGTAGCATCACCATCCCTTCTCACTGTAGAAACCCTAATCATTTAAAATTCTTCCCTCTTTTCTTTTATCCTCCTCATTATCAATCACCATGTCTGATTTTAGTTGTGTGATCTAGGCTCATCAGTTAGGCTGTTTTAGTCAGGGCCCTGTTACTACAAAGAAGGCATTCTTACTTTCTCAAGAAGATAGGCCTCAGGAAAAACATGAATTAGAGCAGGGCCTGCCCGGATGTAGACAGAACTTAGATGTCTGTCAGTCCTGGAACCAGCTTGCGCTAATTCTCTCTTGGCTTCACGTTCAAGTCTACCTCATAATTTTTCTCTTTCTGTATTTCTTCAGTTTTAGCCCCAGCTAGTCAGTCCTTCATTACCTCAACACTGCACACTTCAAATTCCAGAAGGAGAACATGTTCAGCTAAAAATACCTGTTTGGCAAAGCCCTTAATGCTATATGCTGGCCAGCCAGTAGATTTCTGGCTGCCCCTAAGTCAAGTACTTGTTCCTAGCCTAGCAGTCATGTGATTCAGAATAACCTCCTAGTGCTATTCCTTTATCAGGGGCTGTCCTGTGTTTTAATTTTTTTGAATTGAGTCTTAATGGTTTAATATCACTTTTCGGTACTTTGGAAATGTCTTTTGAATTCATTTCCCTCCCACTGCCATTAGTGAGACTCTCTTATTAGCTTTAACCTGTACTAATGCAGCATTATTCTCCTACTCCCTAAACCCCACATAACTACTTCCAGGTCATCTTTTTATTTATTTATTTATTCATTCATTCATTCATTCATGGTTGCATTGGGTCTTTGTTGCTGCGCACAGGCTTTCTCTAGTTGCAGCGAGCAGGGGCTACTCTTCATTGCGGTGCGCAGGCTTCTCACTGCAGTGGCTTCTCGTTGCAGAGCACGGGCTCTAGGCGCACAGGCTTCAGTAGTTGTGGCACGCGGGCTTCGGTAGTTGTGGCTCGCGGGCTCTAGAGCCCAGGCTCAGTAGTTGTGGTACACGGGCTTAGTTGCTCCGTGGCATGTGGGATCTTCCTGGGCCAGGGCTCGAACCCGTGTCCCCTGCATTGACAGGCTACTTCCAGGTCATCTGAACGTTGCTTCTGGAGGCAGTTTCCAGTTCAGATCTAATCTTGTCTCTCTCCATTTGTTAAATAGAGTTCCCATATAAAGTCCAGGTTCATATAAAGTCAGGCATGCTGGGTGTTCCATAATTTTGACCTAATTTAGTTTCTAATCTTTTCCTGCTATTGCCTCCTATACACTTTTGCTCCTAGCCTGTAATAGTTAAAGTACCATAAATATAAGGACAGTTGTTGCAGCATTGTTTATAGTGGCAAAAAACTGAAAATAATATAACTGTATCAAAAGGAAATTGTTGAATAAATAATGATACATCTCTATTATGGAATAATATGCAATGTGTTAAGTCTAGTTTGCTTGTTACAAGTGATAGAAATGAAATTTAAACTTGTGTGAACCAGGAAAGATATCAATTGCCACATGTACCCAAGAAGATCAAGAGACGGACTGGCTTCTTGCATGACGACGTGCAGAGCTTTGAACAGTATCATCTGGAGAACATCTGTCTTCTCTGTGTCTTGACTCTACTTTCTTTGTGTTGATTTTATTCCCAGGCAGCTCTTCCTAAGCTACAGCCAGTGATGGTTTGTGTTCTCCCAGCTTAACAACCCAGTGGAAAAACACTTCTTTCCCAGTAGTAACAGCAAAAGTGCTGATCTCATTGGCCTGAGTCACCTGCCAATTTCTGAGGCCTTCGCTATGGCAAGGGGAATGGAATTTCTTGGTTGTCTGTGCCCGAATTATGTGCCCATCCCTGGAGCTCAGTGGTGAAGCCAGCTTGAACTGCATGAACTAAAAGGGGTGGGGGGATGGGAGCAGGGTTTCCCAAAGGGAAATTGGACTGCCGATATCAGAATGAGGAAAAATGGATTCTGAGCAGGAGAAAGTAACAGAAGTCCTCTAATGCACCTTTAAAAAGATCCAGAAGGCTGGCTCTGACATTTATCATGCAAGGTGCAGAGGAATGTGGGTGTGTATGTGCACAGGCATATGATATGTATAGACTGTGAAGTGTGTGAAAGTATACACATTAAACTGTTCACATTGCTTATCTCAGGGGAGTATGATTGGAGCAGGTAGAGGATCAATTATAGTATTTCTATTATATATCTCTGTTGTTTGACTTGTTGCCAGGGGCACATATTATTTTTGTCAGAGTAATTAAAAATATAAAACCTGAAAGTACAATGAAGAGTCTTCCTCTTAGGAATATTGTGATACCTGGCAGTTGCCTTTTGGGTGTCAGTAGTAGCTAAAACTTACTGAGTGCTTCCTCTGCATCAGGCAAACTGTGCATATTATATACTTTTTCATTTAACCCTTAAAGTAACCTGCTGAGCTATTATTATTACCAGTGATTGACTTGTGTGTAAACTGAAATTTAGAGAAATTGTTAGTCATTCACAAATGTAGGTATCAATCAGAATGACCTGGGAAATTAAAGCAAGCAAATGTATATATCCCAAGGCCCTACCTGGGCTGCCAAATCAAAATTTCAGGGTAGAGCCTAATCTGTATATCTAACAGACACCCCAAGTGATTCATTCATAGTCAGTTTATTACTGGTTTGTTTGGGAGTCTCACTGGTCAGGTATTTAATTCATGGTGGTACAACTAGTAAGAATCAGAGTTGGGTTTCAAACCTTAACAACTGCACTATTAATAACATGATTATTAAAAAGATAACATGTTTATTATCACTGTTAAAATTACACACTAGGTTTTTAGGTTAAATCAGTCTTTGTAGACCAGCATGAAAATCTTACCAGTAGTTATGGGACATATTTCTGTAGGGAAGAATTCTGAATTCTAGGTGTCAAATTTACAAATGACCTTTTGCAATAAAGGACAAAAGTTTACTCTAAAATAATTTTGTCCTTGGAGCAGCTGTAGCCTGCATTCCAAAGGTTAGCCGAATTGGAACCTTTTTTACTGTAACAACGTATTACTATCACACATTCATGGAATATGGTGACACAGATAGATGTATTGTTTTGTACAGCAGCGGGCACCAGGGACCGGTTTTGTGGAAGAACAGTTTTTCCACAGACCCGGCGGGGGTGGGGAGGAGGAATGGTTCAGGTGGTAATGTGAGTGATGGTTCAGGCAGTAATGCGGGTGATGGGGAGTGGCAGATGAAGCTTCCCTCGCTTGCCTACCACTCACCTCCTGCTGTGCGGCCCGGTTCCTAACAGGCCTAGGGGTTGGGGACCCCTGTTGTAGAGCACTGTAGTTTATCCTTTTGTCTATTTAATAAAAAATAAAATAAATACAAAAACAACACACGCCACTCCTCAGTCCCCATCCCCAACCCCCTATCCGTTACACACACACACACACACACACACACACACACACACACACACACACACAGAAGCATACTTTGGTTAAACATTGCCAACATAATTTCTTCTGTTACACCTTTAATGTAAAAACCTGAGTTTCAACTCAGTTTTGCAAACATTTAAAAGGCAAACATGTGGTATTTTGCCTTTTTTAGCATTTATAAGGAAGGAAACCGTCATATTAAGGTAATAATTAAGCTTACACAATTAAAATTTGCAAACAACCAGATTGAACTAGGATATGATAATTAACTCAGAAGTAAGTTGAAATAAATTTAATTTTCCTAGTGTGCTTGTCATTCAGCAGATATAGTGAACTGAGATAGCAATGCAAACAGTCCAAGTCCGCTTCAGCCTGAGAGTACACAAAACATCAAAAATATTACATAGAAAAGAAAGTGAGTGCTGTCCACTGCATTCATTGTGGTGCCGCCGCTTTCCGTGTTCGTGGTTGTGGCTGTCTTTGGGGCCACTTCTGTACACTTAATTGTCTTGAGATTTGAAGTTGTCTTGGGATTTGAAGTTGTCTTGGGATTTGAAGTTGTCTTGGGATCCAGAGATGTTTGGAGCTCTGGAGTTGTCTTGGGATTTGAAGTTGTCTTGGGATCCAGAGATGTTTGGAGCTCTGGAGTTGTCTTGGGATTTGAAGTTGTCTTGGGATCCAGAGATGTTTGGAGCTCTGGAGTTGTCTTGGGATTTGAAGTTGTCTTGGGATCCAGAGATGTTTGGAGCTCTGGAGTTGTCTTGGGATTTGAAGTTGTCTTGGGATCCAGAGATGTTTGGAGCTCTGGAGTTGTCCTGGGATTTGAAGTTGTCTTGGGATCCAGAGATGTTTGGAGCTCTGGAGTTGTCCTGGGATTTGAAGTTGTCTTGGGATCCAGAGATGTTTGGAGCTCTGGAGTTGTCCTGGGATTTGAAGTTGTCTTGGGATCCAGAGATGTTTGGAGCTCTGGAGTTGTCCTGGGATTTGAAGTTGTCTTGGGATCCAGAGATGTTTGGAGCTCTGGAGTTGTCCTGGGATTTGAAGTTGTCTTGGGATCCAGAGATGTTTGGAGCTCTGGAGTTGTCCTGGGATTTGAAGTTGTCTTGGGATCCAGAGATGTTTGGAGCTCTGGAGTTGTCCTGGGATTTGAAGTTGTCTTGGGATCCAGAGATGTTTGGAGCTCTGGAGTTGTCCTGGGATTTGAAGTTGTCTTGGGATCCAGAGATGTTTGGAGCTCTGGAGTTGTCTTGGAATTTGGGGTTGTCTCAGAATTTGTGCTGATCTGCTTAGAAGCTGTCATAGAATTTGAGGTCGTCAGTGTTGGAGTTGACTGCAAAGTGTCACCAACCAACAGGAGGAGCAGACTGAGTAATAGCTTGAACATCATTTTCCTGTTTCAAAATAATTATGGAAAATTAATATAACACTTGGATCACAAGCAAATCTAAGAACTTGCTTTTTTAAAAGTGGTGGTGAGGGGGCAGGAGGAATGAAGGAAACCTTATCTCAGCACTGAGGAAATGCCAACCTTGGTTTAACAAATTTCATAGTTTTTAAGATAAAAGGAAATTCAGAAGAGATCGATATCAACTCCTCCATTTTACAGATGGGCTCAGACAAAGGCAAAAGGATGCATATCTAAAAATGACCAGAACTAGAACTTGAATCTGAGCCTTAGTCTAGTGTTCTTTAGTAGATGGGGACTATGACATAGGCATAGTATAGACATATCCCAAATGTTCACTAGTAAACCATTTTTAAAGTAAGGCTAATTTTTTTTTAATCATATATTCAAATCTAGTGGTTTGCCACATTTGAGATAAAGCAGCTAGCCCATGTTGAACACGGATAACTATTCTTTTTTTTAACTTAAATCTCAAACTTTAATTTTAGAAATCTAATATATGCTAAAATTTACTTTTGGTTCTAATGTATAATTGAGAAAATTTCAAATTAATATTACCTTTTGATGTTTTTTCTTTGAAGATGAAAACTTCAGGCTTTCTCCAGTGTCCCGTGGGGGATCTAATTTCTCACTCACTGTGTGCTGTTTAAATAAAATTAGTAAGTCACATGTTATAAACTTGACCTGCTATTTGCTCTTTGGAAATAACCTATTGAGTGCTTTCCAAACTGGTGCAAACAGATGGACTGTGGCAGAAATCAAGGAATTCAAATAAAGTTCCTCTAAAATCTAGTGTCTTATTTAAAGAACCCTGTGAATACCACTTTGTTATTTCTCTTATCCATGTGTATATTAGTGAATGTCTTCATTGGATTAGCACTAACTGGAGGAATATACTCTTTGCCTGCTGTGATTATCATGACTTAAAATCAAGTAAGTATATTAGAGATAGATTTTTTTTTTCTTAAAGCATCTTGTATATATGTTTAGAGGGTAGGTAGTTTTTGGCTAGGATTATTTTGAAGTTTTAAAAATAATTCAAGAATATAGCATTCTAGGAGTTTAATTTCTAGTAAATAATTATTCTATTAGAAAAGAAGTTAAACTTTATTAACATAAAGCTAAATAAGAAAAGAATTGCATATGAAAGTGATACTTTTCACATTGAGTTTGCAAAGTTTTTTTTAGTACATGAAATCACCCACATTGAAGCACATTAAGTGAATTCTTTAAAGGAATTTCATCTTTCGGTCACTCCTTTTCTTTGATAAGTGGTATACAGGGAAGTTGGGTTGCATTGTGCTAATGTTTTCATCACATTAGCCGGCTCTTTTAAGAAATTGCAGGGCTGTGAACAATGGTGTTGACATACAAGGAAATGGCTACCTAAGTGGCAGAAGCACAAGTCAGTACATGTTCCTGACTTGTTTTACTTTGCTATGTAGGTTTCTTTTTCCTCCTGAGTGAAGAGAACCAGTGCTTGCTAAATCTTATTTATATTAGGTACATATTGTGTAGAACCTAACTTAACTGGAGATTTGTGTGATCAGACCTAAGAAGTAAATATAAAAAGCCTCAGAGTAGATATTATAAGTCAGAGTACTAAGATAATGCACAGATAACTTTTTATTGATGCTTCAAACACCTCAATCTCAACTTATTTAAAATTTTAAATTCAGCATTTTCCCCTTCCTATGTTGGGTTGGCTAAAATGTTCGTTTGGGTTTTTTGGTAAGATTTTATGGAAAAAGTCGAAAGAGCTTTTTGGACAATACATATTTTTCTCGTAATCTCTTTCTCGATTAACTGCGTCATTACCCAGCCAAATGGCTCTCCAACCTTGAATTTCTTATTGTCTTCTTATTGATCTTAAGCTGCCCAAGCCTCTCGGTGATAATTAAGTAAAATTAAAAATTCTGAACACTCCCCACTTAAATGTTCCCCCGCCCCCCAAAAAATCATTTTCAATTATTTAGGTCTTTAAATACCTCCCACTTCTTTATCTTTGTGCAGCTTTCCCCATCTGCCCAAAGTATTTCTTCCTCATTCAACATTGCATTCTTCCTTCAAGGTCTAACTCTGATGGCAGCACCTTTTATGAGAGCCTTCCTTAGTTCTATACTTCAGAATCAGACATTTTAGGACTTCGTACTTCTAGAGCACTTATCAGAGTCTGTTTTTTTACTATAGATGTATCCTCAGTCTTTCTTCAACCAAATTCTGGCTTCCTTGTGATCAGGTACTACTACTTTTTTTTTTTTTTTAACATCTTTATTGGGGTATAATTGCTTTACAATGGTGTGTTAGTTTCTGCTTTATAACAGAGTGAATCAGGTATACATATACATATGTTCCCATATCTCTTCCCTCTTGTGTCTCCCTCCCTCCTACCCTCCCTATCCCACCCCTCTAGGTGGTCAGGTACTACTTATTCTTTGTACCTGCTAGCACAGTGAGTACTTGTACATAATAGGGTACAACAAACACTGGAATTTGCTGAAACACCTCTTTGTTTCTTCATGTCTGAGGGCTGATATCATTAGTGATGTCTAAAATAATAGACATTTGGTCATTTGCAGTTTTCCCTGCATTATAAAGTCCTATTTCTACTTTCTGGCAGCTGTTTCGAGAGGATTTCTTTATTTGTATGATGTGGATCATAATGTACATTCATATCCTTTACCTGTGTTATATAACAAAAATTCAACCGAGTAAATTGTAAAGATCTAATTGGCTTTATTTGAACAATTCATGAATCGGACAGCATCCCGTCTAACAAGTAGAGAGGAGCTCCAAAGGATTATGGAAAGGGAAAGTTTTTGTTTTTGTTTTCCACATCTTTATTGGAGTATAATTGCTTTACAATGTTGTGTTAGTTTCTGCTGTACAGCAAAGTGAATCAGCTATATGTGTAAGGTCGGATCTTAACAAACGGCACCATGAAACAGAGGAAAGCTTCAAGTGAGCTTTATTAGGGAGCGCTCCCGGGCGAGGTTCACTGGTCCGAGAGAAAGGGGACCAGAGAAGTCGCACCCGGGCGAGGGTTGGGCAAGATTTTATAGGGGAAGAAGGGAAAGGGCTGTGGTGAATCAGGGAGGGCGCAGGGTATTCCTTATTTGGTGGTCTTTTCGGGTATCCTGGGGGACCGTTAGTCCCGCCCCTCGAAAGGCGGGAAGGCTGGGCTGGGTTCAAAGTCCCCAGGTCAGTTTCTGGAACTGGGTGGTCCAGAGAATTTCGGTCTGATGCAAACTGTGAATCTGATTGTGTTCCCCTGCCTCGGGCCAGTTGGCCTTACAATATGTATACATATATCCCCATATCTCTTCCCTCTTGCGTCTCCCTCCCACCCTCCCTGTCCCACCCCTCTAGGTTGTCACAAAGCATCGAGCTGATCTCCCTGTGCTATTCAGCAGCTTCCCACTAGCCATCCATTTTACATTTGGTAGTGTATATATGTCAATGCTACTCTCTCACTTCGTCCCAGCTTCCCCTTCCCCCGCTGTGTCTGTCTGTGTCTTTACTCCTGCCCTGCCACTAGGTTCATCAGTACCGTTTTTTTTAGATTTATGGAAAGTTTTTAAAGGCAAGACAAGGAAGTCATAAACAGAAGTTATTTCAGGCTTAAGTAACCTACCATGGGGGATGGACAGGGTCTGTCTATGTGGCAGATTATCTCGTCTTCCTTTTGGTGCTGACCAGAAAATTTCACTCTGACTGGTTAGGATTACATTCCTGGAGAAGGCTGTAACTGCAGTTAGTTTAGGTATTAAGTCTCCGTTTTAGCAGAAGTGACTCCATTTGGTGCTTGTTGTTTCTTTCTTTTTTTTTTTTCAATAGTATGTAGTAGCAAGTGGCTTTTCAGTGTGGACAGTTAGGTTTCAAAAATCTTTTCGGAAACTTCCTGAGAAAGTGGATTTGCAGATGTGTAAAAACAGGCTATTGTTATGTTAGACTTAAATGTGAGTACCTTTTAGAATTGTACATAAGCAGTTTTACAGTAAAATTTCAGCCTCTTCATTGTAGGAATCTAATACAGGAAAAAGAACACATTTCTCCTTAGTGGCAAAATACACGTTCTGAGGGGAAATGTCTGTCTTTGAACAAGTTTGTCTTCCAGTATTATTACAGTATAATACCGTAAGCCTGTTATCTAATCTTGGCTTGTTATTTATTCTTGTTTTTCATTATAAATGAAGAAAAGTGATTTAATTTTAAAAAGAGGCTTTTCTGTTTCCTTCTCTTGGATAATGGTATCTTCATCCACCTTGAGTTTTAAATGGAAGGCTAAAGATCAATCTTCATTTCTCTTAACCACATACATCTGATTAATCACTAAGTCCTGTTGATTCTGCCTCAAAAAATTTTTTGTACTTTATCCTTACATTACAGACTCAGTTTGTAGCTTTATCAGTTGTCTAAGCTGGGGTTAGCAAACTTGTTTTTCAAAGGAGCAGTAGTAAATATTTTAGGCTTTATAAACCACATAAAGTTTTTCTTTTTTTCTTGTTTTGTTTGGCTTTTGGTTTTTATCTGCTCTTTAAAAATATAAGAGCCATTTTTAGCTTGCAGGTCATACAAAAACAGGCCACAAGTAGCATGTGGGCAGGATATCGCCAGTGGACCATAGTTTGCTGCACTCTGTTCTAGGCTGTTGAAATAACTTCCTATTTGGATTCTTTGTCACCGGTATGTTACCCCATCCCCTCCTTCTTCCACATTACTGCCAGAATGATCTCTCTAAAATATGACTGTGTAACTTTTAGATAAAACCTTTTATGTGCTCTATTAACTAAGTTTTTATACTTAAGGCATTCATATACCACCTCTGGGGTTTTTGCGTTTCTTTGTAAGATCTATCCTATTAGTTACTCAATATTTTTTATTGACTTTTTTCTTAAGGGAAATTTTGTATTATACCATAAACAGAAAATCAGTATTGACTGCCATAACTAGAAAACCAGCAAACAAAAGATAACAGTAAAAAAGAAATACGGAATTATTAAATGACTGTTTCATATACCACCCCATCATATAGGTACCACACTTCAAGAAACCACTGACTTAGAAGATAAACCTTTTTTCCTTGGCGTCATACAAGTCTCTTCATAATCTTTTACACTGTTCACAGTAGTTGCAAGATTGCTGAACTAAAGCAGGAGATTGAAAGTCATTTTGGTAAGAGGCTAGAGATGCTGGCCTTATTCTGGAAATCTCATGATGCTGTCGTCATCGATGTGGTTCCAAGTAAGCCTTGTGTGCTTCCTGGGCTGTTCTCAGGAAAGTGTGCTCATGACACATTGCTGAGGGTATCTTTAAGGGCAGTTGTGAAGAAGACTCTAGGAGCTGGCAAAGCCACAAAGTCTGCCCAGAGAGCTCAGAATGCCAAATGAGCATTCTGCACATTACCTCCTATACTGGTTAATAAAGTCTTAAAATAACTTTCTCAATTGGTCATTTAAGTTTAATAATAGAAGACTAGTCATCACAGTGTGTAGTAACAGCTGTAGAAAGATGTCTCGCCTTTGCTTCGGCAACACTGACCATCTCACCATTTTCCTACTCTGGCATGCCTCTGTGATTTTGCATAGGCTTACCATTGGCTTTGGGTGCCGTTAATAGAGGGCGAACTCCTACTTTTGATTCAAGACCCATCTCAGTAACCTGACTCTCATTCCTCTAGGCAAGTTAAGAAAAAAAAACAGCTTTACTGAGATATAATTCACATAAAGTTTACCCTTTTAAAAGTGTACAATTTAGTGGTGTTTAGTATATTCACACAGTTGGGCAATCATCACCACTACGTAATTTTAAACATTTCGTCACCGCAAAAAGAAACCCCGTACTCATCAGCAGTCACTCCCCATTCTCCCTCCCCTCAACCCTCTTAGTCCCTGGCAACCATAGTGTGTGTGTGTGTGTGTGTGTGTGTGTGTGTGTGTGTGTGTGTGTGTGTACATACATATATACACCACATTTTCTTAAAGCCTTTTTTTTTTAATAACTTCAAACTTACAGAAAAGTTTCAAATATATAGTACGGAGAGTTCACACATACCCTTCACTCAGATTCCCATAGTGTTTATAATTTTCAAAACCACAGTACAATGATCAAACCAGGAAATTAATATTAGTATACTCCTGTCAGCCGAACTAAAGACTTCTTCAAATTCTAGTTTCCCCCTTATATCCCGTTTCAGTTCCACAATCCAGTTAGGATCCCACATTACATATAGTTGCTGTGTCCTTCATCTTCTCCAAGCTGTGACAGTTCCTGAGTCTTTCCATATCTTTCGCTACTTGATAATTTTCATACTTGTGGTCTTAAATATATTTTTATATGCACAGATTTTTCAGCATGAAGAGCCTTCTCTGGTGGGTAACCCATCTCTTGAATCACTTTCAGTCATTAAGGAGAAATGACTGTGGCATTGTGACTTGCTGAAGCAGAGCCTCATACAAGTGTTAGGCTGTTCAGAATGCATCACTTTTATTTTTATTTATTTATTTGTCTTAACATTTTTATTGGAGTATAATTGCTTTACAATGGTGTGTTAGTTTCTGCTTTATAGCAAAGTGAATCAGTTATACATATATCCCCATATCTCTGCCCTCTTGCATCTCCCTTCCTCCCACCCTCCCTATCCCACCCCTCTAGGTGATCACAAAGCACCGAGCTAATCTCCCTGTGCTGTGCGACTGCTTCCCACTAGCTGTCTGTTTTACATTTGGTAGTGTATATATGGCCATATATACACTACCACTCTCTCACTTTGTCCCAGCTTACCCTTCCCCCTCCCCGTGTCCTCAAGTCCATTCTCTAGTAGGTCTGCGTCTTTATTCCCATCTTGCCCCTAGGTTCTTCATGACCATTTCTTTTTAGATTCCATATATATGTGTTAGCATCTGGTATTTGTTTTTCTCCTTCTGACTTAGTTCACTCTGTATGGCAGACTCTAGGCCCATCCACCTCACTACAAATAGCTCAATTTCATTTCTTTTTATGGCTGAATAATATTCCATTGTATATATGTGCCACATCTTCTTTATCCATTCATCTGTCGATGGACACTTAGGTTGCTTCCGTGTCCTGGCTATTGTAAATAGAGCTGCAGTGAACATTGTGGTACATGACTCTTTTTGAATTACAGTTTTCTCAGGTTATATGCCCAGTAGTGGTATTGCTGGGTCATATGGTATTTCTATTTTTAGTTTTTTACAGAACCTCCATACTGTTCTCCATAGTGGCTGTATCAATTTACATTCCCACCAACAGTGTATGAGGGTTCCCTTTTCTCCATACCCTCTCCAGCATTTATTGTTTGTAGGTTTTTTGATGATGGCCTTCCGACCGGTGTGAGATGATATCTCATTGTAGTTTTGATTTACATTTCTTTAATGATTAGTGATGTTGAGCATTCTTTCATGTGTTTGTTGGCAGTCTGTATATCTTCTTTGGAGAAATGTCTGTTTAGGTCTTCTGCCCATTTTTGGATTGGGTTGTTTGTTTTTTTCATATTGAGCTGCATAAGCTGCTTGTAAATTTTGGCAATTAATCCTTTGTCAGTTGCTTCATTTGCAAATATTTTCTCCCATTCTGAGGATTGTCTTTTCGTCTTGTTTATGGTTTCCTTTGCTGTGCAAAAGCTTTTAAGTTTCATTAGGTCCCATTTGTTTATTTTTTGTTTTTATTTCCATTTCTCTAAGAGCTGGGTCAAAAAGGATCTTGCTGTGATTTATGTCATAGAGTGTTCTGCCTATGTTTTCCTCTCAGAGTTTGATAGTGTCTGGCCTTACATTTAGGTCTTTGACCCATTTTGAGTTTATTTTTGTGTATGGTGTTAGGGAGTGTTCTAATTTCATTCTTTTACATATAGCTGTCCAGTTTTCCCAGCACCACTTATTGAAGAGGCTGCCTTTTCTCCACTGTATATTCTTGCCTCCTTTATCAAAGATAAGGTGACCATATGTGCATGGGTTTATCTCTGGGGTTTCTATCCTGTTCCATTGATCTATATTTCTGGGTTTTTTTTTTTTTGCCAGTACCATAGTGTCTTGATTACTGTAGCTTTGTAGTATTGTCTGAAGTCCGGGAGCCTGATTCCTCCAGCTCCGTTTTTGTTTCTCAAGATTGCTTTGGCTCTTCGGGGTCTTTTTACACCACATTTTCTTTATCCGTTTGCCCATTGATGGATACTTAGGTTGTTTCCACATCTTGGCTATTTTTAATAATGTTGCAATAAACATGTGGGTACATAGGATACTATTTTCCTGTTCATCTATTGGACTTTTAGCTCCTAGATCTTAGATGTCTTTATCTGGATACACAGAGAATCTAGCAGAGCATGTGGCATTTCATAGAACGCTTAATAAATGAACTTAGCTTTTAATTATTATATGTATGTAATCATTCAGTGCTAGTGTTAAGACTAATCGCCAGTTTTAATTATGGACACACATGACTCTAGTTTAAAGGAAGAAGACTTGATTTAGTAACAGTGATTAGAGTTGGAGTCCTGATTTGAACCAAAAGATTACTCGAGTGGTTTTGTTTTCTGTGATTCTTGGTTTATAGAAGTATAGTGGCCTTGGCTGTTAGTGAAACAAGGCTTTGGTTTACTCATCAAGGATGATTTAGTGATTTATGACTAGACAGTACTTAAAAAGAAACAGTGGCTGCAATCCATCTATTTTTATGAAAACACAGTTGTTTTTTTTGAATCAACTGTGGTTCACCTCTTTTAGTGTAAATATATAATCCTTGAAAGGAAATAATCCTGAGATGTATTTATGAGGTTTGATTTTATGAAACAATAGGGAAAAATTCTAAAACAAGCATCTAAGGGTAAATACATCCAAGTGAATATTGCTCCCTTCAGAAGAGCCGCTGTTGGAGGTGATGTACTTACTTCAAACCCTGATGCCTTTGAGTACACATTTTTAGGGAAATACATTTTTGGACGTGTTGTCAAAGTCTAAAACATGTTCTTTTTAAATGTGGTGGGAAGATCTTCATATTTGAAATTTTTAATGAGGCAAAATGTCATTTAGTAATATATTTGTTTAAGATGAGTTTTTTCTTGTGTGACATATAAACTGGCTCTTAGTAATATTTGAAAGGAGGGGCCCCAAACGTGTTTTCACTAACGACAACCTCATTGGAATAAGAGTTTAAAGACTCAAACATAACTGCTTTGAAGAAAAATGTAAAGAAATTTAGATATGTGACATTTATGTTTAAAATTTAAATCAGTTTATAGTCAACTCATTGTTAATATATGAAGATATTTTACTAGTTTCAGGTGACTCCTTCATCCTTTGATTACTTTTACTATGTTTTAAAGAGACTAGCCTTTACAGTGTGTTTCTAAGTTTATATTTAAATGTCCTGCAGCTTTTTTTTTATGATTTATTTTTTATGATTTCAGGGCAAGAGACTCAATAACACTTCATCAAAGTATACTTTGTTAAGCAAGAAAGATTTCATTTACTCATTGTAGAAAAGCCATACCATGAGGAAATACTAGAGCCTGTAGATAGATGAAATTATTTTTAAACATTTATTGGCTTTCTTTATTTGTCATTGATATGAGGAAATGCAGCTGAGTATCTGATGCTAAGTAATAGAACTGGTAAATGGGTGTGGCTGTGTGCCAGTTACTCTTACACTATACAATGTCTCAGGTGCAGTTGTCGTCACTGAGGCTTTGGGTGGCAAGGAAGGGCCTTCCAGTGGTTTTTGTGGTGTATGGCATCTTTATTTTTCCTTAGTGGTGTTTTGTTCTTTTCTTTCTCGATGAAAAGCCATTAAATCTTAGTTTATTTTCTGTTGAGGCAAGCATTTGACAGGCATTTGAACTCCCTCAGCCTTCCAGAAGTGTTCACTTTGTTTTTTTGAGCTGTGACTATGGGCAACAAAATAGCACAAAGTAAAGAACTACATTTCCTGGTATTGAGTATTTCATCAGATTTATTTGATACTTGGCCTTGAGATACCCATTTGAAATATTCAGATATCTAATTTTTTACTGATAAATCATATTTTCCATGGAATAAATAAATAACAAACCTTGTAAATGAGTTATTTGAAGTGTAACTAAAGAAGACAGATACATGGGGAATTATGTACCACTATGGGTTCAGTTATCTCCATTTCTGATCTTTTTAATTACCGAGAATCTCTTATACAAGACATAGGAGTAATATTTACAGTATTTATGTAGCACCTACAAAGTGCTTTAATATACATGTTTTATCTATTCTTTAAACTACCCATGTGGAACACGTGTTCTTAACAAGATTTTTACCAGAGGACACATTTAATCGTTTACCCAAGATAACAACACAGGCTTTTGGTGACAGTCTTACCTCACGCTCTTTCTATTAAATCCCAGTGTACTTTAAATACTCTTCGAATTGTTTTGATCAGAAAAAACTACAGTTTTGCTGCTTTTATTGTGTGTTTGTGTGTGTATGTTTAATTTCTGTACTTAGATTTCATCAATAACTTCCAACAAATTCAGAATATCAGGCCATGGTTTATTGAAAAGATAAATGGGTGTATTGGGCATATGTCTCAACTGGTTCCTGAACGTGTTTAACAGAGTTGGGGCCGTTGAACCAAAGTGACATTTCGTAAAACATGAGCTTCTTAAGAACCTCACTTGTATCACAGTTTTTTTGTTTTGGTTTGGTTTTTTTGCGGTACGCGGGCCTCTCACTGTTGTGGCCTCTCCCGTTGCGGAGCACAGGCTCCGGACGCGCAGGCTCAGCGGCCATGGCTCACAGGCCCAGCCGCTCCGTGGCATGTGGGATCCTCCCGGACCGGGGCACGAACCCGCGTCCCCTGCATCGGCAGGCAGACTCTCAACCACTGCGCCACCAGGGAAGCCCCAATGTATCACAGTTTTTAAAGTGTGGAGCAGACTAATCTGCTTAACACATTATTAACACATTGAGGTGGCTTTTTTTTTGTTTCCTTGATTTCCCTTGAGCAATCTACGTGTACTAAATTGTTCACAGGTATCAGAATTAACCGTTCTCTGAAATTGTTCCAAAGGTAACTCCCCACTGCCCAGAACTAACTTCTTATATGACAAGTAGCAGCCTAGCCAAATCTCCTTCATTCATAACTTTTCTTTCATCTCTCTTTTCCCTGGACTATGAAGCTAAGACTTTGACCTATTGGAAGAAACTTAAGCTCTAGAATAAGAAAGACTTGAGGTTTGACTTGGTCTGTCTTAAGTAGGTTATTGTTAGCGCACCAGTCATATCTTTGATCTGTATTAATTCATCGTTTTATTTAATAAATTCAGATCAAGCTGGCCCCTCTCCCCACCCTGCCCTGAAAAAAGACCTCCTAGCAGGAGGTGATAATCTACACAGAGATAAAAAGGATGAATAAAGGTTTGCCAGGGGAAGAAGAGGGAAAGGAGTGTAGTGGTGAGGACGTGAAGAATCTCTGAGAGCCTGATGGCAGGAGGGAGCATGGTGAATTACAGGGACAGAAAGATGTTTTGTTTGAACTATACAGTGTGAGGGAGCTGGAAAATCTTACGATGATACTGTAAAGGGTGGCAAGGGCCCGATCATATAGTAAGCCATATTGAGAATTTAGATTTTATTCTGAGACATGGGAAATTATTGAAAGTTTTTTGGAGGGGTTTTTGTTGTTGTTGTTCATTTGCTTTGTTATTAGAAGAGAAAAGAGCTTGTCTGGTTAGATTTGTTGGAGAACAATCCTGACAGCAGTTAACCATGTAGAGCTAACGTAAGCTAATATAATAAGTATGTGCTTCCAAGAAATCTGATCGTGCATCTCTGTCTCTGATCTTTATTCCATGATACCCTCTAGTTTCCTAACCACCCCTTCCTATTCACAGTTCATTTTGCATCATCTCATTTTCTTACTCAGCCTAGAGCCCTTGGACAGCTGTTTCAATAGTTCTTTTCTAAGATCTCTTGCATTTTTCAAAGACAAAGCAGGTGATAAAACACACTTGGTATACATATTAGCATTTTGGTATATTTATCTTTTTTGTTGTTTTTATACATAGTTCTATAACATGCATGTTTATATATCCTATAGTTTTTGCTTATCTTTCTAGTATATGCATTTTCCACTTTTCAAACTTAAAAAAAACCTCTACATAAATATTTGTATTGGACATGTAATATTCTGGCCCATGGGTCATCACGTACTTGACCAGTTTCCTAATGGTAGATATTTAGCATTCTGTTTTTCTGGTATTTACCTAGAATTTACTAGGTTAAAGGTTAAAATATTTTAGGTTTTTGATCATTGCTGTGTTGCCCTCCTGCATTAATTGGTATATTAATTTAAAGATGTGCAGATTATGACTTGTTGAATGAGGAGGCACAAGCCACCCACTCTGGGTTGGCAAGTAGCTCCCTCAATTTTCAAGAGAAGTGAAAACCCCTGGGGTCATTTTGATTGAAGGCTCAGTTTCAATACACTCAGAAAAAGGAAGTAAAGTCACAAGATTTATTATTTAGAGATCCCAGAAACGTCGCCGGGGGCTGGGGGGGTGCACAGTGAGCTGGGGGAAGAGCAGTCCTCTTCCCCAGTTCAAGAGATACAGTACAGGGTAGGAAGCACCTCTTGCAAGGTGGTTGGGATGACAGTCACTTAAATTTTTACAGGCTTGACTCTAAGTGCTTATTTTAAAAGGTGCCCCAGGAAAAGCAAAGTGGGAACTTCTGGTGGTAATCCTAATTTGAGTCCTTATCTAAATGTCCAGACTCTGGGTCTGTGTAGGGTTGTCATTCTGTAAAATGCTTAGGCAGCAACTCAGAATAGCTATTTTCTCATCGCAATTGCCAATTGCTGTCCCAAAGAATTGTACCAGTATGTGAATGTGACTATTTCCTAACGTCTTCCCCAGCATTGATTTTTTTTTTTTTTTTACTTTTTAAAAAATTGCTTGCTGTTTCAGTAATAAGCGTGGTATCACATTTTATTTTTATTTCTCAGTTATTATGTGGTTTGCCATATTCCCATATACTTATCAATCCCCATGCTTCCTATCTTTTAAACATTCTGTTTGTGTCCTTTTCCCACTTATCCATTGGGAAATCTAAGTATTTTTCTTATCAGTTTTATGAGCATTTGATTGACAATCTCCTTTACGTTTTTCTCTTTTGAGTATTTGTTTGTGTGTGTGTGTGGTACGCGGGCCTCTCACTGCTGTGGCCTCTCCCGTTGCGGAGCACAGGCTCCGGACGTGCAGGCTCAGCAGCCGTGGCTCACGGCCTAGCCGCTCCGTGGCATGTGGGATCTTCCCGGACCGGGGCACGAACCCGTGTCCCCTGCATCAGCAGGTGGACTCTCAACCACTGCGCCACGAGGGAAGCCCTATGTCTGTTGTTTTTTATTCTGGAATAATGTTTAAAAGGTTGATGGTAATGGGCATTGTTGTTTTGATTCTGATTTTAATAGAAATATAATTTTTCACTTTTAAGCATGACATTTACAGTACATGGTATCATTCCTTATCTAGTTCTTACAATGTATTTCATAAGGAATAATCTTATAAAGGTTTTAAACTGACTTTTGTGTGACATTTTTGGTGTAAAGGAATTTGCTGTTGCTTCAGAACGTTGTTATGGAAGATCATTGAATAGCACATATTTGTCATCTTTTAAGTTAGGCATAGAAGACATTTTCTCATTCTGCTGTGATAAGAGAATGTTTCTCTGACTTTCTTCTGGGTCTCCGTCTCACTAACATCTGAACCTGAATCCTGGAGGGTGAAGGATCAGGGACTGAAGCAAAAAATATACTATTTCATTTTCTTGCTCTTAGAGTATGGCGCTTGGGTGTTTACATATGTGGGAATTTCTCAAAGCATGGGTTTGGACACACACATATAATAATACTAACAGCAAAATTACTGCGTGTAGAATGTGGGGAGCCAAGACACTGTGATAAGACTGTATATGAATTATGCCATTTATTCCTCAGGAAAAAATACCCACTCTGAATAAGTTCTGCCAGCCCATATGACTTAGGGCATTGGTAACTTGCCCAGGGTTGTACAGTTGAGAAGCAGCAGAGACAGGATTTAGGCCTAGAACATTTGACACCAGAGCACAATACCCTTCACCGCTATTTTATCCCTTATTGCATTTGCTTTTGTATTTGTGCTCTTATTTGAATTCTCTTGACTGGGGAGAAACAAAAGTGACTTGTAAAATGAAATCAAACCTTAGGTATGGATGGATGGATATATAACTTACGAGCTTGAGAGATAGACACTGAGGATAATACATTTTGAAATGTTTATGGAGCCCAATAATATGGTAGTTCTTGTTTGAGTGGCAAATACTATACTGTTCCCTCCACCATCAGTAATGATAAGAACACAATTTCCTTAGAAGGAAGTATGTAATTACTATAAGGCTAGATAATACTTCTTTCTGAGGACTTAAGAGTCTGTGTGGTTGACATATGTTGTACTTGTAAATTTACTGCATTTTTTTCTCTGCATTTTGCAGACACATCAGTAAGATTGGCATAATGTATAGGTGCTGCTAATGCTATAATACAAAATTTCACTTTTTGGTCACTTTTCCTCATAGGATTTCTAAGACAGCATTGAATTTTTGGCACCCTCAGAGTGAAAGACAGTTACTTTTAAGAAACCTACTTTCTGTGCAATTCTGTGTGTGGATTTTTAAAACAAGATGCAAGTATGTGGTAGATTAGGAAATATCTAAGCAATTAGACTCTACCATTGATGGTGAAGATACTAGATTGTTGATTGGGAGGGAGGAGAAACAGCTTGCCCATTTTCAAATCATTTAGGGACTATTTCATATAATTTCTTTTCTTCATGGTGAGATTCCCTCCTGACAATAGCGAGCCAGTTAGGTTTGCCAGGGCAGAAAAATGTTCAGGAGTCACTGTACTAAGTCAGTATAGGAGAGGAACTGCTTCATTGAAGCTTAAAAGTAATTTTTCCATAAGCCTGCCCCTTAAAGAAAGAAAAAAGAAAGAGCATATTAGAAGGTTGTTACTTTTCTCTGTCTCTGAATAGAAATGCTTCCAAATGTGGAAAGAAATCTTAGTTTTAAAATTCCTTAGGAAGGAGCCCCAAAATTTCTATCTGTAGTCTTTTACCAACTCTAAGAATGCTTGAAATAGATTCTTCCTTATGTCTCACAAATTAAATTCCTCATTTGTGGCTCACCCATTTCAGTTATGCTATCTTGCATTTTCATCTAGCTGT
This sequence comes from Stenella coeruleoalba, assembly GCF_951394435.1. Taxonomy (NCBI): domain Eukaryota; kingdom Metazoa; phylum Chordata; class Mammalia; order Artiodactyla; family Delphinidae; genus Stenella; species Stenella coeruleoalba. The sequence continues at coordinate 17,491,122 of NC_137165.1, forward strand.
GTTGCTGGGCCTCTTTTTCTGACTCTTGGCTATTACTTATGTGTTTCTCTGATTCAAAAGATGCCTTACTTGTATATTTGTAGAAAATTCTGTTTTCTTCTAGTTGAAGTCCCAGTGCAGTTTGGAGTGTCAAGATCTGTCCCATGCCCAGCTGTATTCCTATTGTCTCTCTTATTGGGTTCATCACCTGGTCGTAGCACCAGATGAATCCCAGCCTTCTTTCCCTTTCTCCTTTCCTTTTCCTTCCCTTCCTTAGTACTGCCCATGTGTGTTAGACCCCCATGATTTTATCCTGGAACTAATCTTATTTTTAACTTAGGTAAGTCAGATTCTAACTTCCAATGTGCAAAAGATAAGTTTCCCTCTCCTGCACATAGGATGCTTTTAATTTTTTAAATATTTTAACATGTCTTTAAGCTTGAAAGTTTTATTACATTTTTAATACTTCCCTTAAATACAAAAAACAACGCCATTAAACTTTACTTATTAAAATGCAAAGCCTAGTGTCTTCTAGCTTTTTGAAGAGCTTTTGTCCATTATATAATCTGTAAAGTAGCCAAGAGTTCCTCAGAAGCAGGACATCATTTAGATTTAAAACAATCATGGCTTGTGTGCAAAATAATGATGTGACATAACCATTCATAGGGAGGCAACCACAGTTTTACTTTATGTGGTGACAGAACTGTTGGATACCTCCAATATTACATTTGCCATAAAGACTTTACCAAGGTACCCTAGAACAAAAAAAGGTTAAGTCATTTTGATTCTACCAAGTAGATTAAGTTGGTATGACTAGAAAGCCAGTGACACAGTTATGAGCATAGACCTTTTATTTTTTCCCAGATGTTTGACAGTGTAAACATACATAAAATACATATTAAAGTTGAGATGCTTTATATTTTGTGCAGTAAATTGAAGCCTTAAAAAGAAAACATTTCATTTAAAAAAAAGAAACTCATTAGTTTTACTTCATTAAGACAGTAAAGTAGCAGCAAGTACCGAGACATTGTGCACTTCTTCATTAAGACGAGTTGCTTCATTCACATCAGAGTCGGAAATGTGAGACTGGCTTTCTTGAATACATAATATAGCTTGAGTCACTGGTTAGATAGGGGCATATCTTCCCAACTATACATCAGGGAGGAGTTCTTTCATTAATTTCAGAAAATGCAGACCCTTAGCCAGCCAGCATGACCACAGCATTGAGCATTAAGAGAAACGAAGCATTTACTTTCCAAGCACTTGCCACAGAAGAAGGTAAGCGAGTCTTTACATTTGTGGTTGTCTCTTCCCTCCGTAAGTTAAGGGTTGTGCTTTGTTGAGGCATTTCAGAGAAATTATTTGGCATGCCACTAGTGATACTTAGGGTCATGGGTGTTGGGGATGGTTTTGTTGAGCTAGTGAGGCTTGTGTTTGTAACCATTCCATCTTGGAGGTGAATAGTTAGAGTTGCAGCTGCTGCTTCATGTGAATTGATCGTTTCTGTGGATGTATCTTCTGGATAAGGCACAAAAGCCTTGTCAGTGCTAGTAAAGGTGGTGTCTTTGCTTAGAGTGGCACCAAACGTTGTTTCCTTTGTTCGATATTGTTTGGGTATTTTGGTCACTTTGGATTGAGTTACCATACTCAGAGAGTTAATGGTGTCCACTGTCTGCATCCCGCTTACAGTGAACAAGCTTGAGGTAAATCCAGAAGGTGTGGGATATGTGTTATGTTCCTTCAAAGGTGATATCTGGCTAGAACAGGGAGTCCCTATTACATGGGCTTTTGTTTCCATCATCCACTTAAGTAAGTAAGTAATGTTTTGTTTATGGTCACATGACCACCTGTTATTGTAAAGGGTTATCTCTTGCAACTGAAAGAGCTGGTCAAAAGCTTGATCTGGAATGAATGTGAACTTATTGTTGTGCAGGTAAAGATGTGTGAGATTTGTCAGGTTTATTAATGTTCCTGGAAGGATTTGTGTCAAGGAATTGTTAGACAGGTCCACAGTATGCAGTTTGGAGGGCATGTTGGTTGGAACTGTCCAGAGTTTGTTACTACTGAGGTTGAGAACCTCAAGACTTCTCAGTGTATTTTTAATGAGAACAACCTTTTCCAGCATATTCTTAGAAACATCCAGATATTTAAGGTTCCATTGATAAGCAGTATCAGATTTTTCAAGCAGTTTAATGTTGTTGTTAGCAGCAGACATGTTCCAGAGGGACCGAGGTAACTGAGCAGGCAAGCTTTCAAGCCTGTTGTTTGAAATGTCCAGGGTCCTCAGATTGGTGTACTGGGTTAACTGGTTATGCAGATCAGTAAAGTGGTTATAAGACAGATTTAAATGGATAATATTCTCTTGCAGTCCAGATGGTAATGTAGTCAAGTTTCTGCCTGAACAGTCCACATGCCTGTGCCTCTCGGTGCATATACATTGGAGAGGGCAAATGCATAAAATACCAGGTGTGAGAAACAGAAGGATGAACAGGCTGGGAGACATTTTCAATATCTGATATTCCATCAAAGCCTGGAAACAAACAGATACACCCTTCTTTTAATATGCAAATACAATTAGGCATCTGCATGGGTCAGTTAGCATTAGGCAAAATTTTCAATAAACCTCGTTGTTGTTGAGCTCTTTTATAATTGTTCCAGTGATTAAACTAACAAAGCTCCCCTTCATTTATAGTCCAAATGCTTAATCCTTCAATTGGGGCTATGTGATAGAGACTCTCTCCCCCTACTGTCTTCTGCATTTTCTCATTTATTTTCTCCCTTCTTTTACCATAGTCTTTCTTATTTATCTTCCCAGAATGTTGATATTATAAAATGGCATTCTCGGCAAATAAAGAGTCGGAATCTTAAGCTATTACTATTTCTGATAATATTCTTCCTTACTCAGATGGGAAAAAAATGGCTGTCGTGTCTGTTTTGGTTGTTTATTTTTATTTTTGGTTTTTTTCAGATCTCTGCAGTAATAAAATAGTCAATGTGTATGTAGGATGAGATTTTATTTAGATATTAAGACAATACTTTGAAATGCATCTTTGTCTTTTCAGGATAAATATATCCTTGCAAAACATTTTAAGGCACTTGAAAAATCTGACCAACACCATACCTTTAAATCTCACATTTTATAAAGTGATTTCTTTTCAGTGCCGATTCTAAAGGAAAACAATGTGTATATTTACAAAGTGAATGAATATTAGAAAGAAATCCCTCAACTGACACTGCAGCAAATTTCTGGTGCATGCACTTGCTATTGAATATATATTCAATCCTAACGTTGACTTTCTCTTAAGAAAAGGAAAAAGAAAAAAATTCCGAAGTCGATTTTTTACTGATTTAAATAACAGCTTACCATAGTGTTGTCTTCTACATCAGCATCTCATTTTCTCCGGGAAACTTAAGCTTAAAGGTCGCCTTGTTCTGGAAAGTAGGAACCGCTTCTGGCTGTGGGCTGTGCTTGCCTGCTCAGCTGCATTGTGTTGCTGTGAGCTGAAGCTCTGCAACCACCTGATCAGTACCACATAGGAGGACTGCAGAGCTGTCATTGGTGCTGACTCAAATTTATTGCAAGAGGTGCACACGCAACAGAATGGACCAAAAGAAATTTTTTTTTAATTTAGTGTTGAATGTACCCATATATCTCAGATTTGCTGTAGGATGGAAAACCTCGTGCACATTAGACCTGGCCTTTACCCATTTCTGTGTATTTGAGCTTAGGCTCCACATTTTAACATTCACCTCGTGAAGAATCTGTGGTTCTTTTTATTGCGCCTACTGTTCATTCATTTTATACATTGAAAAATGTTGAAAATGACTTTGACCTTCCTTGTGGATGGTTTTCTAAGATATTAGTTTAACTATTTTTTAACTCTGCCTTTTTATTTTTTCTAAAATGGTACAATTGTCTTATCACTTTTTAAAATAACATATGACAATCTGTTTGGTTTTTTTATGTACCCCCCCCCCACCAAAGATGGTGATTATTATATACAATCAGGTTTTCACATTTATCAACCACCTAACTGTTCATCTTTTGGAGAAGTACATAAGTACTTAAATATGATTATTTTGTTTTTATCTTTCTGATACAAAGGATTGTTTGACCCAGGCTATGCACAAACGAGGCTGCATTTTTTAATGAGCATCTAATTCTTTTAATTATCAGTTCATGTAGTAAAGTAAATGTATTTTATTTGATGTCTTTTGGGTTAAGGATTTTTTTCTTCATGAAATTACTTTGGTCAGTGGATATGAATATTGTTGTCTCCAGAGACATCTTTGGTACTATATGAATGACCATTTATTTGATTTTATGTTTTAAAAATAATAGCATAGCAGCTTCCCTGGTGGCGCAGTGGTTGAGAGTCCGCCTGCCAATGCAGGGTACACGGGTTTGTGACCCGGCCCGGGAAGATCCCACATGCCGCGGAGCGGCTGGGCCCGTGAGCCATGGCCGCTGAGCCTGCGCGTTGGAAGCCTGTGCTCCGCAACGGGAGAGGCCGCAATAGTGAGAGGCCCGCGTACCGCAAAAAAAAATAATAATAATAATAATAGCATAAATTTTAGTTGATTTCTTCAGAACGTTTCACATTTTATCTTACTGAGAAAACAATTTACATTGTTTTTAAATTACATGAAATAATGTAAAAGGGAAAACTTTCATTAGGGGCTTTATAAAATAAGACCAGATTTATGACAACTTCTGCTCCACTCTTTTTTTTTTTTTGAGGTACGCAGCCTTCTCACTGTCGTGGCCTCTCCCTTTTGGATTTATTTCCATCTGATGGGTAATAGTATCTCAGTTCAATTTTAAATACATCTTGCTTATTATAAGAAAAGTTGTATGCTTTATATATGTTTTTAAGGATCATTTAAATTTTTCTTCTGTGACTATCTTTTATATGTTTTGCATGTTTTTTTCTAGTGTGTTGTGGGTATCCCCCCCGCCACAGTCTGTATTTAAGTTTTTTAAACTTTAGGGATATTAGCCCTTTGTCTTAACTTAAGTTGCACATTTTCCCCCCAGTTTGTCCTTTGTCTTTTGACAAAGGTATGTTTTTTTCTTTTTTAATAGTGTTTGTTTTACATTTAAAAGTTTTATGTAATTGGACTTCCTTTTTTTTTTAAATTAATGCTTCTGGATTTTGAGTCTCAACTAGGAAGGTTTATCCCACTTTCAGATTATAAAGGAATGCACTCATATTTCTTCTATTTTTTATATAATTTCATGTTTTATATTTATATCTCTGATTTATTTGGTGTTTATTCTAATGTAGTATGAATCCAGTTTCATCTTTTTCAAGTGCCTATCCAGTTGTCCCAATACTGATTTGAGATTTGAGTCTGTTTCTGGACTTTCCATTCTGTACCATTGATCTGTCTAATCATGTACTAATATCGCAGTGTTTTACTTATAGGTGCCCATATATTTTGCTACTTCACTTTTTGTTCAGAACTAGGTAATAACAACAATTAGAGTCACTCTCATCTAATTCATTGTGTTGCCCACCACCAACACCAAATGGAATACATGTGTGATAAATGTATGTTGCAATGTGTGAGGTAGGTGCTCTTTGGTCCTATGTTAGTGAAAAGAATGCTGAACCAGGAGTCGGGTAACAAACTCAGCTTTCACTACCACTTCTAAGCAAGTCACTTACTCTCTCTGGGCCTGTTTTCTCAGCATTTAACAAATAAAAGGAGCTGAACTAGATGGTCTTGAGGGTTGTTCTGAATCTGGTTAATGGGATCTGGTAAGAGCACCACTGCTGTGTAGTATGTAGTTCAGTCTACCTTTTATTCCCCTGTGCTTTGTCCTTTTGCCGTAGTCATGAAATAAACTTTCTCTTCTGAATTCTGCTTCTTTAGTCTTTTCTGTAGGTTTTTCTTTGTTCCAGCGTTTTCTTTTCTCCTGTGTTTCTTTAGCTTGCGTTTCTTTCTGCTGATTAGGCAAAGGATTGCCACTGTTTGGCTGCTCAGCTTCCACTGACCTCAGTGGGGAAAATTGCATTCAGTAAATAGGAATTACTTTCCCCCTGGCAGAGAATTTCTTAAAAAACAAAAAGCAGCTGCTGACAGGAGTCTGTTCTTCCGTTGTACAAAGAACAGAAGGAGAAAAGCTGCCTCTGTAGTGTTTGAAGAAATCAGACACGACTATGACCAGGTCATCAGCTCTTTGATTTGTCTATGAGGGTTGGTATTTCCCAATACTGCTCCTTCAAGAGGTCAGGAAAAGAAAGTGATGAAAAAGAAGAGCAAAAGTATGGAAAGAGCCCGTTAGGTAACAACCCTATATGTAAAGCAAGAAAGGTTATGGTGATTTAAGGCATGTCAAAGTCTTGACCAAATATAAAAACTTTATACTTTATTTACCCTAACTAGAATACTTAAAATTCAAACGAATAAGCAGAAATTCTTAACCTCCTAATTGCTGCTAAATAAATTAACCTCAAAAATGGTAAGTTTGAAAAATACATGAAAGAACTTTTTAATGTGGAAGACAGAGGAAAACCAGTGTAATATGACAATAAACATCATGCTTATTCAAGAAAAATAAGAAGTGCAAAGGAAGTGTGTCTGCAGATAAAAAGTTGTTTAAGAGTCAGTAAGGTACTCTTTAAAGGATTTAAAGAGAAACATTGTATATAAAATTTCGGTGTCCAAAAGCCTGCTAGTTTTTATTAAGGTGGAGCTTTATTGGTTTCTTGAACACCAGTGCTGCCAGTAAATACCATATTTTATTCTGAAAAATCCCAGAGCTATGAGAGGTTCTCCAAGGGTAGGTTACCACTATGGCCTCCGTCTTTCATTCTAAGTGACTGTCCCCCGAGTTCGGTTGGGGTAAGGCGGGAGAATGTGCGCTTTTGGGCAGAGGAGCACTTCTGCAGGCATGGGCTGGCATCTCCACAAGGATCAGCCAGTGGACTCTCTCCGTCTTAACTTTGACAAAGATTGGGCCCGCCCCTACTCTGATAACTCAGATTTATCACTTGTCAGGTAATGAATAAAAGATGAAATTCTGTGTAAGAAAGGTAGTTAAGAGTTTTTTAAAGTTGAGAACCATCTGTATTTTGATACAATCCTTTTTTTCTGCAAAAAGTCATCCGAATTTGGAATGAAGCCATAGAGGTTTGGTGTGTTTTTTGGGGTTTTTTTTTTTGTTTTTCTTTTATAAGATTTCATTTTTGGGGGGTGCTTGAGGCATATAAAGAAACTTTGGGAATTCCCTGGCAGTCCAATGGTTAGGACTCCACACTTTCACTGCTGAGGGCCCGGGTTCAGTCCCTGGTCATGGAACTAAGATTCCGCAAGCTGTGCAGCACAGCCAAAAAAAAAGAAGAAGAAACTTTTTAAAGTGGTTAGTTCTAAAACTTGTGTTCCCCCAACAAGATAAGAAAAATGTCTACGTTTTATGGTGTGTGCTCGTATTTTTTTCAGAGTAAATGTCCCCAACTCAGCCCCTCAATTTGATGCTTTAATATGTTTGTCTGACAGTTTCCAATGAGAGCTAAAAGGAAATTTATTCTCAAATAGACATGCATTTTAATCTCTCATCCCTACACACTTGGAATATTTATTTAATACCCGAGGTATTAATTTAAAACTTACAGTTTTGTTTAAAACTTGGAGTATATATTTAAATTCTCTCACACACACACTCCCTCAAACTTTGAAATGGAAAAATAAAATTTTATTTATTCAAGGTAACTTTATACACAGCTTTTCAGGGAAAAAAATATCTATTGGGTAATAATAAGCATATGTAGATTGCTTGTTTCCAAAATGGCTAAGTTATTGATACACATACCATCCACATATGTAAAATGTACTGTACATTAAAGTTAGGGCCTATAGCCAGTAAATAGACCACTGTTATATAATTTTTTTTTTTAAAGTTCCACCTATGCACATAGGCTTTGAGCAGATTTCAGGTAGTTCCTGAATAAAAATCAAAAGTGGCTACCAATTGCCATTTAATGTATTTCATCACATGAAGAAAAACAAAAGATTGGAGTCCTTTGAGAAGAATAGAAAATCAGCTAAAAAGCAGGTAGTAGTTATAACAGTTCTGCAGGTGGGGGTGGCAGGGATTCATTGAGATTTTGATCAAAGTCAGGAGGACTAGGGAACTGCTGACACTGGATCTCCTGGTTTTTCATAAAATCTCCTGGAGGCAGGGTCAAGTTAACTGAGTCAGGGGGAGGTGGAAATGACTGTTTGAACTCAGAATCATGATCTTCACAGACGTGATTGGGGCAGTCCAGAGGTGGTGGGAGATTGGTGGAATCATTTGGAAGAGGAGATACAGTTGTCACTGTGGGTCTGTCAGATTGGTTACTCGCCTGTCCTTCCAAATCAAGAGGGGGAGGAGGCGGTGGAGGCGGATCTGCATCATCTGAAGAGGAAACAGCAGTGCCAATTGTTGATCCGTCAGCACTGTCTTCTGATGTGCCATTTGCTTGATCTTTTATTTTCTCTGTTTTGGGAGTGTTAGAATCTTCAATGTTTTCGTTTGATTCAAACAACTTAATTTCTAAGTCATCTGCTAAAAGTGTGCTTTTGCTTGGTTTCCAGGCCCTAAGTGAAACAATTGATGTACGTTTTGGAAACACTTCATTTTCTCTAATGTTATCCAGATATACGTCAGGGGTTTCACCATCAGCAAATGGAGACCTACCTGCCCAATTTTGATCATGTAACACTGGTTTTCGCAAGCATTTCCACAATACAATCATGATTATAGCTACCACCATAGCAGTCAGAACTAAACCAATTAATATGGCCACTGTTGAATTAGAATTGGTTTTCTGTGGGCTCTTGTTTCTAGTGGTAGTTTCTAGGTTGAATCCTGGTGTACTCCTAGGTGAACTTCTGACAGTTGGTGTTGGTTGTATGGATAGATTATGAGCAGTTGGTGGTATTGATTTTCTAGAGGAGGTGTGGATAGATGATGGTTGTTGAGTGGGAGTACAGACAGATGCTGGTGGTTGTCTGGTAGAAGAATGGGCAGGTGTTGATCGTTGTCTGGCAGAGGTGAACACAGGTAGTGCTGTCCCTTGGGAGGAGGTGTTGGCCATTGGTATTGGTTGTCTGGTGACATTATAGGCAAGTGGTTGTCCAGCAGAAGTATGTGCTGCTGGTTTCCCAGAGGACACATTGACATCTGGTGTTGGTTGTCCAGCAGCAACTTCGGCAGTTGTTATTGGTTGTCCAGAAGAAAGGTTGTTGAATTGTGTTGGTTGACCCAAAGGATTCTCTGTTGTGCTTTGAGAATTAGCTGAGACGTATGACCTTGATGTTCTAAATATAGGAGACTGTGGTTGCTTCTCTGTTGTAGCTGCTTCTGTCTCTGAGAAACAAGTATCGTTCAGATGTCCACAAAACAAAATTATGGTGAAATATTTGGGATCCATTTCAGAATGTTTCCTCTTTACCAGTAGTTTTATAATAAAAGAAAGAAGGACAATTAGGTATCATTTACTATCTGGCATAAAGTAGGTAGGTATTTGATAAGTACTTATCTTTCCTAATTTAGACTTGATACACTATGGGCTAATGTGACCAACTCTTAAATATACTCTAATTTATCATATAACATTTGGAATTCATAGGCAGTGATCTCTCTGCTTTCATAAGATCTGTACTTGGCCCTGCTGCCCCTGTAGGTTTATTACATTACAGTCCTTCGTTTCACAGTCATACGTCTCAAATGCATAGGCTCTATATGCTGGTACCATGTGCATGCTACTTTTTCCTCTGTTTACTGCTAGAAATACTTTGATCCTGCTGCCTCGAAGGACACCAGTAACCGTCTATTACCTAATCCAGTGGTCTTTTCTTTCTCTTTTTTTCCTCTCTTGATCACATTTGACACTGTTGATTACTCCTTCACTGCTATTCGAGTAGCTCTTCGTAGTCATCTTTCTTTCATGCTCATCTCACTAGCTCCTGTCTTTCTCTTGCGTCCTAAATATGGTACCTGATAACTTGATATGTACTCTGTCCTCACTCTTAACTACTTTTCTTAATCCTGAATCTGTAAGGTTTCAGCTCTTACCTTTATGCTCTAACTCCCAAACCTGTATATCCAGCCTAAATTTCCTTAATTCTTGTTCCATTTGTGTGACTTCTTGGTGGACATTTCCATTATATATATCACTATCAGCAAATTGAACATATTAAAAACAGAATTCATCTTCATCTCGATAGTGACTCCCGTCCTAAATTCTCTATTTTTGTTAATGGTACTACCTTTGTGAGTTTCTCACGCACAGAACCTATTGTATTAAATAATCTTTGCAGCAGCATCAGTGTCCAGCACAGTGTCTTTATATTAGGACCTCATATTTTTAAAGGATTCGATTCAACTCATCGTCCTAGGCTCAGAATCCTCAAGTGCTCTGTGAATCTGGCTGAGTAAGCAGTCTTGCTGCTGCCTTCACTTATTAATTGATGAACACCACCATTGTGTCAGGCCCTGTTCTGGTTTAGGAGATACCCCCCCAATTTTTTTTTAAGTTTCTATTGGTAGAAACAATAAATAAATAAATATAATTTGATAAGTTTTCTCACAAAGGTTTGCAGAAGATGCACAGAGGAACTAAGCTAGCCTGGGAGGGCTTCAGGGAAGGTTTCTCAGAGAAGTAAAACTTGAACTGAATCTTGAAAGGTCTGTAAGAATTAATTAAGCAAATAAAATATTCCAGCCAGGGGAACAACATAAAGGACCTAAGAAAAGAAGGCACGTCTATAAGTTTGTGGGATGTGGCAGATGCTAAAACTTGAAAAGTTTTAAGTTCCAGTTCTACTTCTACCACCTAACTACCTATCTAACCATGAGAACTAGTCACTTAATCTCTCCTGTTTTCAAATGCCTTATCTGTCAAGTGAGGATGCTTTTCAGCTCCGTGTGTAATATACTTGTTTTGCACATCATTAAACACAATGGTAACTATTTGGTTATTTCTTAACATTAGGGAAAGGAAAATCTCAGGGTTTTAGATCCTGGTCTGTATGATTTGAAACTATAGTTTTTCTCTGATTTTTAGGCAATCTGAGAGAGATTTGATGGTCTGTGCAGGATACAGTAATAGAAGAAGAACTCCCTCAAGTTTTGCAAATAGATTTTTCAGTATATTTGAGTAGTTTTCATTGCTTACTCCTCTGCCACTTGGTACACAGTAGAAAAAAAGACGTAATTTTTTTCCTGTACAGTCTCTTTATTTTCTCTGTAATACTTAAAGCCTAAATTTTAAAATATTTCTCCTTTAAACCCCCTGCACACTGCTGATGAATTAGTCTTCTTACAAGCATGTATGATCAGGTTACTGTTCCCTTGCTTGAGAGTTCCCCATTGCTGTCAAGATAAAAATTCTAAACTGAATTTTCTTCCACCTGGCTCAAGATTACCAGTCCAGATTCATATCTCATGACTGAAACTTCTCATTCCTTATCTTACATACTCCCTAAACACACACTTTTTTTTTTTTTTTTACTAAACAGACACTTTTCATTATGCTGTTTTTCACCCTCTGAGAGTGTGTTCTTTCTTCCAAACCCAGCCTCTTCTTCCCCCTCTGGCTGCCTAACTGAACCTGTCCTCGTCTGTCAGACCTCAGCTTAAATTCCCTTCTTAGACCAAATTCTCTGTGACTGACCACAGCCCAAAGAGCTCAGCCATTCCCTGAATCCCCGAAGTTCTTGTTATCTTTATAGTTCCTTAGATAATTCTTCATGTATGTACCTCACTCACACTTCTTTTCTCTTAAATAATTGTGTTTTTTAAATTACTTTTCACATTTTCTTTTTATTATCCCCACCCCCTCAAACAAGATTTTAAAGAACCTTGAAGAAGGCAGAAAGAAACAAAGAAAATTCCTTATCTAGAACATCCTATGTGTTGCACCGTCTCAGGTGTTTTCCATACTTCATTTCATTTAACCTTTAAATAACTCTGAGAAAGATGGAGTAATCCTTGATTTGTAGATAAAGAGAGAAATTCAAATGCTTTAAGCAATTTGCTGAATGTTATGTCATTATTAGTGGCAGACTGGGAATTTATACCCAGGACCATCTGATTCCAAAGCATATGCTCTATTCTGCCACCCCCAAGCTGCCTCATGTCTTTATATTTTGATTCCTTTACAGCAGAGTGCTGCTGTATATGTCAGCAGCTCAGTAAACGCTTAACCTATATTGGGCTTCTTGGTTCTTTTCCATGTCAGTTTTTCAGTTTATTAATACTTCTACCAGAATGTAAGCAGAGAAGGTAAAATCTGAGTTATTAAATTATGCTTTATATCAACTTTGCAAAAGGTTTAATAAGGAAAAAAATTGAAACTTTCGGCATAAATATGGGAATTTAAATCATCTCTAGTTGGTTATCATCCATGCAGTTCCTACCTCCTATTCTTACAGATTACCCCTTCCCCCAAAAAAGGCCTCATTGGAAAGTGTTATTCTTTAGAGTTTCACTTTAGTTTTCAAAAAATGCCTTCCAAAGCAACAGAAAACATAGGCCATGAATTGTCTTCGCCAAAAAAGTGTTTCTTCTTTTGTGACTTTTCTTAAATTTTTTTTAAAACCCACACAGTTCCTTTTTTCAGTTAGCTGAAAAAGGCATTAAAGAAGGAAAGAACCCAAATAGGAATATAATTATCAGACCAGTTTAGTCTGTAAGATCAATTTTGATAGGTTCATAGCCTCTTTTGTCAATAGGAACGTCGTAGACCTTCAGTGTATGAGATTTGCCACTTGTCATTTAAGGGTTACAGCAATATTAAAACCAAATTCTATTTTTTACCTATCCTACTCCTTTCTCCAACTCCTCAGTTAGCTGTCTAACCTCCTAGGGTCTGCTACGTCAGAATACTAGAATGTCTTAGAATTCTACTACAGCAATTCAGAATAGTCCAGAAAAAAGGAACAGGATTTTAAAAAAGAATAAATAGGGGGTATAATAGTGAAGAAACTGGCTTTTTTTTCTAGTTCAGAGACAGTGAGGCCAGTGTTATTACCAATGCAGAAAGTTATTTAACATATGTATTTTAAATATATATATAAGCCATGTATACCTGAAATACCAACATTGCTTCTGCAGGGAAAGAGGATAGAAAGAAAGAACCATATGGGGCAAGGGAGTAAAAAGGAGGAGAAAATATTGGATTAAATGAAATGAAAAAGGAATACAAAGAAATACAAAATAACACAAAGGAGAAAAATAAAGCAAAACTTAGAGTAAGCAGCAAATACATGGAAAAGGGGAAGGTAAATGGATTAGAGAAGGTATTGAAGAAAAGTTAATAAAAAAGCTGAAGAATAAATAGTGATTATGCATTTAGCAAGAAGTTAGGGTAGAAGGTTAAAGTGAACAAAATTAGATGTTGGGGGAGAAGATTGAAGTAGAAGAAAGAAGGAACCACAAAATGCTGCTCTCCGTCTTTGCGGATACAGGGAACCAGCAAAGAGGAACGATCTTCCCAAAATGGAGGACAGGACTTAAATCACCCACCTTCTCAAACTCACTTACCTTTCATTTCAGGCTCTCCTATCTGTTCTAAGTATCCTTAAGATTCCCCACCTCCCTTTTTTTCCTGGCACTACCCAGAAGCATACTTGTTGATTACTCTAAATAACCTATGCACAATCTATATAGCATTTTTCTAGAAATCCCTTAGTCTGCTGCTCAGGGAAACCCTGAATTTGTCTACTTTTACACGGCAGTATTTTGCTCATTATTTTAGTTTTGGACTTTGAGGTTTAAGTCTGTGATTTTGGTCTAGAACATTTTTTAAAAAGAAGAAAAAAATCAGCTGTTTTAACTAAGCATTTTAAAGGCAGTTATAGTGAAGTAGGAGTCCCCATATATTAGACATGTTCTCATAGATATAATGCATAAGTACATAAAGGATTTAGCATTTAAAATTGATGCTAAGTTGGATATGATAAGAGAGATGTCGTCGTCTTTTAAGGGGAATCAAGGAGATTTGGATAGCATATCCTAGACAAGGCAAGTGTAGGTAGCAGTATCAAAAATATCATTTGAATTTCGGTTACTTTGATATAATGTTATAATATAATAGATTAAAATATAGTGTACCTAAATTTTATTGTATCTCCAACTAGTAATGTTATGAAACCAGAAAAGGAAGAACACAGCAGTTCCATATCTTGAGGAAAGGCAGAAAGGGAAATTAACTTTGAACTATGATAGGAATTATTTGATGATTATTTTTTATCAATAGTAATAGCTACCATTTACTGAGTACATGCCAAATGTTCAGCACCATCCTATTTTAATGAGCAAGGTGATGTTATCATCATCTTACAGATAAAGCTGAGGCACAGAGAAGTTGGGTAACTTGCCAAAGTGTCACAGCTCTAAACAGTGGCACTGATACAGAAACCAGTCAGTCCTGTACTAGAGCTCTTTCCTTCTGTTACATTCGTAGTAAAATTATGCAATAGGAATGCTTTATGAGGGGAGGAGATGTGAGCTCTCTGGGAACAGATATGTTAGTAACTTTTGGAGTTAGTCTTGTATAAAAGGTTGGACAAGAACTACCAGGAAACCATTTTAGTCCTGTGACTATGAAAACAGCTGTGGGAGTTTTGAATGGTTAGCCTATAAGCTGTCATATTTAAGGTGATTTTTAAAGATTGGACATTGATAGGCATCAGATTTATATTTAACAATTTCAGACTTATTCAGAATTCATAATTTCCTTCTGAGTAGAATTATATAGGCATTAGTTGAAAAACACAAGCACTATTAAACTCTACATTTGAGACTGACCCTTTAAAAATATATAGACAGGACGTCCCTGGTGCAGTGGTTAAGAATCCGCCTGCCAGTGCAGGGGACACGGGTTTGAGCCCTGGTCCGGGAAGATGCCACATGCTGCGGAGCAGCTAAGCCCGTGCGCCACAACTACTGAGCCTGCACTCTAGAGCCTGTGAGCCACAAATACTGAGCCCACATGCCACAAATACTGAGACTGCATGTCACAACTACTGAAGCCCACATGCCTAGAGCCTGTGCTCCGCAACAAGAGAAGCCACCGCAATGAGAAGTCTGAGCACTGCAACGAAGAGTAGCCCCTGCTCGCCACAACTAGAGAAAGCCTGCACGCAGCAACAAAGACCCAATGCAGCCAAAAATTAATTAATTAATTAATTATTTTTAAAATATATCTCTATATATAGACAAGTCTTGCCAAAAAAAAGAGATACAAATCTTTATTTTTTTAACTTCTGTAATAGTTACTTAGAAGAAATCCAAAGTGGACTTATATGAGGGAAAGTCGTAAGTATTTAATGAAATGTTGAAATAGGATATCACCACCCACTTTATAACTGTTATATTACAAGTCTATGTAAACTCTTTGCAGTTTTTATTTTGGAGGATATTCACTTTGTAATTGTCCAGCTTACTTACAGAATAAGCATCTTTTCTCCATATTAACAACTTTCTATTCTGTGGGTATTTTTTTCTATATCTATTTTACACTGTTTACCAAAGACTCAGATTATAATACATGACATAAATATGTAGATGATATGAGTATATATATACACATTTTATCATAGCAGTTTTCTCTTAGTTGTAAAAATGAAGGATAATATTTTCATGTCATCATTATTACTTAAATTTAAAATTCTATTTGTGTGAAAAATAAAGCATATATGATGATAATTGAATATCTCATCTAATCACCTTTGGGTTTTTTTTTTTTAATTAGGCGAAGGTGACCATTCTTACCATGGAAACTAAAGGGGTTTAAAAAGTAAAAATAATTTAGGTCTGTGGATTATGCTTATATACAGGAGAATTTTATAGACAGCAAATCAGAACTTTTAGCAATTGGTATTTTGGGGTTGTAAATTCAGTCATATCCCCATGAATTCTAGTTTTATTTCCAACCCTTAGCGTTTTCTGTCGTGGCTATAGATTTATTTCTTTTAATTACAGAGCTAAGGTCAACAAACATAGTGAATCAATAAACTTTAAAGGGTTTAACATTATAGAAACCTAGGTGAAAATTTTTTTTTCAACACTGAATTTTTAAAATTCCATGCAACAAAACCACAATACCTGTTATAGACATCTTTAGACTCTCAGACTTTAAGTTTAAAATAATAATGAAATTTTAGTTTTAAAAATAAATTCTGTATAAAGCAAAGATCAAACCAGATTACCAGTGTGAAAATTGTCTTACCTCAGCTGTTAACTTGTTTTGCAGAATGCTGAATTCTTGTTCTAACTGGACATTTTGGTCATTTGGCTAAGAAAGCAAAAGGGGTGGTTCAGTTCAGATTAAAAATGGTCCTTTAGCAAACTGAAATGGTTTCTGTAGAAAAAGAGGAAGTTTATCAATAGTTGGTTCCGGAAGTGCAGTAAGCCACAAAATGACTAAGAAATGTACTACTTTAACAGAATTTATTTTGAAACAATTTGGAGCTACATGATTTGAGTGCTTTTAATTAACATTTAGAGGTAAACATTTGAGACTCTCTAGTAATGTGATTATATAATTTAAAATAGAACCTTGGAGAGAAAATTATATGTTGTAAGGAAAAACTGCCAGTCAGGTTATTACCCATAGTGAGATTTCTTTTCATAACAAGTGAATGATGTATCCTGTTTTCTTGTATGACCTTAGGCAAGTCGCTGCACTTCTGAGTCACCATTTCCTCCTCCAGAGGAGTATTTCTATTATTGAGTTTTGTGAGGATTAAGTAAGATAACATAACATGTGTAAATGCCTTACACACAGTAGATACCCAGTAAATGTTAATGTTATTTCCTCATACATAATTTAGGCTAAGCCCAGGTAAAAGTGTGATTAATTTTTGACCAAATACTTTCCTAAATGATTTTTGAGTTCAAGTCCACAGCTCTTTGGTTACCGACAAAGTAAGTGTCGGTGCAAAGTAAAATAAATTGGGAATCATTTTTTAAATAAGTTAACTAATAAGCAAAGTATGTTGAGAAGAGTATGAGTCAGTCTGAATACAGATTTCTTTGGGCATGTCACCTTCTAGCCTCTTTCCTCATCTGAAAAATGGAGATCATAATTCTTAATTTATAAATGTATTATGGAATTAGATAAGTGTAAAGTGCCTAGCATAGCACCTATTATAGTAGATACAGTAAGCATTAAACCATGCCCCGCTTTCCCCTGGTCACTGCAGAGGAACACAGATTGTTAAGACCTCGTTCTTAACTTCAAGGCACTTAAAACTTGGTACAAAAAGAATAATTTTTTTTAAATATGCTATAAACTTATTTTATGTAATATAATTTGCTATATATATAGTATACAATATGCTATAAACTTTTTAAATATGGTATAAACTTTTGTTTCACTATTTTTAAATCCCTGGATTAATAAGCATGTGGACCATAGCACCCCAAGGGTAGAAAACAAAAGTGTCTTAGTTCAAAGATAACTTTTAAATTTTGAATTCAAAACATATCTTAACCTATCATCTTTAAACACTGGTCAAGTTGGGAAAGGAGCCACTTTTCATGAGCTACCATTGGATACTGTCAATCTGAGTATCTGTGTTTAATAGCCAAGATAGTGAGTGATGAATTTTAAATATTCCTGCAATAGCTTTCTGTTTTGTGAGAAAATGTATGTTGAATAGGAAAGTAGTTGTCTAGTTAATTTCTTTTTAAAAAGGCACTAATTTGTTTCAGTTTACTGACAAGTATTTATATATGACACTTGATTCAAGGACTGCTTTGTGTTGTCACTGTTTGTTCTAGTACACAATCTCAGATTTTTTATTTGCACAGAATGGGAGCTCTGCCCAACCAGTGTCCTTTCAAGTCTGATCCTTTTTACCCCTCAAAAGATAACCTGATGTACCACAATCGGCATGAGTATTCTCTTGCTTTCCTTTTTCCTTTGTTGATGTTTACCTTTTTCTGAAATAATGTGGTTATGATTTGTTATTTAGGAAATGGATTTTTTATAAATTGGTAATAAATTGATAATAAAATTGATGCTTTTTTCCCCCCTCTCATTTTAAGAGGTAACCTTAAAAAAAATGTAACCTAGATCTTTGGAGCTGTGGAAATTTTAAGAATTGAATTTGATGACCAAGAGCAGTGACCTAGGGAATTATGCAAAAATTATCAATGCCTGGAGCTCGAGCTCACCCCATTCTAATTAAATCAGAAGGAAGGGGTGTGACTTAGGCACTGGTGAGTTAAATTCTTCAGGTGATTCTGATTTGCAGTCGGGATGAGAATCACTAACCTAGAAGGGAGGGTAAGATGGTGGTAATACTTGGAAAAAATATATAAAATCTTTTCTTAAATGTCTAGCATATTGCCCAAAATAAATGCTCAGTAAGGGATGAGATTTTTTAAATGTGGTCTGATCTTTAATTAAGTATGCCCTGTGTCAGTTTCAATGGACATTTGGAAAGTCTCTCAAAACAATTTTTGTAATATATTGAATTGATGACGGAAGTCTTGACCTAAATGTAAGTCATTATTTTACTTGAACCCAGTTTCTTTAAAGGTTAAAGAATTACCTGAAGTATCCTGTTTTCCAAATTAGAATAAACACACACACACACACACACACACACACACACACACACACGTCTTTCCTTTGCTTATGTCATATTGGATAATAAATAAAATTGGTCATTTATTAGTCCACTTGGCATTCTCAAAGTCCAAAAAATAATCAGCCTTTGGATATTTGCTATAAATAATCCAATAAGCAATATTTATGGAGTAGAGTTATGTTACACTTAAACAGTAAGATACACTTTACATTTACACTCAGCCTTCTGTTGTGGCTATAAATCTCATCTGTTTCAGTTGAGCTCTATTTCTTATTGATCTTGACAGTGTATTCTCTAAAATAATAAAGTGAATGAAAATGTACGTAGTCACTTTTATTCTAACAAGTCTTAATTTATTATACAAAATTTAAAGTTTTAATTAAATATTTAGAGTAGAAAACCACTTTCTTATGTGTGCCGTATATAAAGATGAAAACATCTAGCATAACATTAGCTGTGTTGATAGATGAGCTGGTATGGATTCTGTCACATTCAGCAAAGAAAGTACCACGTAACTACAGTTCAACTCTATGCATTAAGAATGTGACTTCTGTTAGATGTTAAAGCATATACTTGCCTCTAACGACACACTAAAACTCTTCAAATTTAATAACATTCGGACAAAGATCATTTAACTACTCTTGCTGAACAGGAAATATTTAATTGTCCCTTTCTACCTGTATTAGTCAGTTCCTTCAGCTTGTCTTTAAAACCTTCCTCAGATGCTTGGTGGTTTTATTTTTGCTTTTTAAAATAGTGTCAGACACAGTTTAAGTAATTAAGTAAGCAGGCATACTTCTCCCCTTCTCACCTGCTTGATTCTAAATTGCACAGCCTGCCATGTTAAATTTTAGACCATCAGAACAACACCTTGGCATTAAATATCAAACTGACTTCATTTTTACTCCAGAAACTTTCTCATTGCTACTTTGCATTTTTCTTCACTAAAGCATATGTTAGTTGGTGAGTTTTTCAGTTCCTTCTTCATCTTTTCTTTCCCTTGTAGCTGTGAGCACTCCAGTAGATTGCATCATTAGGTTAGGCCCTGTGAGCTGTTTTGCTCTTTTCCAAGTGTCTGATTCAGCAGGCCATAGACCACTGCTCGCCAGAAAATCGCCATTGCTTCTAGGCTGACGCTTGCCTACTTGTTTTGATCGTCTGAGAGATGAGACTTTGTTTGCCAGAACCACAGTTGATAGAAATAAAATTGTACAGATAAGAAAAAGCACCACAATTATAATTAAGCAAACTAGCATAGCCATTTTGTTGTTGGTTTCCTCGCAGACACCTTTTTTGAAAATTTCGCTGTGACTTTTGCTTGTGTTTTCAACGCTATGTACTGCTGGAGAACTGTTCCTGACAACGGAAGATATATAAAGCTCCAGTTCAGATTTAGGAGTTAAAGATGCCATGTGAGATGATGTTGCTATTTCAGGCATTTTTGTAGAAATAACTTTTTTATCTACTTCAGGAGTTGTAGGGTTTGTGTTAATGTTTTCATTTTGGCTTCTGCCCATCTTATTTTGAATATCTGGATCCAAGACAGTAGTATTATTAGCCCACAGATGGGTATAGTTTGCTTTTGTTCCAGGAGACAAAGAAAAAACTGTTGTCATCAGAAAGGCAAGATGCAGGTAATGTCCTGTGTGTTCCATGTCCGTGAGTATACTGGTAATCTGTTGGGATAGCAAGAAAATTTGTTAACTTGTGAAAGAATAACGGTTCCTCGTTTCGGTAATTGTAGTTAAAAGATAGACAGCTGATAATGTTATAAATTAGCTGCAAGCTCAGCCTAACATTTGCTATCCTGTTTGAATTCCTTCTGAACTGATTTTTTTTTTCTGTTAGGCTACATATAAAGAAACAATTTAATTTCTATTAATTGTTTAAATGCTAAAGGTAGCATTACAGATATCTACTAATCATTGTAAACTGAATACCGTGGTTTTATAGTTTTCTCCCTCTTAAGCATGCTAGACTTCTGCTTTGAGTCAGATACTTCGGCTTTTACTTTTTTGATTCCTCCTTTTTTTTTTCCTGACCATTTAAGGAAACTCCTTGTAGAAACTCCCCATCCTCCAACAAATGAGTCACCAATCTTTATAGTAAAGGAGAAATGGGACATTTTGCTTCATGTATGAAAAGAAAATGCAAATGGCTTTGTGGTGATGGGAGGGGGGGCAGTTCAGGAACAGGGAAGTGTGGTAGCAACCAAAAGAAAACGGACTTCAAGTAGGAATTCAAGATGTTGTTTTTTCTTCTTGGGTGTTTATCTTGAAGCTTAGGATAAAGCTGGTACTTAGAAATATATTCCTAGTAGTTGTGAAAGCAGTTTTATGGTGGTGGGTCTCCCTTCACCTCTATATCCCCCGACTTATTGTGGCTTTCTGAAAGCAAAGGCATGCGACTTTTCTCATCCTAAACATTTGGCATTAACAGAGAAAAAGAGGCAAGTTTCTTTTGAATAATCTCAAAAGTTCAACAAAAATTATTGACTTTTTTCATTATTATTTATGCTTAGAATTTTTCTGTGAATATTTTGACATAATTTTTAAAAATAAATTATACAATAAAATATTTAATAGAAATAAATACAACATCAAGATCAAGGGGATTTTAACTCAATTGGGAAGTCAAGGCAGATCATGAGTCTCAACCTATAAAGGAAAAAGTGGAATTTCAGTTTTGGCTCTGAGCTCTCTGGAAGCCAGTCCACAAAGGGGACAAAGTCTGATCCTGATTTTCATTATTCACTGTAAGACTGAAGATTTAAATACAACTAGCATATCTGTTCCAGGTACTGGTAAACAAGCAGGAAAGATTTATTACCATTATTGAGCTCTCTCTCAAAATAGTATTCCAGTCTGAGCCACTTTTGTAAGAGTATTTTTATTGTTAGCATTTATATGAATAGGGAAGTAGAAGCAAAAACTAGATTATTCTCCTGAGATGTACTAAATAAAATTGCCTAAGAACTTTATTTTATATAAGTTCTTCTCAAAAAATGTACATGGGAGTTTGTTGTTGTTGGTTTTTTTAATGCAGATTTATTCCATAGGTCTAAGAGGGACCTAAGATTTCTAACCCACACTCAGGTGACACAGATACTGCTGCTACTCATGCTTCTTCTTCTTCTTCTTCTCAAAAAATGTACATGTACATGTTTTTTTTATTGAAGTATAGTTGACTTAAGAATAACAAATGTGAAATATTGTTATACAAACAAAATTAGCATATAGTAAACAATGCTAGCTGGAAACTAACTTCTGAAGTAATATTTTCTGTTGATAATAGGGAGGGAAAGAAACCTTTCTTAATGTGTTCTAGAAGTAAGATTACTTTTTGGATTATGATCTTTAATAGACAGTTAAAGATATTGTGCACTGACTTCTATCTAGTAGTGTCCAGCTTCAGTTTTTAAGTTGAATGACATAAATCTTTGGCTACTTTATGATTCTTCCACAAAGAGAAATACTTTAAATTGGGTTCGCAAGTAATTTCCATCCTTTTAAACTAGACTGGACTTCTGCATTAGATGCTAAAATGATTTAAAGCGGGTTATTATTCTTGTCACATTAGTTCATTAACAACGTAATATGCATCATAGTTTTCGTACACATTTTAACAGTGCTCACCATGGGATAGATAATAGGCCCGCTGTTGATTGTCTTCAGCCAGATGTACTGTCATCTCCAAATAAACAAACTGTTAACAAAATGAGACTTTCTCTTACCCTTACAAATGCCTAAGAATAGAGAGCTGTCTCTACATCCCAGATTTATGCAGTGGAGGCCAGGTTGTTATCAAAAGTTTTCTTTATCTCTGGTCATTTTCAATAAAATTTATAATGCCTAAGCATTAGTAATGAGAAATTTATTTTTTAAACTTATTTTAATAACAAATAAAACTGTGCAATTCACTCTGGAGTCTAAGCTTAGATCCTTCTTAATCCTAATTTAAAGCTCTATGTTGATGGTAAATCTTTCCATTTCTTACTTAAATTTTACTTAATAGGAGAGAAAAAAAGAGCATACGTTTTCCATTACTAAATCTACTTTGTTAGTAAGATACTTAAGTACTGCTTGAAAGCACTTCCTCAAACACTAATCTGTATGAAGTTATAAGTGAAAAGGCATAAGAAAAGCCATATATATGACCTACCTTACAAAATGCTTGGTCAAAATCTTATTATAACCTGATTTTAATAAGCCACTTCTTTTCTTGTCTTGAAGCACAGCTTCCAAGTAATTTAAGGCAGAATAGACTTGAAGAATCTGAGCCTAAAAGTAAATCTGCAGTAAAAAAGGATATGTACAGCTAGCTTTCCACTAACCACAGATGACACATTTCCTTTCCACTGCAACTAAAGCACATGTCACAGAGGAAAAAAACTCCGACTTGTCTAGTTGGCCACTGGCATAACAGGAGGCTTTGTAGAACAAGTCCCCGCCTCCAGGGCAGGGAGGGTTTTCTGCTTAATGCCTTTTGACCTTACATTTATTATGTATGCCTGCTGTATGCGCTTGAATGATACGTTAGTATCATTAAAATGAAGAGAGAATAGCATTTTCCCTGAGATTGAGCATTAAAATCATCTCTAAAAATTGTATTTGTATACCACAGACTGATTTGATAACCTGAGTTTGGAGACCCGGGGTATTGGTCAGATAATAGAAACAGTAATGTATATAACCAACATCTCAAAGTGTGGAACTGCAACAATAATTTAGAGAGAATATCTGATACACTTAGATTATAAGGGACAGAAGATGCTTTTGTGTGGTTTAGTGTATATACACACACACACACACACACACACACACTCCCCTAGAATGTCCTGTCATCACTTCATATTCAGTCTAAAATGGACTTCATTTTTCCCCCTAAGTGGCTGCCCCTCATGATCTCTGTTTTTGTTCATGGTAGCAACATTCTTTGTAATGACAGAGCCTTGGTATACAGCAAGTCCTTTTAATTCAAGTCCTTTCTTTCAGCGCTGATCAGACCTTGGATCATGTCGGTCCTTTCTTCATATTTCTGAGTCAGTTTCTTCTTTCATTGTCACTTATTTTCACCGTAACCCTAGTATTTTAGATGCTTATTAAACCATACCTAGACTACTACAACATCTTTTTTTACTAGCCCCGACTCCTTCATATATGTTGTATATATCACTTTCTGTGATCATAACACCCCTTTCTTTTAAAAAATGTGGTTGAATAACTCCCTAACACCTACAGCAGCAATTCAGAAATGTTTGTGCACATAAATATCAGATGAGAAGATTGTTTCAAAGCAATGAAAATTCCCAGGCTTCACTGCATAAATTCGTATATAGTAGGTCTGGGCTGGGACAGGAAACTGCATTTTTATCAAGCACCACAGTTGATTCTGATGCTGGTGCTTCACAGAACATCCTCTGAGAAATGCCAGGCTCCTAGGAGAAAACCTGAGCCCCTTAGTTGAACAGTTCTGGTCCATTCACAATTTAGCTATTCTGTATTTTTCCATCTTTATCTCTTAAAACTTCTCTACGTGAATCTTCCATTCTAGCTAAACTAGCTGATGCTTACCTCAACACATCTGGTCACCTATTTTTCTCCTTTCCCTCTCCCCATGAGGCCTGCCCATCCCTCTTCCTGTTGAGTTTGAAATTCCTCCTGCCCGCTTCAGCATCTTTTATGTAGTTTTCACTGGTTACCCAGTTTGTGTTGATTTCTCCACTCCTTTGAACTTAACAAAAGTATTTTTCTCTGCAATTTCTTTGACAAGTGATTACATACTACCTCATATCTTTTCTTTGTTCTTGAAATATTTTTCTTTTATTTTAAAATCATTTGACTTGTCATAGTTTTGTCTTATTTTCTCCCAGTAAGACTTAAAACTCTTAGGAAAAGATGTTTATCTTAGCCTACTTCGTAGTACCACCTGAGTCATCAAGTATAGAACACTGGTGGTTTTGATTTGAAATTCCCGTACTGTAATTTGTGGGCTTTCTGATGGTCCTTATTTTGCCTCCTCACGTTGATTAGCATTCTTTTGAGTGTAAGCAACATATGACCTAATACAGCTTAATCAAAAAGTGGAATTTATTGGCTCACACAACTGAGTAGCACAGGGATAAATGTGATCCCAGGAGAGGGGCTTTATCTAGGACTCAGATGAAATGGCCAGGGCCCCAGTTTCGCTCTTCATTTCTCTGCTCCATTTCTTCAGTTTTTAGACAGGCTCTTCCTTCATACCTCAAGATATGAGCTAACAGCTGCCAGAGCTATATGGTCCCTCATTTATAAACATCAGGAAAGAAAAAGTTCTCGATTCCCAACGGTTTAAGCTGAAGTCTTTGAATTGGGCCTCTTTGGCCCTGGTTGTTCTGCTTTGAGTCATGTGATCATTGTTGAACCATCCTCTCTGGTCACGGTGGGATAAAGGAATTGACTATAAGTCATTCAGTTTACTCCAGGACTCCAAGTAGGTCATTCCCACCCAGACTGTTCACCTGGGAACTTGGATGGGCCTAGAAGCAACCAACCAAAGTCCATTGACTTCCTCCTTGCTTGACTATGGTGGGCAGGTTTGTGGTTGTTATTGTTGCTCAAAGTTACTGATCTGGGGATTTGTCTCTTCCATTTTACTTCAGCCTTACTTCTCAGTGTCTGAAGAACAAGTGATTTAAAAAATGGATTCAGACTTTGTGTAATTGTTTAATATTATAGTTAGTTTTCTCTAGAAAACTAGTCAGAATATAAGGGAATAAAGTAGATTAGTAGCATCTGTATATCCATTCAGAACTTTGTTAATGATCTGTGTACTTTTTTTCATCTTCCTTAGGTTCAAAACTGGTCAAATCAATGGCGATTTGCTGATATACCACGTCTTACTTACTTTAAAGCCATATTATGCAAAGCCATATGAAATTGTAGTGGACCTTACCCATACTGGGCCTAGCAATCGCTTTAAAACAGACTTTCTCTCCAAGTGGTTTGTTGTTTTTCCTGGCTTTGCTTATGATAATGTCTCTGCAGTCTATATCTATAACTGTAACTCCTGGGTCAGGGAATACACCAAGTATCACGAGCGGCTGCTGACTGGCCTCAAAGGCAGCAAAAGACTCATTTTCATAGACTGTCCTGGGAAACTGGCCGAGCACATTGAGCATGAACAACAGAAACTACCTGCTGCCACCTTGGCTTTAGAAGAGGACCTGAAGGTATTCCACAATGCTCTCAAGCTAGCTCACAAAGACACCAAGGTTTCTATTAAAGTAAGTTTCACTCCCTGTTAGGTAAGTGATTCATTGCCTTTCTTGACTAACCTGACTATATACTGGACTCCCCAGGGTCCCGGTAGTAATGTATCAAACGTAAAGTCCAGATGGAGGAAAACCAAGCTTTCTGTATCTTCATGGAGGTCCTGCAGAAAACTGGAGAGGTGTACCCTTAATAATATTCCAGGTTGGACTGGAGGCAGGAGAGTGTTGTAGAATGGGCAGTTTGCTGTGTATGCGTCTTACAGTAGGAATATGTGAACAGTGGAAAATTACCTATTGAGAGTTCTTCTGATTATTACATGCTTTTTGCAGAGTAAGGAAGGTGAACCTTCAAGATAAAACCTGTAATTATCCATAGGATTCTTGACCTTTTAAAAAATAACTTTTTTCTGCTGTTTTCAGTCACTTTTGACAGCATTTATGACAATAATTATTGAACCTATTTGAATACATAATGGTGGTAACTCTTCTTTAAATGGTTAACATGGTATTTTGTTTGGTTGGTTTTCGAAACCTCTCAGAATTCTACGTAATGAAATTTAATTCTTTTCCGCTCTACCCTCTTGCTACCATTTTTCAGGTTGGTTCTACTGCTGTTCAAGTAACCTCAGCAGAGCGAACAAAAGTCCTGGGGCAGTCAGTCTTTCTAAATGATATCTATTATGCTTCGGAAATTGAAGAGATCTGCCTAGTGGATGAGAACCAGTTCACCTTAACTATTGCAAACCAGGGCACACCACTGACCTTCATGCACCAAGAGTGTGAAGCCATTGTTCAGTCTATCATTCACATCCGGACACGTTGGGAGCTGTCGCAGCCCGACTCCATCCCCCAGCACACCAAGATTCGCCCAAAAGATGTCCCTGGGACACTGCTCAATATCGCGTTACTTAATTTAGGCAGTTCAGACCCTAGTTTACGGTAGGTTTATAAAAAACTCATTTCAATCTTATTCAAGGTTTGTTGGTTTTAAAATGAGACCAATTAATAAACTTTTAAAGCAGCTTCTACCTTAATACTGTAAATTGGCAGGTATTCTGTATTGGTTAACCAGTATGACCTCATCCAGTTCGCATGAACTGTGGAATTGTGAATAGGTGATTCACACTAAACCAATGTATGTTCTTTCAACTTGCAGCTGAAACATACAGCATAGCAGTTTTGGTGGGGGTTTTTCTGTTCGTTTGGTTTTTTTTAAAAAAAAAGTCTTTTTTTTTCCCTAAAAGTCTATTTCTAAATTAAGTTTCTCCTTTTCTGAGTTCTCTAAATTTTTCCCATGTTCAAAAGTACATCACTATTAAGTTTCCTCGCAGTCAAATTAGATTATCATTGTTTGAAAAGGAGGGCTTATAACTTTAGCATTTTAACTGAAAGAAAAAAAAAAAAAGAAAAGAAAAGGAGGGCTTAATGTTCAGTAACTCAGTAACGTAGCATAGTTTCCACCTGTGTAACTTTAACAAAATTCTTGAAAGAAAGCTTAAGACAAATACAGATGTCAGATGAGCAGAGTATAATTGGTTCTGGTTAGGCTTAGTAATCAAAACATGAATGAGGAAAGGGCAGGGCCTGTGGAGTCAGTAGATTAGGTTTAAATCTAGATCTGCTTCTCTGTATGACTTTGGGCAAGGTACTGAAGTTCTCTGAGCTCTAGTTGCCTCATTTTTAAAATAAAGGTAACGTTGCCTTCCTCATAAACCTACAAAGGTTTAATAAATGTGTGGTAGTGTAGTATAGCATCTAGCAGATAGTTCGTGCTCAGCAAAGATTATTTCCTCCCAACTTGCACCCACCCTTTCCTCTCTCTGCCATCGTCTCTTTGCACCACTTCCCTCTTCTGCCCCTCTCTTTTTCATGTTAAGATAATTTTTTGTTCCAGGTACCTTGGGACTGTCAAGTTTTTACAGATATAAATTCTTAGCTTCAGAAAATCTTCCCTTGGGTATAATATAACCCAGGTTTATTAATGGGCTTTTTAGAATTCCAAATTCTCCCTTATTTGAGAGGAAAAAAAAAAATCAGCAAGATTTCTTTACCTGGATGGGCCTCATGGGGTTCATGAACTCCCACAAAATATACACAAAACTTCATGTATGCTTAGCTTTCATTATCTCAGAGGAGTCTGTGACACCTACTCCCAGTTTGAGGAATCCCAGTTCTTTGTAGCTGTTGAAATATACAGAGTGAAAGTCACTGTCAAAATAGTATCACTCAGAATTCCTAGGAGTTTGCAAAAGATAAACTTAGAAACAATAATATTAATATTTCCATTTTAGGAAAATGGAACTATAAGTCTGTCTTGAATTTCTAATTCAAAATTCCTTATAGAAGAATGCTAGCAAACTTCCAAAAATTATTAGCTTGAATGAACCTCTATTCTCTTGTGAAATAAAGCGAGCTGACAGCTTCTGCTTTTTGCTGAAGCATGTTGTCGCAGAGAAAAAGCCTTGAGGCAAACTTATAATTTCAGTGGCTTTTTCCCCCCATATGGTTGTTGCATAAATATATTAGCATGATGAAAGTTCAGAGGTAAGGAAAACCTGAAATTTACTGAGCAAACCATTTCTTTTGTGGATAGGGGAGAAAAATCCATCTAAAAATTGAGTTTTTTGAGCTGTTTCCTAAGTTGTTTAAGTGTATATTTAGACATTTATAAGGGAGCTTTTAGTTCTCATGGAACCTGGATATATATTATGGTTTGGGTTTTGTTTTTTTTTTTTAATTTAGTGCTTATGTATAATAGTAGGAATTCATAAAAGAAAAAAATGGCAGGGGGGACTTAATTATATTTAAAAAATGTTTGACCTCTAGTTTGTATTATAACTTGTAGGACGCCTAGAAAGAAATTCAGTAGATGCTGATGAAAGATTTTAACAATCTAATTTGATGAGGGCCATCTTATTTCTCATTATCCCAGTTTTAACTGGATCTAGTGGGAGCGGGAGCCACAATTTGAGTTTTGGCCTCACTGAAAATATGATATGCCTTATTCTGACTTTCTTTATATTGATCCACCTTAAGACCATAAAATTCTCATATCTTACATCCCAATGACATGTCTTCTAGAAAGGCCTTATATTCGCTGTCTCGGGAGCCTCACAGTTCTCTTCTGGTTATGTGAAGATTTCCCTTTTAAAAAAATCCCTAAATGATAAAGGGGTATTTTGGGTTTACCATAGAATCACAAAATCTTATCTCTAATTGATCATAAAATTTAAAAATAGTTGATCTATGCTTGGTAATAGAATCGTAAGTTGTATGTTATGAAAAAATTTTGGAATTATAAGAATAAGTTTTAAAACAACTTAATTTGTGTTTTCTCCTAGGTCAGCTGCCTATAATCTTCTGTGTGCCTTAACTTGTACCTTTAATTTAAAAATCGAGGGCCAGTTACTAGAGACATCAGGTTTATGTATCCCAGCCAACAACACCCTATTTATTGTCTCTATTAGCAAGACACTGGCAGCCAATGAGCCACACCTCACCTTAGAATTTTTGGAAGAGTGTATTTCTGGATTTAGCAAATCTAGTAAGTAATGATAATTTTCTTTGATACTAACAATGATTCTAAGAAGATTCAGAGACAACCGTTTCATTTCAGAATTTGCCAGTGAAATCTTTAGTATAGTTCCACTTCTTTACTTCTGTTTTTTCGTCTGACTGAAGAAACTTCATGGTAGACCACATTGAGAAATCCACCAAAATTCTGGCAATACAAGCAAGGTGGCAAGATTTTGATACCATCTATGTCTCTGGGCAACTTACAAAGCATTTTTCATACTATCTCAGTTTAATTAGCTTTAGTATTTCTCTTCTTAGCAGGTTATTCCCAATGAGTAAAGTATCCACTTCCTTGACTTTAGGGAAGTAGCCATTTCCTCTTTTCTTCAGGTTGACTTTGAACTGTGATTTTATTGTTCATGTACACTTCATGGAGAATGCAGTGGCACAAAATACAGAGTCCAGAGTCAACTCCTGACTTGGCTTTGATAAGTGTCATAAATTTAACATCTACTCTTTATGTCTGTCTGTCTTCAGATCCTATAGTAGTATAAATGTTATTCTTCTCCCAACTTATTTCCTGACATTTTCTTTTTTTTTAAATTTATCAATGTCATGAATAATGTTTTATAGTTTTTTTAAAATTATTTATTTATTTGTTTGTTTATTTATTTTTGGCTACGTTGGGTCTTCGCTGCTGCATGCAGGCTTTCTCTAGTTGCAGCGAGCAGGGACTACTCTTCGTTGCAGTCCATGGGCTTCTCACTGTGGTGGCTTGTCTTGTTACAGAGCACAGGCTCTAGGCACGTGGGCTTCAGTAGTTGTGGCACGCGAGCTAGGTAGTCATGGCCCACAGGCTCTAGAGTGCAGGCTCAGTAGTTGTGGCACAAGGGCTTAGTTGCTCCGCAGCATGTGGGATCTTCCCGGACCAGGGCTCGAACACGTGTCTCCTGCATTCAGGCGGATTCTTAACCACTGCGCTACCAGGGAAGTCCCTCCTGACGTTTTCTTCCCTTCCCTTTCTCTCTCCATAATACATAAAACTTTTTTTTATGCATTCAAACACATTTCTTGATTTTTCTGTATTAAGTAATTGAAAGCTTTGAAAATTCCGTGAGACCAGATCACTATATATTTTTACAGTTAAGAGATGTAAGAATATAACCCTAAAAAGAAAATCTGTAAGACTGACAAAACAAGAAAAGTATAAAGCCTTATTGAAACATATTAATATGAAAAAAAAGATTTGAGTGAATGGACACAGGTATTGTGTTCCTGGATGAACAGTTCTTCCCAGATTATTACAATATCAATGTAATTCCTTTAAAATATCTATGAGATTTGAGGATTAAGAATGAGGTAGAGGGCTTCCCTGGTGGCGCAGTGGTTGAGAGTCCGCCTGCCAATGCAGGGGACACAGGTTCGTGCCCCGGTCCGGGAAGATCCCACATGCCGCGGAGCGGCTGGGCCTGTGAGCCATGGCCACTGAGGCTGCGCGTCCGGAGCCTGTGCTCCGCAATGGGAGAGGCCACAACACTGAGAGGCCTGCATACCGCAAAAAAAAAAAAAGAGGGAGGTAGAACTTTAAATGATTGTACATTTCACTAGAAAGTACAATAGCTAAGAAAATATTGAAAGGAAAGAAAACTGAGAGGGGCTTGAATTAACAAATATGTTAACACATAACAACAGTGCAATAATTTAAACGGGTGTTCAAAAATCAGCAGTCACATCACTTTAAGAGAAACAGATTGATAAAGAAGTATCACAAACTAATAGAAGAAAGAGTAAATCATTTAAGAAATGAGGCTGGGAAATGAATTAAGTTGGGCCTTCATCTTAATGCCAAACCACAAGATGCCAAAATAAGTTCTAACTATCAACATATTTAAGAGTTGAGAGGAAACTTGCACAAGCCTCTTAGATAGCCTCATCCACCAGAGCGCAGACAGCAGAAGCAAGAAGAACTACAGTCCTGCAGCCTGTAGAACAAAAACCACATTCACAGAAAGATAGACAAGATGAAAAGGCAGAGGGCTATGTACCAGATGAAGGAACAAGATAAAACCCCAGAGAAACAACTAAATGGAGTGGAGATAGGCAACCTTCCAGAAAAAGAATTCAGAATAATGATAGTGAAGATGATCCAGGACCTCGGAAAAAGAATGGAGGCAAAGATCGAGCAGATGCAAGAAATGTTTAACAAAGACCTAGAAGAATTAAAGAACAAACAAACAGAAATGAACAATACAATAACTGAAATAAAAAATACACTAGAAGGAATCAATAGCAGAATAACTGTGGCAGAAGAACGGATAAGTGACCTGGAAGACAGAATGGTGGAATTCACTGCTGTGGAACAGAATAAAGAAAAAAGAATGAAAAGAAATGAAGATAGTCTAAGAGACCTCTGGGACAACATTAAACACAACAACATTCACGTTATAGGGGTCCCAGAAGGAGAAGAGAGAGAGAAAGGACCTGAGAAAATATTTGAAGAGATTATAGTTGAAAACTTCCCTAGCATGGGAAAGGAAATAGCCACCCAGGTTCAGGAAGTGCAGAGAGCCCCATACAGGATAAACCCAAGGAGAAACACGCCGAGACACATAGTAATCAAATTGGCAAAAATTAAAAACAAAGAAAAATTACTGAAAGGGAAAAATGACAAATAACATACAAGGGAACTCCCATAAGGTTAACAGCTGATTTCTCAGCAGAAAGTCTACAAGCCACAAGGGAGTGGCATGACATATTTAAAGTGATGAAAGGGAAGAATCTACAACCAAGATTACTCTACATGGCAAGGATCTCATTCAGCTTCAATGGAGAAATCAAAAGCTTTACAGACAAGCAAAAGCTAAGAGAATTCAGCACCACCAAACCAGCACCACCAAACAACAAATGCTAAAGGAACTTCTCTAAGTGGGAAACATGAGAAGAAATGAACCTACAAAAACAAACCCAAAACAATTAAGAAAATGGTCATAGGAACATACGTGTCGATAATTACCTTAAACGTGAATGAATTAAATGCTCCAACCAAAAGACAGGCTTGCTGAATGGATACAAAAACAAGACCCATATATATGCTGTCTACAAGAGACCCACTTCAGACCTAGGGACACATACAGACTGAAAGTGAGAAGATGGAAAAAGATATTCCATGCAAATGGAAATCAAAAGAAAGCTGGAGTAGCAATACTCATATCAGACAAAATAGACTTTAAAATGAAGAATGTTACAAGAGACAAGGAAGGACACTACATAATGATCAAGGGATCAATCCAGGAAGAAGATATGGCAATTATAAATATATATGCACCCAACATAGGAGCACCTCAATACATAAGGCAACTGCTAACAGCTTTTATAAAAGAGGAAATCGACAGTAACACAGTAATAGTGGGGGACTTTAACACCTCATTTACACCAATCGACAGATCGTCCAAAATGAAAATAAATAAGGAAACAGAAGCTTTAAATGACACAATAGACCAGATAGATTTAATTGATATTTATAGGACATTCCATCCAAAAACGGCAGATTACACTTTCTTCTCAAGTGCGCATGGAACATTCTCCAGGATAGATCACATCTTGGGTCACAAATCAAGCCTCAGTAAATTTAAGAAAACTGAAATCATATCAAGCATCTTTTCTGACCACAATGACATGAGATTAGAAATCAGTTACAGGGAAAAAAACGTAAACACAAACAATATGTTACTACATAACCAAGAGATCACTGAAGAAATCAAAGAGGAAATCAAAAGATACTTAGAGACAAATGACAATGAAAACATGACAATCCAAAACCTATGGGATGCAGCAAAAGCAGTTCTAAGAGGGAAGTTTATAGCAATACAAGCCTACCTCAAGAAACAAGAAAAATCTCAAATAAACAATCTAACCTTACACCTAAAGGAACTAGAGAAAGAAGAACAAACAAAACCCAAAGTTAGCAGAAGGAAAGAAATCATAAAGATCAGAGCAGAAATAAGTGTAATAGAAACAAAGAAAACTATAGGAAATATCAATAAAACTAAAAGCTGGTTCTTTGAGAAGATAAACAAAATTGATAAACCATTAGCCAGACTATCAAGAAAAGGAGGGAGAGGACTCAAATCAATAAAATTAGAAATAAAGGAGAAGTTACAACAGACACTCCAGAAATACAAAGCATCCTAAGAGACTACTACAAGCAACTCTATGCCAATAAAATGTACAACCTGGAAGAAATGGACAAATTCTTAGAAAGGTATAACCTTCCAAGACTGAACCAGGAAGAAATAATGAACAGATCAATCACAAATAATGAAATTGAAACTGTGATTAAAAATCTTCCAACAAACAAAAGTCCAGGACCAGATGGCTTCACAGGTGAATTCTATCAAACATTTAGAGAAGAGCTAACACTCTTCCTTCTCAGACTCTTACAAAAAATTGCAGAGGAAGGAACACTCTCAAATTCATTCTATGAGGCCATCATCACCCTGATACCAAAACCAGAAAAAGATACCACAGAAAAAGAAAATTACAGACCAATATCACTGATGAATATGGATGCAAAAATCCTCAGCAAAATAGTAGCAAACAGAATCCAACAACACATTAAAAGGATCATACACCACGATCAAGTGGGATTTATCCCAGGGATGCAAGGATTCTTCAGTATACGCAAATCAATCAATGTGATACACCATATTAACAAATTGAAGAATAAAAACTATGTGATCATCTCAATAGATGCAGAAAAAGCATTCAACAAAATTCAATGCCCATTTATGATAAAAACTCTCCAGAAAGTGGGCATAGAGGGAACCTACCTCAACATAATAAAGGCCATATACGACAAACCCACAGCAAACATCATTCTCAGTGGTGAAAAACTGAAAACATTTCTTCTAAGCTCGGGAACAAGACAATGTTGTCCACTCTCACCACTATTATTCAGCATAATTTTGGAAGTTCTAGCCATGGCAATCAGAGAAGAAGAAGAAATAAAAGGAATACAGATTGGAAAAGAAGAAGTAAAACTGTCACTGCAGATGGCATGATACTATACATAGAGAATCCTAAAGATGCCACCAGAAAACTACTAGAGCTAATCAATGAATTTGGTAAAGTGGGAGGATACAAAATTAATGCACAGAAATCTCTTGCATTCCTATACACTAATGATGAAAAATCTGAAAGAGAAATTAAGGAAACACTCCCATTTACCACTGCAACAAAAAGAATAAAATACCTAGGAATAAACCTTCCTACGGAGACAAAAGACCTGTATGCAGAAAACTATAAGACACTGATGAAAGAAATTAAAGATGATACAAACATATGGAGAGATATACCATGTTCTTGGATGGGAAGAATCAACATTGTGAACATGACTATACTACACAAAGCAATCTACAGATTCAATCCCTATCAAATTACCAGTGATATCTTTTACAGAACTAGAACAAAAAATCTTAAAATTTGTATGGAGACACAAAAGACCCCGAATAGCCAAGGCAGTCTTGAGGGGAAAAAATGGAGCTGGAGGAATCAGACCCCCTGACTTCAGACTATACTACAAAGCTACAGTAATCAAGACAATATGGTACTGGCACAAAAACAGAAATATAGATCAATGGAACAGGATAGAAAGCCCAGAGATAAACCCAGGCACCTATGGTCAACTAATCTATGACAAAGGAGGCAAGGATATACAATGGAAAAAAGACAGTCTCTTCAGTAAGTGGTGCTGGGAAAACTGGACAGCTACATGTAAAAGAATGAAATTAGAACACTCCCTAACACGATACACAAAAACTCAAAATGGATTAGAGACTTAAATGTTAAGACCAGACACTATAAAACTCTTAGAGGAAAACTTAGGAAGAGCACTCTTTGACCTAAATCACAGCAAGATCTTTTTTGATCCACTTCCTAGAATAATGGAAATAAAAACAAAAATAAACAAATGAGACCTAACGAAACTTAAAACCTTTTACAAAACAAAGGAAACTACAAACAAGATGAAATGACAACCCACAGAATGGGAGAAAATATTTGCAAACAAATCAACGGACAAAGGATTAATCTCCAAAATATATAAACAGCTCATGCAGCTCAGTATTAAAAAAACAACAACCCAATCCAAAAATGGGCAGAAGAGCTAAACAGACATTTCTCCAAAGAAGACATACAGATGGCCAAGAAGCACATGAAAAGCTGCTCAACATCACTAATTATTAGAGAAATGCAAATCAAAACTACAGTGAAGTATCACGTCACACCGGTTAGAATGGGCATCATCAGAAAATCTACAAACACAAATGCTGGAGAGGGTGTGGAGAAAAGGAAACCCTCTTGCACTGTTGGTGGGAATGTAAATTGATACAGCCACTATGGAGAACAGTATGGAGGTTCCTTAAAAAACTACAAATAGAACTATGATACAACCCAGCAATCCCACTACTGGACATATACCCAGAGAAAAGCATAATTCAAAAAGACACATGCACCCCAGTGTTCATTGCAGCCACATTTACAATAGCCAGGTCATGGAAGCAACCTAAATGCCCATCGACAGATGAATGGATAAAGAAGATGTGGTACATATATACAATGGAATATTACTCGGCCATAAAAAGGAACAAAATTGGGTCGTTTTTAGAGACGTGGTTGGACCTAGAGACTGTTATACAGAGTGAAGTAAGTCAGAAAGAGAAAAACAAATATTGTATATTAATGCATATATGTGGAACCTAGAAAAATGGTACAGATGAACTGGTTTGCAGGGCAGAAATTGAGACACAGATGTAGAGAACAAACGTATGGACACCAAGGGGGGAAAGCAGTGGGGGGAGGGTGGGTGGTGGTGTGATGAATTGGGAGATTGGGATTGATATATATACACTAATATTTATAAAATGGATAACTAATAAGAACCTGCTGTATAAAAAAATAAAATTCAAAAAAAAGAATATAAAAACTGGGACCATTTAAAAAAGAAAAGGAAGAATAATATCTAGTTGCTTTGTGAGTAAGGACTTACGAAGCAAAAAAGTACAGATGGAAACAAAGGAAATGGTGAACAGTTTTTACCATGTAAAACTTCAAAATCTCTAATTAAAAAAAAAAAAAGTAAAAGGTAGATTAAAAAAAAAACTTAAGTATGCTTGCAACAGATATGAGAAAAGCGTAATATCTTTATCATGAAAAATTCTTACAGATTAATAAGAAAAATGGATCAACAGTAACATGCTGGTCATACTAAGAAAGAATATGTTTTTAAGAGTTCACTAATAAATTCAAAGAAGTTCAAACTGAAAGAATAGTAAGATAATATATTCAACTATCAAATTGGCAAAGATATTTTTTTAAAAATTCGGTGTCGATGTCTTTGGAATTGTGAACAGGCAGCTTTTCTAGAAAGCAGTTTTGACATGGATATCAATAACCTTATGGATGTTTATAGCTTTTGGAATCATAATTCCACTTTTTAGAATTTATCCTAAGGAATTAATATTCGTATGTTTATCATAGCATTATTTTTTATTTAGGTTTTTTTAATTCAGGTATATCTTATCAATAAAGTGCCGAAATTTTAAAGGAACAGCTTGATTAAGTTTTACATGTGCATACACCACAAAACCATCTCCCAGGTCAAGATACAGGACATTTCCAGCATCCGGAAGGCTCCTCTCAGTCAGTACCTGTCCTCACCAAGAGTAACCAGTATTATGACCTCTGTTGCCATAGATTTATTTTGAACTTCACATAACATTATTTATAATAGCAAAAAATTGAAACAGTCTAAAAGTAGATAATGAAGAACTGACTACTTTGTTGGATCTCCATATGATGAAATAATATGAAGCCGTTTTTGGTATGGAATTTCAGTTTGGGAAGATGAAAACGTTCTGGAGATGGATGGTGGCGATGGCTGCACAGCAGTGTGAATGTACTTAATGCCACTGAACTGTACACCTTAAAATGGCAGATTTTATGTTATGTATATTTTAACATAATTAAAAAATGTTTTGGGTGCTCTAGGTGAAGTTATATAGAGGAATTTTTGCATTATTTTTGTATCTTTTTGTAAGTCTGAAGTTATTTCAAAATAAAAAGTCATAAAATGTCTTTGGAGAATTTTTAATGTTGAGTAAATCTCAATATAGTATATAGTGAAAAAAATATTTAGATCATACTAGATATATAGCGTAACCCTAATTTTTTGTGGAGGAGTTGTGATGGGTTATGTGTGTGTATACACACACGTGAATATACATTATCTTTGCATAGATTTGAAAGCCTATGGAGAGATCAAGTGATACACCAATATATTGATATCGGTTTCATTATTGTGGTGATACTTTCCTTTTACCAAACTTCCTGTGATTACCCACATATTCCTTTTACAATTAGAATAAAGCAAGAAAAATTTTAACTAGAAGTTATTGAAAGGGAGAAAAATAAGGACTTCCCTGGTGGTGCAGTGGTTAAGAATCCACCTGCCAATGCACGGGACACTGGTTTGAGCCCTGATCTGGGAAGATCCCACATGCCGCGGAGCAACTAAGCCTGTGCGCCACAACTACTGAGCCCACGTGCCACAACTACT
The DNA here is from genome assembly GCF_951394435.1 of Stenella coeruleoalba. Taxonomy (NCBI): domain Eukaryota; kingdom Metazoa; phylum Chordata; class Mammalia; order Artiodactyla; family Delphinidae; genus Stenella; species Stenella coeruleoalba. The sequence continues at coordinate 17,529,083 of NC_137165.1, forward strand.
GAGGCCCGTGCGCCTAGAGCCCGTGCTCCACAACAAGAGAAGCCACCGCAATGAGAAGCCCACGCACCGCAACCAAGAGTAGCCCCTGCTCGCCACAACCAGAGAAAAGCCCGCGCACAGCAACGAAGACCCAACACAGCCCAAAAAAATAAAATAAATTTATTTTTTTTTAAATGGGAGAAAAATAAAACTTTTCAAAAATTGGCTTAATGACTTTGAAGATTACTTTCTTTAAGGGTTGTTCTCTTTCTTCATCTCTATCTTCAGTCATATATTTGCCAAGTCTCTTTTCTCCAGGTCTGATTCTAGGTAATGGTCTTTATCTTTTACCGTTTTTCCCCCAATCTTTTATTTTAAAATAATTGTTGATGTAATTTTCATGGACCGTCTGTGCTAATAGTGTTTTTTTTTCCCCAGGTATTGAATTGAAACACCTTTGTTTGGAATACATGACTCCGTGGCTGTCAAATCTAGTACGTTTTTGTAAGCACAATGATGATGCCAAAAGACAAAGAGTTACTGCGATTCTTGATAAGCTGATAACAATGACTATAAACGAGAAACAGATGTATCCATCTATTCAAGCAAAAATATGGGGGAGCCTTGGGCAGGTATTGAGTTTGCTCAAATATTTATCTAGTACCTCCTTGGTGGAGATATTTATCTGATACCCACGTTGTACAAAGCACTAAGCTAGGGATATAGCTGTATAAAAGACAGTCCCCTCTTTCAAAAAGCATGCAGACACCCACCTAATTCTTGATCTGCTTCAGAATTGTTCAAGTCTAATGCATGTCTCAGAGCCAGAGAAGCACTAATTATTTTAGCACTCTCCTCCATGGCATAATTACAGTCATCCCACAGAATTCTCAGTGTGTAGAACCCACAGGTGCTGAGGGCCAACTGTACTATGCCATTTTTTATGTAAGGGACTCGAGCATCCCGGGAATTTGGTATCTGCAGGGAGTCCTGGAACTAATCTCCAAGGATACCAAGGGATGGCCGCATGTAGAATTTAACTGTAAAAATCTGATGTTGTTTTTAATAAATAGTGCATTAGAGTGGATTCTAGTACCCTATATACCATAGGTGTCAGTAAATGTTTGCTAATGAGGTTATTTGGGCCACCTGCTCTCACTTATAGTACCAGCATAAGAATGCCAATATTAAAATAGTATAATGTAACTATTTTTTATCTGACAAGATTTATGCTACCATTTCTTCAAGATAATCATTGAAGGAGGCGATACCCTTACTCAATGCTGTGAATCCTCCAAATAATTTTAAATGACCTTGGAGCCATTTTTGTAGCTCTACAAAACATCTCAGTACTTGATGTCATTCCTGTATTTTAAAATAATTGTACTTTATGCTGCTCGTACATACTGTCTCAGAAGAGAACAGAGGTGCTTTAAGAGTGAGTGAAAATAGGACTTCCCTGGTGGCGCAGTGGTTAAGAATCCGCCTGCCAATGCAGGGGACACGGGTTCGATCCCTGGTCTGGGAAGATCCCACATGCCGTGGAGCAGCTAAGCCTGTGCACCACAACTACTGAGCCTGCGCACCTAGATGCTGTGCTCCACAACAAGAGAAGCCACCGCAATGAGAAGCCCGCACACTGCAACGAAGAGTGGCCCCCGCTCACCGCAACTAGAGAAAGCCTGCCCGTGCGCAGCAGCGAAGACCCAACACAGCCAAATAAATTAATTAATTAAATAAAATAGTAAAAAAAAAAAAAGAGTGAAAATAATATATGTAGAGATTTTAAATTTTTGAATGCCAGTCTCTGAAGGAATTGAGGGAATATTCTCATCCTTTCCTGGATATTTTATGATAAATTATATTTATTGACAGGTCTCTAAATAAAGTCTAGTATTTTGGAGGCCTCAGGTAACATAGAATTTTCATGTTGATTGGGCTACTCCTTGAACTATTTTTAAGTTAAAAATTAAGTTGGCAGAATGGCTAAAACATAAGTTATCTTTCCCTCTTCCACTAGATTACAGACCTCCTTGATGTTGTCCTAGACAGTTTCATCAAAACCAGTGCAACGGGTGGCTTGGGATCAATAAAAGCTGAGGTGATGGCAGATACTGCTGTAGCTTTGGCTTCTGGAAATGTGAAATTGGTTTCAAGCAAGGTAATCCCTTTTCCTTTGCCTTCTGGGCTATGGCTTGATGTGTCTATTTTTATTATCAGGAGATCTTTTGTTTTATAACGAGTCATTTTAAACTGAAATTTTTTGTAATAAAACTTTTTAACTCCCATGTTTTTTAAAATTCTGCTTCTTTATAGGTTATTGGAAGGATGTGCAAAATAATTGACAAGACATGCTTGTCTCCAACTCCTACTTTAGAGCAACATCTTATGTGGGACGATATTGCTATTCTAGCCCGCTACATGCTGATGCTGTCCTTCAACAATTCCCTGGATGTGGCAGCTCATCTCCCCTACCTCTTCCACGTCGTTACTTTCTTAGTAGCCACAGGGCCACTCTCCCTTAGAGCTTCCACACATGGATTGGTCATTAATATCATTCACTCTCTGTGTACTTGTTCTCAGCTTCATTTTAGTGGTAAGTTCCAGGAAAGCCATTTGTGTTTCACCAGTTCCTTTCTCCATTTTACACCACTTGACTGGCATAGATTACCTTATTATTTATTACGGTCCCTTAATACCAAGCTGCTTAATCAAGCCTATGTTAATGATATGAAATATAATCAAATCAAAAAGAAAAAGAATGAATTACTTGCATTCCATCTCAAGCCATGGCGAAGATACTCTGTGCACGTTTGTCATGTAGACTCTAGTAGTTATCACATAAGCTAAAGGCTCAGCACTGGTTGACAGTGTTGCTTTACTAGCACAAATTTGTACATAAAGGGAGTTAAGTAATGAGCATTAAGCTCACGCATCCAGAGGGTTGGTTTAGGGCGCACTGTTATGTAATTTTGATATGATATTCAAATTATCTAAATTCAAAATGAAACATGGCACTTTAGAATTAAAAAAATAGCATCTTTAAAGTCTTTACTTGTTCCTTTTTTCTTTTACAGAAGAGACCAAGCAAGTTTTGAGACTCAGTTTGACAGAGTTCTCATTACCCAAATTTTACCTGCTGTTTGGCATTAGCAAAGTCAAGTCAGCTGCTGTCATTGCCTTCCGCTCCAGCTACCGGGACAGGTCATTCTCTCCTGGCTCCTATGAGAGGGAGACTTTTGCTTTGACATCCTTGGAAACAGTCACAGAAGCTTTGTTGGAGATCATGGAGGTATAGAAGGCAAAATGATAAGAAACTAAGCTCATTTTTAAAAATCCAGTGGTACTGTATAGAAGAAATACTGGTTTATTCTGCTGTTTTGCACTTAATGCTTAAATAAAAACACTCCCATGGAATGTGTTTATTGGTAATATATATGTCACTTGTTTAGTGCCATTATAATAAACATTTTTTAATGTTTCTATAAACATTTATATACATAAATATATTCGGAGTATCTTTTTTTTAGGCATGTATGAGAGATATTCCAACATGTAAGTGGCTGGACCAGTGGACAGAACTAGCTCAAAGGTATGTCCCAAATAAATTTAAGTTGCAAAAGTACGTGTACTGTTGAAACGATAGATACTATTGCATAATCAGTATTTTAATTAATTATTTAATATATATAAACACAGAGGTTTTCATAAGCTCTTCGGATCTTTAACTTGCAGATTTGCGTTCCAGTATAATCCATCCCTGCAACCAAGAGCCCTTGTTGTCTTCGGCTGTATCAGCAAACGGGTGTCTCATGGACAGATAAAGCAGATTATCCGCATCCTCAGCAAGGTACCTCCCCCTCTCCTCCCAGCTGTTGGTTGCTCCCAGATTGTAAAGTATATCTTGAATTTTTCTAAGGGACATTTAAATTTGAATTTCATAAAATATCTTGTATGTTGCTTATTGAATCTTTAAAAAATGGGTTTTGATTATTTTTTTATTGTAATTCTTTGAAGTGAAGAAACCTCTCTCTAGAGAACATATCTTAAAAAGAAAATTAAGTATTTCTTTTGGTAGAAGATACTCTTAATATTTTATTATAAGCATTTAACTAGATGGTAAGACTAGCCTTATATAAAATTGTATAATTTGTAATTACCTATAATAATGCCTGATTTCTTATATTAGAATATAATATAGAAATATTTTAAAATAAGAACCCAAATGTGCTTTGAGCTAGCTACCAAAACCACCATAGCACTGGAAATAATTCTCACACTTATTAAATAAGGAATTGTTCCTGAAATAATTCTGAGATTCAGTTTAGGAGTTAATGTTTTATTTCAATGAAAGTAAAATAAAGAATTGTGTTTCCCTAAAAGGCGCTTGAGAGTTGCTTAAAAGGACCTGATACTTACAACAGTCAAGTTCTGATAGAAGCTACAGTAATAGCACTAACCAAGTTACAACCACTTCTTAATAAGGTAATTACTGTGTAGAAAATGAGTGCATTCACTTTGGGTATCAGTGTTAAATGTTATTTTCTTTCAGAATTCAGAAAATAAGATGGATTGAGAAGTTACAAAGAAAGATATAGTTAAAGTAGAACTTCCTGCCTTAAGATTTAGTTGTTTGAAGTATTTACGTTAGAGGAAGAATAAGTATGGGCAGTACGTTCTCAAATGCCTGTGTGTTGTCTCATCAGTGCTAAAGGACAGATGGGTATATATTCTTAATTCTTTTATCCAGTAAGTAATAATTGGGCATCTGCTATGTGCCAAGTACTGTTTTAGGTACTAGAGATATACAACTGAACAAAGCCAATAAAATGATCCGCCTTCGTGGAACTTTCATTCTAGGGTGAATGTGGAAGTTGAGGAGTGGCTAGCTAATAAACAAAGTAATTAAAATGCATGATATATTAATTGGTGACCATTATCGTGAAGAAATGTAAAGCTGGGTAAAGTATACCTGATAATCAAAAGTTTGGGTGCTAAATGAAGGTAATGTTTAAAAGGAGTAAGATGATACTAGCCACTGTTTTAGGGTGGTCTGAGATCATCTCAGCTTTGTCACCTCAAGCAGATCATTTAACATCTGGACATCATGTTTCCACATTGATAAAATGAGTAAAATGGACTAGATGATGGCGTAGTATTATCTTCCAACTCTGAAGTTGTATTCTGTGAATTGAGTACAAAGATATGCCAGATTTCAGAGAGATTACTGAGAAATAAATACTTGTATATTCCTGGTGTTGAGTTGTATGTTCTACAAACATTCTAATCCTAACGTATACAAAATGGTTCTCTCGTCTTCACTGTGAGGGTGAAGGTCATTCTGGCGGTCGTGTGCACAGTGGATTGGAGCAGGGAGAAACTGGAGGCAGAAAGAATCTGCATTTAGAATAAAGAAGGTTGGCATGGCACAGTGTTATTAGCAATAAACAGGCACAAAAGGGACTACTTTGGAAGCATCAACAAAACTTGGTGACCAGGTTTTAGAATCCAAGAATACGGAGCAATCAAAGGAGATGCCAAGGTTCTCAGCCTGGTAACAGTGTCTTTAGTTACACACGTGGAATAGAGGAAGAACTTACTGATATATTTACCTTATCCAGAAGAGAAAACATGCATAATTTGTGGGATAACATGATCTGTTTTGTACTGCAGTGTGTTTTGATGAGGCTGCTTGTGGTTCATCTTGCTAACCTGTAGTGCGTCTCCCTTGCCAGGACTCCCCTCTGCATAAAGCCCTCTTTTGGGTAGCTGTGGCCGTGCTGCAGCTCGATGAAGTCAACTTGTATTCAGCAGGCACCGCACTTCTGGAACAAAACCTGCACACCTTAGACAGTCTCCGGATATTCAATGACAAGGTGAATAAGCTTCCACTTGGTATTCCTAAATGCCAAGCACATTAGAGCTCCTCCCTCTTTTCTTGTTGTTATCTTTTAAAATCAGAAGAGGTCCATAACTTAAAGATGAATTTCTGTAATGCAACTTATTATGAGTATAGTTCCTTACCAGCTCATAAAAACTGCTTAAACTTTGCATGTTTTTAATATAAAAATAGCAGAAAACAGTATTTGCTCAATATTAGTAAACAGAATAGGTATAAAAATAGTAATAATAATAGCTACCATGCTAGGCCCTATGCTGTCCAATGCACTGTACACTCAGTTGTAATTTCATAACCCAAAGGTAAAGGTTAGCCTTCCCCACCCCCATTTCACTTCACAAAGAAATAATCTGAAAATTAGCTTACTTTTATTGAATTATGGTACTTAATGGAAAATAGGTATAATTAGAAGCAGATAAGGAATTTGGAGAGTCTAAAGGAAGCTTTTGGATACTTAATTGTACTAGTTTTTTGTTTGCTTAATCCCACTTTAAAACATACCATCACCACCCCTCTTAACATTTATCAGCCTTGATTGAGGTTGGATTTTGGTTCACAGAGGATAGTGGAAGGAATATAACAGTAAGAAATTGTATTCCTTTTGTCTTTGGAGAAAAAAAATGGGACGAGTCTAGGAGAAAAGAGAGGAATTTTAAGATAGATGTGTGTATATAACAAGAGATTTGCTTGAAGTTAAATTAACAGAGCTTGTGGGTAGAAAGAAACAGAACCAGAGCATGGTTTTAAGTGTGAAGGTACCTCATCTAAAAATTATTTGTTCAGTCTTATGTAGACCCAGAACAGCTGGGGCTCTGGGAAGTATGGAAACAAAATTATAGAGGTAGAAGCTACCTTGAAGTTTATCAGTCAGACCTCCATTTTACAAGATAGAAAAGAACAAAGAAGTCAAGTAACTTGTTCGTGTTTGTACATCTGATGTGGGACTAGAACCTCTCTTTCCTAATCCCCATTGCCGTTTTCTGGGGTGGTCTTGGGACAGTGGTGGTCAGAGAGATAGCTAGCTATTGGCCATTTCTGTGAATATAAGAATAGTCGTAAGTGAAGTGTTTGTCTAGGAATATCTGCCTTGGCATTTTCATTGCCAGAATAGCCCATTAGCAGAAGCTAATATTGCCTCCAGTGCCCCAGGATACTAGGAATCAGAGATAATAAAGCCTGTTAAAAGTCACCAGAATGAACGATGAATAAGGTCTGAGAATCTGTTGTATAACCTGGTGACTGTAGTTGATAACACTGTAGTGTATAATTGAAATTTGCTAAGAGAATAGAACTTAAATGTTCTCACCAAAAAAGGGGATGGGATATGAATATGTGAGGTGATGGATGTGTTTATTAACTTAATGCGGGGAATCCTTTCACAACATGTATGTGAAAGGGTATATATTCATCGTTCAAATCATCACATTGCACACTTTAAATATCTTACAATTTTATTTGTCAGTTATACCTCAATAAAGCTGAAAATATATATATAAATTGAACATATAGTAGGTTAATACTTTATGTAATATTTATGATATTCTGCAATTTGCTTTTTTATTTAACAACATAAAGTGAACATCTTTCTAAGCATGTATATATGCACACACACATAAATGTGTGTGTATATATATACATTTGTGTGTGTGTGTATAATTCTTTCTCATGGCTGCAGAGTATTTTACAGTATGCATGAAGCACAGTTTATTCAACCATTTGCCCATTAATGAACATTTGATTTGTTTGTCATCTTTTCTATTATAAAAAATGCTCGAAACATCTCTCTACACTTATTTTATAGACTCATGCTTTTCTTTCTTTGAGATAGAAATCTAGACAGACCTGAACATGACCCTAAATACCTTCAGTTTTTGCTTTAAAAAAATCTCTGTGCATAAGGAAATCACAGGGCTTCTTTTTTTAAAAATGCAAATTCCCGGTCCTTATCACCTCTCATGATTCTGAGATGGAACCCAGTACTTTCCACCTTTAAACAAGCATCATCAGTGACTTTAAAGCAGGTATTCCTGGTACCACACTTTAGGAAACATTGACGTATGTGCACTGCCATATGTAAAACCGATAGCTGGTGGGAACCTGCTGTATAGTGCAGGGACCTCAGCTCCGTGCTCTGTTTCAACATAGATGGGTGGGGTGGGGGTGGGGGTGGGGAGGTCCAAGAGGGAGGGGATATATGTACACATATAGCTGATTCACTTCCTTGTACAGCAGAAACTAAAACACTGTAAAGCAACTATACCCCAATTTTAAAAAAATCTTAATTTAGAGGTCAAGTTACACAGTATTTTTGAGTTTCAACTTCCTTGTTTTCCCACACTAGAATGTCACATCCACGAGGGCGAGTAGTTTTTGTCTGTTTAGTTCACTGACTTACTTGCAGAGCCTAGAACCATGCCTGGCACATCAAAACATATAATGAGTATTTGATAAGTAAAAGAATGAATGAATGAATCTGTCAATCTGTAAAGTAGAGCTAATACCTATTACATAGAGTTGCTTTAAGGTTTCAATACAATAATGTATCTAACACTTTATACAGCAGGCGCTCAGTAAATATGAACTCTCTTCATCCTGTTGAATTTCCAGTCATCGTAGTACACGAAGTGCCAGCTGCAGTTCAGTGCGTCGTCTTATTGAAAATAACAATAATTTTAGTTTTTAAAAAGTCACCAGGATATGAACTGACAGTCACTGACTCTGCATTGTAAATCAAAGCTGTTTCATCTTCCATCACCTTATTATTTGTGTGCTTAACTATCTTGCACGAATTTATTTGCAGTACCTTAAATGTTCTGTGGTTTTCTGTAGTCACCTGAAAATAATTTCTCTCAACCTGAAAGGAGTATTTACCTTGTCACAGCTGTTGAATACAAACAAAAACCAATAAGTGATCCTTCCTGTGTGGACCCCGTCAACCATCTCATGATTATTTTTTAATAGAGTCCAGAGGAAGTATTCATGGCGATCCGGAATCCTCTGGAATGGCACTGCAAACAAATGGATCATTTTGTTGGACTCAATTTCAACTCTAACTTTAACTTCGCACTGGTTGGACACCTCTTAAAAGGTAGAGAGGCCTTATGTCAGAATATTTTTATGAAATGGTGTTGAGAAGCCAGAAGTAACTGAAATGATTGAGTGCTTGAAATAATTTGGCCCGTGTGTCTCACTTGAAATGCAAGTGTATGTCTTACTGAGTTATGTTTTGTTCAGTATATATTTCAATAGAGCCTAATTTCCACATCACATATCAAATTTCCTTTAAAAAGCAAAGGAGTTGATTCTTATAAAATTTCTAAGTACTTTCTAATAGCCGTTTTATCAATTAATGCTACTTATTGATAAGTATCTTTTTGATTATCAAAATAAGATAGACTGCAAATCAATAAATGTTATTTGAGTAACTCATGTTAGAAAATGTTATGTTAGAGATTTGACCACAGATTTTCTTAACTTGTTACTAATTTACTGTTGATCAGTCCGATTATCACATACCATAGACCCTCACCCTTCTGGTGCCCCATCCTCCCACCTCCGCATTTCTGTACTGCTTACAGCAGCGACCTCCAGCTCCTCCTCAGAGCCAGCTTGTTCACTCCCTCACCTGACTTTACTCCCTACTGGTGACTTCGCTGAGTGTTAGTTTTGGTTTATCAATGTGGGGCAGTCATGACCCAAGACTGCAGTTAACAGGAACAGCAAATGGGGTGAGTCAGAAGCAAAAACAGTGTAAAGTATGGCCTGGGATAAGGAGCCGGCATGAGTTGCTGGCTTTAGATTTGGCCAAAATTAGAGACTCAAACTAGAGCTTGAATCTGCAGTTTTGTATCAATTTAAATGATTGTTAAGCTTGAGGGATCATAGAGGTTCCTCCAGTTTTTAAGCAAATATATATATATACACCTACCATTGTGAATGTATACATTTGATTTCACCACCTTATGAAATTTCTGCAAAAAATATTGACAGTTTTAATCTCTAAAGTGAATAGGCATTGCTCAAAAGATATTACATTTACTACAGGATACCAAGAAGATGGATTGCAACTAGGCTGATAAAATGCTTGTTTATTCTGTATTTCTAAAAGAATACCAAATAATTTCAATGTACAAATCCCCTATTTTAAATGGAGTAACATTAGTGATTAAAAGTTGTCCAGAGATCAAGCTTACCCTCTAATCAACCGGATTCTTTGGGCCCTGAGAGCTTATACTCCCTATAACATAAGGCTTTTTTCTTTAATTAAAAAAAAAATTTAAGGGCTTCCCTGGTGGCGCAGTGGTTGAGAGTCCGCCTGCCGATGCAGGGGACACGGGTTCGTGCCCCGGTCTGGGAGGATCCCACATGCCGCGGAGCGGCTGGGCCTTGAGCCATGGCCGCTGAGCCTGCGCGTCCGGAGCCCGTGCTCCGCAACGGGAGAGGCCACAACAGTGAGAGGCCCGCGTACGGCAAAAAAAAAAAAAAAATTTAAGTGCTAGAACCCTGTTTTCAAAGCATATCTTAAGGCAAACTATACTAAATAGGTTTTTAAAAATTCCTTGTGCTGCTTTAGGGAATAGAAGATCTGAAAACACCATCATCTTCTAATTTTCCTCTCCCTGAGGTACCTTTGAGTTCCAGGGAACATTATTCTATTCTATACATTTTTGGTGCTTAATCCTATATGTAATTAATTAACTATTAACATATGTATATATTTTACCTTCCCAAATGGCTATTCCCCTTACATACTTCCTTTCCTTGCAAAGTTGCTAGTCACAGAATAAGAATTCAACAGATACTTGTTGAAAGAATGAATTAACTTCTTGTTTGTTTGTTTTTTTTGTAGGATACAGGCATCCTTCACCTGCCATTGTTGCAAGAACAGTCAGAATTTTGCATACACTACTAACTCTGGTTAATAAACATAGAAATTGTGACAAATTTGAGGTGAATACACAGAGCGTGGCTTACTTGGCAGGTAAAAACACAAAGTAGACAAAATTAATCTTACCACAGTTATATCTATGGACCATGAAAAAAGTACAGACACCTCTGGGTCCTTCCGCTGGTTGCTTGGCAGGGTAAAGAGCTCACAGTTCAGTCCTGTGGTGTTGGTCAAAATTTGGAAAGTTTTGCCAAAACATTTTTCCTTATAAAAGAATTTGCATTAATATGTGAAATGTGTTCCCTTAGTCATCTTTGGTTCAAGGCACCACGTGGCTCCCTGTTGTCTGTCATAAAATCTAAAAGCCTCAGCCTAGCATCCTGGGCCCTTAAGCAGCCCTCCTGATTCTGTCCTCTTTCTCCAATTTCATAGGCCTCATTTTTTATTACCTCTCCAAATGGATGGGCTATTTTAAGCTAATCTACTTGCCATCTCCTCGAAGTGCCTTTATGCTTCTTTAATATTCATTTCTGATGCCCTTTGTTTTACCTAGACTGTCTGCCCATCCCCACCATTCCATTATACCATCCCTATCTGCTCTTACCTGATTTGTGATTCTCCTCTCAACAACACTTAGCACTTATGTATAACACAGTTCTTGAACATCGTTGTTTGTTGGAAAGTGCTGATTCCCAGTTTAGCAGACTTCAGTGTGTGGCAACTTTTTTGTTTGAATTATTTGACCTTGGGCAAATCAGTTAACATTTCAGAGTATTTTTCTTTATCTAAGAAATGGACCTTATAGTCCTGCCCTGCCTACATTTTGTGTTTGTTGAGGTCCAGTGTTTATTAAAGCACTTGACTAATATAAGGTGCTATTTGACTCTCTTTGTAAGTTTCATGCTTACATGCAGTCTTCCAAAACAGACTGTAAACGCTTTAACATAAACAAGTCTGTCCTAAGTGTTTTATATCCTTAAACTTCATACTCTCATGTTTAATAGCTATTATTCTCTTCAGGAGGTTGCAAGAGTATAACCTAATGTAAGTCACACTTGTGATTTATTAAATTTTAAAATCTTCCTTCTTTTTCCTTTTAGCTTTACTTACAGTGTCTGAGGAGGTTCGAAGTCGCTGTAGCCTAAAACATAGAAAGTCTCTTCTTCTTACTGATATTTCAATGGAAAATATTCCTATGGATACATATCCCATTCATCACGGTGACCCTAGCTATAGGTAAATGGACTTCTTCTCCCACAATTACATAATTACAATCAGGTTTCAGTATTCCATGCCAATGGAGGCAAGCGGGCAGAGTAATCCAGAAGGTAGTATAGGAGGGACTCTAAAGATAACCTAGGAAGAGTGTGTAAATCAAAACGCATTTTATAAATGTACACTATTTTATGTGTGTTAGTTGAAGGAAAGTTCTTCTAATTGTGCTAATTAGTTAACATTGGTTTGCCTCTTTTTAAGCACAAATCAATTGAGTAATGAAAAGAGATGATCTTGAAAGTATCAGATTCCTAGGAAAAGGCCTAGGAAAACCTAATGTGAAATATAAGCAACATTACATGCTTAATGACAGAAAACTAAGCTATACAGATCTGTAAAAAGATACACATGCCAACATATTTATTGTATTTACTCATATCACACTAAAGTTACTAAAAAGTTTTCTATAGTAAAGATTTAGATGTTAAGATGATCAAATTATATCCTGTTGTATGTTGCTTTGAGTGGTATATTTTTCACAAAACATAGAGAAATTACATGAAAATAGCATCATTTGGAGTTTTTTTATATTTTCTGTTAAACAAAGATACCTTTAAGTTTTAGGTACAGTGTTGAACATGGGAAAATAATCTTGTATTTGTAGTGCTTATATCATTAAATTTATCAATATCCCACTTTTTGATAAAAAGCCCTCAGCAATTTCCAGCTGAGATGTTAGCAATGTATGCAAAAGCTTTCCAGGCATACTTGGCTTTCAGTAGTCTTACTCTTCAGTCATTCCTATGATTATATTTTTTTGAGATATGCCCTTTTTTGTTATGAAAAGGAGAAAGGGAGTTTGATTGTGTTCTCCCTTGGTTTTTAAACCAGGGATACAATTGCTTATTTAGACTTGATTCTCCCTGATTAAAAAATCAATGCAGTACAGTTCAGTTGAGCATTTGTTGAGTACCTACTGTGTATAAGATGTCATGGCAAGAAAGTGGATACTTCCTGGGGATAGATTAAGAGTTTGTACCCTAAAGAGCGAGCTTTAAAGTACAGTTTTAAAATTACTTGACCGCTGCCATTGGGAAATATAGTAGCCAATTAGAAGGGCCAGCAGTGGTTGTATTTGTCATCATGTTTATTGATTCTTCTCAATTGTTTTAATCTCTTAGGACACTAAAGGAGAATCAGCCATGGTCCTCTCCCAAAGGTTCTGAAGGGTACCTCGCAGCCAGCTATCCACCTGCGGGCCAGACCAGTCCCCGAGCCAGGAAATCCATGAGTTTGGACATGGGGCAGCCTTCTCAGGCCAACACGAAGAAGTTGCTTGGTTAGTTTATCTAAATTATGTAGAAAGTTTTAGAATTCTTTTCAAAAATGGTCAGATACTTTCACTCCTGGAAAATTATTTGAAGCTGTTCAAGATTATCAAAATCTGTTTTTGATGTAGCAAAGTTTTTGATGCCAATTATGAGAGAGTTTGATAGATCAGTTAAGCCATATCAGTTAAGATAGAGGAATGAGAATGAGATCTTGAAACAGTTTTGGGGGGATTCTTAGACTAAATATTGTGGCTCTACTTGTTTTATTCTGCCTTGGCCAGGCAGAAGGGAAATGGGAGTAAGAGAGACATTAGATACTCACAGAAAAGGAAGAGTCTTGCAGCATTCAGATGCAGGGCCTTTAACAATATATTTCCCAAAATTACCCTCTGTGGACAGAATACATCAATAGGCTATGAAGCTATAATAATACTATTTGCCATCTTTTCTTTAAAAAGACAAAAAGGTAAGAGTTTTTGATTACTGTATTTTTTTTATTACTGTGAGAAGATAGGGTTCTTGGAAGTTAAAATTGCTCAGTTATATCAACATTTGACCATGAGAAATATATCTGAAATGCTGTGAGACACTTTTTCCCTTTTCAAAAACTGAAGTAAATAATGAGAGAGCCCACTGATCCCACCTCACAACAGATTGAATGCAAAGGTGCTCTTACACAACTTTGGCTAAAGAAATATAAAATAAATAACCTGCCAATAAACCATGAGAGGAGTTGAAACCATGAATGTTAATCACTATTACTAGTCACATAGGACTGTTATCTTTTGTTTATTTATTTTTGGCTGCATTGGGTCTTTGTTGCTGTGCACAGGCTTTCTCTAGTTGTGGTGAGCGGGGGCTACTCTTCGTTGCTGTGCACAGGCTTCTCATTGCGGTGGCTTCTCTTGTTGCGGAGCACGGGCTCTAGGTGCACGGGCTTCAGTAGTTGCAGCACATGGGCTCAGTAGTTGTGGCACACGGGCTTAGTTGCTCCGCAGCATGTGGGATCTTCCCGGACCAGGGCTCGAACCCGTGTCCCCTGCATTGGCAGGCGGATTCTTAACCACTGCACCACTAGGGAAGTCCCAAGGACTGTTATCTTTTGTTTGAGTTCCTTTCTCTTTATACTTTTCCATAAATAATGTTCTAGGAGTTTCCTGGTTACTTTGTGCTTTGTGATTTTGAGTTTTCATGCCAAGGAAATTGTAAATGAAAAAACTAACTTCAGAGAAAATGCAGTATTGAATTCATTCAACCCATGTGATAGACGAAAAAGTTATAGTCTTTGCCCTGGAGGAGCTCATAGTTTGGTGGCTAAGACTTAAAATCAGATGATTGCAACAGCATCCCCAGGTGCCATTAAAGTAAGGAAATTAGGAAAAGCTACAGAGAGGAGGTAACATTTGAACCAGATCTTGAAAATTTAATACATGCTTGCCCGGTAGGCACAGGATAAGGAAGGCATGTATTCAAGAGAGGGGGAGAAATAGCATGAATAAAGCAAAGACAGGAAAAGCACTTGGGTACGAAATGAGGCTAGAGAAGAATTGCAACTAGTTTGTGGGAGACTTTGTGCCATGTTAAGAGATTTAGCCTTATCATGTATCCAGCAGGGATCTTTAAGTAGGGGAGAGATGTTACAAAATTTTATTCTTAGGAAAGGTTTTTGGCTACAGTATGGAGAAATAGGAAGAGTTTTTTCACAAAGGAATCATTTAAGAGATCGTTACAGCAGTCCAAGCAAAAAATGGTGTAGGCCTGCACTAAGGCAGGAGCAGTGGGACAGTGGAGAAAAGGAGTCAGGTGTGAGACTTAGTGCCTGGCTGTTTGGGCCAGGTGGGGAGGGAGAAGGCAGTGAAGGATGTCAGAAATTTCTGGCTTCGAAAACTGGCTGGATAGTGATTCCATTCACAGAGATCGACTAATATATTTATAGTATAAGATAAATTTAGGTTGGTTGATGTTATATTTGAGATCCCTTCAGGATTCTTGGCGTGTATATGTAAGAGATAAATGAAAATATACATCTGGAGTTCAGGAAGAGAGAAGCGGACAAGTGGCACATTTAGAATTGATTAGTTCATTATACCACTGAAGCTATGGTAGTGGAAGGAGATTTCCCAGGAAGAATGCAGAGTGTAAAGTAAAAAAGGAAGAATGAGAAAAGTAAGAAAACTAAATGTAGGGAGTGGTGTCCTGATCTCATGCAGTATGAAAGCACGAATTGGTTTTTAGGAAATTGGATATTTTACGTCTGGTCACTAACTGGATGCCTAGCCTTGCGACTTCTGGCTAATCTCGTAACTGCTCATGGCTTCCTCAGTTTACAGGGACAGGAAATGAAAAGGTTGGACTAGATTCTTTTGGGCTGTTAAATTATTTGACCTTGATTTTTATGACTATTGTGAATAATTATTAGTATTAAAACTTGAGGTTAATAGAACATTAAATTTCTCAAGTGTTCAATTGTCATATATAATTATAGTGGCTTCAGTTCTGGCTTTTAAAAAATAATACGGTCAAAAGTATTCCAGATTTGCTCTTAGAGCTGTAACAGGAAGAATAAGAGAAGTTCTTGGAATATAAAGAACAGAAATATATAAATTCCAAATAATCCAGTTTCAATACTTTTACTTTAAGAGAAAGGTATTTAACATCGATATAATACATGATTAGAGAAACTCAAAGCCAAGTGGGAAACGGTTACTGCTTGCTATTTTTGAAGCATCTCCCAGTGTATCTATTATTTAGTACTTTGAGGCATGCACATCCTTTTTTCAAAGCCTGAAGAAGTAAAATCAAACTTTGATTTTGTCTACTTTTAGAAATTCTTCATAGGTTAATGACTCATTCTTGGCACCAGCAGAATGCCTTAAATTGAAAAAAGGCTGTTCAGACATAGTTGATCTTTGCTACTAAACAGCACATATCTCTGTATTTATTATCAAATATTGTACTTGTTGGTGGAGTTTGGTTTACCTCCAGTGTAGTGCGTGTAATCTCAATTTAATTTGGACCAATAAGGCACATCCTGTCCTGAAACAGAACAGCTGTGTGGCCAAAATTCCTTGAGAAGATGGAAAAAAACAGGAAAGGAGAGGAACTCTGCCCCAGGGATATGTTTGAGCTTTCTTTGGGTCCATAAGTGAAAACTTAAACACTTTATGCCCAAACATTTTCTTTTTAGTATATTCCTATTCACAGACACTGTGGTTAATGAACTTCCATATTCTGTAACTTTTGTTTATAGGAACAAGGAAAAGTTTTGATCACTTGATATCAGACACAAAGGCTCCTAAAAGGCAAGAAATGGAATCAGGGATCACAACACCCCCCAAAATGAGGAGAGTAGCAGAAACTGATTATGAAATGGGTGAGAAACCAAGTTAATAATTAATCTAGATCATTGAAAGTAAGGAGGGAGAGTACATTAAAGCCGTATTTGCTTTCCAGACATTTCTTAGTATCATTAGGATAAAATATAGAAACATTTGCTCTTTTTCAAAAGACAAAGACAAGCTATACAGTCCTTAAAATGACAGATATCCTGAAACATGTGTAGAAAGTAATCATACATATGATATACAACATTGTGTACAGCTAGCCAGAACTTCTGTATAGGTGAATAGTAATTCTGTATGATATTTATGTTGATTTTTTAAGTGTCTATTAAAAAGCTATCGAATTTTAGAAGTGACATTAAAATCTGTTAGGTGAAATAGTATCTAGTGTGTTATATTTGATTAATATAGCTGATTGTGTTAATCCATATCTTACCACAGAAACTCAAAGGATTTCCTCATCACAACAGCACCCACATTTACGTAAAGTTTCAGTGTCTGAATCAAATGTTCTCTTAGATGAGGAAGTACTTACTGATCCGAAGATCCAAGCACTTCTTCTTACTGTTCTGGTAATATTTTTTGCTTTTTGTGGGGTTTTTTTTCCAGTCTACTCTTAGAAGGCCCTTAAATGTTAAAAACATGAAAGGAAGGCAATATTCTGCTTCTCACCAAAACAGGTAACAATTCAGCCACAAAATAAAATGTTTTTTGTTTACTTTTTTGCAGGCTACGCTGGTGAAATACACCACAGATGAGTTTGATCAACGAATTCTTTATGAATACTTAGCAGAAGCTAGTGTTGTTTTCCCCAAAGTTTTTCCTGTTGTGTAAGTATCTCCACTTGTGTTTAACTTTTGTATCTGTCTTGAAGTCAAATGTTTATAAAAGCTTAGGAAAAGTATCACCCAGTAGTGTTCACTGGTTGTGGAGAGGGGAACGTGAAGTAGTGTGATAGTGATTTTTAGCTTAGAGACAGTGGGTTTAATGGGACCTAGGACTAGTTTTGGCCTGTCGATCGGGAAAAACATTTTTTTTTTTTTTAATTCAAACAGAAAGTCACAAAAAGTATAATCATCCTCATCAGTTCACTCAGTCCCATGTAATTAATTTTTTTTTCATCTTGATCTTTTGTTAGCAGTTTTATGAATTCATCAGTTTGCCATTGGAGTTCTGAAAATGCTTATTCATTCAGTTCAGCAGTATAGTCAGTTACCAGAAACCTGTACTTGTCAGAGTGGGAAAAGCATTTTTTTATCTTGTGATTTTCTTACATTGTTCATTGTGATGAGCATTGTTTATTTCCTCACTTAGGAGAAAGCTGTTAGATTGCTATATTTAAATCAGCATACCTGTTCTATTTCATTTTTCAGTAAGGCTTTTGTTTTTAACCCACAGCTGAGTGAAAACAAAATTGACTTCTTATTTGGGAGATGAATTTTATTCTCTCTTAAGGGCTAAAATCGTATTAGCCTCAAAGTGTTCAAATCTAGATAACCCAAAGAAACTTGGGAAACTCTATTCCTAATCTAGGCCTTCTAGGTAGTATGATTATTTCTTTGTTTTTGTTTAATCTTATTTATAAATTTCAGAATTTTATATACTTGGCTCTTGGTTATTTTTATTAATGGGGTATAGCTGGGTTAGAAATAGTTAATTTCCTCAGAAGTTTGAATTGGATCATATATTCCACCCCCTCCAAGCTAATTTTGCTTTCCTCATTCGATCTGATTCAGCATTTACTAAACACTGATTAATATTAAATTTAGTTTTAACTCCTGGGTACATATCAATAATCAGCAGAAAGAGATGGTCCTAAAGCATGCTGAGTGGCAGACAGAAGCCAGCCTTGTCTTGAGCAAATAGTCACCGTATATAGTTACGCACGGTTATATGACAGTGCTAGTGAGGTGCTTTTACCATATTTTCCTAATGACTTAAACACAAAAGACAAAACAAAAAAGCAGATACACACGTTCATTAGAGAAAAATTGGAAAAGCACTCATCACCCTTCATTTTTATCATACTGTTCTAGGGAAAAGTATTTTCCAGTATATATTTTCACTTAATTTTCCTTTAAAATGTTCCTCTGTTGACTTTTATTTTTTTAGGCACAATTTGTTGGACTCTAAGATCAACACCCTGTTGTCATTGTGCCAAGATCCAAATTTGTTAAATCCAATCCATGGGATTGTGCAAAGTGTGGTGTACCATGAAGAATCCCCACCACAGTACCAAACATCTTACCTGCAAAGTAAATAAACGTATCGGGAGGAGGATGGTTGATGAACTTCAAACATGTGTGCTATTAAAGGATGCACTGGCTGAAGAATTCCTTATGAGGAATAGGCTTGTTCACACCTCTCTAATATGCCATTTTCTGACTTTTAATTATGTGTTCAGTACAATAAGTGGTTGACAACTTTTTAACTAAAATATGGTTTTATACTGGGTATATTTTCAGTGAGTGTTAGTCTGACACTCATTCTAAAAAAAGAAATGTTTTCACTGTGTGGGTTTTATATATCATCAACTATATAATTTCTGTTAAGACTGAAAGAGTGTCATGCTTGCTATAAGTAACATTTGATTTGTTGCAGGTTTTGGTTTTAATGGCCTATGGCGGTTTGCAGGACCCTTTTCAAAGGTAAGAAAACATCTTTTTCTCTATTGACAAAATGAAAGTTTTATTTATATTACTGTGCCTGCTTTAAGACAATATGTTGAAAACCAGAATGATTCACAAAAATCACATATGTTATTTTTATTAAAAGTTTTCTACCACAAGATTCTTTCCAAGAGGCAGCACCTTTAATATGTTTATATACTAGCTTTTACCAAAAAAAAAAAAAAAATTCAACTAAATTTATGCTTGACTTTTCAGAAACGTATGATAAACCTCTGTAAACTTTCTGCCCTCGGTCCCTCATGTAGTTGATGATCTTAGTGCACACATTTAGGTATCTTGTGATTAGGAAGGAGCATTACGTATGTTTAAAATCTACCTCATGACCTGAACTTATGTCAATTAAACCTCAATTTTAAAAATTACATAATGAAAAAGAAATTTACCTCAAGAAAACATTTTTCCTTCCAACCTGCTGCATTAGATTCACTCTTCCCTGAATATATCCCTGAATGTATCCTCATTTGCTCCATTCAGTTTGTTCTTTGATTGGCGTTAGTTGATATAATGCTACATAAATGTGTATTTAATTATTCTCTCTGTATATGGTCTCTCTCCAAATTGATTGAGGTTCCTTGAAGGCAGGACTTCTTTTTCTTCCCCTAGTGCAGTGTTCTAGAGATAGGGGTGCTAAATCAATACGAGTTGCATAAACCTTGTTCTAATTTTAACGATTGAGTACTTAGTTTTGTTTCGTTTAGTTATTACTGCATATCTCTTGATATGCAAAGGCTGTCATTTAAAACATGGGCCTGAAGTCACAGAAATAAGTTTAATGCGGGAACTTTTGTAGTTTGATTGCCAGTAACCCTCCGAGCCCTTCACAGTATTTAGTTAGTTGAATCTCTAAATGGCAGCTGGAATGATGCTCCGCTCATTTTCTCAGTTTTGGAAAATAGACTAGACATCATTCCTGATGATTGGATTCTCTCAGAATTAATTCAGTCTTTGTGCGTGGCCTTCGGTAATCACAGGTTCATCTGGAAGCTGTGTTAGCTGAATGAAATTCCCAGGTGTAAGTCCCATGGTAGTCTACATATTATTCCACCCCCTTTTTTTAATGACCTGTAGTACAAAGGAAGAAAAATAGTAAATTAAGCCCAAAACAAAATTTGAATTTATCTTTTTTGGCTTCAAGGGGGATTTACAAGAAAAAAGAACAGAGCTAAAATAATGTCCTATTTTCCATTACAGCAAACACAAATCCCAGACTATGCTGAGCTTATTGTTAAGTTTCTTGATGCCTTGATTGACACGTATTTGCCTGGAATTGATGAAGAAACCAGTGAGGAGTCCCTCCTGACACCCACATCTCCTTATCCTCCTGCAGTGCAGAGCCAGCTTAGTATTACTGCTAACCTTAACCTTTCTAATTCCATGACCTCACTTGCAACTTCCCAGCATTCCCCAGGTCAGTAAATGCAATCTTTATATAAATTTGAGCAATAATATTACTATACCAACATTAGGAATTCCCTTGTTATCAGTTTATAGCAGATTTTGCTCCTTTTTATCATGAAATTCATCTTACATTTCTTCTTTACCTTGTAGCTGATTTGAATTTTGGTTTCTGTAAAGCTGTCTACTTTCAAACAGTTATACAAAGATAGTGAAGTGTTTAGAGTGTTCACATAGTGTTCCAAGGTTGATAAGTTTTTAGAGTTTAGGCAGGAAGAGTAACCTAAGGTATATAACCCTGTAAGTGAACAGAATTATAATTCCCTTACTAGATATACTAACCATGCCCTAGTGTTTCTGTGTCTCTGATACAGCATACTGGATCCCAAAAATATACAAAATATAGTAGTGCCCCTTTTCCCTGCTGCCAGCAACAACCTGAAAATCTAGGAGTAAATAAACAACCAGACAAAAATGCCAGCTCAAAACAATAACATCTTAAAGCCCATAAGCATATTCCTGACTCTGGAGTCACTCTTAGGTCCAAGTGGGGAAAGTATGCCCATTCAACATGCAACTAATAGGCAGATAAACTGAGAAATAACCGCTAATAGCTCGGGTGGGGCTGAGATAAACAAGATGGCAGAAATGGCAAACGTACAGAACTCTGGGCTTATTCAGTGACAAAGCGGATGATTTCTTATGAGTCTGGTCAAACCCTGGAGGTGTATTCAATTCATTACAGAACTGACGCCATTGTGTATTTATGATGGCAGTGGGTAATGAAGGAAGCTTCCGTTGTGGTCATGTATTCTTTTCAGAAAGATATCTTTCTAAAGTGGTTAAAAGTAAAAAGGTTTTGTGTTTAAAGTTTCATTATCTGAAAAGTTTACTTATGAAACACCTCATGCTATAAGGAAAAGTTATCAATATTAGACGTAGTTAAGTGTTAGCGTGGATTTTCTTTTAAAAAGCCAAATGATGTATTATAACTATTTTGTGACGTTCAAGATCCATAAGTAGAATTCCCAGTTTATAATCTCAGTTTTGCATGAATGTTTAAACATATATAGTTTTGAAGGTTCTGAAGAACTTGGCAAATCTAATACCCAATTCATATTATAAACCATTGTATTAAATAACTATATTCATCTATTAAGCTTTGGTCAACAACAAAGCCTTCGTCAGCAGAGAAAACAAATTGTTTGATCCAGCATTTACTTATCAATCACCTTACTGCACCTAGTCAGGTTTTCTCCCCTCCCAAGAAATAAGAGAAATCTGGCCAACTTTTTTTCCCCATATAACTGTGTTTATTTGGCCTCTGTCACCTGTTCCCTAGAACAGTGTTTCTCCAAGTGTGGTCCCAGACCAGCAGCCTCAGCATCATTTAGGAGCTTATTAGAAATGCAAACGCTTGAATCCCACCCCAGACCTCCTGCACAAGAGACTCCAAGAGTGGGGCCCAGCCGGCAATCTGTGTTTAATAAACACCCAGGTGATTCTTATGCACTAGAGTGTGCCTATGATCTTGCCCCATTATCAGCATTTCAACTGTTAAAGCCAGGACAAGCCTTTAAGTTTACTTTCTTCTAGATACTGCAGCCACTGAATTCTTTCCCTCATCACCACTACCCCCTGCCTCCCGCCATAAAATCTTAGCATTTTGGAGCTAGGGGGTACTATAGAGGTAATTTACTTCTAGGCTCACAATGTTGTGTGTGAAGGGGAGACTGAGGTTAGAAGAGCTAAGTGAATTGCTTTATCACACAGTTCTTACCCAGAACCAAGGCCAGTGCTCTTTCTACCACATTCATTGCCTTCCGTATCTGTCATCTTTCTTCCTTCCCTTCCCCTTTTTGTTTCATTTATTTATTTCTGTCTCATTACTTCCATCTGCCTTACCTTAAGTCCACTGCTCCTTTTCTTCTATAGAGCTCTCTATCGTCTGGGTTAGTCAACCACTGAAGTTAATCACAATTAGAAAATTCGTAGACTGTCTATATTGATCCTCTTGTTTTTAAAGTTTGGTTCATTTTGACCAGTCTTTTGCCTCTTGGGCTACTAAAGTGATGTTAAAGCTGTCAAAATGTTTAGTTGTTTTTACATTGACTTTTTTTTTTAACCCAAACTAATTGTCAGGGGTATTTCTGCCCATCTTTGCCCACTGATGGAGACAATAAAATAATCAGATTAAGAATAAAGGTACTAGTACAAGTTCTTCTGCTAGTTGATTAACTGTTCATGTCCTGTGTTGATTGGACATTAGCCATATCATTTGCTTAGAAAAGTAGTCCTACTCTGTAACCTCTTATTTAGAATCGTTTAGAGAAATCAAAGAATAGCATATGTGGTTTTGGTTACAGTTTTAAACCTACTGTGTCACCTCCAGTAGTTCTCCAAAGATGGCTGCTTGAATAGATTATAACACCCTGGAAACCTCTGACTATTCTCAAAAGAAACTGAAGCTTTAAAAGAATACAATTAATTAAGTAGAATAACGGTGTTTTTCTGTCTCTAAATTGTATGTCCTTTGGTTCACCAGATTATTTTACTACATGTTACTAGAGAAAGAGTTTATCTTTTCATTAGTAACTTTACTCTTCGATGAAACCCATTTGTATCTCTAAACTGTGGGCTCATCTCCATGAAAGGATCCCGATTTATTTATTTACCTAATTATTGTGTTTTTGTCATTTGCTCTTAGGGAATACCTCTTACAAGAGTTAATACTTTGTAACTAGGTATGCTGTTTTATATCTTTAGCTCCTTGTAATCTTACATCCCTATCTCCTCAATTCTTTGTGGATCTGAGTTTGCTGATATCAAAGGGCTAAAAGAAGTGATGAATCTAATCCAGATTCATAACTCACTCCAGCATTTCGGCTTCGCTATTTGGTTCTATAGAAACCAGAATATTTCCCTGTCTCCACTTCCGTCAGCCAAGTCTTAAGCAGAAGTATTTAAAGAAGCCCTGTGTCACTCCCTGAAATGGAGCATAAGTGTGGCTTGCCGTCAAATTACCCAACATCAGCCTGCGCTAGTCTACTGAATTTTAAACAGGTGAAAGCTCTGTTTCTTTATGTCAAAAAGCAAAAGTTGCTGATCTGCACACAGCTCAAGCCTTTGCTTCAAACTTTCTCTGTCAGTGCAAGACTTTGCTTTCTAGATCTTTGGTACTTAGCAGGATCTGCCACTAAGCTGTATCTTCTTTTGGTCTCCAATATTCTCTACTGTCAAATTAGCTAGACAAGAAATTCATGAACCCCCTCGCCCTCCCCCATGAAACACTAAACCTTACTTAGGTAAAAATTTTGGTGATAATTCATCAGTCACCAGCTTTTGAGGAAGTAGCGGTCATTTACATAAAGCAGTTGTCTCTGAAAATCCATTCTTGACAGATGATCATAGCCCACTTGTCTGTCCCCTTAGCACAAGAAGGATTGTTTTATAACTCTGTATATAAAATTACATAAATGACTGTCTTCTGACCCCACTCCTGGTAGAAATTGACTTGGTATCAGTGGAGCCAATGGACTGTACTCAGAGTTCAGTGCATATGAAATTGTGTTAACTGTGGTCCTTTAAGCCAAATGGACATAAAACTTTGTCTCTTCAGATTTTCCCACATGCCACTATGAGAATCTTGAAGAGAATCCATAATATTTACTCTCTGATAAGAATATTTCAAATTTGATATTGCGATCCATTCTTAGGTCCAGTGTAGCTGAGCTGGACATGAATTGAAGAACCAGGATTAGAACTAGAAAATAAAACCTATCTACTAAAAATGTTATATATGGGACTTTCTCGTGCTTAAGGCTAAGCCATAAATGGCTCTCTTACAGGATGAGCAAAGAAGCCTTTTTAAAAGCCATATTGTGAGTGCTTCATAACCATTTCAAGAATGCATTCCAAATAGTCTTCCTGTATCCTCTTTAGATATTAAGGAGCAAGTATACTAGAAATAAAAATCCAGATGGAATTATATGGATTTTAGTACTGATTAGAAAGAAATTAAATAGGTTCATTTCCAATGTATTAAAATTTAATTTATACTCTACCGAGACCTCCTAATATTTTTCACACTGTAATTTAATTCAGTAAACATTCGGACACCTATTTTGTAGGTATACTCTAGGTACTCTGGAACATTTAAAGATGAGAGAGACCCTGGTCCCCAGAGACTTGACAGTTTTTGCCTGTGGATCTCAGTATTCGGTTTCAGCTAAAGTTGTTATTTCCTTCTGAGTCATGTTGTTTAACAAATTCTTTGTGTACACAAGTTCTTTGATTTTTAGGTACGAGATTAATACTACAATGCTCTGAAGAAAATAACCCGAAATCCAGATTTTATCTTGAGTTATCCCAGATATTCATTGTTTACTACATGCAAGGGACTCTGTTAGACCCAAGGGAGTGGTGGGGGCTACTAGGACATGAGACCTGCCCTCAAATAGATTTCAGAACAGTAAGAGTGGCAAAGTATACACAAATAACTATTTTGCCCTCTTTCGTGATCTCTTTTGTACTTATGTTGTACCTTATACTGTAAACTATTCTGATCATTCAAAGGGACATCTGTTTGGAAAAATCAGGTAATAATTATGGCAAAAGTTTTATAATATATCTTTGACCTCAAAAATATGTGAGGTCACATATTTTATAATTTTTTAACAAAAATAAGCCTGTGATCTATTTTAAATGTTTTTTCACTTGGAAAAAAAAACTTTAATTTTTTTCTTTGATCACGTTATTTTACTGTTAGTATTAGAGTATGAATTAGAGTATTAGAGTATGGAGCAAAGACCTATTTAGTTGAACTTTATTTTAAATTCACTTCTTTCACTTTATTTTGGGGCTATGTCCAGGCCTGTCAGTTATTCAGTCACTTTGCTTCTGTAATGCAGACCTCCCTCCCAGGAAGCCGGGTGGATCAGCTAGCCCAGTAGTGCTGACAGCTGTGTGCAGAAAAGGTTAGTTTATCAAAACCATTTCTCCAAAGGGTAGACTTAGTCACACTTCTGCTGTGTTTACCAGGTTTAAAATGTCTCCCTCTTAGAAGAAACTTAGAGGCCTCTATTTTGAGACTACATAAAATCTCCAAAACAATTTTAATGTTTTAGGGAACTGCTTACCGTATCCCAGACCTTTATTTGGTATATTCTTGATTTAGTTTTTCTTCTTTTTTCTTTGTTATTACCCCATATTTAAGGGAAAAAAATAATTTTAAACTGAGCAATTGCTTGGTGTAATTTCTGCTAATTTTCCATTTCATTTTTTATTGTAATTCTTGATTTACACTAAAATTCTTACTTCTAATAAAGGTGGTAAAAACACATCTATCTGTAAAATTGTAAGTTTGGCCATTTATTTAGAGATTGTAACGTTTGGGAAATTAATGGTCAGAGTTCAGTAATTAAAACAAGAATCCTCCTGAAAACCAAGGAAGATAATAATTATCCAGTATCTAATCATATTTCACCCTTTAAAAATCTTACAGATATCACTCACTTTTGTTTTTTCTTCCATTCTGTGTCTGTGAAGCTTCTCTGCCTTGCTCTAAATCAGCAGTTTTCATGCAGCTGTTGCTTCATCAAGGTACTCTACTTTTGTCATCTTTGCACGAAATACTGCTTACCCTGCGCTCGTCCTGGGCACATGGCATGAGACTTCATTCACCAATCCCTGTAAGCAGAGTCTGGTTCAGGCACCTAAAGAATCTGTAAGGCCATTACTGTAAGGTCTGGATGCTTACGGTGCCACAGGGCTGAGACTTGTCTTGATGAAAGAGCTGTTCATGCTCCCCCTGAACACTGAAGATGCAGTCGCAGCCCTGGACTAACACAGGCAGGTTAACAAGAAACTCCAGGGAGAGTTAATAGAGAAAGGAGGGTATGTGGTTTGGGGAAGAGTTTTTAGCTTAGGAAGTAGTTATTTTCCCCAAATATAGATACAAAGCCAACCCCAGCATTTCCGTAGAAATTAAAGCTGGCTGTCCACTCTGTCACCCGTGTTAAAAAGAAAGGAATATGGGGCTTCCCTGGTGGTGCAGTGGTTGAGAGTCTGCCTGCCGATGCCGGGGACACGGGTTCGTGCCCCGGTCCGGGAAGATCCCACATGCCACAGAGCGGCTGGGCCCATGAGCCATGGCCGCTGAGCCTGCGCATCCGGAGCCTGTGCTCCGCAACGGGAGAGGCCACAGCAGTGAGAGGCCCGCGTACCACAAAAAAAAAAAAAAAGAAAGGAATGTGGTCCTTAAGGTTAGCTCAAAGGACTAAGAAGAAAAAAATGTGATACACTTATGTCTAATTTATAAAAGATGCCTTTTCTTTCTTTACTTTTCAGTGATTAGTATACAGAAAGATTAGACCTGTATAGAAAAAGAGGTGTTAGCAATTGATGAAAGACCATTACAAATATTTTTAAAATTCTTATAGTTACTCTTTTGTATATCTAGCTCAAAATATGAATTTTCTAAATATATGTTTAACACATTCCCATCAGTGTATTACTATAGCATAAGAACAAGCTATAGTTATCTTTTCTTCTAAGAAGACATATTTCTTGCTTATTTACATTAGCGTCAGTAATTTTACAATTTCTAGTATAAAATTCGAGTCCTTTGTGTTTGTTCTACAATTCCTTTCAGTACTTCACTTGGTCTTTTTTTTTTTCAGGTATTAGGAACATCTTAATTTATGCTGTAATTATCTGTGTGCAAAAAGTCTTCACCTAGCCTATCTGATTCTTCTAACAATCCTTTGAAATAGGCACGTCTACTGTTATTTTTAATTGCCAGATTAAGAACTGAAACCAAATAAGAGTTCTGATCCAAACAGACTGGAACCTGGGTCTTCTGATGTGCCTCACTGTGTGTGTAACAAATGAGCCTTCTGACAGCTTTGCCTTCTCATAGATGCAATAAGAGTTTTCTGACAGGTTTGCCATGTGATATATGTGATAAACTAAGCAATGCAGATTCAGGGAACTTACTGTCGCCTTGTGCAGGTGGTGGGAGGTTTGGATTATTATGTCTTTCATTTTTGTTGAATAACTTCTCACAAATCACCTAACCCATTTTTCCTCAGCTTCTCAAGAGCTAAAAGAGATTTGATCCTTTTATTATTTCATGAAAATATTAGGTTCTAGTTTGAGAAATCATTTTGTTGTTTAAAAAAATAGGTGACTTTTTAAAAATTATTTGTCAGCCTGGAACTATATCCCTAGTTGTCAAAATAAACCCTGATACCTGCCTTCAAGGAACTCATGTTTGAGCAGAGGAGATAGACATATAATAGATATGTAAGTTATTTATATATGTTATTTAACTATAGTGTAATCTAATAATTTTTTCCCTCTTAATTCACTGAATTTTGGCCAATAACACCTTTTATTTAGGATTTTATCTTTATCTGGAACTACCACAGTTCACTGAAGCACAGTGCTTATTCATACACTGCTGTAGAGAATCTTCAGCTTCTTCTGCCCTGCATGTTGTTTGTAACTGGCTGCATGCTTAACCACAGCATATCTAAAGGAATTTAAACTAGCAAGTCAGGACCACAGAGGTTTTTACCTTTATTTCACTTGGGTGGTGGCCTTTGGATTTCTGTCACCTCATGGATTTCTGCTTTTGTGCCCACTGAGAGTCAGAAGGGAAAGCCAGTGCTTAGGGGCATAAGAGAGACCAGGATGCAAAGCCTTCAAGCGGCCTTGATGAGCAGAGTGCAGCACCAAGGTCTGCTCACCAATTTAAAATACAGTATATGCACCAAAGCAAGATGGAGCTGTCTCCAATTGGGCAGTCAGGCTGATAATCTGAGAGTTTTTCCTATAGAATGTTGAGACCAAACCCTTCACTACATTCTAGAAAGGTTTCTAGATTTATTTTCAGAGGGTTAAAAAGAAGAATGCTGCCAACATTCTCAAAAGTGAGAATTATGCTTAGAATCCAGGATACGGGTATCATTCTGTTTCATACTAACCTGGTTTTTTTCAAGGTGCTATTTCTTGGTATAAATATAATGCTTTCTTAAAAAAAAACCTCCAAGATTTTTATGTCAGCTTCTCCTTAAATCCTTAAATAAAACACCTTTGCTGTGAAGTTGAACTTAGGAATCACCATCATGCCACATTTACCTGTGTGTGACTTGTAGGGTTGGGTCACTAAGTAGGAAGAAAACATATACACAAAAACAGGTAATGAATTGAGATGAAAATTGAGTAGAAGTGGGACATCAGCCTCTCACATAGCATTGAAGCTTTGGGTTATCAGTGACAGTCCCGGTTACTTGCTTAACAAAACAGGAAATGGAATATTCTTAGTATGTCTTTGAAGAAAAACCTTCACCCTAGTGACTTACTCTGATTATAATTTATATAATTTTAATTCTTAAGAATTAAACTGAACAGGCCCTTGTCCTTAAATAGTAGCTTTGCCACCTTGCAGTGTGATGACTGCTCTGCCCCCCCCACCCCCAGAATGAGCCGTAGTCCAGCAGTGGCAAGGCTGCACCAAAGGTGGTCACACGAGAAAGAGCCCCGGAGTGGCAGATTGCTGGCAGAGGGCCACTGGCGCTCCAGTGGTCATCAGCACTGTGTCCCTCCTGATGACCGTCCCCTGGTTGTTTCAAACCCTTATCTTTAAAGTTCTAGTTTTGCCCGAATCTTATTTCCTATTAAGGAAATAAACTTAGATAAGGAACTATTGGACTTGAACTTTTAGACCACGTGCAAATTTGAGGAAATGGAAAGTCAAATACTCAGACAAGTTCATGATCACTTCAGATGGAAGAAGCTGGAAAAAACTGTCTTTTCCAAAAAAAATATGGCGCCAGCCCACTGGAGATCAGGGGTTGCATGCTTTTTGGCTCTGAATTGCAGCCATCACATTTAAAAATGGAAACATCGGTTCAACCAATGTTTGTTGAAAAAGACGTCAACTAGATCTTATAGGAAGATAAAAATGCATGATAAACGATCTTTGCCCTTCTAGTTGCTTTTATTCTAGTAGAGAAAATATGACATATACACAAGTTGTGATAATATAGGCAAAATATAAATGCCATATAAAAACAGGCAGAAGGGGCTTCCCTGGTGGCACACTGGTTGAGAGTCCACCTGCCGATGCAGGGGACACGGGTTTGTGCCCCGGTCCGGGAAGATCCCACATGCCGCGGAGCGGCTGGGCCCGTGAGCCATGGCCGCTGGGCCTGCGCGTCCGGAGCCTGTGCTCCGCAACAGGAGAGGCCACGGCAGTGAGAGGCCCGCGTACCGCAAAAAAAAAAAAAAAAAAAAAAAAAGAGAAAAAATACGGGTTGCATTTTATCTTGTAGAGATTGGTAAAGCAATTGAAAGAGCTACAGAAATACACATTACAGAGTTCAAGGCGCATTCAAGGGATGATGAGCAGTCTCCTTTCAATTTTGTTATTTCTTTTCTAAATAGCTCTGGAGAAGATGCAAATAAATATGCAGAAGAGAATAAAAATCCAGAATTCTGCTACCCAGAGAAAAGTTCTCTGAACATCACAGTGTACTTTCTTCCGTTTATCTTTCTACCCGTAGGATTAGATTGGAACAGATTCAAGAGTGGGTTCACTATGCTTGCCTCCTGGAGAGGTGTTGCTGACATTTTTAATGATGCACTCACACTCCCAGCCCAGTGCACTTTGTCATATGCCAGTGTTCCTTTGATAAGCTCAAGACAGCAAACCTCTGTGGAGCCTGTGTAAATCAGACCATGTGCCTGCAGATGCCTCATACTCTGAGTTGAATTCAAGGCTGAATCCAAACAAAGATGTGTGGCTCCTAGAAGGAGGTCATCACAGATCCATTTCCTGTTCAAGAACCAACAAACAAATAGATGTGTGGGTCTATGTACATGTTCAGTAACGTAAATACTTTTTGACTTGACGTACTATTTTTTGTCCAAAAACAGAAGTTTTTCCATTGTCAAATTTACTATTTATTTTAAAATTCAGATGGTACAGATAAGAATAAAGCAGGGAATTCCCTGGTGGTCCAGTGGTTAGGACTCCACGCTTCCGTTGCAAGGGGCATGGGTTCGAGGAACTAAGGTTCTGCAAGCCGTGTGGCTCAGCCAGAAAAAAAAAGAATAAAGTAAAAATTACCTGAAATCACACCATCCAGAGATAACATTTTGTGGCAAGTGTTTCCCCAGCCTTTTTGTTTGTTTGTTTATTTTCCCCTGTATGTGGATTTTTTTCCCCCCAATCCAAAATTATGGTCATTTTTCTGTAACAGTAAATATCAATCAGTACTTTACATTTTGATACAAATTGCTGAAATACTTTTTGCTTTCCTACCAGTAGTTATGTCAAAGGTGGGTATAATCGGTCTAATTATTTTAGTAAATCTTATTCAAGTATGGCAGAAAAGCACAGAGATTATAAACTTACAACCTAATGAACTTTTAAGAAGTAAACATACTTAAAAATCCAGATCAAGAAACAACATCGCCAGCACCCCAAGAAACCATCCTCATGCCCCCTTCCAGTCACTTCTTCCCCAGAGGTAACCACTATTCTGTTACCTGTCGAATTTGTAATCTTTATTAATCTGATGAGTAAAAAATACCTTGTTTTTGCTTCTAGTTACTTTTATGAAGTTACTAATTAGATGATTTATAAAAATACATTGTAGGGCCCAGTTTGGGGAGGTTTAATCTCCTCCATGAGAGAAATAAATGGCATCTGTTTACGGTACAGAACAAAAAATGACTTGCCAGAGTTGAAAAGAAGATCAAAGCAAAAATTCTACAGTATGACCTTTTTGATATATTATTTTCTCAGTAAATATTTGAGTTCCTTTGGGGTAGGCACTGTGATTTAAAAAATAAAAAGCGTCTGCCTTTCTTTGAAATGATGAATTTCTGTACCTTCTGCAACTACAGAATATATTCTGTGTATAGAACACCAGTAAGGCTACGTGGCTAGAAGCTGACCTCTGCTGGAAGCTTCTGTTTTGATTTGGAGGAAGGCGTTCTAGTCTTTGGTGGCTGCTAGCCTTTCATTCAGCTCAATCCTGCCTGCCTCTAGCTTTTCCTTGCAACTTCTCTGTTTTGTTTTTCTTTTCCTTATGCTATTTTTCTGCCATGATAGCAAATTTTGCTTAACAAAGTGTGAGGTTTTCTGTGTGACAAGATCTTTGTAAACACTCTAGCAACTGACTATTAAAATGAATGCAAAAACAATACACCAGCTTGTATCTCGTATACAAATCGTGAGATTCAGTCCTGGAGCTCAACACCACAGGAGAGGGGGTAACTGGCTGCTCTGTTTCTCTCCAGGAATCGACAAGGAGAATGTTGAACTCTCCCCTACCACTGGGCACTGTAACAGTGGGCGAACTCGTCATGGATCCGCAAGCCAGGTGCAGAAGCAAAGAAGCGCTGGCAGTTTCAAACGTAATAGCATTAAGAAGATCGTGTGAAGCTTTCTTTCTTTCCGTTTTCAAACAGACTTAACTTATACGGGCTCTTCACTAGTGACCCCTCACCACCGTGCTGTGATGCTGCACTTCATGTTTTATAATGAGCCCATCCAGTCTGCCATGTTGCCAGATGATCAACTCTTGGAAGCGTTGCCTAAATTTAATGCTGCTTTTTTCTTTAACTTTTTTTTCTTCTACTTTTGGTTTGTCTGGTTTAAGCAAGTGTTCAGAACAACTGCAAAGAAAGTGGGAGGTCAGGACACTTGAACTGAGAACATCCCAATTGTGAGAGAGGATGATTTCTTGAATACTGCTACTACTGGCCAGCTATGAAAGCCATTTGCACAGAGCTCTGCCTTCTATGTTTTCCCCTTCTTCAACATACAAAGTAAAGTGTTAGTCTTATTTACACACTTTTCAAGATAGAAGTTAATGGGAGAAATAATAATATAACCCCAGTATGTTTAATCTGACTTTTAGCTGTGGACTTTTTTTTACCTTACAAAACTGAAGAACCATAGAGGTCAAGCCTCAGTGACTTCATACCATAAAGCCACAGGCGAGGTACTTTGGGGGGTGGGGGAGGAGGGATTTAGTATTTTGTAGTGGGTTCTTAAGAAATACTAACACTTGAGTATTAGCAATAATTACAGGAAAATAAGCGTAACCACATGTATCTTAACATTACCGAATTAAAGAGATGAGTTCTGAGGCCTTATCCAAACTCAGTCATCCAAACTAGTTTATATTTTTTTCCAGTTGATTATCTTTTAATCTTTAAATATGCTAAAAGTCGTTTTTTGTTTTTGTAAGCCAAAACTATACTAAGTATAGTAATTATACATTTTTCCCCTCCTCTTCTTCTTTCCTAAATAATTCCGAGCAGGGTAATCAGTGAACAGAGTGTTGCAAATTGTTCCTAGGAGGTAATTTCCGTAGATGGTTGCATTAGCTCCAAACAAAATGGAATGGTACGTGACTATTAGAGTAGACGATGCTTTTATCTTGTTTAATAATTTTCCCAGAAACATAGAGTGTGGTGTATATTATCAAAAATTTTTTGATGAGATGTATTTTAAATGTCTTGTAATCTTTCCTCTCCCCTCCAAAAAAGTCAGGAATCTCTAGCAAAAACATTTGGGTTCTATATGATAGAATTGCATTTAATCACTGTGAAAAGACTGGTCAACCTGCATTATTATGACGATAGGGGACCTTAAGAGTTGCTGCTATACTGAATGGTATGGATTATCATGGCATTGGAATTTCCATAGTAATGCAGATCCAATTTCTTTGTGGTACCTGCAGTGTGCAAAATAATTTGACTTCAGTGAATATATTAGTATCTGGATGTTCCAATTTAGGACTAAACCATATTTATTACAAGAAGATATTATCCCCCTATTCCTGGGTTCCCTTTATATGTTAAGGTGTAATGGCTTTGGGAGAGAAGAAGAAACCTAGGGGAGGGGGAGTTTCCTGAAGTGCTATTTCATGAGTGGATTTCAGTAAATTAAATTCCACAGCTAAATCAATGGTACATTTAAATGTTCTGATTTTAATAATATAACACATTTCACATTTATCCACACAGTAACAATGTAATATGTTAATGTAAATAAAATTGCTTTTGATATTCAGAAATAACAAGAATTTAATTTTTTTAATTTGTTTACAGTCCTGGGAAAAGTAAGAACCGTTAGCCAAAATGAAAAAAACTTTAGTGTTCGTAGTTATTTTGACACTGAATTGTTGGAAAATATTGAAGACAGGTGCAATTAACTAAACTTTTGTTTTTAACTATTGTAGACGCTTCATTAGAATAGAATGTTTATAATAACAGAGCAACTGAGACGATAAGGAATTAAGACTAGAGCTGAGTTTAGAAACAGATCATTAACAGCCCGGTGCCAAGGATGCCAAGCTGCTGGTAAGGTCCACGTTCCCCCACACCCCAGAGCTTCTGGGATGGGCATCACAACTTCCTGGCTCCTGGAATAAAAGGCAGATGTGAGCCTTTAATCATTTTGGTTCCATGTTTTTCCCTCTTTGTTGTTGGTTTGGTGCAATGACAGTGGGTAGTGTTATGCTATTTTCCTTCTCCTATCAAAATAGAGGAACTTCCAAAGGTTTACCGTTAAAAATATTGATCTGTCCATAAACAAGTTTTCCAAGGTATGCTATGTCTTAAATTTATTCGTTATTTCCCTCTAGTGTAATGAATGGATGAATTCACTTGAAGTACCTCATGAAATTAATGATCTGCATTGCACAAATCAAAATTGAGCCTTCTTTGAATTGCAAAAATACTTTTTACCAGTATATCCTGGGAATTTGAAAACTTATTAAGGTTTAAGATTTACCTTGTTTGAAGAACTTCTGCCTTTTGAGGAAAATCCAGCTTTCCAAGAAACTGAAATGCACATGAGATAAATCTCTCACCAGTGTGCTTCCTCTGAGAAATGAAACTGTTTTTTAGGCCTCATACTTATAACCTGCACAAGAAATTCTGAAGTTCATAGTAGGTTGCCTATTTTGCATAATTGGATGTAAGTTCTATAAAGTAATTTGTTTGGGGTTTGTGGGTGTTTCCCCTGACTTTTTAAAAAGGAAAACATTAACTCACCATGTTTTCTGGCATGCATGATC
Organism: Stenella coeruleoalba; assembly: GCF_951394435.1. Taxonomy (NCBI): domain Eukaryota; kingdom Metazoa; phylum Chordata; class Mammalia; order Artiodactyla; family Delphinidae; genus Stenella; species Stenella coeruleoalba. The sequence goes on from NC_137165.1 coordinate 17,563,926, forward strand.
TCCCTGTTTTATCACTGCCCTGTCCCAGGGGTGTGCCCTTGTTTGCCAGCACCGAGACCCAGTTCACTAGCTTTGGGGGAAGTGGCAAGTGCTCTGTCCTGCATCCACTCAGCACCTGTCCGTTACTGGGTGCCGGCTCTGCGCAGGTCCTGGGCCAGGGCTGAGGACACCACAGAGAACAGCCAGCTGCCACCCCCATGAACGGATGTCCTGGGGGAGACAGACTGTAAGCCGGCAACCCTCCCTGCTCAGTGGGTTTTAGGGGTTTTCAGTTTTGTTTTGGCTTTTCTGGTTTTTTTGGTTTTGTTTTTACATCCCACCCCCAACCCAGGCATAATGAGGCATGTCTTATTCAATGTTATGCAATGGACTTAATACAAAAATTCACTCTTAGTGTCAGCCACACAGTTTTTTTTAATGCAGTATATTCACCTGTAAATAGTTTGTGTAAAATTTGACAGAAAAGTATATTTACTACACTGTAAATACCTGTGATGATATATTGTATTATTTTGCTTTTTTGTAAAGCAGTTAGTTGCTGTACATGGATAACAAACAAAAATTTGATTATTCTCGTGTTAGTACTGTTAACTTCTTCCTGCGACTGCGTTACATCATTTAAAGAAAATGCTGTGTATTGTAAACTTACATTGTATATGATAACTTCCTCTCTTTTCCATTCAGGCCCAAACTTTGGCAGTTCCCTTGTCTACAACCTCGTTAATTGTAAGCAGTTGTACGCCAGCAGGAGAAATACTGCCCAACAGACAAAATCTACCATTGTAGGGGAAAACTGTAGAAATCCATTTCAGATCATTGTTGTTCCCGTCCCATTTTCCTCCCTGTGTATGTACTCCTCCCCTTTTTTTTAAGTAAAATGTAAATTCAATCTGCTCTAAGATGTGGGGAGTTATTTAATTTCTTCACATGCATCAGCTCTGTTTTCTCACTTCCCCGCACTCCTCCCTGACCTTTTGAAACATTAAGGCCATTTCCTTTCTTTTAAGGATGTCTTAGGTTCTCCTCAAACCACCATCACCACCCCCGCTCCATGGGAAGGACCTTTCTATTTCCAGAACCTCTCTAAACGAAAGGTAAAATAATTTTGGTGAAATGTGTAGGGGAGAAAAAAGTTTCCCTTGAGCCTCCTAGGGTCTCTGGCTGAGTCTGAAAATTAAACTGATAAATTAATAGGAGAAAAGCACACACATTTATTTAATATAAATTTTACATGACACAGGAGCCTTCAAAAAGAGATGAGAAGACCCGAAAAATCAGTTAAGCCTGAGTATTTCTATCCTAGGTTTGATGAAGAGTGAGCATTTGTGTAAAAATTTGATAGGTCAAAGACTATGAGGTAAGTGCGGTGAAGTGGGGGAAACCTAGCAAGACCTGTTGCAATTTTCGAAGTCCCTGTGTCTTGTCTCCAGAGATAAGGATGCTCCTTTCCTCCGGGGTTAGGGAGGGCACCTCTCAAGTGAAGGTTTTATGACCTGTTTCAGGAGACGATGGCAGGGGAAAGGTCAGAGAAACCTTCCTGCTTCTGCCATTTCCTCAAGCTCCTTCAAGGTGCCATACTTTGAGGTCACATGTCCTGAACCCCATCAAATACTTCTTTAGGGCCTGCCAGACTGAGGGGTGACTCTGTTCTCTGGGTTAAGGTGACTTTGGTTCTTTTAAAATGAGCAGTCAGAAATGCCAGGACACCCCGAGATCAACCAAAGGGCATATATTAGGAGCACACAATTCTCTCCAGCTCTCAGCTCTCCCCAGCAGAACCTTCCCGGGCGCGGCCTGTGTAAACACTGTCAGACGCTTTCCATGGCTCCACTGCTGGGAGTTTTACCATTTTCTTTACCCCATTATGTGGGCAGCTCCCAGATGGAGAAAGAATGCAGCCTAGACCCTGTGGGCAGGACAGAGCTGATGCCTACGAGGGCAACAGCGTCTGGTATGTTAGACAAAGGGCTAAAAGAAGCAGACACCTGCAGGGCTGAGGCAAGTGCTGGTCTGTTTACAGAAAGACTGAGAAAGCAGAGGAAACTCACCTGGAGAGCTTGGCAGCACTCTGGGCTCTGGGCCAGACCGAGGCAGAGTGTGCATACTCTCCAGGGGTGGGGTCCTGGGAGGGAGGGAAAGAAAGAGCCTGTGGCGGGTGTTGGTGTGGCTGTAAAGCTTCAGGTGAGTTCTCTGGGCACCAGGCTTAAAGACCACTGAAAATTCAAGTACAGTTGACCCTTGAACAGTGGAGTTTGAACTGCAAGGGTCCACTTACACACAGATGTTTTTCAGTAGTAAATACTACAGTGCTTCATGGTCCGTGGTTGGTTGAATTCAGGGATGCAGAGGGGACCGACTATAAATTATACACCACCTTGTTCAAGGGTCACCTATACTGCAAATAGCTATCTTTTCCCTCCAGGCTAAAGTATCATAAAGTAGGGGTGCCTTTGGGTGATCACCTCTCCATCTCCGGACAGTGAGCTCCTTGAGAACATTGACAATATCATCCACCGTTTACAGGCCCCTGTGCCCATTTTTGCCTGCACAGTTTTGCTTTCTGGGACAGTCCAGGCTAGTCTGGCAATTTTGAACTGTCTGGCCAGAAAAGTTTATCCCCAAGGGGGTTTGGGTAGGGCGGAAACATGCTGGAAGAATAGTAAAAACTTAACCTACAACAAAGGTAGCATCGCAGTGTTCCTTTTTCCAGAAAAAAGCAGCCCATCCCTCACCCCCATGCCCCAAGTGGTGGCCAGCATCTGTAACACTTGCCCTCACCCCTCGTTCTCCCTTGATTTCTATCCATGAAACTTAGCCTGCACGCTGCACGCCAGAACGCACGGTGGCATCTAAACTCCCTCGAGGGCAGTTGCCCCGAGTAACATGCCAGGCCTGTCTTTATTAGAGAGTCAATCTTCTTACTGAAGTAAGTTCCACTTAAGACTCTTTTAGCTGCCAATTGAAAAGAAGCCGTTTCACAATGTTGATTATGTTTCTGTAAATATTAGGCCACACTATAGCAACGTAGTCCCCGTTTGTTTGAATCTCTCACACTTTGTTCTTTTAAAAGTACTCGCTGATGGTAAGTGGATATTTCATAATGTTAATGTGGAATTGTAATTTTAGTAGATTTGGCTTTTTTTAAAGTACCTTCTAAAAATGCATTTATATCTTGTAATATGTACATATGTACATACACCATATATATGTATATATGCATATTTAAAATTTCCAAAGACGCATCATATATTTAAATTGGGCCAAATTTTTCTAGGTCCTTTACCATGTGTTTATGCTGTGAGTCAAGCTAGTCACGATAAAGAGGATCCTGTGGGGTTACAGAGTTCAGAACATCCCCCATGGGGGCCACTTCCTCCATATAAAATAGGAAATTCACATCGGAATCTTAATAGGGCCCCTTCCTGATCAGAGGTTCAGAGAGCATTCCCCAACTTAAATATGTTTACACAAAGAAAATGTCAACAGAGGTAACCTCATCTGATTCATTTGTTCAAAGAAATGTTTTCAGTTACTGTAATTGTGCCAAGCCCTTTGCCAGGCATTGCAGATGCCAAAAAAGAAGAAAGCTTGGTCTCTGCCCTATGCGAGATCACAATTTAGTGGGGGAAACAGCCACGTAACCAGTGAGCACAGTGTCCAAGGTGTGGACCAGTGACTGGCAGCTTCGATGACTGAGGAGTTGGGTCCTGAAAAATGACCAAGAAGTGTGTCCAGATGGATATGTCCACTGAGCAGTTTAAAATAGGGTTATGGAGTCTTGAATGTATAGGGGGTACCTGAGGCTGGGGGTGACCTGGCCCAGAGAGCACATGTAGCATCCAGGCAGAAACGCATCCGGGCAGAAAGCAGTGCACCAGAGAGGAGACTGGCTCGTTCTGTTCTTATTTTCCTCCTTTCGTCCCACTTTGGGAAATGCGCCCTGATTTTGTACATTTAAAAACTCCATGAAGAAAAAAAAAAAAAAAACTCCATGAAGGCATGCCTTAGCCCCAGAGAGCAAAAATAAGGGTACTCTCTTTGAGTCTGGCCCAAAGGCAAAAGAGGATGAGAAATAGATGGCGAGGGATGCTCCCTCACCAACTTGATAATTTGCGGATGGAAGGCAGAAAGGAATTAGGTCGTGTATGCCTTAAGCAAAAACAGTACCACCACTCACCATATACTCATGTCTAGGATTCTACAGGAGGCCAAAAAAAATTTTTTTTCATTAAAATACTGAGTCTTGGGCTTCTGTGGTGGTGCAGTGGTTGAGAGTCTGCCTGCCAATGCAGGGGACACGGGTTCGTGCCCCGGTCCGGGAAGATCCCACATGCCGCGGAGCGGCTGGGCCCGTGAGCCATGGCTGCTGAGCCGGCGTGTCCGGAGCCTGTGCTCCGCAACGGGAGAGGCCACGGCAGTGAGAGGCCCGCGTACCGCAAAAAAAAAAAAAAAAAAAAAAAAAAGTCTTTTTAAGCTTACAGCAGTCATTCATTCATCCATCAGACATTTATTGGGCCCCTTGTTTTCAGTGAACTCCAGCTTCAGCACCTCTTGGAAATGCTCTCTGTTCTCCCATGGGCTGCACTGAGAGCCTTTCTCTTGGTCCTGTAACAGCTCGTTACAAGGTTGTGATCATCAACTGTTCCTGTCTCCCTGGTTAGACTCTGGGCCTCCAAATACAGGGACTATGCCTTGTTCAAGAAGCTGGATAGATGGTTGTTGAATAACACCTAAGGCTCTATGCTATCAGGAAACTATACAAATAGAATAGAAAAAAAAGACCCCGTTCACAACATCAAAAATCCCTACCAAAATGGAAATGGCCTGTGTAATAAAGACCTGTTGAAAACGAATCCAGACTTTGAGATTTCACACATCAGGAAAGTTTCGAAAATGTATTTTGTCAGTTTATGCATATAGAAAACAAAAAAATTCCAGGAACAGTCTTTTTATAATAGGGCATCTCAACCCCAAAAAGAGTAGGGCAAGAGGGGCTCACCGGAGGAGAAATAGTTCTTGAAGAGGACTTAGTTTTGCTTTATGGAAGGTCACCGTGTTGTCCCTACTTTCTTCCTGTTGCTGCTGATTCAGTCTGCACAGCGTCACTCAGCAATCAGGCATGTGAGGGCCGCGGGCTGTAAGGAGAGGAGTAAATGGAGAGACAGCCCACAGAGCTGGATGGGAAGAAGCAGAGTGCCAGTTGCTCCCAAACTAATCACTGAGTCCACACAATTCCAATCAAGGCCGCTATAAGAAGAGTGTGTATCCAAAGAAAATGATCCTAGGGTTTACCTTACAAAACAGACAAGAGAGCATGGCTAAGAAAAAAAAAAAGAGCATACATAGGAACTTTCCTTACTAGATAATAAAACATAGACATTTTTAAATATTTAAAACTGTGATGATGGTAATTAGACTAGGTAAATAGAATGGAAAAGACAAAAAGTTCCGGATTATGTTATGGTGTCAAAAAAAAAAAAATAGCACCAGTAGCCCCCAAATTTCATTGGCTTAAAAGCCACAAAAGTTTCTCACCCCGCTACATGTCCATCACTGGTCGGCAGGGGGACTCTGCTCACCGCAGTTTCTCGGGCCCCAGAGACTGGTCAGCCACCGTAGCAAGTGACAGAGGGAAGGAGAGCTGAGACAGCGCCATCCAGTTGCCGCTGGAGTGATGGAGACGTTCCATAGCTGAACGGTCCCATACACGGCCACAGCCACACGGGACTGGCAGACCCTTGAAATGTGGGTACTGAGACTGAGGAGCTGACTTCTAAATTTTAAATTAGAGGTAAATAGTTACAGGCGGCTAGTGGCTACCAGATTGAGCAGCCCAGAATCTGGAGGGTCTCAGATTAGCAGTTAAAGGCTGGAGAGCAGATGTGCAGCCACTTCTCACAGTCACGGCCAGAACTTGTCACACAGCTCCACAGAATCACAAGGGTCAGAAAGAGCTATCCTCTTCCAAAAGGAGGAGAGCTGGAAATGTTGGCCAAGAACATTTACTCCCACAACAGGGAAGGACTTTGTACGCCTAAAAGCAGTGGAAGAAATCCTAAAGATTACGCTTGACTACCTAATCCATAAAATATCCCCATATCCAAAAAAAAAAAAAAAAAAACCCAAATTTAAAGGCCAAATAACAGAGAGATTGTTCTAATTATAGGGTTCATAAGAATCGATTTTAAGAAAAGACCCAAGTAGAAAAGAAAAATGGGCAAAGGACATGAACGGCTAATCCACAGAAATGAAATACTGTACCACTTGCTAATTACTATATGATACAAAAGGTCATCACGCTCAATAGTAAACAACAACAGCAACAAAAATGCAAACTTGAAACAGTGAAATACCATCTTCATCTGTAAAATTAGCAAAGATGTATTTAGTACTCGGTGCTGGTCCAGAGTGTGGTGTGATGGACTTGCTCCTGCACTTGACCTCATCCTTCTGTATCATTAGCCTTAAACATGTCCACACCATTTGCCCCAATAATATTATGTGCAGGGATCTAGTCTAGAGAAATAAGTGATCAGAAAGCTAAGACTTTCATCAAAGCATTACTTATAATATCAAAACACCTGGAGACAACCAAAACATCTGGAGACAACACCTGGATGATTTTTTGGCTAAATCATCTATATTCATCCAGCACTTTCTGGAAGCTAACAGGGCTTCCTTATGCACCCTTTAAAAATGGGTTTAAAGAATAATACTTTGGGAGGAAACTGCCAATAGAATCAAGGGATTAAGAACTGTATCTGAGGGTAGATCCCCAATCATGTAAAATATCTATGTATTTTACACATAAGAAACTATAGTTATACATAGGAAAAAGATGAATATGTATGGTTAATTTTTGTTTATTTGTCTATATTTTATTACCTTTTTACATTGAGCATTATTTAAAAACAAAAATTTTTAAGAGGTGAAGATGATGCTGACTTTCAGTTCTACTAAAAAGGTATTGGTAATAATGGAACTTATTCAGGCATTAAATTAACAACTACCATCCCTTCGATGCTTTTTACCTTAGTCTTTTTCCTTTTATCAAAAGGTAGCTTTTAACTAATTCAGATTCCAGGGAGCTGGGTTTGTTTTCTTTTTACAGGGGCATAGTTTTGTACCTGGTTTAGAGCAGTTCTGGGGACACACCTGCTGACTCCATGGACCCCAAGAGAGCACACTGGCCACCACCAGCCCTTCCCTATGACTTTATTACTTCTGCTCACAGCTTACAATCTTTCACAGTTAACAAGGCTGATTGGAAATGGTCCTGGAGCTCACGAAGCTCTCGGGCTATTAAGGGGCCTAGAAATTTGCGTAGCTGTGTGCACTGCATCGTGAAGGTTGTGCACGCGGACTACAGTCCAGCCATTTTCCTCAGCTCTTAGGGCTTCCAGGCACTGGCTCCCTGTCCTCATTCTCCTCCCACTGCTCTGACAGCACTTCCCCCACCTGCCTCCTCACCCTCAGCTCTCTACCCTGCAAGTGTTTTCCTGAACCTTCTCATCTATTAACACTATGTGAAGCGATTCTAATTCATCATCACCACTTCACCTCCTTCCTCCCCTCCAGATCTGGATAGCCACTACCTAATGGCAGCTCTTCACCTCTGCACAGGATTTCCAATGCACTTCCTCCTGGGCCCCTGCCTTGGCCAACGGCACCGCCATCCCCAACAATGCACCTGAGCTTGAACACTGGGAATGATCCTTAATTCCTCCCCACTCACCACGCATCCCCACCACCACACTGGATGGTCACCAAATTATACTGATTGTGCCTTCTGAAATTCCTTCACCATCCCCATTACCTCCCTGCCCATTCAGGGGCCCAGCTCGTTGGCCTGTTTACAAGGGTCTCTAGCATGACCCACTGTCCCCGGTGTACCACATTCTAACCCATCATAGGTGCAGCCTGGACATACTTCAAAGGCTTCCTTCTCACCACCAACACACAAAGTCCAAAGCCCTCACCAGGATATGCAAGGCCATCATTTGACCCCTACCTGCCTTTTCAAGCCCATCTCCTGCTCCAACCCACTCTAGCTCCAGCCATTCTAAGCTCCTCAGCTGGGAGAGCAAGCACTGAGATGACGGACCGTTACACATGTAACCTAAATATCACCGGTCCCCTCCTTCCTCTGCTCTTGTTTTCAACCCAAACTCACCCTGAAACATGGCCTGGCATCTCCTACCCACTGAAGAATCCACTTGCACAAAACTTTACTGAAGGCTTTACAGGGAGGTACAGAGGGGGTTTTCAGCCCACAGTCGGCACCTTACAGATCCTCCTAGAGACATAGCACCTTCAGGGCCCATCACTGCCTGGTGGGAGGGATTTCTTCTTTATTGGCCTCTGCGCATGCGCGGTGGCTTTTCTCATGGTGATTCAGATTTGTTCCAGCTTCTCCCCTCAACATGAGTCCTGAGAATGGGATGTTTTGCTTCCTTGGATCTCGCGATGCTCTTGTGTGTGGGGCCTATGCAGACATCATTTCCTCCTGGGGGAGCCTACCTTGTCTTCCAAGAGACACCCCCCTTCCCCCACCCCGAAAGACCATCTCCAGCAAGACTTTCTTGTTGGGCCATTCTCCCTGCTCCCTCGGCAGCTTACATCTGTCTTGGGGGGTTGAGCATTGTGGGTTGTTGGCTGGCTCCTTATTACTCTCACCCCAGGTCCCTAGACTCCTGGGGGAGTCTGTGTGACAACTTATGTCCCTGGCGCCTTGCCGTGGGCCTGGCTCTTATGGAGTCTTCAAATCCAGGTGGCATTAGTTAATAAGTCCTGTCAAAACATTATGTGCCAGAAAAAAAAAATCTCTACCATTTACATCCAGGATGGCGCTCGGAAGAGGCCTAGAATTTCCTTGGGAATTCCCCAGAACCCACAAGAAAATGAGCTCGGTGAAGGGAGAGAAGTTTTCCATCTTGTTCACTGATGTATCCCCAGAGCCTAGAACAGGGCTTGGCACGTAGTAGACGCTCAATACCTGTTTGTCAAGAGAATGAGTCTAGGAAAGAAACGCTGCTTCTAAGGAGTGATCTTAAATTTTAAAACCTCCCTTGAACAGCAGGGGGCGCTGGAGAATCGGGCCTGTTCCGGGGGAGGAGGATCGACGGAGTCGCGGAGCCCTCCCTCTCTGCTGCTTTGCTTCCTCGGGCTGGCGCCCTGCTGGAGACCACTCTAAACACTGCACCTCAGTTTGTTTCGGAGAATTCTGTGGAGGGCTTCACCCCAAGGTCACCAAGCCGTGCACCCGTGCGTTGTCCTTGTTGGAGAGGTTCCCAGGAGGAAGACCTTGGCCTCTGCACTGCTAAATCTCAGTGATCCTGGCCTGTTCGGCCCAGCCGGCACCGCAGCCCCCAGCCCCTGTTCCCTCCCAGATGTGTATTCAGCTGGACTGGACGCCCCGGCTTTCTGTTTTCTTTCGTTTTTAAGCTTTTCAGGTGGGGATGGCAGAATAGGTAGCTGGGGCTTTAGTCCAGCAATTCTACTCCAGGACCTTCTGCTCCAAAGCTTCTGTGCAGAAAGGAGCATTGATGGGGGTCAGGAGGCCACTTAGGCCGTGGTCCTAATTCTGCCACCAAAAAGCTTTGTGATCTTGGAGGAGTGGGGGTTGGGAGGAAGGTGTCTCCCATCGTGACAGTCTTTGGCTCTCTGAATGTCAGGCCTTCCGTGGAAACCAGGATCCCTCCTCCTGTATCAGTCAGGGTGAGGCCGGTTACCTTTCAGTAAAAAATGGCCCCTACCCCACCCCAATCTTCCCACTCTCCCCTTTATTCCATGCAGTCTGTAACTGAGGACTCCCGCGTTTCTTTCCGGCAGAAGGGGCAGCAGAGAAGGCCGGGAGCAGGGAACGTGCTGATCCGAGAGGACTTCCAGTAGGTGAGACGCGGGCAGGAGGCCGCTACCTAAACCGCGAGCCGCCCCAGCCACAAGTCACTTCTAGGAGCCATTTCTGAGGCTGTTGAAAGGATGTGGCGCCTAGTTGGGTAGAATAAGTATGGTTTTGTCATTCTTCTTAGAATCCTGGAAGGAACGCTAGCAATCAGATGGACCTACTCCCTTCTGAGGGTCAGAGAAACTTGTGGGTGGGCACCCAGGGTGAGTGAAACCCCAGCCCGGGCACCCCTCCCGACAAGGAAGGACAGGGTCTTGAGACGCCCTGCTCACCCCAGACTCACCCCAGTCCTACCAGGGTCCTCGGCCCCCCAGGCAGTGCTGCTGCTTCTGCCTCAGACCCCGCATGCTGGAGGACAGGTGAAAAAGGCCCAGGCGTTCTCACACCCTTCCTCTCCGCCAGAGCGATATTTATTCATGGTTAAAAAAAAAACCCAGCAGGTTGTGAGCAGCAAGAAACTGAATCCTGTCCCATTTCCACACAACATGGATGCTGAATTCAAGGCCTGGAGGTGAAAATCAGAAATGCTTCCCCCGTTCAGACTGGCTCTCAACCTCTCCATGCCAACACGCATCATAATCACCACGGGCCAGGTACGTGCCAGGCACTGTGCCAGCCACGTTACATTCATTTTCTCATGTGAAACCTGCAGGACTTCTGTAGGTAGGAACTACTATCCTCACTTTACAGACAGGGACACTGAGGTTCAGAGAAGTTAACTCGTCCAGAGTCAAAGGGCTAAATGAGTAGCAGCCCTTGGTGCCTGGCTCAGCTGTTTTAGATTCCAAAGCCTGGCTCTTAATCTGTAATAACTTCCCCATGATATTTATACCGTATATATTGGTTTCCTGTGGCTGCTATAACAAAGTACCACCAACTTGGAGGCTTAAAACAACAAGAAATTCATTGTGTCACAGTTCTGGAGGCCAGAAGCCCAAGATCAAGGTGTGGGCAGGGCCATGCTCCCTCCAGAGGCTCTAGGAATGATTCACACGCTCCCCTCTTCCAGCTTCGGGTGGCTGCTGGCATTCTTGGCTTATGGCTAAATCCCTCCGCTCTCTGCCCCCTGTGGCCACATCGCCGTCTCTTCTGTTTGTGTTAAATCGGCCTCTGCCTGCCTCTTATGAGGATACTGTGATTGCACTTAGAACCCATCTGGCTACCCCAGGAGACTCTCCCCATCTCCAGAGCCTTAACTTCATCACACCTGCAAAGAATCTTTTTCCAATAAGGTAATTTTCCAGCTCCCAGGGATCAGCATGTGGGTATCTTTTGAGAGGCCATGTTTCTGTTTACCACACCATATGTGTGCCCGTTCCTTCCCTAATTTATTCCTTCATAGACCTTAATTGTGTGTATTGGTCATTGTGCTAAGAGCCTGGAGCTAGAAAATCAAAAGAGAAATGACACAGTCCCTGCCCTCACGGACCTCATGGTCACTGTGTGAACTTTCAAACCTGCTTCCCAGATGTTCTTGTGGTAACAGGAGTGAGAGACATCAGGACACAATAGTTGGCACTTACTACCTGGAACACTCTTCTGACATTTACACATATTAAATCACTTGACCCTCATGGCCTTATCCCCAGCTGTAGGGTGGTTCCACAGTGTATACTTGTCACCTCCCCGCACAGAATGCTACACGAGCACAGGGGAGAGGCAGTCAAGGTGAGCGAGGGTGTGGTCAGGGAAGGCTTCCTGCAGGAGGTACCACTCCCATGGAATCTGGAAGGATGGGAGTTGGCCAGAGAAAGTGGGATGGGGAGAGGGTAGGAGTGAGGAGGTGCCCCAGGAAGAGGGAGGCAGGAGGGAGCTGAGATGCTCCTAGATATGGGTGAGGAGAGACGGGGGTCAGGGAGGGCTCCTGTCTTTTGGGAGAACCACTGATCTGGTGTGGGCTTCGAGCTTGGTTCACCTGATTTGTTCATGCTCAGGTCTGAGGCCCCCACCTCTGCCAGCTGAGGTCTTTCAGCTTCCCTGCTCTCTTCTTTTGGGGGATTTGATGCAGGGAGAGCTCTGAGAGCCATTTCTACAGCTCCCCAAAGGGGATAACTCAGCCCTGCCCATCTCCCTTCTGTCCTGAGCCTCTTGGGTGGGAGAATCAGAGAAGGCACACGGCAGCCCCTGAGCAGGATATATTCACAGTTGAGCAGGAAGACCACAGAGGGGGAAACTGAGGTCCAGGGAAGAGAAGCCACACAGCTCATGTGCAGAACTGGGCCCCACCCCAGCCTCTCTGTCTGGGTCCCTACACTGCTCTTGGCTCCCGCAGACGATGGGGCAGGACCGCATCTCTTCTAGGCAGGGGCTTCCTCTGGACCCACCCTTGAATGGAGGTCAGGGACAAGAAGTGACTAAGATACATCCTGCCCCGGAGGGTTTCCCACCATGCTGGGGGAGATGGGCAGCCCACCAGAGAACTGTAGAACTAAGTAGGTATCTGGAGGAAGGGACCAGAAATCAGACTAACAGGCACGATGGAGTGCCATCAGGGAAGGCTTCCTGGAGGAGGAAACCTCTGAACTGAGCTGGGGAGCATTAGTGGGGGTGGGCTCAGCCAAGACCTGTATTTGGGTTGGGTGCAACTGGTGCCACAAGGGCCTGGCATGCTGAGCAACAAGGAAGGAGGAGAGCAGAGCCAGGCCAGGTTCTGCAGAGCCCCAGGCGAGGCTGGGAGTCACAGGAGCTGGGGTGGAGGCTCAGCTGAGCACGACTGGGAGGAGGCTAAGGTCCAGGCCTGGAGGCTGCCACCAGCTCCCAGGGCCAAGACTCTTGTCCTGGGCTCTCAGCTTGAAGTCCAGGGCTGCAAGGGCTGAGAGCGGGAACCCAGGGGAAGGGAAGGAACCTCCCCAAGGCGCTGGGTGGCCCCCGGCCCTGCAACAGGCAGGCCTGATGGGTGGCCCTTGCTTTTCCTTCCTCTTGCCTGTTCTGGTCTCCTCTTTTGCTCTCCTGTCCCAGGGTCTCTGCCCCCCCCCTCTGCACCCTTTCCCAGCCCAGAGCTGGCCCAGAGTTCTGTTGGGGAGGCCTGTGTGGACCTAAGCCTGGAAACTGTTCTTTAAAAGGCAGCACAGAGAAGGGTAAGAATAGGGAGTCTAGCTCCATCCAGCTCCAGACTGGCTAGGAATCCTGACCCGGGCTCCCAGAGGCTGTGTGACCTAGGGTAAGTAGTTCAACCTCTCTGAGCCTCAGCTTCCTCGGAGATGAGTGTAACAATCCAACGCGCTAATGTAGGAAACCCCTAGGACATACTGAGCTCTCGACACTGCTGGGTACGCACACAGGACGCGGTGAACGAAGAGGGCCTGGCCTTGGGGTTGGGGGTCTGAGGTTGGAAGCGAGGCTGTTGGACCCCGGCGCGGCTGGTCCGGGGACTCGGGCCTCCTCTCTGACTCCTCCAAGCAGGGGCGGGGCCTTCGGGCAGCCCTGGGTTTCCGGGCGCCTGTCGCACACCCACCCTCCCGGTTTCCCAGGGGACGGGACGAGCTCGGAGCCGCCGAGGGACACCGAGTCTGGGGGAGGCGGCGGGGCCACGAGGGCGGCCGCCCTCGGGGGCGCGCGGCCTCTTTTGTCTGCAGCCTCCCCCTCCCCCGCCCGCCCCGAGCCGCGGGGCTGCGGCGCCGCTGCTGACACGGCTCAGCCGCCGCCGCCACCGGGCGGAGGCTGCGCGTCGCAGCGCCGGGCGGAGGGCGCGCGGCGATGGCGGCGGCGGCGGCGGCGGCGCGGGGCGGGCGGGCGCGGCGGGCGCGGGGCTCGGGCTAGCCGCGGGGCCGGGCCGGATGGCGGGCGGCGCGGGCTGGGCAGGCGCCCCCGCGGCTCTGCTGCGCTCGGTGCGCCGCCTGCGCGAGGTGTTCGAGGTGTGCGGCCGCGACCCCGACGGCTTCCTGCGCGTGGAGCGCGTCGCGGCGCTCGGACTGCGCTTCGGCCAAGGCGAGGAGGTAAGGGCCCGCGGCGGGGGCGTCCGCGCTCCAATCCCCCACCCCGGCTTTCCCGCCGTTTCACCGGCCCGCTCTCGGCCGAGCCCCCGGGCATCCCCGCCCTGTCGGACCCTCGCTTTCCACCATTAGCGCCGGCGCTGCGAGAGTCACGCATCACGCCCGGGGTGGGGGCTTCTCTGCCTATCTTCCCTACCCCGGGCCCTTGCGGGCCCTTCTGACCGCTCTGCAGCCCACTCGGGGTTTGGGGGGTGGGGGGAAGGAGCCGTCAGATCCTGGTCCCGGGACCCCCGCCCCTTCCTACCCTGCGGAGACCGAGACGCAGAGGTCTGTGTGCGGGAATGCCAGGACGCCGTGCGGGGTGGGGTGGGGGAGGGAGGCACGCGCCCCACTGGGCCTGGCCGAGGGAGCGAGAGGACAACTAGGGGCGCTCTGCTGTCTCGGCTCCTTGACTGCACCCAGCCGACCTAGAACACAGCGGGAGGTGTCTGCTTGCGACCTTCCTGGATTCTCGGCCCAGCGCCCGATGACCCCCCATGCGGGCTCCCATGGGCAGGCCTGGCTGGCAGCTGGCTGTGTCGGCTGCGGCAGACCTCCCAGAGCCAAGCTGGGGAGCGGCAGCTGAGCAGTATTTGCAGCAAGGGGTGGGGGGGGGGAGGGCGGGCCGCGTCGATTTAGGGAAAGTAGGAACGGTGTTGGTTGTTAGCAGAGCTGGGATCGGAGGGTGGGTGCTGCCAGTGGGGTGGGCAGAGACAGGTGTACTCTCATGCCATGGGCACAGGGACAGGTGGCTATGTCTGGGGGAGGGGGTATGGCAAGGCACCCACCTGGCGGGAGAGCATCCCCACCCTTCTGCTACTGCCCACTCTGAAATCGTCAGGAGACGAAGCCCTGAGTAGTGAGTTTCCAAGGCCACCTGAGGCCTCAGGCTCTGCATGGGCCTGGCTGGCATTCTGTTCTGGGGACAGCTGGGGCCTAGCATTTCAGAACATAAGAGAAGCCAAGGCATGCCTGGGTTGGATCCATGCTTCCCTGTCACCTGGCAAGGGGGAGATGATAGGTAATCATCTCTGCATGGCCGTTGGGCATGGCTGGGACCTGGGAGTCCCTGAGACCAGTAAGTGAAAGAGGGTGAGGCAAGTGTCAAGTTCGAGAACTCAGGTACCCCATCCCAGGAGGCTCACTGCTACAGCCCCTTTGGAGCCCACCCTCTCCCTCTGCTGGGATTGGTTCAGGACCGTTTCCTGCAGCCAGCCGGTCCTTCTTCCCAAAGGCTGGTCAAGCCCCTCCCCTCATCGAGGCAGGCTGAGCAGAGCCCAAGCCTGGGGAGAGCCCCAGTCTTTCCTCTCAGGACACAGGCTGCAGGGGAGAAGTCTGGCTCTGGCTGGAACTGGAGTTCCAGAACCGCAGTCTCACTGGTGGGAAGAGCTTCCCAGCAGGCTCTGGCAGGAGGCCACGTGGGCTCAGTGGTGAGCCCCTAACAAGCCCCAGCCTTATCCCTGATCTGGACAGCTCCTCTTCTTAGAGCTTCTTCCTCATACACACTGGAGCCAAACCTGCTTGTCACTTAGTCATCGTGGTTCTGGACGGGGACCCACGTGGGTCTCTCTTCTACGTGACAGCCTTTAAATATTTGAAAACAGCGCTCCTGTCCCCTTCCCACTCACTTCCTACCATCCTCCCTTCTCCAGGCCAAATAGCCCCTGTTCTTGAAGCCCCAGACCATTTCCATACAATCTGGCAGGGACCAAACCTCTGGCTTCCAGCCCTGAAGCCACCATCGACTAATTGTGTGACGGAGTTCTCCTAGTAATGACATGGAGGGGCTGGACCAGGAGACTCCAGGACTGTGCCGGCCCCAACACGTCTCGCGCACACAGGTGGCTCAGGGCGAGGTGCCTTTGGAGCGGTGCACTCATGTCAAGTTTCTGGCCACTGAAACCCCCAGGGATCTTTCTTAGCAGCCTCTGCCAAGATTCCCCTCCATCCTGGAGGAGGGTCAGTGAGTTTTCTTTTTAAAGCATAATCTTATATCATTACAGAATCAGTTTATATGCTCTGCGGGAAGTTAGAAATATGGACAAGCAAGAATAAAATATGTTCCCATCTCCCAGGGAGCCTACCTGTGACACCTTGGGCACATCCTTCCAGAGCTGTTTCTATGCTTGTATGTAGATTTTCTCCATAAAATGAGGTCATGCTGTGCATACTGTCTTGTAACCTGATTTTTTTCCAGTAAATGATCAGCACTTTCCTGCTTCAATAAATTCTCATCTCATTTAACATGCACACCTTATCCAGATTTCTCTATTTGGCCCCAAAACATCAACCTTTGCTGTTTTGTTCAAACCAGTTTCCTCGCCAGAACTGTGCAATGCATCCGGTTATTCTGATCTCTTACTTTAATGCAATGCTTTTTTTTTTTTTTTTAATTTGAATAACCCTGACTTGTTGAAGAGATCAGGCCTGTTGTCTGTGTCAGTACTTTCTTAAATCTAAACCTGTAACTTGGACCTTATCCCTGTTAAATTTCATCTTGTTCATTTCCTCCCATTGTAACAGACAATAGAGAGAATTTACAATCCTACCTTTGTCACTCCGATGCTGTGCTGCCTTCAGGCTGGAGAAGTGGGTGCTTTATGTCTCAATCTGTCAGGCTGGTGTAAACCCAGGGCAGGACCACGGACAGAGCCTCGTAGGGGTGGTTCTGTTCACACTGTGTTACTGACCGAGACCCACGGAAATACATTTTTCAGCCCTGCTCGCTGCACACCAAATTCACACATGCACTGCAGAACAGGGATGTCATTTCCCCTTCAAAATGCTACGTTTTCTGGCAGTTTCTATCTCATTTGTTTAAAAATCACATAGAGACCTTGATTTCCCACCCCGTACCCGCTGCCAGTGCTCTAGGGTGGAGAACTCTCATTCATTAGATACGGAATTCAGTGAATTTATCAGAGCTGATTATCCATATTTTATCAACTACACCCAGAATGCCAGGGACACCAGAATCAAATGCTTTGCAAAAATCAAAATATACTAGGTTGCAAAGTGTAAAACAAATATCCATGAGGCCACACTAATATCAATAAATGATTTCATATTAATAAATAAATACTAGGAGAGTCTCCCATACAGAACAAATTAATTTATGTAGATAATTCCCTACCAAGGAGGTGCAGCATAGCCCCCACCCTGTAAGCGTCACGTATGCATATGACTACCTTCTAAAGACGACACTGTGGAAAGGGGGGAAGGGCAGCTTTACGGTGGAGAAGCCTGACACGCACTGCCTCAGCCGGGTCACCAGGATCAACAACAGCAGTGATAAGTCATGTAGGTAGTATGTACCCTTCATACGATGCGATGGGAGAGGCACCTTACCACTGTGATCCCCCACCCAGACCCATCAACCCCGTCCAGTCATGAGAAAACATCACAAAAATCTCAGCAGAGGGACGTTATTCTACAAAACACCTGCTTAGTGCTCCTCACCTTTGTCCAGGTCATCAAAACCAAGGGAAGTCTGAGAAACTGTCCTGGCCAAGTGACGCCTAAGGAGACGTGACAACTAAATGTAATGTGGTGTCCTGGGTGGGGTCCTGGAACAAGAAGAGGACATCAGGCAAAGACTAAGGAAGTCTGAATAAAGTACAGACTCCAGTTAATAATAATGTTATGGGGCTTCCCTGGTGGCGCAGTGGTTGAGAGTCCGCCTGCCGATGCAGGGGACACGGGTTCGTGCACCGGTCCGGGAAGATCCCACATACCGCGGAGCGGCTGGGCCTGTGAGCCATGGCCGCTGAGCCTGTGCTCCGCAACGGGAGAGGCCACACAGTGAGAGGCCCGCGTACCACAAAAAAAAAAATAATAATGTTATGTATGTATCAGGTTGGCCTCCGATATTCCCCTAATTTATTGACTTGGGAATCATAGTAGAAAAGAGAAGACAAGGAAATTCGATGAAAACATGAGTCGTGTGTGAGAACACAGGTTGACGTTTCAAAGAACGTGAGGGCGCTGTCCCAGCCCTGAAAGTCTGTAATAAGTAGGAGCAAGACCACTGTGACGAGGACGAGAAATGATGGCCCAGGGCCCTGAACCCGTGCTGACCTCTGATAGCTTGCTTTCGTGTCTAACCTCTCTAGGGCTTTGTTTACTCATCCATAGAATGGGGGTGATAACAGTTCTCATCCCATAGCGTTATTGTGGGGCTTGAACACGTTAATACACGTAAAGTGTTCAGTATCGGGACGGGGTAGGCCCGCTATCAGAATTGCTGCTGCTCTTACTATTGGTGTTTTTGGTAAACATTTGTGAGCATCTTTGAGAGGCTGTTCTAGGCTGGGGCGTTCTTGGGGGTTGAGGTCCAGATCTGCGAACAGTCCCTGGTGTTCTCGGCCCACCCTCCTTGTCAGCTCTGAGCTTCCAGCCCTCCCGCATCTGTGAGTGGAAGGCATTGGGAGCGCCAGAGATCTCTTGGGCCACATCCCTGGTAAATATATTCTTCTCCCTTTTCCAGTTTGAAAACCATCCTTCTTGCTAGAAGAATGGACTCAAAAGTAGCTGAGTGGTGTCTCTGCCACTTGTTAACCAGTACCCTCTCCTCTGAGCAGTGGCCAGTCCTTCCTGCTGGGAAGCGTGGTGGTAATTATTTGGGGGCAGTGACGCAGCTTTAGCCCACCTGGGACTAGTCTATAACTTCCCCGCTTCTTTGCAGGTGCCGGAAGCAACTGGGGCATCGTGCCTCCTTGTTCATATTGAGCAGGAGATGAAATAAGGGGTCAGACTGGGCTCCCTTAGTCCCCAAGTCCCCTCTGGACGAAGGACTGCCGCAAGGGAGATGCTGGTGCTGGCTGGCTTCAGCCTGAGTGTCTGAACCGGCAAAGGGGTTGGGGTTCTAGGTGGGCCGAGACTTATCAGGAGACAGTCCTGGGGCTGCCAGGGGAGGGAGAGCCCTGAAGTAAAGCTGGGTCTGCTCGGGAGAGGAGGGGACAGGATGCTGGGGAAAAAGCAGTTGTATCCCTACATCTGTGGCTGGAGGTGGGAGGTGATAGGAGGAGGGACTTGAGGGGAGGGCGGGGCCAGATCAGGAAAGCCTCAGCCGTTCCCTGTGGCTGGTGGGAAGGTCCAGGCAGCAGGGTCAGAGGTGTGCTTGAGAACAGGGACTGGATCCAGGAGGGGAATGTGACAGTTGGCCTGAGAGGAAGAGGGTCCTGACCTGGGCAGTGGCAGCGGGTGCAGAACCGACAGGGGTCCAAAAGGCCTGCAGAGCCCAACACGCCACTCCTGGAGGGAAGAATCTAAGGCTCTTTTGGAGAACAGGCCCCCTCTAAGTGCCCCACCCTAATGGGGACATGGTGGGGATGACAGAGCTGGCGAAACAGAAGGAAGGCCCAGGTTCTCCGAGCCTCGAAGGAAAGGTCGGGGTGCCTGTGACCCATGAGTGGGGAGCAGGATGGGAGTGGGGCCCAGAAAGGGCCCTGTGTTTGTGCCTCACCCGGGTGCAGCTGGTGCCCCTGAGCTTGGAGGTCACTGTGGAAGCCAGGCTGAGGCTGCGGTCCCTCGCGAGGCACCAGGCTCCGGGGGCGGGCTGGGAGGGGCCAAGCCCCAGATAGGATGCCCAGTGCTCTTAGCGCACTTTGGCTGTGCTGGGAGGGGGGGCGTGAGAAGAGCGTCCAGGGGGACTGGTCCATCTTGTCAGGCAGTCTTGACACAGCCTGAATCCATGTGGCAAAACCTCTCTGGGCTATAGCTTCACTCCCAAGATACCGGGATGTAGAGCAGGAGGAAGCTCCAGGTCGTGGAGGGCTTGGTGGAGGGCGGTGCGGCCCGTGCCTCCCTTGTTGAGATCTGAATGGAGAAGTGGGGTAGAATCAGGCCTTCCAAACAGCAGGACACGCCCTCGGCCCGGTTGCGGTGGGTGGAGACTCTCAAAGCCCAGACAAGCCCCAGCATGGGTATCGGCCATTCCCCCTGTGAAGAAGAACTTACCCCTTTTCCCAGGGGGATGGTGAAGGGTCACCAGGCTGGGCAGGCGGAGCGGCTGTCAGATCCAGCCTTGACTCTCAGGCCCCGGAGCTTTCCCCTGCACCTGGAAGAGAAGCAGAGGAGCGAAGAAGGAGAAGGGAGATGGGGAGGTGTGGGAGCGGGGCAGAGGGAGGAGTGCCTCCCCTGTGGCTGGCGGCTGAGGAGGCAGAGCCAGGAGGGAGGCTGCACCTCCGGATTCCCGCGCACGGGGAACCCAGGACCCTGCTGGGTGGTGCATGGGTGGCTGAGGACCCGCTCCCTCTTCCGTGGGCCAGGGCTCCACTGCCACAGCCTGAGGGGGCCAGTGCGGATTGGGGCTGACGCAGCCACCAGGTGCCTGGCGGGTCCCACCCAGGTGCCCCACCCCGAACACCCGTGTCCACGGGTCCATTTGTAGGGGTTTGGGAGGGGGGCTCTGCCCCAGCCCTGGACTATGTGTGGGTGAGTCGGGGCTCGTAGGGTGGAGAGGGGCTGCTCCTTTGCCTCGCGCTGCAGCGATCCCTTTGGCCCACCCTGCGGCCGTCCCCACCCCGGGGCCTAGAGCAGTCCCCCCAGGTGGAGCACAGAAGGGGAGGCTGACAGCTGGCTGCGGTGGACAATTAGAGCTGAGTGAACCAGATCTGGGGTGGGATGGAGGGGAAATGCCCTCTGGCCTGGAAACAGTGAATGTCATGCCTGGGTGAACTGCTGTCCTCCCCCGACCTCACATGATTGGGTGAATGCCCTGAAATTTTTAGAGCAGCCTTAATGGAAATACCTTTTGCATTGGTGGTTGGTGGTTGTCTTAATACATGTTTCCAGGATTTTTGTTGTTGTTGTTGTTGGTACGCAGGCCTCTCACTGTTGTGGCCTCTCCCGTTGCGGAGCACAGGCTCCGGACGCGCAGGCTCAGCGGCCATGGCTCACGGGCCCAGCCGCTCCGCGGCATGTGGGATCTTCCCGGACCGGGGCACGAACCTGCGTCCCCTGCATCGGCAGGCGGACTCTCAACCACTGCCCCACCAGGGAAGCCCTGTTTCCAGGATTTAAAAAGGTTTTTTTTCGATTAATATCTTGCATACCTACTCTATGCCAAAACTCTTCCAGGCTCTGGGAATCAGGAGTGGCCCGGAGCTTCCATGGGGGAGGGGCTGGAAAAGAAACTGACAAAAGGAACGACAATTACTGTTGGGTGGAGGAAGGTACAGGACTAGGAAGAAACAGAAAATACTGAGACAAAAAGATTTTTGCCCTTAGAATGACCACGGATGGCCTCTCTGTCATAGATGAACATTGAAGTAGGGCCTGGAATGAAGTGGGGGGCTGCGCCTTGCAGAGATCTGGGGGCAACTGATCCGGGCAGAGGCAGGAGGGGGCCTGGGGGTTAGAGGTATGGCAAGAGGACTTAAGGGAGAGGGCAGGGGCTGGGCAGGAAGACCAGTGGGGAGGCTGTCACTCCATGCAGGTGAGACTTGCTGGAGGCAGAGCAGGGGTGCAGCTGCGGAGACGCGGCTGGCTTTGGATAACTAGAGCCCATTGGAAGTGGGTGTGAAAGGAGAGAATTTGGAGAACTCAGAGGCTGCCATTTGCTGGATGGGGAAGACTGAGGCAGGAGGCAGGTTGGGCAAGGAGTCAAGGAGTTCCACGGTGGCCTGTGAAACCTGAGATGCACCTGGCGTCCCAGTGGGGCTGTGGAGCCGGCAGTGGACAGATCCCAGGAACGCGCCTCAGCCCTGCTCCTCCGGGCAGACCCTTGCCTCCTTCTACCCTGGCCCTTAGGTCTCCCTGCCCATGACAGAGAAATGAGGGAAGAACACAGAACCTGATACGGTGGGATTCAGCCCCCTTTAAAAGCCAGGCTTGAGTTTGGGGGTCCAAGGACTCAGCTGGACTGGCTTGGGGCATCTCATCTTCCAGACCAGAGGCATCTTCTAGGCAAGATGCTACCCGTCTTGGGATGCTGACTGCCCGTCCGCCCAGCCTCTCAGTCTGAGAGCTGCCCTTGCCTCCTCCTCGCACAGAGTAAGAACTGGCTAGAGCCGTAATTCACTGCCTGAATGCGCTGCTGGTATGACCACTGGCCCTCTCCAGTGGATAGGTTGGAGCCCCCCCCCCAGCTAGACTTGGGCTCTTTGCACCCTTCTGCCCCTCCCTGTCTCCTGCATTCCCAGCAGCTTCTGATTCTTGGAGGCCCCCCAGGAGCCATAGCTTAGGGCCACCAATTCTTTGCAGACCACCACTCCTGGGGTCCATAGTTGCACGCTCTTGGGGACAGGGAGAGCAAAGCAGCTCAGAATCCGGAAGTGTGTACACCACTGTGATCAAGAGGAGGGTGGGCCTCCTGGTCGCCACAGCCCAAACTGTAGCTGTAAGGATCTCTGAGTCCCCTTTAGACCTGAGACCTTGAGTCTGACCCACACCTCGCTTGCTGTGGCACAGAACTCAGAGAAGATTGCCAGCTTCCTCCAGCAGCGTTTGTTCATTGCACATAGGCCTCTGGTGGGCACTGTCCCCAGGAGAGATCCCAAGTCTGAGGCTGGTACCTGGACAGGGTAGTCAAAGGGTTGATTTACACGAAAACAAGAGCCGAAAGGGGAGTAGAGGTCCATTCAGTGCTCGTGTTGCTCCAGAACAGCCCTGCCAAGAGATGGGGACTCACCGCCTGCCGAGGCAAGGCCGTTCCATCTTGACAAGCTCTGGTGAGTCCTCTTTCATACAGTGAACTAAGGTCTAGCTCCTAGAACTGCTGCTCTTCATTCCCTCTACCCATCCATGCAACTACCTACCTGCCCATTCAATAATGCATCCATTTATACATTCACTTATCCATCTGTCTACACATTCATCATCCCCTCCATCCAACCATCTACCTGCCCATCCACCCATCCATCCATCCATCCATCCATCCATCCATCCATCCATCCACCCAGCCATCAACCCATCTACTTACCCATTCATTACCCATCCATCCGTTGGTCCATCCATCTGTTCACACACCCTTCCACCAGCCTCCCCAGCCTCCCCATCTGTCCATCCACCACCCAGCATTTATTGAATATCTACATGCGCAAAGCCTAAGCCCAGATCCAGGGATGGGGACTGGCATTTTCAGGGAGTGACAAGTGGCTCCGCATGGTGAAGGCACAGGAAGGGCAGGAGGGTGAGAGCTCAGGCTGGAGCAAGGGGTCAGCTGGTGACCTCAGGGACCTTAGGGAGGGCTCAAGGGCTGGGGCTGTGAGACTGGCTCAGATGAGTTCTGGACAGGCAGCAATACACCAGCACCTGCCTACCCTCACTGGAGTTAGCTGTTTCTATGATTTCTCACTTCCCACACAGGCCATTGGGTCTGGCAAGGGCTGAAGCCTTTCTGAAAAAAGAGAAAGCCCAGGTTATTTAAAAGGTGTATGACGGGTGGGCCTCAGGTTCCTTCTCTGTAAAATGGTGGTCAAAACCCCTATTTGTGGGACTGTTTTGAGGAAAGGAGATAATACATTAAGGCCGGCCATGACGCCTGTTGGCATGGTCTCTGCAGCCCACCTACTCCATGACCCCTGTTGCCACCCCCTGCTGCTCTCAGCCCCAGGAGTGCACCTCTGGCCCCTTTCCTCCACCTGGTACTTTTCCAGGCCTGACCTCCCTTGTTCAAGGGCCAGAATTTCTCCTGCGGCCACTGGTGGCTCTGTGGACAGCGGAGGTGAGGGAAGGATTGGTGTAGACTCCCTTCGTGTTTCTTATTCCCTTCATCCTCGCAATAGCCCTGAGAATCTGAGAGGTGATGGGAGTTGTCCAGAGTCCCACAGTAACTGGAGGAGCTGGGATGTGAATCCAGGTCTGTCTGATTCTAAAGCTGCCTCCTTAGCTGCCTGCCATTGGAGGGTTCCAGGTTCCAGTGTCGGGAGGGGGGAAAATGATCAGATCTGAGTTCCAGAAATTTGACATAGAAACTTCCAATCCGAGGCTTCCTCTGGTTTTCTAAATCTGGGGTGGTCTGGCTTCCAGGGGTGGAGCAGCGCCAGACAGGGGCTGTAAGTAGAAGTAGATTTGGAATCTGCAGGGTGGGCAGGCACTGCCTGTAGGTGGGGCTGCGGGCAGTGTGCCACCCAGAAGATGCTGTGGAAGGTGGCAGGGGGCAGCAGGAGCTGACTTTTCAGAGCAGAGAGAGGCTGCCTGCAACCACGCCCTGAATTATGCATCGCCACCACTTCCTGTGCAAATGGTGATTAAGAGCCCCAGGAGGCCAGCATTTCTCTGGCTGCTCCGGTTTCCTGCCTGGCGCCCTTCCGCAATCCTCTGCAGTCCCAGATGGGTTTGTAGCAGGGGCAGGGCCCGGACTCCCAATCCGGACACCCCACCAGCACCCAGTCCACGTTCTCCGCGTTCCTCCATCTTCTAGCCTGGTGCTGCTGTCTCCTCCCAGCCACAGAGGCCCTGTGGCCCCAGCTGGCCTTGACCCCTCGTGCTCCCCATCTCCTCCACCTCCCTCCAGTGTCTCTGTTCAGGCCAGGCCAGCTTTAACTTTCTTTCTGTGCTACAGAGAAGAGCTTGGGAACCGGGGCCCTGGCATCAGGCTCACCTGGTTTGAGACCCGGCTCTGCCACTTTCTAGCTGCGTGACCCTGAGAAGTTACTTAACCTCTCTGTGCCTCAGTCTCCTCATCTATAAAGTGGGGATAATGTTAGCCACATGTGTTTGCTAATGTGACTGTTAACCACCACTGACTCTAGGTTTTCTGGGTGGGCTCTCCATTTCCATTCTTTTACAGATCTCTTTGAGCACCTGCTCTGTGTCAAGTCTGGTGCTGTCAAACCAAACTTGGGTCCGCTCGCCCGATCTCCGTAAAGCCAATCTGCTGACACCGGGCTGTGGTGAAGGAAAGTGCGGCATTTACTGCAGGCACCAAGGCTGGAGTCCAGGCAGCTAACGCTCAGGAGGCCTGAGCTCCCCAGTGGTTTTCAGGGAAAGGTTTTTAAAGACAGAGTGAGGGAGGGAGTTGCAGGGGACAAGATCAGCTCGTGGACATTCTTCTGATTGGTTGGTGGTGAGGTCATCAGGAGTCAACGTCATCAGCCTTCTGGGTCCAGCTGGTCTGGGGTCTACATGCTCGTGGTCAGCATGCGCTTAACTTCTTCCTCTTGGTGGGGTTTCGGTATCTGCATAATAGCCCAAGGCCATGGCTCAGAATATTCTCTCTAGCCCTTGAGGAGGAACTAAAGGCCCTTGACTGTGTTTAGTGGCTAAATTATTGTTATTTTGTCTGGCTTGACTGTTTTCCTTTGTTTCTGCCTTCTCCCACTTCTCTGCTAAGTGTGCTCTTTGAAACCCGGGGAAAGCCTCAGAGGCTCAAGTTTTTCTACAAGTAAGAGGCAGGTGAGGACATGGGGGTGGTCTGTCCTGGGAAGGCCCCATAGGGTCCTCCTCAGTGACAGTGTGAGAGGATACGCAGAGGGAGAGGTTAGGACTCCTCCCCTGAGGGAGCTCGCTTCTGCGTGGGAGGGGCCCCTAAGATAGAAACCTTGGTCCACCTGTGAGAAGGGCAGGGCTGGAGGCCCGTTTAGGTGTAGTGGGGTGTGAAGACAGCAGATTCGCTCTGCCCGGAGATGGAAAAGCCTTCCCAGAGGTGATGCCAGGCCTGAGTCTTGAACACCAGGGTCCACCAGGGCAGAAGGGAAGGATGGCTGTGCCAGGGGAGAAGCATACCTGGCAGGAGGCGGACAGGTGAGAGAGGGGAGGGGCTGACCAGGCAGGTGGAGGCACAGTGGAGAGGACAGGGTGGATTTCATCCCGAAGGTTGAAGCTGAGGGTGACATGTCTCTGTTGTGTTTTAGACAAGCCCATCTGGAATCATGTGGGGCGGGGGAAAGCAGGCCGAGCTGGGAGGCCTCTGCTCCGGTCCAGGGACAAGGAGAGGGGCGTTTGAGCTGCTGGAGGGAAGGGGAGGGTCAGAGGGCGGCTGCCGGGCCGTCTGCAGGACCTCACAGCACGGAGCTGGGACAAACAGGACAGAGCGTCCTTTCATGAGTCCTTTGTGACCCCACCTAGGTCACTGGGTGATGGGGCCCAAGCCCAGGTGCGGGTACGTGCCAGCTCCAGGGCGCTCACACACCTGGGCAGCTCCTGGGGCTCCCCGGCCTGCCCTCCCTCTCAGGAGTCCTCCCGAGAGCAGCTGCTCTTTATTTTTAAAACAAAAAAGTTCCAAATATTGTTGTCATTTTATAAACAACTCTAGAGGACAAGAAAGCGAACTAGCGTTAAGCTGTATTTTTAGACCTCAAAATCTATGTCCTGTCCTTAGCGGTCACCCACATGCGGCCGTGACCAGTGTATATGAGCTCTTTTGGCCCCTTTCCGTCTAATGATATTTCCTGTGTCTGAGTCCCAGACAGAGCCATGTCACCTCTCTGCTTAAACCTGGTCCAGGATTGACCATCCCATCCGTCACTACTAATGTCTCCACTGCGTTCCATTCTGCCGGGTACACCTGGAGGGGAACCTGGGCGGGCCCGTCAACCCCTGGCTCGCCAGCAGCCTCTGCGGGGCCCAGCCCCTGAGCTGGTACGGGCGGGGTGGAGCCCAAAGACAGCAGTGCTTCCAAAGAGTGGACGTGGCGGGTGAGGAGGGAAGGATCCTGGGCACCCCCAAGCCTGCACTGCACGCTGGGCTGGACCTCCCTCAGTACCACTGACCATCCCCTGGGTCCCAGCCCGCTTGGCCTCTTCCCGGCCCAGTGCTTGGCTGCCAGCCAGAGGACTGGCCTCTGGTGTGGGTTTCTCAAAACCCCTGACCCCAAGTGGGCACTGCTAGGGGGCACCTGCTCCCGTGTTCTAGACACTGAGTGGGTGGAATCGAGAGCCTGTTTGCCCGCTCGTGTGGACACAGCCATTTTGGGCTTCTGGCCGCGCCTTCTGGGGCCGCGGATGGTCTTTGTTTCTCCTTCAGTCTCCTCCCCTTTCTCCCTCCTGCCTCCTGTTTGGCCGGATATCTGACCTTGTCCGAAGCATGAGGATGCCCGCTTCTCCCATCTACGCTGAGTATTATTTCAGACTTGTTTCTCCAGTTTAATGAGTGTATAATAGTATTTCAAACTTGTTTAAATTTTCATTTTTAATTGCTAACGAGACCACATTTTTTCCATGTTGCTGTTTATTCTTGGTATTTCCTTCTGCATAAACTGTTATGTCCACCTCTGTTGAGCGCTTATCAAGGGGAATTTTTATTTTGATCTTTATAATTTTATTTTTTATTTTTTTATAAATTTATTTATAAATTTATTTATTTATTTTCGTCTGCGTTGGGTCTTCGTTGCTGCGCGTGGCCTTTCTCCAGTTGCGGTGAGCGGGGGCTGCTCTTTGTTGCGGTGCACGGGCTTCTCATTGCAGTTGGAGCTCTCTCCCGTTGCGGAGCTCGGGCTCTAGCGCGTGGGCTTCAGTAGTTGTGGCTCGCAGGCTCTAGAGCGCAGACTCAGTAGCTGTGGCACACGGGCCTCGTTGCTCCGCGGCATGTGGGATCTTCCCGGACCAGGGCTCAAACCTGTGTCCCCTGCATTGGCAGGCGGATTCTTAACCACTGCGCCACCAGAGAAGTCCTGGATGACATTTTATTACTCAAAAGTTCTACATTTGAATATTTCTTTTTCCAGTTATATCATATCTGCATTATTTCTAATTATATTGATCACTTTTTAGTAGTTAGGAACTTATTTCCCATCTCTAGCAAGAATAAATAAGCTATTTTGTTAAAACCCCCAATTTGTAAAAATATTCGACTTTTACCCATTTGGAATTTATTATGAGGTTCATCCAACATTTGGTTCTATTCATAGTTTGAATTTATTTCTAAACTAGAACTGAATTACACTGATTCTTTCTTTCTATTTTTTTCTCATGCTTTATTTTGAAAATGTTCGAACAGAAAAGTTGAAAGAAGGATGTGATGAATACCCAGATACTCTTCACCTAGATTCACTGTTAACACTTTGTCACAATTGCTTTTTCTCTCTTTCGTTTTGCCACTGATAATCTATCATCTGTCTCCTTTAATGTTGCTTTGCAGAAGCATTTTAAGTAAATGAAGACGTCTTGACATTTTCCCCATGAGCACTTCAGAGTGTAGGGACGAGGAGAGTCTCCTGTCTGAACAAGCGTCACCATCACACCTAAGACTGAATGCTAACTCGACAGTCATGTAACATTCAGTCCATGTTCAAATTCCCCCAGTTGTCCTCAAAATGTCCTTCCTAGCTTCTTTTTGTTTTGATCTAGGATCGAGTCGAGGATCACATATGGCATCTAGTTTGCCATTTTCCTGTTTCATCTCCTCGAAGTTAGAACCATCTCTGATTTTCTTTGCTTCTGTAAACCAACACTGACATTTTCTGCCAAGCCTGGGCCGGTTGTCCTATAGGCTGTCCCATCGCCTGGCTATGTCTGATTGTTTCCTCCCACTTTTGGCAAGGAGAGGTGATGGCGTGTACTCCTCAGAGCATCACATAAGGAGTCACATGATATCGGTGTGTCCCATTATCGGTGATGCTGAGTTTGATCAGTTGGTTAAACCCACGTCTGCTTGATCTCGTCAGTATAATGGTACTTTTTCCCCTTTATAGTTAATAAGTAGTCTGCGGGATGGTACCTTAGACAGTGTAAATATCTGGTTCTCAAATAGCTTCTCACACAATGGTTTTAGCATCCCTTGATGCTCCTTGCCCGCGTAAATTACACTGGTGGTTGCAAAATGGTGATTTTTCCTTCATTCCTTCTAGAGATAGAGGTTGTTCTGTGTAGAAGATCTTTCCTTCACCACCTTTCCTGAGTGTCGCTATGGACTTGTGGATTCTTTTCTTTCCCATGTGTTAGCATTACCATCGTTATTCCTTTTTGACGCTCTAAGATTTTTTTGGTCTTGTTTTTAATGCAACATTATAAATTTTGATCATTATTACTTGGTATATTTTAAAATTGATAAAAGTCAGCCATCATTACCTTTAAAAAAAAAAGCTCTCTCTGATTCTTCACCGTTTATGGATTTTTAAGTATGTAAACACATTTTCAAGTTCTTTAATTGGTATTGCATTAAACTTATTAAATTAGAGAGTATTACCATCTTTATTATATATTTAGTTCTCCCAGTAGGAACAAAATATTAACATTAAAAATAAATGTCTTACAATTAGGCTAAACTAGTGTTTAGTATTTAATGTGTTTGGTTACTACTGAGAATGAAACTTTTTTCCCACTGATTTTTTTTTTTCTAGCTGCATGTCACTAGCATATAGGAATGCAATTGATTTTTGTAAATTTATCACGTATCTCCCCACTGGTATGAACTCACTTATTACTTGTCATTTTTCTGGTTGATTTCTTGAGATTTTCTAGGTAAGCAATCATGTCCTCTTCAAAAAGTAATAATTTCATTATGTCTTCTTTTCTTATATTTATGAGTCTAATGACTTTTCCTTTTTTATTAATTAATTAATTTATTTATTTTTGGCTGAGTTGGGTCTTCGTTGCTGCACGCGGGCTTTCTCTAGTTGTGGCACGTGGGGGCTACTCTTCGTTGCGGTGCGCAGGCTTCTCATTGCGGTGGCTTCTCTTGTTGCGGAGCACGGGCTCTAGGCGCATGGGCTTCAGTAGTTGCAGTGCGTAGGCTCAGTAGTTGGGTGCACGGGCTCTAGAGCGCAGGCTCAGTAGTTGTGGTGCATGGGCTTAGCTGCTCTGCGGCATGGAGGATATTCCCGGACCAGGGCTCGAACCCATGTCCCCTGCATTGGCAGGCAGATTCTTAACCACTGCGCCACCAGGGAAGTCCCAACTTTTCCTTCTGAGATGGGACTCACACGCATTTCTAAAACTAGTTGGTTGTTTTATTATTTTATTTTTAAATTTATTTCATGTATTTATTTATTTTTGCCTCACCACGCGGCATGTGGCTTCTCAGTTTCCTGACCAGGGATCAAACCCACGTCCCCTGCAGTGGAAGCTCAGAGTCTTAACCACTAGACCACCAGGGAAGTACCTAAAACTAGTTGGTTGTAAATCAACCATATTTCAATAAAAATTTTTAAAAAGGAAATTGTATAATATGAAACAGAATTTTTTAAATAAAACTAGTTGGAACCTGGGTGGGTACTGGAGACATGACCCTGACTTAGGAGGGCTCGGGAGTGAGGCATGCTGGGACGCTGGCCAGATGGCTAAGTTGCAAGTTAAGGAAAACAGGCCAGGGTAAGTGCCTGAGCTGCAGCTGCCCTGGGTGCTCTCACAGACAGTGTCCCAAAGGCAGTGCTGCCGAGGCCGGTGTTGCTGCGGGAGGGGGTCTAATGCAGAGGCAAGAGGCTGGCAAGAGGTAGTCGTGCGTCTTGACTGGGGGTCAGGGGAGGACGCCAGCCTCCAAAGGCAGGGAGACAAGACAGCAGCAGCACAGCACGGGGATGGACAGACTGAAACTTGCCGGGCACAGATGACTGCAGAGGTGGTGTCGGGCAGCCAGAAGTGGCCGGAGGGCTGAGGTTGTTCCCTGCCCTCTGCTCTGGTCCTGGACTAGTTGGTGGAGCCAGTAGGTATAAGGGTTGGTGGCAGAAGCAGACCCCCATCATCCCTTTCTTATTAGGTTTTTAAATGGAGTGACCGTTGCTTACTACCATTGAGTGTAATGTTGGTACCTGGGTTTAGGTGTATCATCTTCAGCGCGTTAATAAAGACCACACCCTCCTTGCCCCATTCTCCTTTTGTTAGAATGTTATCCAAGACCAGATGGTACATTGTACCACATGTCTTCCCAACATCTATTAAATGTTTTAATGATGTTTGCTCTTTTCCCAGTTGAGGCAAAGAATTATGCTTGGAAGCGGGGAATCGCTGACAGGCCAGGCCTGGTCAGGTGCCCATCCCCAGAGGCAGGCCACCCAAACTCCCTGGAATGGGGAGGGGTAGTTCCCCAAAGGAAACCAGGGTGCACCTGGCAACGCGACGTTGGGCAGAGAGAAACAGCAGGCAGTGGGACCACGCGTGAGGAGCGTTTGTTTCTGTGGTTCTCTTGGGAGACAGAATGCGAGGACCAGAGCTGGGTTCGTGCACTGCTCTGTCCCCAGCACCCGGCCCAGCATGTGGCCCGTAACAAGGGCACAGTGAGTGCTACCTGAACGACTGAGGGAGTGAATAAAGGAAGTGCAAGGGGAGGGGGCCAGCCCAGTGCCCAGGAGCTCCGGCTCCTCCTGAGCTCCTCCCTGAACGTGTGACTTGGAAGCAAGGCTGCCTGATGAGGGTTTGCGGGGCAGGAGGATTTTGTGGTCAAGGACTCAGGTTCTGGGCTGCATAGGCCAGAGGTCAGCTCCCAGCTTTCCGACTTGCTGGCTCTATGACCTGGGGTAGGTCTCTGAGCTTTTTAGCCTCATCTGGGAAATGGGGGTGCAGTGATGCTGTCCTCATAGGGGTATTGTGAGCAGGGAATGAAAGAATGAGGCAGAGCTCTGAGCGCCTGCTGCATCGTAAGCCCTTTATACAGGGAGGTTATTTTTACGGACCCTCTGTCGCTTTAGGGACATTTAGAAGAGGAAGCATGGCACTGGGTTTAACCACTGCACCGCCAGGGAAGTCCCCAATTCATTTAAAAAATTCAACCAATTAAAGAATGTGGAAAGAAGAGGTGAAAGGACTACCATCCCAGCGGCAGGAGGTAACCTGTGTTTACAGCTTCGTGACCAGCCTCCGGGCGCAGTGTGCCTGGAACACACCTATTTATCTAGAGATTGCCCTGTGCCAGGTTCCAGGCTAAGTCTCGCTGTTTTTCCCTTTAAATCCTAACCTCCCGCGAGGCAGATGCTATTGCTCAGAGAGGGTGAGTCAGTCACCCTTGGTCACACAGCTGGTAAATGGAGGAGGTGACATTAGACTGCCCCTGGGCTTGTGGCAGTGTTAACAGTCATCTACACACTTTTGTGCTGTTCCCTAGGCTATTTTTATTTCACTCAAAAATATATCAGGACAGCTGTCCCTTTCCTGGGAGCCTCCTGGGAGCTGGTCTGTCTCCCCACAGGACAGTCGTGTTGGGGAGCCGCGGAGACATTTGCTGAAGGCATGGACAGAGGGACAGAGGGATGCACAGGCCAGTTTACCTCAGAGACCACCTGGGCTTCTAACCCTTTCATTCCTATGCAGACACCAAACAAAGCCCTCTTGGGTGGCCTAAGGGTCTCTGGTCAGCAGAAGCCAGGCTGTGGATGAGGGGCCGCCTGGAGACAGTGGGACACACTGGGGGTCTCATAAAGGAGGGCATTTTCAGCCCTGGAGGTGGTGGCCTGGGTACCACGTGACTGGCCCTCCTGGCCACCTGGCCAGAGGCACCCCAACCCCATGGCCCCTCTCGGTTGTGCGCTGAGCGCTTCGCTCACGCAGCCACCCTCCCACCACCGCCTTTAACCCCTGCTGCTCCTAAACGAGGAGTCCTTCATCTGTCAGCACCCCGCCCCCCCCAACGAGCCCACTGCTTTAAGAACCAGGAACCAATGCAAAATGGCTTATATGCTGAGGAAATGTATTCTTTGTCCAAACACTTGGGTCCAGTGTTAGGGCAGCTCCAGGGCTAGTTCCTTCAGAGCCTCAGAGGCACCATCCAGGACCCAGCCCCATTCCATCAGCTCCCACAGGGAGGCCCAGGGTGGCGTCTCCTCTCCAAGAGGTCAAGGGCGGGGAGCCCTTCCTGGGAGTTGTCTTTTCTTTTTCCCATCATCAAAGAAAACCTCTCTCAGAAGCCTCCTGCAGATGTTTCCTCATGTCTCATTGGCCAGAAATGTACAACATGCTTTTGCCTAAACCAATCACTGGCAAGGGGGCTGAGCCCACCTGACTGGCTTGGTCCAATAAGGACTTGTGCCCTGGGGTTGAGGTGCCCCAAGGCAACTGTTCATCTCAGCCACATCAGGGCTGCCCAAAGGGGAGGGAGAAGAGGAGGGGCAGCATAGAGGTGACCAACAAGATCTGCTTCAGTCCTTGTCATAATTTCTTTTTTCTTTTTTCTAATTATTTTATTTTATTTTTGGCTGTGTCTTGTCTTTGTTGCTGCGTGTGGACTTTCTCTAGTTGTGGCGAGCGGGGACCACTCTTCATTGCGGTGCGCAGGCTTCTCGTTGCGGTGGCTTTTGTTGCGGAGCTCGGGTTCTAGGCGCGCAGGCTTCAGTAGCTGTGGCTCGCAGGCTCTAGAGTACAGGCTCAGTAGTTGTGGTGCACGGGCTTAGTTGCTCCGCGGCATGTGGGATCTTCCCAGACCAGGGCTCGAACCCTTGTCCCCTGCACTGGCAGGCGGATTCTTAACCACTGTGCCTCCAGGGAAGCCCCTTGTCATAATTTCTTGACTTTATAGAAGAGGGGAAGTAAAAGGGTCAGAGCAGTTGAGTAATCCCCCAGGGGCACACTCTAGGGTTCCCACGCCATTTATGTACCGGGTCCCTCGCGAAGCTGCCTTGGATGGAGACATTTGCTCCCAGCCCTTTACTTCATCTAGTTCTCCGATTTTCTTCTCTTTATCCGCCTAACCCCTTGCCCACCCCCAGACTTCCCTGGGAAAACATTACAATCCTACAGACTTCAGAGCGGAAGAGACCTTCGATATTAATGGCTCCAATGCACTCATTTTCCAAATGGGGAAACTGAGGCCCAGAGAGGGAGGGGTCTCTCCAAGACCACTCTGTGAGGTCATTGATGGCAGAGCTAGTACGGGACTGAGGGCCAGGGAAGCACAGCATCCCTGAGACTCGCAAAGGGGCTTGGAGCCGCCCTACTTTACCACCTTCACCCTCACTGCAGGCCACCGCTCAGCCTCCCTGCTGGCTGGCTGGCCTCTCCCTGCCGCTGCCAGGGTGGAGGCTCACCGCCACGGCCCTCTTTAGGCCCCTCTGCACGGGACACTTCCATGGCGCTCTACACTCTATTGGGTCCTTTTCTGAGCCACAGTCTCACTCGAGCCTCACAGTAGTCCTGTGGGCTGGTCAGGAGTGCGCTGTAGACGTGCAGGCTGAGGCCTCAAGGTCACACCATGGGGACGTACTGAAGCCCCCGCGGAGCCGGCTTTACTGGCGAGTAAGCTGTGCAGTCACTCGGGGTTTAATGCCCTGCGGTCACCATCTTGAAATTGCAAATGAATTTTGAACGAGGGGCCTGGTGTCTCCATTTGCACTGACCCCACGAACTACAGAGCTGACCCTAAGCCCCCAGCTCCTGACTCCTCAGGATGCTTCGTACAAGGCGCTTTTCCCCACCCACCTGTGGCCCAGTCAGGGCAAGTCTGGCGGGTTGCGTGGGACAGCCCTTCCCGGGGGGAGAGTGGGCTTCTGGAGGCTGGGGGTGGTCTGCAGCTGGGTCCAGAGAAGCAGGGCCTGGCAGGACCACTTGGGAAGCCCTCCCTGTCCTTGTCTCCAGCTGGTTTTGCTGAAACTCTGGCCTGACTTCCCTCCCCTCCCTCCCCCGCTTTGGAGAGGGCGGCTGGCTGCCTCCCCTCCCCGTGTGCCCTTTGTCCCTTGGGGATGGGGGTAGGGGCTCCAGAACACAGGGCCCCATTGTGTGCCCTGACTGTCAGGCAGCTGGGCCGCCTGGGAAAGTGGATAAACAAGCAGCCCTGAGCGCGTGGCCCTGAGGCCAGGAGGGGAGGACAGGAACCCCTGGGGCGGTGGGAAGGAGCTGGAAGTGACCCAGCTCTTTCTATCCGGACGCCTGACACCTAGGAAGCGCTCCTCAGCTGGGAGCTGCGTGCTTGTGACTGTCACTGCTGTGTCTGTGCCTCCAGACCTTGGGCATGAAGTGCAGCCTCCTGGGCGTGGCTTCCAAGCCCTTCTCCTTCAGACCCTGTTCCCTCTCTCCCTGGCCTCATTCTTGATGACACCCCGCTTCCCATATGCTCACCCCACCTTGCCTCCCACACGCCAGAACTCGCCTTGACTGGAACCCCTCTCTCCACTCTGCTCCCTTTGCAGCCGGCCACGTCCTTCCCCACCAGTCCCCTCCCAGTGGAATACTGTCTAGCTAATCCTGGGATTCAGGATGCCCCCGTCCATGTTCCTTACCCCAGTGGGTCTCAGCTCCACCAGCTGCCTCAGCCCCTCCAGGGGGCCTCCTCCCCAGAAGCACTTTGAAGGTAGTCTAAGCTCTGTGTGGGACACAGGATTCCCAGTGGTGGTCGCAGGGCTCCTGCCAGAACTGAAAGCACTTCCTGGCCTGGCCCAAGGAACCCTGACCCTCCAGGGGCCTGCGCCTCCCCTCTTTACCTGCCTGCCTTCCTTTGCGGCTGCTTTTTTATGCTGGGGAGTATCAACTCTGCCCTCCCCCAAGCCCATCCCTGGAACTCCTTTTGCTGGTGCAGAAAACTTCAGGGGCTCAGCCCAGCTGGGGGTCCCCCTAGGGCAGCAGGACTTCCCAGGATGCCCACGGGCCCAGGAAGGGAAGCAGCCTGGGGGGTGGGGGGGACTAGGGGTGGGAACTTGGGGTTTGGGGGTTACTGTGGCATATTGGGGAGCAGAGCAGAGGCCTGTCTAAAGAGCATGCTCTAACACAAATGTGACCCGTTGTTGCTGTGGGGAAGTGTTTCCAAATCTTCAAGAAAAGTCAGATACCCCACTCTGTGTGTGCAGTTTCCTTGATTAAAAAATATATATATATATATTTTAGGGCTTCCCTGGTGGTGCAGTGGTTAAGAATCCGCCTGCCAATTCAGGGGACACGGGTTCGAGCCCTGGTCCGGGAAGATCCCACATGCCGCAGAGCAGCTATGCCCGTGTACCACAGCTACTCAGCCTGTGCTCTAGAGCTCGTGCGCCACAACTACTGAGCCCGCGAGCCACAGCTACTGAAGCCCACGCGCCTAGACCCCTTGCTCTGCAACGAGAAGCCACTGCAATGAGAAGCCTGCGCACCGCAACGAAGAGTAGCCCCCACTCTCTGCAACTAGAGAAAGCCCGCACGCAGCAATGAAGACCCAATGCAGCCAAAAATAAATAAATTTATTTAAAAATATATATATTTTTTAGGACATCCCTGGCGGTCCAGTGGTTAAGACTTTGCCTTCCGGTGAAGGGGGTGCAGTTTCGATCCCTGGTCGGGGAACTAAGATCCCACATGCCGTGCGGTGCAGCCAAAAAATAAAAAATAAAAAAAGAAATGAAATTTTAAAAATTTTAGCTTGACAAATAGTAAATTTCACTTTTTGTTGGGGGAGGGGACATATGATTCCATGAGTTTTAATATTTGCATAGATTCCTGTAGCCACCACCACAATCAGGGTACAGGACAGTTCACCCCCCAGATTCCCTGGTGCTGCCCCTTTGTATTCAAACTCTCCCCTCCTTCTTGCCCTTGACAGCCGCTGACCTGTTCTCAGTCTTTATAGTGTTGCCTTTCTGCGTCAGTGGAATCGTCATATGTAACCTTTTGAGACTGGCGTCTTTGGCCCAGCATAATGCGTTTGAGATTCATCCATCTGTTATCAGTTGTTCCTTTTTATTACAGAACAGTTTGCTTATCCGTTCCCTGTCGGAGGACATTTGAGATATTTCCAGGTTTTGGCGATTGTGTATAATGCTGTTATAGACATTCGCGTATAGTTTTTCGTGTGTGAACATCAGTTCTCCTTCCTCTGGACTAAGGAAGGTCCCTTCTATTCTGAGTTGGCTGAGAGTTTTTATCATGAATGGATGTCAGATTTGTCAGTTGCTTCGTCTGCATCGATTGAAATGATCGTATGTTTTTTTTCTTTAGTCATCTTTCGATTCCATCGGTTGACGTTGCAATGTTGAACCAGCCTTGGGGGATAAACCCCACTTGGTTTTGGCTGTGTTGTATCATTCATATATAAATAAATTTACTTATATATATAAATAATATACAAATGTATATTCTGCGGGTTTGCACAAACGTGTAATGACATATGCCCATCATTAAACAGTGGTCCCTCAGTATCCCTGGGGGATTGGTTCTAGGACCCGCGTGGATACCAAAATCCTCAGATGTTCAAGTCCCACAGTTGGCCCTCTGTATCCGTGTTCCCTCTGTATTTGTGGTTCTGCATCCACAGATTCAACTAACCACAGATCATACAGTACTGTATGTAATTTACTGGAAAAAAAATCCACATATAAGTGGACCCATGCTGTTCAAACCCGTGTTGTTCAAGGGTCAACTGTAATATCATACAGAGTATGTTCACTCCCCTAAAAATCCTCTGTACTTATTAATCTATTAATTTTTTTTTTTTTTTTTTTGCGGTACTCGGGCCTCTCGCTGTTGTGGCCTCTCCAGGCTCCGGACGCGCAGGCTCAGCGGCCATGGCTCGCGGGCCCAGCCGCTCCGCGGCATGTGGGATCCTCCCGGACCGGGGCACGAACCCGTGTCCCCTGCATCAGCAGGCGGACTCCCAAGCACTGCGCCACCAGGGAAGCCCTAACCTATTAATTTTAAAATCTGTAAGACGGAGAGGTTTGGGCCAAGGTGGCAGAGTAGGAAGACCCTGAGCTTACCTCCTCCCATGGGCACACCAAAATCACAACTGCTTACAGCACAACTATCAATAAGAATGACCTGAAAACTAGCAGAAAAGATCTACTACTGAAGATGTAAAGAAGGAACCACAGCAAGACGGACGGGAGGGGTGGAGACGCAGTAGAGTCAACACCCACACTCCCGTGTAGGTGGCCCACAAACAGGAGGATAATCATAATTGCAGAGGTTCTGCCCAAGGATCGAGGGGTCTGAGCCCACGTTGGGCTCCCCAGCCTGTGGGTCCCGCATCTGAAAGATGAGCCCCCAGAATGTTTGGCTTTGAAGGGTAGCAGGGCTTGCTTATAGGAGAGCCAGACGGCTGTAGGAAGTAGAGACTCCGCCCTTAAGGGCGCACACAAAATCTCACACTCCAAGACCCCAGACGGAAGCGGTCATTTGAAAGGAGACTGGGTCAGACCCACTTGCTGATCTTGGGGAGCCTCCCAGAGAGGCAGGAGGCAACTGGGACTCACCCTGGGGACACAGACACTGGCAGCAGCCATCTTTGGGAGCTCATTCTACCATGTGGGCACTGGTGCTGACAGGTGCCATGCTGGAGTCCTCCCTCCTGCTTGCTAGCCCTGAGAGCCGGCCACGCCCACCAGCTGGTCAGCACCAGTCCTGGGACCACCCTAGGCTAAGCAGGTAGCTGAGCGGGGGACACAGCCCTACCCCCCAGCAGGCTAGCTGCTGTAGGCACCCTGAGCCTCCCAGGCACCCTGGGACCTGGCCCTCCCCACCAGTAGGCTAGCAGTAGCCCTAGGACCTCCAGGACCCCAAAGCTAGTTGTAGGGACCCAGCCCTGCCCACCAGCAGACTGATACCAGCTCCAGGACTCCTGGCCCCCCACCAATGACCCCAGGACCTGGCTCTACCAACCAGTGGGCTGGTACTAGCCCATAACCCTGTGCTCTGTATCCAGCCATGCCCACCAGTGGCCAGCAGCCTCCACACTAGGTAGGGCCTGGCAACCAATTGGGGTGGAAGCCAGCCATACCTCCCAGTGTGTACACAGTAGTCAGCCCACCACAATAGAAGGGACTGTGCAGCCCACACAGGGGGCACCCCTAGAGTATACAGCTGTGGTGACCAGAGGGGAGTGCACTGCTGGGCCCCATAAGACATCTCCTACATAAGGCTAGTTCTCCAAGGTCAGGAAATGTAACTGACCTACCTAGTACATAGAAAGAAAAAGAGAATTAGGCAAAATAAGGCAACTGAGGAATATATTCCAAATGAAGGAACAAGATAAAACCCCAGAAGAAGAACCAAGTGAAGTGGAGATAAGCAGTCTACCTGATAAAGAGTTCAAGGTGATAGGCATAAAGATGCTCGATGTACATGTTGAGTATGTGCTCAGTATGGTCAGAGCACACACTTTAGATGATTTCAGTTCTTTTAAATTTGTTAAGTTTTGTTTAATGGCCCCAGGATATGATCTATCTTGGTGAATGTTCCATGCGCCCATGAAAATAATATGTCTTCTACTGTTATTAACTGAGAGTTCTATAAATGTCAATTAGGTTAAACTGGTTAATGGTGTTGTTCAGTTCTTTCATATCCTTGTTGATTTTCAATCTAACTAGTTCTATTGATGACTGAAGAGAAGTGCTAAAATCTCCAATGATAATTGTCAACTTGTCTGTTTCTCTTTTCAGTTCTGTCTGTTGTTGCTTCATGCGTTTTGAAGCTCTGTTGTTAGGTACGTGCACATTTAGGATTGTTATATCTTCTTAGTGAGTTGACCCTCTTATATAATGTTCCTCTTAATCTTTGGTACTTTTCCTTGCTCAGATTAGATCACTTCTACTGCACTGTTTTCAAGTTCACCAACTGTTTTTTCTGTCATCTCCATTCTGCTACTGATCCCATCTAGTGAATTTTAAATATTTCAGTTATTGTATTTTTGCATTCCAAAATTTCCATTCAGTTCTTTTCCATAGCTTCTATTTTTCTGCTGAGAATTTCTATATTTCCATTTGTTTTAAGAGTGTTCCCCCTTCTTTCATGGAATATGGTTATAATTGCTTTAAAGTCTCCATCTACTAATGGTAACATCTGGGTCGTCTTGGGGTTGGTATTTATTATCTTTTCTCTTGTGCATTGCTGAGGTTTTCCTGTCTCTTTGCATGTCGAGTCATTTTGGATTGTGTCCTGGACATTCTGAATAT
The DNA here is from genome assembly GCF_951394435.1 of Stenella coeruleoalba. Classification (NCBI taxonomy): domain Eukaryota; kingdom Metazoa; phylum Chordata; class Mammalia; order Artiodactyla; family Delphinidae; genus Stenella; species Stenella coeruleoalba. The sequence goes on from NC_137165.1 coordinate 17,603,464, forward strand.
TATATTATGAGACTCTGGGTCCTGTTAAAAATACTCTGAAGAATATTAATTTTTGTTTGTTTGTTTTTAATCAGGAAATCAACCCAGTTAGGTTGAAACCTCAGATCCCAACCTGCCCTCTGAGCTGCTCAGTCAGTTTAGTTCTCAAAGCCTTTGAAGTGCTCTTTGGGTCCACCTCAAGTGTGCAGTCTCCTGGGGCCGGTCTGTTCACTGTCTACTCTGGAGTTCAGTTCTCAAAGCCTTTGGCATACTATTTTGGGTTACTTCCATGTATATGCAGCTCAGGAGTGGGCCCAGGACTTCAAGTACAACTTATCGGATCCTAATCTCAAACTCTCTCTTCTCTGTGATCCTTGCCCCCCACGAGCTCCCAGGAGCCCCTCTTCCTGGTCCTTTGGTTAGAAATCTGAGGTCTTGGCCACCCTGTGCTGTTTCACACCTTCCATGACTGGTCTACCTGCAGGATGCATTGGTGAGAGGAAAAAGAGAGAAACGTGTAACAGGAATTCCCCCTCCCCATTTTGACCACAGGGACCGTTTTTCCAAGTGTATCATTCCACAGAGAAAGATTTTCCTCCTCTCCAAGTTTTAGGTGCCTTCCTGGCTGCCGTAGCTGCTGCTACCACCCACCTCTGAGACTGCAGCTTGGGGTGGGGCTGGAAAATGGAATTAAAAACAAAAACAGAAACAAAAACGGCATTTCTCCCACTCTCTCTGTCCCAGAAGGGCCCCCTTCCCTGACCTCTCATCAAAAAGAGAGAGTTTCGGGGAATTCCCTAGTGGTCCAGTGGTCAGGACTCCACATTTCCACTGCAGGGGGCACGGGTTCGATCCCTAGTTGGGAAACTAAGATCCCGCATGCTGCGCAGTGAGGCCAAAAAAAAAAAAAAAAAAACTAAAAGAGAGGGTTTCTTTTGGAGCTTTTTCTGTTCGTATCTGCTGCGCAGTTCTGCGGTTTGAGCTACCTGAGTCTAGGCTGGAAAATATGTGAGAAAAAATAAATCAGGGGACTTACCACCGTATTCATCTTACTTCAAGGTTTTTGGTTTGTTTTTGGGTTTTGTTGCTGTTGTTTACTTCAAGTTTTAACTTTTCTCCTAGTTTGCCTGCTATGCTTTACTTTGCAGAGTCCTTGTATAGTTGCTTTATGTATCCTGTCCAGAGTTTTTAGCTCTAATCAGTGAAAGAGACAGAGTGTCGTGTGACTGACTCCATCCTAACCTGCATCAGAAGCTTCTTGGAGCTTGGCAGTTCATTTTAGATATTTAAGTCTGTCTACAAGACTCATTTGGGATGCTAGTTGGAGACTTGAGCTTTAGCAATACAGCATTTGAAATTACACTTTTTCCTTTAAACATTCAAATTTTTTTGCCACTGCGCTAAAAAACCTTTCTTTTTTTTTTGTTGGCTGCGCTGCGTGGCTTCTGGGTTCTTAGTTCCCGAACCAAGGATTGAACCCGGGCCCACGGCAGTGAAAGCGTGGAGTCCTAACCCCTGGATTGCCAGGGAATTCCCTAAATATTCAAATTCTGAAACAAAGGCTCTTTGGACTCAGTTTTTCTAGGTGAAAAGACAGCAGAATTGGGAATTCCCTGGTTAAGGCTCTGCACTTTCACTACTGTGGGCCTGGGTTCGATCCCTGGTTGGGGAACTGAGATCCCATACGCCAGGTGGCGCAGGCAGAAAAGCAGAGATAGAGCAGAATACAAGTTTATCCTTTCTCTGGTGAGAGCAAGCCCCAAACTTGTGATAGTAATAGTGATTATCATTATATTAGTAGAAATAATAGTAATTATTGGTTAAGAGCACAAACTCTGGAGCCAGGCAGCCTGTGTTCAAGTCCCAGCTCTGCCACGGTACTAGCTGTGTGACCTTGACCCTGAATGACTTGGCCTTCCTGAGCATCAGCGCCCTCACCTGTACGATGGGAATAATAATGGTATCTTCTTCTGAGGTGGTTGTGAGGCTTCGTTGAGTTTGTATGTATACAGTGCTTAGAGCAGGCCTGGCATCAAAGAGGAGTTACTAAGCATTTGTTTGATTAATAATTTAATGGCTAACCTTTGTTAGACCTGCAGACTGAGCCAGCTTATCTCCCTTGTTCAGATAATAGCTCACTTGAGTCCGTCTGGCTTGCACGTGTCAAAATTGGGGAGGCGGGGACTTCCCTAGTGGCACAGTGGTTAAAAATCCACCTGCCAGCACAGGGGATACGGGTTCGAGCCCTGGGCCGGGAAGATGCCACATGCCACAGAGCAGCTAAGCCAGTGTCCCACTACTGCTGAGCCTGTGCTCTAGAGCCCACGAGCCACAACTACTGAAGCCCGCGTGCCTAGAGCCCGTAACAAGAGAAGCCACCGCAATGAGAAGCCCGCGCATTGCAACGAAGAGTAGCCCCCGCTCACTGAACTAGAGAAAGCCCACGCGCCGGAACGAAGACCCAACGCAGCCAAAAATAAATAAATAAAAATTAGAAAAAAAAAAAAAGAAATAAAAGAAAAAAAAGAAATTGGAGAGGCGTGGGTGGCCGGGCCCACACTCAGGGAGGATCTGGCTGGTGATCAGTCAGAGTTCAGTGGCCGTGAAGCTCTGAACATCGTCTGGTCTGAGCTAGAAGAGGTGTGACCTCAGGGGAATGAGTGGGGAAAAGAATCAGCCTGAAGAGAAAGGCAACCGAAATAGAAGGGGAAGCCTGCTAATTGTGTGGCCTGAAAAAGGAGGATCAATATTTTACTGCCAGGGAAACAACCAGTTTCCCTGGCAACCAGGTCAGCGGCCCAGCTGTGTGAGCTCCAGCAACAACAGCTGCTTCGCCGCCCCTGGCAGGCCCAGTGCGCCCAGCCCTCCCGCCTGGGAGCCCGGCGCGCCCCCAGCGCAGCCCAGCCCTGCGTGGTGTGTGCGCCCCGCTCCCCCAGCCCGCGGGCAGGCCCCCAGCATCTGGGGCCCCGGTTCACCACGAAGACCACCTGTGGGTGGTTATTTGCTGTTCTCACCGTGTGACCTTGAGCGAGCCCTCCCCCTCCCCTCGACTTGGCTTCCCCGTCTGCCGAATCAAGGGCTGCGTCAGCTGAGCGCACCCGTGCCCTCGGGGGCACCAGCAGAAGTTTATCTAGTGTCCAGGAAGGTTGACGCTCTTGGTGATCAAGGTGAGGGGTCCCAGCTCTAGCGGGTACTGCTCCTCCATATACAAGAGGACGGAGCGGGGCGGGGATTGAAACATACTTTGGTGCAACCTGGCAAGAGCCTGCCTCTGTGGAAGGCAGTAGGGTGCAGAGGCTGATAACTCGGGTCAGCGGGGCTTGGGGGTCATGGAAGAGTTACCACTACAGGGATTCTCTGAGTCAGGGGTCCCCAACCCCCGGTCCGCGGACCGGTACCAGACCGCGCAGCAGGAGGCCAGCGAGCGAAGCTTCATCTGCCGCTCCCCGTTGCTCCCCATTGGTCACATTACTGCCTGTATACCCATCCCCCAGCCCCGTCCGTGCGGAAAATTGTCTTCCACGAAACCGGTCCCTGGTGCCAAAAAGGCTGGGGACCGCTGCTCTAAGTGTCGTAACCTCTCTAAATGTCTGAGCCTCAGTTTCCTCAACTGTAAAGTAGCTGCTATTAAGGCTGGTGTGAGGATCAGATGAGATGAGTCCAGGGACTTGCCTGGCCGTCCAGTGTTAGGACTCCGCACTTTCGTTGCCGAGGGCCCAGGTTCAGTCCCTGGTTGGGGAGCTGAGATCCTGCAAGCTGCCCGGCACGGACCTAAAAAAGAAAAAAATGAGGCTAGTCCAGCCAGAGTTCATGGCGAGCCCTCGGTGAGCCCTGCCTGTTTCCTGCAGGGCTGTATAATGGTTGGTGTGGCACCTTCATACCCACTGCTTGCTTGGACCTTCACTCTTTGAAGAGCCCTGTGGGAGCCCTGGACCCACCGCTCAGCGGTGTTCCAGGGACTTTGCAGTGGTCCCCAGGACCCCATCTATCTGCCTGTCATCGAGCACCCTGGCACCTCTGCTCCAGGCTGGCTTTCCCTGGAGGCAGGGGGACAGATAGCCTGGCCCCACCAGTGTCTCCCAGCCCTGGGGAGCTACAGACTCCATGGAGTACAGAATCTGAATCTGAATCCACAGCCTGCTGCCCCCTTCGTGGATCTGAGGTTGGGCCTCCACATCAGCCATTCAACACTCGGTGACGACTCTGCCCTTTTGCTTCACATCAGAGATAATTAAAGCATAACCCCAACCTTGGAGAGGACTGTAGGGGTGCACACCGGGAGCCCCAGCCCATCCCTGCATTCATAGACCCCCTAGAATGCCACTGATGAGAGGGCAGGAGGAGAGGAGGCGGGGCACCAGCTGGGAGGGTGGGTGGGTTCCCCGCGGCCCTGAAGGTGGCACCTGGGCATTTCTATTCTCAGAAGCCACATCATTGCCTGGCAGTGTCAGAGGCTGCCTGGCTGGGAGTGTGGGGACAGCTGCAAAGCTGAGGAGGCGCCGGCCAGGGCGGGAGCTGGCAGAAAGCCACCTTCCTCCTTCTCTGGAATTCTTCCAGCCTTTCCCAAGGGCCTGCTAGGTGCCAGGTTCAGGGGGGTCACAGAGAGACGATGCACAGCCTCTGCCCACCCCTCACCCCCAGAGTCACAGCCGAGTGGAAAAGCAGGGTCAGCTGGGACAGAGGTACAAGCTCAGGGCCACCAAGGTCAGGGAGGGAGGAGGGCTGCTTGTGTGGGGTCTTCCCTTGCTCACTCATCTTCCAAACCCCACTGGGTGTGTCCCCATAATTGGAGCGGGCTTCAGACCCCTGCAACTGCCGCACTAGAAAAGTGTACTGTGGGCGTGTAAGAAACGTGGTCCTTGTGGATAGGTGAATCCCCCAGGATGGCTTGGGCTTTGGAGAATGTGGTGGGCGGTATGGTGGGCTGGAGGGTGTCTGCCGTGACAGTATTAACAATAACAACAGTGACGGTAATCCTTTCCCTACATGCTATGTGTACAGTTTCCAAAGTGCTTTCATACCCTCCACCTGCAACCCAGCCCCAAAGGAGTCTGGGAAAGAGCTCATCCTTGCCCGACTGTGCTTTAGATACTGATGGTGATTACGGGGGGGAGGGGAAAGGTGCCTGGCCACCAGCATGTGAGAGTGCGTGCACGTGTGTGTCCACGTGACCGTGTGTGATTAGCCAGAGGGGCCAGCAGCTCCCATCGCCCCCCAGCAGAGTGCCCGGCTTACAGGCGGTACCCAGTCGTCCTTATTGAATAAATAAGTAAACGAATGCTTGCAGGTGTGCTGTAGAGGGGCTGCCACTAAATTACAGGTTGATTTAGAAGTGGGCTTCTGGAAGAAATATCAAGAGGCTGCATTGCAGGCATTGGAACTCTCAGGGGGAAAAAACGGGTTCTGACAAAATCGGCCATTGACAAAAACTAGGAAAAAATACCCAGAGCTCACAAGTTTGAAGTCAGATGCTCTGATCAAAGACTAAATTGAGACATCCTTACAGAGAACAATTTGGCAACTGTTATCAAAAGGCTTAAAAACTTAGATGTCTTGTAGAACCATTTCTTTTCATTTATTCAACAAATATTTATGAAGCTTCTATTACATGCCAGTAATGGTGGGAGCTACAAGGTACGCAGTGGTGGTCAAAATAAACATGATCCTTGATCTGAAGGAGCTTACTTTCTAGAGGGGTGGGGGGAAGCTACTAATTAATAAAATTATCACATAAACATATAATTACGTATTGCAACAAATGGTTCTGAAAGAAAAGTATAGGGTGCTACAAGGCAGGGTAACAGTGGGGTAGGCCCTAATTAGATGGGCGGGACAGGCTTGTCCAGGAGAAACATTTCATAGAGGTATAAATGGAGACCTATGGGATAAACAGACATTGCCAGATGATGAGTGGGGAGGACAAGCATTTGAGATATAGAGAACAGTATGTGCAAAGGCCCTGAGGCAGAAAAGAGCTTGGCTTGCTTGAGGAGCTGACTGAAGGCCAGTGTGGCTAGAATGCAGTGAGTGACAGAAACAGTGGGAGGAGATGTGGCTGGAGGGGCCACAAAATATACGGTGTTGGAGGCCATGTTGAGGATTTCGGTGGGAAGGGAGGAAGTACGCAGTCAGGGAGTAGGACATTTGAGTGAGTGATGTTGGAGGAGGGACAAGCAACGGTGATGCCTGGGTCCTCACTGTGGCCAAGGGGCCTGGGTGGCTGAGGTGGGATATGGGACAACAGGAAGTCAAGGTTCTCAAAGGCCAGGCAGTCCATTGGTCATTCGCACAGCTGTAGAACCCCCCAAAGATGAGTTATAACAGCAAAAAGTTGGAAATGACCAAAATGCCCAGCTATTATGGGTGGTTAATAAGTAAATTATGGTATAGCTACTGGGCAGAATATTTATAACCACTAAAAATGTGAGTGGTACCCTCTGGGCAAGGAGGGGAGGTGTTTCTGATATACTGTTAAGTAGGGGAGAAACTTCCCCACATCAGGAACGGCAGATTCCTTTGGGCTACACCTATTTACACATTTATTTTTTTAACAATTTTTATTGAAGTATAAGGTACAAAGAGGACAGAAAAGTGCACTGGCCACAAGCGGACAGCTCAGCGAGTTTTCACTGTGTAACCAGACCCTAGATCAAGACAGAGAGACGACCCTGGTGTCTTCCTCCTGCACAGTTCTGCAGATGTAGCTGCTATCTTGACCATAATTGGCTTTGCCTTAAATCTTGATGTGTAATTTGTAATTCTTAAATAATGGATACGTATGTCACATAATTATTTCCTCCCTGTAGATCAAGGGTGTCTCAGAACTAGGAAAAAAAAAAAGTGGTTAGAACTATGTGTTTTAAAGAAAAGTGGGAAAGGGGAGGGTTTTCGTTTTTGTTTTCAATTCATTAATTTATTTGTTTTTATTTTTGGCTGCATTGGGTCTTCATTCCTGTGCGCGGGCTTTCTCTAGTTGCTGTGAGCGGGGGCTACTCTTCATTGTGGTGTGCGGGCTTCTTGTGGTCGTGGCTTCTCTTGCTGCGGAGCACGGGCTCTAGGTACGTGGGCTTCAGTAGTTGTGGCTTCAGTAGTTGCAGCTCACGGGCTGTAGAGCACAGGCTCAGTAGCTGTGGTGCACGCGCTTAGTTGCTCCGTGGCATGTGGGATCCTCCCGGACCAGGCCTCCAACCCGTGTCCCCTGCCCTGGCAGGCCGATTCTTAACCACTGCGCCACCAGGGAAGCCCAAGGGGAGGGTTTTGATACATTGTCTTTTCTAGAGTTTCTGCAGTGAATTTGTATTATTTTTGTATGAAAGAAGCTGCTAAGTTAAAAAAAATCAGTGTTTGTTTTCCACGTGCCAGTCTTAGAGAAATAACTCGGAGACGGAGACGGAAGCTCAGGCCAAACAAACCCGGGTTCTGAGCACTGCGGTTATAGGTTTGATTTTCCTCACTCGTGTCTGTCGACCTCAGAATAAAGTGGCCCCACCGCTGTCTGGGGCTGGCGCTGACCCCGCCGAGGGGGACAGGGCTAGGAAGGGGACTGCTGGCGTCCCCTTGGTTCAAGTGACAAACCCTCCCTCCCTCCCGGCCTCCCTGGCCAGCCTCAGGCCAGCTCTGTGAACTCTCTGGGGGCATTTCTGGGAGCCTCACACCTGTCCCTCCTTCCTTTCCACAGGTGGAAAAACTGGTGAAATATTTGGATCCCAACGACCTGGGGAGAATCAACTTCAAGGACTTTTGCCGAGGGGTGTTCGCCATGAAAGGTGAGGTCTTCTGGGGGGAGGGGGGTCCTGGGGCTCCCAGGATCCTGTCTGGCTGGGGAGGCTGGCATGGCTTGGGTTTCAGCTCAGATTCCCCCCTACGGGGGTCCCAGGAGCCCAGGATGGGTTCCAGAAGTAGGCTCTGCCTTTGACTCCCCCAGGGGGGGCCAAGGGGAAGGGACTTGGGCTCCCACAGCTGTGCCCGCTGGAGAGGGGCTGTGGGTGTCACTGAACCTCTGTCATGTGGTCCCACACATGCAGCCAGGCATTTCTACCCTTCCTGTTGTCTGTCCCCATCCCGAGAATGGCCCCCTTCCCTTCCCTCCCCTCCCCTCCTCTCCCCTCCCCTCCCCTCCCCTCCTCTCCCCTCCCCTCCCCTCCTCTCTCCCCTCCCCTCCCCTCCCCTCCTCTCCTCTCTCCCCCTCCATCTCCTGAGGGAACTCATCTCCCTCAAGGCTGATCAGACTCCTGAGGAGTTTCCCAAAACACAGGCTTCAGTTTTGAACGAGGACAGTTCAGAGCTGGTCCCTCATCTCCCTGCCTCTGTTCTGAATTTCCTTCACTTGTTTCCTCCCCACTCCCTCCTCCTAACTCCTCCAAATTCCTTCCTGTCTTCCCTTTAGGGGGGAACATAAAAATCCCTCTCGTTTTCCCTCCACTCAAAGGCAGTTATGAGACGCCTGCAGGAATCAGAGTGTGGCCACTCGCTACTGCAGTGTTCATCTGGAGAGAGTGGTCCAGCTCACCAGCCCGTGAGGAGAACACAGTTTACGTCTGCAAGTCCCCGGGCCTTGCTGTTATCTGTGGAGGATGCCATGTTTCCCTGTCTGTGTGGCTCAGAGCAGCACGAAGCCTTCCCTGTGGGGTCCCTCAGAGTCTGGGAGGGTGGGGAGGAAGCAGGAATTCCTTGCATAGAAGTGAGGGGCGAAAGGAAGTGAGCAGAGAAGTTGGGGAGACTGTGCACGGCAGCCCCAGAAAGGTTTCTGAATGGGGTTGCTTGACTCAGTAGGGCCGCCACTAACTGTGCCCGGCATGTCCCCGTGCTGGTGCTTTGCAGGTCTGACCTCCTGTTTGCTGTTCTGAGACCAGTTCCAATGTGAGGGGTTCCTCCCATGCCAACAAACAATTTTCTCACACCAGCAGGGTGTCCGAGGAGAATTCAGCTCAATTCTGACACCGTCTACCTGGAGGTAGCGTCAGATTCCACAGGTTAAGGGCTCAGTCCTATAAAACTGTCTCCCCACCCCCATTTCAGACGCCCGTCACAAGCCCAGGCTGTTACCTATGCTTCTGACCAACTGGCTGTAAGTCAGAGGTTCCCACGACCCCCTCCTTGGGTTGGGTTAATTTGCTGGAGCGGCTCACAGAACTCAGAAACATTTTACTAACTAGATTAGCGGCTTATTGCAAAAGGATACGACTCAGGAACAGGCAGGTGGAAACGGCGCGTGGGGCAAGGTGTGGGGAAAGGCGCAGGTCAGTCATGCTCCCTCGGAGGGCACGACTCTCCCCAAATCTCCATGTGTTCACCAACCCGGAAGCTCTCCGAACCTGGTCCTTTTGGGTTTCTGTGGCACCTTCATCATAGCCGTGATCAATGAAATCACTGGACATTGGCGATTGATCCAACCTCCAGGCCCTCACCGCTCCCTGGAGGTCAGAGGTCAGAGGTTGGGACTGAAAGGTCCAGCCCTCTAATCACCTGGTTGGTTCTCTTGGCAACCAGCCCCCATCCTTAGGTGGGTCCACAAGTCACCTCATTAACATAAAAAGATACCTTTGTCACTCTCAACACTTAGGAAATTCTGAGGGTTTTGGGAGCTGTGAGTTACAAACTGTGAATGAAGGCCAAATACGTATTTTCTTATAAATCACAATATCGCACCTCCTTTGTCCGTTACGATTTGGGGGCATTTGTTCAGGGGAGGGAGGCCAGCTGTGTAATGAGTCAGCAAGTAGCGCCACCCTGAAGGTGGCCTTCCATGTTCTGGAGTTTGCAGGGTTGCAGAGGGCCTCAGCCTCGCAGCCCTGGACTGTGTGTGTTTGGAGTCCCTGTGAGCCAGGCAGGGAGTATGTTCTTATATCCCCTCCTCCAGGAAGGCCTCCTGGATTCTCTTTGCCCCAGCCTCCCCTCCGCAACTGGGAGTCTGTCTTCTGTGTGTTCCCTGATGCTGTTAGTCCCAGTGGAAGAACATCTGGAGGGCAAGGACCTGTCTCGGCTCCCTCTGCCTGGCCCTGGACTGGCTTCTCTAAGGACTGGGTGCCCCATCTCTGCCTCTGAGTGATCAGCTGGTCTCTTGGAGACTTGGGGCCTCTGCCTCCCTGCAGCCCTACCCAGCCAAGGCTTACTCATCAGAAGCAAAGCTGCCCAGGGAATTCCCTGGCAGTCCAGTGGTTAAGACTCTGTGCGTTCACTGCCAAGGGCCCAAGTTCGATCCCTGGTCAGGGAACTAAGGTCCTGCAAAAAAAAAAAAAAAAAAAAAGGAGCAAAGCTGCCGGGCTGGGCTGAGGCTCTGACCCTCCACTGCCTGTCTGTCCATCCACAGGCTGTGAGGAGCTGCTGAAGGATGTGCTGGCCGTGGAGAGCGCTGGGACACTGCCCTGCGCGCTGGAGATCCCAGACTGCGTGGTGCAGGTGAGAGGGGCGGCCACCGCGGAAGGGATGGGGAGCCTCCAGCCGCCCACCTTACCTGCTTGGTCTTCCGTCTTCTTGCCTTTGCTTCGCCTTTTTGGTGTCAGGGAGACCCCAGAGCCCCCGCTGAGGGCCCTTTGCCTTCAAAGTCAAGAAAGAGATTTTGGAACCGGAGCAGTGCAGACCCTTGGGAAGCCACAGCAGAGGGTGTAGGGGCTGGGGGTCCTCACAGGGCACCTTCCCCTGCTCTGAGGTCCCGAGGAGAAGCTGAGCTCCAGAGGGAAAGTGGCAGGCTCGAGGTCAACAGCAGGCAGGGAGACAATTTTTCTCTTTTCTCCAACACCAGCTGGATGTCCGGCAATCCAGTCCACTCCCGACACTGACTGCCCAGAGGTGGTGCAGGCGCCGGGGCCAGAGCCTCAGCCCCGCTTGGGAGCTGCCACAGACGGGGCACCCAGGCTACCTGCCTTCTGCTGGGGCCAGCTACAAATGCAGGGTTCTCGCAACCCCCCTCAGGTTCCGTAGTTCACTAGAACAACTCACAGAGCTCAGGAAGGCACTCTGTTTATGATTATTGCTTTACTATAAGGGATACAATTCAGGAAAGACGCACGGGGCAAGGTATGTGGCCGGGAGGCGGGGGCCCTCTCCAGGGGCACCACGTCCCTGCACGGCAGTGCGTCACCAACCCGGAAGCTCCGGGTCTCGTTGCTCTAGAGTTTGTATGATCCCATCTGCAGCCCTCTCACCTCCTGCAGGTGGGCATGGGTGGGGCTTAAAGTTCCCCACTTCAAATCACCAGTTTGGTCTTTGTGGTGTGACCAGCCCCATCCTGTGGCTCTCTGGGGATCCCACCTGAGTCACCTCATTAGCATGAACTCAGGTGGGGTTGAAAGGGACTCCTTATGAATAATAAAATTCACTCCTATCGCTCAGGAAGTTCCAAGGTTTTAGGAGCTCTGTTCCAGGAAGTGGGACAAGGACCACAGTCCCCATGGCTCTGTCTTACTGTCATCATCACCTAATGGTTTGTTTATTATGAAACTTTCATCGTTTTCCCAAACACTTGCAGAGTCATCTTACAGACGAATACAGTTCACGATGCCTGTACTGACAGTCTCTAGGGTCCCTTCTGGCGGAGACAGCCCGCCAGAAGGGCTGGAAGAGGATCGTCTTGGTTTGTCATCCAGGCTTAGCTCCAAAACCTCTTCTCCACCCTCTGGTTGGTGCCTCATCTGACCCCAAACATGAGTCTTTTCTATAGCTGAAAGAGGCCCAGGACCCCAGAGGTCACTTTGGCCAATGGCATACTTCTTGGGATCCAGCTGGGTGGTGGGCTCAGGGCTGGGACTGGGGGAGGGGGTCCCTACAGGGGGCTGTGGACAAAGAATGTAGGTTGCCACATCAGTAACAAAGGATGTTGTGGCCATGAAGCCATCAGCCACTGCAGCTGCTGCCCCCCGCCCTCAAACGGTGCCCCCTGAGGGGATTCAGGATGGAGAAAACAGGGTACTGGCCCTAGAGAGCTAAGGTGCATAAAGGAATGATTTCAATGAGCCCAGACTCTTGCATCTTCCCGTACATAGAAAAGTGCTAAATTCATTAACTTGAGATGTCTGTTTTTCTTAAATTAATAGTAATCTGTTGATGTTTTGACTACCTGGATTTTTTTTTTGCAAAACTCCTGTATGTCCTGGCTCCTTCCTTACCTCTTAGGAACAGTCCCTCAGAGCTATCTGCCTGGGCGTAAGTCCTCAGTAAGTCTGCCAAATAAAACATAATTCTTGGGACTTCCCTGGAGGTCCAGTGGTTAAGACTCCGTGCTTCCACTGCAGGGAGCACAGGTTTGATCCCTGGTCTTGGAATTAAGATCCCACATGCCACGCCATCGCGCAGCCAAAAAAAACCATAATTCTTGACTTTTAAGTTGTGCTTTTTTTTTTTTTTTCCGCTTGACAGGACCCTAATGCCCAGAGCTGCCCAGCAAAATGGTGTTACAGAAGGCCAAGGCTCAAAGGTGGCAGAGACCCAAGCCGGGTACCAGGGCCTCCAAGATAGGTCTCAGGTGGTTGGACCCCAGGGTGCCGTGCCCTCAGGGATGAGTGAAGAGAGCTGGGCTCCAAGAGGTGCAGAGGCCAGCAGTGAGGGCTCCAGGCCTGCCTCAAGGGGCAGCAGATGTGGGGTGAAGATGCATTTGGGCCTGACTGATGGGACCAGGACCAGAGCAGAGGACCCCAATGCAGGACGAACCCTGAGAGTGTCCTGGGAGTCTTGGAGCGGGGCCCCCGTGGACTGAACAGGAAATGGGCTAACGAGGTGGGCTGTGGGACCAGTCAGAACTGGGTCCATACCCCGCTTCAGCCACTGATGAGCCCTGCAAACCCGGGCACGTTACGCTCAACTCCTCAGAGCCTGTAAAACAGGGCTCGCCATACCCGTCTTGTGAAAATTCAGTGGGAAAACAGGCTGCTAATATGTGAGAATCCCCTTCCTCCCAGTGCCGTGTCTTAGGGATTCGTGTGAGAAATGGTGCTGAAGTGAGAAATGGTGCTGAGAAATGGTGCTGAAGCCAACACCCTTGGCTACCGGTGTTTCAAAATCACGTCAAAATAAAGGCCTGCATGTGAGGAGCTGGAGGTCAGAGTGGAGCCCTAGCCGGGCTTCCGCACCAGCCAGCGGTACCAGGGACGGGTCCCGTTCCTGCAGCTGTGGGCTGCTTTCGTGGCCTCCGCACTAGGCCGGCCACACTGGCAGGTGGAGAAAAGGGGAGAGATAGGCGTGGAGGAGTTGGCCTCTGAGAGAGCGCTCTTCTTTTTGTTTATTTATTTATTATTTTTGGCTGCGTTGGGTCTTCGTTGCTGCGCGCGGGCTTTCTCTAGTTGCGGCGAGTGGGGGCTACTCTTCGTTGCGGTGCGCAGGCTTCTCATTGCGGTGGCTTCTCTTGTTGCGGAGCACAGGCTCTAGGCACACAGGCTCAGTAGTTGTGGCACACGGGCTCAGTAGTTGTGGCTCGCGGGCTCTAGAGTGCAGGCTCAGTAGCTGTGACGCACGGGCTTAGTTGCTTCGCAGCATGTGGGATCTTCCCGGACCAGGGCTCGAACCCGTGTCCCCTGCATTGGCAGGCGGGTTCTTAACCACTGCACCACCAGGGAAGTCCCGAGAGTGCTCTTCTTTTTAAAGCAATATTGTTTTCTCCACAATGCAACATGTGGAGGTTACAGAAAAGCAGAAAGATCAGGTTGATCGAATCCCAGCAACCCCAGTGCCCCCCTCATCTCCTCTCTCGGGACTTTAGGTGTAAGCCCCTCCTTGTGAACTCTTTTCTGCCCCCGACCTGTCTGGCCCTGACAGGTGGCTCGGGTGGTCGGAGCCCAGCGAGGTGGCTGTTGATCCCTGGGCACGCTGGGCAGCCTTGTCCGTGAGCGCCCGGTGGGCAGCGTGGTGGGCTGGGGCTCTGTTCCTCACGACAGGCTCCTCGGTGCTGGGAGGGCTGAGGGGGCAGAGCGCAAAGCCAGCCTGCCAGACCAGTGGGCTCCCACAGTGAGGGGCTGAAAAGGCCTGGAGGCCCCGTGGTGTGAATGAATCCCTCCCTGCTCAGGCTCCTGCACCGTCTGAGCAGCTCGGGGTTCCATTTGGCTAAAGGCCACGAGGGGCGAGACCATAGCTCCTCAGGCTGGGGGGAGCTGAGGGGGCCGGCCTGGGGCACGTCCTCATCCTGTAGGCTCAGCCCTCAGGGTCCTGCTGTGTCCCAGCTGTCCCCTAGGGGTCAGCTTGAGACCAGCCAACCAGAGGGAGCCTGGATCATTACTTGGGCTTCCCAGGTGCTGCTAGGGGAGGAGTGGTTTGGGACCAAGCGAGGATGACGTAGGATGGGACCACAGGAGCATGCCTCCCCCCACCCCCAGGGTGGGGCAGGGACCTCTGACGTCAACACTTGACGAGAGGGTCATAGTTAAAGTAGTGAAGTAGTGAAACACTCTGTGGTGCTGGTTGGTAAACAGATGCAAACCTGGCAGCCTGAGGGCACCCACCCCATTCACCCCTCTTCCAGGCCCCCTGGAACCCAACCCCCACACACCAGCTATCACCACAGGCGGTCTGGGCCTGCTCTCCAGGCAGTGCAAGTCTGTCTGGGTAGGTGCACCTGCATCCCACCAGCTCTTTTTTTTTTTAATTGAAGTATAGTTGATTTACAATGTTGTGTTCCCTGCTGTACAGCAAAGTGATTCAGTTATACATATACATATATGTACATTCTTTTTCATATTCTTTTCCATTCTGGTTTATCACAGGATATTGAATATAGTTCCCTGTGCTCTACAGTAGGACCTTGTTGTTTATCCATCCTATAGGTAATAGTTTGCGTCTGCTAATCCCAAACTCCCAATCCATCCCTCCCCCGCCTCACCTCCCCCTTGGCAACCGCAACTCTGTTCTCTATGTCTGTGAGTTTGTTTCTGTTTCATAGCTAGGTTCATTTGTGTCATATTTTAGATTACACATATAAGTGATATCATATGGTACTTGTCTTCCTCTTTCTGACTTCCTTCACATAGTATGATAATCTCTAGGTCCATGTGTGTTGCTGCAAATGGCATTACTTCATTCTTTTTCTGGCTAAGTAGTATTCCACCGTTGATATATACCACATCTACTTTATCCACTTATCTGTTGATGGGCATTTAGGTTGTTTCCATGTCTTGGCTATTGTAAATAGTGCTGCTGTGAACATAGGGCTGCATGTATCTTTTCGAATTACAGTTTTGTCTGGGCATATGCCCAGGAGTGGGATTGCTGGATCATAGGGCAACTCTGTTTAGTTTTTTCAGGAACCTCCATACTGTCCTCCATAGTGGCTGTACTGATTTACCTTCCCACCAACAGTGCAGGAGGGTTCCCTTTCCTCCACACCCTCTCCAGCATTTATCCTTTGTAGACTTTTTAATGATGGCCATTCTGACCAGTGTGAGGTGGTACCTCACTGTAGTTTTATTTATTTATTTATTTATTTATTTATGGCTGTGTTGGGTCTTCGTTTCCGTGCGAGGGCTTTCTCTAGTTGCGGCAAGCGGGGGCCACTCTTCATCGCGGTGCGCGGGCCTCTCACTATCGCGGCCTCTCGTTGCAGAGCACAGGCTCCAGATGCGCAGGCTCAGTAGTTGTGGCTCATGGGCCCAGTTGCTCCACAGCATGTGGGATCCTCCCAGACCAGGGCTCGAACCTGTGTCCCCTGCATAGGCAGGCAGACTCTCAACCACTGCGCCACCAGGGAGGCCCTCACTGTACTTTTGATTTGCATTTCTCGAATACTTAGCAATGATGAGCATCTTTTCGTGCCTATTGGCCATCTGTCCCACCAGCTCTTGAACTCACTGGATGTCACCCTGCCTGTGTCCTTAGAGCCTGCTGCGCCCTGGCGCAAAAAGGGCTTGGTAAACCCAACTGTTGGCAAGTTTTCTGATGCATGTGGATTTGAGTTTGGTCAGAGGGGGTGCTGGGTGTCGCAGGGGTCCGTGGGTTGGCATCCCGAGGCTGAGGTCTCAGGAAACGCCCTGGGAGTCCGTCGTGAGGCTGGCCCGCTTAGCGGGCTGCTACTGCGCTCCCTTTGTGCAGCTCCCAGACCTTATGGTGTAGGGGTCTCTGTAGGGTGGGGACATGGGCAGTCACAGAGAGCCCCACCCTCGGGCCTTAAAGGCAAGGGGGCAGTGGGATGAAATCTGACTTATAAGCCCTCATGTGAGATCCTGGTTCGTCCTCCCACGTGGGCTGGTTAATAGGGAACCCCATAAAATGAATAGGGTGTCAGGCCACCTGGTGCTCCTCCTGTGTAACCACCATCCCAGCGAATGGTGTCACCATCATCCAGCCCCTAAGCCAGAAAGTCATCCTTGACGCCCCACATCCAGCCAGCCTGAGTCCTCTGGTCCCCACTCACCCCTCGTCCCTCTCCCTCTGCTGCCTCCTGGCCCCTCATCGTCCCCGGCCTTTCTCTCTCCAGACCCACATCCCACAGTCGCCTCAGGATCTTCCTAAGGAGCTGTCATCACCCCCACTTCGGGGGCCCCCTCATCACCAGCGGGATAAAATCCACCACTTCTCCAGCCTCACCTCTCACTGACGCACTTCTCACACTCCGAAATTGGTGACACCCAGTTGCTCCTTATTTACTGAAAAGACCCTGTTCTCTCTTGCCTCCCAGACTTTGCACAAGTTCTTCTTTCTCCTGGGATGGCCTCCCACCCACTGTCCCTGGGATAACTTCTGCTCATCGTTTAAGACTTAAGTAGGTACCTCCTCCTCCAGGAAGCCTTCTCTAGTTCCCTCTGCCCCCAGCCTGGAGTGAAACCTGTGCCGAGCTTCCCTGGGGCCCTGTGCCCTCTGTCATCCCTGCCTTAACCTCACCCTCCAGGACAGCTCCATGTTCCCCACACGGCGACACCATTTTCACCTGGTGGTGGCAGAGCTCGAGCTGAGTTCATCTCCTTCGCACCCAGCACAGTGCCCATAGTGAACACCCTTATCCACGCGCCATAGATCGTTTCTCTGAGTATTTCTAGGATTTGAAATCTAGAAATGGAATTGCTCTATCGAAGGGTATGCAGATTTTATTTTTTAATCGATGGGGCCAAATTTTTCTTCCAAAAAGACGGTACTAATTGTATCATCCAACAGTAGATGAGAGAGTGCCTGGATTCTCAGCCCTTTGCCAGTTCTGGAAGTCCTCCATCTACCTACAGGCCCCCCTTCTACTCCTCTCCCCTCCCTTCTCCCGCTTACCAATCTGATGGAGGAAAACTCACTCTCACTTTCATCTGTGTTGCCGTTTTTGGTGAAGGAGACCATCGTTCCTTCTGTTCACTGGGCCTGTGGATTTCTTCTTTTGTTAATTGCCTCTTTATAGTCTTTGCTCATTTTCTGTTGGGTTGTCTTTTCCTTTTTTTTTTTTTTGCCTTTTCTTTTTTTGGGGGGCCTTGCCTCACAGCATGTGGGATCTTAGTTCCCCGACCAGGGATCGAACCTGTGCCCCCTGCAGTGGAAGCGCAGAGCCCTAACCACTGGACCGCCAGGGAAGTCCCTGGGTTGTCTTTTCCTTATTGATTTATATGAAATCTATATACACAAAATCTCTATATATTCTGTCAGTCTATGCATTTTGCTTATATTTTAATTTTGGTGTCTTTTATTGCATAGAATGTTAAAGTTCGGATGTCGTCATTATCAGTCCTTTTATGCCATTTACGTTTTGTGTATTATGTGATGCCTCCTTTACCTCAAGGTTATAAACATACTATTCTCCTGTATATGTTTTTCAAATACGTTTAGACAAAAAGTGTTTATGTTTAGCTCTTTGACCCACCAGAAGCTTATTTTTGGTTTTGGTGAGGATAATATCTGGCATTTTTATGTTCCACATGTTGCCAGCTGTTCACATTCCTGCTGTGGAATAGTCCCTCTTTCTCCACTTATTTGAAATCTCACCCCTTTATCGGGAGCTAAATCGCCGTGTAACGTGGGTCTCTTTCTGGACTCTGGTCTGTTGTATTGATCTATTTGTCTACCTGTTTCTAAGCCAGTTTCAGTTACCCTTGCTTTACAGTGTGATATCTGATAGAAAAAGCCTCCCTCATCATTCTTTATTTTTTAAAATTTTTTTGTTATCCTTACATATTTTCTCTTCCAGAATACTCTTTTTTGTCGAAATTCATTTAAAATCCTGCTAGAGATTTTGTTTGAAATTTGTACATCAGTGGAAGGGAACTGGCTTTTTAAAGTATTGAATTCTCTCATCCGAGAACAGTAAATCTCTTCATCTTTTCTGGCCTTCTTTTAAGCCCTTCAGGAAAGTGTTATGATTTTCTCAAATTGGTTTTGCACATTTCTTCATAGGGTGACTCTATTTTAGAATTTCTGTCACTGTTACATGTAGGATCTTTTTCCCATGATATTTTCTAATTGGTTATGGCTAAGTGTCTAGGAGACGTTTTGATTTTTGGTGTTGATCTTGTCATGACGACCTTACTAAACTCCCTTATTAGTTCTAATAGTTCATTTACAAACTATTTTCTAGCCTGCTTAATCTATATAACAATGCAGCCATATTCTTTTTTTCTGCATAAATTTAAATAGCTGCATGATATTCATTGCAAGAAGACAACCACAGTTATTTACCGGTTCCTTATTATTGGTCATATACATATATAATTTTTTTTTTTTTCTTAACCTACTTCGGGGGATTAACAAAAGCAGTGTTTTAAACACTCTTGTAGCTAAATTGTTCCCCACAGAAGCACTCATTGTTTTAGAGCAAGCCAGAGGTTGGCAAACGACTGTTCCCATGGGCCAAATCTAGCAGCTTGTTTTTGTAAATAAAGTTTTATTGGAACATGGCCACGCCCATCTGCTCACCCTTGTGTGTCTGCTTTCCCATCACAATGGCAGAGTTGAGTGGCTGCCACAGAGCCTAAACTGTTTACTATCTGCCCTTTACGGAAAAGGTTTGCCAACCTTTAAGCTAAAAACCGTTTTATCAAAAGGATACAAATCTTAAAATTTCTAATACATCTGTCAAATTCCTTTCCAGAAAAGTTGTCTCAATTAATCTTTCATCAGGATCGTGTCAGATTCCTCCTACCCTTTGTTTACTGGCTGTTCTGCTTTCTCAAATCTTTCTCATTGAGAGACTAAAATTAGGATTGCTCTTTTGAATTATAATATGGTTGAACTTCTTAAATTGCCTTTATTGGTCACCAGGAGTTCTTTCTTCATTAGTTGCCCGCCCACATCCTTCACCCTCATTTCCATAGATGTATTCATTCCCATTGATGTAAAAGAAGTAGAAATATTAACTTTTGGACATACCTCACAAATATTTTTTCAGCTTGTCATTTCTTTTTAACTTTGTTTATGACAGCAAATCTAAAAGGTTTTTATAGCCAACTCAATCTTTTCCGTTGTGGCTTCTGCCTTTGGTGTACTGCTTAGAAAACTTTCCTACCCAAGGCTGTGACACTATATTCTGTTTTATTTTTATTTTATGTATTTGGTTTTCACGTTTAAAGCTTTGATCCACAGAGTGAATTTTTGATGTCTGTGGTGAGATAAGGATCCAGTTTTCCTTTTTCCCCTCAGCCCCTCTTACCCTCCCTCCTGCCCAACTCACCTCGCGGGAACCAGAAGCTCTTGACAAGGTTATGCTTAAGGGGTCCCCGGAGGCCAAAACAAACCGGGGTTTGCTGGGAATGAGGGCGTCAGCCTGAGCCCAACCTGGCTCTTCTGCTCTTAAGCAGAAGGAGCTTGGTCAACCTCCAGTCTTGCCAGAACAGTTTTTAAAAATCTGCTCTGAGCTTCTCTGCAGAGCTGGCCTGGGGGTATGTAGGGATGAAGGTCCAAGTCCACCATTGCTTAATTTCATCCATTTTGAAGCAAGCATTTCTAAAACCACTTTTGCAACAATGATACTTTTGAATTCCAAAAATACTTTTCTTGACAGCCTCTGATTCAGCTGTGCTGGTGAAGGTGTAGGTTGGTGGTACCATGCTTATGCTGGTAAGGGGAGGGGGGAGGGTGTTTCCTAGCTCAGGGAGGGGCCTTACTTGATCCTTTCCTCTCATATATGGCCCCAGTTTTTTGGTTTTTTTTTTTTTTCTGTTCCAACACCTTCCTCCTTCCAAAGGAAAGAATAATTTACTTATCCGAAGCCCGAGAATTTCTGTAAGAATAAAAAGATCCTTAAGTCATATCTTTGAGAAGTAATTAAATTCTGATTAAAGCAAAGGTGGCTGGGACAGAAGCAGAGCCAATGTTGATGGTTGCCTTGGTCTGTCCTGGACCATCTGTCCCCCATCTTCTGCCCCTGACCATTCCGACCCTAGGAAGGCTGGGTTCAGCTGGCCCACTGAGACCAACTTCCAGGACACTCCTTTTTTTTTTTTTTTTTTTTTTTTTTTTTGCGGTACGCGGGCCTCTCACTGTTGTGGCCTCTCCCGTTGCAGAGCACAGGCTCCAGACGCGCAGGCTCAGCGGCCATGGCTCATGGGCCCAGCCGCTCCGCGGCATGCGGGATCCTCCCGGACCGGGGCACGAACCCGCGTCCCCTGCATCGGCAGGCGGACTCTCAACCACTGCGCCACCAGGGAAGCCCCATTCATCTATTTTTAAAAGCTCCCCAAGTAACTTGAATGTACACCCAACGTTGCAAGCCAAGGATCTAAGCTAGGAATGCTCAGACTTTGCGGCATATTAGAATCTCTGGGAGTTTTTAAGGTTCTGGGTGCCCAGCTGTCCCTCAGACCAATGAACCCGGAACCTCTAGGGGTGGGACCCAGGCATCAGCACTTTTTAAAGCTCCTCACGGGATTCCACGAAGCCATGACCCGTACAACGTCCTGGATTCTGGTCAGTTTACATCAACACTTCTTTTCCCTGAGCATGGAACGCAGAGGCTGGGGGTGGGGAGAAGAGTCTTATACCTTGAAAATGGCCAATGGCTGGCACAGCGTGTGTGTTCAAATGTCGGCTGCCCTTGGCCCCGGAAGTATCCTCTGGGGAGAGTGGCTCAGGATTACAGGGCCCTGGCTGGAGGTGTCCGTCCCCCGTAGAACTGGGCCGCCTGGGTTCTCAGGCCCGGGCAGGGAGCATTCTTGGTGGCCAGTGAGCCATGACTGCTTTCCCAGAGGGAGGCCTGCAAGGGCCCACGGGGACTCTGGGTCAGCAGGGCGGGGGCTCCATGTGTCAGAGCCCAGACAGGAATCTCATTGAGAGAGTTCCTCGTCTGCCACCCAGTTCTGCAAACTTCTGAGAGCTCAGGCCGCCCTGCAGAGAATGGAGAGTAGATCACACTGACTTCACAAAGGCCCACCAGATGTACTTTTCCTCCAACTTGCAGGAAAGTTGTGAGAGCAGTGCAACGAGTGCCCATAGATCTGCCCCCCTAGGTTCCCCGGTTGTTAACATGTTGGCAGTTTGCGTTCCCTGCGTTTGTGTGCGTCCCTGTATACACACTTCTTTGGGGTGATGGGGGCTGGACCATTTGAAAGTTAGTTGCAGACATTATGACACTTCCTCCTTAGATACTTGACCCTTCCTAGGAGCAAGGATATCCTCCTCGATAACCGCAACACGCTCATCACCTGTGGCTGATACAGCAATGTATTATCTGATATAAGCCCCGTATTCAGGGTTTCCCAATATTTTTATAGCTTTTCTGTCTGATCTCGGATCCAATCCAGGACGACACATTACATTTAGTTGTCACGTCTCTTTAGTCTCCGTTAATCCGGAATAGTTCATCCACCTTTCGCCGTATGTGCACCATCACCTGAGGCCCCCAAGAGGTTGCCGCCCCACTGGTTCTGCCTTTGGCTCCGGACTCTCGTGTGGAACCACAGCGCCCTCTGCACTAACGGCACTAACGCCTAGCGGCCGTTTCACACCTGTCTGGCCCAAAGCGCTTTGATGCTGCCCCATCCTCCTCCATCTCAGGAGTTGGGACCGCCACCCACCTGGCGCTCGGACCAAGAACTGAGTTGTGCTTAATGTCTCTCCTTCCTCCCGTAGCCAACCCATCCGCAAGGCCTGTTGGTTTTATCTGCAGGATCCGTCCCGAGTGTCCCCTTCACCCACCTCCACGTTACACCCCGTCAGAGCTTCACACCATCCCCCTACCTGGTCACCCGCGCTCTCTCTTCCCTTCCTCCTTACAAGAGCCAGAGTGTCCTTTCAAACTCTTAAACCAGGTCCTAGAACTCCCCCACTTAAGATGTTCTAATCACTTGTCCTCTTAGGGTAAAATCCTGAACCCCAACTTCTCACTGTGACCTACCAGCTTTCACTTTTGCCTGAACCTTTGACCTGGTCCCATCCCATCTTCCCCATAATCCTCGCTGTTCCAGCCACACTGGCCTGTTTTCTGTTCCTCAAACGCCCGAAGCTAGTTTCTTATCTTTGCCTGGCTGTTCCTTCTACCTAGAACCCTCGTCCTCAAGTCTTTGAACGGCTGCTCTTGCATCATTCAAGTTTCAGCACAAGCGTCACCTCCTCAGAGAAGCCTTCCCTTCCCACTCATCTCAAGGAACCCCTCTACAGCAGTCCCCTGTCACTGTCATAACACCCTGCTCATTTCCTTTAGAGCCTGTGCCACTGGGTGCCACACTCTTAACTGGCTACGTGTGTCCTGCCTGTCTCCTCCACGTGGGTGGAGGGCTGTGCCTGCGTCTCTCACTGCTGTGCTCTCCACAGTGCTGGCACGGAGCAGCTGGCGGTACAGGTTGGAGGGATGCATCTCTGCTGTGCAAGGTCAGCTCTGCCGGGGAGGAGAGGGCTAGGTTTCCTCCCGCCTGGGAGCAGTTGAGAGGTGCCCCCTTCAGGTCAAAGGCTGTAAAACCACACTCAGTGCTGGGTGGGGAGGAGGGGGGAGGGCATAGGAAGGAGCTGAAAGGGGGATGACTCTGCTCTGACTCCGCACCTGGGCTCTGAAACCTTAGTGTGTGTACGACTCACTCGGGGGCTTAACACAAGGCAGGCTCTGATCCAGTAGGTCTGGGGTCGCCCGACTGCACCTCCTACAAGCGCCTTCAGTGCCGTGGGAAGATGTGGAAAGAGCCTGGGGGTGCTCCCGTTGCTTCTGCCCCTCCCACCCTCTGCCAGGAAGTGTTGTTTCTAGCAGTCGCTGTCACCTCCGCATGTGGTGAGCCCCTCGTGGTTTTCCGTCTCCACATGTCTGCTACCGTGACAGACAAGATATTCCCTCCCAGGAATCGTGCTCCGCCGCCTGCTCTGTCACTGCTCTGTTTTCTCTCCTCCGCGCTCCTTTCCTTAAGCAGATTCGTCGGGGGCGTGCTGTCTGGGGGAAGTCAGGCCGGGCTCACTGCCCCGGTGCAGGACAGGACAGCTGACCAGGCTGGGAACTGAGAAGCTGAGGGGCTCCCACAGGCTTTGGTTCAGAGTGTAGGCACTTACGGGCAGAGCCAGCCCCAGAGGCAAAGGGCTGATTTAAACTTGGGTAGAGGGCTTCCCTGGTGGCGCAGTGGTTGAGAGTCTGCCTGCCGATGCAGGGCACACGGGTTCGTGCCCCGGTCCGGGAAGATCCCACATGCCACGGAGCGGCTGGACCCATGAGCCATGGCCGCTGAGTCTGCGCGTCCGGAGCCTGTGCTCCGCAACGGGAGAGGCCACAGCAGTGAGAGGCCCGCGTACCGCAAAAAAAAAAAAAAACTTGGGCAGAGCGTTGGCTT
Organism: Stenella coeruleoalba; assembly: GCF_951394435.1. Taxonomy (NCBI): domain Eukaryota; kingdom Metazoa; phylum Chordata; class Mammalia; order Artiodactyla; family Delphinidae; genus Stenella; species Stenella coeruleoalba. The sequence goes on from NC_137165.1 coordinate 17,627,070, forward strand.
TGGGGTCTGAGGGTCCTGGATTTGACTCCCGACCGTGTCGCCTACTAGTGGACCATCCTGAGCAAGTTACTTAACCTCTCTGAGCCTCACTTTCTTCCCTTGCTAAACAGAGGTTGTAATTGGTGTCTTCTGCATAGGGTTATTATAAAAAACGAGAAATGAGAGTACAAGCAAAGCACTCAGTACAATGCCTAGAAAATGCTGGAATCTCTCAGCCCACAAGGCACAGATTGTGAGACTTGAATACTTTTTGCCCCAGGGCTGCTGACAAGGGACTGACAGGCAATGTCTATGTCCCAGGCTTCCTTCTACACCTGCATCCCACAGCCCCACCGCCTGCTGGCTGGTCCTGCACAGCTAGGAGGTTCACTCCCTGGGGCATTCCCCAGAATTGGGCCTACTCCTGTGTCAGACCCATCTCCCAGGGTAGGCAGGGCCTGAGGGCATGAAAACCACACGCACTGAGCCTGAGGGAAAATGCCCAAACATTTTATAAGAGGGATAAACAGCTGTTCCCACCTTGGTCATTGCCGTTCCCTTCCTGACCAGGGCAGTAAAAATGACTGGAAATAACATGAGACAAGGCAAGAAGTCTGATTCTTGAGGGGAACTTTCTGTGGGCTCTCTGCGTGTCCCAGGTTTATGACCCTCCCCAAGCCTCTTTGATTATCAGCACAGGGCGGATGGGCAGGAGGGACACTGCACAAGTCCCAGCCTCAGAGCCTGGCCCAGCCCCTGCTTTGTACACACTCGCTGTACCTAGATGGAAAGAGAGGGCTCCTTTGACCCTGGGGGCTGGGAAGCTGAGCACCTTCTCAACACCGATGCCAAGACTTTACATCCAGAACCTGTTTCAGAACAGCTGCCTTTACCACACCCTGCCTGGGCTTCTTCCTGTGCTGTGACTTGGAATATTCTTGCTTTCCTCAAGGGAATTTTTTAATATTTATTTATTTATTGGCTGTGTCAGGTCTTAGTTGCAGCACACGGGATTTTTCGTTGCAGCTCGCAGGCCTAGTTGCCCTGCAGTATGTGGGATCCTCGTTCCCCGACCAGGGATCAAACCAGCGCCCCCTGCATCGCAAGACGGGTTCTCAACCACTGGACCACCAGGGAAGTCCCCTCAAGGGAATTTTTAATCCAGGCTGAAAGGACCCCTGAGCTGGGTGAGGGGTCGGGCGCCCAGGCAGAGGCTCGTCAGGACCTTTATCTGCTGCAGTAAACATCAGCTGAGTCCTGGAAAGGGGCTGCACCTGAATTCACAGGCAGAAACTCAGCTTGGAAGAGTGATACGGGAGAAAGTATTCCTGAGGACACACTAACCCCCATTCCTTTAGATTTTCCATTCCTGGTATCCAGTTCCATGTCAGAAAGCACTGTTTCATCTTACCTTATTGCAAAAACCTCTTCACGGATGTACATTTTGTTTTTATTCCCTTGGCTCAGCGTAAGGCCAAACAGAATATTTCCTCAGCCTCCTTAAAATTGCTGCTGGAAACCTTATCCAATTTGCCATTTTGCACGCTTTGATCTAATACATTCTTTTTAGGATTTTGCGCCAGAAAAAAAAGTCTTTCCTGATGAAATGATTTCCTTCTCTCATCGGATAATAAGAATTGCGTTGTAACTAACCTTGCTTTCCCGTTTTTGTCTTGGTAGTTAGAAAACTTAGAGCTAATGGTGAGTCAACTTACAATTTACTCATTTACCTGCTTTTTCTGTCGGGCTTATTTTTTATTTTAGTCCAACTATGAACGTCTTTTATTGTAAATAATTTCACAGATGTCAACAACAACAAAAAATGAGTTCGGTGGCGGGGGTGGGGGGTGTGGGGGGAGTTCGGATTTAATAAGGAGAGACTAATTGAAAGGATTATTCCAAGCTGGCCGGTGAGGGGAGAAACTCTTGAAATAGGAGGAGGGGGCCATGGCAACAGGGAGGAAGCTCTCACCGTAAGATCTCCAAGCATCTCAAGGGTGAGGCAAGAGGGGGTTTCTTTGCAGGAGGAATAAACAAAGGAAGAACCACCTGTGTGGGGAGGGGGGCACAGGGTGGCTTGGCCATTGGGAGTGGATCAGGGAATGTTTACCCTGAGGCCAGCCTGTGTTTGGAGGGCTGTTGGGAAGGGGCTGTGTGCTGACTCAGCAGGGGTGGGCACGATTCACAGAACTGGGGGAAGAAGGGAAGCTTCATCAAAATTTGGATAGCAAGCATTTTGTTCTGGTTGGTCACTAGGACCAGCAGTTCAAGGATGGGAGTTTGGAGGGTGGGCCCCAGTGGCTTCCACGTTTCCCTCTGTCTAGACTGTTCTCTCCCAGGGGCAGAGACCAGCCTCACTGCTCGCTCTGCCCAGCCCAGTCTTGGGCCTGAGTGAGTTACTTGGTCAGTGTTCGCTGACTGGCTGAATGAGGGCCTTCCTGGAGTCAGGAACTCGCCTCTCTGGGAGGTATAGGAACAAGCAGGCCGCACCCCCGCCCCTCCCTGAGGGACCCCAGCTCTGGGCCATGACCCCTGCCCCCTCCCTGAGGCATACCTAGCCCCCCGCTCTGCTTCCCCTCCTCTAGAGGGTGCCCAATTCCGGGCGGCACTGCCAGTTCCTGCACCCCACTTTCTGGGGGGCAGGTTGGAGGAGAGGGTGGGAAGGTGGAGGAGGAAGACAGACCCAGAGGGAGCAGCACGGTGCCCCCAACACACACACCACCACCCCGCCCCCACCAGGACCCCTTCTCTCTTAACTTGTTTTTCTGTCTCTCTGCCTGTGCGCTCTCTCTTTCTCTGTCCCTGTCTATCCAATCTTCCTCTCTCCAGCCCATCTCTCTCTGGCCCTCTGATATCTCCAGTCCCAGCACCAGGAGGCCCTTCCAGTTGGCCCCAGGTCTCAGCATGAATCAGACACAAGACAGGGCTGGGGGTGGACAGATGGAATGTCAGCCCTGCTCAGGCAGTTTACGTATCTAATCTCTATCACCACCACACCCCTGTCCTGTTTACTCAGACCAACCCTGCCAAGTAGGTACCATTAGACCCATTTTACTGGTAAGGAAGCTGAGGCTCAGACAGCAATTAAGTCGCTTGCCCAAGGTCTCAGGACTGCAGTGTGCAGAGCCAGGACTTTAATCTGCACCTGTCTGACCCCAGATGCCACAGAGAGCAGCTCTGCATCCACTTTTCCTGAGGCTTCTCGAGTTTCCCAGGCCTCTCTTCACTTCTCTCCCCCACCCCCCCAACCTGGGAGAAAGGACCAGAGGGACTCGTTTGCCCTGAGGGGGTTGCCTAGAATCAAAGGCAACTCATCTGGAGGATCTGCATTGCTGGAGGACAATCTTTTACAGAAAGAAAGGAAACTAAGTATTCCAGGAGCTGAGGTGAGGCCTGGGCTGGGGAGAGAAGGCAGAAGAATTCCCCCAGCCCATTCCTACTACCTTTGGAGCCTGAACGTGGCCTCTGACCTGCACAAAGAGGGTCCTAAAGCCTTTTGCTTGGTGAAGGAGGCTGGCCACACCCAGCCTCCCCGTGCAGGGCTGTGCCAGGATTGCTAAAAGGTGCCCCAGAGATAGACAAATACCGTATAATATCGCTTATATGTGGAATCTAGAAAAATGGCACAGATGAACTTGTTTGCAAAGCAGAAATAGAGTCACAGATGTAGAGAACAAACTTATGGTTACCAAGAAGGGAAGGAGGGGCGGTGGGACGAACTGGGAGATTGGGATTGACATATATGCACTGCTATGTATAAAATAGACAACCAGTGAGAAGCTACTGTATAGCACAGGGGGCTCTACTCAGTGCTCTGTGGTGACCTAAACGGGAAGGAAATCCAAAAAGGAGGGGATATATGTATACCTACGGCTGATTCACTTTGCTGTATAGCAGAAACTAACACAACATTGTAAAGCAACCATACTCCAATAAAAATTAATTAAAAAAAAAAGAAAGAAAGAAAGGGGGCTCCTCTGAGAGGGAGTCTGAGAAACTCATCAAGGAAAGATGAGCAGCTTCTTGGCTGCAGGACTTCTGAGAACCTTCAGAATGCTCACGTGTACCTCTGGGACCCCGGCAGGAGGTGAAGGCAGTTGCCAGCCTTCTTTGCTCTGGGAACCCTTCGTGCACCAGCATCTTTGTTACAGAAATGCGGAACTGATGGGCCCTGTGGGTAGCCCAGAGTGTGGTGCGAAATGTGTTTGAAATGTGTTTGGGGCATAGCTGCCACTGCTTCCCCAGAGGAAGCAGAACGTGGCCTTGTGATAACAGTGTGGGTTTGGTCAGCAACTGTTATGCAGGGACCAAAAGGCTCGTGGCAACATACACCATCATGTGTGAGTCTGGTCCCTCTATCTACTAGGAGGGTCCCTGTGCTGCACAACTTCAGGGAGGACTAATCTCTCTGTCGTCCGTGGGAATGGCACCTCTGGGAGTTGTGCAGTGCACAACCTGTGCAGCTAAACATGACAGTCCTGGTCCTGGCCCTCATCCTGGTCGTCTGACTGTTGCAACAGCCTCTCTGTTGACTTCCTGTCTCCAATCTACCACCTCTCGTGTCTCCTGCCCCCCTCCTCTGTGTCACCTCTCCAGTCCTACCCTCCTCCAAGTCCCTTCTCCCCAGAGCCAGCTGCCAGAGGTCTACAAGCACCCTCCGGCTGTGCAGGACCCTGGGGGAGGAGTCCTGCCTCTGAGATGGATGGGCTCTATCGTCTTGGGCTTAACCTCTTTGGGGCCAGTGTCTCCATTTGTAAAATGAGGATAAAATGCTTGGCTTATAGTTTTATCATTAGATTCTGAGCTTCAGGAGGCCAAGGCTGTCTGTCATTCATCCCTGTCCCCTGGTGTCTGGCACGTCCTAGGTCCTGGTGAATGTCTGGTCACTTTGACCAAAACCTTTCTGCCCTTCCCCCTCTCATGCTTGATTGATCTGCCCAGTATTTCTGGAACACTGCCTGCCCTCCCGACTCCTAGGCTTTGCCTATGCCGTTCTTTCCCCTAGAATTCCCCTCTGCTCCATCTGCAGCACTAACCATTTTGGGGAGAGCTCAGTTGCCACGCCTGAACCCTTTCCCAGCCCTCTCCCCCAAACCCCACTGGAAACAGCCTCCCCCTTCCACACCAACCCCGCCCCCACGGCAGGGAAGGTTCCTCCTGTCCCAGCCAGGCTCCTCTGTTCTAGGCAGAGGAGGGGTTGGCATTTCTCTGCACCCGCCTGGGGTGCCCAGAGCCTGCGTGGTGCCAGGTACAGAGCAGGGCTCCGGATGGAAGGGCCCAGAGTGGACTGGAACGTGGTAGCAGCTTCCTCCCCCAGGAGGGAGGGAATCCTGGGCAGGATGGTTGCCGGCCGCCTTCCCAGAACAGGCCCAGGCTGGGCTGGGGCAGACTGGCGTGCTAATGCCGGCTCGGGGCATGGGGTGGAACACTTCAAGGTCGGCTTTGGGGTCCAAAGCAGTCTTGGGGCTTCCCTGGCGGTCTGGTGGTTAGGACTCCATGCTTCTAGTGCAGGGGACACGGGTTCGATGCCTGGTGGGGGAACTAAGATCCTGCAAAACATGTGGCACGGCCGAAAAAAAAAAGAAAGAAAAAGTAGTCTTTGGGTCTGGTGGGAGAGTAAGCGCATTGGAGACTCATGTTCGGTGTCTTGGCTTACTGGGCTCTCTGTTGTTTAAAAAAAAAAAATTATTTAAAATGCTTAATTTAGGACCCGGCCTGTGGTAGGTGGTCAGTGTCTGCTGTCCGTGGGAGGAGCGTGGAGCATCACGTTGAGAGCATGGACGTTGGGCTCAGAAAGACCTGGGTCTGAATCCCGGCTCAACCCCTTCCTAGTGAGACTTTGGGCATGTCCTGTCACGTCTCTGGACCTCAGTTCCCTTGTCTGTGAAATGGGCATGAGCCTGGTGCTCTCTTCTTCAGGCTCGGTGTGAGGATTCGGGGAGACCAAGTCGAAGCCCGTGGCATTAGTTAGGATGTGGTGGAGCCTGACAGAAAGCAGAGCGCTAGAAACATTGGTGGCTATAAATATTACTACTTCACTTCTCTTTTCTGGCAAAGAACCATGAATTTCTTGGACCTCTTCTTTTTTTTCACTTTCCATGACTGGCAGTAGCAGGTGGCTTTCTCTCCGGGACTGTTTTTTCACGGAAGCAAAATCGCGTATGTTTTTTTTTATCACTTCACAGGAGGGAGCACACACGACTCGTGAAGAACAGCTCTGCTGTAAACCCAGTGCTGAGCCCTCACTGCCCACGGCTCCCCACCCAAGACCCCACACACTCGTGGTCCCTACCCACGCACCCCCATCCACTGCAGCCAGGGTAACCCCCGGCAGCTCCCTCACCCACCTCATACACCCCACCATCCCCAGCTCCCCAGCCCCACCTGTCTGAGCAGTACCCTAAGGCCATTTGCCACAGAGGAGCGGGTGTGCAAGTGAGGCAGAAGGACCGCTCCACACACACAAGCCTAGGCCTGGCCTTTGACTCAGATCCCTGTCTGCACCTCCATCCTCTCCACAGAGCCCTCAGCCGGTCCCTAAGATGCACTGATAACACCCGCTGATAAGAACCGCCACCAGGGTGCCCGGCACTGCCGTGAGCCACCCAATCAATCAGATATAAATGGGTGTAAGATGCCTCAGTTTGATACACTGATGTCCCTCGGGACTGTCAAAGAGGGTGATGTGACTTGGCCAGCGAACCCTGTCTTCCCCTCAGGAGCAAACTGTGTCACCAACACGCCAGGTCCTTTCTGTTGGTAGTGTGGTCCAGGGATGGTACCTGGGAGCCTGTTAGAACTGCAGGCTCTGAGGCTGAACCCAGACCAGCTGCGTCAGAATCTGCATTTTTAACAAGACAGCAGTGGCCCGTTCACATGCTCTTTTGAAGTCTGAGATGCGCGCCTGCCGGTCACTGGGGCTCGAGCTCGGCTGCGAGCGAGAATCACCTGGGGACTTTAAAATGTGCTGGTGCCTGGGTCCCATGCCCAGATCCAGATTCCACTGGCCTGAAGTGTGGCCTGGACGTGGAGAGTTTTAAATGCTCCTCAGGTGATTTTAATGTGCAGAGAAGTCTGGGAATCACCCTTCTCAGTCTTATCGCTGGACCCATAAGCTGTTTTATTGCTTGTGTTTGTAAGTAAGACTTGGTGAGAGGAAGGGCATAAGGTTCAGGTGGCCCTGGCCGGTGTGTGGATGGGTGTACGTTAGAGAGGGTCTAGGGTTAGTGGCTTGGAAGTGTGCAGGGAAGCATTTAAGGCCTTGGGACCGCCCCAGTGAGGCACAGGGGAGAAGGGCACTGTCCCGAGGTCCCAGAGCTGGCTGGTTGCAAAGCCTGACCCAACACTTCGTTCCCTGACGCCAGCTCCCAGTTGATGCCTGGGCATTTGGAGGTACTGCCTCCACACCTTGGTCCTTGAACCAAAACCTCAGCTGGGCTTTGATCAGTAAGCCTGCCTCTGCTCTGCTCTTACTTTGCCGGGTGCTAGCTCCGGATTCCAGCAAACCGTCCTTGAAGCCGAGAAAGCGAAACCCACCAAAGCTGGAGGCGTAAGCGCGTTGGGGCCTCGTGCCCTTGTGTGATGAACACCCACTGGGAAGCAGCTCAGCTTCGTGGAGAGCGAGGGACTCCAGGTGGGCGGGGTCTGAGCCCCAGCCCTGCCACGTGTCAGCTGCGCTGCCTCACACTGACCCTGCAGCCTCTCCGGCCTCAGTTCCCTTATCTGTAAAGTGGGCACAGTGGTACTCCCCGGCTTCAGGGAGTGTTCAGGTTGAGTGGGATGAAGGGGACAGAGCCGCAGGCTGGGCCTGGCAGGCGTGGGCACCGGATCAGAGCGAGTCGGGGTCACTGAGGGCTCAGCGTCACGTGGCATGGCCTCAGGAGTCTCCGGAACACCAGCCTGGGTCCCCAGCAGGCACATCCTGAACCTCCAGGGCCGGGGGCTGCTGACACGTACCTCTCTCCTCCTCTCCCAGACACACGGGCTCAATGGCCGTCCCATGTGTGTGTTTGGTGGCTTTGGGGAGACCTGTGCTGCCAGCGTGGGGACTCCCTAGCCTTCCTGGCCTCATCAGGCAGCAGAAGTTGGCCACGGTTGGTGGCGCTCTTCCCCCCGTGTGGGCCCACTCAGGACAGAGCAGCTGTCACTGTCATGGTTATTTTATTTTTATTCCTCCCTCTGGGAGCCCAGAATCAAAAGGAAACGTTAGCGCTGCAACCTCATTACGGAGAGTAGAGAAACGGGGTGGGGTGGGCGAGTTTGGATCTTCTCAGCCAGGGCCCCGTAGGCTCAGAACTGCAGCATTTCAGAGGGCAGAGCCCATGGAGACCGTCTGGTGCGATGCTTTCATCTCACAGCATTTCATCTCACAGCAGATGGGGAAACAGACCACACAGGGTCCTGGACTTCCCCAGTGGTGAGTTGGGGCCAGGCTGGAACATGGTTCTCCTGACTCTGGGGTCTGAGGTCTTTCCCCTGCCACCTATGACCGCTGTAGCCAGGGAGGAATTAAGGGTAGTTCTCCAGAGACCTCACCCCTCAGCCAGTGTTTCCACGTGAAATGCAGATCCCTGGGCCCTGGTGCCTGACTCAGGAGCTGGGGTGGACCCGGGGATCTGCACCCTCAGCAAGGTCATCTGACCAAAGTTTGGAAACATTGCTGTGGACTCTCCCCATTGGGCCGAAAGCCCCAGCCCTGTGCTCTGCTCCTGTCCTGCATCAAAATCCCAGCCCCTGGGGCTTCCCTGGTGGTGCAGTGGTTGAGAGTCCGCCTGCCGATGCAGGGGACACGGGTTCGTGCCCCTGTCCAGGAAGATCCCACATGCCGTGGAGCGGCTGGGCCCGTGAGCCATGGCCGCTGAGCCTGCGCGTCCGGAGCCTGTGCTCCGCAACGGGAGAGGCCACAACAGTGAGAGGCCCGCGTACCGCAAAAAAAATAAAAAAATAAAATTTAAAAAATCCCAGCCCCTGACTCATCTGCTTTCACTGAAAGCATCACTTATGAGGCACACCTGACACCAGTAGGTCCCAGGGGAAGGGGCCATAGGCAGGATCCTGTCATGGATAAGCACATGCACCCTGGACCCAGGCAGCCTGGGATCGAATCCCGCATCTGCAAGTTTTGGGTCCTCGACCTGTTTCTTCACCAGCTGGTGCCTTTGTTTCCTCACCTGTAGGTTGGGGAAGCCAGGCTTCCTTCCTGAGGTGCTGTGAGGGTTCGATGCGTTAATACAGATGAAGTCCTTCATTACTATCTGGCACATAGTAAGGTCTACAGACATGTCCACTATGATTATGCACAGTTTACAGGCTGAGAAAATTATGCTGAGAGGTTAAGAGACTGTCCTAAGGTCGCACAGCCACCAAGCAGCAAGACTGGTTGGGCTTCAACCCTTGTCCCACATAGTCCCTGCCTGGGAGCCTACAGCCTTCCCAGCCCTGCCTGCTAGCTGCAGCTCTGCTGGTGGATTACGGATTGGCCAGGAAGGACCGCTCCCCATGCTTCCAACTGCTCACTCACACACTCTGGGTTAGGATAGATTATCAATTCCTTTAGCCAGGAGCGCAGAGTCTCTGGAAACCAAGTGGCCGTACAGAGCCACCTTTGTCCCAGAAGTCCCTCACGGGGACAGAGGCTTCTGGGGACACGACCACCCTCAGTCTCGAAAGCTCCGTTTTGGTTACGGCAATGCCCATCTGTACTCAGAGCTTACTTTCAACTTCTGGTGGAAGAAATTGCACTTAAAACCTCTGCGTTTTGGTCTAAGAGAATGTTTTCCTGGTCCTTGTGCCACTTCCTTGTCTGGGAAAGAAAGTAAAGTCCAGGTGTCCTTAAAAGAACCTCTGCCTCGAGCTTTCTGGTGTTTGGAAAGTGGTTTCTTACCAGCGTTCCCCTTCCGCACTGCCACCCTCAGTCTTTCTCTGACGGTTCTCGTCTGAGTGTTTCTGCTGGAATTGGGAAGTTTGGCCCAGCATCCGGCTGGTGCCCACCTTCAGAAATGGCTCTGCAGTACCTCTCTGGTTGCCCTGAGGACTCAGGAACTGAGCAAGGCCATTCAAGCCTTTGGAGGGCCTGGCCTTGGGCCTGGCAGGCACTGGGCCCCCCTCTTTCCACCACCCACCCCTCTCGCTCTCAGTGGCCAGGGGAAAGGCAGCTCCATTACCGCTCTTTTTCTCTTCTTTCATCCCTGCTGTGATAGAATCTGCCCGAGCGCTCAGTGCCCGGCCAGCTCTCAGGGCCCATTCTAATGAAGGTAACTGAATGCCCGGGCAGCTGAAACCGGCCCTTTGCAAAACAGCCAGGGGAGGCCTGCCCTCGAGGGCAGAATGTGCCAGCTCTTGTTTGCCTTAGCCTGGCATTAGAGACGGGCTGGGCCCTGCCGTGTGGATGGAGGGGCCCAGGAAGGGGAAGGGGACAGAGAGCAGGTTTATTTGGGGTGAGCTGGGCTGGTTCATTGCAGTTTGCTCTCAGTGCTTTCAGGAGTTGCAAAAGCAAACAGTAGATTTGGGTCACAAGGGGGTGGGTAGAGAAGGAGGTGGTAGGATTAACAAGGATTCTGCCGCCAAGTGCTGGGGCTCAGGGCTCTGGGCTCTGGACTTGGGACCCTTCTGATCAGAGCTTCTGTTTCCCTCCTTCCTTCCGTCCCTTCCTCCCTCCGCTCAGAACCCACAGCTGCGAAGCTGCCCTTGGGCAGACACATGTCACCACGGTCCAGGGCTCCGTTTCCTAGACTCGAGAGGCCTGCAGCAGAGTGGAAGGGCTTGAGAGGCAGGCAGGCAGGCCTGCATCCAAATCCTGGCTCTGAATGTCCTTGGGCAGGTCACTTAATTGTTTTGAACCTCAGTTTTCTCATCTGTGAAATGGGAAGAGTAGTGCCTCTGCTCTGGAGCACCCAGATTTTGTGGGGCCTGAAGCTCTTGCAATGTGTGGAGTCATCCTTAAGGTGAAGGATCTTGTTGTAGCTTCCTTCTGCACACTTTACAAAGCACATGACCATCTGAACACACTGGCAGGGCCCCTCCGGAGCACGTAAGTGTCCTAGACGTTTGTTTCATTGGCTTCACGTGTACACATCTACCTGGTAGGACTATGAAGGATCAAATGAGCTAATATGTGTGGAACTCCTAGAACAGTGCCCGGCCCAGAGTAAGGCCCTCGTAAGTGTTTTTTTTATTTTTTTTCTTTAATTAATTAATTTATTTTGATCTGCATCGGGTCTTAGTTGCGGCATGCGGGCTCTTTCATTGCGGCATGCGGGCTCCTTGTTGCAGCAAGCAGGCTTCTCTCTAGTTGTGGCGTGCGGGTTTTCTCTCTCTAGTTGTGGCACACGGGCTCCAGGGCACATGGGCTCTGTAGTTTGTGGCACACAGGCTCTCTCGTTGAGGTGCACGAGCTCAGTAGTTGTGGCACACAGGCTTAGTTGCCCCATGGCATGTGGGATCTTCGTTCCCCAGCCAGGGATCAAACCCACATTCCCTGCACTGGAAGGTGGATTCTTTATCACGGGACCACCAGGGAAGTCCCCCTCATAAGTGTTAACTTTTAGTCTTATTACCTCTCAGGGTTGTCGTGAACTTTAGGTGTGTACAGTGTTATGCTTCGGCACCATGCTCGGTACTGGCAGATGTGTTCATTCACTAGCTCACCTAATAGTGCACACGATGGGCCGGGTCCGTGTTGAGGTCTGGGGTCAAATGGTCCCTCCTGGCGCTTTCAGTCTGGGAGGGGTAATCAGGCCATCAGTTAATTACACAAATACGCAATTCCAAATGGAATGGTGATGGTGTGAGAAGGTGAAGATGTGCTAGGTGATCTCTAGGGGAGAGAAAAATGAAATCATTTGACTTGGGATATAAGGAAAGGCCTTTCTTGATACATTAAACGAAGGAAAGGATTCTTATTACTTTAATTTCAGCATGTCCATCATGAAGGCAGTCTGGCACAGTGACCAGGTCCAGCTAGAAGCTAAACAAATGTTATCTTGTTTGATCCCCTAGACAACTCTGAGATGAGAGAATGGAGACCAGGTGGGAGAGGGGGTCTTACCTGAGCTGATGTATGTACTCAGTGGTAGAGGTGGGATTCAAACCTCCACCCAACTGCCTTCCTGCTCTCTCAGCTACACCACATGGCTGACACAAACGCACAGATGCCCTTGTAGGCTCATGTGACCTCAAGACGTTCTCAGAGGTCACACTACCACTACTTCCAAAGTGGCTGTGACCTCCCTGGGGTATCAGACTCCAAGAGCAGTCAGTCTCCCAGACTTGGAAAGCGCTCCTGGTGTCCTCGGGCACCTGCATCGTGAGTGTAGCTCCGCCAGCCCAGCTCCCATGGCCATAGACGCCAGCCCTGTCCTGGCTTTCTGGTCTACCCACTTGGTGCACTTATTCCTGCAGGGGCCATTGATGCTCTTTCACTTGTTACCTTGGAGGCCTGGAGGGGCTCACAGCGTGAGGTACAAGATGCACTCAAACCATAAGACAGAGATCAGAGTTCAAAAGACAAGTAGGGAAGCAGGAGGAGCCCAAGTATTGGGCCCAGAAAACCACAGCAGGGGAATAAGCTTCTTCCTGGGTTTGACAGGCGTGGCAGAAGGGGGGATAGGAAACATAGCGCCCATGATCCAATGGAGGGAAGCAGGTAGGCAGGCGCGGGGCAGGATGGGGCCAACATTCCTTAAGCACCTACAGTGTGCCACCCGCTCTGCTAGGTGCTAGAAACCTGTCATTGAGAGATCCTCTTAGCAGTCTTGGGGTAGGTGCTTTTGTCTCCATTTCTCAGATGTGAACACTAAGGCTTAGAGTGTCAGATGAGCTTGTGAAGACTCATCCCTGAACCTGACAGGAGTTTATGGAGAGGGTCATGACTGAGGAGACAATGGGCCACACAGCAGATGGAGTTTTCTATGGAAATATTATTTTATTTTATTTTATTTTTTTATAAATTTATTTATTTATTTTTGGCTGTGTTGGGTCTTCATTGCTTCTCAGGGGCTTTCTCTAGTTGCGGCGAGCAGAGGCTACTCTTCTTTGCAGTGCGTGGACTTCTCACTTTAGTGGCTTCTCTTGTTGCGGAGCACGGGCTCTAGGCTCACAGGCTTCAGTAGTTGTGGCACACGGGCTCAGTAGTTGTGGCTCGCGGGCTCTAGAGCGCAGGCTCAGTAGTTGTGATGCACTGGCTTAGTTGCTCTGCGGCATGTGGGATCTTCCCAGACCAGGGCTCGAACCCGTGTCCCCTGCATTGGCAGGCGGATTCTTAACCACTGCGCCACCAGGGAAGTCTGGAAATATTATTTTTGTAACCAACATTATTGTTTTTAAATACAGAAACGTGTCATATTTCTATTAGCCCGCGTTAAAAGCTGAAGCAAATGTGTTAAAATTGTGTGTGACAAAAGTATGTCTGTGGGAGACGAGACTTTTTAAAAAGTGTCCAGGGTTGTAGTACTTGTGCACGAAACTCAATGCCAGGGTAGTAATGACAAGCACACTCATATTGAGGTCGTGGGAAGCAAGCGCCTTAGAGACCTTACCGCACGAGACAGATACAATTTTATTCCCATTTTACAGCTAATGGGACTGAGGCTCCGCTGTTAAACAGGTTGCCTGAGGTCGCCCAGCTGGAAAGTGGTGGATTTGGGACCCACAGTCAGGTCTGTTGGAGAGGAGAGAGGCAGCCGTGTCCTAGTCCTGCCCTGAGCGGGCTCTGACAGGAGCCGGGGAGCTGACGGACCGAGCTGAGGTCTGGGCGACAGAAGCAGCGACCGAGCTCTCAGTGCCAGGTGTGAAGATGAGAGTTGCCACCCGGTTACCGTCCAGCTGGCCGGCCCCTCACCTGGCACCTGAGACGGCAGGCAGTGCGCCCTGCTGGCTGGGTCCAGACTTGTGTCCGAAAGCAGTTGGCCGTGCCAGGTGGTGGGGCTCCTTGGCTTAAGCCCTCACACGCTGAGTCACAAGCAGGAAGAAGTCCACTCACCGGAGCTCGAGTCCCCGGACCTTGGCTGGGAGCTGCCCTGGGGCGGGCTGGTGGAGAGACAGCCCCGTCCCTCCTGGAGGAGCTCAGCCTACGAGGATGTAGAGACCCACAGCGATGCGTGCTCCAGCTGTACCCCAGGAGGGGGCAGCGGATTCCGCCCTGGGGGGCGGAGGGCAAGCACAGGGGACTGGCTGCACCAGGCTGGGCTTTGAAGGCCGAGTCCTGCTAATCGTCCCAAGAGCTTCCCTGACACCTTCACTGTGTGCACCCCACCGTCTCCACCTCCAGGCCTCCCACCCACCCCGGATGGGTCCCGTTTCCTGACAGGGCTCAGCCAGGCACTCATTCCAAGCTGCGTGGGGGGCACTGGAGATCCACCTGGTCCCTGCCTCCAAGAGCTTTATTCTAAGGGGAGAAGGCAAGACCATACCCAGGAAAATTGTCAGTAATGTAAATGCAGACAAAGAGAACTGCCTTGAGGGGACTTCCCTGGCGGTCCAGTGGGTAGGACTTCACGCTCCCAATGCAGGGGGCCCGGGTTCGATCCCTGGTCGGGGAACTAGACACCGCATGCATGCTGCAACGGAGTTCGCATGCCGCAGCTGGGAAGCCTGCGTGCCGCGGCTAGGACCCGGCACAGCCTAAATAAATACATATTTTTATAAAAGAGAGAAGTGCTTCGAAGAAATTACAGAGAGTGAAGGGGAGGGAGTGGTGGGGGGGGTGGTCATCTCTAGAGGGGACTAGAGACATAAGGGATGGAGGCGGGTGAAGCTGGGGGTGGGACCAAAAGCAGAGAAGTGTAAAGGTCCTGAGGCAGGAAAGAGCTTGGTTGATTTGAGAGCCGGCAAGAAGGCCGCCGTGGCAGGCGATGGAGACGGGGGGGGGGGGGGGGGGGGGGGGGGGGGGGGGGGACTGGAAGGTGGGGCAGAGGCGCCTGAGAGGAAGGGGCCGGGCGGGACGGGGTGGGGGAGTATAGGGTTTATCCTGGGTGTCGTGGAGGCCAGGTGAAGGTTTTCCCTTGGGAAGTGACAAGACCTACTTGGTGTTTTAAAGAGATCCCCGGGGTGGGCGGAGGGGGGCGGGTGTCAAGACCACACTGGCATCAAGGTGGCCAGTAAGGTGGCTGTGCGTTCGTCCAGGGAAGAGGTGGTGGCAGCTTGGCCAAGGACGCTGACAGGCAGGTGGGTTGGGTGGTGAGAGGAAGTGAGCTTGGCTGATGTTGGGGGGAGGAAGGAGTCTTGAAGGACCAGCCTGCGGTTCTCACCTGGGCTCCTGGGTGGATGTTGGTGCCCTGTGCTGAGCTGGGCTGCAGCGTGGGGAGGGGGATTGAGGGAGGCACCGGGTTCGGAGGGAAATTCAGCAGTTGGTTGTGGACATGTGACTCGAGATGCCCACTGGAGGGTGAGTTGAAGACGTTCACATGCAGTGATGTGCGTCCAGATCCCCTTTAGGTCAGAGCCCCTCCCTCGTTCTCCCATCTGCCGGGAGCGCCAGCCGCAGCAGGCCCTCCCCAGGCTGCGGCCAAGGCCCAAGATTACAGACCCTTCCTGGGGGCATCCTGCATCCCACGACTGGTCCATGTGGGGATGCGAGGGTTTCGTCCCCTTGCCTTTTTGGGGGGACAGCTCTGAAGGGCCATCCCAGCACCAGAGCAGCTGTGGGGTCGTCTGAGACCTCATTAACAACTGCATTGCTGTCCACCTCTCCCTCTGCTCCGTCCTGCTTCCCTTGCTGCGTTGATCCCTAACTCTCTCCTCAGTAAACTTCCTCCACGGACGATTGGATACAATAGTTGGAACCTCGGAGGAGAGGTCCAGGCTGGACATAAACCTTTGGGAGCCCTAGGAAAAAGAGAAATCACTCCTTGGGGAAGAGACCAGGAGGGCCGGCATCCTAGAAGCCAGGCTGAAAAACTGAAGGGGCCAGGTCCACTGGGTCAAGTGCTGCAGTGAGGTGAGGACCCACGTGGCCCTGGTTTATTTATTTCCACCCTGTGGGGTTTAGGGAGGGATTTTCAAAGCCAGGGCATAATCTGGTATGGAGATGAACTAGTGGAGAAAGGGACATTGGTGATGCAGAGCGGCTGGGCGTGAGGTGGCCGCAGGGACAGAGAACCTTCAAGGGGGCGGCGCCCAGGATCTGAGGAACGGGATCCATCTGGGAACCACATACTGCAGCGGTCAGAAGGCAGTTAAGGCACCTGCACAGGTGGGTGTGCAGACGTGTGGAGGGGACAGGAGGCGGGTCTCTTCCGGTCGCTTCTATTAAGCACAGTGTCAGTTGCGTGTGAGCAGTGGGGAGGCAGTGCTGGATGGAAAGGAGGAGAACCGACTTAGCCTGATGGCTCCCAACTAGCAAACGGCAAAGGTGTGATTCAAACCCAGCCGGAAACTAACTTAAAAAGCCTGGGCTCTGGGCTTCCCTAGCTGGAGAAAGCACAAGGAACAGCAAAGGTGTCCGTTACCCGGTCAGCAGGTAATAGAGGTAGCAGCAATACAGATAGGTATGGAGCTATCCCGGTGCTAAGTATTTTTGTGAATCGCCGTCAGATGCATGGTCTGCTGTGCCACTGGCCTACATCTGTAAGTGTTCTTCACAAGTTATTTCATTTAACACTCAGCTCCCACCCTGTCCCTCAGTCACCCTGTAACACAGATACAGTTGATCCTCATTTTCTGCAGATTCCATATTTGCAACTTTGCTTACTTGCTAAAATGTATTTGTAACCCCCAAATTAATACTCACAGTGTTTTCGTGCTCATTTGCAGACATGCTCAGGGATGAAAATTTGAGTCGCCCGACTGAGGTCGAACAAGATGTGACTCTACTTTTTAGCTCATTCTGTAAACAAGTGTCCCTTTAACAGTCTTTTTCGTGCCATGTTTTTGCATTTTTGTGGGTGTTTTTTGGGGGGTGGGTTTCGCTGTTTAAAATGACTCCCAGATGTAGTACTGAAGTACCGTCTAGTGTTCCCAAGCGCAGGGAGGCTATGATGTACCTTATGGAGAAAATACGTGTTAGGGAAGCTTTGTTTAAGCATGAATTATAATGCTTTCGGCTGTGAGTTCAACGGTAATGAATCAACAACATCTAATAACGTGTGTCTTTAAACAAACACGCATAAAACAAAGTTATGTATTGATTGGTTGACGAAAATGTTGTGATCAGAGGCTGGCAGGAATTGACTTGAACGCCAGCTATGGGAAGCAGAGCTGAAGCTTGAGCCTGGCTGGCCGGGCGCTCGAGCACTTCCCGGCCATGAATGTGGCCTTGTGGTCCAGTGAGACAGCAGGGGGCCCGGCCTGGAAGAAAGGTTTCTTTCTCAGGGCAGCCCCTCCCTCCCCTGCGCTGGCCTCCTCTGGGCTCGGCCTCACCAGTGTCTGTACCTGAACACAGCGGCTCCTTCAATCCATCTGGCTGCAGCCACTGAGCCCTGCCAGGTTGCGGTTTTCCCCTAAGTGGGAGAAACACTGACTCAGTGTCCTGGGGCCAGGGCCTTTGGTTTCCCGTTGCCGAGCCCGGCCCCAGGAGGGAAGGCACAAACGAGGTGTGTGTGCCTGAGAGGGAGGCCAGCTCCAGCCTCCAGATGAGCCCAACCCGCCAGTTTATTCGGGGGCAGCCTGGCCCTCCCCAGCCCCCTTCACTCATGGGCTCTCATCGTGAAGAGCCCACAGCCCTACTTCTGTCATTTATGGGGTGGCTTGTTTGTTGTGGGTTTGGGGTGTTTTTTTAATCTCCAGATAATGTAGGAGAAAATTGTGGGGGACTGTGATTTCCAAGTAGAATTCCAGGCCCTTCAGGATATGTCCTTCCGACCTTAAAAAAGATGTAAGGTTGTGTGCATCCACTCCCAGCCTTTTCTGAGTTTGTCTCCTCTCAGGAGCCCGCTAAATTCCCGAGATTAATGACCTCCACCCTGGAGCATCCCTGGTGCAGGTCCTAAGTGCCGGCTGAGAACAGAGATGCAGGGAGAGCTCACAGGACTGTGAAGAGGGGCCGTGACCACGGAGAGGGGGGCTCAGAGGGCCTCGGGGCCCCACCCTGCCAGAGAACAGATGAGGGCAGGCGGTGGGCAGGTTACAGCCCAGATCGGCTCTGGGCAGGGTCGCGGTGACCCAACAGAGAGTGCAGCCTGGCTGCCAAGCTGTAAAACCGAGAAAGGAGCCTGGGCTTGTGTTCGGGGCTCATTTGAAACAGCCTCCGCACTCCTGTGGGGAGTGGAAAGAGCTGGTACAGAATGCCACAACCCTCCCTGAGCCTTTGTATACAGAAACTGCCACCCAGGGACACAGCTGTCACAGCAGCCGAGGCAGCGTTTAGACCCCAGCATCTCAAGAGAGCGGGGCCTCTCTGATGACTCACACACCCAGCACACACGTGTGCACATGTGCCGGTGCCTGGCAGGGCACCCTCACCCCTCTTAGCGCACAGCCCTGGGTGTCCAGTGGTGCTGGGGGGAGGGGGGAGGGCGGCGCTCTGCATCCCCTTCTTATATTTCCAGGTGGCTGGCCTGTGGTTTCTGCTCAGTGAACGTTGTTTGAATAAATGAGTAAACGAGTGAATGCATGAGTGCATGGCCTTGGTTCCACTGTGGTTGCTTTGGGGAAGTTATTTTACAAATCTGAGCCGCCCTTTCTTTGCTGCATCAGTCTCTGGGATCAGCTCCCTGGGTCTGAAGGCTGGCTCTCCACTTACTGGCTTTATGTCTTTGAGTAACCTCTTTGAGCCTTAGTTTCCCCATCTGTAAAATGGGGATAATACCTGCCTCATAGGCTTGTTGTGAAAGTTAAATGAGTTAATGTCATGTGAAGCCCTTAGAACAGAACCTCATGCACAGTAAGTGTCCTGTAGGTGTTTGCTATTCATATCTTTAAAATGAAGATAATAACATCATGTTATTGTTGTGTGTGTGTGAGTGTGAGTGTATGTTGGGAGCCTGGTGCATTGTTTTGCCAAGTGTGTTCCTTACAACACCGAGTTCTTTTGTTGTTAGAAGTTAAATGAGAAGAAGAGATCCTGTCCAAAGCTGGACAGCCTTGAGAAAACCCCAGGTTCAAACAAAGCGAGGAAGGTCTCTCTCCTGCTCAAGTGCTCTGTGACGTCTCCAAGGGGGAACCAAGAGTTCCGCCTGCGGATTCGACCACAGAGCCCATTTTTGCTTTCACAGTAGGATGGGGGCTCCACAAAATACATTTTTGGAAGCAATAAATATTTCTTTTTTCTTTTTTTTTTTTTTTTTTTGCGGTACGCGAGCCTCTCACTGTTGTGGCCTCTCCCGCTGCGGAGCACAGGCTCCGGACGCGCAGGCTTAGCGGCCATGGCTCACAGGCCCAGCCGCTTCGTTGCACATGGGATCCTCCCGGACCAGGGCACGAACCCGTGTCCCCTGCATCGGCAGGCGGACTCTCAACCACTGCGCCACCAGGGAAGCCCAATATTTCTTTTCTTTTAAATTTTCTTTTATTATTTTTTTTATACAGCAGATTCTTATTAGTTATCCATTTTGTACATATTAGTGTATACATGTCAATCCCACTCTCCCAATTCATCCCACTACCACCACCACCCCCGCCCCGCTTTCCCCCCTTGGTGTCCATACGTTTGTCCTCTACATCTGTGTCTCTATTTCTGCCTTGCAAACCGGTTCATCTGTACCATTTTTCTAGATTCCACATATATGAGTTAATATACAATATTTGTTTTTCTCTTTCTGACTTACTTCACTCTGTATGAGACAGTCTCTAGGTCCAACCACGTCTCTACAAGTGACCCAATTTTGTTCCTTTTTATGGCTGAGTAATATTCCATTGTATACATGGAATTGCATACAGTACAGTAGGGAGCCTGACAGGAGGCCAATCCCGACATACATTGTGTTCCTCACAGCAGCATAATTTATGTTTGAGGCATGGAAATCATGAAGCCAAGGAGTCATTTAGTCTCAGTGAAGGAGAGGGGAAGACTTCACATGGCAGTTCACACCTGAGTGGGGTTTTGAAGGATGAATAGGAGTTTGCCTAATGGACAGAGGAGGCAAAATGTTTGATACTCAAACAGCATCCCCAGTCTACTCTCAACCACCACCCCTTTCTGGGGTCAGTGTGGACCCTTCTGCCATTAGTAAGCTTTGTGACTGTAAGTCATTTCTTCTCTCCAGGCGTCAGTTTTCCATTTGTAAAATGGGATCCCTTCCAGCTTTAATGTGCTGTGATTTCATGTCTATATCGGCCTAGATGATATTAATTTCTAAAGAGTTCCCTTATTTGCAAAACACTTTCCAAAAGTTTTTGACCTTCTTTTAATGCACAGCCCAGCCTTACAAAGTTGTACTCTGTCCATTTGACTGAAGAGGAAAGCGAGTCTTGGTGAGCTAAAGTGACTTGCCCTTTGCCTATAAGTGGCAGAGCCAAGCCTCAAATCCAAGGCCTCGGACTCTGAGTTTGGGGTTCCACACGACCTCTAACTCAACTCATAAGCCTAAAATCCATCTGTGGGTTGCACATAAATGATCCTTGGTGGACCACTGGCCTCACACAGGCCCTGTGTCTGATATTACTGCTGACAAAAGGGGAGAAGGAGTGGAGACCATTGTGCGCCGAGGATGCCAGGCTCCACCTAAAGAAGTAGCTTAAGGGAAAGAGGTAAGCAGGGTGCCCTGTGAGAGGTGGAAGGCAGGACCTTGAGGACTGATTGCCAAGGGAAAGCTGTTTTAGCCAGACAGCAGGGTAAAGTCCAGGACAGCAGGCAGGGGCTCAGCTGCTCTTTCCAAAGCAAAAATTGGTGCCTAAATCCAGGGTGAAAATAATCCCCTGCCCCCAAAGTCTTTCTGTCCTGCTTCGGTTTCCTTCATAGCACGTGTCGTGGACATCATCCATTCATTTATTTGTTCATTGTCTGACTTCCCCCACTAGAAAGCAAGGGCCACAAGAACTGACTATTGATTACAGCTATATCTCCAGCTGGAACAGGGTCTGACCCATAGAAGATCGTGATTAAATATGTGTGAATGAATGACGGAATGAATGAATTAATGAACGATGCCTTGCCCTGCGATCGCTCCAACTCCTGATGTAGTCAGCAAGCCTTTGGCAAAGTATTCAATTGTTCCCAAACTTTGCGGCATTGCAGTCACCTGGGAATCTTTAAAAACGGCTGGTGGTGGGTGGGGGGCTGGGGGGGTGGGGTGGGGGGGAACTTCCCTGGCAGTCCAGTGGTTAAGATTCCACGCTTCCACTGCAGGGGGTGCACGTTCGATCCCTGGTCGGGGAACCAAGATCCCACATGCCACGCGGCACGGCCAAAAAAACAACAGCAAAAACCAAAAACGGCTAACGCCTGGCTTCCACCCCAGCCACTTGGATTCATTTGCTCTTGGTGTGACCTGGGCTTTGACTTTTTTACGCTCCCCAAGTGAGGCTAGTGTGCAGTGCAGTTTTGGAACTGTGGCTTCACTGTTCACTCCTAAAATCAGCGATGTGGGCTGCCAGGTCTGGGAGGTGGTAGGGAGGGTGGGGGGAGGCATTTGAAACAGAGGAGACTTGTTTATGCTCTCAAGGGTCTGCAGTCACCTGATGTTACCGAGAGTACAGGAAAGGGAAGTTTTCCCTCCTTGTCCTCTCCTGATGCAAGTCAAAGAAGACCTTGTTCCATTTCCTCCTCACCTGCCACCATCTCCTCTTAGATGATTGGATGAGTCAGAGGAAACGAGGTTCTCTCACCATTTTCCCCTCTTATTGGGTTTGTGTGAGTAAGAAAACCCATTGTTTACGTCTGCACAGGTTGACAAAAATAGAGCTCAGCCTTTCTGAACCCTCAGCCCAGTTCTAGAGTCAGTAAGACCTGGTCCTGCCCCGTCTGCTCCATGTCCAGCCAGACATCACGCAGGACCCCAGTCCCCAGGGCAGACTGCTGAAGGCATCCTGGCCGAAGGACAGCCACCAGCCCCGAGGTGTTTGCCAGTGGAAGGGGGCTCATGTTTCTGGGGCTCACACCTGGTCCAATATCTGCTCCTGGGAGAGCGTGTGCTGTAGGATGGGAAGTAATGTGCTGTCCAAACCGCAGCTTTCCAGAGGAAGGAATGGTCCCAGATGCCTCCTCTTCCCTACACAGTGCAGACCCCCTGGACAGGCCCCTGCTGGAGTGGAAGGGCTCTGCTTGTTGCAAGCGGCAGATTGGGAACGACTGGGAGTCGTTGTTTGGCTAATGTCAACACTGGGTAAAGCTCAGAGAGCTCTTTCCTGTTACAGTGATGCCCTTTATGCTTAGCCTGGCCTTCCATATGGCCCCAAACATGTGCAAAACGTTGCCTCTTTACACCCTCTGATGTTGAGCTAACTCCTGCGTGGTGACAGCAGAAGGAAAGTAGACATAGGTAGATAGCCGGGGTACAGAGAGAATTTACTGATCTCTTCCCTCACCTGGATCACCCAGATGACCATGTGTTTTCCGCCCCCGTAAGTTTCTGGAGGATCGTTAACGCCTGCTTGTCAGCGTTCTGTTGGCTTTTCTCTGGCTTTGGCATTCAGCGTCATGGGAGTATTCTGGTATCAACAATGGCAGAATCAGTTTCCTGACATAAAAAGAATTAATCAGAGGGACTTGCAGTCTAAAAATTACTCTTGGATACATTCCCTGGGAGAGGGTTTCTGATTTTTTTTTTAAAGCCTTTATTTATTTTTAAAATATTCCTTTATTTTGGCTGTGCCAGGTCTTAGTTGCGGCATGCGGGATCTAGTTCCCCGACCAGGGCTCGAACCCAGGCCCCCTGCATTGGGAGAGCGCAGTCCTACCCACTGGACCACCAGGGAAGTCCTGGGTTTCTGATTTTAATGAGATTGTTCTTTCTCTTGATAAGACAAGTCAGACCCCTTAGGAGACTCACAGCACCGGGCAAGCACTGTGAGGGAGTAACCTCCCTGCCACTCCCCACCCCCAGCCTGTCTGACCCCATCAGTAGGAAGGAGAGGGTCCGGCACTGGCAGTCAGGAGCCTGAGTTTCAGTCCTTGCTTATCTGGTATCTCACTGTGTGGCATTGGACAAATTCCCAGCCTTCTCCGAGCCACTGTCTTACCATTCATAGAATGGGGGACAAGTACTTTTGATACTTACCCAGAGAGTCTTCCTAGCTTAACATGGTTAGAGTCTATGACATCTAAAACACAGCTATGCTAAGGGACCAGAGTAGCTACCTCAAGACCCTCCTTGTCCCAGCCTCGTAGGTGGGGCTGTCTCAGAGACAGAACTATATTGCTTAATAACTGTGTCTCAGGCCCCTCTTGATCAGATGACACTGAGTCCTCCATGTGCCCTAGTCTGGGCTGGAGCCCTTAGTTCCCACATTCCATTTCAGAAACAGTAGTTCCCCACACCCCCTCCCGCCCGCCCCAAAACTATCACTGCTTCCCTGAATACTATGCAAGATGACAGGGCCTCTCCAGAAAGTCAATGGCCTCAGTTCTCCTGAGAATTCTAATCCTCCTGAGGTTCTAATCCTCCCCCTAGTTCCTCGCCAGCTTCTTGCCATATGGTAATTGATAATGGCTACTGTTTATTGAGCACCTGCTATGAGCCAGGCCCTGTTCTAAGTATTTTATGGGTCCTGATTATCTTCTTCGTCACACCAATCCTAAAATATGTACCACTATTATCTCCCACTTACAGATGAGGAAACTGAGACACTGGGAATTAAACCTGTCTGGAGTCATCCGGCTACAATGTGGTAAAGCAAAGAAATGACCCTCAGTTCTGGCTCCAGAGCTCTTGCACCTAATCACTGGGTCAGACTGGGGCTCATTCATGCCACTGGGAGTAACTAGCGGCTGGTATTTATTGAGTGCTTGCAGCTCAGGAGGCATTATAATAACTACTTTTGTTTTTGTTTTGTTTTTTGTTTTGTTTTTGGCTGCGCGGTATGTGGATCTTAGTTCCCTGACCAGGGATCGAACCCACGCCGGCTACACTGGCAGCGCGGAGTCTTAACCACTGGACCACCAGGGAAGTCCCCTAGGCACTTCTTTTATCATTCCATTTACACCTCACAACTGGAAGAGGAAAGGTCTTGTTTCCATTTTATAAAGTTGGAAAACTGAGGCTCTGAAACATTACATGACTTCCCCACGGCAAATTGTAGAACTGGCAGGCTTCAACTCAGTGTGTCCGATGCTAATGTCTTGTGACACTCCTCTCTGTCATGCTACTTTTCAGGACAAATACCTGGAGATGCTCCCCACCCCACCAGTTTGGGGAAAAATAAAGAGGGACCACTAGCAGCCCCCATCCATGGAGCTCTGGACCGTGTCCATCACGCTCCCCCCTGGTGGGGGTAGGGAAGCCAGGTCTGACTCTCCACTGACCTTCTCTGGGAGAAAGCCAATGATCACCTTAGGTTTCTGCTTCTCTTCCCCAGTTCTGCGTGACCCTGTCAAGTGACCTGCTTTCTGGAGCCCCACACTGCTTAGGGGCAACATGAGACGCGGAAGGGTAAAGGGGAAGCCGAGATAGAAACCCTGAATTCAGCCCCACCCTAAAACCTCACCTAAGGCAGCTGAGCTAAGGCCTCAGGTTGGAGCTGGGAAGGCAGAAAGAGCAGGCCCAGGGTGCATGGGCTCATTCACACACCACACCTTTGATGAATGCCTAAGATCAAGTGTACCCACCGGGCCAGGGTGCAAAACAACCCATGAGGTGGACTGTGCCATTCCCATTTTACAGATGAAGACACTGAGTCTGAGACGTTATATGACTTGTCCTAAGACTGACAGCTGGCAAATAGGATTCAAACCCAGGTCTGTCCGATTCCAAAGCCAGTGCTCTTTCTGGTACACCACAGCGCTCCTGCGTGTTTAGGGACTGTGGGGGTGGACACAAACTAGGGTGAGAAACAGCCTGTGGCCTCCGCACATAGATCTCTGAACTGCAGGGCATAAGCAGGGAGGAGAGGGCCAGCTGTGATGGAGTTTCCACCTCACCCACACTACCCCAGCCTCGCCCCCACATGTAGCCCTTGCCAGGAGGCCCCCCTCTGACTAATACTGTCCTTTTTGGAGAGTCCCCAGCAGGTCTGGGAACCCCAGTGGGATGCTTTGCCTCAGAGACAGGCCCTGGTAAACAGAAAGGTAGCTGGGAATTTATTTGCAAGGGAGATACTGGGGAGAAGGAAGTTGAGAGCAGAGAGCCAGAGACAAGGGGGCTGAAAAGCTGTGTGTGTGTGTGTGTGTGTGAGAGAGAGAGAGAGAGAGAGAATTGGTGTTGTACGAAAGGGTCCTGCCCATACCAAAATGCCACCTTGTTGGTCAGTGAGGACTCAAGGACAGCAAAGGTGGCTTCATACGGGCCTGAACCAGACAATTAGGAAGATAAATCCGCTCCCCACCCTCCCCCAGTTACACAATACAACGTCAAGTCAAAGGGAAACCACACTTGCAAAATTTGCCGGTTTACAGTTTTCCTTCTTTTAATCCGGAGCATAATGAAGAGTTATGAGGGGGCACATTTTGGACTTAAATTATATGTACTAGGATCCAACAGAAGGAGTCCGTTCCTTCTTTTGTTTTTTAGTTCTTGTTGCCGCTTGGTTCTTTGTATTCCCGTACTGGTTATAAAGACAGTTTTGACTTTACACGAAAAGATTGGGAAAGTTGTAGGTGGGATTCAGGATGAGAATCAATTTAGGAGTCACCAGACTCAGGCTGCTGGTGGTGGCGGGCTGTTGGCAGGTCTTCGTTCGCGTCCGCAGATGTGAACCAGGAAGCGCGGACAGCAAACTGAGAGTAGCCTGGAACAGGCAGCGGCGGCCACAGCGCCCGCCCGAGAGGCGCTTGAATTTACAAACTTCGTCTCCCGTAATCCCAAGGTCCCGGCCGCCCAAATCCCTGCAGCAGTAACCTTGCTGCGCGGGCTCGACAGGGACCCTCGCGAGCTCCACCTCCGGAGCGTCCCCTGGGGCCCGGTGAGGGGTGCAGTGGCCTGGGCCCGCCCCGCGGCCACGCGGCCAATGGTCGGCGCCGCCCCAGCCACCTGCCCCTACCTTAGGGGGCGGGGTTACCTGGGCCCCGCCCCCCGCGGCTCGGATTCCCTGGCCGCATTTCCTCCTCCTCTAGCCCCGCCCCCAGCGCGAGGCCCCGCCCCTTCGAACCCTGAGCCCGGGCGCCTTGTGATGTCACGGCAGCTTTGATACAAAGAGCCCTTCGGCCCACGCGGGTCTCCCGGCAACGAGCGCGGGTGGGGGCGGGGCCGGCGCCTTCAACTGGTGCCGAACCCGGCAAGCAGCCGCGGCTCGGACCGGACTGTTTCTGCGCCCTCCGCTCGGCCGGCCGCATCCCCGTCGGCCCCGCCGACCCGCGCCCGCCCACTTCTCGCCCTTCGGCAGCACACCGACCCGCGGCCGGACTGGGGATGCGCACCCCGCCGGTCCCCGGGGGCCAGGTAAGCGGCGGCCGGGAGGCTCGGGGTCGCGGGGCTCCGGCGACACGCACCTGGCCCGGCCCGCGGCCCCGCCACCGGGGAAGTTGCCGGAGCGCGGAACTTCGCCCGCCCCGGCAGGGTCCGCCCTGTCGGCCCTTGCCGGGGAGGTCGGGTTACCTGCCCCCGGCTTGCTGGGCCAGAGCGGGGAAGTCGCCCCCCCGCCTCCCCCTCCGACCCTCTGCCGGCGCCCAGGTGCGAGGTTGGGCAGCACTAGCCCTGGGGCGCGGGGAGACGAGGCCAATTCTCTCCTCGGCGCCGTTTCAGAAAGTGTTTTTAGGGGGACCCAGTTGGCCGGGAAAGAGGCTCGTTTGCCCGGACGCTTCCCTTGGGACATCCCGCGTCCTCGTGTCCCACCTCGGCTCCCAGCGTGCCTGCCCCTCCGGGACCAGTGTTGCCCCAGCTCCCTTCCCTTGGTCCCGCCGAGTCCCGAAGCGGGCTCTGCACGGCCGAAGATTTCCCGTAGCTTTTGGAGGCAACACCGTTCCCGGGCTTCCCTCGTTTCCGAGGGTCCCTGCCAGGCAAGAGGGAGGACCAGCCTAGTTCGGGGTTTGGGGACAGGGCCCTGCTCCTTCCCAGCCGAGAGGCTGCGGAGGCCGGAGGTGCGCGCGGGCTCCCAGCTCGTAGCTCTCTGGGCCGCAAGAGCCGGCAAGTCCGCCCCGGTAGTAGTTGCTGTTGTCACAGCCGCTTCTCTGCGGGCGACAAGCGTCTCTGAGGTCTTGGGGGAGCAGCCTCTGGAGAACAGTGTGTGTGCTGCAGGAACCCTCCCCAGCCCCAGACTTGATTTCTTCTCAGCTGTGCACGCTCCAGTGTTCGTCTTTCCACATTTCCCCTTCTTGCTAGCCCTGCTCTCCCACAGATGGCTGGAGGTGACACATCTTTCAGCCCCGAGGGACATGCCAGTATCCCTTGACTGATGGATAGGCCGCCTCCTCAGAAGAGTGTGAGGGGGCCGAGTTCCTGCACTCAGCCTATAGGACTTGGGTGGGAGCTCTCTGGTCTGGTTTCTGCGGATCCACCAAACCTCTGGCTTCCCTGCCTGGAGGCGGGTGCTAATCGCAGGGTCTCCTGGGAGGGGGCACCCCCAGGTCCTTTCCCTGGTGCAGTGTGGTTACAGTGATTGCCAGGGGGCGGGGGGGGGGGGAGGGTACCAGCTGTGTGTGTCTCAGACCTCTGCAGTAGAGTTCTCTGTCTCTCTCTCTCTCTCTCCCTCCCTCCCTTCCCTCCCTGTAACCGTGTAACCCAGCCTTTGTGGAGTCCTTGAGTCACTGCCATTGACTGGGGTCTTGCCACCCACCTGGCACCAGCTTACTCAGATAGACGGGCCCAAAGCTTACCCTGCTTGCCTGGCATTCGTGAAATGCCGATTACGTGCCCAAGGGCTACGACATGCAGATACTTCCCTCCCCTCAAGGTGTTTGAAGGCTGGTGGGAGACTGATAAACTGGGTCTGATCGCTCCCTTCCCAACACTGTGTCCCCAGCCCTCAGGCAGAGTTGATCTGGGTTGTCTCTGAGGCCCCCATGACTAGGCGTGTGCGTCCCCTGTGGGATTCTTGGGTAGCAGGCCGTTGCTTGGGCACATGCTTGCTGGGGAACAGCTTTGTAATTTGGTGACTCTGGCTTTGCTGGAGGGGTGGGGTGGATGACTAAGGCGGGCGGGAGATAAGACAGTGCTCAGGGGAGGGGCCGGACTAAGCAGGCCAGGTGAGCAGGCAGGAGGCGAGACCTTTGCCCCAAGCAAGACCAGTAAGAGAGACTATCCGGAGCCTGTGCATAGAAAGGACTTTCAGTCTAGCAAGGGCAGGAAGGAGGAGAAATTAGGGTGCCTGGAGCAGCCTGCACTGGGGAGGCACTGGGCTGCAGCTTGAGAGCTTGCTGGTGGGTGTTCTCCTGGCCCCCACTCTCCTTCCCTGCTGGCCTCTCTTCAGAGCGTTTGGACCCTTCCCAAAGCACACTGGCCCCTTCATGGCCTCTCCTAGCCTCCTCCCCTCCTGGTGGGTCCGGCTACCCTCACATCCAGGGCTGTCTCTTCAGCTGCTTACGGGGGCCTTCACGGCTCTCACCTTCCAGCGCCCTCCCCACCCCACATCAGAGTGGCTGGAAACTTCCTTTCCTAGGGCTGCGTTCTCTCCTCTGAGGTGGCCTGTTACGCCAAGGGATGTTTTCACAGCTGATTCTGCTCTAAGGGGGCTTCACAGTTTCACTTCACTTCTTATACTTTAGGTGTGGATAGGGAGGAGGCGCAGGGGAGCAGGGGGGAGGCTCCTAATAGCAGGTGAGCAAGTCCTGGAAGTAGGCACCTCAGGGACTCAGGACCTTAGGCAGGGGAGGGACAGCCTGGGCAGATGGAGCCCACCGTCTGGCCCTGTGCCCTGGCCCTGTGCCCTGGCCCTGTGCCCTGGCCCTGCCCCCCGGCGCAAGGCTTATTGCCTTTGGAAGAGGAAGCATCTGTCTGATCTGCCTGCTGTCCGGTGTTGGCAGTGGGCACAGTGCCCTGGTCTTGCTGGGCGTGCAGGATTCCTGGGGTTGGGCTGGGGTCCTCTGTGTCTTGACTCAGCACCTGAGCGTTGACGGCATCAAGTCATCGGCCCCTCGAATGAGGAGGACTGCTCAGGTCTTCCTACTGCCCAGTCCTGCAGCTGGATAACGTGCCCACGGCCAGCCGGGCATGGGACAGGCGTGTGGACTGGGCACATCCACCTGGCATCCTTCTGGACGTTGTGTGAACGTGTCTCCTGGCTGTGGTACACAGTCCCCTCCATCAGGTGGCTTCCAGGGCACAGATCCTTCCCCATGTCTGTTCACCCAGCCCCCACCAGGCACATTGCCCACTACAGGCAATTCATTCATTCAGCAATATTTGAGCGTCTAATTCGTGTTGGATTCTGTGCTGGGCACTGGAGACACAGCGGCGAACCCAGCCGGCAGCAGTCCCTGCCTCCACGGAGCTCACAGGGCAGCACAGGGCAGGCAAGCAGGTAAAGCCTGCAGCGCGGCAGGAGCGAACGCGGGGTCCTGGGGAGTGCTGGGCAAGGAGCTGTGCTTTTAAACGGAGTTGGCAGGGCAGTCCTCGCTGAGACGGTGGCCTCTGACCAAAGAGGCCCAGGCAGGGGAAGCAGCAACCGCAAAGGCCCTGAGGTGGGACCGCGGCCGGCGAGGTGCATCCGCGGACCTGCAGGGAGGCCGCTGTGACTGGAGAGTGAGCCAGGGGACGGGACAGAGAGGCCAGGGGTGCCTGACGCTGCCAGGCAACAGCCGGAATCCCAGGAGGAGAAGGTAGCACAGCTGACGTTAGAAACTCCCGGGCACAGAATGCATTTCAGTGCTCTGTCCTCTTCAGACCCTTGCTGTTGAGGGGTTTGGGCCTGAAGGTGTTCCTTGGGGAGAGGTGCCTGCATGTGGCCATCGCTGCATGGACTTCCTGCCCTTAGCGCGGGTCGGGTCAGATGAGCCTGTCTGAGTGGATATGGAAACCGTCCTTGCCAGACTGTTGATACGAGCCAAAACCACCGGGGTGCTGTCCGTACAGCTGTCTAAGCAGGCGGATCACGGTCGGGGCTGTCCCCGTCCCCACGGGCCAGCGCTGCGGGGGTGCAGCAGGTGCAGCGCTCAAGACTCATGAGGTAGCGGGCAGCCGCCCCTGGTCCGCGCTCTGGCCAGCCGCTCCCGGGCTCTGCTTCCTCGTCTCCTCCTTGGGCGCCCTCTTCACTCCCGCTGCTCATGGCCAGGTGGCAGCTCAATTCTGTGCCCCGGTCTCCTTAGGGGCCCAGCCGAGGTGCTCACGCACCTGATCTCTGTATAGCTGGGGGCCCCAAGCGTGCGCGCGCGCACGTGTGTGTGTGTGTGTGTGTGTGTGTGTAGTGGAAGAAGAGAATAGGCATCCAGAAATCAGTGCATCCTCTGAGGGGCGTGTGGAGGTCTGAGGAGGTAGCTCGGTGGTCCAGAGCCGGGGGCTCCGGGTGACCTCAGCCCAGCTTCGTCTGGCAGGCGGTGCGAGTAATACCGACTTTTCTAACCCCCCTTCTTGACTTCCTTCAGGAAAGGGGAAGTTGCCCGACTCTTGGGCATTGTTTTCATTGATTCAACCTGCTTCATCTTCCCAGGCAAGTGGGTTCTTTCCCAGCAATGTAAACACGACTCAAACGAAAGCAAAGCTCCGTAGCAGTTATTCTTAATATCTGAGGCTCTGCTCGTGGGCGCTTTTCTCTTGTAAGGGATCCAGAAGAGGAAGGCCTGAGCGGAGCTGGAGTGGGAGAGCGGGTGGGAACCCTCTCGCTCTTGAGTCATCTTTTGTCACCCCGACCCTCCTGCGCTCTGCAGGCCTAATTACCATAAAAAGGGGTCTCACGTGTGTCACGTGGCCAGTGCTGTCTGCAGTGGACCCGGGGTAAGAGAGCTGAGAGGGCTCTGCTCTCAGCACCAGACTGCAGTCTCCCTCTTAGGATAGGAGAGACACAGGAGCAAGTTTCTCCTTCCTGCACACCGGTTTTCCTGGGAGAAACACCTGCCTCAAAACACAGGTGCTGGGCTTCCCTCGTGACGCAGTGGTTGAGAGTCCGCCTGCCAACGCAGGGGACACCGGTTCATGCCCCAGACCGGGAAGATCCCACATGCCGCGGAGTGGCTGGGCCCGTGAGCCATGGCCGCTGAGCCTGCGCGTCCGGGGCTTGTGCTCCGCAACGGGAGAGGCCACAACAGTGAGGGGCCCGCGTACGGCTAAAAGAAAAAAAAAAACAAAAAGCACAGGTGCCTTCATCTCATGCTCGGTAACCCAATGCCTGTTTTCTTAAAACAGAAAAGAAGTGTCAGAGCCAGGAAGCACCTGGGTCTAGGTCCTGGCCCTGCCGCTTGCTAGCTATGGGACTTTGGGCAAGCTACCTCGCCTTGCTGAGCCTCAGTTTCCCCACTCCCAGAATGAGAGTGATAATAGTATCCACCTCACAGGGTGATGATGCAGGTATAATGAGCTGCTGTGACCTAGAATACCCGGAGCGGGTTCTGACACACGCTTGGCTGGGGCCTGGTGGACGGTTAGGCAGCTAGAAGCAGGATAGTGTGGTCCCTGAGAGCCTGGGCTCCGGAGTTGGGCTGTCTGGGTTCAGGTCCTGGTTCTGCCAGTGCTGTGTGTGCGGAATCTTAGGCAAATCATTTAACCTCTCTCTGCCTCCGTTTCCTTGTCTGTGAAAAGAGAATGATGCTATTACCTCTCTCATAAGGTTGTTACGTGGATCAAATATGTAAAGGTATGAAAAGCACTTAAGAATGCTTGGCTTACAAGCGAGCTGTTATTTTTAGTTCCTTCAGGCTTCTGCTGGTTTGATTCTTGTGACTGATAACCTTAGCTCCTAACAGAAGTTCTTGCAGGGAAGATGTCAGCCCCAAAACAGGAAGGTGGCAGGGGAAAAACTCGGCTACCCGAGGACAGGAGGAGCAAGATTCCACTTCCTCAGCTTCTGTGCTTTTAAAGAAACCAACTTGGCCTTTGCAGATGCAGACTCTGGGGCTGGGTGAAGTGACTGGCGCCTGCCCGAGAGGCAGTCTGTGAATGAGATGCAAAGCACGTTCCCAGGTGACGGCCGTCTCCCCGGGGCTTGGTGGGGAACTGTGCCGGCTCCTTCCTCCCAGAGGCCGCCTGCTCTGCCGGCCGTGGCCCCTCTACCCAGGAGAGTGGGTCCGCACCTCTGCGCACTGCCCTTCGCCTCCAGCCGGGACCTGCCTCTCTGTCCACCTGTGCTCAGCTGGAAAAGCCAGCTTGGAGCAGGGCTGCCAGCACAGTCCCTGCTTTATTGAAGCACTGTGGGTCTGGCTGGCTGCAGGCCCCAGGAGATCTGGAGAGGGGCCAGGTAGGAAGGTGTGGGCTCTGCAGCCACCCGGCCACGTCGAGTGGCTGCCCTTGGTAGTTTTCCAAGGAGCAGACCTGCCTGTCTGTCTCGCTTGGCTGCTCAGAGGTCTGCAGCTCCACTGAGGCGAGGCTGGCCGGGCTGACTGGTCAGGTGGGTGGTGATGAGGACAGCCTCTGGCTGACAGTGTTGAGTAACCTTGAATGGATGGCCTCCTGGCGAAATGAGCGTTCTTGTTGACAAGGCAGGTCTGGCCAGCACACTGTTGTGTGATTATCTGCAAGAGTTATTAGCAAAGAAGGAGCCCACAGCAGCAGGTGTGTGCGTGTGCGCGCGCGTGCGCGGACGTGCATGCACGGAGTTGTCATTACCCTTCGGCGTACGCACGCGCACACACACAAAGGAACTGGCTGAGTCCCCGTTCCCCACCAATAGTCACACTGTATTTTACAGATTCTAAGACATAACTTTTTCCTCACGTTTTAACATCTCAAGTTGCTGTGTGTCATACATTTGCTGGTATGTTATACTTTAATTGACAGTGCCATTTCTTGGTACACTCGAGATAACAGTGCATCTTAAAATCAAAGACATCTTGGATTTGATGAAACACAGAAACTAGGTAACCACTAGAGAATTTGCATAATTTGCCCAGTTTCTTTGAGGAAGGAAGTAGGGCCACCTTGTAGTGGTGGGAGGATTTATAAAGCAACACTCTGATGTGGTTCAAGGGAATGAGCTTGGATACTGGGCAGACCTGGGCTCAGTTTCCAGCTTTACAGCTCAGAAGCTGTGTCGCCTTGGGAAAGTAGAGCAACCTCTCTGAGCCTTGGGTTGTTCCTCTACCAGATGCGGGTCATGGCTCCACAGTCATCAGGATTGTGTGCGAGG
Source organism: Stenella coeruleoalba (assembly GCF_951394435.1). NCBI lineage: Eukaryota > Metazoa > Chordata > Mammalia > Artiodactyla > Delphinidae > Stenella > Stenella coeruleoalba. The sequence continues at coordinate 17,660,223 of NC_137165.1, forward strand.
CACCTTTCCCTGTTTCTCTCTTGCTGGGTACTGTCTGAGATCATACTGCTCCCTTCCACCTGGGTTGAAAGGGAAAATGAAGGCAGGGAGTGGGTCCTTGGCCTCCCCAAGGTAGCAGAGGGAAACTGGCCTTCATATCTTGGCTTCCTGACTCAGTTGACAATCCTTACACATCATCTTTTCCTTCCTTCCCTCTTCCTCCCACTTTGTCTGAGTTTTCATTTTCACATGTTTCCCTTTAGCAACTTTCTTTCAAATCTCTCTCCTCTCCCTTTCTGTAAAATCTTCCCACATGTAGCCTCTTTGAAGCTCCCTGTGGTGGGAAAGGGGAGGGGGCTATGCCCTGTGGCCAGGGTGGCACAAGCCCCAGGAGCCTCAGCTGACAGTAGTCAGTGGTCTAGTGTGCTGTGGTCCCTGCAACCTTCAGCTCAAGTCCAAGTTCTGGTGCCACCAGCCCAGCTAATTCCTGTGCCCATGGCCTGCAGGGCTCAGCCTGAGAGGCTGCTCCAATGCTGAGTGTTGGACCCTGCCATCTCCCAGTGTGTTTAGCATTCCTGCACCTTCCTTGCTGTATTGAAATCAGACCTTGTTCAAACCCTAGTCCAGCTAGCTCTGTGACCTTTTCCAATTGGTTAACCTCTCTGAGCCCCAGTTTTCGCATCTGAACGATGGCTGACGCACAGGAACACCCAGCACATGCTAGGTGCCTAATAGATGCATTCTCTCCTGGTCTTCCTCAAATGTTTAAGACCACCCTGTGTTTTTTTAGCTGGGTGCCAAGGGCTCAGGGAGTGCCAGCGGACAGTGTCGCTCCAAGCAAATGCCCTGAGACAGATGGAGGAGTTCAGGGCAGGGAATAGCACGGGTGAAGGCATGGGGACCTGCCTGTATAAGCGGGATGTGGTGGGTGGCCTGGCTGGGCTGCAGGGGGAGGGAATGGGGTGAGCAGTCAGTGCCTTGGCACCTGTGGGGGGTGAGATTGACAAGGGGTGCTGCTCCCTAAGGGAGGAGCAGAGCTGGGGGAGCCGCGGGCTGAGGGCTCAGTGAGAGATGGTGGCTGGAGGGAGACCCTTCAGAGTGGGCAGTGGTCTTAAAGCTTATTTGTGTCAGAGGTCTCCTCTCTGCCTCTCAAGATGCTGATGAAAGCCAGTAGCCCCACTTCCTTAGTTTTGTGTATAGTGTCAGGGGTTGGCAGCCCAATTTTTTTTTTTTTAATAAATTTATTTTATTTATTTTTGGCTCCGTTGGGGCTTCGTTGCTGCGCGTGGGCTTTCTCTAGTTGTGTTGAGCAGGGGTTGCTCTTTGTTCTGGTGCGTGGGCTTCTCATTGCGGTGGCTTCTCTTGTTGCGGAGCACGGGCTCTAGGCGTGCAGGCTTCAGTAGCTGCGGCACGCGGGCTCAGTAGTTGTGGCTCGTGGGCTCTAGAGCACAGGCTCAGTAGTTGTGGCGCACGGGCTTAGTTGCTCCGCGGCATGTGGGATCTTCCTGGATCAGGGCTCGAACCCGTGTCCCCTGCATTGGCAGGCGGATTCTTAACCACTGAGCCACCAGGGAAGCCCTCGCAGCCCCCCTTTGATGAGGTGGTGTTGGGTCTCTGGCATAAAGGTGGACTTCTGTCCTTTGGGTGTACCAAGGGGTGTAATGAATTAAACCAGCCCTAAGAGAAACAGAGCTGCAGGTGGGGCAGAGCTTTGCTTTCAAAGAGCCTATAATACCTGGTGCAGTGGCCCCTGTGGGACCCCCAGGAGGCAAGGCTACCACACAGCTCCTGGCTGGGGACAGGGGGAGCCAGTGGGTTAGCTGTGCCAAGGCTGGGATGGAAAAGCTTCCCCCTTCTCTCCTTAAAATGGTACATGAGGGGCGGGGGAGGTGAGGATGAGGACCCAGCCTGGCGTGTGCCTCCTTACCCGGCGCCCCAGGGAGAGTCACGGGCAGAGACAGGGCTCACCGGAGGGAGGGTGCCCAGAGATGGCTGGAGGGCTCTAGAAGCTCAGTTCTGGGCCTGGGGGTGAGGGGCATAGGTGGAGGGTGGGTGGAGGGCGTCGGCCTCCCAGATAGTGACTTTCTAACTGGGGCTTGTTTAGGGACAGGCATGTGTGACCCAGGGAGGAATTGTGTTTCGCGCATAAGGGATATCACGTGCCAGGGCTTGGGGGCTGGGGGGTGAAGCCGGACAGGAGCTTGGGGTCGAGCTTGGGGTCGTGTCCTGAGGCCGAGACTGCTGCGGGGCCTGTGCGTGCTGCCTGCGAGTCAGGACCTGGTTCCGTGGCCAGTGGGGAGCCCACAGGCTCTTTGAGGGGGTCTTGAGGGACTTCAGTACTCTAGGACTCCCTGGGGGCCTCCCGCCTCTGAGCCCCAAGCTATGGCTGCTGGCGGGACCTAGTGCTCTCCCCGTCCCCACTGCGGGGGGCGCCTGGGAAGGGACCTGAGCCCTGGCCAGCTGTGCGCTGGTGGCCCCAGTGCAGGGCTGCACCCCTGGAACCGGCAGCTTGGATAGCTGGACCTGGCAAAGGCTGCAGGACAAAAAGGGACACCTCGACTGAGCCTGCCGGGAGCACTGCCGGGGACTCTGGGCTGATGGAAGGTGCCGGAAGGTTATAAAAGCAGAGAGCCTGGCAGGGGGGCTCTGTGGGGTGTGGAGGAGGAGAGTCGCCACCGTGTCATTGGCCTGCCTGATCCCGCCCTGTCCACTCCAGGAGGACGGGTCAGAAGGAGCCTTGGCCGTCAGCTCTGGGTAAACCCTGGCACCTGCTTGGCCTTTCAAGGCCCGAGGCTTCCTGTGGCACAGGGGGACTGGGCTGGGCACCCAGCCTAGCTCTGGACTGTCAGCTCGGCCCAGGTGTGCCCCCTGGGAGGTTATATCACATCGTTTGAGGGTGCCCTGCTGAAGGAGTGCGGCTGGGCCCACCTGTTGGGCTCTCGGGGGCAGAGGACTGGCCCCTGATATCCCTTCCCCAGCCTTCACTTTAAACTCCTCTTATCAGGATGGTAACACAGGGAGCCCCCAAGACAAGCCCCACAGACTCTTGGCTGTGTGAGTAATCAAGCCCTCACTTCAGACGGCCGCATCTTTCAAAGCTATAATTTGTAGCCCAAAATAGTTGCCTGTTCAGAGAGCCAGGAGAGCCCTTGATGGGCCCCCCTTTCAATGTGCGGCCTGTGGATTCGCTTTTGACGTTTGAGTTGCTCTCCACCTGGCCCGTGGTTTCCTCAGGAAGAGCCGTAGATATGATGGCTGGTGGGAACTGGGGCTTCCCGGAGGGTACTCGGGGAATCCTTTTTTGAGAATTTAGAGGCGGCAATGGAAGTTAAATCACAGGCAGCATCACTTCAGGGCAGAGTGGATTAAATTCTCTGGACACAGGGTCCTCATCTGTAGGGAGGAGACAGCATTTACTTGCAGGATTTTGGGGGGAGGAAAACGAGACCCTCCCCAGTGAAGCACGGAGCAGACGCTGGCCGCGTGGTCAGCGCTCCCGTGTGTTGCCTTCCTTTCCTGGCTTCCTCTCAGGTGCGGCTCCACCTGGCCTCTTGCAGACAGATCTTGCGTGTAGATTCGGGGAGGTGGCCGGGGGTACTCGGCCAACAGGAAACACCTCCCCTGACCTGCAGCCTCTCTGGGCTGACATGCCTGGAATTCCTGGGGCTGGCCGCTGGGTTTGGTTTCCAGATGTGGAAGCAGTTTAAGTTCTGTTTTCATAATCCCCAACAGTTTGCCTCCATGTTCTCTTTTGAAAATCAAGACCTTTGGCTCTACTTCAGGGGCAGTGGGGGAGGCTAGCTGGCCTGTTGGAATCCTTTGTGTTCGGGGGTAGCTTTACCAGGGCACTCAGATCTGGGACCCTGGGCTTTGTTGGGACGGTTAGACCCCATCAAGGGCTTGATGCCCGTGGGAGCAAAAGTGGACCCTCGGACCACCTCCCCCGTGGCTTTTCCTTGGAGGTGGGTCACTTAGCCAAATTCAGCTGCAGTATGTGCCTGGCCTCTTGGTCACCATCACTGACCCTAGACAGCCAGCCTTGGGGCGGGGGAGGGGACTCTGGTTCTGGCTGGCATCACAGCCGAGGAGGGTGCCCACGTGTCCCAGGAGTGGTAGATCGCCCTCCTTCCTAAACTGACCACAACAGAGGGAAGAAGTCTGCCCTAGATTTCAAGTAGCCAGAAATACTGCCTGGCATGGAGAAACTGGTACTATCTTGCCAAATTACTAGGCACTGCTGGCCACAGAGGTGGCCTGGCCCAGGGTTAGAGGCTCTGTGGTTCCGGGGCTAACTGCTGATCTCTTGTCAACCAGCCACTATTTAGGCAAAATAACTTTTATATTTGTACTATGACTACACTGTGTACAGCTCTGGGCAAACAAAAATTGGCTTTGCAATTTTAAGTGCCCGTGATTGAACTGCACACACGCATCTCTACAACGAAGCTATAATACCTATGCTATTGAGAGAACACAAGAAGTGGAAATAATTTACTTAGATCCGTGTATAAAGTGCTTATGAAACATTGTCCTGAAAATCATAGATCCACCAGGCTTCAGTGTCAGCAAGATACAGTCTCTTTAGAAGCAGCGATATCTCAAAATGATCATGGAAGGGAAGCCAACAATTCCTTTGACCAAAAAAAAAAAAAATCCCAAGTTTCCTGACAAAGTTCTGGAGATTCACTAGTTAGTTCTCTGTGGAGGTTGAATTGAATTGACCTTGAAGGAATTTGCTCTTATTATCCGGGTGGGAAGGTGGGTGGAAAACACAGACCTAGCTGAGGGGTCTCCACACAGCCTTCCTAGAGAAGGAGGAAAGAGTATTAGTTTGCTAGGGCTACCCTAACAGTACTCCCTGGTTGTGTGTGTGTGTCTGTGTGTGTGCGCCTGTGTCTGTCCACGTCCTAATTTCCCAATAAGGACGCTGGTCACACTGGATTAGGCCCACCCTTATAACCTCATTTTAATTTAATTACCTCTTTGAAGACCCTGTCTCCAAACACAGTTACATTCTAAGAGACTGCTGGTTGGGGGGCGAGGGGGACACAATTCTGCCCATAACAGAAAGGTTCTCCGGAATCATCCTCCGAGGGGGGAGGGGGAGGGGGAGGGGAGCGGAGCCTGGCACCCAGGGAGAGCAGCCGCCCCTGCCTCTTGATCTAGTCATTTGTAACCTAGAACGCTCACCCTTCAGCTCTTATCCTCAAGCGCTGGTTTTACCCAAGGATGTTGTGCTGGTCCTCTGAGCTCCCTCTTTCCGCTGACTCTACCTTTAGGATAGCATTTTTTATTTTATTTCATTTTTTTTTGTGGTACACGGGGCCTCTCACTGTTGTGGCCTCTCCCGTTGCAGAGTACAGTCTCCGTACGCGCAGGCTCAGCAGCCATGGCTCACGGGCCCAGCTGCTCCGCGGCACGTGGGATCCTCCCGGACCGGGGCTCGAACCCGCGTCCCCTGCATCGGCAGGCGGACTCTCAACCACTGCGCCACCAGGGAAGCCCTAGGATAGCATTTTTAAAGGGTGGCTGCCCCTTTTCATAGTTCTTTTATTTTTAAAAACTTTTTAAAAGTCTATTCAGATCCTTCATGCATTTTATTTATTTTATTTTATTAATTGATTAATTAATTTGGCTGTGCCACACAGCATGCAGGATCCTAGTTCCCTGACTAGGGATCGAACCCGCACCGCCCTCCCCACCCCACCCCCGCCAGTGGAAGCGCGGAGTCTTAACCGCTGGACCACCAGGGATGTCCCCCCGTATTCCTTTTAAATGGAGCTAAGTTTATGAGAGATTTTACACTTTTCCTTAACCAGTTCAGCAAGTTTGGGGCAACTGTCTTTCACGCTCTACGTATGTAAGGTTTACTTCTGACGTGTTGAAAACAATGAGACCTGTAAGAACTGATTATGGGAGGCCACTGCGGGTGGGATTGGCCGCCATTCTCGGCCACCAACCTGCATGACTCCCATAGGTTTTGCCGTAAGCAGTGCCCTGCAGTGGCTCACAGCACCTGCTCCCCAGCCCTCGTGGCTCCAGAGCCCACCATACAGCCCCTGCAATAGCCATGCCTCCATCACCACACAAGGGAGCCCCACAGTGTTTCACGGGGAGCCCAGATCAGCCCCTGCAGCCAGGACAGACCATCAGGGAGCTGGTCGTGGAGGAAGACTGCACCGTTAAGGATTCTCATGCCCGGGTGCTCCCCGGTGCTGCTACCGTATTTGCTTTATGTCTGTGTGGGAGATTGTTTTCTGAGCCGTTTGAAATGAAATTCGGCAAGACGTTATTAAAACTAAGGGCATTTCTCCGTCATAACTAGATACGGTTAACACACCTAGCAAACTCGAGCATCATTCCCTGATATCACCCAGTATCTGCTCCATATTCCAGTTTCCCTGCTTGTCCCCAGAAGATCTTTCACAGCTGGGTGGTGGTTTGCTGGCTTGCTTGCTTGAACCAGGATCTAATCAAAGATAACGTTCGGTTTTTATATCTCTTGGGTAATTGAAAACAGCAGTTCTCCCAGTGTGGCCCTGGGACCAGTAGCATCAGCATAACCTGACAACTTGTTAGAAATGCACTTGAAAAAAAAAAAAAACCTATTTCAACCTATTGAAATGCACATTTTCAGACATCACCCCAAACCTACTAAATCAGAAACTGATTCAGTCTGAGTTTTAACAATCCACTGCACTCTCCAAATGACTCTAAAGTTTGAGAACCACTCGTCTAGAAGAATCCCCCTCCCTTTTCTTTTTTTTTAACATCTTTATTGAATGTTATTTATTTATTGCTTTATTGCTTTACAATGGTGTGTTAGTTTCTGCTTTATAACAAAGTGAATCAGTTATACATATACATATGTCCCCATATCTCTTGCGTCTCCCACCCTCCCTATCCCACCCCTCTAGGTGATCACAAAGCACCGAGCTGATCTCCCTGTGCTATGCGGCTGCTTCCCACTAGCTGTCTGTTTTACGTTTGGTAGTGTATATATGTCCATGCCACTCTCTCACTTTGACCTAGCTTACCCTTCCCCGTCCCCATATCCTCAAGTCCATTCTCTAGTAGGTCTGTGTCTTTATTCCTGTCTTGCCCCTAGGTTCTTCATGACGTTTTTTTTTTTTTGGATTCCATATACATGTGTTAGCATACGGTATTTGTCTTTCTCTTTCTGACTTACTTCACTCTGTACAACAAACTCCAGGTCCAGCCACCTCACTACAAATAACTCAATTTCGTTTCTTTTTATGGCTGAGTAATATTCCATTGTATATATGTGCCACATCTTTATCCATTCATCTGTCGATGGACACTTAGGTTGCTTCCATGTCCTGGCTATTGTAAATAGAGCTGCAATGAACATTGTGGTACATGACTCTTTTTGAATTATGGTTTTCTCAGGTTATATGCCCAGTAGTGGGATTGCTGGGTCGTATGGTAGTTCTATTTTTAGTTTTTTAAGGAACCTCCATACTGTTCTCCATAGTGGCTGTATCAATTTACATTCCCACCAACAGTGCAAGAGGGTTCCCTTTTCTCCACACCCTCTCCAGCATTTATTGTTTCTAGATTTTTTGATGATGGCCATTCTGACTGGTGTGAGGTGATACCTCATTGTAGTTTTGATTTGCATTTCGCTAATGATTAGTGATGTTGAGCATCTTTTCATGTGTTTGTTGGCAATCTGTGTATCTTCTTTGGAGAAATGTCTGTTTAGGTCTTCTGCCCATTTTTGGATTGGGTTGTTTGTTTTTTTGATATTGAGCTGCATGAGCTGCTTGTAAATTTTGGCGATTAATCCTTTGTCAGTTGCTTCATTTGCAAATATTTTCTCCCATTCTGAGGGTTGTCTTTTGGTCTTGTTTATGGTTTCCTTTGCTGTGCAAAAGCTTTTAAGTTTCATTAGGTCCCATTTGTTTATTTTTGTTTTTATTTCCATTTCTTTAGGAGCTGGGTCAAAAAGGATCTTGCTGTGATTTATGTCATAGAGTGTTCTGCTTATGTTTTTCTCTAAGAGGTTGATAGTGCCTGGCCTTACATTTAGGTCTTTAATCCATTTTGAGTTTATTTTTGTGTATGGTGTTAGGGAGTGTTCTAATTTCATTCTTTTCATATAGCTGTCCAGTTTTCCCAGAACCACTTATTGAAGAGGCTGTCTTTTCTCCACTGTATATTCTTGCCTCCTTTATCAAAGATAAGGTGACCATATGTACATGGGTTTATCTCTGGGCTTTCTATCCTGTTCCATTGATCTATATTTCTGTTTTTGTGCCAGTACCGTACTGTCTTGACTACTGTAGCTTTGTAGTATAGTCTGAAGTCAGGGACCCTCCCTCTTCTTTATGACTTTCTCTTTTGGAAAAGACCAGGCCGGTTGTCTTATAAGGTGCTACATTCTTTATGTCCGATTGTTTCCCCGTGGTGATGTGTAACTTGTTCCTGTGTCCCCTGCTTTCCCATTTAGTAGAGGTTAGGTTTTAAGACTTCATTAGGATTAAATGTTTTGTAAAGACTATATGATAGGTGATGCTGTGTCCTTCATAATGGAACACATCAGGAGGCCGGTGTGTGATTGGTCCTAATTAGCGGTGCCAGGTTTGATCACTGCACTAAAATGACAGTAGCCTGTTTATTCCATGGTAGTGGTACTGGGGGTGGGGTCGGGGTTGCAGTAATCTGTAGGGTGATTCTTTGGTATTGTGCAAGTATCCAAATGCTCATCAACCTTTGATCTGATGGTTTTATTCTACAGCTGTTGGGTGTAATGTTATATTTGTGTCCTGTCTAGCTTGTGTTCACATCTTCTGTCTCCCTTCTCATTATCTTGTTTGTGTGCGTTATCATTTACTGAGAGAGATGAGTTAAGTTTTGCTCTGTATATTTTGAAACCACGTTATTAGATGCATAAATGCTTAGGAGTGTTACATCTTGTTAAATTGATTTTTATCGTTTTTTTAATGTCTCTCTATCTCTTGTCTGATATTAATATAGCCCCTCCAACTTTTAGTTGGTGTTTGCGTGGTGTATCTTTTTTTATTTCCCGCCTACATGTGTCCTTATGCTTAAATTGTGTCTCTTGTAAATGGCATGTAGTTTTTGTTTTTTTGTTTTTTTGCGGTACGCGGGCCTCTCACTGTCGTGGCCTCTCCCGTTGCGGAGCACAGGCTCCGGACGCGCAGGCTCAGCGGCCATGGCTCACGGGCCCAGCCGCTCCGCGGCATGTGGGATCTTACCGGACCGGGGCACGAACCCGTGTCCCCTGCATCGGCAGGCGGACTCTCAACCACTGCGCCACCAGGGAAGCCCGGCGTGTTTTTTTTTAATCTAGTCTGACAATATTTCTCTTTTAATAGGATGGTTTATTCAATTTTCATTTAATGAATTACTGATATGGTTGAGCTCTTTATTATGTGTCTTTTTGTTTGTTCCAATCTGATCTTTGATTCTCTTTTCCTCCCTTTTCCTGAATCCTTTTGGATGACTTAAGTATGCTCCTCTTCCATTTTCTTCTCCATTAGATTTTTAGCAACACATTTTTATTTTTATTTTTTAACTGATACCTTTTGACGTGCTCAAATGTGTTATTGGAACAGAAGTGGGGACAGAGGGCTCAGAGTGTCTCCTGGGTGGGGCTATGGCCCTGGTGTGAGCGGCATTTCCAGCGGGGTCCAGGGTCTGACCCGTTGCCTAATGGGCTTGGAAAGCAGATCTTGTTGGCCCTTCCCACACCCCTGGGACTCGAGTGCCACTTATGCCCGCAGATTGTCCCTCCTTGAACGCACAGAGCCAAAACTCCAGCTGATTCATCCTCAGTGAACATTGCACTCCGGCAGCAAGCTCGGGCAGCCCTCCTCTCATTGTCACCAGGCTCGTCGGAAGCTCGTCCTGATCCGAAGGGTGGTGGGTGAACTTGGACCCCGGGGAGCTGGTTAGAAGGTCTGAATGGGCATGGAGTGGTCTCCAGCTCTGGTGCCAGTTCAGCGAGACCCCACAGCCTTTAGGGCAGACTGGACATTCAGGTCAACCGGACAAAAGACCCCTGGCCAGTGCCTGGGTGGTCGCTGCCAGGATCTGCCTCAGAATCTCGCCCCAACCCTTAAGACTTCCAGCCCCTCTGTTCTGCTGCCCCGCAGGGGATTCGCCCACCTCTGGCCTTAGTTTGGCTGCCAGGCGGCCAATCCAGCATCCCTCATTTCTACAGTTTTTCTGGGAGCCACGTCATGCCCTCCTTTCCCTTGCACTCCTGGGGCACTACCTTAGCAGCAGCGTGTGTGCTGCGGGGAGGGTGTGGAGATCAGGCAGAGAGACAGTTGAGGAGTTGCGGTTAAAACACTGAAGAAAGGCAGTGCAGGCTTCCACACCCCTTCCGCGGTGGTGGTGGTGTGTGCAACAGCAGACGGACTCATCTGACCACCTTGGCTGTATGTAAATGGGGTTCTTGAGAAACACGAGCGTGACTTTCTCTTCCGTTCATTACCAGCTTGTGGCTCCACAGCTGGTGGAGGCCAGATCCTGGACTGAACCAAGTCTGCAAGAGCCTCAGTCCCCCCATCTGCAAAGCAGGCTGGTTTAGTGCCTCCCTCCAGGGGGTGATGGGAGCATCAGACTCTCTTGGTATTGCCCACTTGAGGCTAATAGTGAGCTCCTGAGGAGCTCCTGTTGTCACCATTGTCCCCCGCCTGGGGTCTGCAGGTTTACTTTATGATGCAAGTAGTGTGGCCGCTAGGGCGTCGACACTGAGATCCACTCCTGGGTGGGAACCCAGTCACGGGTGGTCTTCAGCTGCCGGTGGTGCCCTCCCTGAAGTGAGGGTTCGGGAGGTGGATCCTGGAGCCCCTAGCTGGGAGGAGACAGCCTGAAAGCTGCTCTGGGCGCCCCACCCCTGGGAGGAGCTTAACTAGAGGGGATTCTGCTCTAGCCTTGGGGGCGGCAGTCTGTCTGTTTGCCTGACCTTGGCCTCCCCAGCAGAGTGGGAAGCGTGGGCTGCAGAGCTTCGATCTCACAGTGTGAGGTCAGTCCCCAGGGCTGGCTGAGACGGGTGATAACCTCTAATAGTTTGGGGACCTGGTGCTCCCAGGTTTGCCCTTGGCCCTGTGGTGGGCAAGCTGAGGCCTCGTATCTGAGTCAAGGTTGCTTTTATTCCGAAGGCAAGGCTGAGGCACCAGCCCCTCTGTGTGGACCCCGAAATCCCTCCTATTCCCACCCTCACCCCTTGACTGGCACCCGGGCGACCCTCTGCTGTAAAGTCTCCTATGAGCCATTGATGAGCGCCAGCCGCCTGCAGGGCGAGGCCTGGCTTCAGGACGGGCGTTGGGGACAGCCTGCATGGCTGCTAATCTCTACTGCCACCGTCTTTGCTTGATGATAGCTGCTGAGCCACCGTGGTGTGTAGTGCATCCTGGCCCAGGTAACCCCATCCCCTCCCTGCGCACCTGGGGCGTTGGCACCAACAAGTTAGCTCCTTCACTTGAACCGTCTGCTACCTGGGGAAAGACGCAGCGAGACCCTGACCGGGCCTATCACTGTTCTGGGCTGTTGGCTGACTGGGAGGGTGGGTGAGGGCTTTGACTCCCCACACCCCCAGGCCCCTCAAGCCTGCTCAGCCTCCCCAGGTGGCAGGCTGGCCTCTCCCCGGCCCTGGGCTTAGTTTGTGTCCATCCCTCCCCCCATACCTTCCCGGCAGGGGGTTCCACGTGTGCCCACTGGTGCCTGGCAGCACGGGAAGCTGGGATGTGCCCGCCCGAGCTATTTTTACCCAGCCCTGTCCCCATGGAGCTGTTCTTTGGCTCCACATTACTGCCTGGGGAGCAGAGCCATTGCCAGGGCTGGGGGTGGATAGTCAGAGCCTGGGAGCCTCGCGGACTCCCTCGCCCAGGCAGCATCTCGTCCTAACACTTAATAAAGGCTATAATTAATGCTCAGAGAGACCTTCCAAGACAGTGGGCAGAAGACAGCCCTGGTGGGGAGAAAAGAGGCACCTGGCCTGTTTGGAGGGCCGGCTTTGCACCATGGGGCGTCTGGCTTCCAGAAGCTGCACCCAGCCTACCTTCACACCGTGTGCCACCGGGGTTGGAGGGATAGGATCCCGGGGGCTGGAGAGGGACCACGAGGCCAGCGTGCACCCCTGGCTGTCTTTTCTCAATGCAACGAAGGTAATAATAGCTCAGGTTTGAGCACTTTCTGCTTAGAATATGTACCAACTCGTTTAATGCTAATAGTTAACCCCATTCCCTAGATGGGGAAACTGAGGCACTGAAGTTCGGTAAACCTAAGCGCGCAGAGCTGGTAGCGCAGCGCAGGTGGACTGACCAGGATTTGAGCCGGTCAGTCCGCCTGCAGAGCCTTTGCTTCTCACGCCGCCCCGCCCCCCGCTATTTGCCGTGTTTCCAGGCATCCGTGAGGTGTGAGGCATTATTATTCTCCAGGGCAGTCTTGCCCGGTAGGTATCTCCATCCCTGTTTTTAGATGAGGCCCAGAAATCCAACAGCTGGGGCACAGCCAGCCAGCGACCAAGCGGGGACCCGCGCCCAGGCCTCAGGCTTCCCGTGCTGGGCTCTCGCCAGCTAACCATCCGCGGTGCAGTTCGGGCCCCGTTGCTGATCACCGGCCCTGTGCTCCCTGTGATGCTGACCGTGGGGTTCAGATGTGGACGTCCTCATGTTTACCCCTTCAGGGGCTTCCCTCTCCCCGGGAGTGTGGAAATGGGGTCACCTGGAGTCAGCTGCCAGGAAAATGGGCCAGGTGGGGTAGGGGGAGGACCAAAGGAGGCGGTCGAGTCTGGGCCGTGCCGCACCCCCTCCGAGGGTGTGGCCAGTGGGGCGTTGTTGGCCCCTCCGAGGCCTGGAAGGGCCCCACGGGTACTGATGCTTGGCCTTCACACCAGCCATTGAATTCAGCTCGTGCCGACTTGCTACAGAGGAAGATGTGACTTTGGGGCCTGCTGGCGGGTGAGGGCTGCTCCTGAGACAGGAGAAGGAGGCCCCACGGGCAGGCTTGTGCCTCCAGGCTCCCACTTCCAGCCCCGGCCGGCGGCATCCAGCCCCAGCCAGAGACGGGGGTGGGGGGCTGGAGAACCTGCCCTGCCGGAGCGGCTGGCTAGGGCATGTTTGCCCAGCCTTGGGCCTCAGAACTCTCCAGAAACCCTCTGGAGGATGACCTGCCTCCTGGCCTCCTGTCTGTCCAGGATCTCACCGGTTGACTAGCCAGGGACCCATGGGCTGCAGGAGCAGCTCAGCTTCTGCAACACGCAGCCCCTAAGGAGGCCGGATCAGGATTTAATGCTTCCACAGCTGCCAGCTCTTTGGTGCCTGTGCAGATTGTCACGTGTGGTCCTTAGAGTAGCCTCTGAGGTAGGGGGGACTGTCCTCATTCTGTAGGTAAGGAGTCAGGAGCTCAGAGGTCACGTGCCCAAGGTCACACTGCTTGTGAGTGGCCGGGCCAGCCAGGACTAAAACCCCAGTCTGCCAGGCCGCAGAGCAGCACCGCCACCCAGCCCCACTCACAGGGGTGTCCTGGGGCCCCTCCAGGTGACCTGGAGTGCGCTGGACGTATGCCAGCCACGCCCACGTGGCCCTGGCGGCACAGGGAGCTCCATGTGCAGAACTGGCTCTGGGTCCTGAGGAACAGAGCCCTGGGGACATGGGTCACCCACAGATGTTGCCTGGAGCTACCTGCTGAGGACACTGTCCCTTTCCTAAAGGCCCCCCAAAAAATCAGGCACCCCCTTTTCTGTGAAATCCCATTACCCACTCCCCTGATCCTGCCACCCCTCCGGAGCAGGCCTAGGATCCGGGACCACCAGGTGTCCTCTGACGCCCCAGGAGCTCGCTGCTGCGGAGGGAGGTCTGGATGTGGACCAGGTGGCCTGGGGCGGGCTGGCAGCTCTCGGGGTTCTCGGCCTAGAAGTGCCCACGAGCAGGAGGTGCCCCGTGGAGCGATGTCCTCCTTCTCCCCCCACCTTCCCCCAGCTCCATCCCGGGGCTGCCGCAGCCCAGTTTCCTGCTGTCAGCCTGGGGTTTGTCTGGGGACTCTGGAATCCTGGAGCAACAGGAGAATCTGCCTCACCACGCCCAGGCCAGGCAGATTACTGTTTAGCTCTTGCACATCCCCCAGAGTTCTTCCTCTTCACGGCAGCACATGTGACACGGGGGCTCCCTAGGGGCCCCGACCAGCCCAGGGCCCTGACTGGAGGGTAACTGGGCCTCAGGAAGCCCCTGCTGTCAGGTGCAGCATCTTCTCAGGCCTTCTGGAAACCCCGTGAGGACGGCACTTTTATTATGGATGAGTTCTTCCTCTTCCTCTGTAACTTCATCTAAAAAATATAAAAGAAACTGGCTCAGAAGGGTTTCTGTTGTGACTTCGGTTCTCCCAGCCAGGGATTGATGGCTCCAGGTGGGGTGAGAGGTTGCCTTCCAGCAGCCATCGCTGCTTGCCTCCCTTCCTGAGCTGTCTGGGATCAGAGCAGGCTGTCCCCCAACCTCAGCAGCGCTGCCTCCCCACCCCACCCCGTGCTACACTCAGCCCTTCCCTGGCGGGCCAGGGAGAGTGGAAGCTGGGCTGGGACCCAGGCCCCCAGGAAGGAGCACGGGTGACAGGGCCACTTTTGTCCAGGAGAAAAGCCAAACGGGTACCATCCCAGACTAACCAAGGTATACGGTTAGTTACTTTTCTTATAGCTGTCTTTATATTATTTAAATTGGGGCGGGGGGGGGGGACTACAGATCTTAGTGGGATGTAACCCCGTTGTATCGATAAGTGGAAAATGCATTTAATATGCCTAACCTACCAAACATCATAACTTCGCCTAGAATACCTTAAACAGAATTACCCAGCACAAAGCCTATTTTTAAATTAAGTGTTGAACAGCTCACGTAATTGATTGAACGCTGCACCAAAAGTGAAAAACAATGGTTGTAAGCACATCGGTGGTTCACCCTCGTGATCGGGTGACGACGGGGAGCTGCGGCCGCCCAGCATCAGGAGAGCGTCAGACCACACATCGCTAGCCCGGGAAAAGAGCAAAATTCCAACTTTGACGTACAGTTTCTACTGAATGCCTATCACTTTCACGCCATTGTAAAGTCAAAAAATCGTAGGTCGAGGGCTTCCGTGGTGGCGCAGTGGCTGAGAGTTTGCCTGCCGATGCAGGGGACGCGGGTTCGTGCCCCGGTCTGGGAGGATCCCACATGCCGCAGAGCGGCTGGGCCAGTGAGCCATGGCCGCTGAGCCTGCGCGTCCGGAGCCTGGGCTCTGAAGCGGGAGAGGCCACAACAGTGAGAGGCCCGCGTACTGCAAAAAAATAAAAATAAAAAATCGTAGGTCGAGCCACTGTAAGTTGGAGGACCGTCTGCACTAGAAATGGTTTTGAAGTTGTAGTTAAAATTTCCACTTTCCTTGGGCAACCAGTTGTGGCTTGAATGAAGAGATGCGGACGTAGGGAGAGCAGCCGTTTTTTAAGAGAAAAGGCTGGCGTGTCGAGAGCGTGTGTGCATACGTGTGTAGCAGAGGGGGGGTGTCGGGGTGGGTGAGGGGCTGGGACTTGGCGCGTCGGGAGCCTGGCTCCAGGTCTCAGGTCCCTCTGTAGCCAGGAAGTTCCAGGCAGTCCCCTCCCTCTCTGAGTCTCATCTTCCCTGAGTGTCAGATGGAGAAGATGAATTCTTCATCCTGCCCTGTACACTCCCCGGAGCTCTCCCAGGGCTGCTTTGAGAGCTGAACGGTGTGTGTGGGAGACAGACAGGATGCTTTGTCAAGTGTGAAGGGCCATGCAGGTGTGGACTCTGCTTAGTCAGAGGGTAAAAATATGCCCAGGAGGTGTTGGTCTAGTTGGGAGGGAGGGACCCCTGTGGGGTGTCTGACCCCTCCTGCTGCCCCTGCTGTGGCTGAGACAGGCCACTCGAGACCACTCTTTCCACCCGGGGCAGGGCCTTGGGCCAGGTGTCAGGAGTTATGGGTATGTCGCTGTGGGACCTCAGGTGAGGGGGTTGGTCCCCACTGGTGTACCATGGGTTGGGTGTTGGGACGGAGTGCCTGGCAGAAACGTGGCCTCTGTATCTCAGTGTCCAGTGAGGCAGATGTGAGTTGGCCAGAAGCCAAGCCAGATGCTTAATCACAGGTGCTGGGCTCCACTTGGCCCCCTGCCTGCCTTCTGGGGGCAGCGTGGGCGGCAGCCTCTTGCGGACGCCTGCTGACGCGGTTCCAGGGGGAAAGCATGGGCGTGGGTGACTCACAGGCCAGTCCCAGCCCTGCCACTGACTCCCACGTGGCCCCAAGCAAGTCACTTCACCTCCCTACAGAGGGGGAAGGAGACCCACCTCTCAGGGCTGTGAAGAGAAGAAACACCCACTTGCAAAGTGACCAAGCCCTCTTGTGAGCCACAGAGCAGGGACTCCCAGCCAGTGCTGCCTTTGCCCTGCCGTGTGTCTGGGAGGGTGAAAAGCTGCAGGTGGAGGAACAGAACACGCACCTTGCTTCTCCACGAGCCCCAGCTCTCCGTGGAGGGCTTCTCTCCAGGTGACCACCCACTAGCCCGGACATTCCCTGCTGGGGGCAGGAAGGGGGCGGCATGTGGAAGTCGCAGCATTAGGCGGAGTGCCTGGGCTTCATAATTAGTATTGTGTTCCTGTGATGTGTCTCTCCTCATGGTCACCATGGGGTTTGAAAATCCGTGAAGCGTGGGTTGCGTCAGTGATAAATGGAACCAAGCCAGCGGTGGCCAGAGGCAGGTGGGACCCTCTGCCTGCCAGCCAGTGGACTTCTGGCAGGTAACTCTCTGAGCCTTGACTTCCTCGTTAGTAAAATAGGGATGGGAATCCCTGTCCTGAAGGGTCATGAAGCCCAAATGGGGTAATATATTAACTCTTAGCTCGGTCTCCAGAACTCGGCGGTGGTTCTGTAAATGTTGGTTTCCCTTTCTTTTCTACTGGGACAGCTCCGGGCTTGCAGACAAGAGCTCGCTTAGGACACAAGATTTGATAAGGTTGGGGGCTGTGCGGGATTGATTAGTGCCATGTAGGTGCAGAGGGCCGCGTGAACACTAGGGGGGAGTTTAATTACACAGCCCCTCGGCCTCCACAGTCAGAGGCTCCTGGCTGCCTGCTGCCGGCTTTATTGGTCCATCTGGTGCTCAGCCCGAGTCGTGGCACAGGCAGGAGCCAAGCTCATTAATCGCCGTCTGTTCTTAGCGCTGGCGTGTGTCTTGGTGGGGACAGACCCCCTGGACAGCTGCACACGTCTGGGCGGACACAGCCAAGCCGTTCGCTGACCACCTTCCTTGGATGTCCCTGATCCTGTTCTTGTCTGAGATGCCCCGAGGCTTTTCACAGCCCTTCTTACTGTCACTCTTCTTGTGGTCCCGGGGCTGGAGGACGCACCTTTAACGGGGACCCTGCCAGCCCTAGCTAAGGAGCACGCTGAAGAACCTGGGGAAGAGTTGACATCTCCGGTGGGAGCAGGTGGAGGCTGTCACCTCCAAGGTTCCCAGCTCCTCAGGGGCAAAGCAGCCCCGAGAAATGGTGTGTAGAGATATGCCTCTCTCGGACTAGGTAAACTGAATAAAGCCAGAGCTCTTCTCCTGTAAGATGGTTTTAGCAAAAGGTTTGGGCAAATCTTTATGGTGCACTGACATTGCCGGGCAGGGTGCTGGGCACCGAGGACCAGTCCAAAGCTCAGACTTGAAAGACCTAGAATTCTTGCTCCCCAGCTTGGCTGTGACAGGGCCGGGGCAGATCTGTGGCCTAGACTTATCCACTGAGGTCCTGCTGTGACACAGCGATCCCTCTGTAAGATTCCATCGCCATTCTCAACTTACAGAGGCCAGAACTGAGGTTCAGAGATGCTATTTGACATGCCCAGAACCGTGGGGGGCAGACCCCATGCTGGGCAGTCCCCTATCATGCCGCATCAAGCTCTGCTAGGCCAGAGTCATTGTCATTGGGGCTGTGCCTTTCTAATCACCAAGAAGCTTTCTCGGGGTCACTTGGCTTCTTGTGCAGACTTTGTGTTGGGGACCCTGCCAAGCAGCCCACTTGGCCTGGCTGTGGCCCTTCTCCATGGAAGGCTGTCCCGGAGCTTCCCACCCCTCACTGGCCTTGCACGAGGGGTCCCCGAGGTTAATCATCTGCCAGGGTCTCACACCCGAGGTTTCAGTGTCTGGGCTTCCCGGCACGGCAGTCCCAGCCGTCCCCGCCGTCCCCGGCCCTGCTGGCGTCCTTGCGGTCTGAGGAGCGGTGCTGCGCCTCGGGGAGCCAGGCTCACTCGCGCTGCCCCCCTCTGTCTTCCCCAGGGCAGCGAGGTGCCAGACCCCACCTTTGCTGATGGCGAGCTCCTCCCCAGGGAGTCCGGCTTCTTTCCTGTGGATGAGGACGAGGCCATGACGCTGGCCCCGCCCGAGGGCCCCCAGGAGTCGGACATGGACGGCCCCGCGGAGAGCAGCCGGAGCCTGGAGGGGCCGGTCGGGATTCCTGCCGAGGAGAAGGAGGCAGGGCTCGGGGGCCTGTTCCTTCCAGAGGACAAGTGAGTTAAAACTGCCTGGAGCTCCACTTGTCGGGAGAAGGTGATGGTCACGGCCGGGAGAAGGTGATGGTCACGGCCGGAGATTTGGAGAGGGAGGAGAGGGTTTCCGGTGTCAATCTTACCATACGAAATTGTCGATTTTTAATCATGTTCGACCTTCAAGAAAAAGGCAAGTTCATATGTTTCAGCCTAGTACATTTCCTCAGTGCAGGGGTTCGCAAACCCAAGGGTCTCTGGGAATCCCACTGTCGAGGAGGGGCCCTTTGGAGCTGTTCATCCGTGTTGCTTCCCGGGGGCGGTCCCTCCGCTGCACTGGCGGCCAGCCAGGCAAGGACAGCTGGTCATAGGGCTTGATCACCTGCCACCTGATGGTTGCCGTTGTTGTCCGGGGCCAGTCACCAGGAGGCCGCCAGCGGCAGTGCCGAGAGGTTTAGTGAAATTTACAGGAGAAAGCAGCGAGGAATGTGACTAATTCAACCCGAGGTGCTCAGGAGCCCAAGGACAGATAAATAAGTGAATAAATAAAATAAGGTGGAGATGCCCGGAGCCTTGATCTTCAGCCCCTGTCGTTAAGGCTGTGATTCTTAGATGGAAACCAGGGTTCCTCAGGGGCACAGTTTGAAAATCACTGTTTCCCATTCTTTGAGTGCACAGGCTTATCAGCAGGTTGGAGAGCTCCCAGTTTACGAGTAAGGATACACAGAAGCTGCTGCACAGCGACTCGAGGGAGGATATGTTTTGGCAGGTGATGAGTTAGTTGTACTTCTTTGTTCTTAGGTTTTAGACAGGGTTCAGCCAGCCACTGACTCTGTCCCAGGCCACACTGGGTCACCCGTGAGAGGCCTGGGGTCTCTGACCTGTGTTCTGTGGCCTTAGGCTTCTTTGGACTAGAAATCCGCTCTGTGGAGTAGGAGAAGCATCCTGCCTACTGGCTCATTGTTGTTTTTTGTTTTCATTTTCGTTTTTTTTTTTGCGGTACGCGGGCCTCTCACCGCTGCGGCCTCTCCCGTTGCGGAGCACAGGCTCCGGACGCGCAGGCTCAGCGGCCATGGCTCACGGGCCCAGCCGCTCCGCGGCATGTGGGATCTTCCCGGACCGGGGCACGAACCCGCGTCCCCTGCATCGGCAGGCGGACTCTCAACCAGTGCGCCACCAGGGAAGCATTTAAATATTTTTATTTCCTGCTTTACCTTCTTCTGTGTAGACCCTTTACATGCTTAGACTTGTTATGTCTAAAATTTTATATCTAACTTCTAGTTTAATTTTTAAAACTTCAAAATAATTTTTTTAAGTTTAGTTTTAATTTTTAGAACGTTTTTCAATCAAAAAAAACTTTCGCTTTTAATTTTTCCACATTACTGCCAGTATTTTTTACAAACCTATCCACAGCGATTTGAGAGTCCATAATTTATGTGACCATTTCATTTACTGACATATAGTATAATTTAACAGCTAGTTCAGTGTAGCTGTCCATACACCATTAAGTTGTAAGCAATGTTTGGCTGCTCTAGGGCAGCGTCGGTTTGAACATCTCTCGTGCAGAAACCTTTTCTGTGGTGAGGTGTTTCCCTTAGGATAAGGTCCCTGGAGTGTGCTTACCAGGCCAAGAAGTACAGGCTTCATCAGGCTCCTGGTATCTGGGCGCCCATGGACCTCCTGGAAGGTGTGGCCAGTTTGGGCCCCGCAGGCTCTGGTGGCGCCTCGTTCACAGCCGACCCTTGTCTTACACTCAGGTCCCTGGGCCACACTCCGTCCGTGACCACGTCGGACCTCTCCACACACTCCACCACCTCACTCATCAGCAACGAGGAGCAGTTCGAAGATTACGGGGAGGCGGATGACGTGGACTGTGCCCCCAGCAGCCCCTGCCCTGACGACGAGACCAGGACCAACGTCTACTCGGACCTGGGCTCGTCGGTGTCCTCCAGGTGGCGCCTTGGTCTGGAGTGGCATTCGGGGTCCAGGAAAAGTGGCAGAACCAGTCCAGCCTCATCCTAGCGGGGGTTCAGCTGGCGGAGTCCTGAGCTAACTGGGCTCTGCTCCTGTACCGGGGTGGGGGGGGGGAGGCGTGGGGGGTTCTGCCTTTGCACGCTGATTGGGGATCTGGAATTCCTCCTTCCTTCTGTCTTGGGGAAGAAACACAGCCAAACCTGGAAGGCCGAAGCCTCCAAGTGGCATATTGATACCTTTCCACGCAGCTGAGTCATTACTCTGACCTTAGCTCTCAGCTGCCTTCTCTGTGAAATGGGTATAAGTCATTGGCTTCCTCTCTGAGAGCGCTGGAGGAGGGAGATCTATTGCTGTACTTCACTCCCCACCCCCCGACCCCCAAACACACACACACAAGGCTCACAGGTCTTGGAGAATCTAGTAATAAGCTCAGCAGGACAGGGCAGGGCACCAGCCTGGACAGCAGTTCAGAAGGTGATTTCTTTCCCTCTCATGACCCAGCGCGGGGCAGACGCCTAGGAAGATGCGGCACGCGTACAACAGCGAATTGCTGGATGTTTACTGCTCTCAGTGCTGCAAGAAAATCAACCTGCTCAATGATTTGGAAGCCCGACTGAAAAACCTGAAGGCCAACAGGTGAGGCCCCGGGGCCCAGCATAGGGGCGGGTGGGGTGGGGACCAGAGGGAGAAGCAGCGGGGAAGGTGGCCCCGCTCTGTCCTGACAGGTGATCGGGGGCTGCTTCTCAGGGCCAAGCTGATTAGTGAGGGCAGGAAGAAGCCTCGCCCACACTTTGATCTCTTGCAGCCGGGGCAGAGGAAGGAGTGGGCTAAAGGTCTCTCTGTTCAACCATCCTTTCCTCTCTCTCCCCCTCTCTCCCCCGACCCCACTCTCTGTCTCTAGCCCCAACCGGAAGATCTCTAGCACAGCCTTTGGACGGTAAGGCCTCCCTCAGGGTAGTGCGGGTTGAACGCTGTCCCCTTTCGCTGTACTCCTGCTGACAGGGTGGCCGGCTCCGTGCCAGCGGCCCAGACCCAGCCAGTGCCCTGCATGCGTCTGCACGTGCAGAGGGGGATGAGGCGTCCCAGGCGGTGCAGGCAGAGGAAGCTCCACTTGCGAGAAAGCGGGCCCGGCCTCCTTGCCTACCCCGTCCCTCGTCCCTTCTGCCCCTTCTGGCAGCGGGCGGCCTCTCCAAGCCCTCCATTGCCCCCGCCTCAGGCAGGCACACCGGGGGTGCCCTGAGAGACACAGCTGCCCTCACGGCTGCCGGTGCCTTTCCCTGGGCTCCGGAGCAGGCAGCTCTACCAGCAGAGGCCCTGGGCTTCCCGCTGGCAGGGATGGGGCGTGAGTGTCCCCACTGGAGCTGGTCCCTCTGCCCCAGGTTAAATCCTGCACAGCTGACCTCTTGGACCTGCCAGGGTCCTGCGCCCGCTCTCCTGCAGACTCACCCCAGTTCCGCACCCGGGGCTCTGGGAGCTGCCAGCAAGTGTCCAGGAGCTGGGGTGGGACAGTCTCTGGGCTGAGACCCTGGCTGCTGGCTGGGAGGGGAAGCGGCTGGGTTCTGCCTCGGGCAAGAGTTACCTGAACAGCACTGCTCGTTTCCAGTCCCAGCCACCGACCCACCGTCCCACCGTCCTGCAAAGCCTGGGTGGGTCTCCCTCCCCCTGCCCACCACCTGGGTCCCCAGAGATGTAGCGGGAGCTGGCTGGGTGGTCTCAGGCGGCCCGGGCCCTCTGCCGGGGCTGTGGTACCAGGCTGCCTGCACGGGGCTGTTTTCCAGGTGGAAGGGGCCGGGGTAGGGGGGGGGCTCCTGCACCAGCTCTGGTCTGCGGCAGCTGCTGGCTGGAACACTGGTGTGCACGGCGTACTGACGCAGCACGAAAGGGCTCTGATGGACCGGCCGTGTCTGCTGGGGCTCAGGAGCCCCGTCTGCCGTCCTCAGAGCAGAGTGATCTCTTGAGTTCAGAGGTCAGGCCGCTCTGCTCCCCTGACTGGGTGAGGGCACCCTCCCTGGGGTCCCGGTGCTCCCCCAGCCCATAGCCTGAGCCTGCAGCCACACGTGCCTCCCCCACCCGTGTGCAGGCAGCTCATGCACAGCAGCAACTTCAGCAGCAGCAACGGCAGCACCGAGGACCTGTTCCGGGACAGCATCGACTCCTGTGATAACGACATCACTGAGAAGGTGGGCCTGGGCGGGCGGGGGACGCGACGTGGGCCCCCGGGGTGGGGGGAGGGGCTCCTGACGGCCGCCTGGGGACTTGGGAGACCCTGTCCCTGCCCAGGAGTCGGGGCTAGGTGGCCCCGATCACATGGGCACATCCATGCCCGGCCCCACCCAGCACGACTCTTCACTCACAGTCATGCGGGACTCCTAGCCGTCAGTCCCACCAAGTTCTCAGTCCTGTGGACTTAGAGGTTTCCTCCACCCCACCCCTGCCCTGCTACGGTAGGTGAGTTTTCTGGAAAAGAAGGTGACAGAGCTGGAGAATGACAGCCTGAGCAACGGGGACCTGAAGAGCAAGCTGAAGCAGGAGAACACACAGCTGGTGCACAGGTGAGGCCTGGCCTTGGCTGGGACGCGGCCCCCGGGAGAAGCTGGGCGGAGTGAGGTGGGGGGGCGGCAACCTGCAGGTGCCTCTAGCTCTGAGGGTCTGTGATACGGGGCCCCTGGCTGTGGGCCCTGCCCACACTGGGTGCCCAGGAGGACAGGTCTCTGGGGACAGGGAGACAGGCAGAGCTTGACCTCGGCCCCCCAGGTCTGCAGCCCCAGCTCGGGTGAAAGGGAAGAATTGGGATCCATTTCCTGTCTCTCTCTGTCCCACAACGATGAGAGCCTGACCTCCCTTCTGAGGGACAAGCTCTGCAGAGGGAGAGGCTGGTGCAAGTTGGGGGTTCACACCTGCCACCGGTGGGGAAGGGTCCAGGCATTGCTGCGCTCTCCGCCCAACAGAGGCCCACTGAACGTGACTCAGTGCGGTGGTGCGTGTATGGTGTAGTCCTCACAGGATGGCATAAACTTGGTAAACTGATCTCCGTCCAGGGTCTGGTCCTCAACCTCGTAGGGCCCAAAGATGAGTCCTCTTGTACAGCCCAGAAGTTCAGCTCCATGGAGGGGCTGTTGCCAGTGAAAGGTGCCCCACACTGATACACCAGTAGTGGGTTACGATGTCCACAGTGGGGCCTGGCCTTACCCAGCTCTGGCAGGCTCACCACCAGCCAGGATGTGCCTGTCTTTGCGGTCAGGGTGCCCAGCGAGCTGAGCTGTTGATCAGAGGGGGACCAGCCAGGAAGGAAGGGGGCAGAAGGAGTAGGTGAGGCCTGAGGGCTGTTTGATCCACTGTGGCGAGGCCGCCCTCTCTGTGCCCGCCCTGGGAGAACCCCTTCAACTGCCAGGGCCGCCCGCTCCCAGCTCCGGTGGCGGGTGTGGCTGGCACACCTCTCCTTAGTCGCTGTGGGGTCCCTCATTCATCTGTCAGCAAAGCTGCCGGCCCACAGTCGGGGTGTCAGGGTCTTGGGGTCCGGGGCTCCCAGTGGTCGCAGCCTGGGTTGCGGGGAGGAGAGTCAGGCCACAGGAGCTTGCCCTGCACTGGAGTCCTTGCCCCTCTCCTCAGGGTGCACGAACTGGAGGAGATGGTGAAGGATCAGGAGACCACGGCCGAGCAGGCCCTGGAGGAGGAGGTTCGGCGCCACCGTGAGGCCTACAGCAAGCTGGAACGGGAGCGCAGCACGGAGATCGAGCTGCTGAATACCAGGTGGGCCCGCGGGATGGCCCAGTGCCCTCTGCCCTCTGATGCGCCCTCACGCCCAGCTCTTGCCCTGTGGGCGGGTGCCGTTCCCATTGTATGGATGGGAAAACTGAGCCCCAAGGGGACGCCTCCTGGAAATCTACTTTTGATACTTGAACACTTGGATGTGTTCTTTAGGAAGCAAGTAAAAGAATGTTCATAGTAGGTACAACTGGAAATGACGCTTGTCTGTCAAGAGGAGAATAGGTTAAAAAAAACACACACACACAGTGGTCTTGCCCTGAGTCCTGTACTGGGTCTGATGTCCAGGCTTGGAGCGCCCCCTGCTGTCAGATTCTTCCCGACCCTGAACACTGGGGCGCACTGACCCTAGGCCCCAGGGACCAAGGATAAGCAGGGCTGCTCCTGGGCCTGGAGCATGGCTGTTGGAACCTGCGGCAGGCAGGGAGAGGACGGGCCTGGGAGTCTGGCTTGGTCACGCGTTAGCTCCATGATGTTGGACATACTCGGTCACTCTCTGGGCCTCGGTATCCATCTGTCAGCCCTCCCTGGAGAGTGACCAGGAAGGCAGGTCGGCTGATGCACGTCAGAACACCGCACACAGGTGAGGGCTCTGACGATGCCAAGGCCCTCCCCCGACCCAGGCCAGGGAGGCCACCTGGGCCCCTGGCAGAGAGGATGGCTAGCCTGCTCTTCTCAGGCCCCCTGTGGCCCCGGTCTCTGAGCTGAGCCTCTGGAGTCTGACAGGTCCAGCCGGGGTGGAGGGTGGGTTGGGAGGTGGGCTCCCTCCTTGTACCTCACAGCTGGCAGGCAGGTGGTCCCCTGCCTGCTGAGGTCAAGCAGGCCCAAAGGAGCTTGGTGGGCGGGACCCCTGTGCAGCTGGGTGAGGCCTCCCAGCTCCCCGGTGCCTGAGACGCGCTTTGTCCCCTTTATCGACCGGGGCTTCATCTTAAGGTCCCACGGGTGTTCTAGAAGCTGCTGTTTTGCATCTGTTCCTTAATGAGGCAGGTGCCTCACTAAGCATCACGTTCTCTGCCTGCTTCTGACAGCCGGCCGGTCGGCTGGTCTGGGAGAGGTGGCTGGGACGCAGGTGGTGGAAGAAGACCGTGGGGGTGCAGACCAGGGCCGAGGCCGAGCACTGTCCCCTAACCCGTGCCCCTGTCCAACTCCAGGGGGCGCTGTTCCCACAGACGCTGCAGGCAGCGCTCCCAGAGTCTGCAGTGTGCTTTGTGCCTCAAGAGAGGTGGCCTCGTCGGGGGGTGGGGGGTGGTCTGAATCCCCCTTAGGCCCTGGCCCGGGGCGTCTCCTGGGGAGACCAGAGGGCAGCGGGGGCCAGGAAGCCCTCTCTCCACGAAGGAGGACATGACAGTGGGAAGGAGAGGGAATGCCCTACCAGAAATGGCCCTGCACTGTCCTGGTGCCACTGGCCAATGGCCCAACTCACCTACCCCTCTTCTCAGGTCACTGAAAACTGACCTGGACAGTCCTGGTGAACATTAACACAGAGGAACCACTGCCCGTGGGCGTCAGAGGCAGCTGCAGCGATCGCTTGGAGGGCAGAGCCCTGGGGGAGATGCGGGGGAGAAGGTTGCTTTCCAATGGTGAATCCTAACAGGAGGGCCCTGCCCCAGATGCCACAGGAGGACTCTCTCCATTAGCAGAAGAATACCACTGCCTACCCCCTCCCCAACCCCGGGGGTGTTTCAGGCCCTAAGCAGTATGCAGAAAGAACCTTATGTTCCTATTCATTCACAAACAAGTGTTTCCTTTTATCCAAAAATAATAACAACTCAGGGTCTTTACTATTTTGCCTTGGATGACAGGAAGCTCAAAGCCATATTACCATTTGGAACAATTATTCATATTCTCTCTCTCTCTCTCTCTCTCTCTCTCTCTCTCTCTCTCTCCCTCTCTCTCTCTCTCTCTCTCTCTCTCTCTCTCTTATTTCTGGTATGTACCCTCCAGGGAGCGGAGAATTGCTGCAGACTGTCAAATTGTAAGGGAATCTCCATTTTTGACATTCTTGTCCTCCTCCTTTCCCCAGGGTGCAGCAATTAGAGGAAGAAAATACGGAGCTTAGGACGACAGTGACTCGGCTGAAGTCGCAAACAGAGAAGCTGGATGAGGTAAGCAGCAGGTCCCGGCGTCGCTCAGACTTGGATCTTGAGCCAAATCCACAGAGAGGCTGCGTGGGCCATCGGAGGCCTTTAGTTTCTAGTTTCTGAAATTCTAATAAAATTGCTGTAGCCAAAAAAAAAAAAAGGCATCAAACATGAATAATTCATTTTTCCATATTTCTTATTTTCCAAGTTTTCTATAGTGAATATCTATTTCCTTGTATTACAGGGGAAAATAATAAAAAAAAAAAAAGAAAGAGGTTAGCTTCTGTTTGGGGTCTTACCTTTTTAAAAAAATTTTATTTATTTATTTATTTATTTATTTATTTATTTATTTTTGGCCACATTGGGTCTTTGTTGCCGTGCACGGGCTTTCTGTAGTTGCAGCAAGCAGGTGGCTTCTCTTGTTGCGCAGCACGGGCTCTAGGTGCACAGACTTCAGTAGTTGTGGCTCACAGGCTTAGTTGCTCCGCGGCATGTGGGATCTTCCCAGACCAGGGCTCGAACCCGTGTCCCCTGCATTGGCAGGCTGATTCTTAACCACTGCACCACCAGGGAAGTCCAGGGCATCTTACCTTATTCGGGTCCATCTGGCATCATTGAAAGGCTTCAGAGACCGGAGATTTTTCTAGCTGTGTCTCTAGACTCCTAGGGGATCGGGCCATTTCTTTAATCCGTGCCTCGGAGGGCTCTGTTCAAGGGGCTGATCTGATGGCCCATTTGTCGAGGTGGCTGCCCCGGCCCCCAGCAAAGCCCCTGGAGCACAGCGGGCCCCCTGGGAACTCTCCCCCTGCCCCGGTCTCCCCGGCTCCAGGAGCGGCAGCGCATGTCCGACCGGCTGGAGGACACCAGCCTGCGGCTCAAGGATGAGATGGACCTGTACAAGCGCATGATGGACAAGCTGCGGCAGAACCGCCTTGAGTTCCAGAAGGAGCGGGAGGCGACGCAGGAGGTGGGTCCCGGGCCGGCAGGTGCCAGGGCTCCCGCCCCGCCCCCCCCCGCATGCCCCGCCCCCTGCTCCCGCCAACCAGCCTCTTGCCCCCGCAGCTCATCGAGGACTTGCGCAAGGAGCTGGAGCACCTGCAGATGTACAAGCTGGACTGCGAGCGGCCGGGCAGAGGCCGCGGCTCGTCCTCCGGCCTGGGCGAGTTCAATGCCAGGGCCCGAGAGGTGGAGCTGGAGCATGAGGTCAAGCGGCTCAAGCAGGTGGGCCCTGGGAGCCTCTGACCCACGGGATAAGGTGTACAGGTCCCCTCCGGGTGGGTGTCCTGTGAGGGGCCGAGAGCCGTAGCGCCCCCTTCCCCGACGAAACTGCCTGCTCCTCCCAACACCCTCGTTGTCAGGGCTACTGGTCCCCGTCTCACGGCTCAGCCGAGGCAGATGGAAATCCCAGGGGCTCTGCTCAGCATCCGTGAAAAGAAGCAGACACCAGTCTTCTGTCCTGGGCGCGAGGGGTGTGGGAGGAGGCTCTACCCAGCCACCCAATAGTGCCTCGCTGCGTTGCGTTCTCCCAGGAGCAGACCCCGCGCCCAGGATTCCGTTTCAGATGGTTTCCGCAAGCACTCCCATGATTGGAGACCAGTTGGGGGTGGGGGAAGCGGGATCAGGGTAGGGCAGTGACCCAGCGAGGGCATGATGGTGCGGGAAGCCCGCACCCAGAGACTCTGAGTTGACCACCCCCCAACCGACCCCCGGAAGCAGAGGTGCTGGAGGTTCTGCTCCCACAGCAATCCTAAACCCCAGCCCTTCTCAGCCACGAGGGGGCGCCCTAGGCCCCAAGTGTGAGCAGTTAGGAGCCTTGAGGCAAAAGCTGGAGTGCAGGGCTGGTCACCAGGGTCTGGGCAGGACAGTACTGGGCCTGCTGTACTCAGGAGCGAGGGTGCCCCTGGAAAGCACTCCCAAGAGCGGGATTCCTGAGCCCAGCTGCAGGAGGGGCCACGGAGATGAGCTGACCTGTCAGCCCAGAGATCTAGAGCATCACTTCTCCTCACCAAGGGCCAGTGTTGGAGAAGGAGCCACTGGGTGGGCGGGGCCCCTCTTCTGGCTGCCAGGGGGGAAGGGGTGGCCTGGAGCCATGCCCCTGTCTGGAAACTTGGCTCCCTGAGCAGGGCTGTTAACTCCTCCTCAGAACCCCAGGACCTCCCAGGACCCAGCTCTCCTCCCCCTCAAGCGTGGCAGATGCCTCGTCATCTGTGGGTGTCCTGGACGGGCCATGACACACGCCCAAGGGGTGGAGAGGGTGCTGGTGGCAGTCAGGGAGCAATGGCTGCGGAGAAGTGGGTTCCGGTGGGAGCTGGTATCGCCTTTGTCCCCCTCCCCAGGAGAATCATAAGCTGCGGGACCAGAACGACGACTTGAACGGGCAGATCTTGAGCCTCAGCCTCTACGAAGCAAAGAACCTCTTTGCCACCCAGACCAAAGCCCAGTCGCTGGCTGCGGAAATAGACACGGCCTCTCGTGATGAGGTAAGGTGCCCAGCAGCTCTCGCCGTGGAGCCTGGCTGCTCATGTGTCCTGCCCCATCTCACCTGTCTCGACGACAAGCCTCAGGCTGCCCAGGGCCTGGCCCCTCGAAGTCTCCATCTGCAGTGACCCCGAGTGACAGGGGAGAGCGGTGAGGCAAGGAGGCTGCAGGTGGAGTTAAATCCGCTCCGATTTCCTGTACGTGGTGGGAGGAGCATATGGGTTTGGGAGCAGAACGGAGTTTTGAGTCTTCACTCTGCCAGGAACATGCCGAAATGGCCAGTTGATTTCATCAACTTATAATCCAGGGGAGGCTGGACGACCCCTCCCCCAAGTCAAGAGGGGAAGGACGCTAGCATTTCTTGGCCACCTGCTTGCGGTATGTCTTCACTTAATCTTCTGAGAACTCGAAGGCTTTCTGAACACTTACCTGTCACAGATCGGGAGATCAGGACACAAGATCACCCAACTTACGGAGGGAGAGGGACCCAGGTCTCTAGCTGCAAAGCCCACTCTTTCTGCCCCACTGGGGTGTGCTTATGAAAGATCAGGCCTCCGAAATACCCAGATTAGATTTCAACACGAATCATGAGTCACTGAACTCTTACCCTGTGCTTGGGACACACAGCTAAGAGCTGGCCCCTGGGCCTCAAGGAGCTCCCATGTGAGCCGGGCACCAGCCTCCAGCCTGCGGGCAGAGGCAGCATTTCAGTTACAGCCTAAAGGACACGGCAGGAGTTGACCTGGAGAAGGACAACGGCAGGGCCGGAGGGTGGTGAGAGGGACGTTCCAGGCAGAGGAAACAGCTGGCAGTCTTAAGGACTTTGGATATCACTCCTGACTATAAATGCCTCTGGCCAGTGTTCTCTCCCTTTATCAGAAAATCACCCATACCTGGACTCCTCCGTGGGCCGGTGATATGAGCCTCTCTGGGGGTGTGGCCTGGGCCTCTTCGTATTTAACCCTCCCTGGGTGTGATGCCCTAGACTCATGCCCTGGCCCCGAGCGCTGAGGCTGGTCTTGGGGCACTGGCTCTGCCCACACCCCAGCCCCGGCCTGGCCTCTGACCTCTCTTTCTCGTTGCCTTCAGCTCATGGAAGCCCTAAAAGAGCAGGAGGAGATCAACTTCCGGCTGAGGCAGTACATGGACAAGATTATCCTTGCCATCCTGGACCACAATCCCTCCATCCTCGAGATCAAGCACTGAGACGAGGGGCCTGGCTGCAGAGCGGCCTCGGGACCCCTGGACCCCGGGATTAAGGGCCAGATCCTGCCTGAGGATGCGGCCCAGGCCGGGCTCCCACGCACACTGTAAATGTGTCTCTGGCCACGGTGGTGTAACGTGTACTGGTGTGTATGTGGGGAGGCCATGCGCACAGCAAGGGGTGAGCGTGGGCCGTGGCCGCGGGCGCCATCTGTGCTGTTAGCCGTCCTTGCACTTTGTGGTCCCTTTGCGTGGGGCAGAGGGTCCCCGAGGTGGGCGGCGGCGAGGTCGGCAGTCAGGAGTTACTGTAACGATGAGAGCTAGAAGCTTGTGTTTCAGATACTGGATAAAATGATTCTACCTCTGGGGACCAGGATTAAAAAGTACTCTAGTGAGACAGGCTCTTCCACCACATCCCTGTTTCCCCCTGGGAGTGGGAGCAAAATTACCATCTTTTCCAGGAGTTCAAACGCCTCACCAGCCTCCTCGGCCACCTTTCAGGCCCAGGTGCTTGAGCTCGGAGAGGAAGAAGGAGCGTATGGGGGGAACGCGTAGGGGCCCCTCACGAGCCCCCCCACCCCCAGCCGGCAGCCCGTGTGAGGCTGTGCACAGTGTGTCCCAAGGACTCAGGTTTGTGGAGGAGCTGGAGGGGGCGACCTTCATCCTGAGAATTCTTGGCGTTCTGAGAGTTCCCCGCAAACTTCTCCATCCCTGCTCACCTACCTCTCCCTCTCTGTCTTTTTTGTTTTTTAAGACACTGAAAAATGAGCAGCGTTCACCTGGGTGTACATGAAGGGTTAAAAGAAAGGGGGAAGGAGGCTGGGGACAGTCTAAGGCACGCGTTGGCGTTGGGCAACCAAAGACACGATTTTCAGGCGGGAGCACGCTCAGGTCCCTGTCAGCATCCTTTCCTGTGGATGCCTTTTAAGAGAGGGCATGGATGGACCCTCTCGACAGCTCCCTCGGGCTAGAAGTGGGCCTTGCTTACCTGTCCCTGGGAATGGCCTTGGGTTTGGATTTTCAGAATCCAAGCTCTGGGCTTGGCTCAGTTGGGTGGTGAGGGCCCCGTGTTCCAGCCTTTAGAAACACACCTGTACTCGGGTCTCAGCCAGGGGAACAAACGCCGTGCTGGTGGGAGAGACGGTTGGGGAAGTTGCAGGGAAACCTTAGTCTTCCATCCTGGTGACACGTGGTGGAAATTCACCCTCTGGATCTTTCATGTGATGTTTGGTTCTAGGTGGCTGGGAGTAGATACGGTACTTCCCTTTGAGTTTTCCAGTGTGTCTCAGTTTTGTATGGCTTGTGAATTGTTTCCTTAATCCAAATACATATAAACAATGTATGGTCTTATTTTCCCCCCTGCAGTTTCTTGTTTCCTTCAGCACTTCTAGTGTGAACAGGAAAGCTTGGGCATCTTGGGGAGGGGTGTATTCAAAGGAGAGAGGGCAGGAGAGGGTGAAGAGGGGACCTAGGGCCTCGAGTGTGTTCCCGCTCACAGAGCAGGGCTGTGGCCAGGACTGATGTTCGTCCCATTCCAGCCAACGTTTGCTTTTGTTGGAGTTCGTGATTTCTTTCTAAGCGTATGCATGGCATCTGTTTCCTGCAGCAAATCGTGGGGCTGCATTGGTCTGATCCAGGACTTCGGGGCCCGCGCACACCAGGAGGATGAGGGCAGGGGTCAGTCTCCTGGGAGTCTCTCAACCCCCTAAGGACACTGGTCTCCTTGGGCCCCCCAGGGGTCTGGGCGGAAGCAGCGGTGGAAAGAAGGCACGAGGAGTGGGTCTCTTGAGAATTTGCTAGTAGGGAGGAATGGCATGAGTTAAAGGACAGAAAAGACGATGAATCCCGAGGTGGCTTTGGTCTGGCTTTTACAGGGAGGCATCCTGCGGAGAGGCCAGCCGGATCCGGACCCCGGTCTGTGGGGGACTCGCCCGGGGATGAGCATGTTGATGTGTTGCCCGCCCTGACGTGGAATTCCAGGGGAGGCCGCAGAGGCCTGAGTTAATAAAGTCACAAGGTGGGAAGGAATCTCGGCCAAGGGGAAAGCGGTGGAAACAGCTGTCGGCCTGCAGGGGGCGCCACGGGAGCAGACTCCCGCGGGAAGTGCTAGTCGGGAAGGCCCCTCGGGACCTGGTCTCTGGAACGGGCTGACTGTAAAATGAGACTGAGTTCCACTTAACACACGCCCCATGTTAAATCTAACCTTCTCACTTCAGCCAGAATGTATCAGATTGGCTTTTTAAGAGCCTGTAGCTTTTTAGCCTGAGGGGGGCAGCTGCCGGAGGGGTCCCGGCCCCACAGCCTCTGGGCAGGTTCCAGAGCTGGACTGACTGGTCCAGGTGGGGCAGAACGTGCTCTCTTCCTGTGTTTTCTCCTTCCTTTGTTTTCCGGTGGAGGGTTCTGCTTCTGTCTCTCAGCGGCGGGGCTGCTAGATAGTATACAGGATGCCCAGTGAAATCTGAATTTCAGGTAAGCAAATGACTCAGTAGGTGTTCCCTGCAGTACTTGGGACACATTTTATTAAATGGAGAAGCTTTTAAAATTCTGATAACTGGGCCCAGTCCCCAGAGGTTCTGATTCCGTAGGTGTGGGGCGTGGCCCGGGCATCAGTGTTGTTGTTTTTTAAAGAATTCCCCAGGTGATTATAATTTAACTGGGTGCCCCATGAGGGTTTTGGTTTTGCCAAGCCTGGCAACTGTACCAAGTAGGGATTACAGTAACTTGTGTGAGGTTTAGAGGTGTTTGGGGGTGTGGAGAGCGGCTTCTGCAGCAGATTCACATTTTACATGACTCTGGGCTATCCTTGCCTTCAATCAGAGCCCCAGCAAAATTCGTTGAACCAGCAAGTGTTTAAAAAAAAAAAAATTAACTTTGAATTGCCGGAGTTAGGCAAGTTACCGTAAATGCGCAGATTCTTCAAGAATTGTCAGAGGGAAATTATCCTTGATCTAGAAACGCCTAATACACTCTATTTCTCACCTATTAAAAACACAAAACTGGACAACCTCGCAGAGTTCCTGGGCCTGAAACGGGGCTTCTCAGCTTGGGCCGTGCATTGGAATCACCTGGGGAGATTTTTTTAAATGCCGCTGCCTGAGCCCCCAGAGATTTGGATTTAATTGGTGTGGGTGTGGCCCAGGCGCCCAGCTGTTTAAAGAGCTCCCCAGGTGATGGTGCGGCCACGGGGGTTGCTGGCCAGAGGCAGAGAAAACCTCTGTTGGGCTTGTTAACCCAGGTGCTGGGTAACAGCGGGTTCTCCTGCTGGGATGTTGGTGGCTTTTCCTGTGATGGTGATGTCGGATGGTGAGACGTTCGCTGACCCCTCGCCCCCCAGGATGGGAGGCCAGATGCCTTCAGGAGTGGGTGGATCCAGCTGTTCTCACTAGCCTAGGGGTTAGCGAACCCTAGTGGGCTGGGCTCTGCCTGTTGCTCGCGGAGCTGGTGGGTGGCACATGTTGGGATGTATCAGACACAGTCCGGAGTGGGAGCAGAACGGAGTGGGGGCGGGAAGGGGCGGGTGGGTGCCGAAAGCAGCCTCCGAAACAGCAGCCACCCACCTGCACAGCCGAGCCCGCGGGGATTCCCGCTTTGGGGGTTTTGCCTCTGATCTGTTTTCAGGCTGGGGGTTAAAGGTCACCCCAGCACCTCCCCTGCTAGTAGCCATACCAGCATCCCCGCCCAGCCCTGGAGGCTCCAGGCGCTAATCTGCTGGATTCCTGGCCGAGCCAGGTCCTGAGGGTCAGGACGGCTCTTTTGTTCCAGCGAGGGACTTATAACGGGCAAAGGCCTTCAGGGGCCGGTGGGGCCTGTGGGACCATGAAGAAATTAAGCCCTCTTTTTGTGCTGCTGGGTATGTGTGTTTAATGCATTTAAACCTAAAAGCGAACTTTAGATGCGATGCGATGGGAACAGGGGAAGCGTCGGGATGGCTATAGTGCCAAGGAAACGGCTGTTCGCCCGGCAGATCTACAGCGACTCTTTCAGGGCTGAGGTGGGTTTTAGATTAAGGAGAGGGGCCATTTGGGACTGCAGCCCTGGCACCCGCCCCGGCCTTTGCTCCTCTGGGACTAGGCCAGCTCCTCTAATGCTATGCTTCAGGCTGGCCAGAGGCCTCAGGCTAGAGGGGCCACGCCCTCCTGGGTGACTTGGCGCAAGTCCGTTCCCTCCGCTGACCTTAGGGACCTCCGGGCCCTGCCACCCCGTTCTGAGTGCGCCCATGAACGGGCAGGGAGCAGGAGAGGCCGGAGCCATGGGCCTGTTTCCCTGCCCTCCTGCCATGCCCCACCTACCTGGGAAATAGGCTGCCTTCTAGAAAGGTGTGTTTCTAGAAGTGTAGCCCCTGCGAAGCCTGATGCCACATGACGTTGGTGCTCCGACCTCGTAGGCTCCTCTTTCCGCTGTGATTGTAACGGAGGGGGAGGGGTGTCTGCCCGGAGCCAGCAGCAGGGGGGTGGCTGGGAGAGGCACCCTGGCGCCGGCCCTGCAGGATCTCGGTGCTGTCGTCTGGGGAGACGTGCCTTCTCCGGGCCCCTCTGCTTTGCTGTGCTGCACAGGCTGTGTTTTGTCTGCATGGTTTGGGGTCATTGTCCTTGTGCCTTCTCTCCCCTGTCACCACTGTACAGGAGTTTCCACTGCCCCCTTTTCTACGTCCTCTGTTTACCCGAGCCCTGTGAAGTGTACATAGCGTCCCCCTTCGCGTCCACGTGCCTCCGCCCCGCGACGCCCGCCCCCCGCACGCCCGTCCACAGGCCCCAGCTCCGCTTCCTCCGCTCGCTCAGCCGTGCAGACTTGCTGACCTGGGACAGGTGTTTCATTGTGGTCTCACTCAGCCCGTCGTCCAGCCTGCCGCTGTTTAGGCGCCTTGCACACTAGAAAAGGCTCACTCTGTGCAAAGCAGCTTCTCCCACAGCCCCCTCCCTGAGTCGGTGTCAGTACCTGTAGCCGGCAGAGCGCACCTTCTTAAGCTGGGCGTCGGCCCGGCCGCGATGTCGTGGGTCTGCGGCCGCTCTGTGGGCCCCTCGGAGGAGGCACCCCGGCCCAGCCGCGCCGCTTCCAGTGCTTGGCACTGGGCCTGGGTTCAGGGCCATCGCCATCTGGTGTCTAAACAGCTGCGGACTCCAAACAGGCAGAAGGAAGGGGCTTCTGGCTGCATCCCCTGCCTGCCACTGACAGCTGCCCAGCTCTTCCTCATCTGCCCAAGGTGCTCAGACCCGGGTGCCATTCAATCCCCGGTGAGGTCAGGACCGCCGTCGGACCAGGCGTCGCTGAGGACTGGCTCGCAGCCCGCTGGCTCCCTCGTCCCCGGCTCTTCCTGCTTTCTTGGCTGGGGTCTCCGGGGCCCGGGTGGGCTGAGCTGCATGTGAGGCTCATCGAGGGTTTGTCGGGTGGCTCTGACGCATCGTGGTTTTCACCTGAGTCTTTTGCCCCAGGAGCCTCCGTCTGGAAGCAGGTTTAGCTTTGGGGCTGGAGGGAGACCTCCACCTCCAGGCCCCAGGGTGGGGAGAGGGTGGGGAAGCTCCAAGGCTGTGTCCTGGGGTCCCGAGCTGTCTGCCAAGAAGGAGCAGGCTCTCAGAGGCAGGCTCCCTCGGGAACGCTCACGTACAGACCCAGGTGTAAATAAACACTTTGCTCTTCTTGCCTGACTTGACGGTGTTTCTGTGGTAGGGGAGGGAGGGTGGAAGAGGTGAGGCCTGGTCCCAGAACTCCTGGGGTCAGTCTCCCATAGGAAGAGCGGGCCTCATCCAGTGTACCAGGGTGGCTGGTGCCCCTCCGGGGGCAGGGGCTCACCCTGCAGACCCTCTTTTGAGCCTGTCCTCGGGACAGCACCTAGGAGAGGCGATGGGCATCCCAGAAGCCCTGATAACGGCACCATCCAGCTCTCGGGGCTGTGACGTTTGAAAACTGTGTCCTCACTGCAGCCACGTTCCCTTTCCCAGCAGGGGCCTCCCAGGGCTATCAACTTGTTCTGCTCACTAACGGGGTCCCCATGTCGTCTTCTGCCGTGTCCGCGCCCATGGCTCCCCTGGGTCACAGGCCCAGGTCCTCCACTTGAGCGTGGGTCCCGCCAAGCACTGGAGGTGCTCCAGGTTGGTGGCCCGGACCCCCAGGGTCCTGTCTGCCCCTGGTGGTGGTTATGGAATTCCAGGTGTCAACAGGGTTCACAGGCGCAGCCTCTCTGGAGGTGAGTCTGCCTTCCTGTTAGCCCAGGCCCTCTTAGCTCCCCACGCAGGCCCAGGTGCTATAGGTCTGCCCAAGTGGGCAGACGGTGCCCCATTCATCGGAGTCACACAGCCTCCTGGGCTCACAGCAAAGTCCTCTTCCAACCCTGGGCGTTCTGTGATCTGGACCTTTACTCTCTCCATCCTCCTAACGCGCCTTTCCCTTCCCAACGAGGGTTGCCAGATTCTGCAAGTCAAGATACAGGATACCCAGTTAAATTCGAATTTCAGATAAATAATTTTTCAGTGTACGTATGTCCCAATAACTAAAGTTATTCATTGTATAGCTGAAATTCAGATTTAACTGGGCGTCCTGTATTTTATCTGACAACCCCATTCCACGCTCCTTCTAGGACCCCTCTGCTGCCAGCCAGGTGTCTCCAATTCCTGAGCACTGGCCCTGCACCCCAGTTTCAAAAACGGCTTCCTTCTTAGTTTGCCACTACTTTTTTTTGAGACTGGTCCTGCCTCCCCTACCCCAGCCATCCGGAAGCAACTGCTGGCCTTTCCAGAAGCTGTAGCCCCCTTGCACCCTGCCTTGGGGTGTGTGTGTTGAGATCTGAAGTCCTGAAAAGGTGAACTCGTTGTTAAGGAAGCAGAGGAGAGTGCAGTGGGGTCTCGGGATCCAAGGTGGGGACAGGGTGTCACTGATAAAACCCCAGTATTAAACTTCCAACCTGCTGATGTTTCACAATAATTAGGCCATTTCTGAGCACCAACTCTGCGTTCATGGAAAAAGTCCTGCACTTGAAATCAGACCCCCATTCTATGACTTCCTTCTGTGTGACTGAGCAAGTTTTCTGAGTTTCGGTTGCCTCGTCCGTAAAGCGAGGGAAGTAACCGTTCCTACCCATGGAGTCAAGCCACCAGATGGGGATCCAGTAAGTGCTTGCAGAATCAGAATCTGGATTTCGGGAGGCAAAACTCACCTTCCCCCAAAGGCTCCTTATCGAAACGTCTCCTCTATTAAATTAGTTTTCTAGGGCAGCTATAAAAATGTACCACAGGGGACTTCCCTGGCAGTCCAGTGGTTAAGACAACGAGCTCTCAATGCAGGGGCACGGGTTCAATCCCTGGTCAGGGAAAATTCCCACATGCTGCATGGCATGGCCAAAAAAAAAGTTACCACAAATTGGGGGAGGGGTGGGATGGTGCTTAAAACAACAGAACTTGATTCACAGTTCTGGAGGCCACAAGTCTGAGATCAAAGTGTCAGCAAGGTCAGTGCCTTCTGCAGTCTCTGAGGGAGGATCTGTGCCGCGCCTCTCCTGGCTGACGGTTGCCAGCAATCCTTGGTGCTCCTGGCTTGTGGCTGCATCGCTCCAGCCTCCGCCTTGGCTGTCGCATGGCCGTCTTCCGTCTGGGTATCTCTGTGACCAAAATTTGCTCTTATAAGGACACAAGACGTTGGATTAGAGACACCCTACTTTAGTATGACCTCAACGTGATCACAACCGCCATCACCCTATTCCCAAATAAGGCTACGTTCACAAGTACAGGGCTTAGGGCTTTAACATACCGTTTGGAGGGGACACGATTCAACTCAGTTTACTCTTCTGGAGAGAGGTGAGAGCAAGCCCTGCAGTGTGTGCAGGCTGGGACCCCTGCACAGTCTTGGAGACCGTTTTCTCACCCTCTTTATCACTGATGACGTTGTCCCTACGACGCCTAGAGGTCACGGTGCCTGCAGAAGTGTTCCATTGTCAGATCCCACCAGCTCACCATGCCCTCAAATTTAGGCCCTTTTAGAGTCATCTGGGCCCAGGACAAAGTCTCCTGAAGGGTCAAAAATACCTGGATACAAAATCACTCAACCAACAGACTTAATCTACCGGGCACCAAGCGGGGATGGGAGCTGGGGGCAAGGGGACTGAGGCCAGTGGGCAGCAGGGACAGCTTCCCTGAGGAAGGGCTGTTTCAGCAGAGCCCTGAAGGATTGTAGGATCTGGGAATCACACGTGGGGGAGGCCGGTAGAGAGCACGGCCGTTTCGGGGTACGGTGTCCGGGAGGTGAGTGGAGAGGTGGGGCTGGGGAGAGGACAGCTGAGGCCCTGCAGAGCCTGCTGGGCCAAGGGTGGATCTCATCATTAAGCAAACGTTTCATCAGCACCTGATAGACGCTCAGTGTAGGTGAGGCGCTGGGTTTATGACAGCAAAACAAACCCGCTCCCCAGCCTCAGGGCACAGCAGCTCCTAGAAAGGGAGGTTCTCAAACTTGGCTGCATATTTGAATCACCTGGAGGAATTTTAGACCACGTGGATGTAGGGCCCTGGCCCAGTGATTTGGATTCAGGTGGGGCTAGACGCTGGGGTTTTTTCCAAACCCCCGCCCCCGCCCCCCCAGTGATGCCAGTGTGTGGCCAGAGCAGAGAGTCATGGGTGCATAATCACTGCTGAAATCATTTTAGGAGTCGGGAGATTTCAACTAGGCCTGAAGGAGGAGCTGGAGATGGCCAGGTGAGAGAGGTTGGGGAAAACAGAGAAAGAACAACAGGTGCAAAGGCCTTAGGAGAACTAGCGGGGCAGAGGGCAGAGGGCAGGGGTCAGGGGGCAGGACTGTGGCAACCACTGAAGGATCTTAAGCCAGCGTCAGCCTGCTCCGAGCTGAGTTTCAGAGAGCGGCAGCAGGACCGGGTAGGTTGCCGAGAGAGGAACCAAGACGAAGGCAGCGTGGACTCAGGTAAGACCTGGTCGGTTTTGTTTTTTGCTGCGTGAGGCGGAGAGTTGGAATCACCAGCTTTGGGTGGTCACTTGGGCAAGGGAGCCAGGCTTCTCATGGCCTTGCTGGGCAGGTCCACCCAGCCAACCCATCTCCGGAAAATGACTAACCTACGCCTAGAGGTGGAGAAAGCTATTCCCGTGGCATCTCGCTTGCAAGCCCAGGATCCTCAGGGGGAGGAGGTGCAGCCCTGCGAACTGTGGCGTCCAGAGATCCGTGGTCAGCAGGGGGCCCCTGGTGAGGGGTGAATCGGGTTCGGTCAGTCCATCTGGCTGCTATCTGACTTTTGAGCCGCGGAGAAGTGGGATTTGGCAATACTCCTCCCCCTACAGCCCCTCTCCCCTCCCTAATCCCTGTGCCTAATGTGGTGTTTGGCCCCCAAGATGCAACAACTAGGTGGTTCGTGTCACTGGCGTGTCTTTAGGGCTCACCGTGCGTGCGCCCTGCAGTGTTTTGAGTGCTTGGAGTGGGGCCGTGGGCTCTTTAGGAGCGAGAGCCCATAGGTGGGACTTGTGCGGCCTGTTTGCACTGCTGGGGGGGCAGGAGCAGAGGCCCAGGAAGGATGGTGGTTCCACCATGGGTCAGCCTGGTTGGCCAGGCTACACCTTAATGTGGGCTGAGGGGTCAGTGGTGCTCCAAGCCCGCTGGGGCAAGGTTGTGGGCTCTAGGGCCCAGGAAGCCCGGAGCCAGCTTCCAGCCAGTCCTTCTAGAACTCACCAGGTGGCTGAGTTGGGGCTGCAGGAAGTTCCCCTCATTCTCCTGCCATTCCTGGTTTGGCCCTGACTTTCTCTCCAAGCTCTGACTTTGCTACTGGGTTCTGATTTGGGCTCCGTGACACTGATGTGGCCTCTGGGTTTAACAACAACAACAAAATTGCTGGAGCTCCTGAAAGGCCCAAACCCAGAGGGCAAAGGCGCTGAAGTTTGGGCCCACTTTCCAGATTCTGTTTGGTGTCACTAAGCCCAGGGGAGCCTGTGAGACCCTCATCCCCTGCGTCCTAGCCCAACTGGCCCCCTCTGTCTCCACGTGGCCTTCTCAGTTATCCAGTCCAGCAGGCGACCCCCAGACCAAAAGCTGGACTCTTCAGGTCTCCGGCAGCGTCAGGCCAGACCCTCAGTGCTTCGGCCTGCAATCGTGGTGGTGCTGGGGGGTGGGGGAGGGGATGCTGTAAACGTCAACTCCGGAGGCTGTCAAGGTAGGAAGGAGACTAGGAGAGGGTCTAGTCCAACCTGTCCCAATAGAGAGCCCTCAGATGTTTCCATTTTGTGAGGTGAAGGTGGGCACAAAGGAGCCCCATCTCACATCTCTCTGCATACCTCTACGTTTTGAGGTCGCTGGCCACACAGCAATAGGTGCATGAGATAGCAAGTCTTCAGCGGTTTCCGCCCTACCAGGCTTCTTTTCAGGAGATCCATCTTTCCCCAAAGAAATCCACCCAAACAGGACCCATCTTGGGGAATGACTTGGTCCATCAGTGCTCTCATCTCAGCCAAGCAGATCTCTTACTGTCCGGGAGCCCCCTGGAGACTCCTGACTGTCCATCACGGCAGGATCGTGTTCAGGGAAAGGAATGGTCCCAAGGGCTGTAGCTGCTTAGCACTGGTGCTCAATAAGGCTCCTGCCTTGTTTGGGGCCTTCTGAGGAGGCCTGAATTATACCCCAATAAAAATTAAAAAAAAAAAAAAAGATTTACAATGTTGTGTTCGTTTCAGGTGTACAGCGAAGTGAATCTGTTATACCTATATCTACTCTTTTTTTAGCTTCTTTTCCCATATAGGCCATTACAAGTATAGAGTAGAGTTCCCTGTGCTATACAGTAGGTCCTTACTAGTTATCTATAGATATTTTATATATAGGGGTATGTATGTGTCAATCCCAGTCATCCAATTTACCCCTCCCCCACTTATTTAGCCTGTGATCCACCTGTGAGCCCTCCCCGACCCTTTAAATTACAGCCACCTGTAAGTATTTTGTTACCAGGGAAGGCTGTACCAACAGATGGAGGAGTTGGGAAAAGGTAAACGACTAAACACTGAGAAGGGGAAGAAAGAACCGTGTTAACCCCAAGTATGAAAAGCAGCCTTAATTTAAATGTCTACACGTGTGGCCATACACTCTCCAAAAAGGTTTCAACCTGTGTTGACTTTTTTCTCCTACTAGCAGCAGCCTTAATTTAGAGCCTGCGTGCTGGCAAAGGGACTGTGAAACTTGAGGAAAGGGAAAGTGTCAGGTTGCTACCGCACGCACCTACGGAAAAAGGGTCAAGCGGCATTTCACACCCCTGCTCACTTCAGCAGTGAAGAATGAAGAAGGTGGTTCAATTTTTTTTTTTTTTTTTTTTTTTGCAGTACGCGGGCCTCTCACTGCTGTGGCCTCTCCCGTTGCGGAGCACAGGCTCCAGATGCGCAGGCTCAGCGGCCATGGCTCATGGGCCCAGCCGCTCCGCGGCATGTGGGATCCTCCCGGACCGGGGCACGAGCCCGTGTCCCCTGCATCGGCAGGCGGACTCTCAACCACTGCGCCACCAGGGAAGCCCTCAATTTTTAATTAATGCAGGGTTGTGGCTAATAGCGAACAAACTCTCCCATTTTGTGGATGAGGAAATTGAGATTAAATAACTTCTGAGGGGCCACTGGGCATGGCCCCTGCCTCATTCGTCCAGCATCACAAAAGTTTCGATTACTCCATGCAAATAACCCCAGCCCACAAACCTCGAACCAGAAAGTGTGTTCGTTGTACGTAACCTCCTATATCTAGCAACTGTTACTGCTAAGCAACAAACTACCCTCACCACCCTACCATGAGAACAATTTATTAATTTCCCCATTTTGTGGGTAGGCTGGCAGCTCCTCTGCAGGGTGTGCCTGCGTTTGCTCATCTAGCTGCCCCCAGCTGAGGGGTCAGCGGGGCTGGGAGGCCTGAGGTGGCCAAGTTGACGTGTCTGGTAGGTGGTGCTGGCTTTTGGCTGCAAGATGCCTCACGACCTCTCATCCTCCAAAAGCGGGACTGCCTTTCTTACACAGCGGTCTCAGGACAGGCTTCTGAGATAGCAAAGGCAGAAGCTACAAAGTCTCTTGAGACCTAAGCTTTAGAACTTATACACCGTCACTTGGCCCACATTCTATTGGTCAAGGCAAGCCAGACAGGCAGCCCATACCCAAAGATGGGGAATAGACTCTACCTTTGGGTGGGAAAAGCAGCAAAGAATTTGTGACCGCTTTTAATCTACTATATCTCTCTGTTTAAAGTTACCACCCTCCATCCTACCTGCAGAACTTCCCATCCTCCTTCTCTGCTTTATTTCTCTCCCTAGTACTTATCACCATTTGATATACTATACGTTTTGCTTATTTAAGAATAGAAGCTCCATGAGGGCAGGGATCTGTGACGCTTAGTTTACTGCTATAGCCCCAGCACTGAGGAAAGATTCTAGCACCTAGTAGGTGCTCACTGAGGATTTGTTGAATGACTGGATGATCTTACCACTGCACTACATGGAAGTAGGTATGGCCTGATTGTCAGCTAGGAGCTTCTGGAACCAGCTCTCGCCTTTTGGTCAAGTTTCAAAGCATCTTTCCCAAGGCAAAAGGTCTATATTAAAAGTGGTACATGTGAGTTTAGGAAACGGAAGTTAGACCATGCTCTTACGGCTGCTCACTGCTGGAAGAAGGACAAAATCAGGCTCCTGGGCCAGGCCCACAGGGACCCCCACCAAGGAGCAGCCCCAGCGCAGCCCAGGGTTGGCTGCGACTCACAGCACGGGAGTCAGAGCAGAGGATTCAAGAATTACCTCTTTTTTTTTTTAAGTGTTTTTTAAAGGTATTAAAAAAATAAACTTTAGTTTTTTCATGGAGCACAGGCTCCGGACGCACAGGCCCAGTGGCCACGGCCCACGGGCCCAGCCGCTCCGCGGCATGTGGGATCATCCCGGACCGGGGCACGAACCCACGTCCCCCGCATCGGCAGGCAGACTCCCAACCACTGCGCCACGAGGGAAGCCCTAAACTTTATTTTTTAGAGCAGTTTTAGGTCCATAGCAAAACTGAGTGGAAAGCACGGTTACCATGTTACCCCTCCCACCCCCGACGCACAGCTTCTCCTGCTATCAACATCCTGTACCAGAGTTGTACGCCTGTTACAGTCCATGAAATGATCTACTTTTAAAGACGTGGGACGTGCTCATCTTACAATGGTGAGAAAAATGAGGACACCATGAAATATAGGAACGTGAAAATGTGAGTCTGACTCTCCTAACTGTATTATATATATACTCCATTTCATCAAATGCATCGATTTAAAAAACTTCCGTGCCACTAAAAATATTTGCCAATTGTAAAACTCCAACTGTAACCAGTTGTCATATTGATTTCTAATTGTTAAAATGTGAAAAAAAACCAACCCATGTATCTCGGAAAAAATGAATTAGTGTGTTTTATACATACAAGAATGCAGGCATTGTGCTTCTCTATGGTGGTAAGACTACAGGGTCCTTTGAATTCTCCTTTTTATGCTTTAAAAAACTTTCCTGTCTCCAACAAATGGTGCTGGGAAAGCTGCATATCCACGTGCAAAATAATGAAGTTGGATGCTTCCTTTACACCACATGCAAAAATTAAGTCAGAATGGACTAGAGACCTAAACGTAAGACCTGGGTTGATATAACTCTTAGAAGAAAAAAGAGGGGGAAGGCTTCAGGACATTCGATTTGGCAATGATTGATTGCTTGAAGAGGACACCAAAAAAAAAGCAATGAAGGCAAAAATAGACAAATGCAACTACATCGAACGGAAAACTTCTGCACAGTAAAGGAAACAACAGAGTGAAAAATCCAACTAAGGAATGGGAGAAAATATTTGCAAACCATATATGCGATAAGAGGTTAACATCCAGGATACATAGAGAACTCCTA
Source organism: Stenella coeruleoalba (assembly GCF_951394435.1). Lineage (NCBI taxonomy): Eukaryota > Metazoa > Chordata > Mammalia > Artiodactyla > Delphinidae > Stenella > Stenella coeruleoalba. Next base: position 17,704,044 of record NC_137165.1, read on the forward strand.
AAACTAAAATCCAAACAAACAAAAGCCCAATAACCTGATTTAAAAATTAGCAAAGAACTTAAATAGACATTTCTTGAAAGAAAAACAAATGGCCAACAAGCATATGAAAATATGCTCAACGTCACTGATCAGGGAAATACAAACCAAGCACAATGAAATGACACAAGCTCACGCCTATTAGGACGGCCACTATAAAAACAAAACAAGTATTGGCACTGATGTGGAGAAATCTGAACCCTTGTGCACAGACGGTGGGATTGTAAAATGGTGTAGCCACTATGGAAAACAGTTGGGAGGTACCTCAAAAAACTAAAAATGGAATTACCATGGGATCCAGTATTCCCACTTCTGTGTATATATCCAAAAGAACTGAATACAGGATCATGAGACATTTGCGCCCCCATGTTCATTGCAACATGATTCACAATAGCCAAGAGGTGGAAGTAAACTCAATGTCCAATGACAGATGAATGGATAAAGAAACATACAATGGGATACGGAGCCTTAAGAAAGGAAATCATGTCATATGTCGATGAACACAGATGAACCTTGACCTTATGCTCACTGAAATAAGGCAGTCACAAAAAGAAAGACACTTATATGAGGTACCCTGAGTAGTCAAATTCTTACAAACAGCAGAATGGTGGTAGCCAGGGGCTGCGGGAGGAGGGAAAGGGGAGTTGCTGCTCAGTGGGTACAGAGTTTCCCTTTTGCAAGACGAAAAAGTTGCAGAGATTGTTACACAGCCGTGGGCCTGTCGTTAACACTATTGTACATTTCAAAATGGTTGACAGTGATTTTTATAGCTTGCCTGACTTTCCCCAAATCTCCACCAACTCTACTTTTAAAAATTTTCTACAAATAAGCAAGGATGAATTGGGCAGTGGAGGTGGCAGGGTCGGCAATGGAGGGATTGGTCTGGTTGTGTCCCCACCCTTGACGCCTGTTCACACGAAGGCTGGGGCCTGAGGGAGGCTGGCAGTTGGCCACCCCCTGCCCTGGGACTGGGACTCCCCTTCCCCACCCATCTCCACTCACCTCTCCTGGAACAGACGCTATGGCCACAGGCCAAACAAGGACAGAGGGACCTAGTTTCGCTTCCGTTGTAAAAAAAAATTTTTTTTAAATTTATTTTGGCCCCCTCTCGCGGCCATGCGGGATCTTATGTCCCCGACCAGGGATCGAACCCATGCCTAACTGCAGTGGAAGTGTGGAGTCCTAACCTCTGGACGGCCAGGGAATTCCCTTCCTTTCTTTTTAATTTAAAGAAAATACAAAACCTACAGTATCGGGCTTCCCTGGTGGCGCAGTGGTTGAGTCCCCCTGCCAGTGCAGGGGACACGGGTTCGTGCCCCAGTCTGGGAAGATCACACATGCCACGGAGCGGCTAGGCCCGTGAGCCATGGCCGCTGAGCCTGCGCGTCTGGAGCTTGTGCTCCGCAATGGGAGAGGCCATAGCAGTGAGAGGCCCGCGTACCGCAAAAAAAAAAAAGAAAAAAAAAGAAAAAAAACCCTACAGTATCGTAATAAACACTCGTATCCCCAACTTCTCAGCTTTTTGCCTCTTTCACAGAATAGAAACAAAACATTACCAGTAAACTCCCCTTTGGTCCCTATCTCCAGTCTCCCCCTCTCTATTTTTCTAATGTTTTTACTTTTATCTACTTTGTGTGTCTTTCCCTTTGCTTTAGTAAATGGCACGTATCGTTCTACATCTTAAAATCACATGTGCTTTTGTGCTCCTTCTATGCTGATAATCATTCCTTTGAATCTAGATCATTCCTTCTAAGAGTGTCCTACTGTTCCGTGGTATGGCCAGACTAACAGACTCCTCCATTCAGGTCGCCTCCAGCTGGTCACTCTAGCACTGTCCCCAGAACATCCCTGGGGGCATCTCTTGTGCGCCCACACCTGACCCTCCTGGGCAAGGCCACAAACATGTTTACTCGGAGTCTCCAGGCCCGAGGCCCGTGCCAGAGGCTGAAGGGCAAGAGGGTAGCAAGAGCAACCGAGGAAGGTTTTGCTTACACAGACGGCCGCCCCTGAGGGATCAGCCAGGCGCGCTCACTTCCCTTCGCCCCTGCAGCGTGGCGCCCATCTCTCCCGGCTCCCTGCATCTTTCTCCGAGGGCCAGTCCCGTTCCTGCCTGCACCGCCCTTCTTGCCCCCTCGGTTCCCCGTGGACTCGGCCCGAGCTCCAGCACGCTGCCCCAGTATCCTGCCGACCGGATGGAAATGACCCGGCCAAGGTCACACGGCGGCGCCCCGAGCCGGCGGAGACGCCAGCGCGGACGCTGTGCCCTAGCTCGCTCGCCGCCGCCGTCTCCGCTTCGGCTCCGTCACAGGCGTCGGTCGTGGTTTCTCCCCACCTGGGTTCTCCGCCCGCCGCCGCTCCTTTCGAATGCCCCTCGGGCCTCTCCGCAGGCGCCGTGCCCCTGGGGGCGCTAGAGGTGGGGCGGGCCCGGGCCGGGCCGGCGGGTGCCGCGAGTTCGGATCCCGCCGCCGGCAGGACGCGGGCGCCTGGCCTTGACGCTGAGAGGGCCGCAGCAGCTCCGAGAGTTGGGTCCCGGACGGCGGGTGTGGAGGGCAGGGCGGCGGGGCCGGGGGCGGGGCCGGAGGCGAGGCGCCGCCCCTCCCGCGCCTGCGCCGCCTCCCCTCCACTGAGAGCTTCCACCGCTCCCTCGGCTGTCAGGCGCGGTGGCCAAGTGGTAAGGCGTCGGTCTCGTAAACCGAAGATCGCGGGTTCGAACCCCGTCCGTGCCTGGTTCTTGAAATTGGGGTCGATAGTGGGGGCTTCGGTGTTCCCATGTGTATCGCCTCTTTCCTCTGCGACGTGGTGTTTTTTTACTTTTCACATTGTGTTCAGGCGTCCTCCAGTCCCACCCTTCCCCGTCCACCCGCATTCCTCGGCGCCGCGGTCACCAACGCAGGCCGAGCCAGCGCACCACGGCTCGCGGGCACCAGCTGTGTCGCGTTTCGCTGGCCGCCCTGCGTCTCCTCTCCCCGAACCTCCATTCGCCCAGCCGCGCTGGGCAGGGCGGGGCTGGCCTGGGATCCTTGTGTTACCTGTGGGGACACTAAGGCCCGCGCTAGGCATTGGTGTCGCCAGCGGCGGGTAAGGTGGAGGTAGAGGTCCGGTCTCACTGGTTTTGCGCGTCTCGAGGGTGGGAGAAATTTCCAGAACGGGCGTTTGAGTTTCTGGAGCAGTGTTTTCTGGTTTTTGCCTGAAAGGTGAGTTCTCCACGTGGTGCTCGCTGTCTGCCTTCTTGTCTAGGAAGCCAACCACATCGTTCAGCTGACGGGTGCCTTTTCCTTTCCCAGCCTTTGTGAACTGACCCTTTAAGTCTGGCACCTGCCTGTGTGATCCTTTGAATCTGGCCTCTAGCCAGTTATGATACTCCCCAAGTCATTTCTAGGATAAATAGACCAATTTAGTATGACATGTTGTTTAGTGCCTCTCATTCCTGATATGCTCTGGTCTATCTGTCCCCTTCTTCAATTGTGACACTCAGGACTGAAGTCACATGTACTACTCCAGGTGTAGTCTCATTAATGTTACTTCACCTCCCTCATTCTGTATCTCATACTTCTGTTAACGTGACCCAAAAACACACCTTTCTGCAGGTCCCGCTGCACAGTTGACCACATGGAGCTTCAGGTGGATTGAATGTCAGCAGAGTCTCTTTGGGGCAGGATCATAGAAGACAGGATATGGGGCTCAGGAAGCAGGGAAATATATTGATCTTTTTCCCTAAGATTCCAATAAATGGAAGAGATACACTTAGCTTTTGAAGGGAATGCTGAGCTAGGGTACCAGCGTCATCGTGGAATTGTTCCTAAATGCAAATCGATTTCCCAGACATTCAGGGATAGGAAGGGGAAAGGTCCTGAACTAGTGGGTATGGCCTTGAATCCTGTCCCTTAGTTTGGATTTCTGATGAGAAGGAACTCGGAGGCTGGACACTGGGTTTCCTGCAGCTGCTGGAGCAGAGAATTCCACCCCAACAGAGGGGGGTGGCTGAGCCAAGCCAAAGTCAATAAAAGAGGGTCAAGGTACAGAAGAGCTCAACATACAGATGTTGGGGGAAGCATGGGCCCCCAGAGGCAGGGGTCAAGTATGAATCCCAAGTCAAGGTCGGTGAGAGGAGATGGAAGGGCAGGTGTGTCAGATACAAGCACCAGGGTGAGCGTAGGAGCCGAGAGGTCTAGCAAGTTACCTTGTAGGTAACTTGTAGTTACCTTGTAGTTACACTGTAGGCCCACAGGTATCTATACTCACCTCTGTGAGACTGGAGGTAGGTCATCGGCTTGAAGGGGGAGGGCAGAAGCAGAATGAGATACCTGTGTTGAGTTTATTGTATGACCCTTGTTAAATCACATACCCCGGATTTCAACTTCCTTAGTTGCAAAATTAGAGAGTTGAAAGAGATGTTTCCTAAATGCCTGTGGCTTGAAATTCAAAGCTTCTACCTCAGAGCTTGGCCCTTGGAGAAGCGGTGTGTGTGTGGGGCTGCCTCTAGCTAGCGCCACGCCCAGTCTCTCTTGGGGCTGCCAAAGTAGTGAATCATAGCATCCCCTTTCACAGTGGGGCTTGGTCGTGGTGCCCTCACGGTGAGACTATATGGCCCTGGCTCCCCCATCCAGAGTTACAGCCCGTCCTCCCTGATGGGCAGGACCAGAGCTACGAAGCCCCTCCCCCTGTCAGTTTCCCCTTGCTCGGACCTCCCCACAGTGGCTCCCCCCAGAGTCTAGGACAAACACAGGGCCTCTGGGACTGCAGTTGGAGAGCCACGTATGCAGGCACAGTCATTTGTGGGCAGCTAAAAACCTCCAGGATATTTTTAAAAATACAAACTACTTTAGGTCAGACCGCTTCTTTCCTGCGAGCAAATATTATTTGACTTAAAAGCAGAATTTGGCAAGTGTATATATTTTGCCTTGTGCCGTCAGTTTTAGTCCAATATTCCAGCCTGGAGATGTCTATTTTTAAATCTTTTATTGTACAATAAAACACAATTTCAGAAACCACGCAAATCAAGTGAATGTCTTAATGAGTTATAAGTAGAACACCACCCAGGTCAGAGAACTTTGCCAGACACCCAGAAACCTCTTTCATGTGCCCCCCCTTGCAATCACAACCCCCTACAGCCAGAGGCAACCATACCCCTTACTTTTATAGTAATCAATCACTTCCTTGCATTTTTTTTTTTTTTTTTTGTGGTACGTGGGCCACTCACTGTTGTGGCCTCTCCCGTTGCGGAGCACAGGCTCCAGACGCGCAGGCTCAGCGGCCATGGCTCACGGGCCCAGCCGCTCTGCGGCATGTGGGATATTCCCGGACCGGGTCACGAACCCATGTCCCCTGCATCGGCAGGCGGACTCTCAACCACTGCGCCACCAGGGAAGCCCTTTGCATTTTAATTTATCATCTTGTTGTACATCTTTATACCCTACAGTTTAACTTTGCCCATTTTAAAAACTGATATGTCTTTTAAGCTTTTTTTTTTTTTTTTTTCCAATCACTAGGATTCTCTTCCTTCCCTTTTATTTTCTTGCAGTGTGTCTGTCTGTTGAGGAACCTGGCCCATTTGACCTGGAGAGTTTCCCATAGTCTAGACTTTGCTGGCTGCAGACTCTTAGTGCAGTTCCATTTCTTCTGTCCTCGGTATTCCCTGCAAATTAGCAGCTAGATCCAGACGCTGGATCAGAGTCAGATTCCATCCCTTTGGTGAGACTCACGTATCACCTTCTCTGAGAAACCTCTGATTCCCCCAGGTAATGAGTCACAGCTTATTGTCTGGGACCCCTCTGTGTGTTTCACACCATAGCTGGGAGGCCCCTCAGGACTGGGACAGTGTCTTGCTTGTGTCTGTGTTTCCAGCATCTGGTACAGAGACAGAGCCCTCTTACAAGACAGGACCCTGCTTAAAGGGTTGCGGAGGTCTTCCCAGAGGAGGTGATGTCATACCTGGGCTCTGGAGGATGAACAGGAATTTACCAGAGCACCACAAACAATCTTGGCTACTTCTGCCCTCATTCAATCACCGTTGACACTCAAATATCATGATCTAGGTTGCAATTAAGCAGGCAGGGGTGCTTTTCTCCTCCCGAAGCCCCACCCCCACCCCCAGCGGCCAACCCCTCTGACCTTGCACATAAAATGAAATTTCAAATTAAGAAACAAATGCTGTCTGTCCATGCTTTTATAAGCAAACACTAAAGGTCCAACCCTATACTTTGCGACAAAAGTTGCCAGTTTGGAATCATGGTCTGATAGGAATGAAAGCAACCACCCAACCCTCTCATTGTACAGCCACAGAGACAGGCAAAGAGAAGGGAAGTGATTTGTTCAAGATCATCCAGGAAGCACTACCTTTATGACATAGTTAAGCTCCTCTGCAGGATGAGCACAAATCTGCTTGGGAAAGTCATCTTTGATTATAACCTGACATGTACCCAGGAGATGGCCCATCTCTTTGCCAACCCATGGGGCAAGCAGGTACTTCTCTTGTCTAATATTCACCCCTGATCAACAGAAAAAGCACATAGTGAACAAAATCACTAGGCTTGACCCCAGTACTCAGGCTGTGGAGACAAGGGAGGGACACAGAAACTCCCTATCACCAGTTGGAATCCCCAGGAGACAGACTCCTAGATCTTCTGAACCAAGGGCTCTCCCATCTTCCAGGCACTTACCCTGCCCAGAGAAAGCCTTTTTGAGAACCCCGAGTGAGAGGGCTGGCACTCTGAGCCAGCAGGGCTCCTTTGTGTCCTTACTTTCCAGGATCTTCCCACCACCTTCTCAGCCTCACTCCCTGGGTCACGTTCAGAGTGACCACCTGCCTCCTCCCCACCCCCCATCAGGCAGGAAAACTGCATCCAGCTCGAAGCGCTGCCTTGGCCTTGCGGAAATATCATTACACCTGGAAAGAATCGACTCCTTTCTGGGGACTTTACCCCCCTGCTGCTTCTTGCAGGCAAAGGTTGTGTCCTGTCTTCTCAAGAGAGGAGAAGCTGGGAGAAATCACAGAGAAAATCCCATCCCAGTTTTGCCAATGACAAACGGAGGCCCCAGGCAGAGAACTTAGCAGAGTTTGCACAAGAGTGAGGAGGTGAAATGGGCTCAGATGTTGACAGAATCTGTGATCCCAGTAGTGGCTTTTCTGCTGTAAAGATTTCATGCCAAAACCTGTCTTCCCCCAAGCTCTGGGGCTCTCCTTCTGTCCAAGCCATCTGGGCCGAGAGAAACAAAAGCCATGTACATTGCCACCTGAGCAAAATCTGCTGAGAAAATCAGCCCCATGAATTCCATATTCACATACAAGATATTTTATTTGCAGTCCTTCTCTCCCTCCGGTCACCAGGATCCCCGTGTCTTCTGTCCGAGCTCTTTCTGACTGATGGCAGGAAGCTCTAAAGAACCCAGCACAACCGTGACTGTAGAAGGTGCACAATCGTGGCATCTGATAGTCTGAAGAGTCCGGAGGAGGACGTTGAGGGCAAAGAGCTCGATACAGAGTGACCTTGGGTAAATCATTTCACCTCCCCAAGCCCCGTTTCCGTATCAGTAAAATCGGGGTTCTCATTCCTGCCCTGCCATGTCACACCACTTGATGCCTTGCTAGAGAGATGGCACGTGTTCGTTATTAGCAGAGAATCAGGACTGTAACATGGGGTTGATATTAAGTACCTTGCACGGTTTGCGCATTGGAGGCCGCGGTGAATGTGGCCCTCCCGCCTTGGGGGGGAACGTGGTCATCCTCTGAGAGGAAAAGGGTGAAATCAACAGGTGTTAGAGTGTGTCTGTGCCTCTGTGTGTGTGTCTCAGCCCTGGGTGGGTGGGGCCCTGGAAGGGGGAGGGCTGGGGGCAGCCAAGCCCATCCAGTAATGGCAAAAACTGAGCTCTCAGGGCAGTGTATGCAGGACTGAAAGGCATTCAGCATGTACTGACTGAGACTGCATTATGTGTACAGGGATACAGTAGTGTACAAATGAAACAAAAAGTCCTACCCCTGTGGAGCTTACATCCTGGGAGTCGGAGGCAAGGATCAGCAGCAGGGAGACAGGCCCTATATGCAAATGAGTAAAAGATGTGGCACATTAGAGGGGATGAGGGCTATGGAAGGAGAAAAATGCTGGGTTGGGGGTACGAAGTGATGGAAAAAGAGCCTGCAGTTTCAAATAGAGTAGCCAGGGAAGGCCTAGGGAAGAATCTAGAGTGAGGGGAGCCAGAGAGAAAGGTCAGTGTCTCCCGATCTATGGGATTTTGTCCCCAGGGCAGGTGGATCCCTCCCAGCCACAGAGATGGATGTGTGCAGCAGGGAGGCCGGGACATTTAGATTGTCCTTGTCACACCACACACCCCACCCCCATCTCAGGGGCTCTGAGGTCAGCTTGTTAAGGAGCCTGCCTCCTGTAGGTCGTTTGTGGATGGGGGGAAACAGGGCAGGAGCCACAGGGCAGACTTGGAGGGATGGATACATTGTGGGAAGGGCAAACGTGGTGTGAATTACTCGGAGTGAGCTGGTGGGAAGTGCACTAGACCAGAGTGGAGAGGGGCTGCTCTCGGCCTGCACTTACTGGCCGAGTGACCCTGGCAAGTAATTCCACGTGTAGAATGTAGGCAATAATAATACCTCTGACCTAGGGTCATTGTGAGAGTGTAAGGAGAAGCTCTTCGCACAGGGTCTTGGCACTGAAAAATTTCTCACTGACTGAGAGCTACCATCATCATCACATGTTAATATTCTCTAAGGCAGGGTTTTTCAAACTGCAGGAGGTAACCCATGAGTGGATCATGAAATAAATTTAATAGCTTGCAAGCAGCATTTTTTTTTTCATGGAACAGAACAGGATTGCATCAAATATATTTGCGTGTATAAGAATTGTTTCATAAAACATTTTATATACATATATAGATAAATTTCCTACCATGGGGCATGACTGAATGTTTGAAAACCACCGTTCTAAGGCAGTGTTTCTCTAAAGATGATCCTAAAGAGTGTTTTTCTAATTAGTAATTTGCGGGCCACTGCCCTCACTTTTGCCATAGCAGAATACCACTTGTGTTATGATTTACTAAATACTGCTCTTTGAGTTAGCTCATTTTAACCTCATCGTAACCACAATATTCTTGAAATTTATTTTTGAAAATATATATGACATATTTTTAGCCTAAAACCATCTCACACATGCGCACCACGCTTTGGGAACACGAGTGGTAAGGAGCGTCTTTGTGAAAGCATTCTCTGAAAGCTGGGAGCTAACAGAACTGAGAGACACAGAGGCGTCCCAACCCTTTCAGGGTCCCGTTCTGCCCTGGAGGCAGGCCCAGCCCCACTGCCCAGTTTTCTGAATTCTTGTGGTTGACCTTCCCACAGTGGCCACCTCAAGAAGCAAAGAACAGGCCCTGTCTGCTTGCGGACTGGCTCGGGACCTTTCCTGGGATGTAACCCCGGTGGAGGAGGCCAGAGCCCTGGTGTATCTATCTTTTCTCTTGTGAGCTGTGTCCTGACGCTGCACCAAGTTTGCAGATTTCCTTTCTTGTCCAGCTTTGATTCCATTGATGGGATTAGGTGCCCCCTACGGCCATGTCCTTTGATGTGGTCAGGGGGTAGCAGGGAGATTTCAAGCTCAGGGAGCAAATCTTAATCTTCTGCGGGCTTCTCTGGGATCAGCGCTGGGGTAAACCCATTACATCCCTGCACTTTCATCCCCCCAGGACACCGGCTCCTCCAGGCTCCTCAAGTCTCAGGGATCCAAAGGGTTTGTCAGATTTAGAGACAGTAATAAAAGGGGAAGAGAAAGCAGAGCATGAACCCCAGACCCCTGCCAGCACCGGCAGCATCACCAGCAATGTCAGGGCATCTTCCTCTTTCTTCCCTTCTAATCCTGGGCTCCCACAAAATGGGGATTACAGAGGCTTGGGGCCAGAGGCCCGCCCTGCCCCCGGCACTGGGCACCACTGCAGTGCCTGGCTGCCATCTGCCCTCCATCCCTCCCAGAGCTGCTCTCCTGGGAGCACCTGGTCCTGCACATCTGTCTGCCCTGCCGTCGTCATGTGGGGTGTGGGGCCAGCTGGCAAACTGAACAGATAAAGCACTCAGCCCTCACCACAGTGAAGTCTTAAGGCACGATTTGGATCGGTGAGGCCAGGAAACAGAAGAGAGGAACATAGCCAATATCTATGTGTGGCCACAAGCAGGTATGTCTCATTATTTAAATTGAACCTGACTCCAAGGCTCCATCCGAAGAGAGGCAGGGCAACGCCATCTCAGTCGTTATTCGCGTTTACCCATCCCTCCCTCTGCCGTGGTCCCTGGAGTCCTGGCCATCTTGAGGGTGGGGATCCTGGCTTTTGGATGCTCCAGACTGGTCTCAAGATGAGGCATGTGGTTACTCCCCCCCGTCCCGGCGTCTCCAGAGAGAGAGAGAGAGTGAGGCACTAGGTCCCCACCAGAAGGGATTCTACCGAACTCGGATCCCTCTCCAACCTTGCGAAAGCTCTCCCTCGGCCTCGAAGCTTTTCTGTACCATCCTTCCTCCCTACAGTCCCCCTAAAGGAACTCGGGTTTTCAGAAAGCACAACCAGGAAGAGAGAAGTGGGTAAGCAGACAACTGGAAGGGGGAGAGGAAAACACAAAATTAACATTTCAAAAACTGTGCTGCACGGCCCTCCGCCTGGCGCCTTACATTTATTTTCTCGTTGGTTTGCGAACGAGAAGGGCCTGGCCGGCCCCAGGTTCCAGGTGGGGAGGTTGAGGCCGGCCGCAGGAGCGCTTCGCTGGGCCGGCGACGCGGCCTGGGAGCAGAGCGGCCGGCAGGGGGCTCTCGGCGCCGGCCTTCGCGGGAGGAAGCGCTGGCTGCGGCTCCGACCGGTCAGAGGAGGAAAAGGGAAAATTACTGGAGCTCGGGGGCGGGAAGGGCTGCGTGACTGGGAGGAAGGCACTTGAGACTGTCGAGTCTGGCAGCCCGCGGCCGGATTCGATCCCCGGGGCAGCTCGGACGACCAGGGAAAGGGGCGCCGGTGCGACCCCCACCCCGCCCGGTGTCCTCCCGCGGGTGCCGCAGGCTGGAGAGGGCTCCGCGGCCCGGGGCGGGGGCGGGGGCGCCGAGGGGCGGGCGGAGGGCGGGCCGGGGCGGGGCGCGTCCGCCCGGCTCCGGGAGGCGGTGCGGGCGGGCGCTGGCCGTGTCCGCCCGCCGGGAGCCGTGGGGCGCGCAGCCTTCCTGATGTGTCACCAGCACGTGGAGCCAGCTCGGGCTGCGCTGCGAGCGGGAGGAACTCCCCTAACTTTCGAGGGGTCTCGCCGCCCCACTCCTTTCCCCGCTGTGCCCGGCCCGTGCTCCTCGGGGAGGTGGCGGCAGCTGCCCCCAGGTCCAGGACGGGTTGAGCGAGGCCCCGGCCGCCGGCCCGGCGCACGCGGGGCGCCCGGGACGTCGGGGCGCCGGGTCCGGCTGGCGGCTGCTCCCCACGACCCCCGGCTGGGGCGCGGGCTCGGCGGCGCGGGAGGGCGAGGCCTGCGGTGCGAGCGGCCCGGCCGGCCCTGCGCCCGGCGGATCTGAGCGCAGGTAACCCAGGCGGCGCGGAGCTGGGCCTCGCGAGCGCGGCGTGGGATCGCGGCGAAGTTTCTCGGCGTGTAACTCTTGCGCTCGACCGGGGGGGTTGGAGGATGGGGGAAGGCTAGGTTCCCGTGCCTCCCCCACCCCAGCTCAGTGTCTCGGCCTGCACCCCGGCGGCCCGGACGCCGCCGCGCGCTAGGTGTCGTGTAACCCTTCGGGGGCTGGTCTCGGAGCCCTCGGGTCGAGGTCGGGCGAGCAGGATGCCGCCTTTGGGGGACGCCGCTTGGGGAAAACCCAGAATCTCGGATGAGCAGAGTGCCTGGAAAGCGGGCAGTCGGATCCAGTCCCAGGAAGCCCGTCGGGGCCGCAGCCCGAATCCGAGACGCGCGGGAGCTGAGAGCTGGGTCTTTGCGGGCGAGATGAGGGTGTCGGTTCAACTGGCCTACAAAGTCCCAGTTCTCGGCCCCCGGGACCGACGGCTCCTCCTCGCCCCTCACCGTTTTCTCCCGGGCGGTTGAGAGGTAGGCGCCCAGGCAGGGACAGGGACCCCGGCCGGGCCGCACCTCTCGGGGTCCACACTGGAGATGGGGTGGCAAGGCACGCTCGCCGCGGACTCTGTGCGGAGGTTCGCGGGATCCCTGGGCTTGGCAGGAGCAATGGGAACGTACTCGCAAATTCGAGTTGGTCACCGCTTGCGGTTCTTGTTCTCCGGGTAGAGCCGGATCCCCGCCGGGGCCGACCTGGAGGAAAGGGAGAGACGGAGCCCCTCTTCCTAACCGGCGGACCCTATTCGTCTACCAGGCCCTGCCCTGCTGCGCGTTCCAGAGCCGCAGCCGTGAGCTTGGGAGTGGTGAGGACCGCCCGAGGTCTAGAGTTGTCCCTGGGAATATGGGCCGGGATGTGGAGGTTTTGCCCCTCTCCCTGCGCCCCACCACCATTTCTTTAAAGATGCATCTTTGTGGGTGTGTTCCTAATGGCTAGCCTTTTGTTCCCTGACATTAGCGGCATAATGCTGACCCACCCTGAGTCTCCTGAATGTTTTATGCTGAGATTCCCTTCTTAAACCATTTATTCAGTAACTTTGCTTCTACCTTCCTCCTGCAAAAGAAAAAACCCACACTAACCCCTGAAACCTCCGGTCTGCCTGGCGTTGGAACTTTTTACTTTTGTTTGTTTGTGTTGTGTTTTGGCTGTCTTGGCAGTGAGGTGACCTGAGCTGTGCGAAGGACCAGTTGACAAAATAGGGCACTTTGGGTCCCCTTCTTCCTGGCTTTGGAAAACAGGAGAGGTTTCTAGAAGCAGGGAGGAGGGAGAGGGAGAAACCAGCCCAGCCAGGTTGGCCCACCTCTCTCGAAGTTGTGGAAGCTTCTTCTAGAGGCTTCTCCAACTTCTGCGGGTCCGTGTAGAGGAGACCTCACAGGGTACCTACCACATCTGTGTCCCTGTTTTGGTGGCCGTGAGGGGGCGTGAATGGAGGGGAGCCCCATGGGCTGTGGGATCACCGAGGCAGGGTTGGGCCCGTGAGCCCAGGAGTGGGCATAGCCCCAAACTGCAGTTGGCCGGCATTTTTTCCGTGTGAGCTTTGTCCTGCTGGCTCTAACCAGTGGACTGTGCAGACGTCAGAACTGTGGGAGAGAAGAGTTTATTTGGCCAAGTATCTAAATGTACAGGCATCTTGATCAGTTCTGAGGCATAATCGTCTCGGAGTGGACTGGTGGGAGTTTCAGCTGGAGGCTTTGCCCTAATTAAGGAAAACGCTCTGTTCAGAGCACTGAGTCAGAGTACTGAGTTCTCCCTTTGAACCCATGCCTCTCCCGGCCTTGGGGATCAGTACCTTAAATTAAATGAAGTGGAAATCTCCAGAATTTTGCGTGGTCATAAAACATCGGCAGGACTGGTCTGGAGCAGTGAGGTGCAGAAAAGCTTTGCAACCACCCTGGAGGGGACGAGGGGCAGAAATCACTGGGAATAAGGGAAAAGGAGCCGGGCAGCGCCCCAGGCCTCCCCTGGCCTGGCCCAGGTAGCGGCAGTTTTCCCTCAGGCTGTGCCCGGTTCTCAGGGGCTGCCCAGAGTTTTAGGGATTTTTAGGAAATGCCTCGGGGCTTCATTTCTTTGGGTGGGGGTGGGAGTGAATGGTTAGGCTTTTCCTTTGCAGGATGTAATGGAGTCGGCTATGCCGTGGGCTGGCCTGGCCTCCAGCAGCTGATTTGTGCTGTGATTTAGGCTGTGGTATTTAGGAATTGTGTTTTAGCTGCGAGCTTTTTGATTTCGCCGCCCCTTTTGAATCCTCATAATTCCTGAAGCAGATGCCTCCTCCCGCCCCCCACCCACCCCAACCCCAATCCATCCCTCTAAGCTGGGTACCTAGAAGCTTCGCCGGGGGGAGTGGCTTGAACGGCAGACTTGTTTGCCCTGGAGCCATCTTCAGAAAGCAGCTATGTGCAAGGTGGGAAGCTGGTGGGAGCGTAGGATTTTAGCCAGACCCCCAGGGAGACGCACGGAAGACTCGTGAAATCCAGCTGGACTCATGGTCCTACCTACTGGGAGGAAACGTGCATTCCCTTAACTCTTAAGTAAATTGCAACCTGGTGAATAATTAACCTTGCCCGTTTCGCTTTTTTTCTTTTCTTTTTTTTAGAAAAATAATATCCCAACCTGTGAAAGATTAGAGATCAATTTTTGTTCACGATTGCATTGACAAAGGAGCACCGGGAGAAGCCGACCCTTTCCCCTCCACCCCCAAGTCCTAGCAACTCAGGAAATTCTGCTACTTAGAAATCCCTCCAGGGTTTCTCTGGTGGCAGTTGGGAGGAACGGCCTCTGAGCTGCCTCCCTAGGTTCCTCTGCCCAAAGCCAAGCTGTCTGAACCCTCAGCAACGGTCAGGATTCTGTCCCTTACTTTCTGTAGCGACAGCTTGGCCTTCACTCCTGCATGGAGTTGATTCTGCTGTCAGGCCAGTTTCGGGCTCTGCGCGGGATGGTAAATATTTGGCCTGTCTCAGTTCTTTTACACAAAAGAACAGCGCTCCTAATCTGGGACAAGTCCAGGGAAGAGTTGTCTCAGAAACAGGGGATCCATCTGGGGTCCATGAAGGGTTTTTCTCGAAGTAGCCCAGTGTGAGCGCCATGAAGGCGGATTTGGGGTCCAGATGTGTTCAAGTTGGAGTCCTAGCTGCCACTTGCCAGCTGGGTGGCCTTTGACAGGTAACTTCTCTGTGCCCATTTCTTCTCTTGTGGACAAGGGGTCTGAGACCTCCCTTGTAACGCTTTGGTGAGGCTTAAATGAAAACTGCAGGCACCGTGCCTGGAACACACCAGTAGACCTTCGACTGGCTGTCCTCATCTCCTCCGCCCTCTTATTTTCAATAAGCACGGGTGGGCCTTGGGCAAGTTATTTAACCCACTGGGAACAGCAGCTTTGTAATCCTAAAGCGGGATGATGCCTGGGAACCCCTTCCCCGGTCCGAGTCTATTGTCCACCATCCATGTGGCAGGGAGCGTGCCAGGCTGGGGTTACAACTGTGGGTAAGATGGGCGTGGCCCGTTGCTGCCCACTCCGATTTGTACCCCAGCTCTGAGCACAGATGAAGGGTATTGTGAGTCCTCTTGTTAGAGCTGAGGCTGCGACTCCGAGGGGAAAGGCTCCCCCAGGATCACACAGCTGCCTCTGGGGCCGAAGGAGCAGGAAGCCTGGCCTTCTGGGTGCAGTAGGGCCTCCCGGGTAGGGTAGGAGCCAGCGAGCTGTGGAACAGGAGGTGGGTGGGTCTGGATTAGCCCCGTTGCTTCAAGGAACCCTGGGTGCGCAGAAGTGGCGACCTCGCACATCTGCCCTGCCATGCGTCCAGGCTGAAAGGTCCCAAGACTCCACGTTTCATGGAAGGTCCCCATGAAAGGCGAATTGCCACAGCTGCTCTTGGCCCGCTCACTCGTTGACCCAGCTGGCAAGACAAATGCACTCTAGTGGGACCAGTCAAGCAGGGTACGGAATCGAAGGGCTGGGGGAGGGAAAGGAAATACTTGGATGTTACAAAAAGTAATATCTGCAGAGTAGTCACCATGGGAAAGAAAAATCAGGATTTCGTTGGACTTCCTTATCCTTTTTTATGGCTTAGTGATGTTTTTATTTTGCATTTCGAACTAGAGGTTGAGATGGACCATAATCTCTTCAGTGCTTTAGAGCCCGGGGCAGTGGGCAGGGTTTCCTGGGACGCGGAGCAGCAGGTGACTTCTCACCCACTGTGCAGCTCCCTCCCTCCTCCCTCTGGCACGCTCTGGGGAATTTTGAAATTGCCCTGTGGCCAGACCCCTGTGTTTGCTGCCCAGGAGGACTGGGGAAGGAGGTGCTGTGTAGACCAACCACTGCCTGATTTTAATCTCAGCTCTGCCACTCTGGGCCCGAGAGCCCCCTTCTCTGTCAGGTGGGCGGCTGGCCCAAATAGCGTGCACACCCCTTGTGGGCTTAACATCCTTCTAAGTTTCGGAGCCCCGAGGCGCAGAGGAGGGCACCGGGCTGGGACCCAGGCCTGGGGTTGGGAGGGGCGGGAGGGGTGGGGGAAGGACTCAGAGATGTGCAGCTGGGAAAGTTGGATGAGTCTGTGAGGACTTGGTGGTTCATTCTCATGAAACGCGCTTCCTCTCACTGGATTTCTGCCCTGGGGTGTGTGGGGTTCAAGGCAGAACGCTGGCTGCTTCTTGGTGACTGAGGCTTAAATTCGGGTTTTTCCATTCTCTGTCTCCTCGTCCACCGTAAGGTAGACCTCCTCCCTCACCCTTTTGAAAACAAGTCACTTGCATTGCTGTTTATATGCTGCTGGCTCCTGGCTTTCCAGGAGGCCGAAGGCTGGCATTGGGGAAAGGGCGTCGGCTTTGCAGGCTCCCCCGTGGACTAGCTGGGTGACCTTGGACCCGTGACATGCCTTCTTGAGCCTGTTTCCCCATCTGTGATGATACATGCCCACTGTGTAGTGTGATACAGGGGTCACATGAGAAGGCCGGTGTGAAATGCCGGGTGGTTTGGGGGGACGGCGGGGGAGTACATGGTACCTGTTGTTAAGCGACACCGTAGCTCACCCCAGGGCCTTTGGGGCCAGCGAAGAAAGCCCAGTGAGGTCAAGGAAGTGCACACCCTGAGCCTGGTGAGCCTCCTTACTGCCTTAACATCTGGGGAGAAAACATTGGAAGAAAAGCAGTACGGATGGGGCTAGAGGGGGGGCGTTTCCTGTTTCTACGGGGAGGTATGCCCGGTACAACCTAAGAGGGGTGGCTGTGGGGCAAAGTCACCGACTCTTCCAGGAGTGGGTGGATTTCATCCCTTACTAGTGGGAGAGTCGGGATAACGTTCTCTTGAATCCTTTCCTCTGGAGCCTGCTGCGGTGAGCTTAACAACATGGGGGGGAAAAAGTTAAAAAAAAAATGTGTCTTTGCTCTTGGAACCAAGAGGGCGATTAAACAGATACTTGGAACCAGGACTTGCGTATAAGCAAATGTTGGTCTCCAACTTGCCTGGCCAGACCACTGTATATCTGGGAAAAGTCAACCAGACCACTTGCTCCCAGCTGGTGAGTGTGGAGGGTTCTCCCGCCGCCCTGGGCTGCGTCTCTCTCCCTCTCCCCCTGCCCTGCCTCTCCTCCCATGTCTGGTGATAGCAGGCGTTCATTGTCGCCCAGGTCTGGGTGCATGCGAACCTTGGCCAAATCGCTGAATGTTAAAATATCACATTTCGACAATGGGCCTTTTTTGTAGAGCTGGGGATAGAGGGGGCAGTGTTGAGATGCTGGAAAACCACTTAAGCTTTGACAGTGGAAACGGGCAGGGTCCAGGATCCTGACTTTGAACACAAGGGGTGAAGGTGGAGCAGCGAGGGGCACTCCTTAAAATAGAAGTAGGGCCCCGAGAACCAGCTCCCCCTGTTTCCAGAGCCCGAGGTGGGGAGGGAGGGGGCTGCGGCCAGCCTACCCTGGCATCCTCCCTTTTGTCCTTTCGGTGAATTTTGTTGTAATTAGACAAGTCGTGACAAATATCCCATTGCCCTTTGGGCCGGGGAGCTATGAGGAGTCCTCCCTGGAAGCCCAGCCCAGTTCACTTGGGAGCCATAATTAGGCAAGAGAACAGTTCACGGGCCCTTGATTCAATAAAGACCCTTTTATGATGTTGGTTTTTCCCAGAAAAATAATACCACTTTGCCCCATTTATTGCATTTAGATGTGTAATCATATTAGGGCTCAGCAGCCCCGGGGACTGAAGTTACATAGTTGGGGTTTTCACCAAAGGCTGTTACCCAGGCTTCAGAGGGAAACAGTGTCCTCAGAGAGGGGAAAAAACAAAAAAAAAGACAACAAGGAACATTTTTGAGGATTTTTCTCGCTTGGCATTTCAAGGACATTTTCTCCCATCAGGGTGAGAAGCGACCCAGGGAAAAAAAACAAAAACAAAAACAGAAAGTGAAACTAACTCGCCTGGCCAGTGTGGCCGCAGCCCAGCGTGCCCAGCATGGTCCCTCCCTTGTCGCTGACCATATCTGGCAGTCAGATGGGTGGCACGTGCCCGGCGGAGGGCTGAAGGAAATGCCAGAGAGGATGCCTGTGGCCTCTGCACCGGGAGTCGTGGTGTCCCAGCACGTCTCCACCTCGATGGCAGGGCTGCAGGCGCTGGTGTGTGCAGGTGTCCTCTGCCTCGCCCAAGCCCCCCCTGTTGGGGCAGTCAGCCCTGACTAAATATAGTCCTGGAGGTCCCGGCGGCTTTCGGTTTGTTGGAAGGCTTTGCTTGGCCCCGCCCACGGCCCCCCGGAGGCACCATCTTCCATGCATTTGCATATGGATGGCGCTCTCACCTGCAGGCCCCCTCTCCATGCAACCATCCCCTCTTACCTTCTAACCCCAGACCTTGTGTCAGGCAATGACTAAGAACGTCTCCCAATCACTCACGGAGTAAAAATCCCACCTAGAAATCTGCCCAGGGCTGGGGTGTTGGTAGAGATCACCAGTGGTGTCCAGAACTTCTTTCCCAATTAGAGGTTTAGAAATCTCAGGCGATGAGGAAATTTCTGAGAGTCCATTCGTAGGTGTGCTCTATTAAGAAATAGGGTAGGACCTTTCATTAAAACTGTGTTGCATGAAAAAGGGGGAAAATCCATGTAACTCCAGGACATCTGATGACAGTTATTGCTGAAATAAGTATCTTTTCAGATATCATCCTTTAATGCAGAAGAACTGGTTCGTCTATTTATAGATATTGCATATTAAAATATTCTTTCAGTGTCACTACTATCAAGATGTGAGGTCTAGTTTTTTTTCAATCTTATACTTCAGACCTTTTGGAAAAAGTGCTATTGTTATATATTTATAACACATAAAATTGTTTTTCGGTTCCCCCCCACCCCCAAAAGGCATATATATAGAACACCTGAAACCGGCTTCTCTAATTAGTACATTTTTCTACTTAGCTGTTAGGAATTGGTGATGGGATCAGTTATTTTAGATTTCCAGTGAAACTTTGGCCACAGGGAGGTACACCAGGGGGAAAAAATCACTGGTTTTCAGTTTTGGCCACCCCTCACTCACCTGCTCCCCCCCCGAAACACCTAATGTGCCTGTGCACCAGGCAGCAACAGTGACAAGAAAACAGTTTTATTTTCCTTGTCCCAAGTCGATGGAGTTGGAAAAGTTACTCATTTATGTCAGCCTCTCTCTGCTCCTGCCAGTGGAGCAGGCAGATGAAGTTTGGGCTTAAATACTATTTTTTTCCCCCCTACATTCTTCAGCAGTTATGTTAGTAGCTGTTCTTTGGAGAAAAAGTTCTGGTGGTCTGAGTTCCTTCAGTTCGTATTTTCTGTGTGCTTTGTGCGTGGTTTCTGTGCCTGGTGGCCTGGGGGTCGGTAGCCTGCAGGAGTTGGGACCTCCAACCAAGACCAAGAAGTGAAGTCTGGACCCAGCGTTTGCACTTTGTGACAGTTGCCGGTGCAAGCCCGTGATCATTGATTGACTGATGGATGGATCACTGCTCTGGGTCTCAGTTGCGGCAGGCACGCGGGATCTAGTTCCCTGACCAGGGATCGAACCCGAGCCCCCTGCGTTGGGAGCGTGCAGTCTTACCCACTGGACCACCAGGGAAGTCCCAAGCCCCGCAGTCCTTTATTCAAAATTCTGAACTCCAGAAAACTCTGAAAACCAAAAGCTGTGTTGATAGTGAATTTCCTGGGGAATCCTGACCCGAAATGAGGCTATTAGAGTCTATGTTTCTCTTGGGGAGAGTGACTCTTCATGGCTTTCACGGCAGAGACATTACTGTGCGTAATTCCGGGGGACGCCCTATGGCATAGTATGTGGCCTGTGCACCACGTTACCTGAAAAATTCTGAGCCGTGTAGGGGCTGAAGGTTTGGGGTATAAGGGGGCTCACCGTGGTATCCTCGGTACCCAGCCGGGTGCCTGGTGCCTCCTAGGTGCTGAGCGAATACTGATCAGAAGCAAGGGGCAGCCAGCTTTGTCCGTGAAGGCCAAAGAGTAAATATTTTAGCCTTTGAGGGCCGTGGGGCCTATGTTGCAACTCTTCTGCTCTGCTGTTGGAGTGTGAAAGCGGCCAGAGATAATACATAAATGGGTGAGTGCCTGTGTTCTGATAAAACTGTAAGGATGGTGGGTGGGTCTGGCCTGTGGGCCCACAGTCGGCTGACTCCTATGAGGAAGATGAACGCATACTAAACGTAGACCCTTCCCCATTCTGTTAGCCCTGCTGTCTGCAGGCCTGGTCTGCTTGTTTCCCTGCCCCAGTGGAGTCTCTTTACTAAAGAGATAAAGGCAGTGCCCACCCCTGGCATCGGCTCCTCTCATGTTCTGGACACATGGCCAAGAGGGAGGCGCTGCCCTCCCTGGACCGGCCTGGTTCGTGGGAGTGGGTTGTTTGTGTGGGCGAACGTGTTTGGGCTCCGGTCTAGCCTTGCCGAAGGCACATCGCTCGGGCCTTCACCCACTGATGAGTTTTTTGGGGGCTGAGCCAACCTCGGGGCAGGCTGGCTGTCAGCGGCAGGCCAGGCAGGGCTGGAGTTTGTGGGGCGTGGCGGGAGCTGAGGGGGGGTGAGCGTGAGCGTTTAGGAGGTGTTCTCGGCCAAAGAATTTCTGGCAGAGGGACATGGGTGAACGTAAACCCAGGGGCTCTGATGGCTGAGTTTCAGGTCTCCTGGCTGTGTTCATCCCAGCCCTGGAGCGGCCAGCAAGGGTGGATGAGGCCAGTGAGTCCAAGAAGGCTTTCCACTGCGGTGGAGGCGCAAATCCAGCCGAGCCCTGTGGCTCCACCCCACGGTGGGCCGGCCCGGGGTGGGGTGGCTGGACAGAGGGCAGCACCTTGCCGAGCTCACGCCCCTAAGCTGAGCGCCGGGAGCAGCAGCGTCCCTAAGCCCGGCTTCTGCAGGCCCCCCCCGCCCCGCCCCCCGGCCAGCCCCTGCTGCAGGCCCTGGCTGTGTCCAGCTGCTTCTCTGTAGCAGGGGCGCCCCCAGGACATTCTGGGACTGCTGCTCTCTGCTCAGCCACCTCCTTCCCTAGTCCGGGTGGAACCGCTGTATGGTTTTCTTTCGTAAGCAGACTCCGAACAAGGCTGATGTCTCTGGTCGTTGGCCTTTCTTTTCCTTCCCTCATGGTTTTGTGGGCTGCTGGCTATTTTAGGGACTCTGAGTTTAGAGTGCAGCCTCCTTGCTCTGCAGCTGCCTTGGAAGACTCGATGGCTTCTCAGCCCCCAGCAGAAGGGGGCAGCCCCAACGTCATCAGGGTGTGTTCAGCACAGGGCGAGGGCTTAGGGAGGCCCTGAGGAATGGCTCTAGGGGCTGGTGTGTTTGGTGTTGGTTAGCTCTGCCGTCGCACACCTGGCACGGCCTGGGGGATCCTCTGGCCGCCGCCCGGGGCCAATCATCTTGTTACTGAGCTCTGGGGCCAGGCGCTGCTTCTCATACTTGGGTGTCCTTGTGAACCACCCAGGGAGCCTGTTAGCAGCGCAGACTCCAGGGCCCCTCGGTTGACCTAGGGGTCCTGGGGTCAGCGTTGTTAATAAGTGCATGTGATGTTGGTGGTTCCAGGGCCGTGCTGCTGGTGGCCAATAGGTAAAGCAGCGTGATGAGTGTGGAGTCAGGGGGAGCAGGGAGAAAGAAGGGGCTCTAGCCCAGGGAGGGACTGCGGTCACCCAGAAAAGGTGAGCTGAGTCTTGAAACACAAAGCAGGGCAAAGCAATGATCGCTAACTCTGACGGAATGCTTGGTGCCAGGCACAGCTCTAAGCCTTTATGGGAATGGACTCATTTATTTTTCCATATGTCCCCTTTTTTGGATTTCCTTCCCATTTAGGTCACCACAGAGCATTGAGTAGAGTTCCCTGTGCTATACAGTAGGTTCTCATTAGTTATTTATTTTATATGTAGTAGGGTATGTATGTCAATCCCAATTCACACCACCGCCTGGGTATCCATACATTTGTTCTCTACATCTGTGTCTCTATTTCTGCTTTGCAAATAAGTCATCTGTACCATTTTTCTAGAGTCCACATATATGCGTTAATATACGATATTTGTTTTTCTGTTTGTGACTTACTCCACTCTGTATGACAGACTCTAGGTCCATCCACATCTCTACAAATGACCCAGTTTCGTTCCTTTTTCTGGCTGAGTAATATTCCATTGTATCTATGTGCCACAGCTTCTTTATCCAGGAATGGACTCATTTACTCCTCCCAGCAACCCCATGAAATAGGTAGTTACCATGATCTTGGAGCACAGAGGGGTTAAGGAGCTTGTCCAAGGTTCTTGGCTAGTCGGTGGTGAACTGGGTCTCACCTTCCTCCTGTTCCACTGCATTGGGGCTGGGGCACCCCAGGCAGCGAGACCCGCTCATGCAGAGGCTGTGCGGACCAGGGCTGGGGCTTCTTAGGAGGCGGTCATGTTGCTGAATGGTTCAGACGGCTCCGCTCGTAGCGTGTGGGGAGAGTTTGGGTTTTGCTGGTGGAGTATACGGCCGTGGTCTTGGTTAAGGCAGAAGGTTGCAGCACGGTGACAGCTGCTGGAACATAGCTTTGAGGGGGCTGAGGCTGTAGTCGGGCAGCCGGGGTTCTGGGCACACGTGCTCTTTGTCTGAACAAGGCAGGACCCCGGGGTGTGGGGAGAGGGTGCAGCGTTAGTGCCCAGGGAGCAGCAAGGCCTGTGCCCTCACACTGGTCCCAGTTGCCCTCTGAGAAGGAAGAATTCTCCAAGGTCTGAGTCCTTGGAGTCTCCCAGGGAGCCTGGCCCAGCTCTTGGGGTCTGAGGGCAAGGGGGAAACTGCTTGGAGAGGGGAGGACACTTTTGTTGGGAGCCGACCAACCGCTCTGTATGCTTCTTCAGTCCTCAGGTCGCCCTGCAAAGGGGCTGCCGCTTCCTATTTGCTGATGTGCAAGTGGAGGCACAGAGAAGCAAAGTAGGCAGGTAGCGGCACCAGGTGTGTCTCCTGTGGGGTGCGCTTTTCACTGCAGCGGGTCCCCCTTCTTCTGAGAGGCCTGCACACACGGCAGGAGTGGTGACCAGGCCCCTCCCTGAGGAGTGGGTGCAGTGGCAGGCTGGGTGGGGCAGGCTCCCAGCAGCGAGCTGGGCAGCTTCCAGCTGAGCTGGGGCCCTGGGTGGGATGGCCTCGCTTCAGGGGACGGTTACCGGCTGATGGGTGGCATTCTGAGGAGTCAAAGGCCCAGGGTCTGTGGGAGTGGCCTGCTGGGGCCTTCCTGGTCGGGGTGCCCTGATGCGCGGAGCTGAGCCTCTGCCGCCCTGGAGGCTCACCTGAGTCTGGGGGCATGAGGGATCCCTCATAAAGGAGGACCTTAAACCAAGCTCTGATTCCAGAGCCCCTTTCTTCCTCCTGTAAGAAAAAAAAATCAGCCACCGGCCCCTCCTGGTTTTTTCTCGCTGGCCGCTTTCTGGCCATCCCCTCACCCTACCCCCAGTCTCTTCCAGCAGAGCGGGCAGCTCGCTGATTTGAACCTGAACGCCATCGGGACAAACCAGAAGCCCGCACTGCCCTTTACCCATGACAGGCTGTTTGCGGGCAGGGGGTGGGGAGTCTCTACTATTCCTGTGTCACGACAGCCTGTGACCGTCACTCAGCCTCTCGAGCTCAGTACCTGCAAGACGGGTCCACGCCCCGCACGTGAAGACGAGGGCCAGATGGCCCTTCCTCCGGTCTTCCTGCTTTGCCTAGTTCTTGGGGCCCCTCGCCACTTGGGATTCCACCAGGATTCTAGCCCCAGGCTCCCTGCGGGCAGAAGGCACGGGGTTCTGAGTTGGAACAGAGGCTGGTCACTCCTGGGCATGCCTCGGGGTACGGGGCGGGGCGGGGGGGCAGTGAATCCGGCCACAGTCCAGGCGGAGCATTGGAGAGAATCACGCCACCGTGGAGACCTGCCACAGAGCTTCCCGTGGGCCACCATCTCCTCCTTGGCTCACCTGGGCCGGCCGGTCGACTCCTTACTCACCTGGAGAGTGCTCAAGGACAGCAAGAAAAATGAGGGACTTTCAGGGGCAGCTGTGTTTTCTGACTCAGTCATAATGCCCCTAAAAATCCTTATTGTTCTTGCAGTGTGCATCAGGCAGTGGCCCCAGCCCACCCGGCTGCTCCGGGGTGGGAAGGGCTACCTGGGGTTCGACTGGCGTGTCCTCCCGCATCGTCCTGAAATGAGAGTGAAGGGGAACTTACTGATTATTAAGACATTTTGTTGGTTGGTGCATCGATTTGCATGTACTCTTATAATTTCTTCTTTGGGGAGGCCCGGGCCTTGAGACATTCCTGTGCCGATCGGAGCCCAGGAGAATGCAGGATCTCCCCGGTTTGTGTGCGGGGAGGGTTCCGTAGAGCCCAGCTGCACGTGTCCAGCCCAAGGAAGGGTAGCTTCGGGGTCAGCTGTGTCCAGGGCAACACTGGGTTTTAAAACGGAAGGAGCCTCGGTCCACGCACTGAGACCCAGTGAGCTGGCCGTTCTGCAGAGCCGCCTGCAGGGGATCGAGGTCTTCCCCCCCAGCTGTGACCCTAGAACCTGCTTTCTCTCACCCAGGTGGTCTCTGCTCCTCTCTCACCTCCTCGGTTTCCACCATGCTCAGCAGGTGCCCCACCCACAGATACTTCTGCTGAGCCAAGGCTTTTATGGGTGGAGGTGTGGGGGTCCCATGGGACTGTCAAGCCGAAATACCAATTGGTGACACACCCCCCTTAGCACCATCCCGCATGTCACCAGATCCCACAACATCGTCCTCTCTGGCAGAGGCTGGACAGGTGGCCAGCCTGTGGATGGGCGGACGGGGAGGTGGACAGGCAGTAAGGACGGTACCTGCTCCCGTGGTCCACCCTGGGTCCTGTCAGCCTCCCAGTCAGCAGAGGAAGGTCATCCTCGAGGTATTTCTAAGGTTTCCCCCCAGGTGCCAACGCAAAAGCTCTTGTCACGCGAGAAGATGGCCGTTGGTGGGACCCTGACGGCCACGATCCTCCCTCCTTGGCCAGCCGAGCCCCCTGCTCCTTGGGCTCCTGCGGTCCCCACTGTGCCACCATCCCAGCTCCCAGAGACAGTGTTTAAGGGGCCGAGTTTGCTCAGCATTCTTCTGCCCAGGGGAAGGGACGGCTCCAAGGTTAAGGTCAGTACGGGATAGGGGGGATGAGGGCAGGGGGAGTAATGTTTATTCCTTCTTGGTAAAACATGGGCGGGGCTCTCGTGAAATGAGCTGCTCACATCCCACAGTGGACACCCGGGCGATAGAACATATCCCATCCTCTCTCACAGCTAAGCATTTGCTAACCTGAAATCAGTTGTCCCTCCCTGAGGCCCGTCTGCCCAGCTCTTCCATCCCCGCAAACCTCCTTGTTCCTGAGCGTGTTCCTCAATCTTTACCCCAAAACATCTGCAAAAAAAAAAAAAAAAAGATAATGCATAAGAAATAAAACTGATTACTGGAGAGCATTTCAAAAACCCAGAAGGATGAAGAAGGTTTATAGATACCCATACCTAGAGATCATGTCTGCTAATGAAATAGATCCTTCCAGCATTTTTTTTCTCTTTGCATGTATACCCTCACCCACTTAGCAGGATTTGGGGCTTCCAAAAGTGGTGAAGCTCGTAACCCATCTGAGCGATGGCCCTGGGCCCTTGGGAGGCAGAAAGTCTCTGATTTTCTTTTTGCCAAGTGGGCCAGGGTGCGCCAAAACTTACCTCCAGCTAGCAAGCTCGTTGGGAGGTATTGGGGCAGCTCTCGGTCTCTAAACCGAGACTGGTGAAGTTGCTGGGGAGGATGCTAGAAATGTGGGCTCTGGGACTTGCCTGGCCGGTGCAGTGGTTAGGACTCCATGCTTCCTCTGCGGGAGGGGCACGGGTTCAGTCCCTGGTCAGGGAAATAAGATCCCACAAGCTGCTCGGCCAGACAGCAGCAACACAGAAACGTGGGCTGTGCCCTGATTGCGTTCTAAGTGGGCTGCTCTTTGCTTCCTGACTCCCGGCACACGGAAGAATCCCTTAACGTTAAAAAAAATTTCAGGACTTCCCTGGTGGTGCAGTGGTTAAAAATCTGCCTGCCCATACAGGGGACACGGGTTCGAGCCCTGGTCTGGGAAAATCCCACATGCCGTGGAGCAGCTAAGCCCACGCGCCTAGAGCCCGTGCTCCACAACAAGAGAAGCCACCGCAGTGAGAAAACCGAGCACCACAACGCAGTAGCCCCCGCTCGCCGCCACTAAAAGCCCACGTGCGGCAACGAAGACCCAACACAGCCCAAGATAAATATATAAATGAACTTATAAAAAAAAAAATTCAGTGCCACCCCGCCCCCCCAGGAGCAATTGGATCTGAATTGCTGGGTGTGGGGAGGGGCCCAGGCCTCGGTACCTTTTGTTCTTCTTCTGTTCCTCGGGTTATTCTGTTAAGCGGCCAGAGAACTGTCCAGGTCCATACCCACCAGTTAGTGACGGAAGAGATTTCCTCCAGCTCTGCCTTCAGAGCCTGTTGGAGGAGATGGGACCATCTGCAGCTGGCAGGCTTTCACTTCCATTATGTTCTCTGCTGCTCAGTCACCTTTTGATCCTCATTTTACAGATGGAGGACCGAGGCTAAGGAGATCAGGAGACTTCCTGAAGGACACACGTCTAGGACGCAGCAGAGCTGGGGTGTAGGTCTGCAGCTTCTGACTCCCAAGGCTAGTGCTCTTTCTAAAGTTGCCATTTATAATTAGCATATTTAGTTATAACAAGATACGGTCATCACAGTGTCCTGAACTGGGTGGGTGCCCCTGTCCCACTGGGAGGCTGGGTGATCGTCCCTTCGTCTCCCTGATGCTGAGTATGTACATGGCCAGCCTGGACCCACGGCCCGCCCCCATCAGCCTGCCATACCAAGGATCCCAGCTCTGGGCAGGGCAGGGTTTAGCCCCTTTTGCAGAACACGCAAGAGGTGTGGCTCAGGTCACACAGCTGGTGGGTGGCACAGGCCTAGCGGTCCCTGCTCCTTACCTGGACAGAGGCATCCAGGAAGCAGCACAGCCCGCACGGGGCTTTGCTCGTCGGGGCCCTGCTCCGAGCTGGCGGCCCTCAGGGTCAGGACCCCTGCTGGGGGTGCCTCCCTCATTCCTGCAGAGCTGGACTCCCAGGGCCTGGGCAGGCTGCCAGTGCAGGGAACTAGCGGGCAGGCACACTGTTGGCTCTAGAAGGTGTCACTGTTCCTGGGCCGGTCCGCAGGGCTGGAGGGCCTGGACATGACAGCAGAGACAGGAGCTGGGAGCTGAGAATGCCCCTCTCCCAGGGCCCAGCAGCTCTGGGCCTGGCCCACGGGCTTCCTTTGGCAGGGAGGGCCTGAGCGCTGTCCACACCACCTTCCCTTGCTGGGCCTGAGCTCTCACCTTGCTCCCCACCAGCTCTTTGCGGCCGAGTACACACTCTTGGCAATGACGTGCATTTAACCTGCTCTGCAGAAGACAGGACGGTTGGGCAGGCAGACTCGGCCAGCAGCTCGGTGGGAGATGGGGTGAGGGCCCTAGGCTCAGGCTTCTCTGCCCATATTCTTTGGGGAGCTGGCCCTAAGCTACCTTGCTTACCTGGGTCAGAAATAACCTCAGCTCAACTGAAAGCCTAGAGCAGTCAGGATGAGGGCAGAGCTTTGAGCGCCTGGAGTTGGTGGGCGTTTGCCCAGGAGCCAGGTCAGGGGCAGCCACTTAGCCGGGGCCTTGGGTAAAGCCCCCTCCCCTCCAAGCCTGTTGCCTTGTTTGTTTAATGGACATAATAGTGCCCTGTAGGCGTATGTCCACTTTCTAGGCATATTCTGAACAGGTAGGATGTTGTGGCTCCCTGTCCCTCCCCTTCCAGGAGGCCACTTCATCAGAGAACCCGGGGAGGTGTCTGACGTGGAGAACATGCTCATTCCATGCTGGTTGCAGTGCATTGCTCAGGAAGTGAGTGTAGGTCTCCAGGCGTTGGACAGTGTCTTCTGTCCATGATCTCTACAAAGATGACCTTTTCTTCAGTCCTCTCTCTGGCCCTCCTGCCCTGTTAGGATGGTGGTTCTGGACTGAGAAGCTGTCCTCCTTGCCCCTTTGCCCTGTGTGCCTCTCTGGTCTGGCCCCACCGAGGCCCAGGGAGCCATCCTTCCCCTCCTTGGGGTTCATCTTACAAGTCCGGATGCCATCAGCTCCAAGGAGTTCCCTCTGGGCCAGAGCTCCTCCCTCCTCCGCCAGCCTCCTTGGGGTGCAGACAGACAGCCCAGCACAGGCCGGAAGGGCTTTCTGTTTGCCTTGGCTGGTGGGGAAGAGATTAGCTGCTCGCTTTCTGTTTTGACTGTTGTATCTAACCAACACAGAGCCTGTGACATCGCAGAAAAGCAGCCTTGGGTCTTGAATGAGTTTGGGGCCTGTCCCTGATGGCCTGGCCTCTGCAGAGATGTCTGGAGGTAGGAATGGGTGATAACACCACCCCCTGGGTACGGAGAGATGTGATAACCACCTGTCCGCTTTCCCGACCCAAGGTCCACAGCCCTTTCTTCTTTGTTTCCTTCAGGGGATGACTTCTCCCCACCTCCTGGGATTCACATGGGGCCACTCCCCATCCACTGGCTTTAGAGGCAGGCGTGTGTCCCAAGCTGGACACTGAGACTCCCTCTTGGGATGTTTGCAGCAACTATGGGAAAAGAGGCATTCACTTCATGGGAGTTGCCACGTTGATGGAACTCCTGCTCTCCACTTGAGGACAGAGCCAAGTGGTAGAGAAAGTATGCTGTCCCCAGACCTCAGTAAGCCCCTGGATCCAGCCATGCCTGAAGCTAACACACCTCTGGACTAACCTGATTATATGAGCCAATGAGTGCATTTCTTTTTTCCTAAAACTATCCTGAGTTGGATTTCTGTCATAGAAAGGGTCCTAATAAAGCTATGTTTTTCTTTGGTCTCACTTAAGAAATCAACTTTGAGGTATCCACCCACTTTAAGTGTCTAATTCATAAGTTTTTTCAAATGTGTACAGCCTTGTAACTACCACCACAGTCGAGCTGTGGAACATTTCAAGTTCCCTCATTCCCCCTTAGGGTCAGTTCTCCTGACCCCAGGCAACCACTGACCTGCCTTTGTCCTAGAGCTTCGTTCAGTCTCCTCTCTGGTCAGGTCCCTGGAGGTCAGATGCTCATGTTGTGGGTCAATGTGGGTCATTTCCCTTGGGACTCAGAGTCACCCCTGGGTCCAAATGCGCTGAAGCCAGAGGCACCTCTGGGTCCCACAGTTCTGCGGTCCAGTACATCCTTTGCTTCATTTGAGCCAGCTTGCCACAGAAGGAGTCCCGGCTAATACAGCTCAGCCAGGACCGCACCCTTCGGTGAAGCTCCCCTCAAGGACCCCCCCCCCAGGCAAATTCAACCATTGGTCCAGCTCACCTCCTGGGGGCCAGACACTAGTAAGTGCTTTACATGCATTACCCTAGGGGAGGTACTGTTGTCCCCATTTTACTGGCATGTGGGTCTCGTGTGCCTCTACAGCTCCTCTGTCCACCAGACTCCTGGCTGCTTGCTCTGCCTCAGCTATGGCTGTCTCACAAGTGAAACTGACCCCTCCCAGGCCACATCCCAGGGTAAGGGGGCTGGAGGACGCGAGCCATACACTGGGAGGGAGGGATGAACTTGGAGCGGTAGTGTAAGCAGCTTTGGGCAGGAAAGAGCTCTCTGCAGGAGGCCCTTTTGTCTTGCCAGTAACCTGGCACACCTTTCAGATCTTTTTTTTTTTAACATCTTTATTGGAGTCTAATTGCTTTATAATGGTGTGTTAGTTTCTGCTTTATAACAAAGTGAATCAGTTATACATATATACATATGTTCCCATATCTCTTCCCTCTTGTGTCTCCCACCCTCCCTATCCCACCCACCCCTGTAGGTGGTCACAAAGCACCGAGCTGATCTCCCTGTGCTATGCGGCTGCTTCCCACTAGCTATCTATTTTACGTTTGGTAGTGTATATATGTCCATGCCACTCTCTCACTTTGTCCCAGCTTACCCTTCCCCCTCCCCGTATCCTCAAGTCCATGCTCTAGTAGGTTTGTGTCTTTATTCCCGTCTTACCCCTAGGTTCTTCATGACTTTTTTTTTCTTAGATTCCATATATATGTGTTAGCATACGGTATTTGTTTTTCTCTTTCTGACTTACTTCACTCTGTATGACAGACTCTAGGCTTTGATCACACAAAACCTTGCCTAACTTTCTGGTTCTTTCTGTAGATCAAAGAAGTAGAAATGAAGGATAAGTAATTATTAGATGACCAGATCTCTTTCCCAGCTTCCCCTGCAGTAATCCCACGAGCAAACTGTGTGAACAAGATAGCGTCTAAAGAAAAATCACGAGTCGACAAGCCTGCACACCATGCGGGATGGTGACGACTCTGACCCCCACCTCAGTGATGAACTGAGATTACTTCCCTGTTTCCCCTTAAAAACTTCTATGGCCGAGCAGAATCTTTGGGGGGGACACTGGTCCCCCATCTCCCCAGATTGCCGGCATTCTGATTAAAAGCGACTTTCCTTTCTACCAACAACTGCTTCTCGGGTGTTGATTTCTGGCAGCGAGCAGCCAGACCTGAGTTCGGTAACAGTAGGAGATGAGATGAGGATAAATTCCTTCATCCTCTGTCCCTTGGACCACTTGAGGCACATTTCCCACCTGTGGTTTGTTGTACAGCAGTGTGGTTATACATCCCCTTGCATTGCTTCCCATTCTTCCCGACCTCCTTTTCTCTTTTCCCTCACTTTTGCCACTGGAATTCCACTTCCAAGTTCAAGTATCAGCACTTAATCCCTCGGCGAGGGCCGCGCTTTCTAGAGAACTCTGTAGCCTGGCTCCTGGGACTGCACTTCACGGCCTCGGTGAATGTTGAACAAGAGAATAGATGCACGACATGTCACGGCCATGGGGTTGGGGACTGGATGGGGGGCAAGCATGGTGCCACATTCATCACAGATTATTCTCCTTTCTCTCTCCCCCTCCATTCACTAGGTGTAATCAGCCAGATCGTCTCTGACTCCATGCTGTTATGTCAGAGGCTGTGGCCTCCCCCGGTAACCTCTGTCTGGTACAAAAGAATCCACACTCCTTACCCTCCACTTGCTAGGTGTGTGAGGCTGGCAAGGTCCTCAACCTGTCTGAGCTAGCTTCCCCATCTGTACAATGGGGATAAGAATGGTCTCACTACCTGGGACTGTTGGGATGCCTAACCGACCCTTGCTTTGTGCCTGCTGCAAGGTCAGGGAAGGGCATCATTGAGGCTGCCTGTCCTGCTCTCTTTCGGGAAGCACCCGTCCTCCATTCTCAGTCCCTACGGGGCAAACTGAGGCTGTCCCCCATCCCACCCCATTCCCACACCTGCCACCAGACCCAGGCCAACCAGCACATCTCAGTATTGACCACAAATATTGGCTCAGACCTGGGCATAACACCTAAGTCAAACCGGTCCCTGCAACAGTGCCCTGAAATGTCTGGAATAAGGAAAGAGATGCTTGCTGTTTGCTGAGATCCTTAGCCTGGAGCTATTTTTACTATTGAGGCTATTTTTACTATTTGGACATTTGAGAAGGAAGTTAGTGCAGTGACGGCGGAAGAAAGCAAAGCCGAGAGGTGGAGCAGGACACAGACACCTGGTGTCGCCCTTGGAGTTCTGGGATCCACCGTGCCAGCAGCTAGGTAACCCCTGGTATTTTTAGAAATTAATACATATACAAAAAGTTTCCTTCTTGGTTGCGTAAGCCAGTTCAAGTTGTGAA
This sequence comes from Stenella coeruleoalba, assembly GCF_951394435.1. Classification (NCBI taxonomy): domain Eukaryota; kingdom Metazoa; phylum Chordata; class Mammalia; order Artiodactyla; family Delphinidae; genus Stenella; species Stenella coeruleoalba. The sequence continues at coordinate 17,735,856 of NC_137165.1, forward strand.
AACTGAAATGGTCTTGACTGATAACCATAGGTTCTTTATAAACGATCGCTGCTGTTATTGCAACTAATATTATTACAAACACACTCCCAGGAGGAAGCGGTCTTGGGGATGCATAGGCCACGTTCCCCCAGGGGCCACTGCTGCTCTCCATACGTTATACTACCCTAGATATCAGCTCCCCAGGGCGGGGGATTCATGTTCGCCGCTGATATACCCCAGGTGCCTGGTGTCTGCACAGGGTAGGTGATTAATAGACATCCACTAAGTGGAAAAATGAAGTTGGTCCATTGCCACCTGGCTCCCAGGCCCAGATTCACGTTTTGCCCTCTCTGCTTGTCCTTGGCTGACATCTGAACCCACTGGGGTGTCTGCCAGGAGTCTGTCTTGCAAACTGATCTCTTGTTTTCACAGTGTCCTTTCTAGGGCCTCATTCATCCCTTTCTTCATTCATATATACAGTTTAAAATATCTTTATTCGAAGTGTACATTATGGACCACTGTCTTAAACCAGTCACAAAAATTAACTCAAAGTGAATTGAACACTTAAATGTAAGACTGGAAACCATAAAACTCTTAGAAGAAAACATAGGAAAAAAGCTCCTTGACGTGGGTCTCGGCAGTTATGTTTTTGGATATGACACCTAAAGCACAAGCAACAAAATAAACAGCTGGGACGACATCTAACTAAAAAGCTTCTCACAGCAAAAGGTCAATAAAGTGAAACCTATGAAATGGGAAAAATATTTGCAAACCATATATCTGATAAGGGTTTAATATCCAAAATATATAAAGAGCTCCTACAACTCAATAGCAAAATAGTAATAATGATGATGGTGAGGATGATAATACAATTCAAAAACAGGCAAAGGACCTGAATAAACATTTTTCAAAGAAGATAGATGAGTGGCCAACAGGTACATGAAATGATGTTCAAAATCACTAATCATTAGGGAAATGAAAATCAAAACCACGATGTCACCTCACACCTGTTAGAATGACTATCATCCAAAGACAAGAGAGAACAAATGCTGGCAAGGATGTGGAGAAAGGGAACCCCTGTGCACTGTTGGTGAGAATGCAAATTGGTGCAGCTATCATGGAAAACTGTGGAGATTCCTCAAAAAAATTAAAGACAGAACTACCATATGATCCAGCAATTCCACTTCTGGGAATATATCTGAAGGAAATGAAAACACTATGTCAAAGAGATACCTGTACACCCATGTTCAGAGCAGCATTATTTACAACAGCCAAGACATGCAAACAACCTAAGCGTCCATTGACAGACGAACGAATAAAGATGTTGTGGTACACACACACACACACACACACACACACACACACACACACACACACACATATGCATGCAATGGAATAGTATTCAGCCATAAAGAGGGAAATCCTGCCATTTTGACAACATGAGTAGACCTTGAGGGCAATATGCTAGGTGAAATAGGTCAGGCAGAAAGACAAATACTATATGATATCACTTATATGTGCAATCTAAAACAAAATGAAAATAAACAAAAAGCCAAACTCAGAGGAAAAAAAGATGAGATTTGTTACCAGAGGTGGGGGTAGGGGGTGGGTGGGAGCTGAGGGGAGGAGGAACTGGATGAAGCCAGTCCAAAGTACAAACTTCCAATTATAAGACAAATAAGAACTAGGGATGTAATATACAACATGATGGCTATAGCTAACACTGCTGTATGGTATATTTGAAAGTTGTTAAGAGAGCAGATCCTTAACACAATATTGTAAATCAACTGTACTTCAACTTTAAAAATAATAATAAAAGATTAGATCCTAAGAGTCACAAGGAAGAAAAACATTGTTATTTTTTTCTTTTTATTGTACCTATGTAAGATGACAGAGGGACTTCCCTGGTGGTCCAATTGTTAGGACTCTGTGTTTCCACTGCAGGGGGCACGGGTTCGATCCCTGGTCAGGGAACTAAGGTCTCGCATGTCGAGGGAACCAGGGAAAGATGCAAAATGAACAATGCTTTGCCGGCCTTCGGGGAGCTTCTACTGGGGTTGTATGTTGACAATTTGGTACATTTAAGTTATTTTAGGCATTTGGATAATCTTCTGGTATTCTTCTGCAGACCAGATAATAAAACCACGCTAAAGAGTGGATTTTGGTTTTAAGCTAAGTTGGAACTAACCCGATTAGCTATCTTCAAAGAAAAGTCGACAACTTCCCTACCCTCTCCTCTGCCAGTTCACACCCCACCTCCGTAAACTCTTTAAGTTTTTTACATTGTTCCTGTTATTGACATTCACATCCTCTTCTGCTCCACAATCAAGCCTTTACTGCTTTGTCCACAGGTTGACTCAAAAGATTAAAAGCCTTGGAATAGCATTTACAGGACTGTAATTGCTAACTATCCATTTACTGTAAACACCTCCTTTTAACTGCAGCTAGTTGCATTGGCGTTTGGGTTTGGTCACATTTTATTGAATTGGATGAGATGTACCTTCCGGCCGCTGGGACAAAGCTTCCTCTCTGCCAGTTTCAGGGCCTGTGTTCAGAAGGGCCCTGTGCTTGGTTTGATGCTTTCCTGTTGTTGTTTTGAAATTCTAAATAATTTTTGAACAAAAGGTCCCACAATTATGTGGTTAGTCCTGAGCTCACGGCTGTGCTGCTAGAGGCCTGAGCGATCTGAGAAGCACTCTCGTTGGGCACCTTCCCTTGGGAGGAAAGGCGGGGTACTTAGGCAGGTCTTGAAGTAGCCACAAAAAATTAAAGCGATAGGCCATGGACCTGAGTGATGGGTTGTGAATGTGCCGAAGTGGGGATGTCAGGCTGGCCTGCTGCTTCTTACACAGGGGCTGAAAAGTTGGTGAGCCTTGGGCTGCATGAGGGAGGAGGGATTATCCTGATGAGAGCATCAGGGCTGAACGATCTGCCCAAGGTCCCACTGCTTATAAATGGCAGGTCCTGGATTCAAGTCCAGGTCACTGATTCCCAGACCCAAACCTTCTCTGCTCCACCACCCTGCCTCCAGACCAGTGCCACACATGATGCAGCAGACCTGGGTTTGAATTCTAGTCCTGCTACCAATTTGCTGTGTGTCCTTTCAGGAGGGATTTGCCCTCTCTGAACCACTTACCCCAGAGTCTGAGGGAGTGGATAAACTTTAGAAGTCCCTTTCAAACAGAATCACTATGTAACTAATTAATAGAAAAGAGTTTCTTCCATAGACAGATTCCAGCTAATAAAAGCAGAAGGAATAAAATATAATATCATTTTGCAGTCCCTAACAAATTAATTGTTTGAATGGCAGCTAACATCACAAAAGAGAATCTGACACCATGGACCTCCTGATAGAAGATCTCAACACCACCTAATGAGGTATTCTTGGCAGAAAAAGAATAAAGAAACCAAACTTGGCAACTAAACCTGTGCTCCACAACTACTGAGCCTGCGCGCTAGAGCCCGCGAGCCACAACTACTGAGCCCACGTGCCACAACTACTGAAGCCCGTGCGCCTAGAGCCCGTGCTCCGCAACAAGAGAAGCCACTGCAATGAGAAGCCCGCGCACCACAACGAAGAGTAGCCCCGGCTCGCCACAACTAGAGAAAGCCCACACGCAGCAACGAAGACCCAACGCAGCCAAAAATAAATAAGTTAAATAAATAAATTAAAAACAAAAAAAGGAAACCAAGCTTGAATCTGATCAAACCTCTGCTTCTAACAATTTACAGGACAAAGGATAGAGGAACACATCCGACTGCACCGAAGAGCAGCAGTCAGCAATGTCCAGATGGAGTGAAATGCAACAAGATAACCAACTAGTTTCTTCCAATCAATACAACAAAACATGAGGCCCAAAGAGACTCAAAAGACATACTGACCAATTGTAATGTAGAAACTTTATTTGGATCAAAATTTAAGCAATCTGTAAAAAGATAATTATGTCAAAACTGAAAATGTGAACACTGATAGTATTAGGAATTATTATTAATTTTGGGGGTGTGAGCATGGCGTTATGATTATGTTTAGTTTATTTGTAAGGAAGGGTCATTTTAGATAGACACACTGATGTGTTTATGGATGAGGTGATGTCATGCCTGGGATCTGCTTCGAAGTGATGCAGGAAGAGGGATGTGGATGGGGGAGGCGGGTCTGGATGAGGTAAGATGGGCCATGGGTTGATGACTGTCACAGCTGAGTGATTTATTGTCTCTGGTTTTGTGTATACTTTTCAGTTTTTAAAAAGTCCCTCCAGCCTATGGGAAGGGTCAGGGGTGGCTGGGCTGAGGGTGGGGGAGCGGGGAAGGATGGCCATGCCTTCTCGGAGCAGGGCTGGGGGCTAACGAAGGGGACACCAGGTCCTGCCTCTCCCTGCCTGCCTCCCATGGCCAGGCTGAACCCTGGAATGTTGCAGTCACTCGTGCCCAGGCTCAGACCTAAAGGGTAGGTTTCTTGGTGTTTAGATAAGCTCACGGAGTCAGACACTCTACTTGTAGAACCCTGGCCCCAGCCCGCAAGCCCAGCTCTGTCCTCCCCGGGGGATACTAGTTTCATATTCCAGGCACATCCTCAGGCATATCGGGCCATCCGTCCACCGGCACAGGCAGAAGGTGCAGCAGCTGGTGGGAGGTGGGGGTCATTCCCCGACGTACATCCTATGACATCCCTGGTGCCAGGAGTGTGGCCGGGCCAGGACCTGAGGACCTGGAGGGTTAGAGGGCCACTCTCAGGCCCACCACCCGGGAGTGGTCCCCCAAGGAATTTGGTGCTGACCATCTTAGTGCCCAATGTACTGCATGACCTCGACAAGACGCTTTCCCTCTCTTGGCCTTGGGTTCCCCATCAAAAAAGAGGCTGCTCCGTGTTTCTCAGTGGGCTGCTATCGACCTTTGGGATGGACAATTCTTCCTAGTTTGCATTCCCGGCCCCGGCCATTAAATGCCCACAGCAGTCCCTGTTGCTGTGGCAACCAGAAAACGCCCCGCACATTTCCAACCATTCCTGGGTTGCAAACTACTGTGGGTCTCTAAGGACCTCGCCAAGCCCATAGTTCTGTGTTTCTGGAGAATTCAGGACAAACTGAGGAAGGGAGGGGCAGAGACTTAATGTGATTTGTAGTCTTACAGAGAGATGATATTTGGGTCTTGAAATACAACTAGGAGTTTGCAAATTGAGCAAGTGACGGGGGCTGGGAAGGGGGGGAGCCGAGAACATTCTAGGTGGCAGGATCAGCCCGTGCACGGCACAGAGGGATGAAGGAGCATGGAGTGTTTGGCGAAGGGCAGGAGTTGCCTGTGGCCCCTGGAAAACCATGCCAGGAGATAGCACATCAACTTGTGGACAACAGGGAACCAGCAAGGATTTTCAAATGGGGGCAGAAGGACATTTTTCCCCCCGGCCCCTCTGGAAGCAGAAATCACTGGATGCCTGTGTATGAATCAGAAGAATGTCTCACTCTTCCTAGGAAGAACTCATGGGTCCAAACTGCAGAGGTTGCAATTCCCCAGCTGGGATTTTTTCCCCGGGGGTCAGCCGGGTGAAAGAGAGACTTGTGGGTGGTTTTTTTGGTTTTTTTCTTGTTTTTTTTTGGCCGCGCTGCGTGGCATGCGAGATCTTAGTTCCCCGACCAGGGATCGAACCCATGCCCCCTGCACTGGGAGCGCGGAGTCCTAACTACTGGACCACCAGGGAAGTCCCGAAAGAGAGATGTGGAGGTGACAGTGGATGAGGGGCTGCTCAAGCTTCCCTAGTTATTGAAGAGGCCCGTGGAGGGGAGCAAGTGTGTGTGTGTGTGTGTGTGTGTGTGTGAATGCACGTGCAAGTGAGTCTGCGGAGGACAGTATGTGTATGAGTGTGAGTGGGTAGACAAGCGTTCATGTGACAAGTGTGTGGCGGGTGCAGAGTGGTGAGCGAACACTGCCCTGCCTTGTCCTCACGCAGCGTGTAACCTAGTGGATCTAGGGGAGGAGAGAGAAATAGACAAGAAAGCAAAACCACATTCCAGAAATCAGATTGTGACCCGGGGCCCTCCATCCTGCCCTAGCCACAGGGTGGACGCAGGACCCCAGGGCAGCCTGTCAGAGCCTCCTCCCCTCTGACTCTTGGGCAGAGTGACAAAGAGGGCGGGAGCCCCCCCCACCGCCGCCTCTGGCCCCACATCCCTGACCCCAGTCCGCGCCTGCCCTTCTGGCCACTTGGCCGTCCGGAGTTCTCTTGGTTCTTACCCGTGCCCAGGCCTGTTTGCCAGCCTTCCCATCGATTTTTGGGTGTGCCTGTCTCTGTGTGGGTTTCATTCTGGCTTTGAAACGAGCAAAGCCAGAGCAAGAGTGCTGTGAGCACAGACGAGGCTCTCAGGGAATCCCCCGGCCCGTGACCCTCGCGGACGAGGATGCAGAGGCTGCTGGGCTTCCCAAAGCCGGTACCCCCCTCCCTGGCACACGCCGTGCACACGCTCCCCGGTGAGCCAGCCAGTGTGCCGAGCCCCGGGCGGCCTCACCGGGAGGAAATGCCAGCCGCGATTCTCTAAGCCTCTGTCAGCCTCCCCAGGGACCCTCCACTGCCCAGTGCTTCCTCTGGGGCCGTGTCAGCCCGGTGCGAGCCTGGTCCGCCTGGGACGGGCCTCCAGTGGGGGCCTGTGACTCAGGGCTCAGTCAGGCAGAGGCAGGATGTCGGCCCATTCACTGGGCCATGAGGAATCTCACTCTTCTATTTATAGGCAGCGCAACTGCTGGCCTAGCCTGGGGGGAGGAAGTGGCCATGGCTGGCAAGTCAGGGGAATGGGAACAGTGATTCTAGAACCAGGATGAAACCAGGCCTCACCACCCCCGCCCCCTGCCTCGGGGGTTTCCAGAGGAGGAGTCAACTGGACTAGCTCTTCCACTCCAGAATGGTCCAGGCTGGGATGGGCCAGGACATGAGCCCAAGGGTCCGCATGTCCCACAAGCCAAGTGACAGGAGGCGGTGGACACGGGGTGGCTGGGCCTGGAAGGGTGGGCAGGGTGGGAAGAGGCCAGGGGAAGGGAGTACCCAGAGGCCAGGCATCCTGAAGTTTGGCCTCAGAGAACTCATCCTAATCTTCCCATATTGGAGTCCCAACTTGCTTCATCGGTCAAAGACCCCTGCCCGCCCTTAGCTACCATCTTGCCCCGTGGCCAGGATGGCTCCTTATTCCTAGGAAGCTAAGATTTGATCCCCTACTACGAGCTGAGCCCTGTCGCCTATATTCCCTCGTTCAGTCTCACAAAGCCTTGTAACATAGGTATTCATAAGCCCATTTAACAGAAGTCAAAACTGAGGTTCAGGGTAGTTAGGGTACTTGCCTGGTTTTAAGCGTGTGCACAAATGTGTACTAAGTGTACAAAATGTGCAAAAGGGAAGCTACAGTGCCCTGTCAGAGGGTGCTGTGAGGAGTGGACGAGCTCACATTGGCTGTTATTTGTCACCATCTCTTTATTTTATTATTTTTTAATTAATTAATTTTTTGGCTGCATTGGGTCTTTGTTGCTGTGCGCGGGCTTTCTCTAGTTGCGGCGAGCGGGGGCTACTCTTGGTTGGGGTGCGCAGACTTCTCATTGCTGTGGCTTCTCTTGTTACGGAGCACGGACTCTAGGCTTCAGTAGTTATGGCACACGAGCTCAGTAGTTGTGGCTCTTGGGCTCTAGGGCGCAGACTCAGTAGTTGTGGCCCATAGGCTTAGGTGCTCCGCGGCATGTGGGATCTTCCCGGAGCAGGGATCAAACCTGTGTCCCCTGCGCTGCCAGCGCCACCAGGGAAGCCCTCGCCATCTCTTTGTGGAGCACCATCTACGGGGTTTATTTACTTTGTCCTCCGCTGAGCTTGCATCTCTGATCACGTCCTCTGGTGGGAACCAATTTCCGGAACAGGAGACCCTTCCAACTGAGCCTACTGGGGCTGCTTCAGAGGAAACCAGCCAAGGGCCGCAGTGGCTACAGCAAATCTGCTCTCACCCTCAGAGAACGAGCAAGGAGCCGTCATGCCTTCCTTTGTATCCCACGGGGCCTCCCCCATCCTTGGTTCCTTCCCGAGGCCCAGATCTGGCCACTCTCTGGGGCTGCTGTGACCGCCTGCTGGCCATCCTCACTGGCCCAATGTGCACTGCACCCCGAGGATGCTCGAAGCAGCCGTGAGGGCTTCGTTGAAGGGCTCAGGCCCTTGTCCCGAAGCCAGGCCGGGATGGAGGGAGGGGCCAGGTAGAGGGGATCAGGGTCAACAGGAGGTGGATTCTCACTGCCTTGACGCCAGAGGCAAGAAGGGCCCATCCTGGCCCCGAATGCCTCATCTACCTCCCCAGCCAAAGTTCTCACCCTTCCTCTCACCCCACACACATCTCCTAAGGTGATCAGCAAACCTCAGGGCCTTTTCTGTGTCTTGCAAACTTTGCAGCCTCTGACAGTCTCTGAATGTCGCTGACTTTTTTCTCCCAAGCAGGATGCAGCGAGGACGCATAGGAGGGAAGAGGGCTGGGGGTGGAGGGGAGAGGGTCGGTTCGGAGATGTACTCTGAGCCTGAGGAGGAACGAGGGTGAAGGGAAGAGGGGTCCCCAGGGGCGAAGCCCTTGGGGAAAAAAAGGAGGTAAACCTTCCAGAATGTGGAAGAACCTCTGGCTGGTTGAAGGTCTGAGGCTGGAGCCCGGGGTGTGGTGGGGAAGTAGCGGGAGGCTGGATGGGTGGGCAGCTCTCTAGGGCCGGGGGTGAGGCTAAACGTTCCTCTGGACGCAAAACTGAAGGCAGCCAGGGGTTCCAGGCAGGGTGCTGTTTAGTAAGCTCCCTCTGGCCTTGGGGGTTGAAGAGGTTGGATGAGACAGGCTGGTAGCAGGTGGACCAGTGAGACACCAGCACAGCCTTCCTGGTGAGAGATGAGAGTGGATGAACTTGGGAGGGGGAGGGAGAGAGATGCGGGGCTGGGAGAGAGCGATGACATGGGGCAGTTGACTGGCCCCGATGCCCACCCCCCCCGGCCCACCCCCTAATGATGAGGGTTGGGGTGGCCGGAATGGGGAGGGGAGGAGCCCCTGATAAGCCCCCGTCGGCTGCGCCAGCTGGATGGGTGCAGAAATGACATCACTTTCATGTACTTAACACAAGGTAAACAGTGGTAGAAAAGCCCAAGCGCTCATTGTCTAACTTGGTAGCCGGCCACTGGCTCCTTAACAACTGGTTTCCTGGGATTCTGCAGTTCTCTGCAGAAGACAGCAAGAACCAGGGCCTGCCCATCCCTGGGCGCAGGGAGTGCGACACAGGCCCCTTTGCCTGGGGCCTCTTCCTTTGATTCATTCCCTACTTGTTCAGGGAGCCTGGTTTGCTGGGGGCCGGGCCCCAGGCCAGCTGCTTGGGCACCGTGGAGAGCCAAAAGAGTGTGATGGTGGTGGTAGGGATTTGATTCTAGCGACCAGCTGGGCTTGAGAGCCCAGGAGTACAAGGAAGAAGTGGGGCGACTGGCGGGGATGCGAGCTGTCATAAGCATTCGAGCATAAGCTGGATGAATCTGAAGGCACCTTGGAGATCATCCCGTTTGACCCTTGATGCTACAGATGGGTAAACCGAGGCCTAGAGAAGTCCCATGACACATCTAGAGTCATATGCTGGGAGAGAAGCAGGGGCGGGACTAAAACCCCAATGTTCTGTTATTAGTGGTTCTTTCTAACAAATTCACTGAGAGCTGGCCGACTCAAGAATAGAAAGAAAGGGACTTACTTCCCTGTTGGTCCAGTGGTTAAGACTCCGCGCAGGGAACTAGATCCCGCATGCTACAACTAAAGATTCCCACGTGCCACAACTAAAGATCCCGCATGCTGCAACTAAGACCTCGCGCAGCCTAAAAATAAAATAAAATAGAAAGAAAGAAAAAAAAATTAAAGCACATAGCCTCGTTTCCCCCTTCCCCTCACCACCAAGGCACACATACCTGTGGGTTCTCCAGAGGGTCAGAGACAGAGAGAGAAATGCCTTCTTGCTGGCTGGGTTCCGAATGCTTTCCCTTCATCCCCAGAACTCACCCCACATTCTAAATCTGGGGCCGGAGGAGAGCTTCCTCCTTGTGGAAAGAGCCAGAGGTAACCACAGCGGCCAGGCAGCCTCAGGGGAACCAGCCCTTTGCCATCACTCCCTGAGGCGGCACTGGCCCCTCTCCACCCTCCCCAGATGGAAAGCCCCAGTGAGGGGACAGCCGTTCAAAGAGCACAGAGGCCCAGCAAGTCTCTGCGGGTTGCTCACGCTCGAGGGCTCCAGGCCCTGGCAAAGCACTCTCACCCCCACCGAACCTGGTAGACTTTGTTCTCTGCTTCAAACAAGAGCAACCACAGACGACAGCACCCCTTTCTCTAATGTCAGTTGAGTGAAACAGACAGCATGGAGGGAAGCTGGAGAACTAGCCCAGCAACTTTTGACAGATCCTTAGCTCCCCTTGGGCCTCAGTTTCCCCATTTGTATTGACCCATAAGTGTCCCCAAGCTTCACTATCCTGTGAGGCTGAACAACCACTTCGTGTGAATGCCCAAAGCCTGCTAACTCCAAGCCCTAAACTCTACTCCCAGCAGTGCTAAGCCCTCACAGCTTTTTGAGAGCCCCCGAGAAGACGTCCGGCCTGCCCTCTTGGGTTATGTGCTAGGTTTAATAGTGGCCCCCGAAAGATGTCCACATCCTAATCTCAAGAACCTGGGAATACATTACTTTTTGTGGCAAAAGAGGATGTGCAGATGTGATTAAATTAAGGATCCTAAAATGAGGAGGTTATCTGGGATCATCTGGGTGAGCCCAATGCAATCACAGGGGTCCTTGTAAGAGGGAAGCAGAAGGGTCAGAGTCCCAGAAGATGATGCAATGACAGAAGCAGAGGATAGAAGGCAGAGGTCGAAGTGATTTGAGGAAGAGGCCGAGACCCAAGGCATGCAGGCAACCTCTAGACGTCGGAAAAGGCAAGCAAATGGATTCTGCCCCAGAGCCTCCAGAAGGAATGCAGTCCTGCCAACACCTTGGCTTTAGGACTTCTGGTCTCCAGAATTCTAAGAGAATAAATTTGTTTTAAGCTACCAAGTTTGTGGTAGTTTGCCACAGTAGCAATAGGAAATGAATACTGCAACCAACTACCACAGACAGATGGCCACTCACGTTCATCCCAGGCCACCATGCCTGTCCTCTGCCCCTTCCGCTGGGCCACCGCTGCTTCCTTGATGACTCTGAGACAGCCACCTCTGCTGGGCACAGTGCGCTTCCCCGAGAGGCCCCAAGGTCTGGAGGTCTCTGCTTGTTCAGCAGGAAACGTTGGCAACCTCCAAGGAACAGCAGTAGTTTGCTCTTCTCCTGGGTCCCGAGTGTCACACACGCGCACATGCTTTCTGCCCTGAGCACAGACCCGCCTCAGCCTGGAGCAGCTGCCAGTTCATCCACAGGAGCATCTGAGGCCCGTTTCTAAGTGGGGCTCCCTCCGTGGGAGGCCCCTCCCCTCTTCACGAATTCTTTTCAGGGACCCGCACATTCCACTCAGCTCGTCATCTCCAGGGTGGCCAGTCATTCTCAGTATGAATGACTCCAGCTGTGTATGTGGTTCAAGGTTCATGTGTTTCTTCCCAGGAGGCTTCTCAGCTTCCACAAAGCTCAGCTGACCCACACAGATATGTGGTGGGGGACAGAGGGTGTGGCAAGTGCCCAGCTCCACATGCCACAAACCAGCCAGGGACCAGCTTGAAGGGCATGATGTAACCTGCCCGTGTGGCTTGTAAGCTGGGTGTATCTGTGAGGTGGGTTCATGGCTGTTTATGAGCTCATGATCTGGCCAGGTCCCCTGATACTGATGTCCCCTACCCCCTGCCCACCCCCAGGTCTGTCCGCTACTTCCCCCTCACTGGTGGCATTAATAAGCCCCCTCCACGTGGCTCAGTTCTGAAGTTTCTGGAGAAACCACGGACAGGGGTCAGTTATGCAGGAACTTGGGAGTATCCTCCTTTGAAAGTGGACTTTACTTCCACTTAAGTATGCAATTGACACATGTTCTCTGAAGAGAAAAAATTAGGGAAAAAATAGTAAGAAAGAAAGAAGGGAAGGAAGGGAAGGAAGGAAAAGAAGGGAAGGAAGGGAGGGAGGGAGGAAGGGAAGAAGGAAAGAAGGAGGCAGGAAACAACCTAAGTGTCCACTGATGGACAAATGGGTAAAGAAGTTGTGTGTATATACACAATGGAATATTATTCAGTCATAAAGAAGAAGGAAATCCTGCCATCTGTGACAACATGGATGGACTTTGAGGGCATTATCCTAAATGAAATGTCAGACAAAGAAAGACAAATACGCTATGATCTCATTTATATTTGGAATCTAAAAAAACAAACAAACAAAAACCCAAACTCATGGGAAAAGAGATCAGATTTGTGGTTACCAGAGGTGAGGGATGGGGGGATTGGATAAAGGTAGTCAAAAGGTACAAACTTCCAGTTATAGGATAAGTACTGGGGAGGTAATGTATAGCATGATGACTACAGTTAACACTGCTATATGGTATGTTTGAAAGTTAAGGAAGTAAATCCTAAGAGTTCTCATCACAAGGAAAAAAAAACATTTTTTTCTTTTTCTTTTAAAAAAATCTATATGAGATGATGAATATTAACCAAATGTATAGTGATTATTGTAGTAATGATTATTGTGGTAATCATTTCACAATATATGCAAGTCCAGTCATTATGTTGTACCCCTTAAGCTTATATGGTGCTGTATGTCAATTATATCTCAATAAAACTGGAAACAAATACAGCGAGGTATAACTATTCAGCCTGTTTGGATAAATGGGGGAAAAAAAGAAGCAAGTAAAAATGATTGCTAGGGACTTGACTGGTGGCGCAGTGGTTAAGAATTCACCTGTCAATGCAGGGGACATGGGTTCAAGCCCTGGTCCGGGAGGATCTGACCTGCCGCGGAGCAACTAAGCCCGTGCGCCACAACTACTGAGCCCGCGTGCCACAACTACGGAAGGCTGTGCGCCTAGAGCTCTGCAACAAGAGAAGCCACCGCAATGCGAAGCCCGTGCACCGCAACGAAGAGTAGCCCCCGCTCGCCACAACTAGAGAAAGCCCACGCGCAGCAGCGAAGCCCCAAGGCAGCCAAAAATAAATAAATTTATATTTAAAAAACGATCGCTAATCCCATTATATAGACATAATAATCCAATCATCCACTGCTGAAGTTTTGGTTTATATCTGATATAGATATCAGATCACTTATCATCACTGGAATATTATTTATTTTAACACCACAATCATACATACTATTGCAACAAAGGCTTTTTTCTCCCGCAGCAAATGTGTGATGAACCACTTTCTGTCTTAACAGATCTCCATCTGCATCACTATTTTTCATGGTTATATGGTATTTGCCTCTGCGAATGTGCTATATTGTTATTAAGTCTAGTGTCTGACAATTAACGCTGTTTCTAGTTTGTCAAAAATGTAAACAACGTTGCCTTATAAATACTTCTTGGCCCACTTACTCGGCTATTTTGGGAGGATAAGTTCCTAGAGGTGAAATTGCTGGGTCAGAGGTGTGCACATATTCAAGGCTTTTGGTGCATTTTTGTACCTTGTTCTTAATTCCAGACCCATTTCTTTCATGCTCTGGATTTGTCACCCACTTTAGCATTAGCTCAAGGACAAATAAATTTAGGTAGAGATTCTGCTATTTGTAATCCTCCAGGCTACGTCTTTCCATTAATATGTATGGTTGAAAAAAAAAAAAGACTCTAGTTTCCATTTTTAAAGTCCCAAGCATATTCTCACCCTGATATTCCAGTGTGCCTGACTCTTCCTGGTAGTACTGGGAATTGGGTTAAATGCTGTTTTTTCCCTTCTAGAGTGAGAAGTTCCCAGGTGAAGCCCAAAACACTGCCATCTCCCTGAACCTCAGTTTACTCATCTGTAAAATGGAGATATTAACAGTACTTTGCAGGATTTTCCTGTGGGTGAAAGGAACCCAGCTCAGTGTCTGACACTTGGGGAAATCTCAGCACTTGTGTGTTGTCCCACCCCTCAGGGCCAGGTGGTGTGCAATGGGGTCTCCTGGCCCACATGTTGTCACTGAACACTTGGTTCCTCCAGGGCCCCGATCCCGGTGAAGCCTACCCCACCTTCCCAGCCATCCAAGGCTAATCGTCTGCCTCAAGAACCACCCCCGGATTTGCCCCACCTTAAAAGGGCCTTGAGCTCTCAGAAGGACAACCAAACAAGAGAACAGAACATTAGAGAAAATTGCTTGTCTAAAATGGATAAATAATTTTCATTTCATTCTTACTTCCGTGTTCTACTTTGTCTTTCTCCTTGCTGTCCCTTTTCCTACATAAGTCAGGCATGAGGGCAATATTATTCTTATAAATGCTTGAGATGGATTACATAATAATCTAGACTGGAGACTTAAAAAGACAGGCAACCGCTTGCTAAATGGACAGAAGTCTTTGCAACTGTTTAGAGAGCCAAAGCCCAGGTCACTCCTTGCCTCCTGACACTCAGGAGCTGACTGGCCTCATTCTTGGGTTTACCAAAAAGAGTCCCAACTAAGCCTGTTCAGAGCTGCATGGCCCAACTTCCCAGGTGATCAGAGTCACCCAGGATGCTTATAAAATGCAGATTCCTAGGCCAGACCTAGGCCCCAGGCCAGACCTGAGTCAGATTCTCCCAGAGAGAGACCTGTACGTTTACAAATGCTCATTAGACATTTAACAAGTGGCTGCAGGTAATTTTTAACATCAGGAAAATATGACCAGTGCTGTTATAGATGGACAACATTTGAGTAATTTTTAACCTTGGCTGCAAATTACAGTCTCCTGTAATTGGGCTTTTAAAGCCCAATGCTCAGTTAAATCAGAATCTTGATCACTTTGAGCCACGTGCAGGGGCCATTGGGAAGACCTCCGACTACATACAGGCCGAGAGCCCAGGGTTCTAGAGCTGGCTTTGCCACTAACTCACTGAGTAGCATCTCTAGTCCCGTTTCCGCACATGCAAAATGAGGGCCATGGACCAGCCCACTGGGAAAACTCTCTCTGTCATGTGTGTCAGTCTGATTGACTGGAGGTGGCTGCGTGGGTTGCAATATTGAGAAGGATTCCAGGGTTGAGATTGGGCTAAATAGGAAGGAGTACCTTAATAGATTAGTGATGTCTGCCATGGGTGCAGGTGAGAGGGTGTTGGCTTGTGTGTCAAGGGTTTGCTATCTCTGGACTAGATTATCTTTAAGGTTTCCTCTGAACCTCAGTGACATAATAATAATGATAATGGAACCAGATTTATTGTGATGAATAATTGAGATAATCTATGCAAATAATATTTGCAACCTGTAAAGTGCTATACAGATGTTAGTTATTATAATAATAGTTATTATTTTAGTTCTAGGGTGCTATTTCTTTGACACTTTTTAAGGCAGAGGCATGAGCAGCAAGTGGCCTGCCTGGGTTGGGGGTGAGGTGTCTGGGTCAAAATGCACTATTGGATTGGGAATCACAAGGGATTGTAGGAATGGATAACTGAAATCGTTAGGGGTTTCAAAGCTAGAAGAATGAAATGGTAGAGGGAAGGCAATAAATGGTGTTCTGAGAACATCTCTGGCCCAACAAGAACCTATTGGACACATAGTCTTTCTACTCTCACGCAGGATTATAATTAAGGATACCCATCCACTTATCCACCCATCCACCCATCTCTCCACTCATCCCTCTACTCAGCCACCTGTTCATCTATCCAATTATATATTTACGCTTATCAAGCATTTACCATGTACTGGCATATTCTAGGTTCTAGGATACAGTTGGGGCTGCTATGTTGTACAACCCCAGGGAGCAGTGTGCATGTAGATATGCACATAGGTATCACATAGGATAGATATTTGCATAGATCCACTGGACACAGAGGTGAACAAGACAGGCAAGGTCTTTGCTGGCATGGATCTTTCATTCTAGAGGAGGGACAGACAATAAACAAGCAAACAAAATGAATGAACAAGATTATTTCACATAGTGATAAGTTCTAAGAAGAAGCTAAAACAGGGTGATGTGATAGACAGTGATGGGGGCCGGGGGAAGACAGGGTGGGTGCCTAATTTGGATGGGGTAGCCAGGAAAGGTGATACTGAATAAAGGCCTGAATGACAAGAAACAGCTTGCCATGTAAAGTTCTAAGTTGAGAGCATATCAGGCAGAGCATGTGCAAAGGTCCTGAGGTGGGAACAATTCTAGGAACAAAAAGAATGCCAGTGTGGCTAGAGCTTGCTGCATGAAAGGGAGAGTGGTAAGAGATTAATGCATTTTGGGCTTAAACAGCCAGGTGAATAGTTTATGCATTTACTGAGATAGAGAAGACTGAGGGAGAAATAGATGGCAGGAAGTGAATGAGGAGATCCATTTTGGCCATGTTACCCTTGAGGTGCATATTAGACATTCAAGTGGAGATACTACATAGGCAACCAGATTTAGTAGTTTGGAACTCAGAGGTCAGGGTAGAGGTATGGATTTGGGAGTTGTGGTAGACATCAGGATTGCTTGTCCAATATCCATATGCTTTTTCATGATAACTACCCTAATTTATGCTCTGGTGTCCACGTCTGCCATGTGCCTGGGGGAATAACTCCATCCCTGCACTAGGAGTGGGACATGAAGCTCAAGTCTAAGCAGCAATGCATCCCATCCCCTGGCCATGTAACCAGTCTGGAATGGCCACTGGACCCTATCTGAGGCAATGAAACTAAAGACAAGCGTTAAGGCTTTCTGGTCCTTTCAAGAATACTCTGGAAGAAACCTCCTTTCTCTCCCTGAACATGAAGAATCTGGAGGTTGTTGCAGCCATTTTGCAACCAAGGGGCAGGAGTAAGGGGACGGGAGGGCCAGGATGATGGTAAGATTGACACAATGGAAGGTAGAAGAGAGGACATGAGGGGGGGAAAAGGTACAAGTTCTGACGTTTAGTCTCTGAAGCCTACCTGCCTCACAGTTTTGTGGGACAAGAACTCTACCCAACGATCTAAACCAGACTTGGCTGAGATCTCTGTTACTTGCAGCTGAACACAACCCGATGGATAATAGCCATGGCACTAGATGCCATCTCCTTGGAAGAGAATGTGGATGAACCAGGAGGTGGATGGACCCAGAGGAAGGCTAGTGAAAGTTTTCCAAAGAGAGGGGGCTCTTACCCCTGAATGAAGCAGTTCTGCAACTTTTCCTGTGTACAGTCTGGATCTTCTACTGGAGAGGAGATGAATGCACTGGAAAAAACACAGTGCCAGAGCGGCTAGATCTGAACAACCTCTGCCATTTACCAGCTGGGTGAGTTCTGGGAACTCATTTAGCCTCTCTGAGCCTCAGTTGCATTCCCCGTGAAAAAGAGGTAATAATACCCACATCAAAGGCTTGTGTGAGGGCTTCCCTGGTAGCACAGTGGTTAAGAATCCACCTGCCAATGCAGGGGACATGGCTTCAATCCCTGGTCCAGGAGGATCCCACATGCCGCAGAGCAGCTAAGCCCGTGCGCCACAACTACAGAGCCTGCGCTCTAGAGCCCACGAACTACAACTACTGAGCCCACATGCCACAACTACTGAAGCCCACGCTCCTAGAGCCCGTGCTCCACGACAACAGAAGCCACCATAATGAGAAGCCCGCGCACCGCAACGAACAGCAGCCCCCGCTCGCCGCAACTAGAGAAAGCCCGTGCGCAGCAACAGAAACCCAACGCAGCCCAAGATAAATAAATTTTATTTTTTTAAAAAGGGTTGTGTGACTAGGAACTGGTGACACAGACTTGAATGAGCAGGCTTCACAAGCTTACATGCTGGCTATGAAAATCATGTTTAAACACACACACTACTATATCTAAGACAGATAACCAACAAGGACCTACTGTATAGCGCAGGGAACTCTACTCAGTATTCTGTGATAACCTATATGAGAAAAGAATCTGAAAAAGAATGAATATATGTATATGTATAATTGATTCACTTCGTTGTACACCTGAAACTAACACAACATTGTAGATCAACTGTACTCCAATAAGAAAAATCATATTGAGGAAAAGAAAAGGGTTGTGTGAAGGTTACCGGTGTGAAGGATATACTGGGTTCTGCGTGTGAAGCTTCCTGTGCCTCCCTTTTGCCTTCTCCTTGGTGGCATGAGCTGCTCTCTCTCAGTGCATTCGGAGGGATGCTGAGTCATTTTATTAAAAAAATTAAAAATTTTAAGTGCTCTCTTAAATGACTCTGTCTCCCGAGAAGCGGTTGATCTCCAGGCACATTTGTTCCTCCTTTTCATGCATCTATCACATTTGAGCATGAAAATAGATGCTCTAATTAGGAGAGAAAGAAGCATGAGCTCCAGTCTGGTGGTGGCTCAGTGATGACTCACATGGGACAGGAAGGAAAAGCTGCTTCTAACAGGGGTCACCCTGGTAGGATGACACCCCATCCTGAGAGGTCCCTGAGGTACAGCCCCAAAGGTGGGAAACACACAGAGCTTTTCCGGAACTGGAATGTAACTACTGGAGACTGTGACAGTCACCAGAGGCCAGGATGCTGGTTATGGAGGGGTTAACCTCTCTAAGCCCTCTACCCAAAGGGTAGAGAGTGAGGTCTTCCCAGGCTAATGCTATACATCTTATCCACTGGGGAAACACTTCTTGGCTGGGTCCAATGACCTGCACACGTTATTTAATGCCCCTGTATCTCTGTTCTTTCATCTATAAAACATAACATTGGGAGAGTAATGTTTGTTCTGGGTGTGTTCATATATTGCTGGCAGGAATGCGAAATGGTATACCTACTATAGGAGGGAATTGGGCAGTATCTAGTAAAATTACATATGCATTTACCTTTGACCTAGCAATCCCACTTCTAGGAATCTGTCCCAAAACCACAATGGCAAAATACAAAAGATATATGCACAAAGCTATTTGTTGCAGCATGACTTGTGGTAGTAAAACGCTGGAAACAACCCAAATGCCCATCAGTTGGGGACTGGTTGAATAAACTGTGGTCCATCCGTGCAATGGAGTTCCAAGCAGCTGCTAAGATGGTGAGGACTATTTCGCTAATACTGCTTTGGGGGGACCTCCCAGATAAAATGTTAAGTGAAGAAAGGTGGAGAACACATGAAAAGATGCACAACATCATTAATTATTAGAGAAATGCAAGTCAAAACTACAATGAGGTATCACCTCACACTGATCAGAAGGGCCATCATCAGAAAGTCTACAAATAACAAATGCTGGAGAGGGCGTGGAGAAAAGGAAGGCTTCTACACTGTTGGTGCGAGTGTAAATTGATACAGCCACTACAGAGAACAGTATGGAGGTTCCTTAAAAAACTAAACATAGAGTTGCCGTATGATCCAGCAATCCTACTCCTGGACATATACCCAGAAAAGATGAAAATTCTAATTTGAAAAGATACATGCACCCCAATGTTCACAGAAGCACTATTTACAATAGCCAAGACATGGAAGCAACCTAAATGTCCGTTGACAGATGAATGGATAAAGAAGATGTGGCATATATATATATATATACAATGGAATATTACTCAGCCATACAAAGAATGAAATAATGCCATTTGCAGCAACATGGATGGATCTAGAGGTTATCATATTAAGTGAAGTAAGTCAGACAGAGAAAGACAGATATCTTATGATATCACTAATATGTGGGATCTAGAAGAGTGATACAAATGAACCTATTTACAAAACAGAAATAGACTCACAGACAGAAAACAAACATATGGTTACCAAAGGGGAAAGGGGTGTGTGGAGGGAGGGATAAATTAGTTTGGGATTGACAGATACATACTACTATATATAAAATAAACAACAAGGACCTACTGTATAGCCCAGGGAACTATATTCAATATCTTATAATAACCTATAACGGAAAAGAATCTGAAAAATTATATATTTATGTGTGTGTGTGTGTATATATAAAACTGAATCACTTTGCTGTATACCTGAAACTAACACAACATCGTAAACCAACTTTGCTTCAATAAAAAAAATGTTAAAAAGTAAAAAAAAAGCAGGGGGGATTCTAAATTGGAAACACACACAAACAGAATGAGTTAATGGTATGTAAAGTGTGATTTGAATACAGGAGTCAGGAACATTCAGTACTTTTGCCTGTTTCACATGGGATACTCCTGACAACTACTAACAGACAAGCTATTTGGAACAAAGGCTTCCCTTCCTCTCTCTCTCAAAAATAAAGGAAAGGTGAAGAAAAGTATGTTTAGTATATAGCCATTTATTCAAGAAAGGAGGGAGAGAGCATGCATACAAGTGCAAACAAACAGTATGTTTTTTTAAATTTATTTTTGGCTGTGTTGGATCTTTGTTGCTGCATGAGGGCTTTCTCTAGTTGTGGCGAGTGGGGGCTACTCTTCATTGCGGTGCATGGGCTTCTCATTGCAGTGGCTTCTCTAGTTGTGGAGCACGGGCTCTAGGCACGCGGGCTTCAGTTGTTGTGGCACACGGGTTCAGTAGTTGTGGCTCACGGGCTTAGTTGCTCCGCAGCATGTGGGATCTTCCCGGACCAGGGCTCGAACCCGTGTCTCCTGCATTGCCAGGCGGATTCTTAACCACTGCGCCACCAGGGAAGCCCAGAGAGTATTTTTAATTGGGATGATAACCAAAAATTTTTTTGAATGGTTACCTTTTAAGAGAGGTGGAAGGGGAAAGAGAGATGGAAGGGGAAAGAGAGTCTAGATTTCTCTGAGAGTGCTTCATGATACCATTCCCTCTTTTGTAGATGTTTGAAATCTTCCATAGTACAATATATATTTTTAAAATGCTTTTTCCTTTGACCTCACACTAACCAATGGACCCCACAGCATGGCAAAGAGCCACAACTGACCTAAGGCCTTACTTCAGACTTTTATGTGAAGGGCAGAAGCCTTTTCTTGGTTAAGTGACTGAATGTTTGGCATCTTTGTTCTGCAGCTTAGCCCACCCTAACTAATACACAATCCCACCATTTATCTTCTAGGCCTTGGCTTAGCCTTTCCTTCCTGGCTTGAGAGGTTTGGATTCACCTCACAGAGGACAAGTCCTGCTCTCACAATATGTTCTCCAGGAGATGGAAACCGTGAGTCTGGACCCTGCCTCCTTGGCTCCAGTCCCAGGCCCACAAAGGAGGTGGAGGTATATTGGTGGCTCTATATTTTTTCTGTTCACTTGTTCTATAAGCTAGGGACACCTGCTTGGGCACTGTGGTTTTGATGCTTCATCTTTAAAATACAGAGTTCTTATGTTTAAATCTTACAGTGACACCAACTTTTTAAGCAGATAGAAGCAAGCTCTGGTTAAAACGGAAAGAATTCAGAACTCTAAGGTCTCAGCTCCCTCTGCAGCAGAACCTACCAATTGTCCACATCATCATCCTTTCCCCTCTTCCTCCTTTGTTAATAGAAATCTTATTTTTAGCTGGGCATACTGCTGCCTGGAAAAAAAAAAAAGACTCTTTTCAAATTCCCCTTTTCAGCTATGTACAGTCATGTGACTACATCCTGGCCAGTCAGAAATAAATGGATATGTTGTACATGACCTCTAGTCTTATTAAAATGAAAGGGGAATTTCCTCCCCCGTCCCCTACCTGCATTCCACTACTCGAAACACAGATGCAATGGCTGGAGCTCTAGCAGCCATTTTGAGTTATGAATACAAGGACCACATCCTAGTAATGTCAGAGCAGAGAACTGGAGGGAAACTACATCCCTGATAACCTGTGATATCACCATACCAGCTCTAGGCTAGCTACTTCTGAATTTTGTAAAAGAAGTAAAAATGTGGGGCTTCCCTGGTGGCACAGTGGTTAAGAGTCCGCCTGCCGATGCAGGGGACACGGGTTCGTGCCCCGGTCTGGGAGGATCCCACATGCCGCGGAGCGGCTAGGCCTGTGAGCCATGGCCGCTGAGCCTGCACGTCTGGAGCCTGTGCTCCGCAACGGGAGAGGCCGCAAGAGTGAGAGGCCCATGTACTGCAAAAAAAAAAAAAAAGTAAAAATGTGAAAGAATAAACTGTCTTATTTAAGCCATTGTTACTTTGTGATTTAAAAAAATAAACAGTTTAATCTAATCCTAATCAATGTCTTCACACATAACCCTCCACCTCAACAGCAGCTTTAAAGTAGCTCTGCAGGGCCCCAGACTACTGTGGAACACCATTCTGGCCACAGGAAAATAAGCTGGTCATTGTGAAGTACACTGGCTCTCAAAGCTTCTGCCTAGAACTAATACACGTCAATTCAGCTCACACATCATTGACCAAAGCAAGTCACATAGCCAGATCTGATGGCAGTGGGCTGGAGATGTATAGTCCTCTGAGAGAGGGGCAGGGGGTATTTGGAAATAATAAAAATCCACCTTAACAGATGAAAAAACCAAGACCTGGAGAAGTAATGTGGCTCACCTGAGGCTGTACAGGCCAGAAGGAGGCGGAGCTAGAACCCAGATGGAGCCGATTCCAACTCTAATGCTCTTCCTTTCTACTTTACTGTCTCTCAAAAGGAACATGTCATTTGGGAACTTATAATAGCCCCCAAAGAAGCAGTGCTTGGCAAAGTCAGGCTCACACTCCAGGTGCCTGTGTCCATGACCCCTTTCCTGCACTCTTCTTGGGGGAGCAGTTATAACTTGACTTCTTATCCTATCTCTCTCCTCTTCTTCCCCACTTTTGGGGTCCAAAGTGTCAAAATTTATGATTACAGAAGAGAGTAGGAAGTACAACCCTGCCCTAACTTTAGGAAGGATTACAAAACATGTGGAGGAATGTGTGAAACAACTTCTACATACAAGCATGGATATTCCCAGGGGCAAAGAAAAGAGAACCATTTAAAGAATCCAGTATGGCCATCTTGGGAAACTTTCAATGAACTCAGATATTTTAAGGATACACACAAAAGTTGGGAGGACAGGCATATTCCCAACTGATACGCAGGAAAGAACTGTAGAAATTCTGGGTCTAGTTTTCTCCTGTTGTGTGAGCTGTTTCTACTCATTGATCTTCCAAGCTGCTAATTTGATTAAAATGAGAAAAAAGAAAAAGAAGAGAAAATAAATAGCAAAAAGTGAAGTGAAGAGCAGGCATAAAATAAAATAGGTAGGAATAAAAGACAGCCAAAGTAAATTTATAAAATAAAATATACATGAGTACACTTAAAGTAAAACGGTAAAAGGGGATAGAAAATAAAGGGATGAGAGAAAAATAAAGTAGAAGTGGCAATGTTAATATGAGTTAAAGTGGAATTTAAGATCAAAAACATTAAATTGGGGGACTTCCCTGGTGGCGCTGTGGTTAAGAATCCATCTGTCAATGCAGGGGACACGGGTTCAAGCCCTGGTCTGGGAAGATCCCACATGCCGCGGAGCAGCTAAGCCCGTGTGCCATAACTACTGAGCCTGTGCTCTAGAGCCTGCAAGCCACAATTACTGAAGCCTGCATGCCACAACTACTGAAGCCTGCGCGCCTAGAGCCCGTGCTCCACAACGAGAAGCCACCGCAATGAGAAGCCTGCGCACCGCAATGAAGAGTAGCCTCCACTTGCAACAACTAGAGAAAGCCCGCACAGCAATGAAGAACCAATGCAGACAAAAATGAATTAATTAATTAAAAAAACAAACAAATTGGTCAAATAGGAACATTAAGTAATGATAAGAAAAATATTATTTACAGAGTAAACATAAACATTTATGTACTAAACAAAATAGGTAAATATATAAGGCAAAAATTTCTAAAATACTGAGAAAATTTGATAAAAATTTACATATGGTTGAAGATTTTTTAATAACCCTTTAAGAATTTGACAAGTCAATGGGACTTCCCTGGTGGCCCAGTGGTAAAGAATCCGCCCTCCAATGCAGGGGACGCAGGTTCCATCACTGGTCGGGGAACTAAGATCCCACATGCCGCAGGGCAACTAAGCCCTTGCACCACAACTAGAGAGAGAAAACCCACACACCACAACTAGAGAGAAGCCTCCGCGCTGCAACGAATTATCCCACGTGCCGCAACTAAGACCCAATGCAGCCAAAAAGAAAAATAATAATTTATAAATTTATTGTAATTCCAAAGATACCTCCAACAGTTTTTGAAGAGGGAAGGAGAAAGTGATTTTAAAGTAAATATAAAGAATAAATGTTTCAGAATAGTGCCAACCAAATAATGAAGATGAAGAGTAGTGAGGGGAGACTTGCCTTACCATATATTCAAAAGTACTGTAATCAAAACAGTACAGCCTAGGGCTAGACCAACAGGTCAGTGGAAGAGAATAGAGTCTAGTAACAAAACCAAATATATGGGAACTTAATGTATGTCAAAGCTGGTGTTTCAATTTGGTGGGGAAAGGATGGTTTATTTAATAAATGGTGCTGGGACAACTGGCTACCCATCTGGAAGAAATCAAAAAAGAACTCCTTCTCACTATATTAAGAAAAATTAAATTCCAAGTTGTATTAAAGTTTTAATTGAAAATATAATTTTTAAATTAGAAAATTTAAACACTGTATAATTCTAACAAGATAGGAAATCTGAATGTTGTAAAGAAAAGGGTATATTATATTTGACAATGCAAAATTAAATTTTGTACGTGTTTAAAAAATCATAAACAAAGTCCATGATAACACTCTATGGAAACTATTTTCAATACATATGACACATAAAGGGTTAAATCCATAACATCTCAAGAGCTCCAAAAATTGATTAAGAAAAGAAAAATACTCTGATAGAAATAGATGGATGTAAATAGGCAATTCCTAGAAGAGGAGCTCAAATGGCTAATAAATATATTTTAAAAATGATATTCATGTTCTCCAGAAGCCAAGGAAATGGAAATGAAAACAACAGAGAGAGATACTATCAGATTGGCAAAACAAAGCCCCAGATGATAATGTTCAATCTTGGTAAGGATGAGGAGAACTGGCACTCTTATATATCTGCTGGTAAGAATGTCAATTGCTAGAGCCTTTTTGGAAGGTGATCTAGTAAAATTAAAACACACACACTCCACATACCATGTTTTTACATATGCGCTCTCTGAAAAAATATGTGAGACACTGGCAACAGTGGTCAGTCATCTAAGGGGAAGGAAAACGTGTTTTGGAAAACAGGGATGGGTGGGCAATTTTTATATCATGATAACCTTGTGTACATTTTGAACTTGATGTTAATATATACTTTTTAGTTGACAAATAAAATCTTCTTTTGTAATATTTTGATTGAAGAGCTTTCTTCTTTTTTTTAATATAGGTGTTTACAGCTATAAGTTTCCCTCTAAGAACTGCTTTCACTGAATTCTATAAATTTTGGCATGCTGTGTTTTCATTTTCAGTCATCTCAAAGTATTTTCTAATTTCTCTTGAGATTTCTTCTTTGACTCATTGGTTATTTAGGACTGTGTTCACTTCCACATATTTGTGAAGTTCCCAATTTTTCTTCTATTACTAATTTCTAATTTCATTCCCTTGTGGTTGGAGAGCATACTTTGTATGACTTCAAGACCTAAATTTATTGAAACTTCTTTTATGGCCTAACATATGATCTATCCTGGAGAATATTTCACGTGCACTTGAGAAGAATGTGTATTCAGCTGTTGTTGGGTGGATTGTTCTATAGATATCTGTTAGATCTACTTGTTTTATAGTGTTGTTCAAGTCTTCTGTTTCCTTGTTGATGTGCTATCTAGTTGTTCTATCCATTATTGAAAGTTGGAAATGAAGTCTCCAAATAGTGTTGAATTTTGAATTTTTCAATTCTGCCAGATTTTTGCTTCGTGTATGTTGGAGCTCTACTGTTAGGTGCACATATGTTTATGTACATATTGTTATGTTTCTTGATAGATTGGCCCTTCTATTATTGTAAAATACATTTATTTGTATCTAGTAACAATTTTTGTCTTAAAGTCTTTTTTTGATATTAGTACAGCCATTCCATTTCTTTTTTGTTACTGTTTTCCATTCTATTACTTTTTTCATCCTTTTTCTTGCAAGCTTTTTGTGTCTTTGAATAAAAATGTGCTCCTTATAGACAGCATATAGTTGAATAATGGTTTTTTATCCGTTCTACCACCTCTGCCTTTTGAGTAGAGTGTTTGATGTGTTGATATTTAATTTAATTATTGATAGGGTAAGGTTTATAACTACCATTTTGCTATTTGTTTTTTTTTTAATGTACCTTATGTCTTTTTTATTAATCTATTCTTTTGTTACTGCTTGTTTGTTAAATATATATTTTCTACCATTTAATTCTCTTGTCACTTCTTTTACTATATTTTTTGAGTTATTTTCTCAAAGTTGTTTACCGTGGGGATTATAATTAATATTTTAATTTATAACAATCTAGTTTAAATTAACACCAACTTGACTTTCATAGTATATAAAAACTTTGCTCCTATATAGATCCATTTCCTCACCCACTTTTTTTTTTTTTTTGCGGTACGCGGGCCTCTCACTGCTGTGGCCTCTCCCGCTGCGGAGCACAGGCTCCGGACGCGCAGGCTCAGCGGCCATGGCTCACGGGCCCAGCCACTCCGTGGCATGTGGGATCCTCCCCGACCGGGGCACGAACCCGTGTCCCCTGCATCGGCAGGCGGACTCTCAACCCCTGCGCCACCAGGGAAGCCCTCCTCACCCACTTTTGTGCTGTTATTGTCATACGAATGACATCGTTATACGTTGTATGCCTATCACCACAGAGTTATAATTATTGTTCCATGCTGTCTTTCAAATGAAATGAGAGGGGAAAGTTACAAACAAAAATATATTGATACTGTCTTTTATATTTATCTGTGTACTTACTTATACAAGTATTCTTTGTTTCTTCATGTGTATCTGAGTTACTGTACACCCTCCTGTCATTTCGGCCTGAAGGACTCCTTTTAGTATTTCTTGTAAGGGTGGGTCGACTCGTGGTGAATCCTTAGTTGCTGTTTATCTGGGAATGTCTTTATTTCTCTATTACAGGTTAGTTTTGCTGGATATAGAATTCCCAATTGACTGGCTTTTTATTCCAGTACTTTGACTATGTCATTCCACTCCTTCTGGTTTCAACTGTTTTGGATGAGAAATCAATTATCAGTCTTACTGAAGCTTCCTTGTATGTAATAAGTCATTTCTCTTTTGCTGTTTTCAAGATTCCCCAGAGTTTGTTCTTGTTACTGTTTGTTTAATGACTTTCATAAAATATTTTCTTCTATGGCTTCTGGAAATTGAGTTATAATTAGAAAGGCCTTCCCTGTTTCAAGGTAACAAAGGAGTTTGCCCATGTTTTCTTCTATTTCTTTTATGGATTAAAAATTTATTTGTAAGATCCCAACTTTAGTTTATTTAAACTTTAGCCTAACATAAAGTATGAGGTATATATCCAACCTAACTTTTTTTCCAGGTGGTTATTTGTTGCTCCCAATACCATTTATTGCAAAGTCATCTTTCCCCCACTCATTTGCAATGCCTCCTTTATTTTATACTAAATTCTCATATGAATTAGGTTTTTCCTTTGGACCTCCTGTTTTGTTCTCTAGGTATGTCTGTCTGTTCACAAGCTAGTGCCATACTGTTTTTATAATTAAGGCTTTGAATTATATTAAAATATCCAGTAGGAATACTGGATATTCCTACTCACTGTTCTCCTTTTTCATAGTTTTCCTGGCTCTTCTTGCTTGTCTATTTTTTCATATGAGCTTTCAGAATCGGCTTGTCTGGTTAAAAAAATCTTGTCAGTATTTTTCTTTCATATGCATTGAATTTATAAACTTTATATAATTGTATAATATTATACATGGAAATATAATTATATACAACTAATTTGAGGAGGATTGTCATCTTAAAGATATGAGTCTTCTCATAAGACATAAGAATATGTCATTGCAATTGCTATTGTCCATCAATAGTGTTTTAAAGTTTAAAAAATTTTCCTCATTTAGGTCAAGCTTAATCTCAGGCATTTAATTTTGTTGCTATTTTAAAAGAAGCCTTTTCTTTTGATATATTTTTTTTTAGGAAAAAGAAAAGATATACACTTAACCTATGATCGAGCAATCTCATATCTAGGTATCTATCCTATAGAAATAAAAGCACCAATATCTCAACTCATGTCTACAAAGCTATTTGCTATAGCAATGCTTGTAGTGATAAAGGCTAAATATAACTTTATTTCTATAATAGTGGAGTGACTGGATAAATTATGGTAGGTCTACAGTATGAAATAATCTTTAGTTATATAAAAGCTGAATTACAAAAAGATACATGCACCCATATGTTCATAGCAGCACTGTTCACAATGGCCAAGACATAGGAGCAACCTAAATGTCCATCAACAGATGAATGGATAAAGATGTTGTTGTACGTATATACAATGGAATACTACTCAGCCATAAAAAAGAATGAAATAATGCCATTTGCAGCAACATGGATGCAACTAGAGATTATCCTACTAAGTGAAGTCAGAAAGAGAAAGACAAATACCTTATGTTATCACTTATATGTGGAATCTAAAATATGATGCAAATGAACCTATCTATGAAACAGAAACAGAATCATGGACATAGAGAACAGACCGGTGGCTGCCAAGGGGGAGGGGGTTGGGAGAAGGATGGAGTAGGAGGTTGGGGTTAGCAGATGTAAGCTTTTATATATAGGATGGATAAACAACAAGGTCCAACTGTGTAGCACAGGGGACTTATTCAATATCCTATGATAAACCATAATGGAAAAGAAAATTTAAAAAAGAATGTATATATATGTATAACTGAATCACTTTGCTGTACAGCAGTAATTAATACAACATCAACTATACTTCAATAAAAAAAGAGCTAAATTAGATATGCACCTATTGACTTTAAAAATCAGTGATGGTATTTATGTGAGTAAAACAAGTTTCAGCAAAAATGTATCTAACATAACCTCAGTTTTATAAAAACCAAAGATAGAATCGCTGTATGTACATGTTTGTGTTACTATAAGCATGGAGAAAGATACAGATGGATCCACAGCATATCATTAACATTAGTTATATGGGCTGGGATATAAATATAGGGAGAAAATTAAAATATATGACAACAATTAGCATATAAAACAGAGCAGGATAAATAACAGCAAAAGTGTTCTAACGTCTTTGCATTGTCCAGGAAGCAAGGACAAGTGCCAATTAACATTTGATTTTTGATAAGGGTGCATATTGTTTATCTTTAGCATAACCTTTAAAGTAATAAAAAAAAGAGTTTATAACTTCTGAGCTAAGAGAGGGATGGATAATAAAATTCTCAATCAACCTGAAAGGGGTTAATGAAGGACAGGTTTAAAAAAAAACATGGAACAGGAGAAACATATAGAAAACACTAAGTTAGACGGTAGCTTAAAACCAAATATATCACTAATTGCAAAAAATATAAATAAAGTAAATGCTTCAATTATTGTCAGATTAGATAAAAAAATAAACAATTGTCTATTGTTTACCAGAAGCATATCCAATACACAAAGACACAGAAAGGTTGAAAGTAAAAATATGGGAAAAGTTCTATTATGAAACACTGACCAAAAGGAAGCTGGTGTTGCTACATTAGTATCTTTCAAAAGACTTTAAGGCCAAAAGAATTACTAGAGGTAAATGGGACTATTTCATAACTATAAAAGGTTCAATTCACCAAAAAGATATAAAAATTCAAAATTTCTATTCACCTAACACTACTGCCTTAAGTATATGGAAGCAAAAATTAAAGATATAAGGAGAAACAGAAAATTCCACAGAGTGGAAATTTTTAAAACACAACTCCTGGTTAATGTTTAAAAAATCCAGACAAAGATTTGAATAATATGATCAGTAAAATTGACTTAATGGAAATATATATTGAATAAAACACTGTACCTAATAATGACAATCAATATAATCTTTTAAAGCATATGCCAAACATTTACAAAATTATCCATATGCTGGCCATAAAGCAAATCTTAAGAACTTTGAAAAAGCTGAAGTCCAGAGAATATTTGTTCTATGATCATAATGCAATTAAACTGAAATCAATATAAAAAAGATAAATAGAAAATCCTAATATGTTTGGAAATTAAGAAATACACTCATAACTAACACATGAATTAAAAAAAGAAATCATACTGGAAATTTTTAAATATTTTGAATTAAATAATACAAAAATACTACATATCAAAAGTTGTGGGATACACCTAAAGACATGCTTAGAGGGAAATTGAGAACTTTAAATTAAATGCATATATTAGAAGAGACTGAAAAAAACAAAATTAAGCTTTCATCTCAAGATGCTAACAAAAGAACAGCAAATTAAACTCAAAGAAAATAGAAGGAACAAAATAATAAAGGGCAAAAATTAAATGAAATTTAGAAAACAAACAAGTACTAAAGAGTATCAAAAAAGTGAAGAGTTGTGTCTGAAAGAATAAATGCAACTGATAAACCCCAAGCAAGACTGATAATAGAGGGGCTTCCCTGGTGGCACAGTGGTTGAGAGTCCGCCTGCCGATGCAGGGGACGCGGGTTCGTGCCCCGGTCCGGGAAGATCCCACATGCCACAGAGCCTCGAGAGGCCACAACAGTGACAGGCCCGCGTACCGCAAAAAAAAAAAAAGACTGATAATAGAGAAAAAGATAGAAAAGGCATAAATAGTGAATGTCAGCAGTGAAAATGGGAATCTCACCATAGATTTCACAGTTATTGAAAAGACAAGAAGAAAATACTGTAAACAACTTTATGCCAATAAATTTGAAAAATTAGATGAGATGAACAAATGCCTTGTGAAACATGGCTTACAAAAAGCAACACAAGAAGAAACAGAAAACCTGAATACTCATGGAAGACACATTCAATCCATCATTTGAAATTTCCCAGCGAAGAAAACTGCAGATAGCTTTACTGACAAATTCTGTAAAACACCTAAGGAAGAAATCATTCGAATCTTGCAAACTCTTCTAGAGAATAAGAGATACTATTCCCCCACTTATTTTGTGAAGCCAGCATGACATTGACAACAAATTCTAGCTGGAACATTTGGAAAAAGGAAGATTATAGGTCAATCTCATTTGTGAACCAGATAAAAAATTGTAAACAAAATATTTCCAAGCCTATTGGTAAATGACCAAGTTGGGTTTATTCTAGGAATGCAAAATTGAATTAATATTAGAAAAATCAATCAATGCATTTTATCCTATTGACAGAATAAAGGATGAAAACCATATTATTATCTCAGTAGATACAGGAAAATATTTTGATAAATTTAAACCCCATTCATGACTCTCAGCAAACTAGAAATGGAAGGGAACTTTCTTCACTTGAGAAGACCATCTCTAAAAAACTGATAGTAATCTTGATATATAATGGTGAAATGTTGAAAGATTTTCCTTTGAGATCAGTAACAAAATAAGGTTGTTTGCTATCACCAATTTTATTCAACATTGTATTAATCTAGTGCAGTTAGACATTAAAGGGTTGAACAGGAAGAAATAAAATTGTCATTTGCATTGTAACATGATATATGATGTATAGAAAATCCAAGAGTCACAGATAAATTTTGAGAATTAATTAGCTTAGTAAGGCACTAGAAACAAGGTCTATATACAAGAATTATTTGCATTTCTATATATCAGAAAAAAAATAAAATGTAATAAAAATATACCATTTCCAATAGCATAAAACCATAAAATACCTAAGAATAAATCTAATATGTTGCAAAGTGAACCTTCAAACAATAAGAAAAATGGCAAAGAGGATCAAAATAAATGAAGGAGCATACCATGTCCACCAACCGGAAGACAATGTTGTAAAGATGTCTACTGTACCCAAATTATTCTATAGATTCAATGCAATCTCAATTATAATCCCAACATTTTTGTGGAGTGTGACATTTTAAAAAATGTATATGAGGGGCTTCCCTGGTGGCACAGTGGTTGAGAGTCCGCCTGCCGATGCAGGGGACACGGGTTCGTGCCCCGGTCCGGGAAGATCCCACATGCCGCGGAGCGGCTGGGCCTGTGAGCCATGGCCGCTGAGCCTGCACGTCCGGAGCCTGTGCTCCGCAACGGGAGAGGCCACAACAGTGAGAGGCCCACGTACCGCAAAAATAAATAAAAATAAATAAATAAATAAAGTATCTGAAAATACAATGGATCAAGCCATTCCTGAGTGAGAAGAACAAGATGGGATGACCTTTTCTATCTAACATCAAAAAATATTATAAAAATACAGCATTTGGGCTTCCCTGCTGGCGCAGTGGTTAAGAATCCGCCTTCCAATACAGAGGACACGGGTTCGAGCCCTGGTCTGGGAAGATCCCACATGCCGCGGAGCAACTAAGCCCGTGCGCCACAACTACTGAGCCTGCGCTCTAGAGCCCGGGAGCCACAACAACTGAAGCCTGTGAGCCTAGAGCCTGTGCTCCGCAACAAGAGAAGCCACCGCAATGAGAAGTTCGCGCACCGCAACGAAGAGCAGCCCCTGCTCGCCGCAACTAGAGAAAAGACTGCACGTGGCAACAAAGACCCAATGCAGCCAAAAATAAAATCAATAAAATAAAGTTTTTAAAAATAAATTAAAATACAGCATTTAAGACAGTGTGGTGTAAGGACAAATTAATACATGTAATAGAGTAAGAAGCTCAGAAACAAACGCAGGGGTATATATATGTGTGTATATATATCCGTGTGATGTTTGATAAAGGTAGCGCTGCAGATCAGCAGGGAAATGGCAGTCTTTTCAATAAATAGTGTTGGACAACACTATATATTCTTTCAAAGCAAGAATACATACTGTATAATTCTATTTATGTGAAACGAAAAACATGAGATAAATGTGGAAGGAAAAGAAGGAAGGAAGGGAGGAAGGGAGGAAAGGGGGGGAAGGGAGGGAAGGAAACAAAACAAAACAAGGAAGGACAGGATCCTTCTAGATAATAGAGGTAAAGTTCTTCAAGACCTCATGGAGAGAAAAACTGTTAAAAATAGGTCAAAGGAAGTACCAGTCATAAAGGAAACAACTGCTAAATTTGCCTACATTAAAATTAAGAACTCTGATCATCAAAAGACATTAAGAGAATAAAAGGACAAGCCACAAGTGAGAGAAGATATTTGCAGCACATATAACCACAAAGGGCTCACACAGATAATATTTATTTCAAAAATTCTTTCAAATCAATAAGAAAAATGTAAACAACCAAAAAGAAATTAGGCAAGGAATTTGAAAAAGCACTTTACAAAAGATATATCCAAATGGTTAATAAACAAATGAAAAGATGCTCAACTTTATTATTAATCAAAGAAATGCAAAATAAAGCATACTGTAATGCCATACACACTTGCCAGAATGGCTAACATTAAACAGCAACAATAACAAGTGTTGAAAAGGATAGAGGGCAATGGTCACTCTCATACGCTACTGATTGCAATACAAATTGATATTACCACTTTGGAAAACTGGCATTAGCCACTAAAACAGAACATCCACACAGCCTCCAACCCGAGTTCTTTCCTAGTTATTTACTCAATAGAAATGTGTGCATGTGTTCACCAAGGGATGCATGTTAGAATGTTCATAGCAGCATCATTCACATAAGCCCCAAATTAAAAACAATCCAAATGACCATCAAAAATGGAACGGATAGATACAGTTTGGTATGTCTGGACAACATATGAACAAAAGGGTCACATGCAGCAACATGGATGAATCTCACAAATGTAATATTGAACAAAATAAGCTATCACAAAGGAACACATACTTTTATATAAGGTTCAAAAAACAGGCAAAACTAAACTAGAATTTAGGAGCACATACTTAGTGAGTTAACCTCATGAAGAAAAGCAAGGAAGAGATGAATATCAAGATTGTGGTTAATTACATGGAGAGGGAGAGGTAGTGATTGGGAGGACGTATGACGGAAGCTTCTGCGATGCTAGAAGTGATCTATTTCTTGACCTGGGGGAGGGCTGTGGTTAAACTGGTGTTTACAATAATCCACTGAGATACAGATTTTTTTTTCACTTTATGTATTATGTTATATTTCAAATTTTTTAAATGTTTGTTACAGATATTGCCACCAATATTTAAAAATAAAATATGCAGAAAGATAAGTATTAAAGTATGGAAAAAAATCATTGGTTTGATTAGGTTACATAATTATGAGCAATTTTATCTTGGATATTTGTTGTTATTTTAGCAACAATTTTATTTAAGTGTAATAAAGTAACTTCTAAAGAATATTCAGGAGCAAACAGTGTTAGGAAAGAGAAATCAATCCAGAATTAGCTGAAGCCTGTGAAATGTGTTAAAGAAAACACAAAGATTTTTTTAAGGTCTGTTCAGAGAAAGGGGGAAAAAAAAAAGTCAAGGCTAGGCCAGGACTTGGGGATTTTGATGTAATATAAACAGATGATGGAGAGAAAGCAGAACGACTCAGCTTTTAACTTGCTTCTGTCTTCATCCAGGAGAATAATCTTCAAACTGGAAAAGACAGGACAGACATCACAAAGATGGGGAATTAAAGCCCAAGATGAATGAAGAAACTGTGAAAACTTGCAGTTGTGATTGCACACGAGTCAACACAGTTTGTGAGAAATCAGAGGACTGGAGAGAGGAGCCAGAGGACAGAAGACAAGGACATAATACAGAGTGAAGTAAGTAAGAAAGAGAAAAACAAATACCTTATGCTAACACACATATATGGAATCTTAAAAAAAAAAAGGTTATGAAGAACCTAGGGGCAGGACAATAATAAAGATGCAGACGTAGAGAATGGACTTGAGGACACGGGGGGCGGGAAGGGTAAGCTGGGACGAAGTGAGAGAGCGGCATGGACTTATACACACTACCAAATGTAAAATAGATAGCTAGTGGGAAGCACCCACATAGCACAGGGAGATCAGCTCGGTGCTTTGTGACCACCTAGAGGGGTGGGATTGGGGTGGGAGGGAGACGCAAGAGGGAAGAGATATGGGGATATATGTATACGTATAGCTGATTCACTTTGTTATAAAGCAGAAACTAACACACCATCGTAAAGCAATTTTACTCCAATAAAGATGTTAAAAAAAAAAAGACAAGGACATATAATCATCATTTCATAAAGGGAGGGTCCAGTCAATGTATGTCCCTGTCCAAGATCCAAAGAAAGAAACAAATTGTGGATATTTCCATGTCATGAACACTTGGAGTCTCCAGTGAATCAGCGAGAACAAGTCTCACCAAATGGTTTCATTTCATAAATTTAGAACGGATCAGATTGGACACTTTAGACATAGTTCATGTAGGGTGCATGTTGAGATTTTTATAAATTTGATATGGTTCAGAATTTTCTAGAAGAATGAGGAGTTTATTGTAAATGGGAAGTTACCCTAATTGGGGGGCCTAATGTTTGACTGGGAAGACACAGTATCAGTGAGGAGAGGATAGGTCATGCTGAATAGCAATAGGACTCCAAGTCAGCCACTTCAGCAACAAGGCCCATTTCTCACTCGGGCTGTGAGTCATGGCATGTCAGGTGGAAACTCTACCCTGCTTGGAGGACATTCTGGGGCCCAGGCTGAGGGAGCAGCCCCCTTTGGAGCATCGCTGGTTGCTGTGACAGGAGGAAAGAGAACATGGTCAGCCGTGTATTGGCTCTGAAAGCTGTCATCCTGGACCGACAGTGCAAGTCTCACGGCCAAGCTTAACTTTGAAGGCAGTGGGAAAGCAAATGCTACCACGTGTTGAGAAGATGAAGAGCCAGGACTACCCGGTCACTAGCACTCCTGACCTCCACAGACAGCCTTCAGCCTTCTCGTATGGCAATGTAAGCTCACCCAAGCAGGCTTTGGACAAGAAGACATGCTAGCAGCTGGGCAGGGATCCTTCACTTTGGCACCTGACAGCATATGGGTTTCCCTTCCCTCCTGATCAGGGTCAGGAGGCATGGACCAGACTAGCCCATGGCTGGGTATAAAGAGAGAGGGAAGCAAATGCTAGATGAGGGCAGTATTTCCTGGTTCCACCCATCCTCCACACCTGTCTTTTCTTGCCTCAGGCCTCTGCTTCTCTTCACTGCTGGTTCTCCTTTCCCCCAGCCCTCTTGAATGGAAGGCTCTGAAATGATGTATACCAGTCCTTACTTAGTATTGCCTTTATCAGCCTGTATACCTCAAAAACAACATCAGCAGAAACAACCTAAAAATTCAACAGTAGAGGGGTGTTTAAATATTTGCCAGTATAGCCATATAAATGGAATATTACACCTATTTAAGATGATATAAACATGCATTTATTGACAACAAAATATATCATGAGATATCATCTTTGAAAAGCAAGTTGTGACAACATCCAACATTCATGCATGATAAAATCTGTGAGTAAACTAGGAAGAGAGAACTTCCTCAACCTGATAAAGAACATCTACAAAAAACCTACAGCTAACATCATACTTAATGGTGAGAAACTTGAAGCTTTCCCACTAAAATCAGGTACAAGGCAAGGATGTCCTCTCTCGCCACTTCTTTTTAACATTGTACTGGAAGTCCTAGCTAATGCAATAAGACAAGAAAAGGAAATAAAAGGTCTACCGATTGGGCAGGAAGACATAAAAAGCAGATTTGTAAGGTGGTGAAGGAATCCTCTTCAGAGAAGGAGCTCTTGGTGGTATTTGTGGCTGTGCTGTGGACAGGGACACTTCAGGGTGAGTGCTGGTTCAGAAGTTAGAAGGGTGAAGGATTAGTAAGTACCCAGAGAAGTAGATGGTATCAAGGTCTGTGGTCAATGAAATGTGTTCACAGCCAACATTGTACCTGGCATTTCCCCCAGAGCTACTGATGACACTCTGTGTGTAAATGAGTGTGAGCACGTTCACCCCAGGTGTGCACTATGCTTACCCAGAGCCCCACAAACCTGGCTTTTTTGTAATCTGGGTCTAACACAGAGCCTGGATGTAGGAAGCACTTACCAAGTATGACGAATATATGAATATGAGCATTTTCTCCATATGACCACTTTGTCCCTGCTCCCCCAAACCTCTGCTCCTACAGTGAGGCCACACACTGTGATTAACAGCACAGACTGTTGGGGTTCAAATGCATATTCAGGGTGACACTGTGGGACCTCAAGTTAGCTATATGACCTTTCTAGCCTCAATTTCCCCAACTGTAAAATAATGCTTCAGAGACTTGTGTTGAGATTTAAATTAAGTTAAATATAAAGGACTTAGAAAAAGAGCCTGGTCTGGAGAAAGCATCCAATAAATATGAAACTTTTTTTATTATTATACTGCTACATCTGACTTTCAGCAAAGAATCTGCAAGTCACTCAAGGTAACTTCGTTGGCAAATGGAAAAATGTGAGCCTGATTAATAGTACAATCATGCAAAGTCAAGGGAGGCTGGACATCTGCAGAAACGACTGTTTCACCTTTCAGTGATTCAGGAATTAGTGTCACCTTCTGAAGCAGGTGTTCAGTGGTGTGCCCTTAAGTATTCAAGTCAGAACACAATAAAGGGATACTTTAGATCAACAGGGAAAG
The DNA here is from genome assembly GCF_951394435.1 of Stenella coeruleoalba. NCBI lineage: Eukaryota > Metazoa > Chordata > Mammalia > Artiodactyla > Delphinidae > Stenella > Stenella coeruleoalba. The sequence goes on from NC_137165.1 coordinate 17,773,341, forward strand.
GAAGAATTTCTCAACGTTGTTAACACTCTGGGAAAAAAAGTTAAGTTAGGACCGTACCATAGTATCACATTCTCAAATGAATTCCTAATAGATTGAGTTATATGTAAAATGTGAATGGAGATGTAGAAGATGCAGGTACAGATATGGGCAGAGAAACAATTTTAAGTAGCACAGGGCACTTTGATTTCTCTTCCACTTGGTAAACCACTGGGATCGTGTGATGGGGTGGGGGGGGAGCCAGGGACAGCTGTCTGCCCCCCCTCAGCTGCTCTCAGACCCTGAGTGACAAGTACAGAGCTAGCATCTTGTTGAGCCGAGTGTGATTCCAAAATGTAAAGGCACATGTAGTCTCACAGTGTGGCCTTGGTGTAAGCCAACGCCTTTCTCCAGAGCGCAACCAAAGAAACCCTGATCCATCCCCGTAACGGAAGAAAGACCGACTTTGTTGTACTGAATAAGAGATAGAGTGGCCGGCAGCAGCAGGGGCTCCTTCTGTGTGTGGCTTTCAGCGTACACCCTGGTTACAAAGCCTGAAAGACATGACTGCCCTATATCTGGCTAGTCCCCCCTCTTTTCCCCTCCCCAGCACCACTTATACACTTAACCCTGCTCCACCTTTTTTTCCCAATATCATTCATCACTTTCTAATACACAATTTACTTATATATTAGGTTTATTGTATATTACGTGCCCCCCACTTCCCTACACACACCCCCTCCCCACACAAACTGTCAGCTCCAGGAGAACTGGGAATTTCACCTGTTTTGTTCATTGATAGATCCAAAGTACCTAGAACCAAACCTGGTGCCTGGTTGGGACTTTATAAATATGTGTTAAATTAATGCATCCCAGGCTAGGGAAAGGCTTTCTAAGCTTGATATCAAAGAAAAAAAAAACACAAAAGAATATAGTGATAGGTTTCTCTACATAAAAGTATAAGACTGCTGAGACACAATTACAAAACAAAAACAACCGAAGTATCTAACAATAGGAAATCAATAAAATAAAAGAAATTGGTATATATCCATACAGTGGAACATCTCCAGCCATTTCAAATGGTGATGTCAATCAACATAGACGGTCATGGTGAACAGATCTGTGTGATATATCGTCAAGTGAAAATAACCATTTCTAAAATGTTAATCCAATGTTTGTTTACAAAGGGATAGAAAAACCCTATGACTACTTCCCCAAGGGTAACCTCTCAGTAGAACAACTGTTAATAATTTTAGTACCATATTGATTATCATTAATTTTGCCCTTGGGAGTTCATGAGACAGTACAGAGGTCTTGCCCAATAATCCAGAAATCTCTTCAAATTCTATTTTTCATAATTATTGCTATTTTGCATTTTATTATAATTGTCTTAAAAGATGTTTCCTATACTAGAGGACATATTCCTGGAAAGCAAGGACAAAGGCTATATATCTATACCCTTCACTCTCAAGCTGCATATTGTAAATACTTAATACATATTATTAACCCTAAGGAAAATACGAACAATGCAAAAATGAAAAGGAATTACAGAAAAGTGTCTGGGAAGATAACACTAAGATGGGCTTGTCTCTGGATGATTTAAATGTGGTTGACTGTGGTTTTTATTGCTTCTCTGTATTTTCTCATTCTTCTGTAATAAACATGTACAAATTGAAATGAAGAAGAAGTTATTTTGACTAAAAATTAAATTAAAATGAAAAGGCAAATATCAAACTAGGAAAAATAAATACAATATATGTGATTCACAAAGGGTCCATGCCTTTAATATACAGCTTTTAAAATCAATAAGAAAGCCTTTCTCTTCCTCTTCTCCTTTTCCTTCTCTGCCCCACCCCCTGAACAATTTGATCCTAAAGTCCTTAAGTGGGGCAGAGTGAGGCAGGCATCCCTATTAGTCATGGGGGTGGATGGAGGCACACATATGTTTAAAGTACCAAACAGGTGTAGAAAGATAAACAACAAATTCAGGATAGTGGTCTCCTCTGGAGAGGGCAGAAGGGTGGTAGGGAGGGAAGTGACATCAGGGAGGGGTCTCGAGGATCTTTAAGTGTATCTGTGAGGTTATTCTTTTTTTAAAGTCTGAAGCAAATATGGTAAAATGTAAAAAATTGGCAGAACTGGGAAGTGGGCATGGGGTGTTTGTTATTCTGATGCTAAAAATACCTCATAAAAAAATACTATAAGGAGGGAAGGCAGGGAGGATGAATGAATGACAGTCTATCCTCCCTTGGTTCCAGGGAGGTTAAGTGCTCTGCCCAAGGTCACACAGCATGTAGCGGCAGATCCCCACGGCCTCGCTGCCAGCCCAGTGTTGAGTCCACCTCACTGTGCAGTTCAATCAGCCCCGCCAGGAAGCAGCTCCACCCAGGACACCCGGTTTGACTGGGTGCACCGTCCAGGAGTTTGATCAGGTTCAACGTCTTGAACCTAAGAACTTCTATAGACTGTTCCTACTTAGGCTCCTGGGGTGGCCAGATGCCCAGGGAGGAGCTGGTGTCTGAAGGGTACCAAAGAGCATCCTCCCAGGACAGGGCAGCGCAGTGGAGCAAAGGCTTAGGAACGGGAGCGGGTCCTCCCTCCTTCCCCCTCACTCCCCTTCTTCCTCGCACCTGCCCTTGATCACCTGAGATCCTGGACTGCAGGAATAGCAGGCTGTGATTCTCCAAGGCCCACTGTTGGGCGGGGTCAGCTAGGAAGGAATTCTGACTTTTCCTATTGTTCTTTTGGAGGTGGGCTAATCCTGGGGTGGGTGGACCACTGGGACTTTCCTCTGCCCCAGTGAGCCTCCAGCAGGATTCTGGGAGCTGCTGCTTTAAGAAACACAGAAAATGTCCAGAGACCCACTTCCTTCCTTTCCTCCCTCCCCCAAAGCTACACCCAGCCTGCCCTGCGCCTCCCAGACAGTCATCCTAGAGTCTTCTCAAGTTTTCCGAGGCCACGGATAATTCCTCCCGTTTGCTTGGGGATTGGTGCTCTGAAGCTGTGTTTGCCCAAGAGCCTGGTGATCTCCTGAAGAGGTTGGTACAATCATCGCCCCATTTTACCCAGCAGCATAAGAGAGGCGGAGTCTGGTGTAAGCGGATTCAGTTCTAGTGCCTTAACCTTCCTAAGCTTCAGGGTTCACATCTGCAAAATGGGGGGAAATGTCAAACTTTCAATTGATCTCCTGCCCGTCTTTCTCTGGATGATCAAGGGTGCTGCTGGGGCTGAGGGCGGGAGGTGTCCTCGTCGTGAAGGACTATCCTGTGTGCTATAGGATATTTAACACCCCGGCTCCCTCTGTGCCCCCAGTCACTGGGACAACCCAGATGCCCCCAGGCATTTCTAAGTGTTCTCTAAGCCAGTACTTCAGGTGGGAGACTCTAAACTCCTTGAAGGCAAGGACCATGTCACTGTGTCACCAAAGCCAGGTGCCCAGCAGGGGCTCGATTTGACTTTGCTCCTTCCGTGGACTTTTGGTTTTAATTAAAAAAAAAAAAAAAGTCACCACTGGGGCAGCGATGTGATTAGGATAGACGTGCAGCCCAGTGCCCACGGTCCTTGCCCAGGCTGCCGCCAGGGTGAGGATGAGAAGACAGGCTGGGCAGAGCAGAAGCCTGGGGGGAACAGACTCCCACCACCTTTTAAGTCCCAGAGCTCAGCTCAGCGGGACTTGGCTGACGGAGGCCTGCAGCGGGGCAAGGTGTCAGGAATGGGGTGCCGGAATGCGGAGTGACATTGCCAAGCTTTCAGGGCAGAGTGACATGACACTTGCAGTCAAACTGGCCTGACTCCACCCCAAATAGCCTGCCCTTCCCTGCGGCCCAGCCCATGTGCTCCAGGCTCCTCGGCTCTGCCCAGAGTGCCAACGGTCACATACCCCGTGGCCCTCGGCCCCCTTATGGGCAGGCCAGCTTCTGGGAATGCGCTAGCAGAGGCCCCAGGGGCACGACAGCTCACCCCTCTGAGCCTTATTTGTCATCTGTAAATAGGAATCATGGCACTCACACTGAAATCACAGAGTGTATCTGAAGAACCGGGGATGCTGCAACTCAGTTCACGTCCCCACCCAGCTGGGGCATCAGATAACCTGACAGCAAGTCCTGGCTTTGGAATTTGCTAGCCAGCATTCAGATGGGTCATTGCACCTCTTTGAACATCTGCTTAATTATCAAATAAACAGAGTAACTGTTGCTGACCGTCCTACCTCCCAGGAGCTGTTGTGACAATTAAATGAGCTAATAGCTGGAAATAGTTATGCAAACTATCCCAAGCCAGTGCAACCTCCCCTCTATCTGCACCCCACCCATCTGGCCTAGAACTCTAACATGATGGTCCAAGGGGTGAGCAATGCCTTCCGATCCATTCCTAGTGGGTGCCTCTGTGGACACAGCTCGCTGGCTTCCAGGGACTCAAGGGCTTTGGAATCACACATTTATTCAACAATCTGATTTCCTCCAACAAGAGGCTTTTTTTCTTAGCCCTACAAAAAAATTTTTTTTCTTTTACTTTGTTATCTTTGGCATTTTTCTCCCTTTTTTGGTGTGTTTTCTGTTCCTAAGGATACAAGATCCCTTGGCATAGCAAGACTCTGTCTTGGACCCTTCATCTTCCCCCACCTTCCCCTCCCCGTGCCCAGCAAAGGTTGTAGGCAGGCAGAGTCCTGTGCAAACAGATTGCTTTGGTCCACAGTGCAGGCCCCTGGCTGGAGACCACAGGGCTAATAGGAGCAAATGTCATTGGTAAGGGACAGTCCATACCGCTGTAACCAGGAAAGAGGATTTTTTTCAATTCACTTATGAGGAACAAATCTTTCAGCTAGTTGGGCAACACACCTGGGAAAACATAGAATAGCCTCAGTGAACTGGTGGCCCAGTGGTCTTACACCCCATGGTCCTACACCCTCGAGCCTGCCAGTCTCTGAGCCCCTTCTTGCCCAGAAGCTGTGGCTGGGTGCTCTCCCAAATAAAGGCCACTCCTGGCAGACAGGATTTAAAACCAGAGATGTCTGAGCCTCCCTCTTGTTTTAAAGATAGGCTGCAGCCCAAAGCAGGAAAGCTTTAGCTGATGTTAAAGCTTTCTTATTGTGCTTCCTTACAGCTCATACTCCCCAAGACCCTGAACCTCGAAGACCATCCCGAGGACTCTTCCTCCAGGAAGTCTGTCTGGCCTGCCTCCCACCCCATCCTTAGTCACAAGTGAGCACTCTGTCCCTTGAAACCCCATGATACCTTGCTGTGCTGTCTGCGTCCTTTCTACACCTTCATACGTGTATCAGGACCTTTTTTCATCCACGCCATCCTCTTATAACCACGAGCACCTACAGGGCAGCGATAGCTCTGCTCCCTTTCGTGGCCCCATGATGCCAGTGCAGAGCTGTCCCCAGAGCGAATGCCCAAACGAGCCAGGTTTGATCTCCCTTCAGCTTGACTTGACCTCCACCTTCCAGCTATGCCAGGGCAGAAGGTTCCTTTAAGAACAAGATGCAAATCTCACCTTTACCATTTACTCCGCTTACTGATACATCTCCAGCAGCTAGCACAGTGCTTGGCACTAAGTAGGTGCTCAAACATCCAAATGTTTGTTGGGTTAATGTGTAGCAGGACGGAACATATACTCATGCTATACTCAGATTTATGCAGAAAACATCACTTATTTCTCTGTAACTGATGTGCCTTTCTTGTGAGCCTCCTAGGGAGCCATGCCAGCTCAAACTTAGCAATGAAAGAGATTCCATCCTACAGATTTAAACGCTGGATAAATGGCCATTTGCTTGATGTTCTTAGGGTCCCCATACCTATTTGCACGTTTCTTATTCCAAACAGGGGACCATTCATTCTTAACAAAACCCCTTGGGACTGGAAGAGGTTCTATCAAGGCTTGTTATTTTCTCTGCCCCAGAGCAGTGACCCTGGAGTCCACCTGCCCAAAGAGAAAGTGATGATGGGGTCCTCCCTGCTAGATGCTTCATGGGCCAGAGGAATGGAGAAAAACTACTGCTCTCCACAGTGCCTGGCTTTCAAGCTTACTGCCTTGCTATAGGTTCAAGTACAAATCTAACTGGACAATGTTCCATAGTGACTGCTGTCCTGGTAGATAGCCACCGTCCCCTGAAAAGAAACCAGAAATCCTCAATGGGTAAGAAACCTCACTGCAACAAGATGTGTAGGTGTGAACCTCACACCAGTCAGAATGGCCAACATCAAACAGTCTACAAATGATAAATGCTGGAGAGGGTGTGGAGAAAAAGGAGCCCTCCTACAATGTTGGTAGGAATGTAAACTGGTGCAGCCGGTATGGAGAACAGTATGGAGGTTTCTTAAATAACTAAAAATAGAGCTACCATATGATCCTGCAATCCCACTCCTGGGTATATATCTAGACAAAATTATAATTTATATTGACCTTTTTTTTTTTTTTTGTGATACGCAGGCCTCTCACCTCTGTGGCCTCTCCCACTGCGGAGCACAGGCTCCGGACGCGCAGGCTCAGCGGCCATGGCTCACGGGCCCAGCCGCTCCGCGGCATGTGGGATCTTCCCGGACCAGGGCACGAACCTGTATCCCCGCACCAGCAGGCAGACTCTCAACCACTGTGCCACCAGGAAAGCCCCAAAATTATAATTTGAAAAGATACATGCACGCCTATGTTCATAGCAGCACTTATTTACAATAGTCAAGATATGGAAGTAACCTAAATATCCATTGACAGCTGAATGGATAAAGAAGATGTGATATATATATACTATGGAATATTACTCAGCCATAAAAAAGAATGGAATAATGCCATTTGCAGCAACATGGATGGACCTAGAGGTTATCACACTGAGTAAGACAAAGACAAATACCATATGATATCGCTTATATGTGGAATCTTAAAAAATGATACAAATGAACTCGTTTACAAGAGAGAAATGGACCCACAGACATAGAAAACAAAATTATGGTTACCAAAGGGGAAGGGGGGAGGGATAAATTAGGAGTTTGGGATTAAAATATACACACTACTATATGTAAAATAGATAACCAACAAGGATCTACTGTATAGCACAGAGGACTATACTCAATATCTTGTAATAACCTATAATAGAAGAGAATGTAAAAAAAGTATATATTTATATATATATATGTATAAACTGAAGCACTTTGCTGTACATCTGAAACTAACACAACTATATTCAATGATATTTCAATAAAAATTATAAAAGTATATTTTACAATTTATATTTCAATATAATATTCAAATTAATATTAATTTCAATATAATATTTAAAATTATAATAATATAATATTTATACTATTTCAATAAAAATTTTTAGAAAAGATTTATAGATGTGGAAATACATGTGAAAAAATTATATATAATTGTATTTATAAGTATAAAATATATAGATATAAGAAGATGTGGCACATATATGCAATGGAATATTACTCAGGCATAAAAAGAAACGAAACTGAGTTATTTGTAGTGAGGTGGATGGACCTAGAGTCTGTCATACAGAGTGAAGTAAGTCAGAAAGACAAAAACAAATACCGTATGCTAACACATATAAATGGAATCTAAAAAAAAAAAAAAAGGTTCTGAAGAACCTAGGAGGACAGGAATAAAGACACAGACATAGAGAATGGACTTGAGGACACAGGGAGGGGGAAGAGTAAGCTGGGATGAAGTGAGAGAGTGGCATGGACATATATACACTACCAAATGTAAAATACATAGCTAGTGGGAAGCAGCTGCATAGCACAGGGAGATCAGCTCGGTGCTTTGTGACCATCTAGAGGGGTGGGATAGGGAGGGTGGGAGGGAGACGCAAGAGATATGGGGATATGTGTATATGTAGAGCTGATTCACTTTGTTATAAAGCAGAAACTAACACACCATCGTAAAGAAATTATACTCCAATAAAGATGTTAAAAAAATAAATAAATAAAATAAAACATAGATATAATCAAACTATAATTCTATAGTCAGTCCTCATTATTCACAGGTTCTGTATTTTCAAATTTGCCCACTTGCTAAAATTTGTCAATAACTTTCGAATCGATATCGGTGGTGCCGTCACTCATTTGTGGAAAGGTGAAGAGGCAACACATTCAAGCTCCCCAACGTGCCCCGAGTGAGGGTGAACGAGGTGACGCTCCGTCTTCGTGTTTCAAGTCTCATGCTATAAGCATGTGTCCTTTTCACGGTCTATTTAGTGACACGCTTTCTGCATTTTTGTGCTTTTTTTGGGTGATTTCACAGTTTAAACTGTGAAACTGGCCCCCAAGCATAGTGTTGAAGTGCTTGTAGTGATTCTAAGAGCAAGAAGGCTGTGCTGGGCCTTACGGAGAAAATATGTGTTAGATCAGCTTCTCTCAGGCATCAGTTATAGAGCTGTGGTCCGTGAGTTCAACGTGAGTGAATCAACAGTATATATTAAATAAGGTGTCTTTAAACAGAAACATGCATAGGATAAGATTATGTATTAATCAGTTAGCAAAAATGTCACCAGAGGTGTACAGGCACCTAAGCCTGTACTTCCCCCGGAGCAATGGTTCAGCATTTGTTTATATTTATATATATATATAAATATAGTATATATATAACAAATATATACTAAATAAATATAATGTGTGTGTGTGTGTGTGTGTGTGTGTGTGTATATATATATATATATAATTTTGGCCACTCCACGCGGCCTGTGGGATCCTAGTTCCACAACCAAGGATTGAACCCATGCCCCTTGCAGTGGAAGCACAGAGTCCTAACCACTGGACTGCCAGGGAAGTCCCTAGCATTTGTTAATTCAGTGTTCATAGCAACTTACAGAGCATAACCACCATGAATGATAAACTTTTTATATATATATATATATATATATATATATATATATATATATATATATATGAATATTCTACATCTAGGAAACATTTGTTATGATTTTTGGGCACCCAGCAACTAACCCTTCTTCTATAATTTGGGGAATTCCACCTCCTGCCCCCCACAGGTCTTGGTGACGCATGGAGCCCACCTCCCTCTAGACCAGGATGCAGGCATGTGACCCAGGCGCTGCCAATCCACTGGCCCAGAGTCTGAATCGGGGCTCTGGTCGTGGAGTTGGTGGCAGCAGTGCCAGGGGCCACCGTTAGCAGTGTTGACAATATAAGCTGCAGTGCCCACAGTGTCCCATGCCTGGTTCCGAGGTGCCCTAGCCTGGAGCCTGGGTTCCCAATTCTCTGGTCATTCTGGAGATGATCCAATATTCTTTTTTTTTTTTTTTTTTTTGCGGTACACGGGCCTCTCACTGTTGTGGCCTCTCCCGTTGCGGAGCACAGGCTCCGGACGCACAGGCTCAGCGGCCATGGCTCACGGGCCCAGCCGCTCCGCGGCATGTGGGATCTTCCCGGACCGGGCCACGAACCCACGTCCCCTGCATCGGCAGGCGGACTCCCAACCACTGTGCCACCAGGGAAGCCCTGATCCAATATTCTTTTAATAAAGCCCTTTTCTGTTTCAATTAGCGAGAGTTGGTTTCCATTGTTCACAACCAAGGTCTGTGTGTGTGCGCACACACATGAATGTATGTATTTCTTTGTTGTGTGTGTGTTTGCTTGTTTACAAGGGAATGAGGGTCAAGGAGTGTTGGTGAAAGAGGCTTCATGGAGGAGAAGATCACTGGGTTAAGTCTGAGGGTGGCTGAGGGTTTGCCAGGGGAACAAGAAGGAAGGAGCATTCTAGGCAGTGAAGGCATGGAGGCAAGAAGAGCTGGACATTCGGGACATCACGAGACACTGGGCAAGGCTGGAGCTCGGGGTCTGGGGAAGGTGAAGGTTAAAGTGGGACTGTGTGGAGAGCCGAGTGCAGATGCTGGAGAAAATGCCAAACCAAGGCTCTCATCCCCTCCCTGTTACGCCTTCAGACCCCTTGACCCACGCTGTCATCTACACCAGTGCAACCTGCTTTCACCTGCCTGGGCCAACCTAACACACACAGTGAAGCCAAACAGATTCACTGCTGAGGGTGGAGAAAGCCAGTTCACTTGCCAGCAGGCCAGGGAGAAGAGGGGTTTGTTATAACAAGTTCTAGAGGCACCCTGAAGGACATCAGAGCCAGGTTCCTCCGGGGATGCTAAATGAGAATGTGAGCAACTCAAAGGCTGTCTTAGTCAGCTGGAGTGGCTCAAACAATAGAAATTTATTTTCTCACTGTTCTGGAGGCTGGGAGCCCAAGATCAAGGTTCCCGTGTGGTCGGGTTCTACTGAGGGCTCTCTTCCGGGTTTGCAGACGGCTGCCTTCTCACTGTATCCTCACATGGTAGAGGGAGGTAGAGACAGAAATCTCTCTCTCTTCTTCTTCTTATAAGGCCACAGTCCTATCGGATTAGGGTCCCACCCTTATGACCTTATTTAACCTTAATTACCTCCTAAAGACCCTGTCTCTAGATACAGTCATATTGGCGGGGTCGGGGGTGGTTAGGGCTTCAACATATGAAGGGGGATACAATTTAGTCCATGGCACTGACCTTCAGGGAGTTTCCTTCAGGGGGATAGAGGCTGTGCTGGGAGCCCAGAGACCAGGTTCTCACCCCAGCCTGCTCTTAACTGGCAGTGTGGCTTTGGGTGAGTCACATGCCCTCCCCGGCATCATCTGGAAAATGATAAGCTCAGGTTAAGCCTTAAAATTCCTCCTCTTACTAAGATTCTAGCAGTGGCCCTGGGCTCTTTATTTGGGGTTTGGGTTGGGGAGACTCTTTCCCAGTCCTGAGAGTCGCCCCCCACCCCCTGGAAAAGTCGGGTCAGGAAGAGCTGGGCTGTTTTCTTTCCAGTTCTTCTAATGAATGCACTTGGCGCTGGGACTGTCTGTTGCCATGGTGAGCGCTTCCTGTGGTGCTGGGCCTGGGAGACCTGCTACAGGGACTGCGGCATCTTGCGGGTGGAGGCTGTTCAGAACAGTGGGTAGAGAGGCATGTCAGTGGATTCCAACTTGGGAAGAGGCCCAGAATCAACAGATCTTCTAGCACTGTTGGCTGAAAGTAGAACTTAGGGAGACACAAAGGGATTTTCCAGCTCCTCAAACCCCACCAATTCTACTGCTTTCTTTTCACGACCACAAGTAAGGGATCATTTCTCTTCTGCAAGAGTTGGCTCTTCTAGGCTGGAAGTTTCTCAAAAACCAATCTGGGAGGAGGGATGAGTGATGAACGGTGTGGTGTAGAACCTTGGTACTCAAGGCATGGTCCTGGACCAGCAGGCCTGCATCCCCTGGGCACGTGTTAGAATGCAGAGTCTTGGGCCCCACCTCAGACCCACTGAATCAGAATCTGCATTTTAGCAAGCTCCCCAGGGACTTATGTGCACATTAAAATTCTAGAAACCCTGGTATAGTAGAAAGAATGCTGGCCCGGAAGCCAGCAGACTTGGTCCTGGGGCCAGTTTTGCACTCTGCTGTGTGACTCTGGGCAAAACACTATAGGTTCTGTGATCCAATTTCTGTAAATTGGAGAGGCGACAAGAATTTTTTCTAAGGTGGCATTATCTTCCACTGAGAAGCTTTGCTCGGGACAAGTTAGTGCATCCTGGAGGCCTCACCTGGCTCTGGAAACCAATGATCCAAACTATGTTGCCCTAATCAACCTGCTGGAATCTGAGCCACTAAGGGGGACAAAGGCGACCTAGGGTCTTTTGGAAACTGAGAAGGAATAAATAAGTGTTCAAGGGACCTCCGGTGTGATGAAACTGGGAAAGCAACGTATCCAGTCAAAGGGAAACAGGACCTGATTTTTCCGGGAGGGAGGAGGCCATCGCCTGCTGACCAGACTCCATTCACAGCTCACGTCCCAGTGCAGTTTAGCACAGTGCTTCTTAGGCTCAAGCGCACACATCAGAATTACCTGGAAGGCTGGTTAAAAGACTGATTGCCAGGTCCCGCCCAGAGTTTCTGACTCAGGTGGGGCTAAGAATGTGCATTTCTAACCCAAGGGATAGGGATGCTGGCAACAAACCCCCATCCTTAGGTGCAGCCAGAAATCATCTCATTAACGTAATAAGACACTTTGCCACTCTTAGCATTTAGGAAATTCCAAGTGTTCTAGAAGCTCTCTTCCAGAAACAAAAGGAAGACCAAATCGATATTTCTTACTATAAATCAGAATATCGTCGAAGGGAAACGCAGCAAATGTTAGCACATGAGGCTGGGCTGCCATCTTTACTCAGAGGTCAGTAAAGGAGACAGCAGGTCTTATTTTGGAGGGGCAGGGGCAGGGCAACAATGGAAAGAGGACAGCAATCCGGGCTTGGGAACTAGGGTGCCCAGGGGGCTCAGTCCCAGGAAGAAGGCAGATGCTGTGACACTAGAGCCTGGCAGCCACGCTAAACAGGTGCTGAGATTCCTGAACCACAGCGATGGACCCTCTAAATCTCTCTGACTGGGCTAAGACTGAAGGTGGGAAGTACTGAGGAGTCAGGCAGCCCATGACTCCAAGTCTCTGGGAAACAGGAGCAATGGGTGGGGTGGGAACTCAGAAATGATAAAGCCCAGGTGTGCTGAGCATAGACCTGGGATGATGTCACCCATTGGCTCAGTCACTGGGGAAAGCCACAAGTTAGCTCGCCAGCCCAGGAATCGGCTTTCCCTCTGTTGTCCTCCCAAGGGTAGAAGCCAGTGAATTCCAGTAAGAGCTGAGAACTGGGATTTCTCACCTGCAAAGGCCAGAAAACCTGTGCCGTGCCAAGCTCATGGGGAGAAGGGAGAAGGATGCATTTCTCAGTGTCTGGAGCCCAGATGGAGCCCCACACAGTGGGCAGCTGTCTGATCATCAGTCCTTTTTGTCCACAGATGGCAGTAGGCCCACAAAACGTTGAGAGCTAAAGGACCCTTAACAGACTACCTAGTTGACTCATTTTAAAGCTGTGGTCATTGTATTTGGGAGTGCCTGTCTGCAGTGCTGCTCTAGGAAGTGTCCTTCCTCTCCCTTAGCCTGTGCTGAAAGGGCAGCCTTAAGTGGCCAAGTTTATACCAAGTGACTCACCACTCCTTTCCAGCCATATCTGATTGGAGGAGAGCTAATCACCTTACCCAGGGGGAACCAATCTATTGGTTGGCCAATGACCAATCAGATTCAGTCTTTCTCAAAAATTTAAATTTAGAGTCACTGTGGGGTACCTGAGCTAAAAAAGGTTGGAGTGCCATGTTGGTCCATTTTTGAGCAAAGCAGAGAGAGAGAGAGAGGAAAAAAGAAGGAAAGAAAGAAAAGAGAGAGAAAGAAGGAAAGAAAAGGGAAAAACTCAACATCTCCAACTGGATGTTTCACAGGTGCCCCAAAGCCATTATTTCAAGAATCAAACTCTTCCCCCACTAGTCTGGTTCTCTTCCCACCATCACCAGCTCAATGAAGACACCACCACCCATCCAATTCAGCAAACCAGAAAACTTAAAGTCATTGTTGTCACCTCCTTCCCTTCATTCACAACATTCAATCCATCATCCCATCTTGTTTTCACTGCCTTAATATCTCTCAAGCGCTGCTCACTCTGTCTCCTGCTTTACCCTGTAGTGAGGACACTGCTATCACTTCCCTGGAGCTCTGTGATGGCGTCCCCACATGCTCTGGAATTTCTCTATACCCTTTATAGCCATTGATCTTTTAAGCATGCAGATGTGATCATGTCACTCTCCCACCACAGGGAGCACAACCCCACGGGATCCATCTGCCTACCTGCACCTCCCATGCCTCTCACCATCCTGTTCTCTGCATTCAAGCCACACTGGCTTCCTTACAGCTTCTCCAGTCTGGAATGCTCTCCCCTCCTTCCTCCACCTACTGCATGAAAATGGATCCCCTACAGAGTGTGAAAGAAGAGGTGGGGAGAGAACTTGAGCTGCACCTGCAGCTTGCCCGCGCCTGTGCATTCCCCTTTGTTTCAGTCCAGCGTGAACTGGGGTTTTGGTCATTCGCAAAGAGCCCTAACTGACTTAGTTTGCCTCCTTCACTCTGAGCATCTACAGTCGAAGCTCCTGCCTTATTCTTTTTTAGATCCCCAGTATCTTGAAGAAGGCGAGGCATTTAGCACTCAACTGTTTATTGAACAATGAACCTAAGTAGTGATACTGAAGATCATACTGTAGGAAGAGGGACTAGGCAGAAGCAGAGGGAAGCGGAGAGAGGAAGATGAGTCCTCTGTCTGGACAGAGATCCTCGGGCCTGAGGGTTCGGAGATTCCTCCATGGACTGAGTTTGGCTTCCTCACGGTTATCATCTCTTAAAGGACACCCAGTCGCTCCCCTGCCTCCAGAGGGGACTGTGCCTCAACCATCCATCTTCTTACAAATGGTTAGATCAATGACTAAATAGACAAGGTGAAGCACCTCCATGGAGTAGGTTCCCCAAAACCCACTGAACTCAGAATGAGAAAACTAGGGTCCAAGTCCCAACTCTAACTCTTCCTTGCTGGGGTCCCTGGGAAGTCACTAAAGCTCTCTGTTCTCAGTTTCCCCATCTTTAAATTCAGGGTAATGAGGTCCGAACCAGCCCCTGCCCAGAGTTGACTTGAGATGTTGTATGTGAGTGTGAGTTCTAAAGGCTCCACTATTATTGCTATCATTGTGAGTTTATTTGGTAAAATAAGTTAAAAAAAATACTACAATGCAGAGATCTCTGCTGTTTATAATAATGAAAAATGTATGTATATATCAATGTATGCGATTCCAAATGAACAGGTAACATGATTGAGTTGAATGCTTGATACAGTTGTTTCCTTTAAAATCACTTAAATAACTAATTATTCATCAAGAGTACTCCTGTATCACGTTTCAAAACTTAAGGACCTTTAACTAGATTACCTGAAAGTTCCTTCCAAGGTTTAACCTAAACCTCACTAAGTTAAATAGCTCTTCTCTTTACTGACTTAACGCTAATAATATAGAGAGAAAAATCAAGCTGGAAACCAGAGAAGAGAAAAATAAACATAAAAGATAAAATTATGTGAGCTGTTCAATGGCCTTCCTCTCTTCCATGGCCCACTTATCCTCTTCAACACCACCATGAAAGCCAAGGTGGAAATCGTGCAGACCCCCAACCTGCCTTGGCACCGGGGACAAGTATTACTAAGACACAGGCTCTCCCTACAGCATCTTCCTGGCTGTCACTTCTACTCATAGTCACATGGTAAAAAGGGTGAAGAGGGTACAATTCAATCAGGGGCAGAATGAAGATTTGCTAGAACGACTGTGTAAATGAGAATGAGATACCATTTTCATCTATTGAAAGTAACAATAAATTTTAAAAGTTGTAAGGCTTAATAGCGGTGCTGAGGTGAGAAGATGCCACGCTCATACACTGCTGGTGGAGTGCAAACTGCACGGGACTGGGGGAAAAGCAGTTATGTTGTACCTACCAAGAGCTTAAAAATGCTCAGGTTTTGACCCAGTCATCCCACACTTCAGGATCTAAATTAAGGAAAACATATGAAATCCAGAGAAGTTTATGAACACAAAGATATTCATGGCAGTGTTCTTTAGAATGGTTTTCCTGTATCTCCAGGTTTTCAGGGCTTCTTTTTACGTGCGTGTGTTTCATACGCCAACTGCCTATGACTGTGTCAGGCTCATCACTGGCTGTGTCCCTCCTCTTCATTCTAGCAGAATAGGGGCCCAGCTTCAGCCTGGGCCATGTTTCTGCTGCAGGGTAGACCCTCCTGGTCATATCTGATAAACCAGTAGGACAGGCCTGTCCAGGACTCTACCCAAAGAAAGACTGCCTCCAATACAGATAAAAGAGGCAGGCCCACCCAAGTCTGCTCAGGGAAACACAGGGATCAGAGGTCAGAGGGGAGGGGTGAGTCTGAGTCCTTCATGAATCCCAGGCAGAGAACAGGCTGCAAATAAAAACTGAAAGAGCTATTTCACCAAAACCTTTGAACGACATTGGTGCCAAATGCTACTCTACTTACACCTGTATCTCAAAGTGTTCCACAAACCATGGCATGAGGCCTTCTCACTTCTGCCTAGAGCTTCTCGTGCTACTGCCCTGGGAGGCGGCTCAGCAGTGGGTCCCAGGCCCCTCCACTCCAGGCGTGGAGGCCTCAAGTGTCTGATGCTGATGTTGAGAAGCACCTGGAAGGATTCTCTTCTCCTCCCAGAAAGAGAGAGGAGAGACTGGAGGCCCTTCAGGTATGCACGAAAGCCGACAGGCACCCGGGGAAAAACGCTAGAAATACATCCCAACTCTAGGAGTTTTACTATCTCCAAAACATTTTTATGACCATCTTTTCACGTGGTCCTCCCAGCAAGAAGTTCTTCCTTTCAGTTAGGGAAACGGAGGCCCAGAGCCCACCTTCTTTGCCCAAGAGCAACCTTGTGGCCAGTGGCACAGTCCAGCATCTCTGGTTCATTCTGGTACACCACAGGGGACTTTATCCTGGATTCAGCCTTAGGGAAGAGGTTCAGATAGATGTTGCAACGCTCGGCCTAGGTCTGGCTCAGGGAGAGAAGGAAACTCCTTTTGAGCCTCTACTAAGTGCGTCATCTTTTCAAAATCTCACAACAGTCTTTTAAGGTAACAGACACTTAGAGAGCACTTATGTCTCAGACACTGACCTGAGTTCTTTACAGATGTTAACTCTTCCTACCCTCCACCATCTGTATGAGGTGGCTACTGCAAGTATAATCACCATGATGAGGAAACTAGGCCCAGGGAGGTGAGATAAATTGCCCACACAGTTCATAAGAGGTAGAGCTAGGATTTAAACCTGGTGTCTATCTCCTGAGGCCAAGATTATTCCAGTTTTACGGATGAGGAAATTGAAGCTCAGAGAACTTGTTACCTCATTCAAGGTCTCCCAGTTAGGAAAGAGCAAGGTCTTTCTGCTTCTCACTCACGGTGCTTCACAAGTCCTCTTTCAGCGGGCCAATCAGCAAGGCAAGCTACTGTCTCTCTCCTTTTGCCACCAGTGCTTTCTCTTCCCCCTCCTTGCCTCTGCACCCTCTATCTGCTTATCTTGACAACAGTATCCCTTCCCCAGCAGAATAAATACAAAATGCATACCTATAGACATATAATCAAACTACCAAACAACCTTTAGTCATATAATCAAGCTACAAAAAAAGAAAAAAGAAAGAAAGAAAAAACACAAGGAGAAAATTTTGAAAACAGCCAGAGAAAAAAACCAACGTATTTCATACAGAGAAGAAATGAAGCAATGACACACACACACACTCACACATATATATATATGTATATATATATATATAAAATTTCACTGACTTTTCATCAAAAAGAATGGAGGCCAGAAGGCAGTGGTACCCAGTGGAACAACACCTTTAAAGCACTGGGGAAGAAAACATGTCAACTCAGAATTTTATATCCAGCGAAAATACCTTTCAAAAATGAAAGTGAAACAAAGACATTTTCAGATAAATGGAAAACAAGAGGATTCCCCACCAGCAGACTCACTCAAAAGAAATGCCAAGACTTCCCTGGTGGCACAGGGAATTAAGAATGGCCCACAGCAGTTAAGGATCCACCTGCTAATTCAGGGGACACGGGTTCGAGCCCTGGTCCGGGAAGATCCCACATGCTGCAGAGCAACTAAGCCCATGAGCCACAACTACTGAGCCTGTGCTCTAGAGCCCACGAACCACAACTACTGAGCCCACGCGCCACAACTACTGAAACCCACGTGCCTAGAGCCCATGCTCCACAAGAGAAGCCACCGCAATGAGAAGCCTGTGCACTACAACGAAGAGTAACCACCGCTAGCCGCAACTAGAGAAAGCTCGTGTGCAGCAATGAAGACCCAACGCAGCCAAAAATAAATAAATAAATTTTTTAAAAAAAGAAATGCTAAAGGAAGTTCTTCAGATGGAAGGGAAACAATAGCAGATGGAAACAGATTTATCAGGAGCGAACAAAGAACCAAATTATGGGTAAATATAAAACATTGTTTCCCTTTTCTTAAAATGCATGTGACTGTTTCAAGCAACAATATAACAATAAATTGTGGGTTTGTAGTGTGTGTAGATGTGATATACAGGACAACTAGGGTGGGGTCATGGTTAACGGACCCATAAAGTTGCAAAGTTTTTATATTTCATGAGAGTACAAGTAGCTTGCCAGTCAGGAAGTGGTGGAGTAAAGTATGACTAATGTCCAAATCCCATCCTCTTTCTTCTACATCAGACAAGAAAAGTGAGTGGGCAGGAGGAGAAAGCTAGACAGGGAACAGAGTGTGACGGCTTCAAGCAGCCTCAGGGGCCCAACAGCTGCTGAACCCAGAGGATTCCCAGGCCTCGGAGTCTAGCCCAGCGAATGACGGGGCCCGATGTGCCAGGCCAGGGATGGGGCCCCAAGGAGGGGGTTTGTCAGTCCCTGTGTCTGAGCAGATGCACCTGTGAAAAGGTATCCTCCAGAGAGGATAGGGAGGTGCCTGTGGCCACAGTGAATCCTGCCCCTGCCCCCTGGCCAGGGAGTGGCTAACTCTCCGTGGATGTCACCTTGTCAGCTGCCCAGGCTCACCGAGCCTCTGCAGAAGACTTGGACAAAGCATGGCGGGAAGCTGGGGCAGGGCACGGGTATTCCTCCAGCACCCTAGAGCTGGCCTCGTAGACCGTAGGAAGCCTGTTCCCTCGTTCATACAACGTACAGAGAAGGAGCCCAAAGCCCAGACTCTGGGCCCAGCACCTCAGAACCAGCCCTGCTGCACCAGCTCAGCAGCACCTGCAGAGCTGGGTGCACCCCGCCTCAGTATTTGAGCTCCAGCTCCAGGGGCCCCTCCAAGCTCCCAGATTCTGGTACGCCAGCCTCTTCCCTTTTGTCCCTCCCCACACTGGCCGAAGGTGAGAGATGCTTTCTGTAGTTCTTTTCTCTGGGTTTCCCTCATTTCTTTTTCTGCTCTATGTAACCAAATCCTTGTATTAAATTTCCCCTGTTGAAATCCTGGCATGATTTCTGTCTTCCTGACAGACTCCTGCTGATACAGAAACAGAGGTGCTTCTCCCGGGAGCCTGATATGGCTCACAGGAGACAGTGTGGACCAGATGGAAGGGCCTGGCTTTGGGCTCCAGTGGTCCCAAGTCCAAATCCCAGTTCTGCTTCTACTTCCCGAGTGACTCCAGGCAAGCCTCAGCTTCGGAGGTTCCCTGAACCTCAGTTTCGTCACCTGAAAATGGGGTTGATGTCACAAACCTGATTAGTCATTTCCTTTGGGTACAAGAGACAAAGCCACAATTTGAACTAGATTAAGCAAACAGGTGAAGCGATTCTGGAAAGTTTCCAGAAAATAATCATCAAGGGCAAAGTGTAAGAAGGCAGGGGTAGAGCCCGCCTCACATCCGACTGGAGCCAGGAACGCAAATGGCTTCAGGATTTCCCTCTGCTTTTCAGGCTGCTCCTCAGTTTGTGGAGCTGATCCTCTACCACAGACCCAGCTTCCCATGCAGCGCAGGAAAATGGCCTCTGAGCAGCCTTTTCAGGCCCCTGCCCTTACAGCTCTGCCCACAGAAGAAAGGTCTCCTGCTGGCTGGACCCAGCTCAGTAGTTGCCAGGGAAGGACTCCGACTGGCCAGGATGGGTCACTGTGGCCTGGAAGCAGGGTCATTCATATAAGGGATGACAGCTGTCAGTCAGTCGTATCCAGGTCTTCCAAAAACTCAGTCCCCATTTTACAGATGAACAAACAGAGGCTCAGAGAGGAAGGGGGATGATCACAGTCACGCGGCTTTTGTCTAAGTACCAGTGCTGGATATTATGTCACTAAAAGCAGATTATTAGAAGTTCTGCAAGCTTCACAGAAAGCAGCTGGCTGGGGGTGAATGCAGTTCTTCAGAATGCGAGCAGGGTAGGAGCCCACATTTTTTTCATGCCTAGAACATCCCAGGCACTGGACAGGGGTGGGCGGATAAACATGGGAGAGCCCAGCTTCCTCCAGGGGAGTGGGTGGTGGTATTGGCCCCATTTGAAAAAGAGAAGAAAATGAAAGTAGCCAATTCCAGGTTCCACAGCTTAGAGGCAGGGCTGGGATTCGAACCATCTGTATTACCCATCATGGTATCAGTGCACCCGGTCCCCTTGGGAAATGCCGTGCTATCGTGCGGGCTCAGGATTGGATGACCTTCCCTGGCTCCACTTGCTCTGGTCTTAGATGTCGGCAGAGTACAAGGTCCCTTTGGGATTGCGGCAATTGAAAAAATGTGGGGAAAGTGTGTAGAGAAACTAAAAATGATGATGAAGGGACCAAAAGGGTCATCTGGGGAAAGGTAGAGACAGATGGGGCCGCTGAGTTGCTAGGAGAGAAGGCATGGAGACACCGTGGCTGAGGTCGAAGCTCACTGGCAAAGGTTGGCACTGTTGGCTGTAGGGCTCCGTAGGGCCCCGTGAGGCCGTGACAGGCCCCTTTACAGGCCTTCGCTGGCCTCGCCAGGCCTCCCACACACCTGACACGCTCAGAGTGGAGTGACCCCGAATGAGGTGGGCTGAGCCCTCCAGGTAGCCCTAGCTGGGAGCAGTTCCCCCCACCCACTGGCCCACAGGCCAAGAAGTCACATTGTTTATGAGACGCAGGGCAGGTGAAAGCCCTCACCTGTCCCACCTCTCCAAAGCCTGAGGTTGCTTCCTGATTCATTCCTCTAGCAAAGACACAGAAGGCTGGCCTTAAAATGCAAGTGCACAAGGTCGTTATCAGCCAACAGTAGACATCCTGGCTCCAGTCTGGGCTTCACCCCAGGTTTTCTGAGGGACCCTTTTCATCACTTTCCCCTTCTGAGCCTCAGTTTTCTCACAGGTTAAGAGAGTAGACCAGTTCCATGATTGTGAGAATAAAAAGTGGAAATGAAGACACACTTGACCACACCTGTGACACTGTGCAAATAAGAGGAATGAACAGCTTGGGTTTAACCCAGATGGAGAAACTAGTGATGCCAACAGAGGGTGGGAGTGCGAGGGAAAGGAATAATAATAATAATAGTAATAGGAAGAGAAAATGTCAGAATTCTTAGAGCAGGTAACATCCACTGGCTCAGAGAAGGTGCCCCCTGGAGAGAGTATCTCAGTCTGGACACCTCACCTCTGCAGGTTAAATCCAGACCCTCCTTTTGACCTCAAGACCCGGCTCTGGGTTTTCTCCAGCCTTACCTTTGCCTGACCCTTCAGCCACACTAAATTACTTACAGATTCCTGAATATGTCACTATTTCCTGCCTCCATGCCTTTGCAAAAACTGTTTTCTTTACAAAAAAAAAAAAATCCAAACCCTGTCCTCCTGGGAAACTCCTATGCATCCCTCAAAACCCATTTCAGTCAGCTCCTCTGTGAAGTCCTCCTGATTCTATCAGTGGACACTCCTTGCCCCACTCACCAGGGTTGACTGCCCCCTTTTCTTTGTATACCAATGTACCTAATACTTCCTCTGGGTCCTTATCTGTGGATCTGCTGCATCTGAATCACCGCAGGAGTGATTTCAAAATATTCAAGCTCAGGCCCCACCCCATGAGAGTTTGACTCAGGGACTCTGGGGTGGGGCCAGACGTCAGAAATTTAAGTTGAAGCTCCAGGTGCTTGTCATGTTAAACCAGGTATGGGAATCGCTGGGGTGTGTCCCTTGAAAGAAGGGCCTTCTCCTATATACCAGGGCTTGGCTCAGAGGAGTGCTCAGTGAGTGAGGAAGGAAGGAAAGAAGGAAATGAAGAGGAAGGGGGGGAGGAAGGGAGGAAAAAAGGTGAGTAGAGAGAGGAGTGGGAGGATGAAGATGGGCGTGACTCAGGGATGGGCAAGAAGGGGCAGGAAGCAGAGGGTCTCAGAGGTGATGCTCCTGGACCATTTCTACCACACGACTTACTGGGTACTGGCAAGGATACCAATGCCGGAGTCAGACATGCCAGTGTTTGAGTCCAGCTGTGTGTGCCTTAACAATTCACTCAGCCTCTCTGTTTGTTCTGCCTAATGGTGGTAAGAGCTGTACCTGCCTCACTGATGATCTGAGGATTCAGGGACCTCTCAGGGTCAGCGCTTTTCAAGCACTGTTGTGCGTGAGGACCATCCGGGGGTCTTGTAAAACTGTAGATTCTGACTCAGCGTGTCTGGGCTGGAGCCTGAGATTCTAAAGTTGAAATGACCTTCCAAGTGGTGCTGGCGCTGCTGGTCTGTGGACCAACTCTGAGTAGCGAGGACCTAGATCAGAAGTCAGACCTGTTCCCTTTCAGGGCACCAACCTGTTCCTCTCCAACAGGATGGGAACGAGGCCAGGAGGGTCCTTTCACTGAGCACCGGTTGTGTGCTCCAGGCTCTGCGCTAAGCTGATCCGCACCCCACCTCACTGAGCGAACGGAGGCCCCTGTGCTCTGGGAACCTCTGCAGCAGTGACTGTACATCCCTTGAACCATACTGTGCGCGGCTGCTGTGACAAATCGCCACAGACTTAGTGGATTAAAACAACACAAACTATCTTTCAGTTCTGGAGGCCAGAAGCGCGAAATGAGTCTTGGGGGCTCTAATCAAGGCTTTAGCAGAGCTGGTTCCTTCCGGAGGCTCCAGGGGAAATCTGTTCCTTGACTCTTCCAGCGTCTAGAGGCTGCTGGCAATCCCTTACTCCGATCTTTGCCTCTGTTGTCACGTCACTGCCTCCTCTCTCTGACCTGTCTCCTTACAGGGACCCCTGTGATGATACTGAGCCCACCCAGCTAATCCAGGATAATCTCCCCGTGTCAAGATCCTTAGCTTTATCACACCTGCAAAGTCCATTTTACCATGTAAGGTAACATATTCCCCGTTCTGGGAATTAGGAGGTGAACATCTTTGGGGGCTGTTATCCTGCTTCCTACGACAACCACCCTGAGTCAGACCCTGACAGCAGCTCCTAGGCTGCTCGTCATCTCCGGGGAACAAAGTGTCTTCCATTGTCCCTTTGAAGTCCAGCAGTGGCCAGTGAGAGTGACTTCTCCCGCTGGCCGTCCCTTGGCGTGACCCTCAATGTCCCACGTACGGAGCTTCTGAGTGTTGGAGGCTGAAGGAGCAGGACCAAGGTCATGCTGTCCCCGCAAGCCCCAACCACGTGCTCGCCAGGAAACGCAGCGCTTGTAAGAGCCAGGCCAGAGGTGACCTCTTGGTGCCAAAGGGGAACACAGGCAGGAGGGCCAGACAGAAGTGGGCAGAACACTGGCCAAGGAGGCAGAGTGGATAGTCAGTGAAAAGGAAAAGAAAGTTGAAAAAAATCCAGCCTGACTTTTCCCTAAAACAGTTATTCCCTTGGCCCTGTGGACCCTGCCACACGGGTGCGAGCTGAGCTTGGCAGCCCTGAGGGCTGCATGTTCTGAGTCCACTAATGGCTCTCTGGAGTGAGGTGAGGTGCCCTTTCCCGCCAAGCGTCCAGGTCAGAGGGTGAACCCACAGGGCAAAAATGGGACAGGTCCCTTGGCCTGTCCACCATCTCTATCCATGCAGACTGTGCTTTGGACTTGCAGGGAGGGGACCAGCCCTTTGGATTTTCCTGGGACTGAGAGCTTCCCTGGGAAAGTGGGGACAAGCTGGTCACCCTACTTGTAGGGCAGCTACACAGACCCCAGCAGTGGGCTTGGCTGCCATCCGCCCTCCAGCAGCGGCTGAGCTGGCAGGCTCCCAACCCCGTCAGCTGGCAGGGTTCATATCTGTTAAGAAAGACTATTGGGGACTTCCCTGGTGGAGCAGCGGTTAAGAATCCGCCTGCCAATGCAGGGGACACGGGTTTGATCGCTGGTCTGGGCAGATCCCACATGCCACAGAGCAACTAAGCCCGTGTGCCACGGAAGACCCAACGCAGCCAAAAATAATTAAAAAAAAAAAAAAAGAAAGAAAGACAGACTATCCGTGTGAAGCAATGTCTGTGGGTGACAGGTGGAGCTCAGGGGCCTATTCCTTCGGGGCTGCTGAGTCACACAGGCTCAAGGTCTGGGAAATTCAGGAGCTTGCTTTTTCTCAAGTCCCTAGGGGGTGGAGGTGGAGCTCAGGCTAGAAGGAGGGGCGTGGGGAAAAAGACCCCAGGGTTAAGTCTCCACTGCACATTCAGAAGCCTACAGCGGAGGCACGCCTTTCCAGGGTCAAAGCCGTGGTGCTGGGACGAAGTGTGGTATGGAGGACACGGGATGCTGGGGTCGGACAGATCCTGGATTCCCTGCTTCCCCCAGAGTGCCCTTGAGCAAGCCCCCTAGCGTCTCTGAGCTTCTGTTTTCTCACTAGTGAAAAGAGGCTAATGAGACTGCAGAGTTAAGATGAGCAATCAACCACCATAAAAATGAACTTATGGTTATGGGCAGGGGGAAGGGAGGATAGATTGGGAATCTGGGATTGACATGTACACACTGCTATATTTAAAATAGATAACCAACAAGAACCTAATGAAAATAAATAATTTGAAAAACAAAAAACAACCCTTGAGAACTTGCCTAATACCCAGGAGGCGGCTCCTGTCCTGAGGCCCAGACCAAGGTCAATAGGAAAGCAAATGAGCAACCAGAGGCTGCCTGGTGAGCCTTGAACTACAACAAAGGAAGCAGGACAAACCCAGGGCTCTGGACGCAGGGCCCTTCCCTCCCTTGGACAGTATTTCTCACTAGTCCCCTGGCACACCCATCCTTCCAGCGTGACCTCATATTGGCTGTGTTACAGATGAATCAGGTTCCAGTTCCATTGTATGACACACAGACACTCTGCT
Organism: Stenella coeruleoalba; assembly: GCF_951394435.1. NCBI lineage: Eukaryota > Metazoa > Chordata > Mammalia > Artiodactyla > Delphinidae > Stenella > Stenella coeruleoalba. Next base: position 17,797,972 of record NC_137165.1, read on the forward strand.
AGGTTTTTTTTTTTTTTTTTTTTTGCCTAAGTGATCTCATTTGACTGTTCCAGCAACCCTTTTGGGAGTAGGTGTTACTTTCCCCATTTTACAGATGTGGAAACTGAGGCTTGGAGAGGTTGAGGAAGCTACTCACGGTCACATGGATTCAGGCCCACATCTCCAGACTCAAAGTTCAATGTTTTCCCCACTGAAGCAGACCCTGTGACGTCGGTCATGTGAATGGAGTGTCCCCCTGCAGAGAATGTAGGGGGGCAACCCACCCTAGTGGACAGCAGCTGGAAGGTACTCCCATCTTTGGGCAACTTCCTGACCAACAGTCCCAATTACTTGACTGGTAGAAGATTCTTTTCTAAGGAATATGGTCCTTCCTCTCATTCCTGGCTCAGCTGCTGAGAGATAACGTCCTGGTTCTCGTGTCTGACTTACCCTCCCACATCCTTCACCCCAGACACTGTGAGCCAACTCCCCTCAGCTGCTAAAAGTGGAAGTGATAACTCCAACCTCCTTTTATGAGAGTAATGGAAATTTATCAGACTTGAGCAGCAAAAGATATACTCTGATAGGAGAGCGACGCATGTAAACTACAGTCAGGGAGAAGTCCCCAGTCATGTGGCTGGCTGTGCTGGTCCAAATCACACAGTCCGGCTCTGGTATTGCAGTACTGCACACCACCCCAGAAAAAACGGCCTGGCATCCTTGGGAATCCAGCCAGAGAAGGGGTCAGGGGCTAGGGCTCTGGACACTGTCCCCTGACAGAGGGCTCCAGAACTTTGCTGACTGACTTTTGTGAGGTGGGAGATTCTGAAGCCCAGAATTGACCAAGACTTTGATCTATGAAGGAAGCACCAAAGCCTTTGTCATTGGATGTGGCTGCAAATTTGACCAGCCTCAGAGCTGGTGAAGGAAGGGGAGGAAGGCAAGGGTACGAGGCAAAGCGGGGGTAGAAGGCAATCTCGACCTCAGAGAAGTACACCCAGGGGTGCTCACAGCAGCATTCCTGGTGGCCAGGCAGCACTGGGAACTGCCCACCTGCCCATCAATAAAGGAAACATTACACGGACTATAACAGCCTCACCCTTTCCAAGGAATTCTCTGAACTATTAAAAAAATGAGGACAGTATAAATGTTCCTCATAAAATTAAAAATAGAACTACGATATGATCCAGCAATTCTACTCCTGGCTATTTAACCAAAGAAAACAGAGACACTAACTCACAAAGATATTGTACCCCTGTGTTCATTGCAGCATTATTTACAAGATATGGAAACAACCTAAGAGTCCATCAATGGATGAATGGATAAAGAAAATGTGGCTTGGGCTTCCCTGGTGGCGCAGTGGTTGAGAGTCCGCCTGCTGATGCAGGGGACACGGGTTCGTGCCCCGGTCCGGGAAGATCCCACATGCCGCGGAGCGGCTGGGCCCGTGAGCCATGGCCACTGAGCCTGTGCGTCCGGAGCCTGTGCTCCGCGACGGGAGAGGCCACAACGGTGAGAGGCCCGCGTACCTCAAAAAAAAAAAAAAAAAAAAAAAAAAGAAGAGAAAATGTGGCTTACATATATATATGTATACATACACACACACAATGGAATATTATTCAGCCACAGAAAAGAAGGAAATCTTGCCATTCATGACAAGGTGAATAGACCTTGAGGGCATTATGCTAAGTGAAATAAGTCAAACAGAGAAAGGCAAATACCTTATGATCTCATTTACATGTGTAATCTAAAGTAAACAAACGAATTCATAGATACAGAGAACAGATCGGTAGTTGCCGGAAGTGGGGGGATGGGGGGTAAGCAAAGCGGTTGAAGGGGGGTCAAAAGGTACAAACTTCCAGTTATAAAACAAGTCATGGAGATCTAATGTACAGCAGGGTGACTATAATTATACTGTATTATACATTGAAAGTTGCTGAGAGTAGATCTTAGTAGCTCTCATTACCACGAAAAAAAACGGTAACTACGTATGGTGACAGATGGTAACTAGACTTATTGTGGTGACCATTTCCCAATATAGACAAATATTGAATTATTATGTTGTACACCTGAAACTAATATAATGTTGTATGTCAATTACACCACAATTTTTTTTAAAAAGAATGCCGATAGGAACTTCCCTGGTGGCGCAGTGGATAAGACTCCACGCTCCCAATGCAGGGGGCCAGGGTTCGATCCCTGGTCAGGGAACTAGATCCCACATGCATGCCACAACTAAGAGTTCACATGCCATAATTAAGGAGCCCAGCGTGCCACAACTAAGACCTAGCACAACCAAATAAATAAATAAATAAATATTAAAAAAAAAAATGTGGATAGAAGATAATTAACACTGATGGGAGTGATCTCTAAAACTGATTTTTAAAAAAACAGATTGTAAAACAATACATACAGTATATCATTTATATTTAACAAATTAGACAAAACAATTATATATTCATATTCATGTATATAAAGTCATAAAAAAGGATTTGGGGAGATAAACACCAAACTGATAATAGAATCTCTGTTATCTCTGGAGAGGAAAGTGAAATTGGAGTGGTGGTCAAGGGGGAATTTATCTGTACTATTTGGACTTGTATTTGTGTATTAAGTAATTAAAACAAACAACTTTTTTTTTTTTTTTTTTTGCGGTACGAGGGCCTCTCACCGTTGTGGCCTCTCCCGCTGCGGAGCACAGGCTCCAGACGCGCAGGCTCAGCGGCCATGGCTCACGGGCCCAGCCGCTCCGCAGCACATGGGATCCTCCCGGACCGGGGCATGAACCCGTGCTCCCTGCATTGGCAGGCGGACTCTCAACCACTGCGCCGCCAGGGAAGCCCAAAACAAATAACTTTTAATAAAAGAAATGTTTAAAAAAGAAAGCAAGTGTGGTCTCCAGCTGGCTAAGATGCAAAATAGAGATGGGGTTGAGTTTCCATGGAGGTTTGGGGAGGAGCCTCAGGATGGGTGTGGAGGAGGTGGCTTCACTCTGTCCTGGGTAGCTGGGCTGCAGCCACCCGAGCACCGAGGACTTGCCTGCTCACTGGTCCAGCAGCAAGCGTGTCCCACCAGAGGGCATAAACGGAGAGCAAGTTCCTCTCAACTACCAGCCTCACCTTCACCCGCCCCCCCACCTGATTCCAGTACACAAAGAGCTGGTGTCTACATCTTCGCCCACGCCTGGGGCGGTGGCTTCTCTGGGGGCCAACTGAGCTGCTTTGAGTTCCTTCAGGCTATGAATTCCTGTGTCCGCGGAAGCAGAGGGTGGCTTGTCCATTCTCTGCTGGAGCCAGCTGAGCCGCTGCCTATCAGTACTGTACTCTGGGAGCAGAATGAAGGAGGGAGGCCGTGGGAGAAGAGATGGGAGGTGGGGGGCAAAAGTGGCTCTTCTGTGTTGCAGCCTCGCATCTCTAGCTCAGCAGGAGACAGACGTGCTCAGGAGAAAGGGGCATGGAGGCCTTTAGCCAGTTAAGGAGGGGAAGCACACAGCAGTGGGCAGGGAACACTGGGCAGAGGCTGTAACTCCAAGGTCCTCGAGTGCTGGACTGGAAGCAAGGAGCAGAGGCCTGGATTTCAACTCCTATGGGAGAGCAGGGCCCACTGTCCCCTCTCTCATGGTTGGGGGGCAGAAGGGCCAAGTTTTTATGGGTTTTTAAAATTGAAGTATAGTTGATTTACAAAGTGGTGTTAGTTTCAGGTGTACAGCAAAGTGATTCACATATATATATATATATATATATATATATACACACATACACACAGATCTATTCTTTTTTGGATTCTTTTCTATTACAGGTTATCATAAGCTACCGAATATAATTCCCTGTGCTATACAGTAGGTCCTTGTTGCTTACTTTATATGTGGTAGTGTGTATATGTTAACCCCAATCTCCCAACTTATCTCTCCCCACTCTACCCCAGTTTTGCTCCTCCAGGCCTTCCAACAATTTTATAACCAAATTTCCCCATTAAATCTTCTACTTGACATACCTAGCATAATTTCTGTTTTATTGACTAGACTCCTACGGTTACCTCAGGTTGAACAACACACACAAACAGTATAGAGTAAACGTACATGGCAACGATCTATACTGGAAGGGAGTTAATGGTGTCTAACTGATTTAAGGATCTTATATTGTTTGGGAGGAAAGAAAAGATTTTGATTAACTTTTGACCTTTATATGTTAAGAATGCATGTTGTACCTTCCAGAGTAATCATTAAAATAATGGAAAAAGAGGTTTTTAAAAAGTGGAATTAAGTTTTTTATAGATATAATTATTCCAAAAGAAGGCCAGAAAGGAAAGAAAAACAACATGGAACAGGCAGGACAAAGAGAAAGCAAAAGAAAGGAGGTAAATTTAAACCAAAAGATATATATTATATTAAATATGTAATTACTCCAGTTAAAAGATTATCGGGGACTTCCCTGGTGGCGCAGTGGTTAAGAATTCGCCTGCCAATGCAGGGGACACGGGTTCAATCCCTGGTCCGGGAAGATCCCACATGCAGTGGAGCAACTAAGCCTGTGCGCCACAACTACAGAGCCTGTGCTCTAGAGCCCGCGAGCCACAACTACTGAGCCCTCGTGCCACAACTACAGAAGCCCGCACAGCCTCACCTTGACCCGCCCCCCCACCTGATTCCAGTACACAAAGAGCTGGTGTCTACATCCTTGCCTTAACCTCCACAACAAGAGAAGCCCCAGCAATGAGAAGCCTGCACACTGCAACGAAGAGTAGCCCCCGCTTGCCTCAGCTAGAGAAAGCCCACGCGCAGCAAGCAAAGGAAGAAAGGAAGACCCAACGCAGCCAAAAATAAATTTTTAAAAAAAGAAAGATAAAGATTATCAACATGCATTAAAAAGAAAAATCCGGGCTTCCCTGGTGGTCCAGTGGTTAAGACTCCGCACTTCCACTGCAGGGGGCATGGGTTCAACCCCTGGTCGGGGAAGTTCTACATGCCATGCAGTGCGGCCAATAAAGAAATAAATGAGAAAATCCAACGATGTGCTATTTACAAAAGACACAGAAGTATACATTAAAGGTGAATGCAAAAGGGTGGAAAAAGATAAACCACGTAAACACTACCCTAAGAAAGTTTTGGTATACTAAATTATTATAGTCATTTTATTACTATCAGACAAAATAGACATTAAGTTAAAGACATTACAAAATCTAAAGAGGGTTGCTTCATAATAGTAAAAAGCTCAATTCACCTAGAAAATATAAATTTTATGCAAAAAAGAAATAAAAGAATTGGAAAGGAAAAACAAAACTGTCGTAATTTGCAAATACAAATTTTGCACATAGAAAGTCTAAAGGGATCTACAGATGAATTATTAAAATTAATAAGTTTGACAATATTGCTAGATACGACATCAGTATATGTGAAGTCACTCATGTTTTTGTACACCAGCCACCAAAAGTAGAGAAAAATGTTTTTAAAATATACTATTTACAAGAGCATCAAAGAAATATTAATTGTGGAGAATAAAATCATCAAAAGTTGCACAGTCTTTCTGTGGTATAATTATAAATCTGTATTGAGATATTTAAAAAGGCTTCAATAAGAGGAAAAATATACCATGTTTGAGCCATACCTTGGATCATATATGAAGGTTAACTCAAAATTAATCATAGACCTAAATGTAAATCCTAAAACTACAAAAAGAAAACACACGAGAAAACCTTTGCAACCTAGGGTTAGGCAAAGATTTCTTTTTTTTAAAATAAATTTATTTATTTATTTTTGACTGTGTTGGGTCTCTGTTGCGGCACGCGGGCTTTCTCTAGTTGCGGCGAGCTGGGGCTACTCTTCATTGCGGTGCGCGGGCTTCTCATTGCGGTGGCTTCTCTCGCTGTGGAGCACGGGCTCTAGGCACACGGGCTCAGTAGTTGTGGCTCACGGGCTCTAGAGCACAGGCTCAGCAGTTGTGGTGCACAGGCTTAGTTACTCCGTGGCATGCGGGATCTTCCCGGACCAGGGCTCGAACCCGTGTCCCCTGCAATGGCAGGCGGATTCTCAACCACTGCGCCACCAGGGAAGCCTGGCAAAGAGTTCTTAGATGTGACAACAGAAGCACAATCCATAAAAGAGCAGACTGATGAACTGGACTTCATTAAAATGAAAATCTTGGCTCTTCAAAAGATACTGTTAAGAAAATGAAATGACAAACAACGGACTGGGGAAAAAATATTTGCAAAGCAAATATCTGATAAAAAAAAACGTTGTATCCAGAATAAAAATAATTCTCAAAACTCAACAGTAAGTTAAAATGAGCAAATGATTTGAACAGACACTTCACCAAAGAAGATATACAGATGGAAAATAAGCACATAAAAAGCAACTCAACATTGTGGAGGGGAGGGTGGGAAGGGGTGGGGAGGAAGGATCACCAATAGAAATGAAGAAAGCTTCGGGGCTGAGGGATTTGTTCATTATCTTGCTTGTAGTGTTGGTTTCATGGGTGTACACAGATGTCAAAACATATCACATCATACACTTAAAATATGTGCAGTTTATTGTATGTCAGTCTTACTTCAATATTGCTATATTTTAAAAGACTTCAGTAAAAGCAGAAACGCATCATGTTTGTGGGCTGACAAACTCAACAGTCTCCCTAGTTTGATTTATAGATTCATTGCAATCCCATTAAAAACCCCAGCTGCTTTTTTCCTTTTGTGGAATTTGATGAGCTAATTCTAAACTTTATATGGAAATGCAAAGGACTAAGAATAATCAAGACATTCTTAAAAATTTTCCCACAGTGTGGGAGAATTTGGTTGATGAAATATAAAGATTATTGTACATCTGCAGTAATTAAGACAGGGTGGTGTTCGCTCAGGGATAGACCAATAGACCAATGGAACAGAAGAGAGAGCCCAGAAATAAGCTTGTGCTTACATGGACACTTGAGGTGACTTGCAGAGCATGAGAGAAAGAGCAGACTTTGCAATAAATGGTGCTGGGACAGCTGAGCATTCTTCAGTGGGGATTAGGGGGTGAAAATTGGACCCCTACCTCACACCACACACAATTCTAGGTGGAATTGATTTTTAAATGTCAGAGACAACAATTTTAGAAGATGCTATAGGATAATATCTTCAAGATGGCAGGGTAGAAAAGAAATTCTTAAACATACAAAAAGCACAGGTCATAAAACAAAACATTAATAATCTCAATTATGTTAAAATTAGGAACTTCTGTTCTTAAAAGAACAAAAAAGACAATTCACAGAGTGAAAGAAGATATTTGCAACTCGTAGAACTGATCCAAAAAAGTAATATCAAAGCTATATAAATAACAGTGGTTACCAGGGACTGGGAGGGAGCGAAGAATGGGGAGTTACTGTTTACCAGGTAAGAGTCTCAGATTTATAAGATGAAAGAGTTACGGGTGTGCACGATGGTGACGGCTGCACAGCAATGTGAATGTATTTAATACCACTGAACCGCACACTTAAAAATGGTTAAGATGGTAAGTTTTGTGTTATGGGTATTTTAACACAATAAAAAGGAAAAATTAATGACCATAACAAAAAACTGTGTCTATAACAGACAACCCAATAGAAAAATCAGCAAAATTTTTTCTAGGCATTTCATAAAAGAGGAAATACAAATGGCTCATAAACACGTGAAAAGTGCTCAATCTCATTAAGAATCAGGAAAATGCAAATTGAAACCACACAGAGATATTACCACGTATATACCACACTGACAATCAAGTTCTGACACTACCAAGCGTTTAGGGAGGATGCAGAGCTACAGGAACTCTCTTACAAGACATATAAGTTGGTGCAACCACGTGGGTGAACAATTCGGCATTTTCTGGTAAGGCTGAATACAAGCATACCCAGAGAAACTCATGCATATCTGTACCAAGAGAACTTTCATGAACAATGAAAGTCCACAGCAGGGTTCTTGTTAATCAGATACGTTAAACGTCCATATCAATGAATTATAAACTATTCATAAACAGAGTACTATACAGAAATGAAAATGAAAAAACTACAGCTATATTTAACAACATGAAACTTACATTTAGTGTAATTCAATTTCTTTAAAAATTTATATATGTCAAAAATATGCAAAATATATTGAAACCGTTTAGGGATGAATACATGGTGTTAAAATCAAATAAAAGTCAGAGAAGTCACAATGGTAGTTATTTCTGGGAGGAGGGAGCGGGTTGGTAATGGCAAAGGCACACACAAGGGGCTTCTTTTGGCTGGCAGTGTTCTAGGTGTTCAAGTCCAATGAGCCTCTTCCCTAGTCTTGGAATTGAAGTCCTTCCGTTTAGTCTGATTGGTCCAACCTAACTCATGTGCCTAGCCCTGACTAATAACCATGGTTAGAGGAATTGATTGGCTTATTCTGGAGTTCTGAAATTACCTCCCGTTAAGAGAGATGAGATTTCTTAAATTTAGACCAGTCAGATCCATCCCTAAAGCTGGGTTGGGATCAGCTTTCCTCAAGGCGCATGAACCACCTGGTGTAGGAATGATGCCTGCATAAAATCGTGGCTCTTTTAAGAAGGAGGAAGGAAGAAATGAATACTGTGAAGGCACCTGACCATGTACTGTACACATCATTGGTGCTGCTGTGGTTAGACATTCATAGCTGCCATTCCAGATGTCACCAACACTGGACTCCAGACCCCTCGATTACCACCACTACATAAGAAACCTCTATCTCTCTCTGGTAGGACAAGGGGTCTTTGTGTCACTCCTTCAGAATTCCAGAACCCAGGCAAGAGCACAGAGTTGAGTCTACGTCATTGGCACTCCCTATGAGCCGGGGAGTGGAGGAGAAGAGCATCTTCCACTTTTGTTTCTCTTAGTGAGAGGGGGCCTGCTTCCCACCTATTCTGAGAGCCCTCTAAAATAGGACAGGCACAGGCTCTTATGTTGGTTAGCCCGTGGGGGAGTGGAAAGATATCCTTTGACCGACAAACCATGTTCAGATCCATTCTCCCCTTTGCCCCTGCCAACAACCTTGTATGGTAGATAGGGCTGTTACTATTTCCATTGGCAGAAGAGGAAACTGAATCTCAAAGAATACAATCTCCTTGTCCAGGTTCACAGAGCTAGTAAGTGGCAGAACTGGGATTTGCATCCATCCCTTTGACCCTGAGGCAGGTTCTCTCCCCATAGCCTCAGGCTGCCTCCTATCAAGGAGCTTCAGATCTTTAATACTGGGAGCAGATCTGATTGCGAAAGCAAATGGCTTCTCAGGATATGGGGCAGAGATGGGAGGCTGGGACAAATTCTACCCAGGACATTGCTAGGAACCTCAGTCCTCCACAGTCTGGTCACACCAAGGATGCAGTTGGCTATTTTCGTCTGCAGCTGGCTAACCTGCGAGTCTTGATCTCCCTGTGGCCACCATCCTCACTCCTACCCATCATTTAGCAACCAGATTAAGACTGGAAGAGATGATATTCCAGAGACTGGAATGGGGGCTCCCTAGGAGGATCAGAATCGAAGACTCTTTCTCTAGCCCGACTCCCTACCCAATGCAGAAATCCTTTTGTACCATGAACCCATGACCAGGCACCTGCGGGGGCAGGGAGCTCACCTCCTCTGCCAGCTGCCCAATCTAGTGTCAGGCAAGCCTCACTGTTAGAGCCCCCTTACTCGCATTGAGTCAGAAGTCCCCTCCATGTAACGCCCACTTCCTGGTCCAGTTCCAACTTTCTACAACAGCATGGGATGAGTGTCTCCATGACACCCCTTCAGGGACATAAGGTGGGGGGAAAGAAGAACAAAGAGGAGGGGAAAGGAGAGATAAAGGGGTAAAGACAAGGCAGAGGAAAAAGGGATATTTTCTTCCCCAGGCTAAACATCCCCAGTCCTGCAGTCCTGCCCACCATTACCTGAAGGCTGCTCCTTGCTCCTTACACGGGCAAGAAGGGCCCCTGACTTGGGCTTGCCTATGACAAATGCACCCGGAATAAAGATGCTTACTAACAAACACTTGAGCGCCTGTGTCACTCGGGATCTGGCCCTCAGCCCTGGCACAGCACAGCTCCAGCCCTACACGCCTGACGCCCTCCAGCCCTAGGAAATGCTTCCACACTGCTCTTGTCCTGTTTTACCCTTGCATACCATGAAGGTCTGTGGGTTTTACCACTGCCAAGGTTGGACACTGTGCAGAGGATACAAGGAACAGAAATACTTGGGTCAGGGAAAAGACAAATTAAATAACTTATGGAATCTTTCCTCTCAGATGGCAGAAATGCATCCTTGCATTCAATGTGTCATTTTCCAAGAGTGTTGAGTAGTTTTCTTGCTTCTGTTTGTGTTCTCAAGTAGTGGTGGTAGAACTATTCGTGAATTACTATGGAATTCCCAAGAGTTGCATAAGAATGGCTAAGAAACACTTTGCAATATTAAACAATTCATATTAATCTTAAATTTGAACATATCTAGGTCTAGACATACTATGCATGAAGATCAATGCCAATTCTTTACTTTGTCAATTGGACAGACATTGAACTTCAGAACTGCAAAAGGTTTTTAATACAAATATTAAGATTTAATTCAATTCGCCAAAAATATAGTTTCAGCTTTATTTAAATAATTGTATTTAATATTTTGATATTAAAATTTTCATTTTACCTTTTTTTTTTAATGGGAGAACATCGTGTAAGGTTAAGGTATAATCATGCTACTTTGATACACTTATATATTGTAATATGGTTGTTGTCCCTTTATTTTATTTCTTTTTCTTTAAAGATTTTTTGATGTGGACCATTTTTAAAGTCTTTCTTGAATTTGTTACAACACTGCCTCTGTTCTATGTTTTGGGTTTTTTTGGCCCCCAGGCATGTGGGATCCCAGCTCCTCAACCAGGGATCAAACCTGCATCCCCTGCATCGGAAAGTGAAGTCTCAACAACTGGACCGCCAGGGAAGTCCCTATGTCCCTTTATTTTTATTTTTTAAAATAAATGTATTTATTTTAGGCTGCGTTGGGTCTTCAGCACTGCGCGCGGGCTTTCTCTAGTTGCAGCGAGCAGGGGCTACTCTTCTTTGCAGTGCAAGGGTTTCTCACTGCGGTGGCTTCTCCAGTTGCAGAGCACGGGCTCTAGGCGCATGGGCTTCAGTAGTTTTGGCACACAGGCTCAGTAGTTGTGGCTCACGGGCTCTAGAGCACAGGCTCAGTACTTATGGCACATGGGCTTAGTTGCTCCGCGGCATGTGGCATCTTCCTGGACCAGGGATCAAACCCATGTCCCCTGCATTGGCAGGCAGACTCGCAAACACTGCGCCACCAGGGAAGTCCCCCTCTGTCCCTTTTTGTTTGTTTGTTTGTTTTTTGCGGTATGCAGGCCTCTCCCTGTTGTGGCCTCTCACTATTGTGGCCTCTCCCGTTGCGGAGAACTGGGCTCCGGACGCGCAGGCTCAGCGGCCATGGCTCACAGGCCCAGCCGCTCCGCGGCATGTGGGATCTTCCCAGACCGAGGCACGAACCCGTGTCCCCTGCATCGGCAGGCGGACTCTCAACCACTGTGCCACCAGGGAAGCCCTTCTTTTTTTTTAATAGATAATTTTAAATGATTTAGACACTGGTCAGCAAACGTTTTTTCAAAGGGCCAAGAGAGTAAAAGTTTTTGGCTTTGCAGGCCATTTGGTCCCTGTTATAAACTACTCAACTATGGTGTTATAGGGGGGAGAAAAAAAGGCAGCTATTGGACAATATGTAAATTAGTGTTTCAATAAAACTTTATTTATGAATACAGGCATCCAGCCCATGGGCCTCAGTTTGTTGACCTCTGATTTAGAAGATAAAAAGATTTTGAAAACAAAATAAATTGGTTTTGGGTTTCCCTGGTGGCGCAGTGGTTGTAAGCCATGGCCGCTGAGCCTGCACGTCCGGAGCCTGTGCTCCACAACGGGAGAGGCCAGAACAGTGAGAGGCCCGCGTACCGCAAAAAAATAAATAAATAAAATAAAATAAATTGGTTTTAATTTTTTACATTTACCTTAATTTACATAATTTGATGAAAATATATTTAAATGTCATACATTTGGAATACAACCACACTTTACTTTTTGGAGTAGATTACTACTATCAATAGAACACAAATTATGTGAAAATATTATCAGCTAAATTTTGCTAAAAAGAAAGGCAAGAAAATTAATGGTATGAAAATAGATATGTAATCAGCAAATTATGCATGTTTTTATTTTATTATTCATCCAAATATTGCTGGCCCATCCACAGAGTCATTATATTTAGTCATCAAAAATAATCTGCTATTGATTTTTTCTATTGATTTTTAATTGTGTCAATTATATTTTGAACTTACTGTTATGAAGATGTATTTGAATGATGGGTATTTTATATGACTATTTAGTTATCGTTAAGTTAGCTCTTCATATTATATATAAGTAGTTTTGATTTACAACTTCTGATTATTTTGATTATTGATTTATAGCTTTTAACCATTTTGATGCACGGCACATGAACATCGACTACCACTTTTGCTCTGGGCTCCACCAATGTTAGGGACCGACCTGCCGCCCAGGAGAGGGCCAGCCATGCGCCTGTCAGAACTTCAAGGTAGTGATGGGAAGCAAGGGCTTTGGAATCCAATTTCCCAGGTTCAAATCCTGGTTCTGCCGCTCAAGTGCTGGGAAATGCGAGTCAAAGCCTTCAACTTCTCCTCTCTTTAGTTTCCTCAGCTACACTATAGGGATAAAAAAAGTACCTACCAAATAAGATTGCTGTGAGGATTCAGCGGGGATTCAGACCCTGCAAAGAAACAGCTTATCACAGTTCTGGTCACAGATGCAAAATGTTAGCTGACGGTGTGGGTGATGATGTTAATATACGCCGCCCAGTTGTAAAAAGGATAAAGAAGGAAGTGCAGGACAACATGTACACTATTCCAACTTTAGTATATAAAGGGGAGACATTTATACAAGAAATATATATTTATAGTCTCTTATATAAGCTTTAAATAAATCCAGAGACTATTGAAGAAGCTAATGACAATAGCTACAGAGGGGACTGAGGGTGGAGAGGGGAAGTGGGAGACTTTTCACTGTTTACCTATTTGTGTGTTTTATTTTTATATTTGAACCTTGTGAATGTAATTCTTATTCCTAAAATTAATGTTTCGTTTAATATTAAAAATGTGCTGTTCAGGACTGAATGCAACCTTGTAACAGATCAGGGTAGAGCTCTTCTCTCCCTTTCCTCGCCCTGGAAGCTTCTGCATCCCCAAGACTGCGCTGGCTTGTTTTTGCCTCTGTATCACACACTTCATTCCACCAGGGTTTCTGGTCGACGAATTCAGGTGCTTGGCCTGGTCCCTGGCAGCAGTCACCAGCCCTGGCGGGGCCTCTGCGCCCACCAGTAAGGAGGCCTCTGAAGCCCGGCACAGGCCTCATCGTCCTGCCTGGTATTGACTCACCTCTCGCCCCCACCAGCTCACCTGTCTGAACCTCATGACACCACCTGCAGGCCCGTGATTCCACCTCGGCAGCCCTCCCTTCCCCCTCCTCTACCTGCTCAGGCCAGGTGCTGAGCCTCCGCCCTCACCCACCTGGCACCTCTGAGCTCCGGTCCCGGGGTACCACTCTGTGCTCTGAACCTTGCGCAGGTCCTCTGGGTCCCCTTGGACCACTTTGGGACACATGTTGGAGGAAAAAACAATAATCAACACAGTTCCTTTGAGAAGCCTGCAGTTTAAAGTTCGGGGAAGATAGCTGTTTGAGACATACTTTTAATTCCTTTCACAGTTTATGACAGAAATATCTAGTAGAGGAAAACCTTGCATCTACATTGGAAGCTGGGAAGCGTCATCCACACGCCAGAAATGATGAAGACTTTATGCTAAATACAGAGCATGTAGGAAGGAATAAATTAGGGAAGGACTTTTGGAACCGGCCCCTGAGCACAGCTCTCCACAAGGGGGAAGAATCGTCAGATTGAATCCTTGGGAAGCAGGGTGTAAAACTGCAGGACTCGGCCAAGAAGTGGATCCCTGCTCCCCCGTCCTCAGCATCCTGGAGCACACCGTGAACCCCAGAGAACCATTTTCAAACACCATTACGTGGCAGCGGTCCCACCGGGGCCCATAAATATTTTTCTATTGACTTTTGTTTTCATCTTTAACAGTATCCTATGAAACAGTGCAAGGCAAAGGAAGAGAAGTTTCAGAGAGCAGAATAAAGCTTTGATGTGTTAACATAAATTCCTAGCCAACTCTGCCTTAGACTGAGGAGGAGCCTGGGCACGGGCACAGACCAGGCACAGATGTGGCCACCTGGGCTCTGCCAGCATCTCCTGCAGTGTCACCAAGTGGAGAGGGAAAGAAGGTTCCAGAACTAGGGAAAGAGGCCAGCTGGAGAGGTGGGGGTGGGGAAGGGGGAGAAGACCCAGCCAATCACAGAGTTGGGAGGTGCCCCAGAGCCCCTCTGATCCTCCCCCCTGTGATGTTGGTTTAGGAGCTCAGGCTGTGGAACCCGACTGCCTGGGTTCAAATCCTGGCTCCACCACTTACTAGCCGTGTCCCCTCTGGCCTCAGTTTCTTTATCTGTAACTGTGGGGTAAAAATAGCATCTACCACCTGAGGTCAGCATTAAGTGAGACAATCCACGTCCATTCGCTTAGCACAGCGGACAATGTGCTCAATAAATCGCACCTGACATGATTTTACAGACCCAGTTCCCCCAGGGGCGAGCAAGTTCTGGGAAACAGGGTGCCACAAAACGTTCATTTGTTTACAGCTACTGATTGTGGGTGATGGGCAGATGAATACCTGGACCCGGCCGGTTAAGCCGCGTTCCGGGAAGCAGGTGCATTCAGGAAACCAGATCTCGGATGGGTTGGAGGCTGTTGAATGGGCGGATGGAGCTGCAGGGTCCCGGGTGGAAGGAGCACAGCTCTGGGGCAGCACCTGGTTCCCACCGCTGCTTGTGTGGACCCTGGCACGTCATTTAACCTCTCGGGGCCTCGATTTTTCTCTAAAACGGACATGATCGTACTGTTGCCAGGATTTCTGCCAAAAGCAAATTCAACAGCAAACATGAAGAGCCTGGTACGAGCAGGTACACCTCCCACCTTGAGGAACTGAGCAAATGGTGTCCCCACTGAAATCAGAAGATCCGATGGGTTTCCAGCTCAGCTGGACCCTCAGGCAAGTCACTTCTCTGTCAGGATCCAATTGGATAATGTGCCTTAAAGTGCTTTAAGAATGACAGTAATTTGCCAAGCATCGTATTGTTTACTAATACATGCTTTTATGTGCTGGGCCTCACTGATACCTCTGAGGTTCAGAGAGGTAAAGCGATTTTCCCAGGGTCACACAGCAAGAAAATGGCAAAGCAGATCAGATGCTAGTTTTGCAACTCTGAATCCCCAGCCTTTTCTCTCTGTGCCTGGCCTGGAGCTTGGGGCTCTGCAGCCCCATGGGCAGGCTCACCCCACACCATCCCCAGGCCCTGGCATGGAGAGCCCAGCCTAGACCTGCTTACCAGCTCCTTCCCCACTGGCGAGAGGAACCAGAGAGTATCTGCTGCTGCCACCCCAGCGTCTGACGAGGTGGGGCTGCGGTTCCAGCCCCGATCCATCTAACTCTGCAAGTGTCAATGGGGATAATATCAGAAGCGCTAAGCACAGAACTTCACCCCTGCCGGTCCTCAATGGCAGTTAGCAGGCTACTGTCAGACTCTGAGCTCTTGTGGGAAGGGACTGTGTTTTCTCTACCTATAAACTCTGGTGACTGAGGACTGAGAAGAACACACACAGGACTGCAGGGAAGAGCAGGCTTTAGGATTGTGGCCGAGAAAGAAGACTGCGTGGAAAAGACAGGGCAGAAATGACCGGCGAAGTACGAGGAGAACCAAGCGGGTATTGTAGCCAGAAATTAAGGAGGAGAGTTTTTCAGGGAGGAGTAGGCCATGGTGCCAAATGCTGCAGAGAGGCCCCCCAGAGGGTTGGAATGAAGAGGCCTTTGGATTTTGCAATCGGGAAGCACAAGAGGCCATGGCAAGAGCCGTGTCCTTGGGGAATCAGATGGCAGAGGTCTGCGTGCCTGAGGGAGAAGAGACAGGGAACGGAGAGCTCGGTCCAGCATGACAGAAACAGCTCACATTCATGGGACAGTTAACACATGCCACCCACTGTTAAGCTTATTTTTGTTCATTATTTCAGTCATTCTTTTCAACAATCCTGTAAGATGTGCTATTGTCCCCATCTTACACATGGTAAGATCAGAGAGGTTAAATTGTTTCCCCAAAGTCACACAGCAAGGAAGACGGAGATCCAGGAGCTGAGCGTAGTTCTCTTTGATCTTGTAACCAGAGTCTTAAGCGATGTATGGGGAGAGCATGAGGATATAGGAGAGGACGCAGAGGCGGTGGGGACCCGGGATCCAGGCCACGGGACTGAGGACATCCGTTTCTCGTTTCTGCCTATATGAGGCACTTAGTCTGAACCAAGACTGACTTTAAGGGCTCAAACATAGTTTTTACAGACTGATGGAACTTCTCTGCACCCCGATTCTACAATAAGCTCTTTTGGCAGTGCAGGCCAGTAAAGAAGCTTCTGGAGGAGAGTGCAGCCCAGAATCCATTAACGATTAAAACAACACACACACACACACACCATTTACATGAGGGTAGCATTCAAACTTGCAGTATCTCAACTGGTCTTCCAACCAGCGCCGGGTGGACACACATGGAATCACCGCCACTTGGTAGATACGGAAACTGAAGCTTGGGGATTCTGTCAGGCACCAAGGCACCAGACTGCTCAACCGCTCTGCTAAGAGCAGGTTTTAATCTCACCCTCACTGATCAACTCTGCCAAGAGCCCAAGGAGAATGAGATCAGAGGGAAAAGTCCAGGATGAGTCATTCGTTCTACATTCATATATTGACCACCTACTACGAGCACACTGTTCCAGGAGATTTAGAGACAGAAGGACAACGATCCCTGCCTCCAAGCTGGGGAGACAGACAAGGACACGAACGGTGACTTATTCTCTTGCAAGTGCCGGGGAAGCCCAGGGCCCTTGAGGCATGGGCGCTGCGATAAGAGGTGGCTACTAGTAGCTGGGAGAGGGGCTGGGGTAGCTGCCCTTCACCTCTGAACATGAGTGGCCTCTTCCCCATCCTGGTGCTCTCCTATGACAGGACAGCCAGGCACACCCCACAGCACTTCTGGGCATCCTGACGCCCCAGGCAGCCCGGTCAGTAGACCCTGTGCTGTCCCTTTTCTCCCTAGCAAACTCAATGGCGAGCCCTGGCCACATGCCACTGATGGGCCAAGCTTTGGGGAAGAACCCGGACCCAGGATGAGTCAGGTTCAAGACACTCTCGTCCCTGCCACGAAGTCTGTGTCACCTGGGGCCACTCCACTCACACCCTGAACCTTGATTTCCTCATCTGTCCAAAGCAGTTGGGCTGACTCCACCGAGCTGCTGGGAGAATGAAATGGGATCGTGTTCGTGGAAGTGCTTTTTAAGCTGAAAATCTCTTAACAGAGAGCAGGGGCTTTTCTAAGGCTTCTGCTGAAGTCCTACGATTGAGCTTCAAGATCGTCATTGCCTCTCTTGCAAAAGCAGCGGACGAGTTAATTCCTAAGCTCTTCAGCCCATGGGGAGCAGGGGCAGAGTAAAGGGCAAGTCTGGAGGCCCCTTTTGGAAATGACAGGATCCGTTTAGCAATCAATTAGCGCAGTCCCCAGGCTCCAGGCCTGCACGCCCGGCAGAAAGAATGCGTCTCACCGCGCTGATTAGAAACAGATGCGCTGGCAAACAGACCTGGCCGAGTGGGGTCGGAATTCCTGGGCACCCAGCTCCCGGCTGGGAGGTGGGGTTCGTTATTACGTTCTGGGTACCGATGCGGGGAGGGAGGCCAAGGAAACCAAGCTCAGAGAGCAGCCTGCCTGGAGAATGTGTACCTTTGAGGGGATTCGGAGGCGGGAGAGGGAAGAATGTTGACTCTTGTCAGAAATAATCTGGGATAAAATTAGTTCAGCCAAATACAGAATATGGCTTTTGACCCACAGAGGCTGATTCCAAACATGATACGCCTGACACGTGAGAAAGTGAGTGACTTGGGCGCTGAGCAAGTTGCAGGAGGCCCGAAAAATAACCCACTGCCATCCATCTCATTTACTGAGTTCTTACTGTATACAAGGCCCTGCACCAAGCCCTCTATACACTCTCTCATTCATTTATCACAGCGACCCTGACTTTATGTCCATTTTGCAGATGAGAAAACTGAGATACAAAAGAGGTTCAGTAACTTAACCCAAGATCACACAGATAATTAGTAGATCCAGGACTTGAACCCACCTGGGAGGTCCCCTCTCCTGACCATGATGGTAATTATTTCTCTCCTTCCAACTTTCTCCTTCTCCCTTAACAGATGGAAGAGGACTTTGAGCTCCTCTTCTCCAGTCTCCCAGCACTGCAGGAAAGCTCACCGCAGTGTCACTGACCGTGGGCAGCAGCCTCTTCAACCCTCCCCATGAGGAAGCCCTCACCACCTCCCAAGGCTGTTGGCGCTAAGCTTGGACAGTTCCCAAAGCCAGCTATTCTTACTTCTATTAAGCCCAAAGCTGGGTCCTGGCAAGCTTGGGGTTTCCCGCAGTCGTGCTGCTTCTGACCTCTGCATCCCCTCTGACAGTGTCTAATTCCTTTTCCCTGGGACTGTCTCAGGCATGACCATGACCCCATCCTTATTTTTCTAATTTTTCTAGGCAACACAGCCTCTGTTTGACAGCTGCTCCCTGCAGGCAGCTGTGCAATTCCCCCATCATCACCAACACCCTTCCCTGGACACCCTCCAGCGCCAATGTCCCTGGTGGGTCCAGATGTGAACATGGGGTCAACCAGGTCTCCCATCTCCCTACAGCACAAAATGGAACACTCTTTAAAATGTTATTTTAATACAGTTTGTTTACCATTATAAGAGTGATACAGTCTCACTGTAGGAAATATTAAAAATGCCATAAGTAGAGCAAAACTGCCTCCCCAGAGAGAGAGAAATCACCTGTTATTCCACCTCCAGCCTCTTTTCTGCATTTGTATCTGGCTTTGTTTATTCTAGATCTGTAAATTTGTGACCTGCGTTTTCACTTACCATTATAGCATAAGCACTTGGCTGTATTATTAGAAAGTCTTTGAAAATGTCATTCATAATGGTCACATCATAGTCTGTTGACACGGACAGACCTACTTCACTATTTCCCTCATTTGGGACAGTGCTACGAATCTCTGTCTCCAGTTCTTCCTAACTACAGAAGCTCAGTTTTGTTTGAGGTCTCCACAAGAGGTCACCTACATCCTAGGAGATAGGGCCCTTGACTCTAAACTCCTGGCACTAATGTCAAGCCCCCTCCCCCGATGTTTGCCTGATCAACCAACTTGATGTTATCAGGCCTGAGCAGAGGTTATCGCTAATACACAGACCAGTAATGTAGCGCCTAAGCCCTTATCAGTACCTTGCTTGATTTTGTAACCTCATGATGTCACAGCTGGAGATGCCCTTAAAGATCATCCTCTCAAGTTTCAGATCACAAAACTGAGTTCAGAGAGAGCAAGTGAGTTGCCCCAGGTCACACAGTGGTGACGCTGGGCCAGGAACCGAGGGCTCTGGACTCCCAGCTTGGAGGTCTCTCCACAGCCACCCCCATGCTGCCCAGGGGACAGCCAGGGAGGGCTCGTGTTAGGGCAAGGTTTGTTATTCCTTGACACTAAGAAGAATAAATCAAGCTAGTCATTTTTAGCTAAGGCAACTGGCCTCTTACCAAGAGTTCAAATTTAACAACAAAAAAAAAAAACCAAAGAAAGGAGAGAATGGAAATCAACAATGGCACATGGGCCACAGAAGCACACAGAGCATTTCCATTTTCCTTGCTGGCCACCCTCTCCAGCTTCCCCGCTTCCTTTCCCACAGTCTCAAGCTACCACCACCAAGAAGCCCTCCAGAATCATCAGACTTGCTGCTCTTAGGCTGAGATATTGATGTCCTGAACCCTGGAGAAGGGAGTGGGAGGATCATACTCTCCAATAAAATAAGATCCATAGGGCAGGACCAGAGGACTTCTTCTTCTGCCTTCTTATAACTCCAGGAATGGATAATTTATAGAAAACACAAATATGTGAATGAATGATACCACCTAGAAATCACCTTGACCAGCATTGAACTGCCAGAGACTTAGGTTACTTCATGTCTCTGGTCTCACAGTCCTCATCTGTAAAATTTATCCTCCCCAATTCATTCTACAAACATTTCTTGAGTGTCTGCTGTGTGCCAGGCTCTGTGCTGAGCACTAAGGGAAGAGTAAAGGCTTAAGGATCTCAGTTACCAGGAGACACAAAGAAGAAAAGAAAAGAATGTTTATTCAATATCTTTTTTTCCAGGCATTATGATAGGCAAAAGGGACACAACAATTAACAAAAACAAATAGTAAGGCTTACAATGTTAGAAATGTAATTTGCTAGATAAACTGTAAACCCTTCCACTAATAAACACTTACATACTGTGGATAAAGTATAACAGACATCCTTTGAAAAGCAGAGCTAAGCTCTCCAGTAAGAAAGGAAATCATCAAGGAATCATCAAGAAATTGAGAAGCAACTAAATATCAAAGGAATAAGGTTTTGAGTTAACGCTGTAGCTGTGTGGGAAGAACCCTACCCCTGCAGTCCAGAAACTCCCAGACTGGTAAAGTAACATGGTAACATTAGTCTCAGGACAGTGATACCCCTAGGATTCCTGACAGTAACAAACATGAAACTGCTTGGGAAATCACACTGTCAACCAAGGCTGCACATGATTCCCACAGATAGAGTGCTGCTGTAGATGAGCTCGTAATCCAAATTACAAGATGAGTGAGCAAGAATGAGACAAAATAAGCAACAGGATTTGATCCCCCCACGGCCACCACCAAGACTTTAACCATTAGAACAAACAACATACAGAATACAAAATAAGTAAATCTTAAATAATTAACAACGTGAAGGAATTTTAAAAAGGAAAGAGAACGATAGCTTTAAAAAAACAAGCAAAATTTGGAAAATATCCAACTTGAACTATTAGAGAAATACAGAATGTCCCCAAAATTAAAAACCCAATGGGGACTTCCCTGGTGGCGCAGTGGTTGAGAATCCGCCTGCCAATGCAGGGGACACGGGTTCGAGCCCTGGTCCGGGAAGGTCCCACATGCCGCGGAGCAAATAAGCCCGTGTGCCACAACTACTGAGCCTGTGCTCTACAGTCAGTGAGCCACAGCTACTGAGCCCATGTGCCACAGCTACTGAGCCAGTGTGCCTAGAGCCTGTGCTCTGCAACAAGAGAAGCCACCCTGGTGAGAAGCCCATACACCACAACAAAGAGTAGCCCCCGCCCTCCGCAACTAGAGAAAGCCCACGTGCAGCAATGAAGACCCAACGCAGCCAAAAATAAATAAATAGATAGATAAATTTATTTTTAAAAACCCCAGTGGATGAGTTAAACAGCAAGTTAAATCCAGCTGAAGAGATGATTGCTACACTGGAAGGTACCTCTGTTAATAATTTACCTTATTGCTTCTTATGCAACAGAATATTTTTGAACAGTATTATATTGTTATAAGTTGCAATGTCACTTTGAGACTAATCATTTAAAGGATAAACAAAGAGAAACTGATTGGTTTAAACGTAGATGTGATGAGCTTTTTAACATTAACTGGCAAACGTCTCTATCATACTTTTGAACAGATTAGCTTCTGGCATCGTGCATTTCAAACCTTATTTCTCCTTCAGTATTCATTTACTTCCAATCCTGAACATCATAAGACCTGATATACTACAACATCTGGCCCCTGTACCTTACGCCACAAGCCCAGGTGAACTGACACAGTGGGCAGTAGTATTTATTATCCCTGGAAGCCATTCCCAAGCCAGGATGGCTAGTGATCCCTTACCTATACATGGAAATGACTGCAAACCACATAAATATATACCACTGGGATGGATGGTCTGTTGTCAACTTGCAACCACCATCATCACTTCTTATAAGTCAGAAAATCACTTCCCAGTATGGCTCCAGGTTAGTTTGCCAATAAGAGAAACCTGAACAAGATTGGAAAGTAGAAGAGTTGCAAGGTGAAATAACTGAAATATTAGCATTTTTTCAGAAGTTTGTGGTGGTCAGACACAGCTTCAAAATTTCCCTACGAGCTACCACTCTGAGGTTGTGCAAAAGTAGCAGTTCACGGCCTTTCCACAAACTCTTACTTCACAGTCATAGTGGCAAGACATGGTGGTTTCTCAGACTGTCCGACTATCAGTGGCTTCTCCCAGTCTACCCTACCTCCCCTTTCCCACACCGGGCCAGAGTACAGATATCATGCTGATTCACAGACACAGGCTAATAGTTTGGCTGGATGGACAGGGACTTTGAAATAATAAGATGGGAAAGTTGGTGACAAAGATATAAGGGGTGTGAGTGGATACATCTCTTCAAATGAGCGTATTTATGTGGGGTTGCTCAGCAGAAGAGGGCTCCAGCATCAGCGGAGAAGAAAACCCATTCTATGGACATCAGTCAGCCTTCCCCACCCCACCCCCCCCAGCACTTCTTCCCTTGGTCAAGGTGCTCATGGACAAAATGGCCATGGTGGAAGCAATTCAGGTGATACGTGAGCTCAGCAATAGAGACCCCCACTCACCACGGCTGATGTGGCTACAGCCCGTGTTGAGAGTCCAGCCTGCTGACCAAAAGACAAACACTGAGCCCTGAATACAGCTTTCCACAGGGACCGGCCAAGCCATTTGATGGAGCATTGATGACATTGAACCAAGTCCATCATAGAGAGTTTCACGGAAACTAAAAAGCTAATTCCAAAATCTGTATGGACGACTACAGGACCATGAAAACCTAAGTCATTCTTGAATAAGAACAAGAGGAAAGGATTTGTCCTACCAGATATCAAGAGAAAGCTAATCAAAATAGTGTGGTATTGGTACGGGAGTAGACAAACAGTCCGATGAAACAGAAGAGAGAGCCCAGGAACACACAGGCATATATGGAAACTGGATTTATAGCAGAAAAGATGTTATAGATTTACAAGGAAAAGGATGGACCATAACAAATGATACTGACACAATTGGTTATCCATACAGAAAAAATTAATTCCTTCTTCATGTCCTACATAAAAATCAATTCAGGGTAGATTAAATACAGGTAGATTAAATACAAATACGAATGATAAAACTATAACAAAAATTAGGACACAATATAAAACACTTTTTGGTCCTCCGGGTAGAGAAGAAGTTCTTAAATAAGGTATATTTGTATACACTCATCTTTTTAAAAAAAACAACAAAATAGATACATTAAGAACTTCTGGTTTTTCAGAGGACTTCAGAAAGAATGAGAAAAAACAAGCCACCAACTTGGAGGTGAAAATTGCAACACATATGACGAAGGATTAATTTCCAGAACATGTAAAGAATGCTTATAGGGGCTTCCCTGGTGGCACAGTGGTTGAGAGTCCGCCTGCTGATGCAGGGGACACGGGTTCGAGCCCCGGTCCGGGAAGATCCCACATGCCGCGGAGTGGCTGGGCCCGTGAGCCATGGCCACTGAGCCTGCGCGTCCGGAGCCTGTGCTCCGCGACGGGAGAGGCCACAACACTGAGAGGCCCGCGTACTGCAAAAAAAAAAAAAAAAAAAAAAGAATGCTTATAAATCGATAAGAATAAGGAAAATAACCTCAAAGAAAACAGATGAAAGGCAAAAACAGGAATTCCACTAAGAGAAAGACAAATGTCTGATAAACATGAGAACATGGTCAACATAATTGAGAATAAAGGAAGTGCAGGTTAAAATCACAATGCCTAAATTAAAAGTTTAAACACACACACACACACACACAGTGCCATACCATTCCACACTTACACCAATTTGGCAAAAATTAAAGCACTGACAATACCAAGGGTTAGTGAGTATGTGAAGGACAAGAAACATATTGAAAGTAGGAATACAGAGTGAAGTAAGTCAGAAAGAGAAAAACGAACACTGTATGCTAACACATACATATGGAATCTAAAAAAAAAAAAAAAGGTTCTGAAGAACCTAGGGGTAAGACGGGAATAAAAACACAGACCTACTAGAGCATGGACTTGAGGATATGGGGAGGGGGAAGGGTAAGCTGGCACAAAGTGAGAGAGTGGCATGGACATATATACACTACCAAATGTAAAATAGATAGCTAGTGGGAAGCAGCCGCATAGCACAGGGAGATCAGCTCGGTGCTTTGTGTCCACCTAGAGGGGTGGGATAGGGAGGATGGGAGGGAGGGAGACGCAAGAGGGAAGAGATATGGGAACATATGTATATGTATAACTGATTCACTTTGTTATAAAGCAGAAACTAACACACCATTGTAAAGCAATTATACTCCAATAAAGATGTTAAAAAAAAAGAAAGTAGGAATATAAAGAGGTGCATAATCCCCAAAAATTGGTAACATCACAGGTGTCCATAATGAGTAGGTTAGATTTATATATTGTGATACATTCAAACAATGAGTCCATCGTTAGACTCCACTGCAGTGAAATGGATTAACGACACAGCTACTCATCAACACAAATTAACTTCAAAAACATAAATTTGAAGGGGTAAAAACAAGTCACAGAAGAATATGTACAGTATGATCCCACTTGTATAAACTTTAAAGGCAGGCAAAACTAAAAAGTTGTTTAAAATACATATACGTGTGGTAAAAGCTACAGAAAAGCAAAGGAATCATCAACATAAAAGTCAGAATAGTGGTTATGTGGGAAGCGGGACACGATGCCCCTGACAGAGGCACAAAAGAAGCGTATAAGGTATTAGGTAATGTTCTAATTGTCAACCTGTATGCTGGGTACATCATTCTTTGGTGTATGGTTTACATACACTTTTATGTATGATACACAATAAAAGCAAACACACAAATGGCGGAAGTGTCACAGAACTGAGGCCACAAAAATGGTCCATTATATGCAATATTGTAACAGCGAAGAACAAATCTGACTCCCTACTGGATCTGTTTCTTTTACTTTAACCTTTGTATTGTATTGCTTTTGCTACAAGAATGTTGCCTATAGCCTGAAATATACAGGATAGCCCATTCTCAAGGCTCTGACCTTTAAAGGTATAACACTTTTCCATTCATATAGAGATAAAAAGTCGCAGAACAGAGAATAGGATTTGTCTTGTTGGAGGCTTATAGGAACATTGTGAAGGGACCTACATGGACAGCTGCAAGAACAAAGGATTCCGGCACCAAGAAGTTGGCAGCAACCAACCACACCCCCTCCCCTTTTAGTATAAAAGAAGCCTGAATTCTATCTAACTCAAAGAAGACGGTGTCCACCATCTTCTCGGTCTGGTGGCTTTCCAAATAAAGTCACTATTCCTGGCCCCAACAACTTGTCTCTCAATTTATTGGCCTGTCATGTGGCAAGTAGTAAGAGTTGGACTCAGTAACAATATCTAGAACATTATAATAGCTATGGTGGCTTTAAGGGGTACAGGCAGATCAGACAATCGGAGGAGAAAAGGACATATTAAGTTGATGATATATGTATTACTTTTTTTTCTTAAGATACAATTTTAAATGAAAGGTTTTTAATGTAGGCCTTTTAAAAAGAGAAAAGGGTTAAGCAGCTCACCAGAATTGATGGATTTTTAGATAGAGGAAGCACAATGAGTCCTTAGAGGGTAAGGATAAATGAAACTATGCTTATATACATTATAGTTAAGGTGACTACATAATTTATCATTCTACACAGGACATTTTTGAGAATAAAAGAGGTGCTATTAACAGTTATGCAAGGGTAACAGGTATAAACGACGACTGCCCAGGGCAAACAAGAACATACCCTGGTGAAACTGCAACCACAGAGAAAGTACAGATTGCTTAAAAAGGAAACACAAGTAGAATGGCAATAGACTTCTCAACAGACACCAGGAGACAATGGAAAAATATCTTCAAATTACTCAGAGAAAATAAAGTTCAACCGAGAATTCTACACCCAGCTAGATGTTACAGGGATAAAAACATGTTTGCTCAAACTAAACTAAGAGAGTTTCCCATTACATACCCATGCTGAAGGAAGAACTAAAGGATGTACTTCAAGAAGATGAAAATTAAATACAGAAAAGGAATGAGAAGCAAAAAACAATGGTAAGCAAATGAATTGGTAAAGTTACAGATGAATCTAAATAAACCACAACAACTCAACTAATGTTAGGGAAATGTAAAAAACACACTTCTGAACAACAAATGGATCAAAGAAGAAATTAAAAAAGAAAATATTTAGAGCTGAATGATAATAAAATTCTACATATCAAAGTTTGGGATGTAGCGACAAGCAGCACTTAGAGGTCACAGCCATAAAAACACATGTTAGAAGGAAACTTTATGGATTAAGCACAAAATTCAAGATGTTATATAAAGTGCAACAAAGTAAATCCAAAGAAAATAGAAAGAAATCAGAAAGGATGAGGTATTAACAAAATGCAAAACAAAGAAACAATAGAAGAGGTAATCAAGTTTGGTTCTTTGAGAATACCAATAAAATAGACAAACATCTGAACTGATGAATCAAAATATGAGAAGGCACAAATAAATAACATTAGGAATGAAAGAGGGACATAACTATAGATATAGTAGAGAATTTTAAAACAATAAGAAAATACCATGAATGAGATTATGCCAGTAAATTGAAAAAGTTAGATAAAATGGAAATTTCCCCAGAAAAAAAAATAATTTATCAAAACTATTGAATGAGAAATAGAAAATCGGAACACACAAATAATCATTAAATAAACTGAATCTATGTTTTAAATATCTACACATATACGCAAACACCCAAAACTTGGCTCAGATGATTGTACCAGTTAGTTCTATCAAATATCTGAGGAACAGGCAATTCAACCTCACGTAAACTATTCCAAAGACTAGGAAAAGAAACTTCCCCCAACTATTTTATGAGGTAAGTATAACCTTATTACTGAAAAAAAAAAAAACAAGGAAAATATAAGAAAGGAAAACTACAGCACAATCTCACTTTTCAACATAAGTGCAAAAATCCTAAAATGTTTGCCGTTCAATACAGTATTATGTACAATAATCACCACCACCAACTTAAACCAACTAGGTTTACTCTAGGAATAAAAGGATGATTTAATATGAGAAAATCTGTTTATATAATTCACAGATCAAAGAGGGAAATTATATGACTATTCAATATACATAGAAAAATTCTTTGAAAAATATTTAACACCCATTTATGATATAAGTTTTTAAAGTCTTAGCAAACTGAGATTTGAAGGGGACTTTATAACTTAAAGTGTACCTACAAACACTTTGGAATGAACATCAGACTTCATGGGCAGATATTAAAAGTATCCCTTTAAAGGCAGGATCAGGACAAGTCTGCCCATTATCTCCTCTTCTATTCACCATTATTCTAGAGGTCCTAGCCAGTGCACAGAGTCAAGAAAGAAAATTACAGCTGTAAAGATTTGAGAGGAAGAAACGTATTCTCTACAGATTATAGGATTGCCCATATGGAAAATGCAACAAAGAGCTACTGCCAAACCATAGGA
Organism: Stenella coeruleoalba; assembly: GCF_951394435.1. Lineage (NCBI taxonomy): Eukaryota > Metazoa > Chordata > Mammalia > Artiodactyla > Delphinidae > Stenella > Stenella coeruleoalba. The sequence goes on from NC_137165.1 coordinate 17,825,565, forward strand.
ACAAATAAAAGGCTTCAGAAAAATGCTTGCTAAACCATCAGTGTGCAAAAATGAGCAGGGCTCCTACAATCAGCAACAAATGATTTAAAATGTAATTTTTTTAAAATTCCATTTACAATAACAAAAAACTGTAAGATACCAAAAATTAATACAACAAAAAATATGCAAAGAGCTTTACAGAGAAAAGTATGTACCTTTATTAAAAGACCTTAAGAAAGCAAAAAATAGAGACAAACTGTTCATGAATAGGAAGACTCAGCGTCATAGAGATGGCGGTCCTTTCTCCAAATCGTCAATAAATACAATGCAAATGCAAACAAAATTTCAACTCGGCGCGTGTGTGTGCGTGCACAGATACACACATGCCTCCAATCTAACAAGTCGATCCGAAAGTTTAAAGGGTAGAGCAAAGACCCTAAGTACAAGCTGATTTTCTAGAACAAAGTAGGCTGACTTACCCTACCGGATAGCCGGACATTTTATGAATTACAGTAATTAGCACGGTGTGGTATTGGCATAGGGACAGAAAAATAAACCAATGACACAGAATGGAGCTCAGATACAAGTCTAAAGCCATGTGGAAATCTCATATACGACAGAGCCCTACAACTGGGGCTACAATCGGGGGCGATTCTCCAGTCAATAATAGTGTTGGAAATATTGCTTACCGAAATGGGGAATGGGGGAAAAAGAGATTCTTAACTCACATGGTAGACAAAAATCAATTTCAGGTGAATTCAAGACCCAAATGTCAAATGCAAAGTTTAAAACCTGCCGAAGAAAATATAGCAGAAAACCTTTATGACCTCAAAAAAAGTTCTAAAGGAAGCATAAACCATAAAGGAAAAGATTGTTCAATCTGATGACAGACAATGCCCTTAACAGAGTTAAAAGATGAAACACAGCGCTTCTCATAAAGTTAAACATACACCTTCCCTATGCCCCAGCAATTCTCCTCTGAGGTATTTACCCCAGAGAAATGAAAACATATGTCCACAAAAAGACGGGTACAAGAATGTTTATAGCCATTTTATTCACGGTAGCCAAAAACTGAAACAACCATACTGTCCATCAACAGGAGAAAGGATAAACATATTGCAGTATATTTATACAATAGGAATCTTCTCAGCAATAAAAAAGAAATCTATACAACAACATGGATGAATCTTAAAAAAATTATGCTGAGCAAGAAGCCAGACACACTATATGATTTAATTTATATGAAGTTCTAAATCAGACAAAATTAATACAATATGGTAAAGGAAGTCAAAGCAGTGGTTGCCCAGGAGGGAGCACAAAAGAGCCTACTGGGGCGATGGAAATCTTCTACGACATGATAGAGGAGTGCGTTACACGGCTATACGCATTTGTCAAAATCCATCAAACTGCAGCAATTAAGATTTGTGTATTTCGCTGTATTTTTTTTAAAAACCTCCCATGCCTCGCCCCGCCCCCCCCCAACAAAAAAAGACAAACTACAGCCTGGGAGAAGATCGTTGCCTGCCAAGAGATTCATGTTCAAAATCTATAAAGAACCGCCACAGATCAATAAAATCAGCAAATCGAATAGGCGAAAGACAGGAACCAGCAATTCACAGAAGAGAAAACAACTGAAAGTACGCTCAACCTCACCAGCAGTCAGGAAAACAAGACAGCACTTCATACCCTTTGGATGCACAAAGATTTTGAAGTCTGGGAATACTGAGCGCTGGTGAGACCACAGAACAACTGGAATTTGGATACCCTGAGCATGGGAATGCAGATTAGTGATATCTAGGAACAGGGAAGATGCTCATACCTTATGGCCCAGCATTTCCATGCCAGGTGTGCCCCCGGCGGTCTTCAGCTGAAGGGCATCTGCGTCTCGCCTGTGTGGCCGGCAGGGATCCTCACCAGAGCACTGCTTGTAACGGGGGAAAAAAGAAAAGGAGAAGAAGTCGGACGAGTGAGGAAGGGGAAAGGATAAGTAAATGTCTACTACATCTACCAGCAGCAGAATAGACAAAATAACGGTAAATCCACATAACGGAATAAAAATCATTAGTGAAAATAAATGAATTCCAGGGGACACAAAATGTCAGAATAAAATGTTAAACAGCAACAACAAAAAGCAGGTCACAGAAGAACATAAACTATGTTTCCGTTTACATAAAGTTTAAAAAAAAAACCCAGCAAGACTAAACCACCTATTGTTTAGAGAAGCAAGTATATTTGGTATAAGTATAAAGAAAAGCCAGAAAATCATACACACAATTCAGGATAATGGTTACGTCTGAGAAGGGAGCTAAGGAGATGGGATGAGGAGGGCCTCATAGGGACTTTAAAAGTGACGGTTATAGGGCTTTCCTGGTGGCGCAGTGGTTGAGAGTCCGCCTGCCGATGCAGGGGACGCGGGTTCGTGCCCCGGTCCGGGAAGATCCCACATGCCGCGGAGCGGCTGGGCCCGTGAGCCATGGCCGCTGAGCCTGCGCGTTCGGAGCCTGTGCTCCGCGACGGGAGAGGCCGCAGCAGTGAGAGGCCCGCGTACCTCAAAAAAAAAAAAAAAAAAAAAAAGTGATGGTTATGGTCTTTTTCCTAAATTGGGTGATGAGTACACAGATGTTCACTGTTCATTGTTGAACAGAGCTAGAACTCTGGACTGAGTGACAATCATCAACGACCCATGATGGGGTGACAGGAGGAGTCCAGGGTGAGGGCCACGGGATAGAGTGACCTGTCTAGCACCAAGAAGAAATGGCTGCAGGCTGGGAGGGCTGGGGATGCGCGATGCTTATGGGTAGGGACATGGACAGGAAACCGAGGGACCCCATGGAGGGTCTCTACCATGTTTTCTTTATGACGGAGGCAACAAGGGTGACTCCTGACAGACTGGAGGGAGGAGCCGTCTCATCTCCCCAGCCTGACTGCAAATGCCTGTGCATGCAAGTGTCCTTCAAGTTCAACCACCATAGGAGGCAGCAGATACCTGCTGGAGGGGATGGTGAGAGGCTGCCCTGGACTGGTGCTGGAGAAGAGGTAGAACCTGCTTTGACCGATGACCGCCTCTCCTGCCAGGAGTCACTTTACAGTCAGCACAGGCCATGAGCAGCAGGGTACAAGGGGCATCTGTGGGTGCCCGGTGGAGGCTGGAGTCCCAGGAGAGAAGGCGGGCTCAGGTCAAGGGGTGGGAGCCCATGGCTCTCTCCCAGATTCATCCACTCCCTGCCTCCATCCCAACAGGAGCTCATTCACAAGCAAACACTAGGAAAACAAAGGGAAATCATCCAGCAGGGCCCTTCCCATCTGCAGAGCAAGGAAGTCTCAGTCTCAACGTTAATGGTGAAGAGGAACTTGCCCGGCTGTGCAGGTCGTGAGGTCGGCAGGAATTTTGATAAACAAAAGGGGACGGTGGCACCGGGGCAGGGTGGGGGGCAGGGGTATAACTAAGAGCTCTGGCCACAGGGTCAAGAGGAGGCCAAGGGTGCACAGTCTCAGGGAAATGAAATGGTGATCATTTACAAGCACAGATTGTTTTACATTCCAGGGGAGTTGGCTCCTAAGCCAAACTCTTCCTGCAGAAGTTGAGGTGGTGGGTGAGTCACTGTTATAAATAGACCAGCGATCAGAATGTCATCGGAAAGGACACAGTCCCATAGGCATAACCTTGGAGGGAGTGGAAGGCGCTACGTGAACTGACAGCCGGGTTCTGAGAGGAGCGCAGAGGGAGGCCTCTGATGGGCTGTCGTGGAAGAGCAAAGCGGACGCTTGGGAAGGGGGTTCCAGCCAAGCAGGAGGAAGACGATGCAGGGGACTAGCCAGAAACAAGCCTCCCGCGTGGCTGAGCAGAGCCCAGCTCATGGCCTGCCAGTCCCTGGATCAGACTGAGCCATCTCACCTTCTAGAAATTCTTCCAAAGAGTTCAAACTCTTCTAGGGTCCCAAGAGACCCCATCCACCAAAGCACAGGAGAACAAAATTCTTCAGTGGAATCAGCTCATTCATTCGCCTACGGTTGACATGCCTGATGGGCACTGGGGACACAGGCGGCCCCTGCCCTCAAGTTCACAATGACTCAGAGATCTCAGGAAACTTGTAGAAGGGGAGAACAGCATCAGGGAAGTGAAGCCCTGTCCCCTGAGGGAATCTGACTCCGGCCCATGGTGGGGAGAGGTTGCCCAGAAGCCTTTCCTGATCCCTCGAGGCCAGGCTGGGTGCCCTACTCTTTGCTCCCACTGGTCCCTGCACTTCATCCTATCACTGGTCATGGGAAGGATTTAACTGTCCCAGAACTGAGCTGAGGTCCCAAACTGAGACAAAAAGGAGCTAAGAATCTGGTATGTCCACACCCGGGAGAGGAGGCAGCGCCTGCCCAGCCACCGGAAACTACCAGCCCCTAAAGGGATCAGGAGGCTATGGAATGCACCCAAAATATGTCAAGGGACAGGAAAGGGGGGTTAAACCTAGCATAATGGAAAGCACTGTGGAAAAATAAAAACGTTTCCTGTTTAGACTCCCATGAATCGCAGGATGACGGCTTCTGTTTCCACAATAGGATTGTAAACTCCTTGGGAGGGGAAGACATGTCCCCCACTTTGTCCCCAGCACCTGCAGTGGTCTCGGGCCCAGTAATACTTGTTGGAGGAACCCAATGCCCAGGGCTCCTCACGAGGCATCTCCTGTCTGTTGGACAAGCCAACCCCTCAGAACCAGAAGCAGCCCCATCTCACATGAGGCACCAACAACTCAGGGTCCTCCCCCATCCCAGGGCCCATGCTGTGGGCCTCAGAGCAAAACTCGCTTTTTGGAAGTGGCCTGTCCTGGAGCGGGCTCGGCCCTCTCTCTTCTTCTGGTGTGAGGTCAAGGGCCCACAGAGCCTGGCCTGCCTTGTGGAGCGGACATTCCAGATTTCTTCTGGGAAAGCGGAGGGAGGGAACCCCCCTCATGGTCCACCAGCTGGAAGTCAACAGGAAGTGGCCAAGAGGCCCTGGATGAGATCCCCTCCTGCAGTGTAGACAAGCCCCAGCGTGTCTGTTTGGCAGGAGGTGGGAGAAGTAGGTGGCAGTCCCTGTGAGCCGAGCGGACAGCCCTGGCCTCGGCAACTAAGAGTCTGGGGCTGGACGGGCTGTTGGCTGACCAACTGACATGGAGAGCTTCCCCAGGTCTTCCTCCCAACACTGCCCCAAAGTGGGTAAGGCGTAGGAGGGAGGTCCTGAGCCCCCAGCCCCTCAGGCACCCCAGCCAGCAGGGGCCAGAGACCCAGCACACACTCTAGTCTCAGGACCCCCTGGGAAGGCCTCAGGATACAAGCACATGGCCCCCAAAAGACCACCAAGGTCTTCACCACCAGCCCAGTGGTCTTCACCGTGCCCCAAGGAGCCCCAGGACACAGGAAAGGGGGGCAGCACAGCCAAGACCTGGGCCCTTCCTCCCTTGTGGGAACTTAGCTTTGATCTGGTCTCTTTATGAGTATGAAGGGAAGGCTACCCTGGTAGGGTCTCATTCCACAGCTGGGGAAACTGGGACCAGAGAGTGGGAAGGACTGGTCGAACGTGACACAGTCAGCACCGGCTCCTTAGCCCGGTACTAAGTATAGCGGGCACTGGGGAGCCAGTGAAGATTTCAGGGAGGGAGTGACATGCCTGAAGCAGGCAGGGAAGACAGCAACAAGGGGATGGTGGAAATTGGCTACTCTGGGAGGGGGGAGATGTGGCAAGAACTCAGTGCGGGGGGAGGATAAGGAAAGTACAGACCTCCACTGAAGACGAATAGATCTGGGTCTGGGCCACCGCTTGGATGGTACCACCAAGTACAACACGGCGGTGACGGTCAGGGGAGCAGAGGGGCCAAAGATGACCCCAAGCTTCCGATGAGGGTGTCTGAGAGGCTGGCGGGGCCAGGAAGAGAGAAATTGGGGGGCTCAAATTCAGGCAGGTTTGTTTTGAGGAACAGGAAGGACAAGGACATTTCTTATGAGAATAAGTAGAGCTGGGGTTGGGGGGTTAAGTCTACTTTCCTACAGTGGCTTTAAAGTCAGCGAGGCCTGAGATCCAGTCCCCCAAACTCTGCCATTCACTAGCTGTGTGACCTTGGCAAATCGTGTAGCCTCTCTGAGCTCAGTTTCCTCACCTGTAAACTGAGGGTTAAAATAGTGCTCACCCAGAGGACTGTTGTAAGGACTTAGACACCACACGTAAAGTGCCTGGTGCATTATAATCGCTGATAAATATTTGCTGTTATTCTCACTATGATATGCCAGGCGCTTAATATATATAACCTCATGTCATCCTCCCAGCAATTTACAAAGCTGGCTTTGTTTTTTCCCAATTTGCAGGTGAGAAAAACGGAGGCTCAGAGAGGTTAACGAAAGGGCTCAGGGTCACACAGCAAGCATTAGGATCAGAGCAGAGAGTCAAACCCAGATCCTTCTGGTCCAAAGCACAAACTTTCCAGCATCGGGTGGTACCTCGATTGCTCTCCTGGGGCTACAGTGCTGTCTCCCATTTCCAGGAAGGGGGAGAGTCAAGAGGCTCGGAGATCAGGCAGTGGGTTTGAACCCATAGGACATGAACCCAGAATCACCTGGACATAGTTTGGACAATTTTATTTGTCTCCAGTGGACCTGATGACATTTTCCATTTTTTCTCTCCCCACTTTTTCTTCTCCCGTCAATGAGACTGTACTCTCAACTCCAGTGAGTCACCGGAAAATATAAATTAAAAGAAAAAAAAATTAAGAAGAACATTGCTTCTACGTAAGCCCCTGCCATCTGTGAATCATTCAAGACAGGTATAATGGACATAATTACAGCTCACCCACAAGCTAGACCCAAAATCAGTCCTGAGGGCTGGTGTCAGAATCTAGTGGTTTCCCTGGCAGAGCCCGGGGCAAATCAAACCTGAACTGATGCTCTCGGCCTCGGTCATCTCACTGGGAGCCCATGGTGGGAGGAAGCTGGGTACCATGCCCTGGCGCCAGGGACACAGCAATTTCAGGGCCCCCCCTCCAGCCCCAGCCCCACCCTATCTCCACCCCACAGTTCCCATCCCACTCACTCAAGGCCCCTCCCTCCATCTGAACTCCTCCTTCCCACCACCTTGCTTCTTAAAGGAGCCAGACCTTTACTCCTCCATCTCTGTAAAGTCATCCCACCTAGCAAAACGTGGGCGGATATCCAATTCATAATACTATAAATAACGCATTCCTTTATGTGTCCAGGTGGCGGGAGCTTGATTAATCACAGGGCTTTTGTGGCAATTAAGTGAGATGATGCATGTAAGGCCGTTTGCACAATGTCTGTGTTCAGTAAATGTCAGTTACTTTTTTCCTTTTTTTTCCATTTCATTTATTTATTTTTTACAACTTTATTGGAGGATAATTGCTCTACAATGTTGTATTAGTGTCTGCTGTACAACAAAGTGAATCAGCTATATGTATGCAGATATCTCCTCCCTCTTGAGCCTCCCTCCCACCCTCCCTATCCCACCCCTCTAGGTGGTCACAAAGCATTTAGCTGATCTCCCTGTGCTATGCGGCTGCTTCCCACTAGCTATCTATTTTACATTTGGGAGTGTATATATGTGCATGCCACTCTCTCACTTCATCCCAGCTTACCCTTCCCCCTCCCCGTGTCCTCAAGTCCATTCTCTACATCTGCGTCTTTATTCCTGTTCTGCCCCTAGTTTCTTCAGAACCTTTTTTTTTTTTAGATTCCATATATATGCATTAGCATACCGTATTTGTTTTTCTCTTTCTGACTTACTTCACTCTGTATGACAGATTCTAGGTCCATCCACCTCACTACAAATAACTCAATTTCATTTCCTTTTATGGCTGAGTAATATTCCGTTGTATATATGTGCCACGTCTTCTTTATCCATTCATCTGTCGATGGACACTTGGGTTGCTTCCATGTCCTGGCTATTGTAAATAGAGCTGCAATGAACACTGTGGTTCATGACTCCTTTTGAATTATGGTTTTTCTCAGAGTATATGCCCAGTAGTGGGATTGCTGGATCATATGGTAATTCTATTTTTACTTTTTTTTTTTTTTTTTTTTGCTGTATGTGGGCCTCTCACTGTTGTGGCCTCTCCCGTTGCGGAGCACAGGCTCCGGACGCGCAGGCTCAGCGGCCATGGCTCACGGGCCCAGCTGCTCCGCGGCATGTGAGATCCTCCCGGACCGGGGCACGAACCCGTGTCCCCTGCATCGGCAGGCGGACTCTCAACCACTGCGCCACCAGGGAAGCCCTATTTTTACTTTTTTAAGGAACCTCCATACTGTCCTCCATAGTGGCTGTATCAATTTACATTCCCACCGACAGTGCAGGAGGGTTCCGTTTTCTCCACACCCTCTCCACCATTTATTGTTTCTAGATTTTTTGACGATGCATGCCAGCTATTATTAACACTTCCATCCTCTTCACCATCTTGGGAGATGGAAGTGTCAAGAGCTCCCAAGTAAGATGGCAGCCTCCTTCCACGGCCTCGGGGCCCCATAATCTGGTGGCCAGGATTAGGAACCACAAGGGTACAAGAGTTAGAATGCCCGAGCTGGCAGGTCATCCAAACCCAGGAGGGAAAGTGGGCCCCAAGAAAGGCAGAGACCAGCCCAAAGCCACCTAGCTGGTCAGTGGTGGAGCCAGGACAGGAACCCAAGCCTCCTGCACTCACGTCACTTCTCACTGCACTCCAGCACACGTGCCCCTCAGAGTTGCAGAGATCAAGGAGCAAACTTAATGCATCTCTGGGATCCCCGGAGATGAGATGAGCTCCTGGGAAATGGGAGACATTATGCTCTCAGCTAATTCATTCCCAAGTTCTCTAGCTCAAGGCCAAGTGAAGAGAGCCTGTGGTCAGTGGGAAGCGTGCTCTCGCCTGTCAATGCCAGTGCCAAAACGAAAAGAAGATACCCCTAGTCTTCTCAGGGAAGGGTCCTGGAATTGGCCTGAATGTCACCAGGAAGCACAGTTTAAAGACTTCTCTTTCCAACCTGCCCTCCCGGACCCCTCTGCATGGGCTGCACCCCCAGACCCACCAGCTCACTGCCTTCTCCTGGCCTGGAGACACCCACCCTGCACCTAGGGTCTCATATTTCCTATAGTCCTTTCCCCCAGCAGGAGTCCAGAAATTCCTCTTGCCAGGCAACTGAGATGAAGGCATGGTTCCTCCCCTCCCAGAGCTCACTGGCTGGCTGGTGGGGAAACAGGCAAATGGAGAGGAGACAGGTGTGGGCAAAGGCAGTCCAGCAGAGACGTGCACAAGTCAGAATGAGAAGATGTCATCCCAAGAGGCTTGTAGTCCTCCCTGCTGCTCTGATCTCCTCCCCAAGCAAATCAGGTACATCCTTCAAGGGCCCCTCCTCCAGGAAGCCTTCTTTGATACAAAGGTTGCAATCTCACTCCTCTGAACTTCTGTCCTAATTGGTCTGTGACCATTCCATGCCCTCCCCTGCCCCGTAGCTGGGGCCCTTGACCCAACCTGCAGGGTCTACCCTGCCCCAAGCACAGAGCCAATGGCAACCTGAGGCAGGAATTAACAGAGCCTGGCTTCAAACCCAGACCTTTTGATGGCAGACCAGCCCCTTTCCCACTTTCCCAGGCTGCCGTGGTCTGCTCCCTCCCACCAGCGATCCAAGGCAGCGAGAGGCTTAAAAAAAAAAAAAGCTTCCCTGGTGGCGCAGTGGTTGAAAGTCTGCCTGCCGATGCAGGGGACACGGGTTCATGCCCCGGTCCGGGAAGATCCCACATGCCGCGGAGCGGCTGGGCCCGTGAGCCATGGCCGCTGAGCCTGCGCGTCCGGAGCCTGTGCTCCTCAACGGGAGAGACCGCAACAGTGAGAGGCCCGCGTACCGCAAAAAAAAAAAAAAAAAAAAAAAAAAGCTTCCCCACCCCTAAGTGGTGTAGGTTCCTGGGTCTCAGTGGAGGCTGAGGTTTTGTATCAGAGGGTCCTGATGACCCCACCTGCCCCCCGACCCCGTTACTGGCAGGGAGGGGCACTGCCCTCCCCCAACAGTCAGGATTCCACCCACTTGGCTACAAGTAGCAAAAACCCCAGCCGACGTGGGCTTCAGCACATTCAGGGTAATTTCTCCCACGTGAGATGTCCAGAGATAAACGGTGCTGTTCCAGGTTGTCACCGAGGACCTGGACTCAGTCTGTGTTCCTGCCATCCTTAGAGTTGGAGTTTTACTCTCAGTCACAAGATAGCTGCATTGTCCCCACACTGCTCTGAAGGGCCAAAGAGGCATGCCAGCCACAGCTGTCCTTCGGGGACACCAGCAGACTCCTGGACGCGCACCAGGACAGGGACAGGAGCCTTGACCAGATGGGCTGGACTGGCAGGAGGGTGGCCCAGTGTAGGCACTCTGGGGATGGCCTGGGGCTTGTTAAGGGTGTCCCGACCTGGGCAAAGGGTGTAGAGTGAAACCCAAGCCTCATGCAAAACCTCCCTCCAAAGCCTGCTCTTTCCACGACCCCACACAGCCAGGAGTAAACAGACCCAAGGCTCAAACCCATACCTTCTAATGCCAAAACCAGAGTCCTTCTCACTTTCCCAGGCTGCCTCTGGCTTTTCCATTCAGCCAGATCGCAGGCAGCCAGGCCGCAAAGCCAGAGGTGAGAGCTGGGGCTCTGACGGCTGGTGGGGCCGAGCCCAGCCTGGACTCTCGGGGACTTTCTGGAACTTCTCTGGTTCCAAGGCACCTGCCAGGAGAGGAGGCTGCGGGGTCCAGGGCAGCCAACGACGGGCCGGGCCACCCCCACCCACACCGATCCTTAGGCAAAGCTCTGCGACATAAGTACAAGGGTGAAAAGGAATTCAAGGAAAATGCTGGGGCGAGGTGACTTAGCACCATTTGACCTGCCTTGAAACAGCCCTCAAGAAGTTCTGATTAAGACCCACCCACTCAGGGAAGTGGAACCAGCTGGGGGGGTGAGGCAGGGCTGGACTAAGGGAGGTGTGGCCAAGCTGACCCGCACCCAGAGCCCCCAGGACCGCCAGGCCTCTGGTTTCCCCCTCAGACTCCCCCTTCAGCTTCCCCAGCCCGTATTTGCGCATGTGCTCTGGTGTCTGGAGCCCCCTCTATACCAGCAGCTTGAGGATGGACAAAATACATTAAGCCACACAACTGAAAAATAAAGTTACATTTCTTATAAAGTCTAAAGGCTGACATTCAGATGTCAGTCACAGTGCCTGACCCAACAGGCAGCGAGTTTTACACCATGTGACCCCACCCTGCAGCTAATGGTCAAGAGACCGGCACGTGATTCAGAGCCGGGCAGCCAGAGAGTAGCAGCAACAGGGCCTGGGGTAGAAACATGAGCTGAACAAATCAGGCTCCCTCTCTGAAAATATGAACTGAGATCTCCTGAAGGGCTAAGATGAAGCTGCTCACCCACCCTGGGGAGGGCTGTTTGCTTTACTCAATCCACTAATTCAAATGCTAATCTTGGGACTTCCCTGGTGGCCCAGTGGGTAAGACTCCGCACTCCCAATGCAGGGGGCCCGAGTTCCATCCCTGGTCGGGGAACTAGATCCCACATGCATGCTGCAACTAAGAAGTCCACACGCCGCAACTAAGAAGTCTGCACGCCGCAACTAAGAAGTCCGCACGCCGCAACTAAGAAGTCCACACGCCGCAACTAAGAAGTCCGCACGCCGCAACTAAGAAGTCCGCACGCTGCAACTAAGACCCGGCTCAGCCAAAATAAATAAATAATCAATCAATCAATAATCAATAAATACTAAAATGCTTAAAACGTTTAAAAGAAATGTGAATCTTGTCCAGAAACACCCTCACAGACACACCCAGAAATAGAATTTAACCAGACATCTGGGCACCCCATGGCCCAGCCAAGTTGACACATAAAATTAACCAGCAGACAACCTTAGAAAATCTGGTTCAGAGGCGTGGGCAGGAATCCGATTTAAACCAGCAAACCAGGGGAGTACGATGCAAGTGACACAGTGACCACACTTTTAGAGCCAACGGAGCAGAGGGCGAGGGGACCAGCTGACAGCATAGAGAGGAGCAGACACCTGGCGAGTAGCGGGTGGCATCAGTCCCATGAAATCCTAGAGCTGAATCTCTAGAGGCGCCTTGGCTGGGAAACCCCCTGCAGCGCTCCTTTCCCCGAGGCATGTCTGGGGGGGCTCGTGGGCCCCTGCGTGTATATCCTACAATGTCTTTCCACTACAGGAAGGGATTGGAATGTGTCTCTGGGCGTCATAACCAAAAGGGCCGTGCCGGGGCCAGGCCCCAGCCCCACTTCTCCTTCACGTGTGTTAGCTCCAGGGAGCAGGGCCTTAGAACCTCTGGCTTCCCCTAACGGAGTCACGTGTGCAGTAGTCAAGCGGGCAATCTTTGGAGGCAGTCATGCTTGGATCTGAATCCTGACTCCACAGCTTGCTTCTAGGCCTTGCTGACCAAGTTAATTCACCCTCTGGAGCCTCAGTTTCTCCTCGAAATACCAGGACAGGAGTACCTGCCTCAAGAAGTTGTCCTGAGGGGTAATCGGCCTTCCATACAGTGTGACTTTCTCTTTCGATCTCATCTAAAAACTGGTTTCAAAATCAGGCACAAGTTGCAATATACGCAACAGCTCTGATCTGCCCTGTGCGGAAGTTGTAGTGACAGATACCACCGTCGTCCCCGTGAGCTACACAGAGCAGAAGCATCAATGCCGCAAGTGGTTCTTTTTCTAGACTTAGGTTTAAAATATATATAAACATATAATATAAAATATTAAAATTTAAATATATACAAATATCTTTCTATATTTATACATATATTTACAAAGGGAGAGAGAAGAAGAGGGACCCAGAGATATCAAGACAGGATGGCAATTTTTTCATCCCTAACCAGTTGCTAAAACAAGCTTATTTTTTTTCAAAATAGAAATACCTTTATTATTTTATCTGATTATAAAAGAAAAAAACAATTAACAGAAAAAAAACAATTGCTCATTATTTTAAAAAATCAAGTACTACAAAAGCTATATGATAAAAGTGTCAAATTCCCACAAAATCCTAATCCACATAGAAAACCACGGTTAGTGGTTTGAGCTATGTCCTTCCAGTTGCTTTGTAAAATGCACATATGACTTACACCCCAATGTTCACTGCAGCACTATTTACAATAGCCAACATAGGGAAGCAACCTAAATGTCCATTGACAGATGAATGGATAAAGAAGATGTGGTACATACATCCAACGGAATACTACTCAGCCATAAAAAAGAATGAAATAATACCATTTGCAGCAACATGGATGGACCTAGAGATTCATACTAAGTGAAGTCAGACAAAGAAAGACATATCATATGATATCACTTATATGTGGAATCTAAAAAAAATGATACAAATAAACTTATTTACAAAACAGAAATAAACTCACAGACACAGAAGACAAACTAATGCTTACCAAAGGGGAAAGGGAGGGGAGGGATAAATTAGGAATTTGGGATTAACAGATATACACTACTATATATAAAATAAACAACAAGGACCTACTGTATAGCACAGTGAACTGTATTTAATAGCTGGTAATAACCTATAATGGAAAAGAGTCTGAAAAAGAATATATATATGTATGTATCTATAACTGAATCACTGTGCTGTACACCTTAAACATTGTAAATCAACTAAACGTCAATAAAAACTGTTTTAGGGCCTTCCCTGGTGGCGCGGTAGTTAAGAATCCGCCTGCCAATGCAGGGGACATGGGTTCAAGCCCTGGTCCGGGAAGATCCCACATGCCACGGAGCAACTAAGCCCGTGTGCCACAACTACTGAGCCTGCGCTCTAGAGCCCGTGAGCCACAACTACTGAGCCTGTGTGCTGCAACTACTGAAGTCTGCAAGCCTAGAGCCCGTGCTCCACAAGAGAAACCACCGCAATGAGAAGCCCGTGCACCACAACCAAGAGTAGCCCCTGCTCACTGCAACTAGAGAAAGCCTGCGCACAGCAATGAAGACCCAACACAGCCAAATAAATTTTTTAAAAATTGTTTTAAATACATATATGACTTTTTAGAAACATAATGGAATCATATTATACTGTTCTGATTCTGCCTTTTTCCACTTATTACATCATCGTCCTGGTTTCAAGTGCACTCTCCTTGCTTTGGGATTTCACCCCTTGCTCATAGAGAGAACGCAGCTGGTACCCAAGAAAGATGCTGTGAAGGACTCAGTAGGTGTATTGACATAGCGCAGTATGCAGTGTACATATTTTTCCAATAAATGCTAAAATGAGAAATCTTAGACACTGGAGTAATTGCTCCCATTTTAAAAGTTGTGTCTGTCAAAGAGGTGCTACGTGCATAAAAAGTAATTTCACCAAAAGGAGAATTGCATTAAAGAGATAGTGCAAAATGCAAATTAAATAACAAAAGGCTATCATTTTTCCTTTACCAAATTAGCCCCCAAATTATTTTAATTATATATCTGGTGGTGGCAAGGAATATAGCAGGATCTCTATGCTCCTGGTGGGTGTATTAATTGGAATACACTTTCTAGAAAGTAATTTGGCAATATATATCAAAAACCTGACAAATGTTCATATCTTGTGATCCATTGTTAGGAATCAACCGCCAAAGAAATCATTCAAAATGCTGTCAAAGAGCTAGACACAGGGCTTCCCTGGTGGCTCAGTGGTTGAGAGTCCGCCTGCTGATGCAGGGGACACGGGTTCGTGCCGCGGTCCGGGAAGATCCCACATGCCGCGGAGCGGCTAGGCCCGTGAGCCATGGCCGCTGAGCCTGCACGTCCGGAGCCTGTGCTCCGCAACGGGAGAGGCCACAACAGTGAGAGGCCCGCATACCGCAAAAAAAAAAAAAAAAAAAAAAAAAAGAGCTAGACACAAAGATATTCATTATAAGTATTTTGTAATAAGGGGGAAATGTAAGCAGCCTAAATATCAAGCATTAGGAGACCAATCAAGTAAAATCTAGTCCATTCAAAGTATTGCATATTATCGGTCTATTTAAAGTTTTTGCTAACACGTGGAAGATCAAAATCAAGTGTTGTGATTGAGCAGTGGTGTCTGCTACTTATGCGACTTTGTGGAGAGGAAAGGGGAGGAGACTTATGCCATGTACACAAGTACTTTGGTGGAAGCCTTGAGGTCACCAAGTGGGAGCAGGGGGCTGTGACCTCCGTGGTTTCTATTCTGGAATTAAGTAGGTATGGAATTCATTTAGCATCTTTGCTTTCTTCGGGCCAGTGCTAATCCACCATGTCTATCTACTGACACTCAGATAACTGGGATCTCCTCTAGAATTGGGCACTTCCCCATGTAGAAACTCCGAGACTGAATGGCCTCTCTCATTATTTTTGTTTGCATGATTATTTGTTCTAATTTAAAACAATGTCTATAATTAGTATGTAGAATTTTGGAAAGTAGAGAAAAAAAGTAGAAAAATTTACAAATCCCACAAGGCTACATCCTCCAGCTAAGGGTGGACCAGTAAGTCTTGCAAGGACCACCACCTGCTTCAAGACGTTTGAGGAACTCAGGAATCTCAAGTCCCAAACATAGATCAAGTTTATCTCAGATTCTAGAGCCCCCAGGCACCTGCCAAAGAAATTTAAAATCCTCTTCAGAGGAAGACCATCATTCATCATTCTACAAATAATTTCTTCCGACCCCGTATCCTTCACACAAAGATAACCAAGTGCACAGGAGACAAGACACCATGAGTGAAAACCGGTAGAAAAAATAGACAAGAGATACAAACCAACAGGGAGCCTGGATCCTGGCATTAATAAGACAGGACCGTAAAATAACTATGCCTGCTATGTTCAAAGAGGTAAAAGCAAACTTGAAAAGACTGGCCCCAAACTAGACATTATAAACAGTGACATGGCAGATTTGCAAAAGAACCAAACAGAATAATCGCATTTACTAAGCTGAAAATATAACAACCAAAATGACTAGAGAAGATGCCAGCATCACAGACTGTCCCTCTCTGGGTTGTGTGGGGTTGCTGACACCGAGCCAGAGCTGAAGTTTATTTCCACCTTGTGCTGAAGCACGTAGGGCTTGTCACTCCCGCCACACCTTGCGTGGAGTTAGGAGATTTTGCTTGCTTCTCGGCCCCTGACTCCAGAAGTACTTTTCATATCAAAGGCACCAGCAATCACAGTGCTGTAGGGTAATAACTGAGGGCTCTAATATTGATCCCCATGCCAGAGAAAGGGTCTCATCAGTATGCTCTGTTGGCTAAGGCAGGGGAAGGTGAATATATTTTAGGAAGACTTCCTTCAAAATGGTTTCAAATTTGCTTTACATCGTTCAACTTTCCTTCTTGGGAGATCTCATCTGTAGAGCAAGCATGGCCTCGCTCTTTGCCAACTTCCCTGAGGGTTACCTGGGCCCATTTTCCGTGTTCATCACAATGTTACTTATAACAGAAGTCACCTAAGTGTCCAGCCATAATGGGATGGCTACATTCACAGGACCACAGCTGCTGATGAACCATTTATTAAGCTACCCTGCTGCCTCTCAAAGCTGGCAGGGTAAGAGAAGAGGCCAGAGGGGCAACCCCTGGGCCCTCCAAACAACCTGCAGACATCCACAGCTCCCAACTGCGGGCTTGGGAAGAAATGAAGATAAAGAGCTCTCAGATGTGAAACAGTCCCGAAACAACCTGCCAGGGAGGTCAGTGGGATGGCTGACCCTGATCTTCAGGGCCTCTGACCTTTTCTTTACTGATTTAGATGGACTGAAATCCAGGACCCAGCTGCCAACAGAGTGACCTGGTTGTTCCTAGGCTCTGGAGCCAAAGGTCTGGGCTTTATCTCCAGATGACCGAGGGGAAATCATCTGTTCTCTACCGTGAGAGTTGGCTTCCCGTCCCAGACAACACACGCACTCCAAGTCCTGTTTTAACCCAGCCTCGAATGGCACAGGGAAGACCCTGAGACCCTCTGAGCCTCCACGACAGGAACCCAAGAAGACAGGACTAAAATATTCACAAGCTCCCAGGAGATACCAAGCGTCAGCTCTCACAGAGGCCACATGAAAACCTCGCCAAGTGCAGATGGCCGTTTACCTGATTCAGAGGAGGACAAGCGCGGCAGTCAAAGCGGGGCAGAGACGGGATTTTACCCCAGGTCTCGCGCCAATTACCATTCTCTGTTCACTGTACCAGCCAAGCTGCTTAGGGCCGGACGCCACTGCTCCCTCTCACACGCCAAAGCTGATCCACGACTTTCCCAAACATTTTAAGACAAAGAAGGGACAATATGGTTGTTTTGCCCAAGAATTCAACAAGACATGTGGTGATTTACCCAAATATACTCAACCCTGGAGAAAATACGACATGATTTTGTAAAATCCGTCCTCAAACACATCATCTGTAACCTCTTGTTCCACATGCTTGGAATTTAAAAAAGAAAAAACCTTTCTCATACAAAAAAAGATAAACACGTGAGGTGATGGATGTATTCATTAATGGTGGGAATCCTCTCATAACGTATACGTACATCATATCACCATGATGTACGCTTAATTTTTTTTGATGTACACTTTAAATACCTTACGATTATATTCGTCAAGTATACCTCAATAAAGCTGGAAAAAAAAAAAACCTCACAATGATTACCAAGAAAAAAGAAAATAAAGCTGAGTTTTTTCCCCACCTAGAAGGAAGAGGCTTAACATTCAGTGGGTGATGGCTCTGTGCCAGTTACTGAAGTAGGCAATTTAAATTAATTCTCTCATTTAAACCCAACTATCAGATGAGAACATTGAGGCTTGGAGGGCTTGGCCCTCTCAAAGCTGCATATGGCATAGGAGTGGCAGACCCGTTACTCAGACCAGCCAAAGCGCCCTACTAGAAGGTCTTTCTCTTTGCCGACTAGCCAGCCAGTAGAGTGGTCAATTCATCCAAGTCAGCCTGGTTTGCCTGGGACTTTCCAGGCTTTAGCACTGAAAGTCCCACATCTCAGAAACCCTTCAGTCCAAGGCAAACTGGAAAAGTGTGTCACCACATTGGGCAGTTATCCGAAGCTGGGGAAACATCATGATGACTGCTGGTTTGCACATCACTTTGGTTTAAACTGAACATTTTTCTTTTCGGTATGTCTAATAATGAAGCACAGAACACGCCAACACATCCTGACTTCCCCACTTCTGGGTTTTTCTTCCTTCCTCGCTTTGAATAGCCCTGAAAACACCAACGTCATCCTGAAATCTACTGAACACTACCCAGAAAGGCAGGGCGCTTGGAAATTGTGCAGGAGTTGTTGACAGCCCCATATTTCTTTCTTAGAGAAAATGAAGTTACTAGGGAAGTAGAGGGCTCACCTAGAAACCAGAACCCCTGAGCTGGTTCTGCATGTTAAATAGCTGTGTGCCCTTTGGTAAGTCCCTTCCCCTCTCTGGGCCTCCATCTGAAATACAGGAGTTTTAAGTGATCCCTCAAGGAGTGCACAAGCCTTGGGGCTTAGCCCCCTCATTCCACAGATGACAACTGAAGGCCAGGGAAGTAAGGAGGCTTGGCCAGGGTCACCCGGCAAGCACTACGGGAAATCTCGAGGGCTTTGTCCAACCCCTCTAACACACAGCAAAGAAAAAGCAGAGTGTGCTAAGAAACAGAATCTGTTTAATGTTGCTTTCTAAGCCTGTAAGGAAAATGAGCCAAATGCTGAAAAATTAAGGATTCTGATCTTTAAAAACAAATCAGGGTTTAATTTGGGTTTTCTTAGAGCCTCATAAAAAGGGGGAGCTGAATCCTTGACCAAATACTCAGCATTCCAAACTGGGAAGATGAGACAGATTTTAATCCCCTGTGTGAGGAGCGGGCAGATTGGAGGATGTGTGTTTCCATTGGCCTGCATATTTCTCAGATGTGTAAATGGCAGGCAGCCTGGAGAAGAGGCCAGCCCCAAAGGGCCAGGCGGGGAAGGTGGGGGCTTGAGCAAAGGCATAACGAGAGCTAACTGAGCTGCGCGCTGATGGCTCAGCGAGGCTAAGTAATTTGCTTAAAGTCATTCAGTTAGTAGGTGGCAGAGACAGGAGTTGAACCCACATCTAACTCCAAGCCCACGTGCCCACTGGCTATGCTGTGTAATCTCGGGAGCTGGAATTCGAGCGGAGAAATCAGGGCGCCTTTCGATTATCCTGGGCGTTTGCTGTAGACTCTCCAGGCTCCCTTCTGGGTGTCTCTCCTGCTACAATCTTCCAGGATGTTTCTTTAGCCTCCCTGTATGAGATTGAAACTTAATCATTCAGTCGTTCATTCATTCAACAAACGCTTACTAAGCATCTAGTATGTGCTGCCTTCAGTGCACAAGAGGATCCTGGCTGACACGTCCCATCAAGGAAATAAGCCAATCAAGCTAACGTGAAGATGTGTCCAGGTGCTGTGGGGTTAAGGAGGGCTTCCTGGAGGAGGCGATATTTGCAGTGGGACTTGAGTTGGATTTGGATGTATCAATTGTCACGTCAAGATAAAACTTGGCTGAATTATTTAGTCATTTACTAGGAGCTTGGGTCTCCCCTGGATCAGTACCATTGGCTGAAACAAACTCGGGAGTTGTCTAGGAATGCCAATTATCCGCAAATATTCCAAAACCCAATGTATCAGACTCTCAAGGATCTCTGTATCTCACTTGTGTGACACTTGCCTCTACCAGCTTTGGGAAGGCACATGAGGGAACTCCCATAGCCCTAGCGCCTCTGCACCAGTTATTTCAATAAATACACCAGCCTGTGTGGGAAATAATGCAGCCTCATGTTAGAGCTGAAGAACAGAAGCTGAGAGAACATGGGTGACTTGCCAAGGTCACACAGCTATCCAGGGCAGCGCCAGGATTGGAATCTAAACCCCACGCTGTTTTCACGGCCCTACCTGACTTCTGTGTGCCAGACACAATTAGATGCTTGAAAAACAAAATCTCTGCAAACAACAGTCCCATAAACCAGGGGTTCATAGATGCTGAACCTCAAGGAAGGTCTTGCTCTGCTTAGAAAGACCTAAAAAGTCTAGAAACCACAGAGGCCCACAGATAACCTAGAGTTGAATTGTGTAGCATCCCTGGTATTCTGGGTGGTAGGTACAAAGGAAGGCTTTGGGGATCAATGATCAGAGTCCCAGGGGAGGCAACTTCGTGCTGGCTAAGAAGTCTGGGAAGGGTATTGACAAGGACGTGGAGAAATTGCAACCCTGTGCATTGTGGGTGGGAATGTATCAATAAAATGGTTCACCCACTGTGGGAAATATGACAGTTCTTCCAAAAAGCAAAACCGGTAACCCCATGTGATG
Organism: Stenella coeruleoalba; assembly: GCF_951394435.1. Lineage (NCBI taxonomy): Eukaryota > Metazoa > Chordata > Mammalia > Artiodactyla > Delphinidae > Stenella > Stenella coeruleoalba. The sequence goes on from NC_137165.1 coordinate 17,845,812, forward strand.
CAGCAATTCCACTTCTGGGTATACACCCAAAGAACTGAAAGCAGGGTCTTGAAGAGATATTTGTATACCCACGTTCATAGCAGCATTATTCACAATAGCTAAAACATGGAAACAACCTGAATATCCATTGACGGATGAATGGATAAACAAAATGTGGTATATCCATTCAGTGGAATATTATTCAGCCTTAAAAAGGAAGAGAATTCTGACACACTACAACATGGATGAAACTTGAAGACACTGTACTAACTGAAATAAGCCAGACATAAAAGGACAAATGTTGTCTGGTTCCACTTATATGGGGTAGTATATACTAGAGGAGCCAAACTCATAGAGACAGAAAGTGGAATGGTGGCTGCCAGGGACTGGGGGATGGGGAAATGGGGAGTTGTTTAATGGGTACAGAGTTTCAGATTTGCGACATGAAAAAGTTCTGGAAATTGGTTGCACAACAATGTGAATGTACTTAATTCTACTTACCTGTACACTTAAAAATGGTAAATTGGTAAATTTCATGTTATGTGTATTTTACCATGATTTTCTTGGCAAATCAAAAGAAGGGTGGGGGAAGAAGAGAAGAAAGGAAGGGGGGTAGGAAACATCAGGAAGGCTTTGGACAGAGAGAGGGGAGGAGAAAGGCAAGCAGTGGCCATTCCAGATGGGAAAACAGTCCTCCAGCACTAACAGGGACCAGGTTTCTTTCCTCGCCAAGCTCAGCTCTACCCCTAAGGCTGGCTCCATTCATTCATTCATTCATTCATTCATTCATTTTTATTTTTTTTGCGGTATGCGGGCCTCTCACTGCTGTGGCCTCTTCCGTTGCGGAGCACAGGCTCCGGACGCACAGGCTCAGCGGCCATGGCTCACGGGCCCAGCCGCTCCGCGGCATGTGGGATCCTCCCAGACCGGGGCACGAACCCGCGTCCCCTGCATCGGCAGGCGGACTCTCAACCACTGCGCCACCAGGGAAGCCCCAGGGTGGCTCCTTTTCAGGCTTGATTCTCAAGCTCAGGCTGCTGCAACCACATCCTTCCAGATTCAGATTCAGACGAAAAGAGCAAGTGTCTGGGTCTCGGCAAAATTCCTGCGATTCACTGTGGTTGGACCAGCTTAGGTCGCCTGCCCACCCATGAGGCAATGAGGGGGCATGGAAACTTGGGATACACTGCTCAGCTTTGCGCTGGATCATGGGTTCTACTCCTGACACAGGGAGCAGAACTAACTCCACCCAGAGGTTCATGGACTAAAAATGGGGCAGAGATGTTTCCAGAGGAAAATTAGGGTATGGCTACCAAAGAGATAGTATGGGTGGAAATGGATGCAGAGCTTCCAGGACTCAGTAAATAGCCACTGGTTCCATTTTCTAAAGAGAACCCAAGGTGCAGAGTGGTCACATGACTTGCCCTAGATCCTAGGGCAGTAAGAAGTAGACTGAGAACTCAAGTTCAGATCTTCTGCTCAAACCCAATGACGTAAACTCTGTGTGTCTTGGGAGGTAAGAGAACTAAAGCAAAGAGTCAGGTTGGGTGGTGATAGAGTTGAAGGATGCACCCAGGTTATGGAGAGTTTTACAAGTCAGGAAGAGGAGGTTGGGTTTAGTGAAGAAGGAAATAGGAAACTTCTGTGGGTTTTAGTAGAGACAGTGACAGGATGGAAGCTGAGACCCACTCAAGGCTGCAGTCGGGGGTCTGGACTCCTATCAGTTCAGATGGATACTCTCTGTCACACCTTGGGGATGTTTTCAAAAGATGGTCTCTGCAAGGCGTGTCCACTCCCCACCCCCACTGCCTGGCTCCAGCCTGTCTTTTGAGACTCTCAGTGCCCCCCGCCCCACCGCCCAATGCTGTGGCTTTGGCAGTCACTTTGGAAACTGCAAGTTTTAAATGAATTTCCACCCCAGAGGAAGTTGAGAAGCAGGCATGTTCCACCAGCCACTTCTGCGCTCCCAACGTTTCTCCTACCCCTCGGTAAAAGGATCAAACGCTCTCTCACAATGGAAGGAGGGGAGGGAGGGAGGAGGGAGGCAGAAGCAGGAGCAAAGAGAAAAGAGAACAAGTAAGAGAACCTCATTTGATCTTAATCAGACAAAGTTTATGTCTGAATTATACATTTTCCCCTTCCCTGCTGAGAAAACCAATACATAAGGGAAAACAAATCACATGTTATTTATTTACTTCCCTTGAATTTTCTCTGATTGATTCCAAAAGGATATAGGAGGCTCTCAAGACTAAACACAGTGGTGACTATGATAATTAGGGACAGAAAAGGGACCAAGACCATGAAGGTAGCAGAGACAGTACGGATCAGCAGGCACCTGAGGGAACACCGATTTGTAACTCGGATACTCGATTTGGCCCCATGTGGACAAAATACTAGCTTTATATTAGTTTTGTCTTCTGAAGATAGAAAACATTCAAACGCATCTGTGGCCACAAACTTTTTTTCTGGGACTACACTCAAGCTGAAATATATCACATGGGGCTGACAAATTATATTTCAGTTACAGAGAATAATGAGGGCAGTAAACCCAAAGGGCTTTTGAAGGAGGCATTGTCCGGAATGGCAATGCTTATTCTTTTGGCAATAAAAATGGCATTTTTATTGCCAAAAGAATAAGCATACTGTTTGATTGAATCATGTGTTCTTTGAGTAGGAAGAAGTCAATCTCAACCCAGGCCTGGAAGAGTTAACTGCAGCAGGTTGGGCAGTCTGGGAGGTGCTGAGATGTGGAACTTGCTGACCTGGAACTGGACCTACAGACTAAACTGAGGCAGACACAGGAGAGGAGAAGGACCACAGCCAGGTGCCCACCTGTTCCTGGCCCTTTAAGCAGCCTGACCCTGTCATACACGCCCTCCCTGGAGGTCAGTCAAGCACCTCTTCCTCTCCATCCCTTAATCCTTGCATGCTTTAAGACCCTGGCATCACCTTAAGTCTTCAGCTGTGACCCCCACCCCGGAAGTTCAACCTCCAATTAGAATGAACATCTGTAGGGTGCCTCTCCACATCCACTCCCACCTTCCCCCACTTCAGTGCCCCTGAATATCCTTTGAGGGCACTCTCGCCCCATTTTCGGCCATGTGGTTTGGGTGGGATTGATTCTACCCTCCCATCTAGGGTTGACTCCTGTGACTCAACCCCTAATTTATCCATACCTCACATTTCCCTGACCCTAGCGGTTGCTTTCAGGGAAGGACAGTGACCCATATCAGGCCAATCAGGGCTACCAAAGCTCCGTTCTGAGACTTTTGATTTTCTCTTTCTCTTCTGGAAAGAAAATGGGAAGGATGTAGCCCCCAGAGCTGTTGGCAGCCATCTTGTGACACGAGGGCAGAGCCAGTTGAAGAAAGAAATTAACCCAGAGGAAACCAGCCTGTAAAATGGGAATAACTGGATTCTAGTGATACCATTTGAACCCACGTAATGAGCCATGCTTGAAGCCAGCCTTACCCCTGGACTTCCCAATTAGTTATCTTGTTTAAACCAGTTTGGGTCTTAATAGAAAAGCCATCTTTGACTCCTCTGGAGTTAGGATTACCTCATTCTCCCCTCCATCAGGACCTTGGCATTTTCTTACAGATACTGCCTTAGCCCACTCCTCTGAGTTTTTGGTATTTCCTATTGTCTGATGTAGGAACTTCCTGCCCACAGTTTCCACTCTCAGTGGTGCTAGTGGAGCCAGCCCTGGCCTCCAAGGAAGGTTGGGAATAATTCAAACACCAGCTATAGACAATAAGAGAAAGTTGGATCAACAGGCAAAATGTAGCAGCCAGTCGATCCGTGCAAGCCTTCAGAGTCTTGGGTCCCCTGCTCTCAGGATCTTTGACAGCCGGGCTGTGGGGTGTTTCAGGGAATCCGGGCAGGTGGTACTTGGGAGACTTGTCAAAAGGTAGTAAGGCTCCACAGTCCCAGATTGGAATTTGGAGCTAGGACTCCTGACTAGGAGAAGAACTGGCAGAAGCAAGCAGGGTTTCCAACTTAGAGAGAGCCAGGCCAATTATTTAGCAAAGAATTCAGGCAAGAAAGCATCCAAATACCAGAACAAGGGGCCAGTTCAGCCTCTGTATCAGAAACAAGGCAGGAGTCCAATGACTTCAGTGAAGCCAAGATCAGAACCAGTTTGGAGGCCAAGCTGACCTGACTCTGGGTCCCTAAAGACACCCAGACAGAGTACAGTTCACTGGGCCTGCAGCTGAGGGTCCAAGGGCCTGAACTATGCACTTTTCCACCCAATGCAGGGAAGCACTTAAGACAGAGACTATCTCCTACCCCAAATCTACCTTCTCTTCTTACTAGATGTTTGCCTACATATAGCCAAAGTGGCAAGGTGCCAAACATTGTCAAAAGGAAAGTTTTTTCCCATGTTCCCCCTTCTTCCTGATTGGAATGCTGGTGTTAAATATGAAATGCCTGGAGCTATGGCAGCCATCTTGCAATCCTGAGGAAAAGACCAATAGAAAGTAAAGACACGGCCTGACATCACTGAGCTGTTAAACCAGCCCTGGGACCACACTCTTCTGGACTCTTTGTTCTACGAGGTAACTGAATCTCTCAATTGTTTAAGCCAGTGGTTCTCAAAGTGGGCCCCAGGCCAGCAGCATCAGCACCATATGGGAATGTGTTAGAAATGCACATTCTCAGGCCCCACCCCAGACCTATAAGAACCTGAAATTCTATAGGCAGGCCCTGCAATCAGTTTTACCAAGTCCCCCGGTGATTCTGATGTGCTAAAATTTGAGAACCACTGGCTTAAACCACTGTTCATCAGATTTTCTGTGAGACTCAGATGAAAGCGTTTATAATTTACACATTTCTCCACAGGGTTCCTGAACTGTTTATGGGATATCAGGAGGCTGAGGGCAAAGTGGGATAGCTGACATTCAGAAAACCAAAAGAGAAAGTTTCAAAGAGGAAATGGAACTCACAAAGGAAAAGAGAAATGAAAATTAAGCACTTCTAGCCATCAAAATAATAATAGATACAATGAAAAGGCAAAGGAAAACAATGGGGAAAATCATTGTAGCAAACAGGACAACACTTCAAATCCTCTCTTTGTCGAGAAGTCATGCAAAAATTATAAAGAAAAACAATAAGATCCCAAATAAAAAGACAAAGACCACCAAAAAAACCAAATTTACAGAATGGGAAATACAAATGAATAATTCAGAGGAAAAATGCTCAACCTATTAGTAATCAAAGCAAGTGTGAATTAGGAGATATTCTCATCTACTGAATTAGCAAAGATTGAGTAAAAAACTTCTCGATGCAGCGAGGGTAGAATAGGATGGACAGTTTCCTGCTCGGCCAATGGGGGTGTTTAGATTGGAACTGCCACCATTCTGGAAAGCAACCAGGCCACATTCATCAAGAGACTGTTCAACATTCATACTTTCCGAATCAGGAATTCAACATCCATTTATCTAGTCCAGGGGTCAACAAAGGCCTGCTTTTGTATGGTCTACAAGCTAAGAATGGTTTTTACATTCTTAAGAGGTTGGAAGGAGAATGAGGAAAAAGAGAGAAGAAAAAAGGAGGAGGGGGCTTCCCTGGTGGCGCAGTGGTTGAGAGTCCGCCTGCCGATGCAGGGGACGCGGGTTCGTGCCCCGGTCCGGGAGGATCCCACATGCCGCGGAGCGGCTGGGCCCGTGAGTCATGGCCGCTGAGCCTGCGCGTCCAGAGCCTGTGCTCTGCAATGGAAGAGGCCACAACAGAGGAGAGAAGAGGGGAGGGGAGGGGGAGGGGAGGGGGAGGGAGGGGGAGGGGAGGGGGGAGGGAGGGGGAGGGGAGGGAGGGGAGGGAGGGGAGGGAGGGGAGGGAGGGGAGGGAGGGGAGGGAGGGGAGGAGGGGGAGGGGGAGGGAGGAGGGGGAGGGGGAGGGAGGAGGGGGAGGGGGAGGGGGAGGGGAGGAGGGGGAGGGAGGAGGGGGAGGGGGAGGGGGAGGGGGAGGGGAGGGGAGGGGGAGGGGAGGGGAGGGGAGGGGGAGGGAGGAGGGGGAGGGGAGGGGAGGGAGGAGGGGGAGGGAGGAGGGGGAGGGGGGAGGGGAGGGGGGAGGGGGGAGGGGGAGGGGGAGGGGAGGGGGAGGGGGAGGGGGAGGGGAGGGGGAGGGGAGGGGAGGGGAGGGGGAGGGGAGGGGGAGGGGAGGGGGAGGGGGAGGGGAGGGGGAGGGGGAGGGAGGGGAGGGGAGGGGAGGGGAGGGGAGGGGGAGGGGAGGGGGAGGGGAGGGGAGGGGGGGAGGGGGGAGGGGGGAGGGGGAGGGGGAGGGGAGGGGAGGGGAGGAGGGGGAGGGGAGGAGGGGGAGGGGGAGGGAGAGGGGGAGGGGGAGGGAGGAGGGGGAGGGGGAGGGGGAGGGGAGAAGAAACAGCAGTGACAGAAACTATTGGGTACAACTAAATCCATTTTTTGCCTTTTATTGAAAAAAAATTTGCACACCCTTGACTGATTCTAGTCTAAAGGAAGGTTGGCAAACTATGGTCTGTGGACCACATCCAACCAGCCACCTGTTTTTGTAAATAAAATTGTATTGGAACACATCCACACTCATTTGTTTAGAGTTTATGGTTGCTTTTGTGCTACAACGGAGAGTTGAGTAGTTATGGCAGAGACTATATGGCCCACCAAACCTAAAATAGTTATTATCTGTCCCTTTACCAAAAGTTTGCCAACTCCAGATCTAAAGAAATAATCAGAAAGCTAGACTAAAATGTATGCACAGAGATGTTCATCACAGTATTATTTATACAGAAAACCAGTTAAACAAATGATGGATTATTTTACTGAGACAACGAACAGGTATTTACCCCATGGCCTCACATCTTAAGGACTCAAACAATAGCAATTGTCAGTATCTAGGGGTTATTGAGTCATTTTTGTATGTTTTCAAAGAACCAGTCATAAAACAGGAAAGGAGCCTATAGCAATGTCCGAATTTCTTTCTTTTGTATTATTTCAGTTAAGTTTTAACATATAGAGATGCACAAGAAAAAAAGGGGACTGAAAGGTGTGAATCAAAACCTCATCAATATACAGCACAGGGAACTATACTATAGTCAATATCTTATAATAATCTATAATGGAAAAGAATCTGAAAAAGAATAGATATATAACTGAATCCCTGTGCTGTATACCTGAAACTAACACAACATTGTAAATTTTAAAAATGGTTAAAAAAAAAACTCATCAATAATTCTCTTAGGCCTACAGGATTCTGGATAACTTTTCATTTGCTCCCAAACATTTTTCAGTAATTTCCAAGATTCCTGTAACGGGTGAATATTGCTCTTATTATCATTAAATGAAAAAGCCTTATTTCTCAGAAAGTAATTGAGTTTGGAAACCCAGCTGAGGGCCAGAGGCAAGCTTTGGGAGTAGTTGCTACAGAAACTGAATCAGGCCGCATAGCGTGAGGAAAAGGTTGAGAGGAAGGATTGAAATTCAGGAAAAAGAGCCCAGGGTGTGGTGTGAGACTGGGCACAAAGCAGAGGCAAGCGACCTGTGGAAAACCGCAGGGGCCACAGAGCTTAGAAGAACAAGCAGGCCTAGCACAGCTGCTCACGGAATGGACCCCAGACCAGCCGCATTGGTACCACCGGTCAGAAATAGACAATCTCAGGCCTCACCGCAGACCTCCTGAATCAGATCCCCAGGTGGTGTGTGCCCGTGCTCAAGTCTGAGACACAAGAGCAGGTCTATCTGGACTGTTAACCCTCCTCCAGCCACCATTCCCACCCTCAATCTTTTTCAGTAAATTCATTACATTTAAAATACCTTCCAAGAGAGATCTGTGCCTTCCTCATGGATCAACAGGGAGGCTTAAAAGAAAAAAAACTGATAGATGGGCAAGGCTCTACCCCTACACACACACACACAGACACACAGACACACACACACACAGACACACAGATACACACATGCACGCACGCACGCCAGGCTTGAGCAAGCATCAGGAGCTGGAAAACACCTCAAGAGTAGCAGGAGGACCTTCCAGAGGCCCAGAGAGGCCCGTCAAGCTGGCATAGTGTAGCTGTTATTCTTGGGTCAAGCCTGAGGAACAGATGCAATGCAGAGAGTGTTCCAAAGGCCATCCTTCTGCTGATTTCCCAGAAGATATTTTATTCCTTGTTAAAATAACTTGAAGAGCCATTTCAGCGCTGGAAAGACCAGACATAGGATGAAAGGGGCAGAGATGGAGAGCAGTGAACAGGACTCGCGCAGGGGTCTTTGGCCTGCAGCAGTCCCTGCTAGCTTTCTGAGCTGTCACCAAGGAGGGTAACCGTAGCCCTTCCGTGGGGCCGAGAGCTGCACGTGCATAATGCGCACGACAGCCCACCGAGGTACAGCCTACTGTTATTCCCATTTGACAGATGTGGAAACCGAGGCTCAGGGAGTTTGAGTAGCTTGCCAAGGGGTGACACAAGGAAGAGACAGAGTAGGGATTCAGCGTGAGGTCTCTGACTCCCAAGGCCAAGTTTCTTCCCAGACACCAGTCTGTCTCATGGAAGAATCACCTTTGAGTCTAACTGGTAGGTAGAGGGGGAAGCTGCTGGGTGATCTTGTCAGGTTTGAGCGGCTCTGCTCAGAGATGCCCTGAGGTCCACAGCCTGTCCTGAGTCACAGCAATAAGCAGGCGTAGTCAGACGAAAAGTCCTGCTTCCCCCACCCTCAGAGAGGGGTCTCTCTGGGGCCTGTGTGGCTGCTCTGAGAGCCACCGGCTTACCAGTTCCAACCAGATGGGTTCCAGGTCATAGAGTAGCTGACCAGCTCTGGCAAGGAGGGGTCTAGACAGAGAGAGGCCAGACTCGGTGGCTAGTAGTATCTCAAAGCTTCCCAAGTTGCCCCTTACCAAAGTCAAACCAGGTCGAAAAGAAATAACACACCAAGAGGACTTCCCAGCATGAAGGTCAAATGGTAAGAGCTAGGTAGGAGAAGGGGAGGGGGAGAGAGAATGTTTAAGAAGGGAGGGGCATCAAAGACATGGAAGCAACCTAAATGTCCGTCGACAGATGAATGGATAAAGAAGATGTGGAATACAATGGAATATTACTCAGCCATAAAAAAGAACGAAGGAACGCCATTTGCAGCAACATGGATGGACCTAGAGATCATCATACTAAGTGAAACCAGACAGAGAAAGTATGAAATGACATCACTTATATGTGGAATCTAAAAAAAAAAATGATACAAGTGAACTATATTTACAAAACAGAAAGACTCACAGACATAGAAAACAAATTTATGGTTACCAAAGGGGGAAGGCGTGAGGGAGGGATAAATTAGGAGTTTGGGATAACAGATGCACACTACTATATATAAAATAAACAACAAGGTCCTACTGTGTAGCACAGGGAACTATATTCAATATCTTGTAATAAAGTATAACGGAAAAGGATCTGAAAAAGAATGTGTGTGTGCATGTGTGTAACTGAATCAGTTTGCTGTACACTTGAAACTAACACAACATTGTAAATTAACTATACTTCAATTAAAAAATAAAAGACAGATTAACAAGAGAAAAGAAAAAAAAGAAGGGAGGGGCATCAAAAAAATTAAACATAGAATTACCATATGGTCCAGCAAGCCTACTTCTGGGTATATACTGAAAAGAATTGAAAGCAGGGATTAAAACGGAGACTTGCTCACCCCTGTCCGCTGCAACATTATTCACAATAGTCAAAATGTGGAAGCAACCCAAGGGTCCGTCGACAGATGAATGGATAAACAAAATGTGGCAAAAACATACAACAGAATATTATTCAGCTTTAAAAAGGAAGGAAATTCTGACACACACTACAACACAGATAACTTGGAAGACATGATACTAAGTGAAATAAGCCAGACACAAAAGGATAAATATTGTATAACTCCATTTACGAGGTACCTAGAACAGGCAAATTCATGGAGAAAGAAGAATAGAGATTACCAAGGGCTGAGGGGAGAGGGGCATGGGAAAATACTGTTTAACGGGTCCAGAGTTTCGGTTTGAGATGATGAAAAAGTTCTGGCGATAGATGGTGTTGATGGTCGCCCAACCAAGTGAGGGTACTCAATGCCACTGAATTGTATATTTTAAAGTTGTTAAAATGGTACGTTTATCAAACTTATGTAGAGTTATATATATTTTACCACAATTTTTTTAAGAAAAAGAGGCAGATAGGGCAAGAAAGGAGAGCCCCTCAGGCCCTGGGCAGGGGAGAGGGAATATGTATTAAGGATCTATAAGATGCCAAGCCTGGTGCTGGATGGGCTCTTCACATGTGCCATTTCATTTAGTTCTCAAAATGACCCTTTCAAGTAGGAATTGTTATTAAACTGAGGTTCAGAGAGTGCCTTGTGCGGTGTCACCAAGCCAGACGGTGGTAGACGGGGACTCAAACCCAGGTCTGTGTCCTCCAGGGCACCAGCCATCCAAACACTGTCACAGGCAGGAAGCATTGGGAAGGCCCGGTCCCCACAGCTCATTCACTTTGCATCACTGAGCACCTCCTCTGGACTCAACAGAGGAGATGGCAGCAAAGGGGACACAGCCCCTGACAATTAGGACAGCTGGAGGCTGAGGGACCACTCCCCATCTTACTTCCCACCGTCAGAATCTTAACACAGAGCGAGCGACATTCTACCTCTGACATTACCTGGCCTGATTTCTACAGAAATTGGGAGCTGCAACAAGCTAGCATGAAGGAGATTTGGGCTAGGGTCAAGGTGAGACCAGAATTTAACCTTGAGCATCTCAGGAAATGAATCCCAGACATCCCACAAGAGCAGAGGGATACAGGTTCAAACTCTGCCCTGGACTGGCAGACACCTTGGCGGAATAGAAAATGCATGGGCTCTGGAGTCCGATAGCCCTGGGTTTGAAATCAAACTCTGCTACTTACGGTGTGATCTAGGCTTGTCCTCAGGCAAGCCTCAGTTTTCTCACCTGTCAAAGGGGCATGTAGTACTTACTTTATAAGGGCCACCCTCACGTAAACTGTGGAGCCAAACCACCTGGCTTTAAATCCTGTTTCCCTAGGTGTATGAACTAGAATAAATTACTTAACTTCTCTATGCCTCAGTTTTCCTCATCCAAAAAATGGGGGTAGTTATTACCTTAACGGGCTGTTGTAAGATTTAAATGAGTTAATACACTGAGCACAGTGCACACAAGAAGTTATTTTATATATATATATATATATATATATATATATAAGTTTTTGGTAACTGTTACAAATTGTACATAAAACTCTGGCAATGTGGTAGGGGGCTCACCAATGGTAGTTTCCCCTTCCTTGTCCCTCCAGTTGCCCTCCTGTGTGAGACTCAAAGAAACTGTTAATGGATATTTGTCCTGAGTTCTTCTCTAAATATCCGGGTTGGACACAGCCAGCATTGGCAGGAACCTCTGGCCCTTCCTGTGCTTCCCCTCCTACCCACACCAACAGGGGCTTCTGGAGAGAAACCCGTCAGGCTGAACCCTCCAGGAAGGAGGCTATAGATGAGTCATTCCAAAAATGTGCTTCTTGGCTGCCTGAGCCAATCCCACCCCCATTGGTCCTAAGTGTGGGTTCCAAAGTCCCAAGGCAGGCGGGGGCACTCCCAGGAGCATTAGTGGAGCCCCAGGCCTCCCCTCGAGCAGGGAATGATCCTTCCTCCAAATGAGCATTAATTGATCATCTCCAGCTACCCTACAGGAGCAGTACTGCTTTCTCCATTTTACTGATGAGGACACAAAGGCACAGAGAGGTTAAGACACTTGGCCAAAGTTACCCAGCAAGTCCACACAAGGGTCAAATTTAAATCCAGGCCTTTCATGATCCAAAGCCTAGGAGCTTTCCACTGCCACGTTCTCTCCCTACTGAACCCTATCAGCACCAGCGCTGCCACTTACCGGCTCTATGAACTTGAGCAAGTCCCTGCACCTTTCTGGACCTCAGTATCCACAGTCATAAATGGGGAAGCTACGTTACAAGGTTGTTTGTTCGTTCAACAATCACCAACTGAGCCCAGGGCCGTATTTACGGGGACGCTATTGAAGCTTCCGTTTCACAGCCTCTCCTGCACAGGCTCTTTCTAGGATCCTGGGAGGAGTCTGGTAATGTTATATGCTTTTCTTAAAGAGAGTCCCCAGCCTCACAAAACCTGGACCCACCCCGGCTACCACAGTGTGGCAGCACCACACTCTGCCCTGGATGTCCGATGGGGTGGGCACAAAGGGACACCAGAGGAGCCTAGGCCTGTGAAGTCCCCAGCAGCGGGCCTGACCCAATACTACCTGAGAAAAGGGTAGCCGGCATTATTACTACCTGTTTATTGTCTGTCTCTCCCCCATTAGAATGTTAGCTCTCTGAGGACAGGGAACTTTGTCAGTTTTGGTTTTTGATGGAGTCCAAGAGCCCAGAACAGTGCCTGGCACACGGTCAGAGCCCAGTAAATATTTTCTGACCCTTGAGATGGTGTAGTTCAACTCTCCAGTTCACAAATGAGGAAACTGTTCCAGAAGGTGTGTCTTTCCCACGATCAGGGCCAGGCCCCAGGGCCTCACAATCCCCGTGAAAGGCTCTCTGTTACTTCTTGCTGCCTCTCCAGTGACTCACACTGGGGCCTGAAAGACATTTTTGGAATAAAAATCTAGGGAGCAACATTCTGAGTAAGAAAAGCAAGGGAAGTGACAGAGGGGGAAAGAGTAAGGTTGCCAGACTTAACAATAATGCAGAACAATCAGTTGATTTCGAAACTTAGAGAAACAAGAAGTCCCATTTTAGTATAAACATGTCCCATGCAATGTTTGGGGCACACTTACACTATAACATTCAGAGTCACTGTTTATCTGAAACTCAAACTTATCTGAGCATCTTGTATTTTATCTGGCAACTCTGCCTTAGAATTCCATAGAACTTAGTCCAAATTCCTGCTCTGCTATTGACCATGTAATCGTGGGCAAGAATCCTTACCTCTCTACGCCTCAGTTTCCTTGTCTGTAAACCATGGCCAGTCCTACTTCCTCACGGAGTTGCTGTGAGGATTAGATGAAATGATGTCTCTTACTATGGGCACATGGTAGACGGGCACTTCTAATGTTGGTTTCCCTCCGCTGTTGTTAAGACACCCTTAAGGAACTCAGTAGGGAGACTGACTTGACAATTATAAGATGACTTGGTAACTACGATGTTGAAATTCTTTCAAGCAGCACCCTTGTATAGAATACAATGTTATGGGTCCTGTTTTAAGAAGGCCAACACCAAACCTGGTATTTCTCAGCCCTATCAGACCCAATACTCCCTTTTCATAAAGAGTTTTAATGCTTCCTTTGCCTTTCTTAAATGAAACTTGGTGATAAAAATGACCCATTTACACACAAACTGAAAAGACTTAATACTCGACTTGCAATTTAAGTGCAAAATAAAAGAAATGCAATAAGATAATATTTCAACATGTGAGTACTTGGGCATGAGGTAGGGAGATTGCTTGCATAGGCTAAGAAGAAGTAAGTTTGGATTCAGAACTTGGACGATATTTAATATTAAGCTGAACCATGTGAAATTACTGATATGGAACTGTTTTTGATCTATGAAAATGGAATTTCACATGATTCAACCTAATATTTGACATTCTAAATACAAGCAAACTAAATCCATCTATCGTGCGTGCGCGTGTGTATGTGTGTGTATACATGTGTACATCACACCACGAATCAACAGCGACAAACACAGGTAGGTATAGATGTGCTGGTGACGCAAATACCATAAACATCATCACCGTTCAGGCTGTAATTTTCCAAAATGATAGTCCACTCTTATAAAAATTACGAACAGCACGAAGTCTAACCTTTTCTTGTTTTGCCCAGTAGTTGCACTTCTGAAAAATTAAGCTTGTCCTTTTTAAATGCAAGAGCAAAACATTGCATTTGGTTGAAGGTCTCAAAACCCTTAACCCAGTAATGCTACTTCTAAGAAGAATCCTCTTCTAAGAATTCCACTTCTAAGAATATATGTAAGTAAACAATCCAGATTGCCATTAAAATCTGTGCACACAAAGCATGGTATAGATTGAAGGAACTAATGACATACCAACAATGGGGAAATGGGTGAGTAAATGACGGTACAGCATCTCTGTGGTCTAGGAAGCAGCCATTGGAGATGAATGGTTGGCAGCTCTCGTACGGCATGGGTGCTTTGGGGCTTTTCCCCCATTGCTTTTCTCATTTTCTAGAATGATTTTCATTCCCGTAATAACTGGAGGAAAACTGACTCCAGGGAAAGGAAAAACAAAGGGCCATGAAGCGCATGGTTGGAATCCCTTCCATGGAATGAAGAAACTGTGGAGAGCTGTTCACTGGGTCCACCGGGGCTTCCGCATCTCTGCCCCATCTGAGGCTTCATCAGGGTGTGAGTCCCCAGCACCCCTTCAGGGGCTCCCAGGAGCGAGATCCAGGCTCACACAAGGCCCAGCCTGTGGCCTGCAGAGTCACCACAGAGCCGGTGCTCTAGGCCTTTCCACTGTGACTTGGGCTCCAGGCTCCACTGGGGGAAAGGAGGCCTGGAGGCTCTGCTGAGAGGGACTCAGGATGGGAGAGAATCTGTTTTGTTCTTCTTGGCCCTTCTTTTTTCTTTTCTTATTTTTAACTTTTTGGGCCACACCACACGGCATGTGGGATCCTAGTTTCCCGACCAGAGGTTAAACCCATACCCCCTGCATTGGAAGCTCAGAGTCTTAACCACTGGACTGCCAGGGAAGTCCCTTCCTGGCCCTTCTTAAAGTGAGTTAGTGAAAAAAGCAGGCCTCAAAACAGCATAAACATATAATATTATTCCAGAGTAATAAAAAGACTCTCTGTGTGAGTGAGACTGTGTGTGCGCGACAGAGATGGATGGATTCTGTGGGTGCTGGGGTGGGTATAGGAGTGTGGGTGGGGTGCATGTGTATGAAGGAGAGAGAGAGAGAGAGAGAGTAGAAGGGGTGACAGAGAGAGATACTGTAGGGGTGAGAGAGATTGCAGGGGTGAAAGAGAAGAGAGAGACAAAGATTGCGGGGAGAGGGGCCAGAGAGAGAGACATAGTGTGGGCAGAGGAAGAAAGATATCGTGGGGTGAGAGAGAAATTTGGGGTGAAAGAGATTGTAAGAGGGGGTGAGAGAGTGGGAAAGTAAGAGAGCAATAGATGTGAGGGAGTAAGAGAGAGAGATTGTAGGGGCAGCAGAGAGATTGTGTCGGGATAAAAGAGGAAGACGGGGGGGGGGGTGAATGAGAGATCGGGCAGGTGGCCAACAAATGGAGGGGTGGCGACAGGTGGTGAGGGTGAAGGAGAGATGCTCTGCATGTGCACAAGAGACGGTGTGAGTGTGTGTCTGTGTGTGAGAGAGATCGTGTGCGTGTGAGATGGTGTGTAAGCAACTGAGAAGGCTCACACCCAAAGGAAAGGCCACCTAGCTCAGTGGCTGGGAGTGCAGACCGACCTGGGCTCAAGTCCCATCTCTACACTTACTAACATGTAACACTGGGGACATCAACCTCTATGAGACTCAGTTTCTCAGTCTGGAAGGTGGGGATCATAATAACAGCACCTACCTCACAGGAGTAACTAATTATATTGCATCTGGGGGCACTTAGCAGAATGCCTGGCACCCAACAAACCTGGGCTTCCGTTACTTTGCACTAAGAGGGGATGGAGCAAGATACTCTTCCAGGGGAAAAAGCTCACATAAGCACAACCAAGCTACAAAATGAGACCACTGGTCCCACTGGCCCACCAGGATGGCCGAGCACACGCTGAGCCGAAGTCCCTCTGGTGACGTGGGGCGGTGGCCATCAGACTGTCCCTGAAATCTGGGGGTGACCACACCGAGGACGTCTGCAGAGGTAGTCCTACAGGCAAGATACAGCCCAGATTGGGCCCACACTTGTGCCAATCGAGTGTGAAAAGGAATCAGTAAGAAGCTAATTGGAGGCTATAAAACAAAACGAAACCAGAAGACAACAGTCAGCCAAGAAAGAAACACTGGAAAAGGCAGGGACAGGAAATCAAAGAAGCACGTCTTTCTCACGTGTGTTTGCGCGGATTGTCTGAAATTAACTATAAAATATGGCTGCTCATTCTTCACAGAACTGGCCTCTGCGGTCCTAGTTATCACAAACAAACCAGCCCTCAGGTGGTAGCTATCTGCCTTGCTGGAGCAAGGAAAAGATTATTCAGTATTCTCACACAAGGAATGAGGTAAAAAGACGATCACCATTTTAGAGAGTATTTTATAATTCACTAGCATCCATCAATCTTTAACTTTTGGTAAACTTTATATCCTATTTCAGGGATTTTGAAATTGGGGCATTAGATTTAATAAATACTATATGTCTATTTTCTCAAGTTATTTTCCTTATTTACAGGGTTTTTTATTCTCAATTTCAGAAGAGCTTGTTCAAATTATTACCTGAATTTCTCTAAAACCCCAAGCTTCCATATGTGCCAAAAATTAATGTGTTTATTTATTGTAACATTAATTTGGATTTCAGGTCTTAGATTTTGGAGATCCAGCTGTCTAAAGCCTTAACAGAGAACCTTTTATCCTCATCAATGTCCTTTATAAGTCAGCATTATAAGTTAATGACTTATGGGACTTCCCTGGTGGCACAGTGGTTAAGAATCCACCTGCCAATGCAGGGGACATGGATTCGATCCCTGGTCCGGGAAGATCCCACACGCCGCGGAGCAACTAAGCCCGTGCGCCACAACTACTGAGCCTGTGCTCTAGAGCCTGCAAGCCACAACTACTGAGCCCACATGCCACAACTACTGAAGCCTGTGCGCCTAGAGCCCATGCTCCACAAGAGAAGCCACCACAATGAGAAGCCCACGCACCACAACGAATAGCCCCTGCTCGCCACAACGAGAGAAACTCTGCACACAGCAATGAAGACCCAACACAGACAAAAATAAATAAATAATTTTTAAAAAGCGTTTATAAGTTAATGACTTATAAGACCCATAAACTCTCGGTCAGAAGTTACTACCCTTGCACTGGCTGTTAGGACAATTTCCTAAATGAACAAGGCTATTCCATACTTTCCTTTTCATCTGACTGATTAATTCTACTGGGAGCTCTGAGAAAACATTCTTGCTGGTTACAATTTGTACTACTTCAGATATAATCATCCACTTTCTTAAGTACAGATTCCAGCCTGTACTGAGATAAATATTCCCTGGTTGTTCTTTGTCAACAGTTTCCTCATTGCTACAGTTCCCTGGTTGGAGTGTCACAAGCTTACTTTAAGAGACATCGTGTGACCTGGGTATCCATCTGTCAGCTGGAGATGCTGTTTCATTTTACTTACAATTCATAATCCTGCGCAAACCGAAAAGCCTGTTATCAGTAGTGATTTGTTAATATGTTGCCATGTTAAAATTAATCAAAACCTACAATTACAGTAAAAACAATAATTTTACAAATGAAAAGGATAGCTCAAGCCATATGCAAATGCTTAGTTAGGTGAATGGATTGGTAATCAACATGGCACAGTGGTAATTGGAGGCTGATCCCTAAAAGTTTTAAGGACTAGATATGACCTGAAGTTTTCCTCCCAACTTTCTTACTTTTTCAGAACATGTCTTCGAGGCTTAAGATAGCACTTGTTAAATTATGTTTTCTTAAACACACACATGCACATGCAACTTCCAAGCAAAGTCTCTACACTGGTTCAGGAATGTTGCACGTTACAAATAGAAATTTGTTTTTAACACGAAAGTTAACAGATGCTTGGCCATGTTCAGGTTTGTGTTACCCAAAAAAGTACTGAATGCAAACTGTATATGTAAATCTGAGGTCTACTGCCAACTTTTAAAAATAAACCTTAAAAGGGTTTTTTTTTACTGTTAAAAAGTGAGCTCATTTTTACAAAAAATTAGTCTATACCTACATACATAGAAAAAAATTGTTTAAAAATTCCGAATATGAATGCCAGATAGCTCTGAGTTATATGACTGTGGAGGGGTTGGTCTTCTCTTTTCACACCTTTCTGTAACATCTGAACTTTTATAGTGATTCTATATTGCTTTTATAATGGGGAGAAAACATCAATAATCCGATTTTTATTTTTCAAAAATGATAAAGGAGGGGAAAAGTCTAGTAAAATGAAAGTGGGTGAGAGTTGCTCACAGGCCTGGGAGCTGGAAGGAACCAGAAGAACTAATTGGGAAAGGGCACGGGCTGACCTAGACAGTCCCGGCTCCCCTAACAGTCCCTGAGGAGAAGGAGCCAGGCACATGAGCAACTTCGAAGTCACGAGGCTCCAGAGAGAGGCAGACGTGCACCAGGGGCCAGCGATCCTAGGAGGTAGGAGCTCTACCCTAGATACAAAGGTCGCTTGGACCCAGTCCTTGGAGAAGTGGCCAGTCTAGAAGAGCCAAAGAAAAGCATGGTGACATGAGTGAAGAACAAACCGATAGTATAATTTGCAATGTCTCTAGAAATCAGAGGAAAACATAATGAAACAATGTCGTCACTCTCCACCTAACAAAAGAATAAAGAATTTTAAAATGCTGGGGAGGGTGTATGGGGACTAGCGCTCACTCACTGCTGTTGGGAATTATGATGTTACTCAGTGCTTTTGAAAAGCAACACGGCAGTTGGTACCAATCGTCGTAAGATATTCACATCCTTTCATAATTCCATCCCTAGAAGTCTATCCTAAGACAAACATAAAATGCTTTATTATCAAAGATAGTCATTGCAGTGTGATTTGTAATTTTTTAAAAAGGAAATAACCTGAATACTGTCCAACAATAGTTAGAATGGTAATTTTTTTTTTTTTTTTTTGCAGTACACGGGCCTCTCACCGCCGGGGCCCCTCCTGCTGCGGAGCACAGGCTCCGGACGCGCAGGCCCAGCGGCCATGGCTCACGGGCCCAGCCACCCCGCGGCGCTCAGGATCCTCCCGGACCGGGGCACGAACCCGCGTCCCCTACATCAGCAGGCGGACTCCCAACCACTGCGCCACCAGGGAAGCCCTAGAATGGTAATTTTTGATACAACCTCTCAGTGGGGCATTATGTAGCCATTAAAAACAATGTTTATGGACCCTTTATAACAAACACACAGGGAAATGTTTGTTACCATGTTAAATGATACAGTAGGATATAAAACTGTATATAGAACATGATTTTAACTACATAAAAGTCCACAGAAACCAGGAAGAAATGCTCTAAAACTTTATATAGCTCCCTGTGGATTGGTTGGGCTATGAATGGGTTTATCTTTTAAAAAATAATTTATTTTGAAGTAATTTCAGATTTACAGAAAAACTGTAAGAAAAATAAAAAGAACTGCCCTATTCCTTTTAGTCAGGTTTCCCAAGTGTTAATGTTTTTGCACATTTGCTTTATTGCACGCATGTGTGCACACAATCTTTCTTTACACACACACACAATATCTACAATCATCAGTCTTTTTCTGAAACATTTGAGGGCAAGCTGCAGATAGGATGTCTCAGTACCGCTAAATACTCCAGAGTATATTTCCTAAAAGCAAAACGCTCTGCAACATAACCTTCCCGATAGGGAAATCAACACTGGCACAGCATCACCGTTCAATCTGCACCCCATTCACATTTCATCAACTGTCCCAATGTTTCTTTTTCCTTTTCCCTTTCTGGTCCAGGATCCAATCTAGGAATACACCTTGCATTTAGTTGTCATGTTTCTCCAGTCTCCTCCAAACTGTACCATTTCCCCTCTCTTTTCCGGTCTTTCATGTCTTTTTTTTTTTTTTTTTTGCAGTACGCGGGCCTCTCACTGCTGTGGCCTCTCCCGCTGCAGAGCACAGGCTCCAGACGCGCAGGCTCAGCGGCTATGGCTCACGGGCCCAGCCGCTCCACGGCATGTGGGATCTTCCCGGACCGGGGCATGAACCTGTGTCCCCTGCATCGGCAGGTGGTCTCTCAACCACTGCGCCACCAGGGAAGACCCTCGTGTCTTTCTTTGACAGCTGTTTTTTTTAAAGAGTGTAGATCTTTCATTTTATAGGGTACTGCTGACCTGAGGCTGACTGTTGTTTCCTTGTGATGAGACTCAGGCCATGCATTCTTGGCAGGAATAGCACAGAAATGAGGCTTCATTCATCTAAGGAGGCCCATGATGTCAACTTACCCAGCCCTGGTGAGGTTCATTTTGATCACTTGCTCAGGTTGGTGTCTGCCAGGTTTTTCTACCAGAAAATCACCATTTTTCCCTTTGTAATTGGTAAATATTTTCTGGAGATACACTGCAGCATTACACCCATAGTCTGTTCTTCAAACATTCACCTGCCAGTCTCAGCATCATTGACAAGTCCAGCCTGAATCAGCTATCACCGCGATGGTTGCCTAATGTGGATTTTTCTTTCCTATTTCCATCATTAATTGACAATCTCTTGCAAGAAAGAGCTTACCCTTCTCTCCTATTAATTTATTCACTTACTTAACTACATCAGTATGGTCTCATGGATTCCTATTTTATTCAACAAGTTTTCTCCAGTACTAGCATTATTAATGTTGATGTCCAAATTGCCCAGATTTGATCAATAAGACCCCCTTTCTAGCTGATCCCTATAACCTTTTTTTATGTCATCATTCTTTGAGCACTTCCTTCCTTTCTGGCACAAGATGTTCCAGACTCACCTTGTCCTTTCCCTGCTCCATCTCTAGAAGCCGCCACTTTTCCAAGAAGCCCTGGTTCATATTAGTGGAGAATGGTGATTAGAAACCAAGATCTGGGAGCTTGGTGTGTTCACCACCACATTAGAATGCTATCGCTTCTAGGCCATCTACAAACTAAGAAATGCATGCACGTATACAGGTACAAACACCTATAACTATAACTATTTATATAGCTATAAATCTGCACATCACATACATACATAAAATTCATGGTTTTAATGTGTGTATAAGTATGCATATGTCAGTGAGGTCACACCTCAGGGTTCTTTCTAGACATCCCCCTTTCCATGTTTGCAAATCACATAACTGTAAGAAACTTGGCCCCCATCAGCCTCAACTTATTCATTTATTTGCTCAAGGTAAGCAGTCTCCCCACACCAGCTGCCTTCTCTGCCCACCGCCCCTGTGCCTGCCCCACCTCCTCAGACACCAGGCACGCCAATACTTCTGCAAAATATTGCCTTTATGTATTGTCAAGCCCCACCTTTTTTTTTTTTTTTAAAGATTTTTTTTTTGATGTGGACCGCTCCCAAAGTCCTTATTGGATTCATCACAACATTGTTCCTGCTTCATGGTTTGGTTTTTTGGCAGTGGGGCAGTCAGGGTCTAGTCTAGATGTTCCAGTCAGGGTGTTTTTGAATGAGGTTAACATTTGAATCTGTGGACTGAGCAAAGCAGATCCCAACCAGGGATCGAACCTGCACCCCCTGCATTGGAAGGCCAAGTGTTAACCACTGGACCACCAGGGAAATCCCCCCACCTTTTTTCTTTTTCTTTTAATATTTTAACGTGAAAAGGAATTCCCTGGCAGTCCAGTGGTTAGGACTCGGTGCTTTCACTGCCAAGGGCCTCTGGGTTTGATCCCTGGTCCGGGAACTAAGATCCCGCATGCCACATGGCCGAAAAAAAAAAAAAAAAAGAAAAAGAAAAAATGTGAAAGCCATTTAAGATGTAACACCTGCTGCTCTCCTGAGGAGGCTGCGTACCGTCTCCCGTGGTTCCGGCTTGCATCCCCAGCAGGTGTAGGAGGTGTAGGAATACTATCAAGTGTATGGTGTTAGAATTGTTATAACAACCCCTCCACCGTGGGCCTCCTTGTCTCCGCCCCCATGCTCCCTCTGCACCTACCCCCACTCTAGGCAGCAACTTCCAGGGATGTGGCCCTTCTAAGGGTCCCTCTGCCTCTCTAGAGACCAGCCAGCCCCCTGGCAGGGACCCTGAGGCCTTTCACAGATCATCACCCATGGAGCACCTTCGATCTGGAGGGTGGGTCCCACAACCCACTCCTCCTCTTTCTCATCCTCACAGACCCAGCACTGAAGAAACTAAACCATGTCAAACCCAGTGAGCGTGTGGGAGCAAGCATAAAGGACACACAGGTCTGCGCTGATAAGAGGAGCTCTTTCCTTAGAAAGCTTGAATGTCAAAATGTCGTTTATGGATAAGCAGAAAAGCTTCAGAAAGATGGTAGCAGCAAACAGCAAGAAAAGGCAGGTTCTGGAGTCAGGATCTAAGGGCAGGGGTGGGCACGTTAGGACACCCTATACAGAAGTAGCCAGAGGGTTACTAATTCCCCTCCACCCACAAGCCACCCCGCACAGCAAAGGTCACCCTCCGGGCAGCACCTGGCCTCCCCCAGGGCAGGGCCACAGGCGTCCTCCAGTCCTCGGATACACTGGGCCCCAGTCCATTGTTCCTGGCCAGAGTGAGAGCCCACATGCAGGGCAAGACTCTCCTCTGTTCAGGAAGCTCTAAAGGCAGATCCAGCCCCAGCTCCCATGCTGTCTCCCAGCCACACTCAGCCAGGAAGGGAAGCCAAGAGCAAGCGGAGACTGTCACTTATCTCCCCAACTGGCCAGCTTTGTCTGGGCCTCATTTCACACCCGTCCTGGGTCCCAACAGAACAGTCCAAGTGGAGCACAGGGTCGCAAGCTGGTTAGTAGTACCAGTGAGAACAGCCATGGCCAGCAAGAAGCTCAAATGGCTTTCAGCTGTGAAAAATAACGTCATGTGACTCCCCCAGGACCATGTGTACCAGGCTGGGAGAGGTTAAATGACTCACACGCACCCCTCAGCCTGGGCACTGACCTGCTGCCAGCTTACCAACCCCTCTACTTTTCCCCAAGTAACTTTAATTGTTAATTTTAGGTGTCGATTTGACTGGGCCACAGGGTGCCCAGATCTTAGTCAAATGTTATTCTAGATGTTCCAGTCAGGGTGTTTTTGAATGAGGTTAACATTTGAATCTGTGGACTGGGCAAAGCAGATTGCCCTCCCTAATGTGGGTGGGCGTCACGCAACCACTTGAAGGCCCTAACGGAACAAAAAGCCCGGTGGTCTGTGAGTAAGGAGGAATTCCTCCGGCCTGACTGCCATCACACTGGGACACTGGCTTTTTCTTGCTTTTGGAGTCAAACTGAAACATGAGGGTGTGGAGGAAAGGGCGCCCTCCTACTCTGCTGGTGGGAATATAAATTGGTGTAGCCACTATGGAAAAAACGGTATGAAGGTTCCTTGAAAACCTAAAAATAGAACTACCATATGATCCAGCAATATCACTCCTGGGCATATACCCAAACTATAATTTGAAAAGATACGTGCACCCCTATGTTCATAGCAGCACTATGTACGATAGCCAAGACATGGAAGCAACCTAAATGTCCATCGACAGATGAATGGATAAAGAAGATGTGGTGTATATACATTCAATGGAATATTACTCAGCCATAAGAAAACACAGTGAAATAATGCCATTTGAAGCAACATGGATGGACCCAGAGATTATCATACTAAGCAAGTCAGAAAGAGAAAGACAAATACCACACACCACTTAACACGTGGAATCTAAAATATGACACAAATCAACATATCTATAAACAAAAACAGACTCAGATGTAGAGAACAGACTTGTGGTTGCCAAGGGGGGAGATGGGGTAGGGGAGAAAAAGGTTGGGAGTTTGGGATTAGCAGATGCAAGCTATTATATATAGGATGGGTAAACAACAAGGTCCTATTGTGTAGCACAGAGAACTGTATTTAGTATCCAGTGATAAACCATAATGGAAAAGAATATGAAAAAACATATATATATGAGTCACTTTGCTGCTGTACAGAAGAATTAACACAACATTGTAAATCAACTATACTCCAATAAAAATTAAAAAAAAAAAGAGAGACATCAGTTTGGCCTCAGGCCCGCAGGCTTTCTCAGTGAAACAACACCATTGGCTCTCCAGCCTTCAGGCTCAGAATGGAACTATATCATCAGTTCTCCTGGGTTCTCTAGCTCACCGACTCACCTGCAGATCTTAGGACTTGTCAGCCTCCATAATTACATAAGCCAACTCCTTGTAATAAATCACTTTACACACACACACCCTGTTGCTTGTTTCTCTGGAAAACCCTAACTAATACAGTGGCCCAGACAGAGGCAGTGACTTGGCCCAGGCCCCTCAGCATTGCAGAGGAGGACGTAGGTGCCGAGCTTCCAAGCACAGCCGCCTCCTCCTGTTTCCCGGTTCACAAGAACTGGGACCCTCACTTATGGAAGAGCACCCCATAATGGCTTCAGCCTAGGTGGGGCCTGCCCAGATGGACTGGGCAACCTCTCAGGATGCCAGGCAGCTGGCAGGAGGGAGCATGTGTGTGCAGAGTCACAGAGGCCTGGGTTGAAAACCCAGCCCCCCTGCAGACTAGTTCTATGGCCTTGGCAGTTTGCTACACCTCTCCAAGCCTCAGTGAGCACGTCTGTAAAATGGGGATATCACGGCAAAGCTGTAGGGAGGATTAAACAAGACACTGCTTGTCAGGTACCCAGCACAGGACCTAGTCTATCAATGAAGCCCAGGGAGTATTCTTTCTCTCCCCTACCCTCTTAACTTTCCCTTAATTAATCTCACCGAGTGATTGAGAACCACTGACCCAGGCCAATGGCCCTTAACCCTGATGTCCATTAAAATCACCTAAAAAGGCTTTGAAACGTACCAACAGTCAGGTCTGTGCTGGCCCAGTACCTGTAGGTTTAACTCCCCACCCCTCAGGGGGATTCTCAAGTGCAACCAGGGCGAGAACCCCCAGGCGATCCCTACTCACCTGAGTCTCTCACCCTCCATGGTCTCAGAAAACTAAGCTAGAAGGACACATAAGGGGGCCTGGGTCTGAGCACATACCCGGTCAAAGGCAGCTCCTTGTCCCTTCATTGCCTGACCTATCAGCCCCGTGGATGCCAAGGCCAACCTCTCTGCATCCCTCGAGGGGCTTAGCCTCGTAACCTGTGTGGCACTCCCAGTGGGGTCACTGAACTGCAAACTTTCTGCCTCGCACCTCCTAGACTCAGTTCCTTCATCTGCAGTATGGGGAAGCATAAGCTCATGGGAGTAAAACCCCAGCACGGCAGCCAGCTCCGGGACCACGTCTAAATCCCCGAGGATGACACTTAAGGCTTTCCGTCATCCAGCCGCCACCCGCCACCCGGTCCCTGCCTTCTCACCTGCACACGTGCTACCCACTCTGCCTAGAACATGCTCTTCACATTTGCTGCCTGGAAACTCCTACTTATCATTCAAAGCCCTACGCAATCATCATCCCCCTGCTTTGCAGCCTTCCAGGACTGTTAATCAGGGTTCTTAGAGTCCACAAAAGCCTAACTCAAGCTTCATTATGCAGAAAAGTGACGTGTTCGGCTTTCCTACCTGGTATCCAGTCATCGCTCTCCTGTTCTTAATGTTGGTTTCCCCCGACTTGTCTTCACTCTCCAGCAGCCCCGCTCCATGTGGCGACCAGATTACCACCAGCATCTCCAGGCTCCTGGCCTACCAGTGAGCAGCCCCAGCAGCATGGGAGTGTCTCTGACTCAGTAGTTCCAGGACAAGGCCTAGGGTTGCTTTCACTGGCCTGGATTGGGTCCCACGCCTATCTCTGAACAAGTCACTCTTGCCAGCAATGTCCCAGTGGGCCGGACAGCCCGGGGGCATGTGTCCATCCCTGGAGCCTGGGGATGGGGTCAGCCTGCCCCCAACCAAATGGAGTGAGAACAGGAACTGGGATTCCCGAAGGGACTTTGGGAGCAAATACCAGATGGAGAAACGGGAACTCGGCAATAACATACTGCAGCAGCCGGCCTTCACTGAGTTAGGACCCCCTCCTCTCTGCTCCAAAAGGCTCGGAGTGCCCCCTTATCAGAGCATGACAGTTACCACACGGACTTGGCTTTGCATGCGTCTGCCCACGGCTGCAGAGCCTGAGCTCTACGAGGTGTAGAGACAGCAGCCTGGCCGCATCTAAAGCAATCGGCGAGATGGCAAATCTCTGACAGCTGGGCAGGTTTCTCCCTGACTGGGGAGATAAGCTCTCTTGGGGCCAGGCGGTCTTTGTATAGAGAACACCTGTGAAAGGTGCAAACTCTGGATGGTAGGAAGGAAGTCAGGGAGAAGAGAGAGCAAAATGGCTCCTTGTGATAAAGTCAGGAGTTTGGCAGCCCAGCAAGGAGCTGGCAGAAAAGACTGAGAGGGAGGGGAGGAGAGAAAGCTGGGAAACACCTTGGGAGGCAGATTCGAGGCCAAGAGGCAGCCAATGTCTCGCAGAGGCTGCAAGAAGAGAGCGCGTTAGAGTTAAGGCTGGGCTGGGCGGGCTATACCCCTTCTGACTCCTTCAAGGTTTCAGTAATCATCGGCTAATAGCCCACAGCCTGTGTTGGCGGCTGACCTGGAGAATCAAGAGGAAAATACTAGGTTCTTCTGTGAACTCCACACAGGGCTGAGAAAAAAAACCATGCCCTGGAAGAAAGACGTAGGGAGAGCAAGAATTCAGTGGAAATGTACTAAATGCCACTGAACTGTACACTTTAATATGGTTCGAATGATAAATTTTCTGTGTATCTTATCACAATCTTTTCTTTTTTTAATTAATTAATTTATTTTGGGCTGCGTTGGGTCTTCTTTGCTGCACGTGGGCTTTCTCTAGTTGCAGCGAGTGGGGGCTACTCTACGTTGCGGTGCGTGGGCTTCTCATTGCGGTGGCTTCTCTTGTTGCGGAGCACGGGCTCTAGGCGCGCGGGCTTCAGTAGTTGTGGCTCACGGGCTCTAGAGCACAGGCTCAGTAGTTGTGGCACACGGGCTTAGTTGCTCCGCGGCATGTGGGATCTTCCTGGACCAGGGATCAAACCTGTGTCTCCTGCATTGACAGGTAGATTCTTAACCACTGCACCACCAGGGAAGCCCTCACAGTCTTTTTAAAAAGTGGAAATTATGTACATGGTGGGGGGGAGGGGGGCAGAGGAGGATTCAGTGGATTAAGGAAATCAAAGCAGGAGGTCCTGAAGAGAAACCCAGACATGGGGTGGGGGCTTCAGTAGACCCACCATGCGCACGTTTGACTGGGAACCAGTTTTTCTTAACTGTTAAGGAGAAGAGTGATGCCGCATGACTCAAACACAGACATTATCAATAATTAATAAATAAATCATTGTCATTGTTATGATTATTTATTCCATGGCTCCATTCCACTAGCTTGGAGCTGACAGTAAACCTAACACGATGTCATTGATTCTTAAGATGCCCATCTTTTCACAACTCTGAAATTGGGGTGCACGTTTCAATTAACGGTATAACATAGCTGGCAGCGTTCTTTCGCTGTCAGCACATAAAATAACAATGCTTCTTACAATCATCATCAGATCTTGGGGTCTATGGAATACTGTCAATAGGAGAACAAGAGCCACGTGGTCTGTTTCTCTGTGGTCCGTCTCAGGGAAGTGAACTTGGACAGATCCGCATCCTCACAGAGCACAGGGACCTCCTGACTGCAATACTGGGGGGGCATTAACTCCACCAGCCTGCTGCCCCAACCACTTCTATTTTATTGTCTGACCCCAGCCTGCCCAGGGCCTGCACAGCTGGGAAAGACGTGTCTCAGAAAAGGAAATTAGTTTCTCAGATGTGCGATGTTTGCAAAGGAAGTGAAATGTGGTGTTTATTCCCTGAGCCCTGCATCCTGCACTTAGGAGCTGCCTGTGACCCTCGGGGGGCCACAGGGACTCAAGGCCCATGGCCCTCCAGGGCTGGGACACAACGTCTTCGTGAGGGTGTGGGGGGCAGTTAGCAATCACCTTGGAAATGCTGTGCCCTCCCGGTAAGGAAGTGTTGCTGTTTTCCTTAAGATCAACAAACCCAGGCCTCCTCCCCAGCCACCCTGAGGCTCTCTCCCTGTCAACCCTCTTCCTGCCTGTGAACCCTCAGGCCCAGCTTCTCTTATTCTGGCCGCACGCCTGAAACCCTGCTAGAAGGAGAGCGATGGGGGTCTCACCAAAGCCCCAGAGGCTGAGACTGAGCACAGCCATTGGAGGAAGGCAACACAGTGTGGCTGTAAGAATCAGGGACAGGGTAGCCAAATAAAATACGCTGGTGGCACAGTGGTTAAAAATCCGCCTGTCAATGCAGGGGACACGCGTTTGAGCCCCGATGTGGGAAGATCCCACGTGATGTGGGTCCTGCAATTCTATTTGCTAAATCTGGCAACTCTAATCAGGGGGCGACACAAAAGCCATGAACCTCTGGACGCCCCTGGGCGCTGGACACAGCCTCCTCCCACTGAGGCCAGCATGGAGGATCCAGGTGAAGAAGGCATCCTTTCCCCGACTCCTTCACACGTCTGTCCCACTCGCCTTTCTGCTCTGAGCCTCAAAAGTCTGCCTCTTTCAAACCAGAGGATTCAGCTGTGAGCCTGGCAGGGCCCACTTCAAGGGCATGTAGGGTTGGCAGAATAATGGCCCCAAAAGTTAACCAGGTCTTAATCCCCAGAACCTGTGAATGTTACCTTCCATGGCATAAGGGACTTTGCAGATGTGACTAATAATTTCGAGATTATCCTGGATTATCCAGCACGGACCCTAAATGCAATCTTCATACAAGAGGGCGGCGAAGATTTGACGGCAGAGGAAGTAGGAGATGTGACAACAGAAGCAAGAGGTTGAAGTGATGTCAGGAAGGGGGTCCCAAGCCAAGGCACGCAGGCAGCCTTCACAAGTTGCAGGAGGCAAGGAAATCCAGCCTCCCCTAGAGCCTCAGGAGGAAGGGTGGTCCTGCCAACAACTTGATTTCAGCCAGTGAGACCCATTTCAGATTTCTGGCCTCCAGAACTGGGAGAAAATTAATTTGTTTTTTGGGGTTTTTATTTTGGCCGCTCCTCACGGCATGTAGGATCTTAGTTCCCCAGCATGGATCGAACCCGCACCCCCTGCATTGGAAGCATGGAGTCTTAACCACTGGACCGCCAGGGAAGTCCCCTACTGTATTGTTTTAAGCCACTTAGTTTGTGGTCATTTGTTACCAGTCCCACAGGGCTTGTGCTCAGAAGGGCCCCACACTTGGTTTAATGCTCTGCTGGGGGGCTTCCCTGGTGGCGCAGTGGTTAAGAATCCACCTGCCAATGCAGGAGACCCAGGTTCGAGCCCTGGCCCGGGAAGATCCCACATGCTGCGGAGCAACTAAGCTCGTGCGCCACAACTACTGAGCCTGCGCTCTACAGCCCGCGAGCCACAACTACTGAGCCCCTGTGCCACAACCACTGAGCCCACACACCTAGAGCCCGTGCTCTGCAACAAGAGAAGCCACCGCAGTGAGAAGCCCGCACATTGCAACGGAGAGTAGCCCCCGCTCACTGCAACTAGAGGGAGCCTGCGTGCAGCAACAAAGACCCAATGCAGCCAAAAATAAACAAAATAGATACAACATTAAAGAAATAAAAAATGTTTAAAAGAAAAAATGTTCTGCTGGTACAGTCTTGAAATTCTAATTTTTGAACAAGGGACCCCACATTTTCATTTTGCACCAGGCCTCGCAGTCGCTGGTCCTGGGGCCTGGTACACCTGTGGCTTCCACCCCTACCCCCTACTAAATCCAACACACCACGTGGAGCATCAGTGTGACTCCAAAACGGGGGAGAATAGGCTTATTTTCATACGAAAGCAATCATACACGTTATAGGAGAGCACACAAAATTCACATTAATTTAAAAGGTAAAATAAGAGACTTCCCATATCTTTTAACATCAGAGGGGTTACTCATGGCCAAATGCCCAGGCCCTCAAGGGCTACGCATCTCCTCTGCCATCAGGGATGGCTACCCTGGGGCAGCAGTATTTCTCTCTCAATCTAGTGATTGAGAGAGATGCCACCACCTCCAGGAAGGACTGATCACAGAGGGTTGGAGGTCCCTTTTTCAGCCTATCCTCTCATAAACTCCCTGGGCACTCCAGCCTCCCTCACTGCTCCTGTCCCTAATATGCACAATTCTGTGGGCATACGTGTGGCACAGACCCTGTCTGGGACTTATTGGTCAGCAGTTCCAGCCGGGGCTCCAGGGTCAAGATCATAGCTTGTTCAGCTGGTTTTGGAATGGGACTGCATGGGCTTTGGAGTCAGCCAGTTGAGGATGATTCTATCAATCATTCAACTCCCACCAGAGCACCCGCTATGTGTCAAGTACTGTTCTAGAGACTGGAGATACAATGGCATGTCGGATTGTGTTTTCAACTTGGCAACATTGCCTCCCACTTCCGTAGTCTGCTCTACGAAGGGAAAGCCAAGAACCACATTTCCCAGAATCTCCTCCCCTGTACGTTTCTGGGTTCTAGGCTGTCATGGAGATGGATTCAAAATGATGGATGTGAAGTCTGCAGCAACTTCCAGGTAAGTACCTGCAAATCACTACTTGCCGGCAAGTGAGCTAGCAAGCAGAGGCTTCCTGGAAGATTTTAAGATTCGCAGCAGCTTCTGGGCAGACTCTTGAAAACGACTTTCCTTATTGCAGCAGACTGAAATCACTGACAACCAGTTCCAGCATTTCTCAAAATTCACAGTGGCCTCCCGGTGAGCTCTTGAGAACCCCTCACTTTCCCCCTCCCCACCCAAGGCTCCCCCCATCTTAATTCCTTCACACGTGGAATCCAGAGAGTAGCGTCTGTTTTCCCGACCAGACCATGGCCGAAACCAACAGCCCACAAATCTAAGAACCTGTCCGCAGGAGAGCTTGTACTTCTGGTGGGCTGAGGCAGGTCACAAACAATGAAAGGCATAAATAAGGGCTACTCTGGTTGGGGTGGTCAGAGGGGCCCTCTCGGAGGAGGTGACTTTTGAGCTGAGACCAAAATGAGCCAAAGGAAGCCGCCGTGGGAAAGTGCAGGAGAACCTTCCAGAGAGGGAACAGCAAGTCAAAAGGCACTGATGAGGGAACGAAGGCAGCATATCCAAGAAATAGCAAGAGTCCTTCACTACTAACCACTAAAGCCTAATCTCCTCTAATTGCTTGAGAACCTAATACTGTCTGCAGTGATCTTACTCAGCACTCTGTTGGCTGGACTATTGTCCATCTACCGCAACTACAATGTAAGTCCATGCAAACGGGGCCTGTCTTGTTCGATACTCTGTCCCCAGCACCTGGCACAATACCTGACCACTGGACGTTTAATATGTGGTGAATGAACCAACAGATGAGTAAAGCGTGATAAAAGCCGTAATACAGATATGTTCAAGGTATAATGGAAACTCCAAGGAGGGAACATGAACGCTGCAGTGCCTGGGAGGTGGACGGGGAAGATGTTTCTTACTGACCGGATTTGTGTGCCCCTCTGATAAAAGAGGCACTAGCATCAAAGTGCCTTCGGCTTTGCACTTCCGGCTCTGTTTATCCCACTACCATGTTGGGTTTGGTTTAGTCTGATGCAAACATTCTTCTGGGCGTTAAGCGGGAAAGGAGTCTCAAGGTCTAATTATTGCTTGCCCTCACAAGACATAGTTCTCCAACAAACAGAAACCAACTAAGCTTCAAAATCAGAAATGCCTCTGGGTGTGTGGGGAGAGGAGGTTTGGTGGGGAAGACATTTGTATTGCGTTGACACAGACCTGCATGGTTGACATTTGACAACCATCGACATTTGTTAAAGCCTGAAACATTCGTCCACTTAGGTTGCCATGGTGACACCCACTATCCAGGATAGGACCAAAAAATGCAGCAACTGAAATCGACCGCAGTCAGATTACTAAGGTCTCATCCTCCCTCGTGGTCCTTCCCTTCCCCTTTCTGCTCCTCCAACCGTGGTTTCCCATGATAGTTGAGGCACGGAGCAAGTGGTTGATAAAGTGACCTCTTTAAAACACAAATCTGATCGTGTCAGTCCCCTGCTCTAAACTAGTCAGGGCTCCTCTGCTTTCCAATTAAAATAAAATACAAACTCCTTCTCGTGGTCTCTTAGATCCTGCATGAGTTTCCCTGCCGACTGCGAGAGTTCACTGCCCCAAGGGTGAAGTCACGCTGGATACTCCCTCCCAGGACTCGATGTTTTCCTTTCCAGCCTGGCCTACAGTGTATAATTATACATTCATTTCTTCACCATGTGCCTCTCCCACTTAATTCTAAACTCTTTAACGGCAAAGTCTTTCTATTTGTTAACTCTTATAATCCATTGCCTAGCACAGTGCCTGGCATGTAGCAGATACTCAATAAATATTTGCTATGAAGCTAATTGGCACCCATCTCCAATCAAAGGGAAGGAAGAAGACTGAGCAGCACTGCCCGGTAGCCCGAGGGTGGAGGGAGGGAGCACCTGAAGTGGGGAAGCCAAGGACCTTCAGGGAGTCCCAGCTCAGGCCAGCTCAGCCCGTGCTGAGGACATAAAGGAAGATTCCAGGCACATGGTCCCCATCCCTGGAGAGGCTGCTGTCACACCTTGGGACACACCTCCCCAAGTTGGTCCTTCTGATGGTCTCTAGAGTTGGGGAACAGCTACCTATAGTCAGAAGCAAGGCAGAAAACTCACTCTCACGTTATATTCCCTGACGCTTGGGGAGTGCAGTCATTCCCCAGAGCTTTTTCATCTTAATTACAATAATAACTAGCATTTATCAGCACATGCAATACGCCAGAAATCCTGCTGAGAGCACTTTACAAGAATATCTCATTTAATCCTCACAACAGTCCTATGACGTTGAGGTTACAATTATCCCCATTTTTTCAGATGAGGATGCTAAGTTCCAGAAAAGTTAAGAAAATTGCCCATGACATCCCTGGTGGCGCAGTGGTTAAGAATCCACCTGCCAATGCAGGGGACACGGGTTCGAGCCCTGGTCCAGGAAGATTCCACATGCTGTGGAGCAACTAAGCCCGTGCGCTACAACTACTGAGCCTGCGCTCTAGAGCCTGCAAGCCACAACTACTGAGCCCATGTGCCACAACTACTGAAGCCCGTGTGCCTAGAGCCCGTGCTCCAACAACGACGTGGGGCTCTGCACCATGACGAAGAATAGCCCCTGCTCGCCACAACAAGAGAAAGCCTGCACACAGCAACGAAGACCCAACTCAGCCAAAAATAAATAAATTAATTTAAAAAAAAAGAAAATTGCCCAAAGTCAAAGAGCTACTAAATTTGAAAACTTTGAGCTCTTAACCATTAAGTGAGACCACCTCTCCTTAAATATAGCCTATTTCCCCTTCCAACCAGCCTCCTTCCTCCCTGTCAGGCAGAGAAAAGCCTGAAGTCCCATCAACTAGGCACAAGGGTTAGTTGGGGGCGGGGGGAAAGGCAGAGAGCACAATTGAAGAGCCTGGGGGTTTGACCTTACTGAGAGGAGGTTTTTAATTCTGTGGGAGAGTCTGGGAATGAATCAGGATGATTAAAAAGATCCTAAGCAAACTGGAGAACAATAAAAAAAAATGGCTGAAAGTATTAGGTATTAATGGTAGCTGCCGTAACAGACCCATCTTAAAATCTCAGTGGCTTCAGACAGAAAAATCTATATCTCATCCGCATCACAGGCTAACGCTGGTCGGCGGCTCTCCTCCAGGTGGTGACTCAGGAACCCAGCCTCCTTCCCTCTTGCAACTCTACCATTTCAGTGCCCTTCACTCAGGCTGCCTGGAGTGTGAAGAAGGTCTTGGACTGCCTGGGGCTGAAAGGGCTGTATCAATCAATTCCCCTTGCATTTCCATTGGCCAGAACATAGTCACGTGGTCCCAGCTGAACGCAAAGGAGGCTGGGAAATGTAATCTCCTGTGTTCTCAGGAATAGAAAACAGGGGGTGAACACATAACATTGTTTCTACTATACTGTATAAGAAATAAGCTGTAATCATTGCACCTCTCGTGACTCAGTCATGGACGATATTTACATTGTCACAGTAAGGCAAACACCAGATATTGGTTCAACCAAAAATCACAGTATAACTATGTTAGGAGAATAAAGAGAGCAGAAGTGGTTGCAGGAGGAGTTGCCAGGTTGGGGAAAGAGAGCAAAATCTTTTTTAGTAGGAGGTCAGTAGATAATATAGAAAAAAATGTAATTGAGTATACATTTCATAGTATATCTAAGTCAAACCATTATGGTGCACACCTTAAACTTACACAGTGATGTATGTCACTATATCACAGTAAAACTGGGGGAAAAAGCAATAGCATCATAAACAGATTATTTAGAAATATGGTAGAAAATGCCGAAAGGAAGACTTAGAGTTTACAAAGGTTGACCCTAGAGAGTTGGATTCAGGCGCAGGGTGTGATCCTGCCTGCTTTAATTTTTTAACCAGCTACCCATGTTACCTTGATAAAAATAGAAAATTAATTTTTAGGAACTTCCCTGGTGGTCCAGTGGTTAAGACTCCACGCTTCCACTGTGAGGGGCACAGGTTTGATCACTGGTTGGGGATCCCACATGCTGCGCTAAGATCCTGCATGCCGCGCAGTGTGGCCAAAAAATAATAATAATAATTTTGAAAAAGGAAAAAACAAAGAAAGGTAATGTTATTGCTTCCCTAGTGAGCAGAGGGCAAGGACAAACACCAGGTATGACACGGTGGAGGCGCAAAGCAGAATCCCAGAGGCACGGTGTGCCTAGCAAAAGGCACACCACGTCCGATTCTTGCCACACCTTGCAGAGGCATCCCTGGGCCAGGCACAGCCGGAACACCTGAGGCTGTCCTCCAGGGGAGGGACGCTGGATTGGTTAAGTGGGCTGGGTTAGGCTATGGAAACACAACCAGAATCTCAGTGGCTTCACACAACACAAGTTTCTTTCTCACTCACGTTCCTGTCCCATGAGGACTGGGGAGTGGCAGGGCTCTGCCCCATTCAGGCACTGGGGACCAGGCGGAAGGAGGCTGCTCTCTCCTGGAGCTGCTCCACAGGTAACACGGTCTCCTCAGTTGCCATGCACCTGGATGCCTCAGCCCAGAAGGGACATGTGTCCTTTCCTCTCACAACCCATTGGCCAGAACCATGTGGCCCCGTGCAACTGATGTATAGTCTTCTGAGTGCCCAGAGGGAAGGAAAACTGGACATTGGTGCAAGCTGAGTGTCTACACAGATCCTGATTTCCTGTCACCGGGGAAATTTTAGAGGAGTTGGGAGGAGGCAGGGACCCCCTGACTGAGTTGGAAGGCTCAAGTCTTTGCAATCAGGGTTACGGCCTTCTACCAGGGTCAAGCCGTGGCCACACTGATGGGTCCCTCTACAATACGTGAGTCTGTAATCTGCCATCTGAACCCACTATTACATGAAATGGGTTATTATTCTGAAGCATCAGGGAAATGGAGGAGAAAGGATGCAGGGCTCAAACCTCCAGTTCATTCCCCCGCCTCTCAGTAGGCCCTCATCAAACCAGCCATAAAGAGCACAAAGCAATGGACAAATGAAAATGAGACACAATTTTAAACCACAAGCAGAGCTCTTTCTCAAGACCCACGAGGTCAAGTCCAACTTCCCTCTCATTTCTTTCAGAGATGACACGAGACCTATGTGACCCAATCGTCTCATCAGCAAGCACCCTCATCTCGCCTTTGCGCTGATCCCCAAGTCAACACTGGCCTGGATAAACAGAGCCTCCACTGTCCTGTTTGGGAGTTTTATTCTAGATACTTCTCCAGTTTGGAATGTGCAAAGGCTGTTGTTACCACATTGGTCCAAGGCTTCTAAGACGAGGAAGCATTCAATCCTGGTCTGTTTCCATCAATGTAAAGATTATCCCTAGAGCCATGTAAGTGTCTTAGAGAAGTGGTAGCAATAATAATGATAAAAATAACAATAGCCGACTTATCGAGTGTGCCCAGCACACCGTGTTATACTTGTCTTAACTCCTTTGGTCCTCCTAACAGCCCCGAAAGGCAAGAATTTTTATCACCCCCATTTTACAAAGATGAAAGAGATTCAGGAATTTCCCTAGGTACACACATCTAGTAAGTGGAGGACCTGGGCTCTGAACCCGTATAGTCTGGTGCCAGAGCCCAGGGTTTGGAGTTTTACAAAATTTCAGTTTAAATTCTGGCTCTGGGCTTCCCTGGTGGCGCAGTGGTTGAGAGTCCGCCTGCCGATGCAGGGGACGTGGGTTCGTGCCCCGGTCCGGGAAGATCCCACATGCCGCGGAGCGGCTGGGCCGTGAGCCATGGCCGCTGAGCCTGCGCGTCCGGAGCCTGTGCTCTGCAACAGGAGAGACCACAACAGGGAGAGGCCTGCGTACTGCAAAAAAAAAAAAAAAAATGCTGGCTCTGCCACTTCACACATGTGACGTTAAGAAAATCATTTATCTTTGAGCCTCAGTGTCTCCCTAAAAAAAAAAGCCCGAGTTTCTCCAAAAATGGGGGTGTTCATGTCTACTTCTCTAGAGGTTGTTGAAGATTAAATAAAATAGCCTGTAAATTTCTCAGAACAGGCCTGGCACGTGAAGGAAAGCAGGGCAAGCTGTTTTGGAGATGTGTTCTAGCCAAAGCTGCCCTAGACAAGAAGGCTTGATCTCCTTTTGGAGAGGCCCCACCGCCACCCCCAACTATGTTTCTCATCCATAAATTAGAGCTCAGTAGCCTTGTGATTCCACACAACGAGGCACAGAGTAGGTGCTGGAATGCTCTCACCCTCCCTTTCCCCTCTGACCATTGAGCATTTGGGTCACGGCCAGTTTCTCACGTTATAAACACTCAGCCTCACACGTTTCTGCCCGGGCCTGTGCCTGGCTCCGCCTCTGGCATTTCTCCCCACTTTCTGAGTCAGACCTTTGGAGGTGCCTAGGTGGGACTGACCAAGGAGCGTCTCCTGGCACAGCCCTCGCCCCGGGACTGGGAAGAGCAGAGAAGACACAGCTGTTGGCCACCCAGCACCCACTGGGGCCCAGTCTGCAGACCATCACCCTGCCCGGGAACCTGCCTGATAAAAATGAGTCCAAGCAGAATTCATTTCTGTTTACCCATATCCACTTTAATATTAGTCATCACTCAGTGTTCACATCCCACGGCCATCATCCATCTCGGTGGACACCAGCCACCACCCACCCAGAACCACAGGTCAGAGAAAAAGCTCACCACCTCTGGATGCCCAAGTACATCTGTCACATCAATTTTATGGCTTTTAACTTATTTAAATACTTATGAAGGGGCTTCCCTGGTGGTGCAGTGGTTAAGGATCCGCCTGCCAATGCAGGAGACATGGGTTCGAGCCCTGGTCCAGGAAGATCCCACATGCTGCGGAGCAACTAAGCCTGTGCGCCACAACTACTGAGCCTGCGCTCTAGAGCCCGCGAGCCACAACTACTGAGCCCGCACACCACAACTACCGAAGCCCGCGTGCCTAGAGCCCGTGCTCTGCAACAAAAGAAGCCACCGCGATGAGAGGCCCACGCACCGCAATGCAGAGTAGCCCCCGCTCGCCGCAACTAGAGAAAGCCCGCGCGCAGCAACAAAGACCCAACACAGCCAAAAATAAATAAATTAATAAATACTTATGAAGAACCAGAGACCCCTAGGGCCAAGGATTCAAACTAAATTTTGAACCCCAACGAGAAAGAACCAAGTCGATTCTCTGAACCCTGAAATGAAAATCCAAATACAATTTTTTTTTCCTGAACCATGAATCGAAGCCAAATTTTCCCAGGAAACATCCAATGAACTACTTTGACCTAAATTGCGGGCTGAGCCTCAGTTTCTCTATCTGTAGAATAAGGTTAAAAAGTACTCAGTCCATTCAGGCTGCTATAACAAAAATGCCATAGATTGTATGACTTAAGCAACAGAAATGTATTTCTCATAGCTCTGGAGGCTGCAAAGTCCGAGATAAAGGCACTGGCAGATTCAGTGCCAAATCCTACATGCTATTTAATGCCCAATTCAAATGCTACTTCGTCCACTAAATCTTCCGTATTCATTAGGGTAATTCTAACTCTTAACAATCCCAAACTGTCAGTGCCTTACCGTAATAGAAGTTTACTTTCCCCTCAAGTAACAGACCGAGGTAGGTATTCTTGGTTGGCAGGTGCCTTTACTCGTTGGGGTGATTTCAGGAACCCAGGCTCCTGCTGTCTGGTGGTTCTCCCTTCAGCATCCTCTTCTTCCAGCCAAGAAAGGAGCAAGTAGACAAGCCACACTCATCCTTAAAAGCTCCAGACTGGAAGCGCTTCACGTTTTATCGGCAAGAACAGTGGTGTGGCCACTTGGGATGCAAGGAGGAAATGTCATCCCCGGGCT
This sequence comes from Stenella coeruleoalba, assembly GCF_951394435.1. Classification (NCBI taxonomy): domain Eukaryota; kingdom Metazoa; phylum Chordata; class Mammalia; order Artiodactyla; family Delphinidae; genus Stenella; species Stenella coeruleoalba. Next base: position 17,883,955 of record NC_137165.1, read on the forward strand.
CTACCCTGTGGGATGGGAAGCACACATTTCTCATGGACAGTCAGCCACGTCTGCCATTCGTAACCTGAACCACCACCCTGCCCAACCCCACCCTCCATCCTAGTCATTCCTCCCTTCCCTGGTCCCTATGGTGTTTCATTTGCTCTTAGCCACCTGCACACACCAAAACCAACATTGTATGATGGCTGGTCCTGTATGTGCATGTCTCCTTGCCCCGAGGACAGGACCATGTCTTTCACTGGTGCATCCTCACAGCACTTATGACAGTGCCTGACACACATCAGGTGTATGATTGGCACTTGTTATGTTAAATTACTCTGTTTTTTCTACAGTCCTGGGTTATTTCTGTCCAAATGACCAGTACTAACTACTAGTATCTCACCTCCTCCTGCCTTGGACAGGGCTGGAAGCACCAATTTGCTTGGCTGTACAGCTATAATAGGAAGTTGGATGGAACTTTCCTGTAGTCTCAATTTTTCAGTTAAAGACTAAAAGCAGAAAGTGACAGATAACATATATCCTCACATTTTAAGGAACACATTTTATGTCCAAAGAAGATCCAAAGCCCCCATCCTTTCATTTCTCTGGAACACTTGGGAAGGGCTGGAGAGAAGTTTAAGAACTGACCACCTTTGGAAGGTTAACTTCAAGGCTATGTTAATCTATTTTTTAATTCCTAGGTGGCCTCCACCTCCATCCCCTTTACCCATCCCCTTAATGCATGGTTTCCAACCTTGGCTGCATTTTGAAATCACCTGGGGAGCTTTAAAAATTACTGATGCCTGGGTCTCACCCCCAGAGGTTCTTTTTTTTTTTTTTTTAACATCTTTATTGGAGTATAATTGCTCTACAATGGTGTGTCAGTTTCTGGTTTATAACAAAGTGAATCAGTTATACATACACATATGTTCCCATATCTCTTCCCTCTTGCATCTCCCTCCCTCCCACCCTCCCTATCCCACCCCTCTAGGTGGTCACAAAGCACAGAGCTGATCTCCCTGTGCTATGCAGCTGCTTCACACCAGCCTTCTATTTTACGTTTGGTAGCGTATATATGTCCATGCCACTCTCTCACTTTGTCACAGTTTACCCTTCCCCCTCCCCATATCCTCAAGTCCATTCTCTAGTAGGTCTGCGTCTTTATTCCCATCTTACCCCTAGGTTCTTCATGACCGTTTTTTTTTCTTAGATTCCATATATATGCGTTAGCATACGGTATTTGTTTTTCTCTTTCTGACTTACTTCACTCTGTATGACAGACTCTAGGTCCATCCACCTCATTACAAATAACTCAATTTCGTTTCTTTTTATGGCTAATATTCCATTGTATATATGTGCCACATCTTCTTTATCCATTCATCTGATGATGGACACTTAGGTTGCTTCCATCTCCTGGCTATTGTAAATAGAGCTGCAATGAACATTGTGGTACATGACTCTTTTTGAATTTTGGTTTTCTCAGGTATATGCCCAGTAGTGGGATTACTGGGTCATATGGTAGTTCTATTTTTAGTTCTTTAAGGAACCTCCATACTGTTCTCCATAGTGGCTGTATCAATTTACATTCCCACCAACAGAGCAAGAGGGTTCCCTTTTCTCCACACCCTCTCCAGCATTTATTGTTTCTAGATTTTCTGATGATGGCCATTCTGACCGGTGTGAGATGATATCTCATTGTAGTTTTGATTTGCATTTCTCTAATGATTAGCGATGTTGAGCATTCTTTCATGTGTTTGTTGGCAATCTGTATATCCTCTTTGGAGAAATGTCTGTTTAGGTCTTCTGCCCGTTTTTGGATTGGGTTGTTTGTTTTTTTCACATTGAGCTGCATGTGCTGCTTGTATATTTTGGCGATTAATCCTTTGTCAGTTGCTTCATTTGCAAATATTTTCTCCCATTCTGAGGGTTGTCTTTTGGTCTTGTTTATGGTTTCCTTTGCTGTGCAAAAGCTTTTAAGTTTCATTAGGTCCCATTTGTTTATTTTTGTTTTTATTTCCATCTCTCTAGGAGGTGGGTCAAAAAGGATCTTGCTGTGATTTATGTCATAGAGTGTTCTGTCTATGTTTTCCTCTAAGCGTTTGATAGTTTCTGGCCTTACATTTAGGTCTTTAATCCATTTTGAGCTTATTTTTGTGTATGGTGTTAGGGAGTGTTCTAATCTCATACTTTTACATGGAGCTGTCCACTTTTCCCAGCACCACTTATTGAAGAGGCTGTCTTTTCTCCACTGTATATTCTTGCCTCCTTTATCAGGTTCTTATTTGACGGTCTGGAGTGTAGCCTGGGATCCCCTGATGATTCTAATCATCTGGCCAGGTTGATGCCTGCCCTAAGGTTATGCAACCTTTTCAGCAAGACTCCTATTTATTCTTCAACACCCAGGGCAAATGTCACCTCCTCGGAGAAGGCTTCCCAGGCCAACACACACACACCCCAGAACTAATCACTCACTTCTCAGTTCTTTAGCTTTTGTACATCTCTCCAAAGAGACATTTGCCACACGTATCTCTAGCCCCCAGCACGGGGCCCAGCACACAGAAGGTGCTCGATAGAGATTCACAGAATGCACGGATGAGCAAACTCAACCAGACATTCCACCTGAGGTCCTAAATCCCAGGCAGAGGCCGGACTTCAGCACGCAGTAGGCGACAGTCCCAGAGAAGGATGGCCCCTCTAAACCAACGGGAAGGACGCTGCACTCAGAGGCAGGTCAGCCAGACACGAAGTAATTGTTGCTCCCCCAGAAATTATGGTAACAAAGCCAAAGGGATGCATAATCATTAAAAACGAAGTTTTCTCCTCGGCACTTTTACAGTTGGGCTGACGGATCAGTTATGAAAATACTGAATAAATAATGAAATGATGGTCCAGGGGCTTCTCTGGTGGCGCAGTGGTTGAGAGTCCGCCTGCCGATGCAGGGGACGCGGGTTCGTGCCCCGGTCCGGGAGGATCCCACATGCCGCGGAGCGGCTGGGCCCGTGAGCCATGGCCGCTGAGCCTGTGCGTCCGGAGCCTGTGCTCCGCAACGGGAGAGGCCACAGCAGTGAGAGGCCTGCGTACCACAAACAAACAAACAAAAAAAGATGGTCCAGGGAGAGCCTCTGGCAAGGAGGGCTCATGCAGCCGTTTTTAACAGCAGAAACACAGGTTTACTGAACCGGGCAGATGCGCTAAATCCTGACTCTCAGGGCTGAGGCTGTGAAAAAGGCTGTTCTTCCACATATTGCTGGAGGTTTACAACTGCTTCAGCTCTGAATGCATCGGCACTGCTCGGCTTCCCATCCACACGTGCTCCAGAGGCCCCACCCCTGCTATTAGAAACATCTAGGAAGACTTTTTAAAATAACCAGGCCCAGCTTCTCCACTCCCCTCCTCCCCCAGTTGGCTTCTGATTTAATTGGTCTTGGTTTGGGTAACGGAAGTTTAAACACCCTCCACCCCCAGGTGACTAATGCACAGTTAGATGTGAGAAACACTGACCCGCAAGAGGTGACGTGAGGGATGCTGAGAATCCCACCTGGGCTGACATACCTACTAGGTGCCAGAGGGCCGTAATCAGAGGTCCTCAACGCAGCTCTCCACTCAAAGTACCTACGAGAATTATCCTGAGAGCTTTTAAGAGGAACAGATAGGGGGCCCTGCCCCAGACTTTTGAAAAGCTCCCAGGTGATTCTATTAAGCAGCCAGGGTTGACCCACTGGGCTAAAGCAGTGCGTCCCCCAGTGTGTGTGAGAGTGAGACTCATCTGGGGCTTGTTAAACAAACCAGATCCTGCCCTGAAGATTCTACATGAAGTCTGGGTGGGTTCCAGGAGGAAATACTTTTAATAAACACCCAGGTCATTCTTACCTTCCTTTTAATAAGCACCGAGGTCACTCTTACTAGTAGCAGTCTCCCAAACTTGCCCGATTGTAAGGATTTCCTAGAATACTTGTGAAACAGAGATTCTGAATCCCACACCGGACCCACTGAACATGCATCTTTAGGAGAGGGACCCAAGAACTTCCTGTATAACAAGCAACCCAGGTGATTCTAGGACGAGGCATATGTGGAAAAATTGAGGCAAGATATCGTGAACCCCGAGACCTCATCTCAAATTAACAAAGCGATAAATGAGTCAGTGTATTTCCCCACCTACAGAGAGCTCTGAGTTCATTCATTCAGTCGGTCAGACCACGAGTCCATCAACCTTTTCTACCTGTCTGCTCCACAGCAAGGATTGGGAAACAAGGTGATAAGATACACACCCCCATCTTTTCTCCAACTACATGGAGTGGTCCGCCTCACCCTGCAGGCCATCTCCGGTTCCTGCCCCAAGAATCCAACCCTCTCACAACTCTCCTTGCTCTTCTAGACCTGCTCTGAGCTAAGTTCTGCTGAAGAGTAAAATTGACCTCTGCCCTTTGTTCCACCCCCATCCCTAGACGCACATCTGCCGGCCCATTTACAACAATGCTGGCCATTACTTGTCTGTACCTCTAGTCCGAGCTCTCTTGAAGGACTGAGACTGTGGCTGGTTTATTTGCAACCCCAGTAACTTGTACCTGGTAGACACTCAATGGAGACCTATAGTTTATCAGGGCAGAAAGACACATACACATAGAGCAGGAATTGCTATCATAGAGGTAACTATTTAAAATGAAAATGCAGGCACCAGGGCCAGACAGTGTGCTTGACCCTCCAGGCGACAGAGAGAGGGCTAAAGCACAGTCCTGCCCCCAGGAGCCCCCCAGTCTAGGAAGAGAAGTGGAAAGCAAAAACCATGATATAAGGCCAAAGGGAAGGGACACTAGGTGATCAGAAACAAGGTGTCCCCCAAAAGGACATACCATTTCTGGCTACTAATCAGGAAATGCTTCAAGGAGAAGTAGTATTTGAACTTAGACCGAAAGGGAGGACTTGTATATCTGAACGAGCAGACATGGAATGGTAAGGCATTCCAGGAGGGGGGGACAGTGTGAGCAAAGGTATAAAGGCAGGAACAGGAAGGCACGTTTAGGAGGGTCTAGAGATGAGACAGCATGACACACAGCCTCAGAGCAGAGTGTCTGGGAGTTGGAAAGTCACAGACAGGAGTCTGAAGGGACGCCAGGCCTCCCTCATCTCCACGGCTCCCCAGAGTGGCCACCAAAAGAGTCTGGCCTCCCTTTGTCTGCTATTTCCACATTTTCTTGATTTATATTTCTTAATTAATTCGATTTCATCAATTCACACATTCCCCGTATCTACAACATTCCCCCTGGGCCTCAGAAATGCATCACATAAAAGCTGTTATCTGCGTTGAACAATAGTTTGGCAGAACTTCATATGCAAGGTCCGGAGGTGGCCAAACAGGGTCTAGTTGGGGAGGCGGGACCCTCCATGCTATGCCTGTGGGATGAGTTCAAAATCGGCCACAGTTCTTCCAAAGAAGGGGACTTCTTTTTTCCTGGTCTTTTCTCCTGATCCCAAGGGCTGAGGCCACCGTCATGTGCTCTGAACAAGAGCTCAATGAACACCAGGTGACCTGTGTCCAGACCTCCAGGGTCAGTCCTGGGTGAAGTCTAGTGGAGGTGGCTGGGGTTGGCGGGGGGCCGTGAGCGTGTGGGGCAGCCCTGGGTTCAGGAGAGCCTAGGGAGAAGGAATCAGAAGTCTGCTTTTGGACTTCCCTGGTGGCGCAGTGGTTAAGAATCCATCTGCCAATGCAGGGCACATGGGTTCGGGCCCTGGTCCGGGAAGATCCCACATGCCGTGGAGCAACTAAGCCCGTGAGCCACAACTACTGAGCCTGCGCTCTGGAGCCCATGAGCCACAACTGCTGAGCCCACGTGCCTACAGCCCGTGCTCCGCAACAAGAGAAGCTCCCGCTCGCCGCAACTGGAGAAAAGCCTGTGCACAGCAATGAAGACCCAACGCAGCCAAAAATAAAAATAAATAAATCATAAATAAAATTTTTTTTAAAAAGTCTGTTCTTGCCTCCTATACTGTTGGTAGGAATGTAAGTTGGTGCAATCACTGTGGAAAACAGTATGGAGGTTCCTCAGAAAGCTAAAAATAGAACTACCATATGATCCAGCAATCCCACTCCTGGGCATATATCCAGACAAAACTATAATTCAAAAAGATACATGCACCTCCATGTTCATAGTAGCACTATTCACAATAGCCAAGACATGGAAACTACCTAAATATCCATTGACAGATGAATGGATAAAGAAGATGTGGTACAAATATACAATGGAATACTACTCAGCCATTAAAAAGAATGAAATAATGCCATTTGCAGCAACATGGATGCAACTAGAGATTATCCTACTAAGTGAACTCAATCAGAAAGAGAAAGACAAATACCATGTGATATCACTTATGTGTGAAATCTAAACTATGACACAAATGAATCTATCTATGAAACAGAAACAGAATCACGGACATAGAGAATAGACCGGTGGTTGCCAAGGGGGAGGGGGAGGGAGAGGGATGGATGGGGAGTTTGGGATTAGCAGATGCAACCTGGTATATATAGAATGAATAAACAAGGTCCTCTTGTATAGCACAGGGAACTATATTCAATATCCTGTGATAAACCATAAGGGAAAAGAATATGAAAAAGAATGTATATATATATATGTATAACTGAGTCACTTTGCTATACAGCAGTAATTAACACAACATTGTAAATCAACTATACTTCAACTAAAAAAAAATTTTAAAGTCTGTTCTTGAAATTCCCGAGCCAAGGGGGAGTGAGGTAAGAGTACTAACCAGCCATGGGGCAGGGGCAGAGGTCTGAAAGTAGCTAATGATCACGGCAACACAAAAGGACAAAAGTATAACGGTCAGGGCTTAGAGGTCATCTGAGGATGAGAGACAAGCTGGGCATTCACCAGGGTATTCCTGCAACAGGGGCTGGAGACTTAGATTCCCCTCAAGGGCCGGGGCCAAGTCTCCTCTTTACTCTATGCCCTAAATATGTTGTGATGGCTTATTACAACACAGGAGAGCTGGCTACTAGCTGGGTGGCAGGGCCCAGGCCCTCTTTATAGCAACACTGTCCACTAGAAATACGAAACAAGCCACCTAAGTAATCTTTTCCTTTTTTTTTTTTTTTTTTTTTTGCGGTATGCGGCCTCTCACTGTTGTGGCCTCTCCCGTTGCGGAGCACAGGCTCCGGACGCGCAGGCTCAGCGGCCATGGCTCACGGGCCCAGCCGCTCCGCGGCATGTGGGATCTTCCCGGACCGGGGCACGAACCCGTATCCCTTGCATCGGCAGGCGGACTCTCAACCGCTGCGCCACCAGGGAAGCCCCTAAGTAATCTTAAATTTTCTAGTAACCACTTTAAAAAGAAACAGGTGAAATTAACTTTATAGATATATTTAACTCAATCTATCCAAAATATACTTCAATATTCAATCTATGTAAAAATTATTAATAAGAGTTTTTGCAATTTTTTTCAACTAGGTCTATGTATTTTTTATTTACAGCACATCTCAATTCAGACAAACCACATTTCAGGTGCCTGATAGCCACATATGGCTGGTGGCTCCCACACTGGACAGTGTAGCTTTAAAGTGTGTGATTTGGTGGCCTGCCTTGCAGACATGAAAGAGACAAATATCCCTGCCTTATCCATAGCCAGAGTGGCTGGCTAGAATGGTGTCCCCTTCTGTCCTCACTGCCCTCCCACGCCCCTCCTGAAGCAAGAAACACACTTGATGAAGATGCCCTTGCGCACAGAGAAATGGTACAGACATGGTGTTCTCCCATCTAGACTCTCCAAACCAGTCCTCATGGCCCACGTGCAGAGGAGTGTGTGCTCTGTATTAAAAGAAGAGTGGCTTCTTGCAAAGACTGCTAAGGGGGAGGGTGTATTAGTCTGCTCGGGCTGCCATAACAGAGCACCACAGACTGGGTGGCTTAAACAACAGAAATTTGTTTTCTTACAGCTGTGGAGGCTGGAAGTCCAAGATCAAGGTGTTGGCAGGGTTGCTTCCTTCTGAAGCCTCACTCCTTGGCTTGTAGATGGCGATCTCCTCCCTGTGTCTTCACAGACTCTTCCTTCTGTGTGTGTCTGTGTCCTGATCGCCTCTTCTTATCAGGACAACAATCATATGGAGGTAGGGCCCACCCATATGATCTCATTTAACTTAATCACCTCTTTAAAGACCCTGTCTCCAAATGCAGTCACATTCTGAGTTTATTTGGAGTTGGGACTTCAACATCTGAATCTTGGGAAAGACAATTCAACCTATAACAGAGGGAAAACACAGGATACTCTGAGATTAAATGCTGGCTAAAAGTCCCAAGATCCTTGAAATTTCAATAGGAAAGGCAGAAGTTGAGAGTAGGAGGGAGCTTATATTCTCAAAGCTTCAAGCAAGTCTCAATTGTACCAGAGTTGAATTCGCCTCTAGAGAAGACAGCTTTTTATTTGAGGACAAATCCACTCTGTGTCTCACAGTCGTGAAGACATAAAGCAAACACTCCCGTAGCTATGGAGATGGTGGAGACAGCCGTGATGCCAGGGAACCAAACGAATCCATGAGATGCAGGGAAAGGTAATCTGTGTAAGCAGAGTGGTACCCTGCAGACCAGGAGAGAAAAGCTTCTTGCACTAGCCATGGATGTGACCGTCCTGGGCAACGAAACCATTTTTTATCCTTAGGAAGCTGTACAGTCTTATGCAGGCAACACTCACAGAAGATGAGAAACTGAGGCCTAGTCTTCACTGAGAACTAGAGAAGAGACTGTAAAAAGAACCTGGGCTGAATTGTCAATGTCCCCCTCATGATGTCATTCAAGACCAAGGCCGCTGGGGCTGGAGCTGACTCATTGGGTTTGGAGGTATAGTCATGTTGTGCTCTCAGTGCAGAAACACACCAAGCAAGGAGTGGAGTTGCTCCCCTACCAGGAATGGATATCCGCACCCCCATCACTCATCCCTGGAAGAAGTCATCCTGCAACATAAAATAAACACGAGGGCTGCCAGTGTCCACCTAAAAGGAGAAGAAATTTCTCCTCCTCCGTGAACCTGCAGGAGTATAGGACAAAAAAAAATCTGGGCAGAAGAATGCCAGGCTCTGTGACATGCCCTCTGACCTGTATCTTGTCCAGAATCGCCGGGGTGGCAAGTGACAACCAAGACGGAACATGGAATCACCCCCCAGAGGGTCACAGAAAATACTCAGAGAGGAGACCAGCAAGATGCAGCTAAAGGGACAATAATATGGATGCTAAATGATAAAGTGACCTCTCTCAGTAGCTACTGGCTGTGGCCTGGACCTGTTTGCTCACTTCTGCTGGGCTGCGAGTTCCTGAGAGCCAGACCTCTTACTCGTCTTTTTGTCTCCAGAATGATCCTGGCACAGAGAAGGGCCTCAGTAATCACACAGTGGAGGACCTGGGAATCCAAGCCTAATCCTGCAGAGAGGAAAACTGAGGCACAAGGGTATCAGACCACCGAGGGGCACAGGGCAACCGTGGGGAATCTCGGATGATGTTTTTTCTCTGTACTCCCCCATAGAAAGAGGTGGTCCCTCCCATCCTCAAATATGCCTCTTGACGGAATTTGCCTTGCAGAGAAACAGTGTGGAAAACAAGCAGAAAAGTATAACAGGGAGTAGTTCGTGGTAAGCCCGTGTCCAGGTAAAACATTCTGTGGATGAAGAAGAAAAATCACCAACAGCAAACCCCCGGGCAGGCCCAGACCACCAGGGCCTCCCTTTCCCAGCAGTGACCTGAAAATGACTCCTCTCCCAGGTACTGCAGCAATCACGAGGAACTACTGCATCCCAGAGCCATCCCTGCCTGGACTGAAGTCAAAGAGAGACAACGAAAGAGCTGGGGCCCGACCAGTTCATCTGAAGGAAGTCCAAGGTCAGGCAGCTCTGCCAACAGCATCCAAAAGCAAGAAGGTTCGGGCAACCTTGGTCTCACTGTTCTCTGCAGTCCTTCTGATGAAAGGGACTGGCATGGTTCTAACTGCCCAGCTGGCTAAACAGAAAAAGAAAATTTATTCAGGAGTAGACTTGAGACAAAACATCGAGAAGTAACACCCCAAACCATGGCCCGATAAGGAAACGACCACGCATGCCAAACTCTAAGCGACAAGAACCAGCCCTGCTGCAACCACTACCGCAGCCAGCACTGTTTTCACTTCTGCATCAGGAACTTGACCTCGCTACCCCTGGGAACCACCACCACAGCAGCTGTCGCCACCAAAAGCTGGGCACCTCTGCTGCCATCCACACCAGCAAACGCGGCGGCTTCACCCAAGCCTGTTTCTTCCTGTGGCTCCCATCTGAAGCAAAAGGTCGGCATGGACGCATCTGATTTGTGGAGCCTGGTCACAGGCCTGCATCCCAGTCCCAGGGCATGTGGGAATGTGGGTTCTGACTTCCCCACTGGGAAGACAGAAGAGGAATTTCCCCAGACACACAAAGACAGTTCAAAAGACATGGGGCCCCACAAGATGAAAAGAGTTCTGTGGATGGATGGTGGTGCTGGTTGTACAACAACGTGAATGTACTCAATGCCACTGAGCTGTACACTTAAAAATGGTTAAGATGGGGACTTCCCTGGCTGTCTAGTGGTTAAGACTCCGTGCTTCCACTGCAGGGGTCACAAGTTTGATCCCTGGTCGGGAAACTAAGATCCCTGCGCGGTGCGGCCAAAAAAAAAAAAAAAAACAGTTAAGATGGTAAATTTTATATGTATTTTGCCACAGTTTTAAAAAAATTTTTAAGTTAACTAAAAAAAAAAAAAAGACACTGGGCAGCTGTGAATATGGCCAATGGCCACCCCTGATCTCAATAAACACTTAGTGCATAAGTAAGTAAAGGTATTAGGTGGGGATGCTGGACTCCCAGACACACAGTAGTTGTCACCAGTCACTGTTTAACATTTCTCAGTTTCCTGAGCATTTTTTAGTGTACTTTGTGCTTCCTGTTATCAATGCTCATACCACACAGGATGACTGTTGTTTACATAATTATGGCTAATTTGCATAAGAATTTGCATAAGTATTTGCAACGTGCTGGGTGCTTACACACGTTATCTCAATTAATCCTCACAATAAACGGTGAGGTGGGTGACGGGTGACTGCATTGCTCAGAGAGTCATTTATACTGGAGGAGGAAGAGGGTATCAGCCAACAGAAATAGAAAGTGAACTCAGTGAAGTCAGTGCAAAGATCTAGAAGAACCTGTAGAGAAACAGAGAAAATAAGAAGAGAGAAACGTCAGCCTGTTTATGTTTGGGGGGGACCACAAAAGCGAGGGGCCTAGAAGAGTCTGGAACACAGGAGAAGTGTAACCAAATAGGATCAGGCTAAAATGGCATAGATCCAGTACCCCTGGCAACAGGCCCCCACTCTTACAGGCATGATGTTCTAATGAGAAAAGCCACGTATGAAGAAAGTAAACAGTCATCCCAGACAGGGCCACATAGAGTCCAGCTGGCTCTACCCTAAGGAAAGTTCTGGGAGGAAATTGAGAGGAGTTTGTGCCATAAGTTGAGGTCAAGAGAGATATCATCTGAATCGTGCATGATAAAGGATTAACTTGAACAACACACTCAAGGCAACATATGGGTCCAGCCCGTACCTGTTGCTTCTGCCACTGAGGTTGATCAAAGTCTGTGTGACTAATCAATTGTGTGTGTGCTCATCCCAATGGCCTCACGTGTTCCTCCCTGGCATCTCTGCCTGGAGAAAACTCCAGACGGGAAAAGGGTAGAAGTTCACTCCCCAGTTTGGGACTGGGCAGCTGCAGCAGCCCTCTACTTACACTGTTCTCCTGACCCCCTACTACCACCCAGCTGGAGTCTGCCCCAAAGAGATTTGGGGAGTAGGACAGAGAGTTCATAGGGTTATAATTCAAACTGAAGATTGGAGAGGTTAAATACCCACCCAAGACTGCCAGCTAGCAAGAGGTGGAGCGGGGATTTGAACCTAGTGTAATTCCAAAGCCCACACCCTTAATCACCAAGAATAGATCCAGATTCCTGTAACTAGCTGTGGGACCCGAGCAAGTTTGTTTAGCTTGTTGAGTCTATTTTCCCGCAAGTAACACCCTACGGGGTAATTGAGAGGATTGGAAATGATGCATGTCAAGTCTTAGCTCAATGCCAGGGCCCCAATAAAAGAGCATCAGTGAGCAAAAGTTATACACATTTTCAGAGGGAAACTCTCAGCCTCATGGATTAGGAACACGATTAGGGTTACATGGCCATTTGCTATCAAAGAAAGATCTTGATCCTGGGTTTTTTACCCCACATTCCATGCATCTGTCTGGCCCATTTGAGGGTTTGGGTGGGAATGTGGGGAGGACTCAATCTAAGTGTCTTCCATAAGAAATTCAATTTTATTTCATTGAGGACAAGGCTGTGTGCATCTGCTCCATGTGAAGAACTATGGCAGGTACTGAAGAATGGGGCAAGATGAGGGGGACCCGGCTCTGCCCTCAAGGGCAGTGATGTGGCCGGTGAATGGGCCTGGGGCAAAGTTGTAGCAAGGGTACCCTTCCTGTCTTCTTCCACCAGGGAAATGGGTTTAGCTAAGTCAGTGATTCTTAACCTTGGCCACACATTGTTATCACCTGGGGAGCTTTAAAAATGCTGCCACCTGGCCCCAGCCCCAGAGGTTCTGAGTTCAATGGTCAGGCATGCAGCCTGGGCGTCAGTGCATGGGGCAGCCAGGTTGAGAACCCCCAAGCTAAGCAAAGATGCAGTTCTTGGGCGAACTGGGGTATGGGAGGAGGAGGGAGTGTGAGTGGGGTTTTTCTGTGTCACGGAAGTAAACGCACCAGTGAGGAGGAGAATGTCCAGGGCTGTGGTCCCTAAGGCCCTAGACGCAAGCCCCGGGCACTCATGACAGGAACAGGACAGAGCCCCTGCCTCTTAGCGGGCAACTGCAGGTTTCACAGGCAAGACCTCAGACACGCAGTCAGGACAAACATGCTTCCATCAGCCTGAGACACGGTTTACTGCAAGAGCTGTTCACCAGGCACATGAGAAAGAAAGGTGTGACTCCAGCTCTGGACTGGCCTTCCCGATCATGGGAGGCAAGCTGCATGGCCACCTGGAAACGGTCTGTTGTGTTTCCAAACAGAGTCAGATAAATAAAATGCATTATTATTTTATTAGCAACTCTTAAAAGTTCCTGTAGTGGCGTGAGTTACAACAGACACAACTACTTTCATATATTTATGTGTTTAGCACTTAATTCACACTCGCTTGCATTGCAAGACACTCAGCTGTAACACATTTTTACTGTGGTCTGTTTTTCCACATTCATCAGACTTTATTGATTACTAACCGCCAGGACTTCTAGAAAGCAGTCGTCTTGTTTCCAATCATCCCCTTCTTTTTTCAGTGTTATCTGGCCATCTTTGTTACTATAGGACGTGCTTTCCATGTTGCTTTCTCTTTCGTCTCCCGTCTTTCATTAGTCTTTCCTCTATGATTTCTCAGAGTTCTTACAGACTCTTCCACCATTTTGTGCTTCTTGAAATGTTAAGACATAAGACTTAATTGAGGAAAATACTCAGAAAACTCAATTCTTTTTTCTTTTATCTCCCCACCCCAACGTGCGTGCCCCAACCATAACTCCACACCCTTGTCTTTCAGGGTCACCTTCTCAACCTTCCACCCAAGTTCAATAGCCCTAGAATTCCTGAGGCCCTGCCCTCTAAAGGCTCCGCCTCCTTATTAGACAAACTCAATCCCTGGACCCACCTCCAGCTCAGATGTTCCGCCCAAACCCCTCCTCAGGCTCCTCCTCTACCCAGGCCCCGCCCCTCCACCGTCACAGGCTCCTCCCTAAGCCCTACCCCTCTCCCGACCCGAGAAGCACCGCCCCCAGGGCCAGAGCCCTATATACCACCACCACCCCCCCTGAGCCTCACCTGGCCCGCTCCCCTGCTCAGGTCCCTTCCTTGATCCGCCTCAGGTTGCATCTAAGGCTCCTGGGATCGTGGCTCCCAGGCCGCTGAGCTCGGACTCTGGGGCTCGAGGCACGTGGCGGCCATCTTGTCGTAAACTCAATTCTTATACTTTCAAGTGTTGTGTCAAGTCCGAAGTTGGTGGTGTGTCGAACATTACTTGAGGTAGAAATCCTATGCTTGGCTTGTATGTAGAATGACTGAAAGCTCAGAAACATGCATAGAACTTCTCATTGTCACCACCTATGTCGATATGGGTCGTCGAGGAAGCAGATGCTGGACTTAGAGGCAGAGCTGGCGTTAGGAGTGAAAGATTTGGTGGAGGGCCATAACTATGAAAGATAAAGGCTGAGGAGGCAGGACTGGGCAGGGAAAGCCTTCAGAGGGCCATGCAGATCCTATCCTGTGAAAAGAAATGCAAGAGGAAGAAAAATAGGGCCGGGAACATCTCAGACCACAGTGCAGATCATGCAAAGTCTTGGGCAACCCAGTGGGGAGTGAAGCAAAGTTGCCCATTAGAGGGGTCTCCCAACGGGCAGAAATGGTGGGTGCCGGTGTCTCCGCCACACTCAGTCTTTGGCTTGGGAGCCGCCAGGGACGAGCGAAGCTGGCTTAAGTGCTGCAGCTGGAGGCGATCAGCTAAGCTCATTCTTCGCAGCTGAAAGAACTTCACAAGTTCTTTCTCGTAGGGAGATCCAAGCACTGCTTCTCCGCAGCTGCCACGCCCCCTCCCATCTCCTGACAATGCAAGCCTTTATAAATGAAAGGCTCAGCTTCGTTAAGGTTATTAAATGCTTGTCTTTTCTCGGCCTGGCGTGATCAAGTAAACACCGTGCCCATCTGAACTGTGGGGAAAATGCAATTAAACGTTGTACAGAGAGATACAATTGACAGTCAGTGGCAGAGCCACGGGTAACTGTTTTCTTTCTGCTTTTCTCTATGTTCCAAATTTTAGACCTTGATCATTTATTTTTCTTTTTGATTGGAAAATATAATGAACATTTTAAAATTAGTCTCCATATCATACCTTTTTGATCCAAAATGGCATCCCCCAATTTGACAGCCCAACAAATTGCTTTCACACAGGAGAACGTGATAATAGACCAGGCATAGCTTTGAGCTCAGACAGATCTGAGCTTGAACCCTGGCCCTGTGACTACTACTCTGAACTCTGGGCAGGCCCTCACCCCCTCTCAGCCTTCACCAAGAAAGGCAGACACGTGTCCTTACTTCTCAGCTTTGCTTTAATAAAGCATTTTTAAATCGCTGTTTAAGCCTTCCCAAACTGCTAGAAATTTCTAAAAATCCACATTCAAAGGACAAAGAGTGGCCATAGCTGAGGAAATCCAAACTACTTTCCTGGGAAAGTCCTCAAAATGAGTTCTAAAAACCTCCTCGAGGGGCTTCCCTGGTGGTGCAGTGGTTAAGAATCCACCTGCTGAGGCAGGCGTCATGGGTTCGATCCCTGGTCCGGGAGGATCCCACACGCCATGAAGCCTAGAAAAAAGCCCGCACGACCCAATGCAAGCATAAATAAATAAATAAATTTAAAAAACTAAAAGCCTCCTTGACAGCACTTCTAGGTATACATGCCTAAGAATTCAAAGTAGAGACTCAAACATGTATTTATACACCCATGTGTATACACTTCCACTCACATGTCAATAATACAGTAGCATTATTCACAATAGCCAAAAGGTAGAAACAACCCAAATGGCCATTAACAGATGAATGGGTAAGCAAAATGTGGTATATACATACTATGGAATATTATTCAAGCCGGAAAAAAAAGGAGAATCGAGTATACACTGTAACACAGATGAACCTTGAAGACATCATGCTAAGTGAAATAAGCCAGACACAAAAGGACAAATACTATATGATTTCACTTATATGAGGTACCTAGAATAGTCAAGTTCACAGGGACCAAAAGTAGAATAGAGGTTACCAAGGGCCGGAAGGAGGAGGGAATGGGGAGTTAGCATTTAATGGGCACAGAGCTTCAGTTTGGGATGATGAAAACGTTCTGGGAATGGATGGCGGCGATGGCTGCACAACAGTGTGAATGTACTTGATGCCACTGAACTGTACACTTAAAAATGTTACAGTGGTAAATTTTACGTTCCAGAGGTTTTACCACAATAGCAAAGAATTTCTAAAACCTCCTTGTCAATGCAGTGTTACTACTTAAACCCAGGCAGGGAGCAAAGCTGAGCTGCCTGCAGGTGTTTCTCCCATGGAGAAGCAACATACAGCTTGCGCAATTCATTGCATTTTTCATCGCTTGTAATTATAAAAATAAAACCACATCACACAAAAATTTGAAACTAAAGAAAAAACTCATAATCCCATTTCTTTTCTTCTTTACAGGATTTTATTTTTAGACCTAGTTGTAACCATAGTGTTTGGACGAGTCCCAAAAGTGACTTCCAGAAACGTCCTTCATCTGAGCCTCAATTTCCTTAGCTTTAAAATAGGAGTCATATTTCCAGAAACCTCCTTGGCAATGCCCAGAGCAAGACTGACACTGTGATTTCTCTTGGGATGCTCAGCCATGCTTCCCCCAGAGTAGGAAGCATCCGTTCTCCAGTGGATGTGAAGAGCTGGGACGGTGGCAGAGGGGAGGGAGAGTAGGAAGAGAGAAGGCTAATGGCTGTCTACGATTCCACAGGTCATTGGCACACGTGTACATGCATGCGCACATGTACACGAGCACACACAGGTTCTCCCCCTGCTGAGGGTCTATAACATCCCTGTGGCTCTGTGGCAGGTTGAAGCGCAAAAGGAAAAAGGAACTGGTTGTTGAGCTAGCCCCAGGCCCTGGTCACGAGGACAATCTGGCTGATGGCTGAGACCCTCTGCAAGGAGCCCAGGATAGGGTGCTCTGGGAAAAATAAGGTGGATCTATGGCCTCCTGTTCAGTTTGATTCCCACCAGGACAGCAGAATGCAAGTCTGGGGCTGGACACACCCATGTTCGAGTCTCAGTGCAGCCTTAAGCAAGTGACTTGCTTTCATCTGAGCCTCAATTTCCTTGTTCTTAAAATAGGAGTCATACTTCCTACCTCCTGATGGTGTTATGAGGCCTGAAAGAGAAACCATGCAAAGTGCTTGGCATGGAGCCCTCGCTAAATGGAGGCCGTATCAGACACAGCCCTCCTAAAGCCCTGGAAGCAACTTCATTGACCCAACCAACCAACCAACCAATACTGAAAACCTTTCCACTGTGGACCTGGTTGTGAACTCAAGTGAAGAACTCACCAAAATTATTTTAACATTGTAAAGAAACACTGGAAAGACTTAATAAAAGGTTCACTTAAGTAGTTTCTCAAACCACATTAGCAATCATTCCATAACAAATAAATTGACCTGGCTAGAAGAACAGATTTTGGAAATAGCTTCAGACGGTCTTGACACAAAAATTGAAGAGGAGGCACATATATCATTCTGATTAGAAATTCACTTTTAGTCTCCAATTCAATCAAGGCAGGCAGATATTAGTTAGAGGAACACTAGTTGCTATAATAGATGAACTCCAGAGTATGGTAGGAATTTATTTCTCACCTCAGTAAATCTCAGTGTTCCTGGTGGACAGGCAGCTTTTCTCCATGTGGTGACACAGGAACCCAAGCTCCTTCCATCTTGTGGCCCTACCATCCCCTGGGGCCTCTTTATGGCAAGTGGAAAGAAAACAAAAAAGTGGAAAAGCTTCATTGCTTCTTAAAAGGTGACCCACAAGCATCACACGTCACTTCCACTCACATGTCATTGATGGGAACAAGTCACATGGCTACAGTGGAAGTAAGACTGGGAGAAAATATTTGCAACAAATACATTTGATGAAGTTCTTTAAAGTTCAGTGTCTAGAATATGTTAAATATATTATGAAGAATATATTATACATAATAATATATAGAATTTAAACTCAGAATATATAAAGAACTCATAATTCAATAAGACAAACAATTGAGTTAGAAAACAGCAAAAGATTTGAATAGACACCTCATCAAAGAAGCTATACAGATGGCAAATAAACACATGAAAAGATGAAAAGATGCTCAACATCATTGGTCGTCAGGGAAACTCAAATTAAAACCACAATTAGATCCCACTATACACCACTAGAATGGCTAAAATTAAGAAGACTGAGTATCCCAAATGTCGGCAAGGATGTGGAGCTACTGGAACTCACATGCAAGGCCAGTCAGAATGTAAAATGGTACAAACTCTCTAGAAAACAGTTTGGAAGTTTTCTTATCCATAAGGTGTTTAACTTTTTAAAGTTACGTATACCACTGGACCCAACTATTTTATTTTTATTATTATTCTTTTGGCTGTGTTGGGTCTTTGTTGCTGTGCGCGGGCTTTCTCTAATTGCAGCGAGCGGGGGCTACTCTTCGTTGCGGTGCGTGGGCTTCTCATTAAGGTGACTTCTCTTGTTGCGGAGCACGGGCTCTAGGTGCGCGGGCTTCAGTAGTGGCGCACCAGCTTAGTTTCTCCGCGGCATGTGGGATCTTCCTGGACCAGGGATCGAACCTGTGTCCCCTTCATTGGCAGGCAGATTCTTAACCACTGCACTACCAGGGAAGTCCCCCCAACTATTTTAGAGTATACATTTTTTCAGAAATGCACGGAACATTTAAGAAATTTAATTATATTCAGGTCTTAACAAATTTCAAAAGTTTGATATCCTGTAGACCACTTTTTCTGACAACAGTACAATTAAATTTGAACTCAATTACAAACAGAAAACTAGGGGGAATAAACGTGTTTGGAAATTAAGAGGCGTATTTTTTAAAGTCATGGGTTAAATAATAAATCAGTGGAAATTTTAAAAATACTTAGAATTCTACAATAACAACAGTACTACATGTTAAAACTTACAGAGTTTACCTAAAGCATTACTGTGCTAGTTGGAAATGTATACTTTTATGTTTCTATTACATAATGAGTTTTTAAAAATAGACAGAAAAACTAATAGTAGAACAAACCCAAAGAAAGTTGGAAGAAAGGGAATTATATAAATAAGATCAGAGAATAATGAAATATAAAATAAACATACACAGAAGGATCAACAAAACCAAAAGTATGGGTTGTTTTTTTCCTTTTTTCTTGGTCACACTGTGTGGCATATTGGATCCGGGATCTTAGTTGCGTGGCATGTGGGATCTTAGTTCCCCAGCCAGGGATTGAACCTGCTCCCCTTGCATTGGAAGCACAAAGTCTTAAGCACTGGACCACCAGGGAAGTCCCAAAATTATGTTATTTTAAAAGATTAATAACACTAACAAACCTCTGTCAAAATTGATCAAGAAAAAAATAACAGAAGGCATAATATTAGGAATGAAAAATGGTATATAACTGCAGGTGCCACATAGATTGAAAAGATGGAGAATATTATATACAATTTTATGCCAATAAGTTTGAAAACAGAAACATATGGACAAATTCCTAGAAAAATAAGCTGACACAAGAAGAAATTTAAAATCTGAATAATCCTATAACCATTAAAGAAATTGAATCAGGGACTCCCCTGGTGGCCCAGTGGTAAGATTCCGTGCTCCCAATGCAGGGGGCCTGGGTTCGATCCCTGGTCAGGGAACTAGATCCTGCATGCATGCTGCAACTAAGAAGCACGCATGCCGCAACTAAGAAGTCTGCATGCTGCAACTAAAAGATCCCGCATGCCGCAACTAAGACCCGGCACAGCTAAAATAAATAAATAATAAATATTTTTAAAAAAGAAGAAAGAAATTGAATCAGTAGTTTAAAATCTCACCACAAAGAAAACGCCAGGTCCAGACGGTTTTATTAGTAACTTCTATCATTCAAGGAACAAATAACTCCAAATTTTTTTTTTTTTTTTTTGTGGTACGCGGGCCTCTCACTGTTGTGGCCTCTCCCGTTGCAGAGCACAGGCTCCGGACGCACGGGCTCAGCGGCCATGGCTCACAGGCCTAGCCGCTCTGCGGCATATGGGATCTTCCTGGACCGGGGCACGAACCCGTGTCCACTGCATCGGCAGGCGGACTCTCAACCACTGCGCCACCAGGGAAGCCCAATAACTCCAATATTTAACTCCAATTTTAACTCTTTAAAATTATAGTAAAGGAAGAAACACTCCCTAATTTATTTTATACTAAAATTAATACCAAAACTGATATGAACAGTGCACGAAAGAAAAATTATGAGACAATTTCACTGACGAACATAGACACAAAACTCTTCTTAAAAAATCAGCAAACAATTCCAGCAACGTATAAAACAATCTTGACCAAGTTCAGCTTATTGCAGGAATCCAAGACTGTTTTAATGTTCAAAGACCAATTCATATAATTCAAAGATTTAAGGAGAAAAATGACATGATCATCTCAGTAAATGGAAAATTTTTGATAAATTTAAATATTCATTCATGAAAAAAATAAATATTAAAAAAATCCTTAGAAATCTAGTAGAATTTCCTCAACCCCTAAAGAGTATCTACAGAAAACTGGCAACAAAAATCCTATTTAATGTGAAACATTGAATGTTTTCCCTTTGAGGCCAAAAAAAGAATGTCTGCTAACATTTTCATTCAGCACTGTATTCGACAAAGAGAACTAAAGGTATAAGGATTGGAAAACAATAAATCAAACATTCAATATTCATATATATTATCGCTACATGGAAAACATAAAAATCTATAGAGAAATTATTAGTTTTAATAAGTCCGCAAGGTGGCTGAATAAGAAATTAATACACAAAAGTCAATGACTTTCTACAATCAGTAACAAATAAAAAAGTAATTATTAAAAAGATAATCATGCAAAAATATAAACTGAAATGAATAAATCTAACAAAAACTATGTAAGTGCTTTATGGAGAAAATTATAAAACTCTTTTGAAAAACATTAAAGATCTAAATAAATGGGGAGGGAGGTTCATGGGTACTTTTTAATTTTAACATACTTTTCTTCTAAAATGCTCAAAATTAACTCTTTGGAAACATATAAAAACTATTTTAATTTTTAAATATTTTATTATATTCATTCAAACATCGCTGGCCCATCTACAGGGTATCCAGAAACAATTATGATTAAATTCGGTCATATTTACTACATTGCCAATTTCAGTAACAGGAATTACATAGCTGTACACATAGTTTTATACACATTTACACATATGTATTTTTTGATCTTGCCATTAAAAAGGTGCGTTTGTCAAGGTAGAAGGATGGAATGCATATAGCACTTTGTTGGCCTGATTCACAACTTTTAAATATTTGGACAGATGGCATGTGAGCCTCCTTTTGCCTTCTTGTCATGGGATCCTCTGACATTAGGAGCAGGCCTGATGAGAGGCACTGCGGTGGTCCTGGCTGTGGGCAAGGAACCCATTTATGGTTTCCGCAGACTGTCTCAGCGGGCGCCAGCCCAGGTGAGTCAGGATATCTGTCCTGTTTGGAAACGTCAATCAAACTCCATGAAGCTTGTTCCTGGGAGGAAGCTAGTGGACATTCAGGTCAAACCTACTCAAGCTGCAAAAGGGAAACAAGCATTCAAAGCCTCTCACTCTGGGGCTATGTTGAGTCAGGGCTGGAAGACGGGCGTTGGTTGCAGGAGGTTCTAGAGACGAGGCTGGGGATCACAGAAAGGAGACAGAAAAGCCATTTCTCCTTTCTGTCTGTTCATAGCAAAGCTGAAATTCATTCAACAAATATTTCCAGAGTGCTAATCGTGGTCATCATCATCAAAATAGCTAAGATTTATGAAGCACTTATGTCCCAGGACCTGGTGAGGTGACTTTTACATATAACCATGTACAATACATGTTATACACAACAGTCAGATGAATGGGGTACTAGTATTTTCCCAATTTTACAGATGAGGAAACGGAGGCTTGATGTTAAGTGACTTATCCAGGGTCATAAAATTTGTACATGACAGAGCTAGGATCTGAATCTGGAGAAACTTGGGTGAATCTGGAGAAACTTGGGTCTACACATTGGGCCATAAGGCAGTGCCAAAGTTGTAGAAGTGAGTCATGGTCTACTGGGAAAGTCAAATATGCACATAGATGTGTCTTGATAACTCAAGTTGGATAAAACTAGATGATCAAGAAGGACATCTAAATGAAGCAAAGTTAATGACCTGGGAGTGATGGGGCATGTTGGAAGTATAGTGAGGGGCCTATCAGACTCTAGAAAAGAAACACACAGAAACAGCATGGGTGAGTAGTAACCAAGTTAGCTTAATATTGGAATGTGGAGGACTTCTAAGGCCTAGTTAAAGGAGTTTGGACTTTCTCTTCCAGTTAATGGTAAGGTAGAGGAGTGACAAACAGCCTTAAGATTCATTTGTCTCCTCTGTGTTGGGTGAATGCAGTAGACACAACCAATGACAAGATGACCAGTGGACCAGTGAGGAAGCCCATGGCACACAATGACGTGGCCTTATGGTGGGTGTTGGCCATCAGATAGGGAGAAAGGAACGGTTACAATGAGCTTGGCAAAGAAAGGATGGATAGGGCTTGCAGACGTTTAGCCAGCCAAGGGAAACTAGTTAGGATTAAGACTAGGGTACTACCTAGGAATAATACTAGGGTATAATACTAGTATTATAATACTAGGGTACTACCAGGAATGCAACGTAGCCTCTAAAAATGATAGTTATGAACAATACATAGCAATTCAAGGAAATGCTTAAAAGGATAAGTGAAAGGACCAGAATTTTTACATTCACACGTACCTATTGATTACAAATCTCTTTTTAAAGCCCCAGAAAAAATACGCCCAAACAAATTAAGTGAATCATCCTATCCCAAAATCTTATTTCTACTCAGTTAGTGTTATGGAGTGAACTGTGTTCCCCCCGCCTAAAATTTGTATGTTGAAGCCCTGACCCCCAGTGTAACTGTATTGGAGATAGGGCCTTTAAAGAGGTAATTAAGGTTAGATGAGGCCATGAGGGTGGGGCCCTGATCCTATAGGACTGCTGACCTTATAAGAAGGGTTAGAACACCAGAGTTCTCCCTGTGCACACAAACAAAGAAAAGGCCATGAGAGCACAGAGCAGGAAGGCACCATGTACAAGCTGGGGAGAGAGGCCTCACCAGAAACTAATACCGCCTACACCTTGATCTTGGACTCCCAGCCTCCAGAGCTATGAGGAGATACATTTCTGTTGTTTAAGCTACCGAGTCTGTGGTATTTTGTTACGACAGCACGAGCAGACTACTGTAATACAGTTAGCCAGCCAGTCACTAAATCCTGTCAATTCTTATCTTTGCAATTCTTGCTTTCTTCCTCACCATGTCCACTGCCAGCATAGCTCAAGATTATCTTGTGCCCAGATGGATGCAATCGACTCTCTTACCTTTGACTTTGTACTTCCTGACTCGCTTCTTTTTTTTTTTCACATTCATTCTTTGGTCCTAGTTTAATCCACTTTTTCCTCAGAAATTGACAAGCATCCCTATTGTACATCACATTTACTAAAGAACTTTTCAAACAGTTGTAATTGCTTTCTTGATCTTTTCTAAATAGCTCCAATCATATCAGTTATTTTACATGTAAAGCATTTTGAATCTCTTTAATGATCCAACCTGTTCTCCTTTTATGTGCTTTGGATTGGCAAACACCCTCTTCAATTACAGCACTTATAAATGAATATGATTCTCAGAGTATGGTTTTATCAGTATAGAGTTTGCATAAGACTTTGCTCCATCTATATTATGTTAAAAAATATGAGTACATCCTTGTTCCCAGTCCAAAACAGTTAGACTCTAATACTCTTCTGCATCCATTTTTATTTATTTTAATGGCCTTTTCCTCATCTATGGTTCTTTTTACTTTTTCTTTTTTACAGTAGGTTCTTGTTGGTTATCTACTTTAAATATAGCAGTGTGTACATGTCAATCCCAAACACCCAATAAATCCCTCCCCCGCACCCTTCCCTCCTGGTAACCGTAAGTTTGTTCTCTAAGTCTGTGAGTCTGTTTCTGCTTTGTAAATAAGTTCATTTGTATCTTTTTTTTAGATTCTGCATAAAAGCAATATCATATGATATTTGTCTTTCTCTGTCTGACTTATTTCACTTAGTATGACAATCTCCAGGGTTATCCATGTTGCTGCAAATGGCATTATTTCATTCTTTTTAACGGCTGAGTAATATTCATTGTATATATGGACCACATCTATACAATGACTTGCTTCTCATATTCCCAGCCACCAACCCCTACCTTGCCCCCTCCTGACTATCATCTCAAACATCTGAAATGTTTGAATCTGATGCCTGGTATTTTCCTCTAGTACCAACCCTTGGCTCTCTCTTTCCAGAACTCCCTGCACTCACCTCAAAGGTGCAAGTTCTCTGACCACTCCAGGTGAACTAGACTTTTGCATTGTAAGTGCCCTTCATGCACATGTGTCAGTAATATCGGTAGGATCTATTCCTAGCAGTGAAATTTTGCTAGGGCCGCTGACGTGTTTTAAAACGTACACTTTAAATTTTGATAGACACCATCAGATGGTCTTCTATAGGACTTGTACCAGATTAAACTCTACCCAATAACATATAAAAGAACCTGTTTCCCCATACCACCATCAGCACAGTCTTAACCATGTCTTTGATCTTTGACAGACTGAAAGGTAAAAATAGTATTCCACTTTTGTTTGAATATAAATCTTTCTGATGACAAGGGCTGAGTCATCCATTTCAGACAAGCACTCAAATAGCCGGCATGAAGACAGTCTCTTTCCACGTTTCCTGCCTCATCTCTGTGGGTCTTTCCTTAGCTCCACATTCCCAGACTTCTACTGCAGACAGAATTTTCCACATGGAGGGGAAGAGGACCACCACAGCCTTAAGCCTAAATCATCCCAGCTTACCAAACAAACTTCGTTCTCCCAGCACCCATAGGTCAAATTCCAGGAAGGACTGTGACTGGTCTTTCTTGGGTCAAGTGTTTGCCCATGAGTCGGTCACTCTGGCCAAGAGGAAAGGAGATTCCACTAGGCCAGGGCTAGGTCATGATACAGCAGTTTGCAATAGCAAGAGAAGCCCCTATTATCAGAAGAGGAAAGAGGTACTGAGCAGATAAAAACAAATGTCTACTCTTCCAGGTAACACCTGCGCTGATGGAACCCAGCACACAGGGCACCTTCCCCAGTGTCATATTCACTGACTTTGCCACATCCCAGCAGGAATGAATCGGATGACACCGCCCCCCAAGAAAGAGCCCGGCATCCTGTGCTGCCCTACATCTCCGGGGCCATAGGTAACCTATTCTGATTGGTAATCCAGGAGAGGAGCATTTGAGCTCTTCTTGGAACAATGGGAATGTTTTTCTACTACAGTGATCTGTACAAACTTGGCAGTGGGGTTTTACAGAGAGAGGAAAATAGACACTGACATCTCTGATGCGAAACTGTGAGTCCTCCCAGAACAAAGCTGAGCCTCAGTTGGACAGGAAGTACTGGGGTCTGTGATGCAAAGAAGGAAAGTCTGCTGGCTTTAAAGGTTAGGCTAACACTGGTTTAGAGTACAAAGTAAGTCTGCAGAAGCTGCGTCCTGGGGGATCTTTAAATACAACAAGCCAATGCTGGCAATGGAAAAGTGAATTGGGCACACGTGTACATTGTTGGTGGGATTGTAAACTAGTATAAGCCTTTCCAAGAGCAATTTGGCAATCCTGTCTCTAAAATGCCAATACCCTTTGACCCACAAATTTCATTTTCAAGAATCCACTCCAAGTAAACAATACAAAGTGCTAAAGACGCTTTATACAAAAAAGATGTTCACTATGCTTATTATTTATAACAGTTAAAGTTTAGAAACAATATAAAGGAACAGTTAGATATATTATGGTAAATCCTCCCCATGGGATATTTCTCAGTCATTAAAAACGAAGTCTAGTCAGTTCACAGAAAACAAAATATAAGTGGCTTTGAAAGATTATTCAGGGCTTCCCTGGTGGCACAGTGGTTAAGAATCCACCTGCCAATGCAGGGGACATGGGTTCAATCCCTAGTCCAGGAGGATCGCGCATGCCATGGAGCAACTGAGCCCGTGCGCCACAACTACTAAGCCTGCATTCTAGAGCCCGCGAGCCACAACTACTGAGCCCACACGCCACAACTACTGAAGCCCACGAGCCTAGAGCCCGTGCTCCGTAACAAGAGGAGCCATGGCAATGAGAAGCCCACGCACCGCAACAAAGAGTAGCCCCTGCTGGCCGCAACTAGAGAAAGCCCGAGCACAGCAATAAAGACCCAACGCAGCCAAAAATAAAAATAAATAAAATAAATAAATTTATAAAAGAAGATTATTCAGCCTTTCTCATGGAAAAAAAAATTATGTTAAAAGTGTAATTTTTACCTTTCAGTTTGTCAACACTCTGTGCTGGTGATGGTATGGAGAAACAGGAACTTTTTTTTTTTTTAACTTATTTATTTAATTTATTTTTTTGGCTGCGTTGGGTCTTTGTTGCTCTGCATACAGGCTTTCTCTAGTTGTGGCGAGTGGGGGCTACTCTTCGTTGCGGTGCGAGGGCTTCTCATCGCGGTGGCCTCTCTTGTTGTGGAGCACAGGCTCTGGTGCACGGGCTTCAGTAGTTGTGGCACACGGGCTTCAGTAGTTGTGGCTCGTGGGCTCCAGAGCACAGGCTCAGTAGTTGTGGTTCACGGGCTTAGTTGCTCCGTGGCATGTGGGATCTTCCCAGACCAGGGCTCGAACCCGTGTTCCCTGCATTGACAGGCAGATTCTTAACCACTGCACCACCAGGGAAGCCCTTTTTTTTTTTAATTTTTATTTTTGCTGCATTGGGTGTTCATTGTTGCGCACAGGCTTTCTCTAGTTGCGGCCAGCGAGGACTACTCTTCATTGTGGTGGGTGGGCTTCTCATTACTGTGGCTTCTCTTGTTGCGGAGCATGGGCTCTAGGCACACGGGCTTTAGTAGTTATGGCACATGGGCTCAGTAGTTGTGGCTCACGGGCTCTAGAGCACAGGCTCAGTAGTTGCGGCGCACGGGCTTAGGTTGCTCTGCGGCATGTGGGATCTTCCCGGGCAAGGGCTCAAACCCATGTCCCCTGCATTGGCAGGCAGATTCTTAATCACTGCGCCACCAGGGAAGCCCGGAAACAGGAACTTTTTTTTTTTTTTTTAATTTATTTTTGGCTGTGTTGGGTCTTCCTTGCTGCGTGCAGGCTTTCTCTAGTTGTGGAGAGTGGGGGCTACTCCTAGTTGCGGTGCGCGGGCCTCTCATTGCGGTGGCTTCTCTTGTTGTGGAGCACAGGCTCTAGGCGTGCACACTTCACTAGTTGTGGCACGAAGGCTCAGTAGTTGTGGCTCACAGACTCTAGCGTGCAGGCTCAGTAGTTGTGCTGCACGAGCTTAGCTGCTTCGCGGCATGTGGGATCTTCCCAGACCAGGGCTCAAACCCGTGTCCCCTGCATTGGCAGGAGGATTCTTAATCACTGCACCACCAGGGAAGCCCCGAAACGGGAACTTTTATATGTTACTGGGTAG
Organism: Stenella coeruleoalba; assembly: GCF_951394435.1. Classification (NCBI taxonomy): domain Eukaryota; kingdom Metazoa; phylum Chordata; class Mammalia; order Artiodactyla; family Delphinidae; genus Stenella; species Stenella coeruleoalba. The sequence continues at coordinate 17,911,378 of NC_137165.1, forward strand.
AGTTTAATTGGGTACAAGTCCTATAGAAGGCAATCTGATGGTGTCTATCAAAATTTAACGGGTGTACATTTTAAAATGCATCAGCTGCCCTAGGAAAATTTCACTGCTACAAACTTATCCTACAGATGTTACTGACACGTGCATGAAGGGCAGCACTGTTGCCTGAAACATTGTCTATAGGAACTAAAGAAAGGAATAGGCTTCAGTAGGAGACTGGATAATATATTATGGTACTTCCATGAAATATATTTTATCAGCCATTAAAAAGACCACGTCACGATCATATGTGCTTTTGTGGGATGACTTCCAAGATACATTAAGTGAAACAGAAAGAAAGCAAGGTACAAACTAGTATGTCTGACACTCTATTATTTGTGTAGAAAGCCCATTTATGTTTGAATATGCATAGAATTTCTCTGGATACACAAGAAAATTATGACAATGGTTCCTCTGGAGAGGATGACTGAGGTCAAGGGTGGGAAAGAGACTTTTTATTGTACACACTGCCCTATTCGAATTTTTTAAAATCATGAGTATGTATTTCCTTTTCAAAAAAAAAAAGACAATAAAAATAATACAATACATAGGCTAAAAAAGGATGTCTATATATGTTTACAGTTATATAAATAAATATCTATATTATAACAAGCAAAAAAAGAAATTAAAATTATTCATAGAGTATATTCAGTAATGTGAAAAGAGAAACATGTTTAGAAGAAAATAAGGAAATGTACTAAAATGTTACCCTTGAAACTAAGAGCGATTTATCTTTCAACTTTTTCTGTCGTGTCCAAAATGTGTTTAATAATCACCTTTTACTCTTATAACAGAAAAAAATAAACTTTAAAAAATTGTGTTAAATTAAAATATAGTATCCATCCATCTTTATAGTCTAAATGCAGAAGGTAAAATCAGGTGAGACAAGAGGTATTAACTTTTCAACTCCATGATTCTGCATTAATGAAGTTTGCTGTGGTTTATTGACTCCTTTTCACTTTTTTGGGCTTGGCCACTGCTGCTGATAAAGACAAGACCTAGTTCATAAATCAGTCTCAAGAAAACTGTATTTATAATACCCAGTACCAATGGACATGCAGTTGGATGAGCTTTTTCAGACATTACTGCATTCAAATTGATACCATCTTTCTGGAAAGCAACTTGGCTACATGAATCTGAAGCTATACAGAGTGTTTATGCCCCGTGACCCAGTAATTTGACTTCCGGAATCTTAAGGAAAAAACCTGAAATACCGGAGACGTTTACACATAAAGGTCTTAATTAAGAATGGTATGCAATCATAAAAAATTACAATTACGAATAACATGTAGCAACATGGGGAAATGTTTATGATACAGCGTTAAGTGAAGGAAAAAGAATACAGAAAAGTGTATATCCTACTATTACAACTGCTTCATAAAATACGTGTGAAAAAATCCCAGAAGAGTTTTACACCAACATGGTCACGGTGCTTATGTTCAGGTGGTGGGACCTTGGAGGAATTCTTGATATTTTTCTCCTTTTCTCTTTTCCAAAATGTTTATAATGTATTTTTAATAATATATTTTCAAATATGTAAAAATTTGAAGTCTGGGCTGTTCCACAGGAAATAATGTCTCTCTATGTTATCATGTCTCTAATTCCCTTAACTGAAAATAAAACTCCTTCCTCTCATGTAATAATAATGGTCACTGATATTTATTAAGCAACTACTTTCTGCCAAGCTCTTTACACATTTTAGTTCAATGACTTCAGTGAAGTAGAAATTTTTATTATATACCATTTTGCAGATGGGGAAAACTGAGGCTCAGACTGGCTAAATGACACAAGCAAGAGGTGACAGCATCAGGATTCAAACCCACATCCTTCTAGCTTTAAACTCAGTTCTTTCCACCATTATATTGTCACAATAACTACCCAAAACAGTTCTCAGGGTCCGGGGTATACCAGGGACAGTACTAATGCTTTACACACATTCTCTCATTTAATAACACTGTAGATGTAGTTGGTATCCTCATTTGTGGCTGAGGGAGGTTAAGTCACCAGTACAGCTGGTAAGAGGTAGAATCATTTTTTTTTAAATATATTTTTTGGCAGCGCTGCAGGGCATATGGGATCTTAGTACCCCAACCAAGGATCGAACCCACGCCCCCTGCAGTGGAAGCGCAAAGTCTTAACCACTGGACCGCCAGGGAGGTCCCAGAACCGGGATTCTAACCCAAGTTGGCCCGTGTTGGGAACCATGACACTGTCGTGCCTTCCCACAACAAGGAAAAACCCAAACCCTCCGAGCCCAGGACGCAGGGCACCAGCCCTGGTGCAGCCACTGTCGAAAAGGAAGCACCTGGCAGGAAGGTGAATGCAACAGGAGGAGGTAGGCTCCCGGGGCTCCCTCGCTGGGCAGGGCCGCCTCTGACACACACTGCACACCTGAGGACCCCGGCTGCATGAGCTGGCGCTGTGCACAGGCATCCGTGTGGCCTGGCCTGCAGCCAGCACACATGTCACGTCCTCCTGCCAGCGCTGACAAGGCTGGTGCTAATCTGCCCAAGGGCCTCAAGAAAAGCCCTTGAAGCCGTCTTTAAGGTTTCCTGGTTCTGGGAGGTGTGGGGAGACAACACCACCTCCTCCACGGTGGAAAATTCCAGGGCCACCTGGCTTGGCAAGAGAAAGTGATGTCTAGCCTCCTTGACCCCCAGGAGCCAGAGGGCCCTAGGCCTGGACCCAGAGGCTGAGCCAACAATATGAGCCAGGGCTCCAACTCTCTGGGAAACAGGAAGTTCAGGTCAGCCTGGGGGTGGAGGGAGGGGGGAACCAAACCAGAGGGACTCAGGCCAGAGGCCAAGTGAGACCAAGGGGCCTCTGAGATGTGGACACAGCTGAGTGGACAGACCAGCACTGAGGAGAGCTCTGAGGATACAGAGTGTTAGGAACACTGATAGACTGCTGGGAGGAGTAGTGGACCCAAGTATTTGGAAGATAGGTTGGCATTACCCAGTACACACACACTCTACGACCAGGTAGTTCTACTTGTCATAATGCATCTGGAGAATCTCTTCCACCACATGGGCCCCCAGGATGTTCATAGCAGCACTGCTCATAAGAAACAAAAGCTGCAAACAGCCCAAACACCCGTGCACATGAGAATGGGTTAATATACATACATTCTCTATTCAAGAACAGACTTGTGGTTGCTAAGGGGGAGGTGGGTGGGGGAGGGATGAACTGGGAGTTGCGGTTAGTAGATGCAAACTATTACATATAAGATGGATACACAACAAGGTCCTACTGTATAGCACAGGGAACTATATTCAATATCCTGGGATAAACCGTAACGGAAAAGAACATAAAAAAGAATGTACATATGTGCATAACTGAGTCACTTTGCTGTACAGCAGAAAGTAACACTTTGTAAATCAACTAAACTTTAATTAAAAAATAAAAATAGGGCTTCCCTGGTGGCGCGGTGGTTGAGAGTCCGCCTGCCGATGCAGGGGACACGGGTTCATGCCCTGGTCCGGGAGGATCCCACATGCCGCGGAGCAGCTGGGCCTGTGAGCCATGGCTGCTGAGCCTGCGTGCCCGGAGCCTGTGCTCTGCAACGGGAGAGGCCACAGCAGTGAGGGGCCCACGTACCGCAAAAATAAATAAATAAATAAAATAAAAATTAAAAAATATATATTATTCTCTATTCATACAAGGGAATACTACATGGCCATAAAAATAAATATGCTATAACTTCATGAGTGAATCCCATAAACACAATGTTAAACAAATAAGGGAAATCACAATATAATATATACGGTGTGGTTTCATTTAATAGAAGTCCAAAAAACTCTCCAGACTAAACAATGTATTGATTGGGAAGGAGGAAAGGGGAAGGGGGGGTGTTGGCCAAGCCCTAAGCCTCTGTCTTCAGGACCTTCTTTTGGGGACCCAAGTTACCAGCACAAGGGCAGATCCTCACCCACAGACTCACCATGTCCATACTCTTGTCTCCACTACCCACCCAGCATCCGTGGCCCTTTTCCCGTGTGCGATGTCAGTCTCTTCCCTCCTCCATGCCCCTCCCCCAGTCTCTGGGGAATTGATAAATTGCCCTTCATTTCATATTTCTTACCACTGGCATTCCACATTTGTCATCTCCTCTCCCAAACCAGACCCAGGGCCTGGCAGATCATTGAGAGCACACAGAAAGGCCACCTGAACGGGGAGCTTTCTCCCCTCTCAGTCATGAGCGCCACCAAAACAGAGATGGTCTGTCAGTTAATGTGGAAGCACAGAATCTTTGAGGCCACCCGCCCCTAAGCCCTTATTTTATCAGGTGAGAAGCTGAGGCCCGGGGGTCCGTGTGATGTGACTGGTCTAAAATCACAGCTAGTTTGAAGGCAGGGCTAGGACTGGGACCAAGGATTCCTGAACCCCAGTCTTTTCTCCTACAATGTGCTGTCTCCCTAAAGCTGACGTAGAACAGACTTCTGATTCTGGCCACAGAGCCGACTAGACACCCCAAACTACTTCCTGCTGAAACAGTCAAAAGGCTGGACAAAACATTTTCAGTGCTTTAAAGGCACCAACTGAGCTGGCATAAAGGGTTAAGAATAGTCAGAGGCCAAAGAGGAAGGGAAAGCAGGAAACCGGAGAGAATGTAGAAGCTGGCTTTCTCCCTGAGGACCTGTGTCAAACCCACGTGATCTTGAGCACTGGTTTTCAAGGCCTTATAGAGTGCGTGGAACAAGGAGACAAACCCCGGCCCGGTCAAGGTGAAGAATTAAATGGAGAGCTTCCCATAAGGCTGGGCCCCATCTTCAGTACAAGAGTGGGCGAGAAATAAACTCCTTTTCCCCCCAGAGGAGCAAGGAAAATTGCCCATGTTAAACATTGGAAGCAGGTGGGAAGGAAAACAAACAAAAAAAAAACACCTTTACCGTGAGAATTCTTTAACCACAAAGCCAGCTCTTTTATATATTTATATATATATATATATATATATATATATTTTTTTTTTTTTTTTTTTTTAAATAACTCCTTTTTTTTTCGGCTGCACTGCACAGCACGTGGGATCTTAGTTCCCCGACCAGGGATTGAACCCGTGCCCCCTGCACTGGAAGCGCAGAGTCTTAACCACTGGACCGCCAGGGAAGTCCCAGCTCTTATATGTAAATTCAGAGATAGTGGGCAAAAATCCTCAAGCTGATTGAGCAAGATCCTGGGGGGTGGCGGGGGTGGGGCGGTGAGGGAGGCAAGAGAGTCAGCCGTAGACTCTCTGGGACAGAGCATTCCGGGCAGGCAGAGGTGATCGCCAACTCAAAGGCCCTAAGGCAGAGTCATGCCAGGCTTGTTCCAGGAACACGAGAAGGCCCAAGGGGCTGGGGTAGAGAGAGCCAAGGAGAAGTAGAAGGAGATGAAATCACAGGAATAACAGGAGACCAGGTGGGCCAAGGCCTGGCTGGCATGCTGTTATAAGACCTTGGACTCTTCCTCCAGAGTATGGGTCCATTGAAGGAGTTTCAGCAGAGGATGAAAATGGTCAACCTCATGCACTACAGGGATCACCCTGTGGTGATGGCAGCACCACAACGTGAACGTACTTAACGCCACTGAACCATACACGTTAAAATGGTAACTTTTATGGTATGTATATTTTACCACAATTTTTTTTAAAGAGATCACCCTGGCAGTTGCTGTGCTCATACGTGGAATGGAAGCTGGAACACCACACAGGAAGACATTCCAGGAATCTAGGTGAGAAATGATGGCTCCAGCAAGGATGGCAGCAGGATAAAGGATGAGGTCATATTTTGGATGTGTTGGATGTAAGGTATCAAAAAAGGGAAGATCGTGGTGACTCCAAGGTTTCTGGCCTGAGCAACTGGAAGGACAAAGTTGCCATCGACTAAAGAGGGAACAGGTTTATAGGAGAACGTAAGAGTTAAGTTTGGGACTTACTGGGTTTGAGATACCTATTAAACATTGGGTGGAAATGTCACGTGTTAGTGAAGCTGTGGAGCAAGTAAAACTTTCACACGCTTGTGGGGGAGTGAAAATTGCAACAACCTTGGAAAACCCTTTGGCAGCATCTATGACCCGGTGATTCCATTCCCAGGTATATGTCCGATAGCAAATCTCTACATGTGTTCACCAAAAGACATGAACGAGAACGTTCATAACAGCATTCTTTGCAACAACCCAGAACTGGACATGACCCATCAACAACAGATTAGATAAAAGTGATATATTCACATAATGACATTTTATCGAGCAATGCGAATGAGCGAGCTACTGCTATGCAGTAATTGAAGCCGGAAGTAAAGAACAGAAGGGAAGGGAAAGCAGGAAACCGGAGAGAATGTGGATGAATCTCTCATTAGAGAATATAATCTCCACAAAGTACAAAGTCAGACAGAAAAAGAAGATGAATCTGACCCAGCAAACCCACTCCTGGGCATATATCTGGAAAAAACGAAAACTCTAATTTGAAAAGATACATGCGTCCCAATATTCATAGCAGCACTATTTACAATAGCCAAGACGTGGAAGCAACCTAAATGCCCATCGACAGACGAATGGATAAAGAAAATGTGGGGGCTTCCCTGGTGGCGCAGTGGTTGAGAGTCTGCCTGCCGATGCAGGGGACACGGGTTCGTGCCCCGGTCCGGGAAGATCCCACATGCCGCGGAGCGGCTGGGCCCGTGAGCCATGGCCGCTGAGCCTGCGCGTCCGGAGCCTGTGCTCCGCAACGGGAGAGGCCACAGCAGTGAAAGGCCCGCGTACAGCAAAAAAAAAAAAAAAGAAGAAAATGGGGTATACATGTACAACGGAATACTACTCAGCCATAAAAAGAGAATGAAATAATGCCATTTGCAGCTAAGTGAAGTAAGGCAGATAGAGAAAGACAAATATCATATGATATCATTTATATGTGGAATCTAAAAAAAATGATACAAATGAACTTATTTATAAAACAGAAATAGATTCACAGGCATAGAAAACAAACAAATGGTTACCAAAGAGGAAAAGCGGGGGAAGGGACAAAGTAGGAGTTTGGGATTAACAGATACACACTACAATATAAAATAGATGAACAACAAGGACCTACTGTATAGCACAGGGAACTATATTCAGTATCCTGTAATAACCTATAATGGAAAAGAATCTGAAAAAGAATACATCCATATAACTGGATCACTTTGCTATACACCTGAAACATTGTAAGTAAACTATACTTCAATTTAAAATAATTAATTAATTTTTTAAAAAAGAATATGAATCATGTGGCCAATTTTAAAGTTTGAAAACAGAGAAAATTGGTGTTCAAACAAAAATCTGTACACGAATGTTCATAGCAGCACTATTCATGATCACCAAAAGGTGGAAACAACCCAAATGTCCATCAACTGATGAATGGATACAGAAATGTGTTGTAGAAATACAATGGAATGTTATTCAGCCGTAAAGAAGGAATGAAGTACTGACACATGCTACAACACGGATGAACCTTGAAAACATTTTGCTAAGTGAGAGACACCAGACACAAAAGGCCATATATTGTGTGATTCCATTTATATGAAATGTCCAGAATTGGCAGGTCCATAGAGACATAAAGCAGATTCGTGGTTGCCAGGGGCTGAGGAGAAGGGGGGATGGGGAATGACTGCTAATAGGTGTGGGGTTTCCTTTTGAAGTGATGAAAATGTTCTGAAACTAGGTCCTGGGGATGGTTGCACAACACTGTGAGTGTACTAAATGCCACTGAATTGTATGCTTTGAAATGTTTAAGATGATAAATTTAAGTATTTTACTGCAATAAGATAAGAAAGATAAAACTCGGGCTTCCCTGGTGGCGCAGTGGTTCAGAGTCCGCCTGCCGATGCAGGGGACACGGGTTCGTGCCCCGGTCCGGGAAGATCCCACATGCCACGGAGCGGCTGGGCCCGTGAGCCATGGCCGCTGAGCCTGCGCGTCAGGAGCATGTGCTCTGCAACGGGAGAGGCCACAACAGTGAGAGGCCCCCGTACCGCAAAAAAAAAAAAAAAAAAAGATAAAACTCATCTCTGGTGTTATAAATCGGGATAGTTGTTATTTTGGGGTGCAGAGAGGGGTAAGTGATGGGGAGGAGGACAGGGCTTCTGAGGTACTGACAATACTCCTTTTTTTTCGAAAACCTAGATGGTAGTTACATGAGTGTGTTCATTTTGTAAAGATTCATTGAGCAAAAGAGACAAGTACAGACAATTCTTGCAAGGTGTTTTGCTGCAGAGTAGGGCTGAGAAAGTGGGCAGGAGCTAGAGAAAGAAGTGGGATTGCGGGAGGGTTGTTTTCAGATGGGAGAAATGAGAGTGGTAAGGAGGGCGAAATTGATGATGTAGGAAAGGTAGGAGAGAATTGCTTACGTGGTTCGGAGTTAGGGAGAGGAGAGAAGATCTCATGCATGCACGGGGGTTCTGCAGTGAGCCCATGATAGAAACTGGTAACAAGCAGGAAGCTGATCTCAGGGGTGTCGACGCTGGGGGTTGGGGAGAGCAGTGGTGAGTCTGTAGAAGTTCACTCCTGGCTTATTGCCAGGTTTATTGCCCCTCAATTTACCAGCGAGCACTCTGAGACTCAGGGAGAAAGGAGGATTGCTCCCCATCACACCACTGGGGCCAGGAGTGGAACCCAGGTCTCCCTGATACCGCGGGCAGGACACCGCGCTGCCCACATGCCTCCAGTTCACCTTCCCACCGTTGAAAAGAGCGCTTCCTACCATTTGCCCTGAAACAACTCCTCAGAGTTTCAGGAGTACCCCCCCAGACTTCTAAGGACTCTGGGATTTGAGGAACAAGTGTGTTCCGCCTTGTGGACATGCCTTATCATACAAAGGACTTTAGTTCTGTCCCCTCCTCAGCCTCCATCTTTCCCGGCTGGAGAATTCTCACTGTGGAGCTTGCCCTGATGGTAAAAAGCCCTTCATCACTCCATTGTTTGGCCCCTTTCCAGTTCTATTACGTCTTTCTTGGAATGCAGAGGCCATAACAACAGAAACCACAGTGGCTTCCATTTTGAAGAGCCTTTCGCAGGGACAAGGGCCCCATTTATGCATTCAAACCGATGGTCAGGGAGCCTGTGGTCTGCCCAAGGTCACACAGAGTGTCAACAATAGAGCCCAGCAGAGGAGAATTCCAATCGCTGTGATCCCTCCCCACACCCAACTGCCTGCATGCAGGACTCCAATGGGCACATATATCCGTCAGGAGGCATTCAGCAGCAGGAGACGGGGGAAAGTCACGTCAAAGCAATAAGGAGGATTTATTGAATGACATAACTGCAAGTCCTGGAGCAGGCAGGCTTCCGGGGTTGGCCCATAGGGGCTCAATGATGTCATCATGGTCCCAATTTCATTGTCTTGCCAACCACAGAGGCTGTAGAGGGTTGAATGGCAGCCCCCCAAAAGATATGTCTCTCTCCTGATCCCTGGACCTGTGAATGTGACCTTATTTGGAAAAATGGTGTTTGTAGATGCAATTAAGTTAAGGATCTTGTGATGAGATCATCCTGGATAACCCAGGTAGGCCCTACATCCGATGACAAGTATCCTTACAAGAGACAGAGGAGAATAGGAGAGGCTTGTGAAGGCGAGGCAGCGCCTGGGCTGAGCAGCTACAAGCCAAGGACTCCGGCAGCCACCGGAAGCTGACGGGGTTAAGGAACAGAATCTCCCCTAGAGCCTCTGGGGGGGGGCACAGCCCTGCCGATAACCTGATTTTGAACTTCTGGACTCCAGACCTGCGAGAAGATAAGTTTCTGTGGTCTTAAGCCACCGAGTCCTGGTTATTTGTTAAGCAGGCCTAGGAGACTCATACAGAAGATGAGATATACAGGTCAACTTCGACCTGACCCCCATGCCCCACCCCCACACCCGGGGGTGGGGTTAGCTTTCCCCAAGGTCCATGAGAGACACGAGAAAGGGGTGATCATCAAGAGGAGGGCAACGGGTGTCAGGGAGGCAGTCAGAGTGTCCACCCCACACACCATGGGCAAGAAGGTTTCATCTCCTGAGCATCTGCTATCCGAGCATAGGAAAGACAGAGGGTGCCCTGGACGTGTGAGCTTCACAGGTGAAGTGCAAGGTGGAGGGCTACACAGCCCTGGGGAGTCCTCCAAACCCTGAGAGCAAAGCTGAACGTCCGGAACAGGGAGCACATTCCTCTTACAATACTGGCTGTGAAAGGTCTTGAATCTAAAGATGAATCTAAAGATCATTCATTCGTAAGAGGCTGTTTCATCCACCTGGTTGCCCAAGCCAGGACAGACCTCAAGCTCCTCCCAGACTCTTTCCTGTCTCTTGCTCTACCCTTACAGCCAATCTGTCCCCACTTCTATAAAGAGTCCCAATCTGTTCGTTCCCCTCCATCTCCATAGCTGTCACCCTAGTTTAGGTCCCCATCCTCTCTTACCAGATTACAGCCCCCAGACTGACCTCCCTGGCTTGAGTCTCAGCCTCCTCCCACCGGTCTCCGCCAGGAACTGGAAAGTTCTTCCGAAAGTGAAAATCTGCCCAGGACACGTTCCTGCTAAGAACCCTGAAAGCCCCTTGGCATAGCTTCCAAGGACTCTTGCTTACCTGACCATCCCTCACCATGTCCCCAAACACACAAGACCTCTCACACCCGGGGGCCTTTGCACACACAGCTCCCTCTGCCTGGGTGATCCCCCATCCCACTTCCTGGCCAAGTCCTCCAGGACTCAGCTTCTAGGCTGTCTGCTTTGAGGGGTCCCTTCTTCTGGGTTCCCACCATACCCTGGGCTTTTGTAGCTCTCCTGTGCTAACGTAAGGGTCCATTTATGTGTCATCAACTTCCCCCTAGACTCTGAGCTCCCTGAAAGCAGGAACCAGGTCCATCCTGAGTACGTAGTATATAGCAGGTGTTCAGAAATAAACTGACGACTAAAGATCAAATCTACACAGCAAGTGTACATTAAGCACTTACTATATGCCAGACTCTGGGGTAGGTGCTGGGGGAGGGGAGAGGGGGATAATGAGGACTCTTACCCTAAATTTCACAGTAACTTTCTGAGAAAACCCATCTATAAAATCAGGAGTAAATCCTGCCATGAATTCACAGGTGAGCTTGCCAACCAGTAGGAAGCCCAATGACAGGAAGGTAACCCTGAGCAAGCTCAGCATCTCCTCCAGGGCCCCTCACTCTTCCCTCCCCGTGGGTCACGCAGGAGACAGAGCGGCGATGGGTCTTTACTGCCACCTGCTGGACGAATGGAATAACGCTACAGGCGGCAGCCAGGAGAAATTCAGGCGCCTGCCTTGAGTTGCCAAACACATGGCTCTGACTTATATCTGCCACATTTGTTCAACAGCTAATGAGAAGCTGTCAGAGGAAATGGCTTTTGAAATCAAAATCACCTCACCAGAAAACGGGGTGGGGGGGAAGAAAAAGAAAAAAAGGAAAGCCAAACTGTACCTTGCAATGGTCAGAAAATGGGAGCATGCCTCCTGGGGAAATTTCTCTCTCTGACTCAAAGGGGAGGACCAGAGAATCCTGTAAGTTGGAGAGAAATATCTCCTTCTGAAACTGTGGCTGTTTGTTTTTTTTGTTTTGGTGTGGTTTTTTTTTTGCGGTACGTGGGCCTCTCACTGCTGTGGCCTCTCCCACTGCGGAGCACAGGCTCCGGATGCACAGGCTAAGCGGCCATGGCTCACGGGCCCAGCCACTCCGCAGCATGTGGGATCCTCCCGGACCGGGGCACGAACCCGCATCCCCTGCATCGGCAGGCGGACCCTCATCCACTGTGCCACCAGGGAAGCCCTGTGGCTGTGTTTTATTCCCCAGGCCCGCAGCAAGCACAAATCCTGGTGGAACTCTCCAAACCTTGGTGCCCTGGAGCCCAGCTGAACTCTCCTCCTGCCCATCAGCACCTGCAGGATCTAGCTCAGTCCTGGAACCAGCACAACAGAAACTGCCGGAAGCTGGGAGGCCGTTCTTTCCAAAGGCCTTGGCTTTGCAGCCAGACTCGCTAAGTCAACAAAGTGGGAGCCAGCCGTGCTGCTTGCCCTCCTGTTACACCCTCCGACTTCTCCTGGGCCTGCCACACTCACACACACACGTGTGCACGCTCACACAGAATGCTCCAGATCCAGTGTTCTGCTATTTGGGTGGGGAATCTGCTCTGGGAGAACTGGGACGCAGAATCCAGATGGGCTGCAGCCAGAGTATTGAGTTGTTTTTTGTGTTTTTTGTGTTTTTTCCTCTTTCTCCATATTCCAACCATCCTGTGAAAAGCTGGGCCCAAGAATGCAAACTCCGGAAAACCAAGGGCAGTGCAGCGCCAAGATATTTACTTAGCCAGTGAGTGTGCTTCCGTCTCCCTGGAAGACAGTCTCAGATTTCCTCAGGGCACTGGAGCCTTGCAGAGTCCAGCCAGCTGCTTCTTTATATAAAGAGAATGGTCCCTGCAGCCTTCACAGTCAACCCACCCTGCCATCCAGGCATCTGAGAGAAAGCTAGGGGAAGCACCATCTACCATCCCCGCCCTGGGGTCTCAGGATGACCAAACTGTCCCCACTATAAACAGCACCAAACTAATTTAGGGGTGGGGTGAAAGGGTACATTCCCCCAGACCTTCCCAAAGGGAAGAAAGCTATAACAGACAGAAACACGCCAGAGCCATCAAAAATACACAAAACTGGGACTTCCCTGGTGGCGCAGGTGTTAAGAATCCACCTGCCAATGCTGGGGACACGGGTTCGAGCCTTGGTCCGGGAAGGTCCCACATGCCGGGGAGCAAGTAAGCCCATGTGCCACAGCTACTGAGCCCACGTGCCACAACTACTGAAGTCCACGCGCCTAGAGCCCGTGCTCCACAACGAGAAGCCACCGCAATGAGAAGCCTGTGCACCACAACGAAGAGTAGCCCCCGCTCGCCGCAGCTAAAGCCCGTGCGCAGCAACAAAGACCCAACGCAGCCAAAAATAAAAATAAATAAAATTTTAAAAAAAAGAGTACCCAGGAAATTTCCAATGCATTTGTAACTTAAAAAAATAATAATACACAAAACCACTTATACAAATTGTGAATGGCACAATTCTGTTTGTTCTGCCACAGTACAAAAATGGCAAGTTTTTCATCCAGATAGAAAATAAAAACGAAGAAAAAATTATCAGCACTCTGATATGAATCAACCCATGATGATACTTTCAATACGCCATTCTCTACCTACCTGATGGCCTGGTCCCCTGCCCCCAGCAGTAAGTCGTTCTCATCTAGGCTTCTGTTAACTCTGCATCTCCTGCATCTTGGGGGTTCAAGAAGCAAAACTGTTGTCTCTCTGACCATCCCAATTTCCGACCCCGAGCTTCCATCTGGGCCTTCTGGGGTTCTCACTTCCTCAAGCAGTGCATGACGTCATCCAATATCCATCTTCACGGGTCCTCCTTGTCCCACGGCCCCTCTGGGTCCATCAGGTTCTCTGCATGATCAAGGCCTGGGCACCTTTTGCCAGATGGTCCTGACCGCCTAGAAGAACCAACATCTATCAGTCTCTGGGGACCTAACTCCCCAGTGACACACCAAGAAGCAGAGCTCATCATTCCATCTGCTCTTAGCGTCTCCAGATCTCTCTCTCTCTTCTCTCCATCTTCCTTCTCATAGCCCAGGGATTTTTTTTTTTTTTTTTTTTTTTTGGCCTGGGGAAAATTCTTTCTTCCCAAATGTCTACAAGATTCATAGTCTGTTGGCCCCAAACTCCCTTGCCTCCTTACCAAAAAAAATTTTTTTTTAATTTAAAAATCCCTTTTTGTAAAACCAAAACTAAAAACATTTCTTGGCTGTTTTCGACTCTGTCACATGCCTCCACTAAGGCAATGAGCCTGCTTGCATGGAGAGAGGGCAGGAGAGAAATGAGGGTATATCTGAAATGTCATCCAGCCACACGGTAAACACGTTTTTCCTCTCTTTTCCATCACCCAAGATTTTTAAAGTGGTCGGCTGTGGTTTCTTTCCTGGTAAATGATATTGTCTGAAAGAAACGCCAGAATAAGAGTTTCTCTTCTGTCGCTCCGAACAGTCCCTTTGTGCCTCTATTTCTCCAGCAGCCTCTGCCCACTTCTGTCCCTTTCCCTGGTCCCTCCTTTTCTGTCCCATGGCTGCCTCTTCCAGCCTGGCTTGTGCATTCTGAGAGAAGCTGGCCGGAAGTCACCACTGCCCCCCAGCCAAGAGAAACACTAGCACCAAAGGCTCAGGTGCATCCCCCAACATGTGTTAGCCTGCAATGCCCTGTCCACATCCCTGCACCTGCCCCAGGTCAATACATTCTCTGAGCACTTTCTGATTCCCACATCCCAAAATACCTTTTCAGCCTGCATCTTACTTTGCGTCTCTCTAGAAGAGATGGCCACTCCCTCTTCCTTAAAACTCTCTTCTCCTTAGATTTGGCTTGAGTGGTGCCTACACTCACCTGGTTTTCCTCCTCCTCTGCCACAGCCTGCCCTTGGGATCCGATTCTTCCGTTTACCCTGTAAATCGCTAACTCTCCCCAGGGCGCTGTCCTTGGCCCTCTTCTATTCCACAAGCCCTCGCTGAACAAGTTCAACCTCTCTCAACGCTGCAACGCCTGCCAAAACCTCAAAAATCCCCCAAACAGTCCCCTCTCCCTTCCCCTTCCCCCTCCTTCCCCCTCCCCCCGCCCCCTGATTCCAGACACATGTTTACAACGGCCTAGAAAAGGAAAAGCCAGAGAGAGGATAAGAGTGCTCATTTCCTACACTGGAAAGAGTGTCAGGACCACAGAGCAGACCACGACCACCAAATGGGTAGACTCCAACTCCATACAAGAGAGACTCTTCCAACAAGTAGCACTAGCCAGCAATGAATGGGCTCCTTCTGAGGTAATTATTTTAATTTTTGGCCATGCCGTGCGGCACGCGGGATCTTAGTTCCCCAACCAGGGATCAAAACTGTGCCCCCTGCAATGGAAGCATGGAGTCATAACCCCTGGACCTCCAGGGAAGTCCCTACCTTGTTCTTTCATCACCAGCTTGGGATGTTGTCAGTCAACCCTAAACACAGCCTGGGCAAATACTGCATCATGGCTGAAGAAGACTGACTTTGTGCCAGTATTTACTGAATGTTTTCATGCTGGGCTCCAACGAAACAGGGGTGCTGAGGAGTAAGATGTGGTCCCGCCTTCAAGGAGCACTCACCCTAAGGAGGGAGGTGGACCCGTAAGCCGGTGATTGCAGCAAAGGGAGGCAAGTGTTGGGTATTTGTCAGAGAGAATGGGGAAGACTAGGCAGAGGAGGCAACTCTGTTTTAGGATAACAGCTTGTCTTTAAATACCTCATTGCAAAATCTATATTAAAATAACAAAAATATACAAGCAAACTGCCAACACCTCCACCGTCTCATCAAATTCTTTCCATTTGTCCATATTAATCCTTATCACTTACATATGCCATTTTTTCATGTTTCCAATATTATCAGAGTGGTTTTATAGTCTATATTTTCACTTATTATATCATTAGTATTTTTCCACATCTCTACTTTCTTTTTCTTACTTGCACTTCACCCCACTTAACTCCCCAGGCTGTGAACCAGTGTTCACAGCCTGGGGAGTTACCCATCTCCATCCTTCTCTGTTTGATCCATCCTAGGAGGGGCACCAGAACGCTACCTAAATCAGAACAATTGACTAGCCCCTCCCCACTTTTCTTGTTCTCCTGACACACACAACTTTTGGCTGTGAAAGCCATTCTGATGTCTTTAACTCTAACAGAATATTGCTGCAAAGAACCGGGAGGAACTGCAAAGAGTAACTTTTGAAAAGCAGGAGAGTCTAAATTCACAACCATTCCATGGATCCCAGCAGCGGCAGCTTGTAAATTTTCTTTGCTCAGATACTCATGCACGTGTACTTTCCTTACTCTTTCTTCCGTCCCTCCCTCTGACCTAGGTGTCATCTCCCCACCTCGTGACTTCTTTTACTCGGTTTCAGCTGCCTCACAATTGCACATGGGCCCACGTAGCCTGTCCATAACACCACCTTTCTATTTGGCAGCCCTGCCACGCTCCTCAAGCCCTCAGTGTTTCTTAGCTCAATTTCTCAAGTTCCCCTTTTCGCGTCCGACACACTCGTGGTCTAATCAGCCATGGCACCGGGAGGAGTAAAGCAAGAGTGGTGTGGGGATGTGGTCTACGACTGTCTCTCCAGCAAGGACAGCGGAAGGGACCATGTTTTTCTCCCTAGGACAACCTTGGCCATGAGGGCTCCTCATGGCCAAAGCTACTGCCCTCCCTCATAAGGTGCTGCCTTATTCACACATTTTATGGGGTCTCTGAAAAATAGCTTAAACGGTTAGTTGTTCATCCAACTGCCGTGGATTTCAGGTCTGAAACTTTTTCTTGATTCAGCTTCAATACGGAGGCAGGGAGGTAAGAAGCAATCCCCAACCTGCCCAAGAGGCAACGGTGACATGGTCTGGTGTGTCACAGACCCGCCGAGGTGTGGCCCCCAGGTCCCACGTCCAGGCTCACACACACACACACACACACACACACACACACGGGCAACCATGGGAACAGACTTCAGAGTCATGTGAGGGTTCAGGTCACATTTCTGCTGTTTCCTGGCTGTGTGATCTGGGTGAGGTCAAAACATTTTGAGCCTTATTTTCCTCATCTCCCAAATGAGGTTAAAAAAAAAATTTAAGTGACACGTAAGTAATTGTAAGGATTAAAAGGAAAGTAGAGTGTAAAATCCTTTCATGCCAATTGAGGGCTGTACAACTGCTGGTTTAATTAATTTGCCATTTCATTTTCCAGCCTACAGAAAGTCCTTGTTAACTAAGTAAATGGTCAATTTTCCATCACCAGGAATAGCAGTCAGCCGCAAAGTCACCAGTGTCTCTTGGGTTCCAATCTCTGGTCAATAGGGCCGGATCTAAAGAGGCAAAAACTAATGTATCGTTTTCTTTCACAGAGTAGTTTCATCTCAGACAACATCAATCCTGAAAATGTAAGTGAGGGGCTTTAAATGAAGGAGTGAGGCTTTGCTCAGAAGTTTCTAATGAAAAAGGGGGGAAAAAAAGTAGGCAAAACCAGGCTGGTTTTTTTTTTCTACTTTTATTTATAAAGAACACCATTCCTTCCCGACACAGACATAAACACTCACACATTCCAAGGAGGAGCTCATTAAAAACAACAACAACAACAGAACTGGGGGACAGAGGGCCTTATTTAACACCAGTCTGTGTGCCCGACTCGGGATTCACTGGGAATGTTTCCTCACATATGACATCTCACCTCAAAGAAAGGAGACGTTGACCTGGAGGGCCCACCCACTCACCAGGCAAAAGCTATGCCCTCAGTCTTCGGCATCATCAAACTGTCCCGTTTCAAAGACCATCTTGGAATAATGGGGTATCAGTGGAGGTGGATGGTGCCAACTGGGGTCATAGATCATGTCTCCTTGCGGGGCACAGCACACCCAGGGTCTGACCTCTTGAGAAAGGCAGCCCTGGATGTCGTCAGCATCTGCAGGCAGTTTTAAAAGACAGATTAAAGGAAGGAGGGAGAGTGAAAAGAGAGAGCCAAAAATGTCTACGGGACAGACACTTGCACTGTCTTTGCTTAAACACATGCACGTACACGCACACAGACACAGACAGACAGACAGACAGACAGACAGACACACACACACACACACACACACACACACACACACACACACACACACACACAGTCCTCCTTTCGTGGAGAATCCCAAGCACCTTCATTCTGACGCCACCCACAGTCCTGCTTCTCAGACACCGGTTCCTAGCAGCGCAGAGGAAGCAACTGGTGAACAGAGCACTTCTGTCTACAGCCGCTCGATTCACACAAAGATATTTGGAGATGGTAACACTGTTTCAATGTTACAACTGACCAATACATTATATAATAAAATGCAAAACTGGCACTTTTTCCCCCCCATATGAAAGGGGAGATGTCACAGAAATTTCAGACCTATGAGAGCTATCAGGCTAAGCTCATGGATGTGGGTCCCTCTTCCAAACTGTTTCGGGGTTCATGTGTAGGAGGGTCTCAGAAGCCTGGCCTAGGACCCCTAAAACCCCACACCTACCATATGGATTCCCTAGATCTTCTTTCAACTCCAAGTCCCAGTCCTCGTTAAAAAGATCAGCAGCCTGTTCCCTGGGTGGACAGCCGGACACCCCTTCTGACAGCTCCCAGGGGTTCGGTTCCCCATCGGAATCCTCGTCATCCACAGCAAAGCCTTCCTCTTCACAATGGCTGCCCTCACCGTGGGCAGGACTATCATGAGGGATGCTCTGTGCTCCGCTGGCTAAGAAATCGACAAAAGGAAGGAGGTCTTAAAATAACTGGCAGACCAGAGAGGGCCAGTCGTGCACCCGGGAGATTTTTGGCAGACTTACTAAGAGGGCAGCAGTAACAAGTGTGCAGAGTTCCTCAGCCGCCGGAGCACTTATTAAAAACTGTTGTTCTGTTTCCAGTTTTAGAAGTAGGGTTGATCATTTACTTTCAATAAGATGTTTTGCCTTAAATAAGGCCATTAATTACCAGCTCTTTTCATTCACATGAGAAGGCAGGCACAGTTTATGTTTTCAGGTAGTTTAAATGCCACTGAGGCAAAGGGCCTCTGGGAGATGACAAGCTTTCACAATACAGACCTCCTTGGTCTCTCCCAACACCCACCCCAGGCTCTGCTGCCTACTCGCCTAGTCGATCCGCAGCCTTCTCGGTCTCTCTCTCCTGACCGGAGCGGCCAGCTGGGGCAAAGGCAGCCTGCGGGAAGAAGAAACAATTACCCAGGACTTGGACATCTCGGGTACGGCCAGTATTTCAGCCCCACACCCACCCTTCCATACCCTCCTTTGTGAGGCTGGGGCAGGGACTCTGCCACCCACATTTCTGCTGTGCCCTGTTCGACTGGGCCTTGCTGCTTCCTCTTCCTGTCAGCATCACCCCTGCCAGCAGGATCGCCTGTCTTCCTAGAGTGGCCACTGAATCCAGTGCACGGTTTGCCAGCACGTGCAGAGCCAGCCTCCTCTCGAGCCCAGTCTTGAGCAGTCTCAGTCTCGGGCCTCAGGACCCCTCCTCCAAGCTCGGAGACTCTAGCACTAGCCGGGACAGTGCCCCCTCCTCAGAGGTTGGAATTTCAGCTCCCTGCAAAGCCTCTCCTCTGAGCTTGTACATTTCAGTCATTCCAAACTCACCCCTTTGTTCCGCTGTTTCCCCGCAGTGGCTACCTCCCTGTTTTTAGCTTTTCAGTTACTTAACTTTTTGTCTAGTTAACAGCTCCTTTATCAAATTCTCTGTCTCTTGACTGACACATGGGGACAACAGAGCTTTAGTTGTTGAAGGGAAATCATCTTCTCCCATAGCCACCCATATGCTTCTCTGCTCCCATCACTCAAAAGTTTCTGAAATCCTATCACCTGTTAAGACCTCTTTCTAAGTGGGATGAGAAATGTTCACAGCCTGCATGAGAAGACCTGATTTCAATCCCATTCATTTAGTGTGTACCCTGGACACATCACTTCAGCCACCACACCTGGGTTTCCTTCTCTGGAAATTGGGGATGACTGTTCTGACCTTGCAGGAGGTTTATAATGAGATAATATTTATGAAAACACAGCAGGAATATAACATCTGTTGAATTGAAATCCACCTTCTTTGCCCCTACATCTAAACTGCGTTTGGCATCTGCCCCAATTAGTTCATGATCTAGTCCTACCTGGATTTAATGAGTCACTTCCATCTCCTGTAGTCAGCGACAACTCCTGGTCACTCCTGCTGACCAGTAGTGGGACCTCTCATCTCTTCCACCGCAAGAGCTCCCTAACTGACTTCCCACTCACCCATCTTGCACAGCCTTACACGCTTAATGACTCCTCTGATGAAAAACTCAACAGGCCTCCACTGCTGGAGCACAAAATTCGCCGTGGCATCCACACCTCCACCTCACGCTCCATCAACCTGTGCAGCATAGTTCTCTCTCCCAGCTCAGGGACCCAAGCTCTCAGCCATTTGCCCCGCATTTCCTCATCTCCACACCTTTGCCAGGACCACCATCGTCTCATCTTGGAGAGAAAGTGCACAAACCTTCCTGCTCTGCTCTGACAAAATTAGTTTTATCCTACCCGCACCCCAAAGTAATTTTCCTTATAAGCTTATCACTACATTTTTCATATTATGGTTAAGATATGATATCTTTGATGCTTAGACAAGCATTCCATTCCTCCATCAAATTAATATGTGCGTCTACGGTGCCAGGCACTATGCTAGGCGCCGGGTTTACAGCAGTAAACAGAGGGTTCCTATCCTCAAGGAGCTCACCCTCTAACACGGATTGCTGACTGTAAACAAGGGCAGATGACTGTAATAACGGTCTCTGAAAAGCCAGGAGCTGTCTGGCGCGCAAATGAAAACACGTTTCTGGAACCCTGCGTCAAACGCGGCCTTTTGGTTTCAGTGAAGAGAAAAGGCGAGAGCGCATGAGACATCATCTGGTGCGCAGGCTTAGCTGAGCATCCCCACCAAGGGACACGGACCCTTCAGGGAAAGTCACTCTCCTCGCTGCCCTCACCTGGCCCCAGCCCAGGCCCCCCAGCGTCTCCAGCTCTGGGTCAGCAGCATCACCTCCCATTTAGCAAGGACGCACAGGCGCCCTGCGGCCGACAGCCAGCCCTCCCGGCCCGGCGCGCCCACCCACGTCCTCGGGGTGCCGCGCCCCACAGCCCGGCCGTTTCCAGCTCGGGCGCGCTCCCAAACGTCGGGGCTGCAGAAGGCTGGTCCGAGGCGCTTCCCCGGCTCCCCGCGGCCCCCGCCCAGCCCGCCCCGCGAGCCCCGCAACTTCCCGCCCCGGGCCGCAGGTGGTAGCCGCGCCCAGGACCCGCGCCGCGCTCACCCCCAAGCGGGGGGGCGCCTCCCGCGTGCTCAGCACCGGCAGACCCGGCGGCGGCTCCGCCGCCCCCAGCGCCGGGGCCCCGGCGATCTGAGAGTCCATGCCCAACGGCCCGCAGCTCCGCGCCCCGGACGCCGCTCGGCCACGTGACACGCCGGCCTGGCTGCCAGCCGGAGGATACGCCGCGGAGGGCCAATCAGCCGGGGGTGCTCCCGACCGGGGGGCGGGGCGCGGGGGTCACGAGGAAGCCGGGGCCGGGGCAAGGGGCGGGACGGAGCGCGGGGCGGAGCGCGCCCGACTGCGAAAGCCCCCCTCCCTACCTACCGGTCCCGGAATCTGATTTTTGTAGCTTCTGACGATGCAGATCCCAGGGCTAGACGACTAGCTGGGTCTGGAATGCCAAGTGTTATCCCTACGCCACCACACTGCGCATGCTTCCGCTTCATAAACTGTTAGAATAGTTGATTACCCGCGTCTACCTGATAGTGTATAAAACTCAGCTCTCAAAACTTTTCATGCAACTGTAGCTCTAACCCCATTTCACTCTTTAAACAGGTTTCTCTAGAACTCGGTCTGGAATTAAGACTATAACTCACCCGCAAATGGATGAGACAACTCAGGAGCCCAGGATTCCCCACCTTGAGTTAATGTCCGTTCTTAAAGTTAACCCATTAGTAACCAGGTTGGATGATCAAAACAAACTCTTCCAACGTTCCAGACACCCTATAGGCTACGACAATTGGTCATAGTAACCCTAAACATTCTGTGCTGGGCCGGTACAGTCTCACCTGGGCGCCGATACCAGCAGAGGTTAGGCAGTGCCCGGGCTGGGGATAAACCAAACTCTAAAGACAGCTTTCCCTGCCCTTCCCTGCACTGTCTGAACTCCAATAACAAATCTGCTCAAGGTGTGATAATGGTAACCTTTAAATAGCAGAAAAGCTGGAAGCTGGGAGTCCTTGCTCACCAGGCCACCTTATGACAATCTGAGACATTAGCCTATCCGTTCATCTCCCTCAAAGAGTGTGTTTATACGTACACATTTGAAAAAATTTAGCCTAACAGTTCATACATTTTTTTCTCTGTGTAGACTTTCCTACAAGGAAGAGAATGTGACCAATCAATGTGTGTTCTGTTCTGACCCATGAGTTAGTTTCCCCAAATCTAACTGGACCTAGGTCGTGTCCAACAGAACCTTATTTGATGGTGGAAATAAAAGTTCTGTTATCTGTGATGTTCAGTATGGTAACCATGCAGCTGGTTGTAAACAAGAAACTGAATTATCTAATTTCAATACATTTAAGTTCCCACACGTGGCTGGAAGCCACCCTAACAGTGCAGCTCTGGGTCAACTGGCTACATGCATTTTCATTACCTGCAGTGGTTAGAACCGGGTACAGGGCGTGATGACCCAAGGGTGACCCACCTTCATAGCCTTGCTTTAAGGCAGAGGTCCCCAACCCCCGGGCCACGGACCAGTTATCAGTCCGTGGCCTGTTAGGAACCGAGCCACACAGCAGGAGGTGAGCAGCGGGCCAGTGAGCGGAGCTTCACCTGTGTTTACAGCCGCTCCCCATCGCTCGCATTACCACCCGAGCTCCACCTCCTGTCAGAGCAGCAGCGGCATTAGATCCTCATAAGAACCTACTGTGAACTGCGCATGCGAGGGATCTAGGTTGTGCCCTCCTTACGAGAATCCAATGCCTGATGATCTGAGGTGGAGCAGCGGTGGTGATGCTAGCGCTGGGCAGCGGCTGCAAATACGATTATCATTAGCAGAGAGGTTTGACTGCACAGAGACCGTAATAAATCAGTTGCTTGCAGGCTCATATCAAAACCCCATCAGTGAGTGGCAAGTGACAAGCTGCATCTCACGGAGTAGACTGCACATAAGCCACACACTTCGCGTGTCACTGTCTCCCATCACCCCCTGATGGGACCATCTAGTTGTAGGAAAACAAGCTCAGGGATCCCACTGATTCGGCATTATGGTGAGTTGCATAGTTATTTCATTATATATTACAATGTAATAATAATAAAGTGCACCATAAATGTAATGCACTTGAATCATCCCCAAACCACCCTCCCGCCCCCGTCCATGGAAGAACTGTCTTCCACAAAACCGGTCCCTGGTGCCAAAGAGGCTGGGGACTGCTGCTTTAAGGAATCACCCACCACCCTCTTTACTCTCATCTCTTATGTGCAACATGTATCTCTTTCCTAAAATAAAAAAGCCCTTTAAGGATTTAAATGTTGAACTGCCTGGGACTTAATGGAGAGGAGAAAGAGGAGATTTTTCTTATTTTAAAACAAATGACACACACACACCATTTTGGGTACAAAAGCTCCTAATAAAGATGCCCTAAAATAGACTCTAATATTCACAGGAATTTAATATATAATAAAGGTAGTATTACAAATCAGCAGAGACAAAAATGGCTACAAACGGTGTTGTGGAAAATTTAATTAACTGCATAGGGGAAAAAATACTGAGTTGTCCTCAGCAAGAGGTAGGGTTTTCAACAATAGAAATCATACATACAAAACCTCTGGACCTCAAAAAACACCACAAAAAAAAAAGCTGGGGGCAAATTATTTGCAAAAAAGAAGAGACGAACTAAAGATTACTATTCTTAGTACATAAAAAACTCTTATAAATTAGTAAAAAAAAAAAAAAAGGTCAAAAAATAGTCAAACATGAAAAGACATGAGAGCCAGGAAGAATGCATTAACTGCACTGATATCAAAGAAATGCACATTAAAACAAGGATATATCAGTTTTCACCTATTAAAATGGTAAAAATAACAAATATAATACCCACAGTGCTTGAAAGTATTTTCATACATTGCAAATTGGCAACACTTATCAATATTCTTTAAAACAGTTATATCCCTTAATACAGTAATTCTCCTGTCAGATGTCAGTCTCCTAAAGAAATAACCAGGGATGTTAACAAAGATTTACAAGAATCTTCACCAACAGTACTTACAAGAAAAAATTAGAAATGACAAGGTCCAACCATAGGGGATTAGTAAAATAAGTCACGCCTCATCTATACAATGGAATGTTCTGAATTCATTAAATCTTTTTAAGGCTATTTAATGACATGGAAAAAAAACCATAATATTAAGTGAAACATAATAGTAAGTAAAACTGAACTGAATGCTTCTCCCAGTGACAGCATCATAATGTTAACTTACAGAACGTACAATTCAAACAACTGCCTCCCCTGCTCCCACAACACCCTTCTCTACTCCAAGCCATCCTCCATCCTCGCCTCTGAAGCCCTTCTCTTTCTAAGTTACTCCCTACCCCTGCCCTTCTTTTGTTGCTGGGCCTCCCCAATGTAAACATTTCTCTGCAGATCGGTCCCAGAGATAGAACACACTTTTATAATCACTTAAATCTTCTTAAAGGACAACTTTTCCCCCAATACCCAGCATCCTTCTCTGCTGCTTCAACCAACTCAGGACATCCAGCTCTGTTCCTCCAACCCTTACCTCCATCCCAAAAAGCTTCTCCTCTTTCCTGCCTATGACGGGCACTCAATGAATGAATGAATGTGTAAATGATCTAACAGTATAAATTCAATTCTAATAAAGGAAATCAAATTAGTGATTTTTAGTCCAGATGATAAAATTACAGAATGCTTTTATTTTCTTTTCCACATTATTCTATTCCGCCCATATTTTCGACAACAAGTGCATACCACATATATTTTTTTTTTTTTTTTTTTTTTGCGGTACATGGGCCTCCCACTGTCGTGGCCTCTCCCGTTGCAGAGCACAGGCTCCGGACACGCAGGCTCAGCGGCCATGGCTCACGGGCCCAGCCGCTCCGCGGCATGTGGGCTCTTCCCGGACCGGGGCACGAACCCGTGTCCCCTGCATCGGCAGGCGGACTCTCAACCACTGCGCCACCAGGGAAGCCCCCACATATACTTTTATAATAAAGAGAAAATAAACAAACAGAACTGTACTTTCCTCTCTATCTTAACTGACCCCTGGGTCTAGATTAGAGATACTCAAGTTTGACCAGTGGTAATAAAAGAAGATCAGTGATGCGATTTCCATGTATTTTGGAAAACATTTAGGACCTATGGTAGGTCTGGCCTCAACAATTGGCCTCTGGCCACTAAACAGCAGTTCTCTTTTCTGGAATTAAAGATTAGCGCATTAACAAAATTAAAGCATGTCTCAAAATCAGACACCATCTCGTCTGCCATCTAAGCAAACTGCAGATGAATGCATAATACAAAACTATGCAGAGGGCTTACAACACTATTTCACAAAGTTGGCTGTGTTCTTCCTCTTTTCACAGCTGGCCGGCCTGGTGCACAGCATGTTTAGCTACAAACAGCTCTGCTGACTCTCCCTGCAACATTTTCATGGCTCGCCAGTAGATCTGTCCGCAGTGCTCAGGTCTACCAAGGGGGTGGTTCAATTCTTCTTTGATGTAATCCATCCAAAGATCTTTAAAGGGAATCCCAAAAGTTACTGTAAACATACAATTAGGTAACTGACAAGGCTTTATTACATAAACTTAATTATTTAATATCAATTCAATGCAAGATTTCTAAGAAACTTAATAATTTCTTGCTGTTAATTTTCCTAGAACCCTATGGAAAACAATACCTCTCTCAGCTTCTTTACACTATGGTATTTCAAAGCCTTTTTTTTTTTTTTTTTTAAAGTAGAAATCTTCACTTGGATCGTGACAGTCTAGTGCTCTCACCTTCTGACACAGCCCACATTCTACTATAGAATGTGTATCTCTCAAGAAAACTGCTTTCACTTTAAAAAGAAAGAATCATGGCAGTCTATATATTTCATAAACTCAAAAATACTAAATATTGTAGAGGGAGGATTTTGCTGAGTCTCTTTCAAGGTGAAACAGACCTCAATGAGTTCATTAGGACCTTGTCAGTCTGCTTAATAAAACTTGCTTGGGTTAGTAAAAATGCCATATTCATTCATTTCACCAGAAGGTCTGCTGAAACCTTGAAAAAGCTAATGTATTGTTTTAAATCTGAGTTTAACAACTCTACATGTCAGTTTTTGAGTTCACAAGTAAACAGACTTTACATGACTTAACCTATACCAAGAAGTATGTTTTACAAGTCCTATAAATTAGATACAGACAGTGTGGCAACAGCCCATGACAATCTTTGTCAATTAGTATCCCACTACCCTTCTGCTGTAATTCCCACCCCATTTTGTTCTGACCTACATTATTAACCTTTTCCTTACAAATATCACATTTTTCAAGGAAACCAAACCAAACGAACCTCCTTCTAGTCCAGAGTTCTTAACAGAAGATCCATGGATACCTGGGCTTGTGAACTTGAAATTATAAGCAAAATTATGTCTGCCAGCATTTATGCACTGAATGAGGGAGGAGGCAGGGGAAGGATGACAAGTTTTATCCTCAAAGAGGCCCATGACCCCAAAGCAGTTAAGAACCACTATTCTAACCATCATAGGTTACAGACCACACATGCAAACAGACCCATGTGTCTATAACTGAAGTTTACTTACCAGAATCCACAGATCCAAATTCTCTCAAAGCTCTCTCATAATATTCTCTTAAGTTCGCCATCTTGCAGGATTCCTAACAAAAATAATCAGACAATCTTGCCTCAAAAGCCTAATTTATAACGTCACAAATTCATTTCACACGTATTGTTAAGCAGCTATCAACTATTAGGCATTTGAAGGGGAGGAGAGATAGGTTTAAATGAACACAGCCTGACTCTGAACTTATCCAGAGAAAAGTCAAAGACACTACATGGCAGAGTGAAGTAAACGCCAAACAGTGATAAAAGCACTTTGTTTTGGTGGCAAGGAAAAAGCCTAATTAATTCTCACCTGGGGGAACATGGGCACCTCCACGGGAAAATATACGTGAAAGCCCTGAGGGAGGAGCAGGATTTAAATAAATAAATGGGGAAGGTTCTATTCCCTATGGTAAGGGATTTCTTCCTTTGAATATCTGGGCTCTGGCACATGTTAGCCATACCCACCTAAAACTTTTTATATCAAGGCAAAATATATATAAATACTACTTATATGAACTTCAGGAAGTTTTCTGAACCCATCAGACAGACCTTAAAGTTTCCTCACCCATAAAATGAGGACAATAATATCTTAGGACAACTACAAGGATTCAATTAAAATGCTGATGAATTATGCACCAAGCAGAGTAGACAGTGCTAACTTTACAATCAATACCTGTTAATTCTTCACCTCTACTTCCATTTAAACATATTCTCTTTGTTTCATTTTCAAAGCAGATTAATTAACATCTTCAGTTTAAAAATCTTTTTGTATAGTGAAATAACTATTTCCTCATTCCAATTTCTCTTCGCTGAGACTGTACTATTTTATAAAAAGCCAGTTTAACCTCACATCTTACACATGCATGAAAAACAGAATCACACTTTGTGAAGGGCTCATAGTGTGCATGGAACTGTGCAAAGTCCTTTCCATCCAGTCTCCCATTTGGCCTTGTAACCCTCACACCCCTGGAACAGGTATTCCGACCTCCTTTACAGATAAGGATGTCGAAGCTTAGAATTAAGTGACCTGCCCAAGGCACATAACCATTGTGTTATTAATCCAAAGCCTGGCTATGAATTATTATGCTAGACTAAGTCCTATACTGTAAGACAAGAACAGATCACTGACCCACACAATGGTCAAACCTATGAAAATAAGAGTTCAACCTCATTGTTAATTTTTCAAAATTCAAATAAAAATAATAAACACCAATCTCTGGACTTCCCTGGTGGTCCAGTGGTTAAAACTCCACACTCCCCCTGCAGGGGGCATGGGTTCAATGGGCAAGGAAGTTCTGCATGCCGTGCAGTGTGGCAAATAAAAAAAGTAAAAAAGTAAACACCAATCAAAATACCAAAATAAAAGAGAGAAGGCGAAACTGAACACTTGGAGGAGGTATGGAGGAAACAGGTATACTGATATATATACATGGTGATTATCACTATAAATAAGTACAACTTTTATAGAACTATCTGGCAATATGTAAAGAACGATTTAAAAAGCCAGTATAGGGACTTCCCTGGTGGTCTAGTGTTTAAGAATCTGCCTGCCAGTGCAGGGGACACAGGTTGGAGCCCTGATCCCGGAAGATCGCACATGCCGCGGAGCAACTAAGCCCGTGCGCCACAACTACTGAGCCTGCGCTCTAGAGCCCATGAGCCACAACTACTGAGCTCACGTGCCACAATTACAGAAGCCCATGAGCCTAGAGGCCGTGCTCCGCAACAAGAGAAGCCACCGCAATGAAAAGCCCGCGCACCGCAACGAAGAATAGCCCCCGCTTGCTGCAACTAGAGAAAGCCCACGCACAGCAATGAAGACCCAACGAAGCCAAAATAAATAATAAATAAATAAATAAACATTTTTAAAAAAACAAAAAAGCCAGTATCTCCAGTCCTCAAAAGAGAAGGAAAAAAAAAAAACTATATAAGCAAAATGCTTGCAGCGCTGTTTTCAATATCAAAAATCTAGAAACAACCTAAACGTAATGGAATGGTTAAGAAGACTACAGGTTTAAGAATAATACAACAACCATTAAAAATGATGCCAGGTAAAAACACAAGAATGTGTTTACAAAATGATGTTAAGGAAAAAAAGTGAGAACCTCCACATGTCATGTAAGTCAGAAATAAAAACATCATAAAACTGTGCATATGTATGTAAATAAGGATTAAAGAAAACAATAAAAATAAAAATGATCGGTTGTGTTATTGCGAGGGGATTACAGATATATTTGGACTTTCATGTATAATTTTTTTTAACTGACACTTTCCTGTATTTTTTCTCATTCACAAGTTCAGTTAAAGAACACCAGAAACAGTTATGAGTGCCTACTCTCTACCTCACAACCCAAAACAAGAGACAGACAGGGCACTGGAGGCAGAAAAGCAGCACCTCACACAGCCTGGCAGGGAGGACTTCCTGTAAGAGGTGACATCTGAGTTGTCTAGTTTCCAGACATGTACCTTTTCTTCTTTGCTTGATTACCATTCCTAAAGCCACATCTATGAAAAAGGGGTTGGAGGAAGGGACCAGAAATTATACCGTATTGTAAGGAGAGCTTTTTAAATAACAAAGTGCTGCCATAGATTAGTTAGCACTAATCCATATTCCCAGACAAAAAACGCATGGACAGGACACTTACTTGCTCCTTTTCAAATTGGATCATCTTCCTGAAAAAATCAACTGAAAATGGACGGCTTTCCTGTAAACTAAAAAGGAACAGGGGGAACCGTTATCTTCCACAGTGAAGAAAGCCTCTTACATCGCATAAATATAAACACCTGCGCCAGTGCCTCCGCCACACGTAGCTGGATAAAGTCCTGGCTGCAGTTCAGCATGGCGACTGGACCTGGCTACCAGTCACTCACCATTTTCAATCTCCAGTGCCTTTACTCTTCACCACCACCAAACACCTACCCAGTTCTCTTCCTGTTCTCTTCTTTCTCACTCTCAGGGTTTTAAGTTCCCTCTCCTTCATCTCAAGGTCTTTTTGAAGGAGACCAAGAACTCCATTTCTAAGAATATATTCTAAGAAAATAATTTCCAATACGGACAAATAATATTTGTGCACAAAGGTTCATCAAAGCAGTTACTGTGGCCAAATAAATCATGGCACGTCCACAGGGTGGTATATCATATAGCTGTTTTTAATAAATGTTATTTATGAAGAATTGTAACTGGTAGGAAAAAGGCCAGTCTAGTGTTCATCAATAAAAGTGGTACACCACGTGCGACTATAGCATAATCTCAGACATGTGAAAAACAAATTTTAAAATGATACATTAGGACGGTTTTTCTCTTGATGATAGGATTACAATGAATTATTAGTTACCTCTCTCTCTCTTTTTTTAAAAATTTCCACAATGGGTATGAACTTAACAGCTCTTGGATTTATTCCTCCATCTATTTGTGATTCATATCATCTGGGTACGAGGGGCTAAGAAGGGGGTTGAGAGACTCATAATAGCTATGCGTGTCTGTGAGTACCTTTTAAACACAGCTCTGGCCTTTTTGTAGCCACCACTTCGATAAGCCCAATCCAGGTACTTATCCTTCAGAGTGACTGAGTCGCCACCCGTGATAGCTAAGACAGCTTTCTAAAATTTAAAAGAAAAGAGAAACAAGCTACATGAGGAAATGTCTACATATCAAAACAAATTTTCCCAAAACCATCCCAGGCCATGCAATGAATAGTGCTTTAAAGGGAGCACCTGCTTTAGAAATAACCCTTTGAAAGCTAGCCAACTGGCAGGGCTATCTGCTCATTCCCCACACACAAGACTTACAACAGGGCGCCTGTACCTTAAAGATTGCTTCAGTGTCTTCTTGGCTTTTGGCACCTTCACTCCACTCTGCCCAAGAAATCCACAATGGCAGACAAATCTGCTCACAATTTAAAAAAAAAAAAAAAAAAGGTTAGAAAATGACACCTTAGCGCTATGCTCTGAAAACTCGTCACTATAAAGACAGGTTCCTCCTGAGATAATCAATATGTGCAATACAGAGTCATTCCCAGTCTGCCCCACTGTACAGAACTCTCAGTGCTTGGCAGGAATGGTACACCGGAACACAGACAGCCTTCGGACCCAGTTGCCCAAAGCAATACTCTCCTGTTAATTCTACTTCCCCCTGTTGGGGAATACTGCCTAAAGTTATTAGCATCAATTACCAGTAAGTTAAGCACTTAACAACCCAAAACTAGTCACACCCAAGCTACCCAGGTCACGTCTGTGCTGTGTAGGACCACAACACAAGTGCTAACTAATCTAGGCTGAACTATCTAGCCTTTGTTCATGTCCCAGCAGCACATACAAATGAGCGGTAAAATAACTATGATTTTTTTTTCCCCCTATTTTAACTCCTGGAATATCTTTTTCCTACTAGTATAAAAGATTCACTACAAAGCTTTAAGGTTTAGTCTTTTAAACTTTGAAGTTTAGAAATAATATTCTATTAGTATTTCTCACTTATAAGATATATAAACAGGAATAGAAAAGTTTACATAATTTAGTCGACTTTCAAATAATGAATTAGAAATAGGCTGGTAAATGGAAGTAATTCTTCCACCCATGATCCCTGAACCATCATCACAAATGCACTCTGGGGCCAGCTTTCCTTAGACAAGTCTACTCCAAATGAGCTTTGGCTGCAGTCTTAAAAGGTTTCCCAAACAGAATGAAATACAAAAGACACAACTCACAGACCTGGGGTTTCAGGTGCACAAAGGCTTCTTCAAAAAGCATGGCTACGTCAGGGCTCTTTGAGGCAATCAGGACCTGCAGCTTCACCTGCCACATCATCACGGAGCCTCTGAACAATTCCATCCCGGCTCCTGCCACCTCCAGAGCTTCTGTAAGGAAGTCATGGTGCAGCAACAACTCGCTCTGGATAAGACAAAGGGTCATTGGAAAAGTATCTACTGAGAGCTACATTATCTATGGAAATGGGGACAAATAAAGACCTCATGCGAGGCAATAGATTCAACAGCCTTTCTCCTAAACCTTTCACCATGGTGGCCAAACAGGCACAAAGTAAAAAATTTGGAATTTCTCCTCCATTCCCTGCTCCTATCCCCAAGGGCTATCAAAAAAACATAAGTGAAAAAAAAAAAAACATAAGTGACAAGCAGATGGCCTAAATAATTTAGGTTGAAAGTTATATTTTTAATAAAATAGTTCACTATAATAAAACCCACATCCACCACC
The DNA here is from genome assembly GCF_951394435.1 of Stenella coeruleoalba. Lineage (NCBI taxonomy): Eukaryota > Metazoa > Chordata > Mammalia > Artiodactyla > Delphinidae > Stenella > Stenella coeruleoalba. Next base: position 17,943,060 of record NC_137165.1, read on the forward strand.
AGTATTTGTGGGATGGTAAAGAAACAAGTTTATTCATTCAAACAGAGTTGGGCACACTATAAACTGGTACCCATTTTTCTGAAAAGAGTCATGAGACTGTTCATGCCACAAACTTGGGAATTTTACTTTAACAAATATGACCCAACAAATAAATGAACAGGAGGAAATATCTGTTTAAAAATGCTTCTGTCCACACTACTGTAACAGGGAAAGGAAAACCTAAAACCAATCCAATTCTACAAAATTGTAAAAAAGCAAGTAAATGGCAGTATATAATGCATTCATTCAGCAAGCATGTTAATTGCACGCTATAGTCTAGACTCAATAATGAGGAGGTCAGGTGCATTCCCTACTGCCCACAGCGCCTCCAATTTAGTAGCAGAGAGTCTGATACGTACCATCACAGAAAAAGAATCATATGCTACAGGAGTACAAAGCAGAAGCACCCAACAGAATCTTTGGCAGTGATGAGAAAGGACTCCCAGAAAGGAAGCCCCATCTATGCTGAGACTTAAGAACAGGCATTAGGTGAAAGCAGAGATCCCCAGGAAAAAGAGAAGACTCTCCCACCAGCATGTGCAAGAAGCTGAAGATGATAGAAAGCTTGGATCCAAAAGGAAATCCAAGTTCAGAATGCCAAAAGAAACTAATAATGGAAAGAGAATAGGACTGCCTAAGCCACGCCCAGCTGAATTCACAGGGTGGGACAGACTGTCCTGCCAGCAGCATTCAGTAGCTCCAACAGAGCAGCTGAACTCATCAGCCTGGGATTTTTCACAGATAGATTCCATAATGGAAGAAGGGTACCCAGTCGTGGTACAATACAATACGCTACTAATATATATCAATAGTTTATGTCGATCTATGTATAAAGTATAGAAAAAATGTTAACGTAAAAACAGTACAACACAGTACAAATCAGCAAGACATTAATTGCAATTACATAAAAATTGTGTAAATTATATAAATCAAAAGAGGTTAAGAGTTATACAAATAAAAGGCATTCAATAAATATAAAGATTTTTGTCCTTTTTTTTCCACTAAGAAAGTATTTAAATACATTAACACATTCACCATCTCATGGAATGCTATCAACAACTTTGTGAGGTGGCAAAAACAAGGATCACTATCATTATTCTAAAATCAAGTAAACCAACTCAGAAGGGTTAAGTGGTTTGCCCATTACCTACCTACTAAGTCACAAAACCCAGTCTAGACCTGTGTATTCCCACACTACATTATTCTGGTCTCTATATAATAATCCTTACCCACTTCAGAGTATAAGGATTGGTTAATATGCCTCTTACTAGAATGTCAGTTTCTAAAACACTGAACACATCTAATTTGTCTTTATTGTACCAGCGGTTAATCTGAGCCAAGCGTAGGGTTCAGGAAAACATGAATGGATGGACAAACAAAATACACCCAGTTGTGACTCTGTTCTGCGTGTTTTCCACTATATATTACAATATTCCTCCCTCTACTGGTACAGATTTCATTTCTGGCACACACTAAATACTGACAGCCAAATAATAAACACTCTCTACATCTACCATGCCAATCTTCCAAATGTGCTTAGTCATAAAACTATATATATTAAAACACATGACACCAGCCTGAACCAAACAGAAGTAAGTACATGTAATTGACACTGAATGTGTCCAGGTCCTTACCCACTGCTTGTACTGGAATTCTGATAGAAGTTTGAGATCATGTGCCTTCCTGAATGCAACCATGGTTCTTTCCAGCCTCTGAAATCAGAAAAAAATCTCTCAGTTCATCACAAAGCTCCCAGCAGGGGTCTTTGGCCTCTGACAGGAACGAAAGTAGTTTTACACCTTTCTGAGAATTGAAAGAAGGGACGGAGGTGGTTTCACTTATGATTAAATGATCTGGACAGTGGCACCAAGCACAGCCCAGGAAGAGAGGACCTCCTTACCTGGTGGCCAGAACTAGGGCAAAGCAGACTCAGACCTTCAGAATGACAGGTCATTCACAGGACAAAGAGTGGTTATGCAACAAGTTCTTGGAAGCTGTCTCAGACCCCAAAAACCTGTGCCTATGTTCTTTCAGAAGACACTTTCTAGTCAACCACTGTAACCACATAACAAAGTCAATACCTTCTCTCTGAGGTGCCGACTGCTTGTCTTCTTAGCAAACCTTTCCATGCAAAAGTTGATGTAACACTTGCACATGGCCTCTGGAAAAATCAGAGGGATTATGTTGATCAGACCAGCAATTCTTTTAGTTTAACAGTCATCGTACATCTTTTCTTTGAAGGGAAAACTCCTCTGAGGAAGAGTTTAAACTGGTTTAGTCTGGTGAAAAATATAAGTTATTCTGATTACAGCTTATCAAACATCTCAAATACTGAGGGCAAACAACTGAATAGTGACATAAATACAAAAATTAAAAGTCTTATCCATGTCATGCACCCTTTACCTTTATTTGCCAATATTACAAAGTTATCAAGTAAATCTATAATAGAAGATAATTAAGTAATGATAATAAAACAACCTTCTGAATGATCACATCCTAAGTATCATTTATTTCCCCAAATAAATGAACAAATGCCACAGCTATCGAGGAAGGTCATAAAAGAGAAAGAACAAGTTGGAAAAGCCAGGCACACTGTAAACTACCACAGAGAGGTTCCAGAAATGGATTCTGGTCATGGGAATGGAGCTTCAGATTCATATTCAGGAACACCGTTACTCCTCAGCACACAGGGCCTGGTGAAGCTCACCTGTAGGCAGAGTCTTCACCGCCTCTTCATACACAGCACAGCACCTCTCCTCCCGGCGGCCCACCTCTGCCACTTTGGTTTGTTTCGTTGTGGGCGGCTCTTCTCCTGGCTGTGACTCGATCTCTAATTCTCGGCGGGCCACATAATCCCAAGTGAGGGGGTCGTCTGTATGCAGAGCCTGAAGGCTGAAAAATACTGACATCAACCTAGGACATAAGATTAACTCAGAACATCAAACAGAGAGACAGTCCCAATGCTCTGAAAATGTACCCAGGACACCCCTTTAAGAATTCCAGCACCAAAAGGGTCATTTCCCAACAGGCTCCCCAGATGTCTTCACCCTCACTATGTAAATGTTGTCAATGGATCAGAGCTGTCACACACTTGTTAGTTTCAGATTGCTTCAGACATCATTCACAAATGTTAACTTGTAGGTTAGCTCTCAAAGTCAAACCAGCAGGTATGTGTGACAAGATACCTGGTTCTCGAGCCCAAGAAAACCTTATCATATCTAGACTCTTGATTTTCTCTAATAGAAGGAGCCTAGTCATGTACCAAAACCCTAAAGGTATCCACAGAGCAAACTGATCCAAGTTCTCTCTTATCTCCTACGAAAGTAAGAGTCCTATTAAGGGTGAAGTACCCACAAGGTAGGCTGCAAATAATTCTTCAACCATATAACCAGACATTAAAAGAATAATGTCTGGGATTTCCCTGGTGGCGCAGTGGTTAAGAATCCGCCTGCCAATGTAGGGGACACGTGTTCAAGCCCTGGTCCGGGAAGATCCCACATGCTGCGGAGCAACTAAGCCCACGCACCACAACTACTGAGCCTGTGCTCTAGAGCCCACAAGCCACAACTACTGAGCCCACGTGCCACAATTACTGAAGCCCGCACGCCTAGAGCCCATGCTCTGCAACGAGAAGCCACTGCAATGAGAAGCCCGTGCACCGCAACGAAGAGTAGCCCCTGCTCGCCACAACTAGAGAAAGCCCGCACGCAGCAACGAAGACTCAATGCAGTCAAAAATAAATAAATTAAATAAATAAATTTAAAAAAAGAATAATGTCTGATTACCTGCAGCACTCAACTATAAACATTCATGAGTACAACTCTCATCTTAAGGACAAAAGACATGCCAGGAAAGCAGGAATATAGATTTTTATATAAGCTATAGGACATATTTCTTATTGAACAAAGGCAAACTATTTCCCAAGGGAAGCCAGTAAGTGAGTCAAACAACTTCTCCAAAAATACACTTTTTATGTATACATAAAATACTATACAATAGTCCTAAAACAGCTTTCTTGCAAGGATTTTGTATGGTATCTTCTTTCCCCCTTTCTAAATATCCAACTTCAAACCCTTACCACAAGATCAAAACAGACATATTCACTTTTCCACTATTTTACTTACTCATCATAAATTTCTCTTTGCAGATCTTTGGCAAAGTCGAATAGCTGTGCAATTGAAAGCAGTGACACATGAAATTCTGCACCTAAAATTTAAAAAGCGAGGGAGGGGCGTAAGACTCTAAAGGAGCACTTTCTTAAAGTACTGGAGTTAGTTTTGGTTTTTTTATAAAGTGGGAAGTAAGATAAAACAAAAAAATCACCCATGGTCCCACTATACAAGCAAAGTCATTATTAATATTTGAGTATTCATTAAGGACTTAATTCTAAGCATCTTTAGGACACAAAAGAATGTACTAAATCATTTATTCTTTTCAACTCCCCACATGATTTAAGTACTCAAAAACTTATTGAAATGTTCAGTTATAATCTAAGGGGAAATAAGCCTTTTCTGAAAGAATCGGGGCACTATTCCCTACAATCAGAGTTTTATACACATTCTAACAGAAATTTTCAAAATAGGCTAAAGGTTCCTCATTATAAATTGAATGTTTCACTTTCCCACCATAAATAAATTTTCAAAAGATACCTACTTTTAATTATGTTTACAGAATTTTTGTAGATGATCCTTGCCAACTCGCCCATAAGGATTTCTTCAGCATACTCGAGATTCCCCTAAAGAGTACGATATTAAACAACTGAACGGGTAATGCCAGTAAGTAGAAATAGCGCTAGAATGAAAATTAACAATCCTAGACTACCTGTGCCACATGACCTCTGGCAAATTACGTCTCTCTCTGGGCCAGTTCCCTCACTTGTAAAATGTACAGCTTGAATAAGATCACTGATCTTCCAGTGTATTCTCAGGCTCCCAGAGTTGTAGCAAGATTACATGGCTTAAGGCCTCACTCTCTACCTAGACCAGAATAGGTCAAGTTTTACATGCCATGTTCACCCTTCTGTGTAAGATTTTATTTGGATAAAAAAGTTCAAAGCTGGTAACCACAATAACAGGTGATAGTGAAGTTCCTTTTTCAGCTCTAATATTCTCAAACTTGTTTCTTTAAACTTACTCTGTCACGTAAAAAATTACATAAAAAGGAAAAGAAAGAAGGCTAGGAATCACACGTTTCACAACCTTTCTTGAGCTCCTTCGACCCATTAACATATCATTTAATGAGATCATAAAGAACAGTATGTAGCCATTCCATCAGTAATAATTTCAAGGACCACTCCAATTAGTCCAAATGTCTATTTTTAAAGCACAAAATTTCATTTTTATTACTAAGCCCATTTTAATTAAATCAATGCAAGACATTTAAAAGTTTCAAAATATTAAGTTGGAAAGAAAAGTACATTCTAAAGATTTTCTTTTTTATTCCCACTTTGTCTCCAAGACCTGAAACCAAGAGCCACCAGGCAGTCAGTCGCGTGGTGCTGGAACTGCTGTGGCACTGGAATGGAACCCGCCAGCCACGGGCAGACCGGCAAGTCACGAACAGTGCTCCTAAAGATTTTCTGTTACTCCTAAGCAGGTTCAAAACACTATATCTTGTTAACAGGTGACAATACATTAGGATCTTACCACATCCATCTTGGCTTTTTCAAACTCTTGCTTTTCCTTCCTCAGTTTCTCAGCATGCATCAGCTCCATCCTAAAATACTAACACAGAAGGGAAATAATGAACTGAAAACCTTTGGAGATAATTTTCTAATTAGAAATATATAACATGCCTCTTTTTACTCATAAATATCAGATCTGGGGAAGTGTGGAGGGAGTGTTATAATCTATCTTGTTATGAAACTAGCTGACATTGACAAGGCTTTTTTTTTTTGGTTGCGCCACGTGTCTTGCAGGATCTTAGTTCCCCAACCAGGGATCGAACCCGGGTCCCCGCTGTAACTACCAGGGAATTCCCTCTCCCGAATGTTTCTATACAAACATATGGTTAACACATAATACAAAGTTGGATTTGTCCAGAATTTTTAATACTTTGAATTCTATGTTACAAGACATATTAAAATGACGAGTTTAAAAACAATGTTTGGGCTTCCCTGGTGGCGCGGTGATTGAGAGTCCACCTGCCAATGCAGGCGACATGGGTTCGTGCCCCGGTCCAGGAAGATCCCACATGCCGCGGAGCAGCTGGGCCCGTGAGCCATGGCCACTGAGCCTGCGCGTTCAGAGCCTGTGCTCCGCAACGGGAGAGGCCACAACAGTGAGAGGCCCGTGTAGCACAAAAACAAAAACAAACAAACAAAAAACAATGTTTATATTCATTAACCCAAAAATTCTGCTTCCAGAAATCGATCATAAGGAAATAATCCTAAATACCTAGAAGTTTCATACACAAGGGTATAAGAGCAAATAACGCAGACAATCTAAGTGTCTAAAAGTAGGGAAAGTAAAATATATTATAAAAGAAGCAGACTGGTGATGCGGCCATAAAACAGTTACAATAGTTTAGTAATGGTGCACCACATTTCTAGTGATATTCTACTTTGTTTTTAAAGCTGGCTATAAAATTTTGCATATAACACAATTAACATTATGTAAAAAATGTGCACAGGAAAAAAGCCTATGAAGAAATGTTAATAGTATTTGTCCTCAATCAGTCACACTTTTTCCTTTTCTGTGCTTTTCTGGCTTTTTTCCCAAGATTTTCTACAAAGTACATATTACTTTTAGAGTGGAAAATTTTTTTAAAATCTTTATTTTTTTTAACAAATGCAACTATCAGGACAGATAATGTATATCTCAAAATGTGACTTGGAGATACCTGGAGGTTCCCAAAACCCTTTCAGGGGGTCTACAAGGTTAAAACTATATAAAATAAGGCCATTCTTCTCTTTAAACTTTGTTTCAGAAGAGTTTTTTTCATTTAAAAATAAGTAACCTATATTGACATGTAATGGGTTTATTATTTTTTAGTGCATATTTTTAGATTTCTTGGTTTTAATTTTCAATTCAATTAAATTTCAATTAAATATTTAATTTTCAAATAAAATTTAACAGATAACCCATATAACAAAAGATTCTTGGGGATCTCGGTAATTTAAGATTGTAAAGGGGTCCTAAGACCAAAAAGTTTGAATATCACTAATATAAATTAATATATACTAACATGGGACTATATTCGTGATGTATTAGGTAAAAATATAGAACACAAAAATGTGTAGTAGAATTCCACTTTTCAGAATAAAGCCTGTTTTAAATATCTGTAATATGCATAAAAGTATGGGAGGTAAAATTATGAGTACTTTTTCTGTTACTTTTTTCATAAAACTGCTTTCTCTGAACCATTTATAATAAATAAATTCTATTTACTTTTGATAAGAAGAAGCAAAAATTCTACTTCCATTTTAGAAAATACAAGTCTAGGCAATTGTGAAAGCCTCCAAAAAACATAAACAGTAACACCATACATTAGCACTCTAATAGCAGGGATGACTGATTCTTATAATAGTTTCTCAATAAAAATAATAAAGGCCACAAAGAACTGTCTAACAGAATATGAAGAGAAAGGACGCAAGACTCTAATATAAAACATTAAATTACTACAAAACCAAAATACAGTTGAGACAGCTACAAAACCTATTAGCTTTAAGACCCATCACACATAGGGGTCTTAATGAGGGTCTCCCTCAACACATAGGGCTTAATTTTCCTTTGAAGGTTCAATAGTAGTTTCTCCCTTATTCTGACAAATACCTCAGAAAAGGGTGCAGTTTCAATAATATGTCATTTCTAGCATTTGTCGGGGTTTTTTAAAATTAAATCTGGCTATCATTCATTGTTCTCGTGCACCCCTCAAGGGGGAATAAGTCCACCAGGAGGGGAAGGAAATATCTATCTCAAGAAAACTAGATGAAGAGAATGAGAACAAAGTGGGGAAAACAGCAAGGGAAGCCAAAAGAAGCAGGAAGGGGATGGGAGGGGAGAGCAGGAGAAGGGGAGGGGAAAAAATGAATGAATGAATGAATACATACATACAAAGATATAAAGATGGCTGAACCCTGACCCTCAAGTAAAGAAAGGTAGGGTCCAGTTCCCTATCCCTCCCCACGGTAATGGACAGGTAGGAGTTCCAATCTCTCACTGAAAACCTGGAAGATGAGCAAAGTCAACACCTACTACTGGCCAAGAAATACCCTTCTGACCCCCTTTCCCCAGCAGCTCCCCTACTTATTCCTAGTCTCCATAAATCGAAGCCTTTTTAACTTAATAAAGTATATACGTCTCCAGAGGACCAAACTAAGACATGACTCTCACCTTATGTTCACACACACTCACCTCTTGATAAAGTTTCGGGCACTCTGGATGAAAGCGCAGAGCCCGAAGAAATAGTTGTCTTGCACTTTCTGAAGACAAGCGATCTTCCATTTCCCATTTGGCCGCCATAATCCACAAGGCTGTAAGTGAAAAACATCAGACTTCATTTCAATAAAGTAATCAAGTCAGGTATGAAAAGACCAATGCACCAATTTTGATACCCAAAGATCTTTTCTTTAAAATCTTATCAAAAGAGGAAGAGGATGAAGATAGGGAATTTCTAATGGTTATCTGTAAAGTATTGTTGCTTTATCTAAAATTTAGAGTGTTCTAAACCAAATCTGTAAATGTTAACATCTGTGGGTACTTATGTGCCCGTTACTCTATTCCATCAGATCCAAGGTCAACATCATCATTAACTCACATACAAATTTTTAATGTCTTAAAATGCTGGAAAAAATTGTGCATCTTGGAGTCAGTGAAATAAATTATTTTGCTCTTTTCTCTGTATTTAAAGTAGTTCATAGTTTTTTTCAAATGACTCAATTTTTAAAGTAAATTTTTTATCGTACCTACAGGGAATAAAGTCTTCAAACAAACAAACAAAAAACTTCTGTCCTTCTACATAAGAAATTAACCTTGAGGTAACATTCTAGATATCTCCCTAGAAACTTCATAAAGATCAGCAATTACCAGACACAGAGAATGGACCTGAGGACACGGGGAGGGAGAAGGGTAAGCTGGGACAAAGTGAGAGAGTGGCATGGACACATATACACTACTAAATGTAAAATAAATAGCTAGTGGGAAGCAGCCGCATAGCACAGGGAGATCAGTTCGGTGCTTTGTGTCCACCTAGAGGGGTGGGATAGGGAGGGTGGGAGGGAGACGCAAGAGGGAGGGGATATGGGGATGTAGGTATATGTATAGCTGATTCACTTTGTTATACAGCAGAAACTAACACACCATTATAAAGCAATTATACTCCAATAAAGATATTAAAAAAAAAAGATCAGCTATTACCAGGCAAGATTGCTTTTGGTAAAAATGAGCCACGGTTTGTAACTGTGTCTGGACGAGGAGGGCTATGAATGGTAGACAGCCACTGCTCTGGGCTTTCTTGAGCATGTGACTCCTGAAACTGAGCACAGTTCACAGATATAATACCTGGAAGCTGCACCCATCCAGGGGTCCTCTACGCCAGTGGCGCTCCTCTGCCCACTCCCGTGTTCTCATGCCCTCCCACCAAAGACAAGCCTCTGAACGGCTGACAGTACTAACGCTGTCTTGCTGTATCCTTCGGAATCAACCGGCGCCAAATGTAGCCGATTTTGAGTCTCGTGCGCTGTAAACCTAATACTCCAGAACAGACACTGAAGCACCTTCACTATAAAATATCGTACTGCTTACACAGTGTTCACAAGAGAAGTCCTTCTCTTACAAAACTTGAGTACCTACTCTGTGCTAATCGCTCTTGTAAAATCTGTATTAATATTTTCCCCTTTATGTTTCTGAAATCCTCAGACTTGACTGCCTCCAGACAGAATTCCCCTCAAAGGACTGAAGTGTTTCTTTCACCATCAGCTAAAAAGAAACTCAGTCCTTCTTGCTCACAGATACAATACCTGGCACAGTAACTAGTTCACAGTAGTAGGGATGAACTAAGAGGCAGCTATTCAGGAATAAAAACTGCTGAGGCCAAGTTCATATGCTCAAGTTCTCAAAATAATTCTCTTAGGTTTATCAAGCAAAATAAATTCCAAAATGGCTTGAGTCTACAAATAAGGTAGAAAAAGAACTGACAAGGATTTCACCATACCTGGCTTGTTCGAATGAATGGCCAACATGGCAGAGAATACCTTGCTAAGTTGAACTTTGGTAGCCTGTAAAAGAAGAAAAATTCTACTTCCTGCACAGCAAAGTCATTGCTATTAAACTCTAAGTGATCTGCACTGTACCCTCACCAACTCTGAGCTCCAATGAGGCGGCGACATCTGCTATTGCTAAGGACATATAAACAAATACAGATTCACTCAGGGTTCTCTTCTACCTAAACCACTTAACATAAACATTTTAAATATCTAAAAAATGTTTTCAACTTTACTGAACATATATGCATAAAGACCCTTTTCTTTTCAGCTGATATGGAAGCCATTTATATAGTCATTCAAATACGCAACAGGCTTCTTGGGTTCTTTTCCCATTTGTTAACCTTACACACCTTTGGAGAAAACATGGAGTTCAGTAGTCAAGGATGAGGTTTAAAATGCAGACTGACCAAAAGCAGGAAAGAAGGACCAAGACAGGGTTGCCCAATACTCACCCACTTCTTACAAAAGACTACATAAGACAGCCAAAGTTGAACATCATCCTGCAAGAAAAGCAATGGAGTAAGTTGCCTGAGTTTGAATTTTATATACAATACACCTTTGCATTAATTTTGTTTGCAACAGAGGCAGATTTCAGAAAATGTGCCACATCCCTCAGCCTATTAGGCTGCTCCTTACCCACGTTAGATCTCTTAACCATGACAACTTGTTCCATCCCCCCACTCCCACCTACTATGATCTAAGACAAAATTTGTCATCTATCCAATTTGTTCAATGCACTTCTGAAATGGTCTCAATCAGAGGCAGCAAACTAAAATTTGTCATTCCCAAGAATCCAAAGTACTTCCCATATAATACATCCCAGTCCCAGAACCAAACTTGAAGAAAACCAAGTTACTGAGGTGCTGCGCCTACTCTAACCTTATCTTCCACCTCCAAGTACCCCAGCTTGGGGTACTTTATTTAGAGACATATCCAAATCCCAGACAATTTTCTGGTCCTTAAATATGAATCAAATCCACTGTTTTCAGCATCATCGTCACAGACTAACTCTAAGGTAATGCGATCAATTTTCTTAATGGTTTCATAAGTGGTTTCAAGTCATGATATTATCATTAGAATTCTAAGTATTGAGATACCCAAGATAAGAATCCACAACCATACATCTGAATATCCATATTCATAATACGTATAATACACATCTTCACATCCCTTACAGCTAAGGGCACTCTGAACACATACTTTCCACTTGGCTGACGCACGTCGGAAGACACCTTGTACCCGGTGTACGATAGAATTTTCAATCTCATCCTTCTTAAATGAATACCCAATACGCTAAAAAGGGACATTAAAAAAAAAAAAAGCCTCAGTTTAATCCCATTTATCCAAAGCAGCATTCCCAGTTGATCTTTAAACAGTACTGGTAGAGAAAGCAAATAATTACAAGTATCATTATGAGCACACCACCACACAATTATCAATGCCAACTACTTCCCAAACCCAAGTTCTAGCTTTGCAGTCACACTATTTAATTCTATATTTTTTTCCAACTTCCAGAAAATCATCTACTTACAACTCGTCTTCGCTGGATCAGTTCCAAAAGATTGATTTCGTACTATGAAAGAAAAACATACAAAAAAAGAGAAAACAAGAAAAAGTATAACCTTTTATATAGAGGAGATGCATTTAGTCAAAATCATAAAGTAAATAAAAATCAAGAACACAAAACAGAAAATAATTTGCTATCAAGAAACCTAATTTACAGTAAATGTCTAGCATTCACTAAAAATTCACCTTACATCTGCAAAACTCAAAAATACATACATTAGCATGCATCTAAACATCTTAGATACAAAGAAAGCATGTTACTAAAACTCTAAGACTTCTAAGATTTACAATATCAATCTAACTTCCTTGTCTACAACGGTGTGTTCAGACTTTTAGGAAACTAACCATTCAAAAATTTTAGCTGACGCACAAGCAAATAAAGCAGATAAACAGGGTTGTACTAGCTGAAACAGGGCACCCAATTGGCTCTCCCTACCCTTGCCTCCAAAGGACCACTGAGAACCTCTAAGACTCTCCAAAAACCACTACTATATAATTCCTCTCTAAGCTTGAAGACTACTAGAGACAGAAGGCACAGAACCTTACGAGATCGCATGCTTCATTTTAAAACTGTCTTATGAAATATTTGAAGCATACAGAACACCCATGCAGCTACCCCACAGCTACGTCAAAGCCTACATTTTACTGTATTTGATTCAAAACGTTTTTAGAAATAAAACATTTCAAATAAAGGCAAAGCCCCCCATGTCTGATTCCACTCTTCTCCCTCTCCAGAGGAAATGATGATCTTGACTCAGGTGTTTATCGTTCACAAGCATGACTTCAAACTTCATTATAATGTTGTCTTGAATGCTTTTAAACTTTATACAACTGGTATCATACTGAATGAACCCATCACTCCATATTTTTACTGAACATTTTGACTTTAGATATATCCCTGCTGTCATGTAGAATTCAAGTCCATTCATTTTAACTGCTGTATAGCATTTCATTATATGAACGTGCAATTTACCTATCCTTCCTCCTGTGATGCGTATTTGTTTCCAATTTTTCTATTACAAAAAGCTGCAATTAATATTCTTGTACACATCTTCTTGTGGATATATCCAGGAACTTTACCACTAACATGTAAGCTCCTCAAGAACATGATTTCTGTCTGCTTAATTTATTGTTGTACCCCATCAGTGTCATGTACATAACAGGTACTCAATATATACTGTATGACTGAATGAATGAAATTGCTGGGTCACACAGTACATGCATCTTCAACTTCATGGGATATTGCCAAATTGCTCTTGGAAGTGGTGGGACAAATTATATGCTGATACTGTCAGTCTTTAAAACGTTTATTAATATGATGGGTATAAAGTAGTACTGCACCCTGGTTTTAATCAATACTTACCTGATTACTAACGAGGCTAACATCTTTTCAAAAGTTTACCAATGACTGATGTTTCCCCTTTGTGAACTGCATGTACCTATTTCTCCAGTTGTTTTCATTTTCTTTCCACTTGTTTGTCATTTCTTCTTGATTTGTAGTTTTTTACATATTCTAGATTCTGACTATATATGTTGCAAATATTTTCTCTCATTCTGTGCCTTATCTTTTTACATTATTTATGATGTCTTTTTGCACAGAAATTTTTACCTTTAACATAGTCAAATCAATCTTCTCTTTCATGGTTTGTGCTTTCACAGTCTTCTTCATTTTAAGAAACTTTTCCCTACCAGAATGTAAACTGGTACAGCCACTATGGAAAACAGTATAGAGTTTCCTTAAAAAACTAAAAACATAGAGTTGCCATATGATCCAGCAATCCCACTCCTGGGCATACATCCAGAGAAAACTATAATTCGAAAAGATACATGCACCCCAGTGTTCCTAGCAGCACTATTTACTATTTAGCAAGACATGGAAGCAACCTAAATGTCCATCAACAGATGAATGGATAAAGAAGATATGCTATATATACGTAATGGAATACTACTCAGCCATAAAAAAGAATAAAATAATGCCATTTGCAGCAACATGGATGGACCTAGAGGTTATCACAGTAAGGGAAGTAAGTCAGAAAGAGAAAGACAAATACCATATGATATCACTTATATATGGCATCTAAAATATGACACAAATGAACTTACTAACGAATCAGAAACAGACCCACAGACATAGAAAACAAACTCAGGTTACCAAAAGGGAAACAGGATGGGGGAGGGATAAGTTAGGAGTTTGGGATTAGCAGATACAAACTACTATATATAAAATAGATAAACAACAAGATCCTACTGTATAGCACAGGGAACTACATTCAGTATCCTGAAATAACCCATAATAGAAAAGAATATGAAAAATATGTATACATATGGATAGCTGAATCACTTTGCTGTCCACCAGAAACTAACACAACATTGTAATTCAACTATACTTCAATTTAGAAAAAAAAAAACTTTCCCTACCTGAAGTCATTCATGTTTTTTGTAGAAGATTTAGTTTTCCCACCACATTTAGCTATTCAATTCCATAGGAATTTATTTTTGCATGAGGAAGGGATCTAATTTTATGTTTTCAATGTGGATAATCAGAATCTCAATATAAAATGCCACTTATGTCTCATAGCAAGTATATATGGTTGTGTGCAGGCAGAGGGGGTATACATGTAAGAGAGGTGTGTATGTGAGTTTTTATATCAACTTATTTCAATTTGTGCTCTAAAACTAAACAAATCAACCTAATCCACACATAGCTCTTCAAATATATGAAGAGTGAAATTATTTGCCACTTCTTAAGTCTCCCTAAGGTTAAACATCTCCATTTCCTTCAATGATTCCTCCCAGAACAAGGTTTACGTCCTGGCTGCCTTCTAACCAAAGTCTTCTTAAAATGTCAAAGTCCTTCTTAAAATGTCATCCTGAGCTGACAATGCTCCAGACATAGTCTCACAAATGCAAAATATTTTTTCAAACCAACGTCTTCTGAGTGCCTACTGTTTGCAACCTCCTCTGCTCAGCTAACTTACCCAACACTCTACTTCTGTTCATGTAATCACTTAGATTATATGTTTTGACATGACATACTTCTTCATCTATTTGGATATAGCAATCTACTGAGCTTTAGGACCTCCTTCAAATACAAGATTCTTAGCCAGGTCTCATATATTGTTCATTCAGTAGGTTTTTTTAAAAGCTAAACTTAGAACCTTTTATAATGTTTATTAGTGTTAAAGTATAAGATTTATTTGTTTTGGTTTTTAATTTTATTTATTTATTGGCTGCGTTGGGTCTTCGTTGCTGCACGCGGGCTTTCTCTAGTTGTGGAGAGCGGAGGCTACTCTTTGTTGCGGTGTGTGGGCTTCTAATTGCAGTGGCTTCTCTTCTTGCGGAGCACAGGCTCTAGGCGCGCGGGCTTTGGTAGTTGTGGCACACCGGCTCTAGAGAGCAGGCTCAGTAGTTGTGGAGCACGGGCTTAGTTGCTCCGCGGCATGTGGGATCTCCCCGGAGCAGGGCTCGAACCCGTGTTCCTTGCATTGGCAAGCAGACTCTTAACCACTGTGCCACCAGGGAAGTCCCAAAGTAGAAGATTTATAACATCTTATTATTGGATTCTTTCTGAATCCTGATTTTATCATCCAACACATTATTCTCTCCCTGAAAACTGATCTAGCATGTGTGTGTGTGTGTATTTTTTTTTGGGGGGGGGGTGCTGCGTTGGGTCTTCGTTGCTTGTGCATGGGCTTTCTCTAGTTGCGGCATGCAAGCTCTAGAGTGCAGGCTCAGTAGTTGTGGCGCACGGGCTTAGCTGCCCCACGGCATGTGGGATCTTCCCAGACCAGGGATCGAACCTGTGTCCCCTGCACTGGTAGGCGGATTCTTAACCACTGGACCACCAGGGAAGTCCCAAGCATGTATATTTTATCTTCAATCAAATTTTCCATTCATTTACAGGACTGAACAATCTTGCAGTATACCTCACCTCTCTCTAAATCAACAGACCTCAGGCACATAAGCATTAACTTCCTAACCATGTGCTATCATCAAACTCACTTTCCTTTATTTTTCCCCACAAGACATAATTGATCAAACCTCTTGCTGAAATCCTGATACACTGGGTCTTTGGCAGACTCTGATCTACTAACCCTATAGAAGAAAAAAATGTTCAGTTTGCCAAGGACCAAAGCCTTAGTGGAGCAACACTATTACCAAATTACCTCTATTCCTGTTCAAAAATTACCTGTCTAATCATCAGTTCCAGAATTTTGTAGAAAACTGACATCAAGCTCACTATTCTATAACTGATTTTAAATTTGTGAGGGGATTAAAAATAAAATTATTCACTTACTTGAACATAATTGATAAAGTCTTCCTTAAAAAGAGTTCTTCGCTGTATTCTGTATTCTAGATCTGAAGCCTTTTTAATGATAGCCCTAAGGAGAAAGCCATTTAAAATGTAACACTTGAAACAAGTTAAATAAATAACTTTGGAATTTTTAAAGTTTATTTTTAATATATTTGAAACATCTATTTGCCAAAATATATAATTCCCAAATAATTATCCTTCATAAGCAAGTATATATTCTTTTCTTTTAATATAAATTTATTTATTTTTATTTTTGGCTGCATTGGGTCTTCGCTGCTGCCTGTGAGCTTTCTCTAGTTGTGGTGGGGTCTACTCTTCCCTGCTGTGCGGAGGCTTCTCATTGCGGTGGCTTCTCTTGTTGTGGAGCACGGGCTCTAGGCACACGGGCTTCAGTAGTTGTGGCTCACAGACTCTAGAGCGCAGGCTCAGTAGTTGTGGAGCACAGGCTTAGTTGCTCCGTGGCATGTGGGAACTTCCGGGACCAGGGCTCGAACCCATATCCCCTGCATTGGCAGGCAGATTCTTAACCACTGCACCACCAGGGAAGTGCCCATATTCTCTTACATAATTACCTCCGTGTTCTTTTTTATTATTATTATAAAGTATAGTTGATTTACAATATACTAGTTTCAGGACTTCTGTGGTCTTAAGGGCATGAAGATGTACCTTAAAACTTTCATGAAAATCACATCAATCGATTGCCAGGACCACTGACATTCCCACCAGCAAAGTAAATAATGTTAAGTAGTACTTTACATTATTTATATGTGGTATTAGTAGAGATTTCTTTTCCTCCAAATTCAAGTCACTTGGGTTTTAATAATAATCAAATTTCTTTCCTAAATTCCTCTTATTTCTGAATTTTCAACAGGTAGATTTAAAAAAAAAAAACCTAGATTGTCTCTACCTATACCACTACTGCAAAGGGCTTATGGGAGAAATCTCACTGTATTTAGCTAAGGAATGAACTAAATACAGAGTCCACTCTTATTAAAGAGTCCACAATATGTTGCGTTTCATAAACAAATGTTTACTTTAAGGTTCCCATAGCCACAGTACTACATTCGCAGTCATTGTAAAATGAAGAAATAGTCACAGTAAACTATTAAAAACTATTATACAAATTAATGAGTAACAACTATATACTAGTTGTTGGCTAAGCCCTGGGGTAAAATATAAAATCGAATTAAATGATCCCCATCTTCAAGTTTTGTTAGAATTATCTACTCCTCCTGGGCTCCCACGGCTCTCTGTTCACATCTCTAGGGCAGTACTCTACTACAATCAACTTACAGTACGCTGCACTGTGATCAAAATGTTTCACTTGTCTGTCTCCCCCACCATACTGTGTCAGGGCACCTAGCTCTTGACGGGCGGGTATGCTGGTTTTATCCCCTTTATAGCCTCAAAACCTCCTCCATGAAGAGCTGTCTGTATGTTTGAGGGGTAAATGGACGGATCACCTTGCAATGAATGAGAAATTAATTCTGGGCATCATCAGAATCTGGAAATGGGCTGCTACCACATTAGAAAATATAAACACAACCCAAGTGTCCCCTATCCCTGCCCCCCGCCACACACACGCCCCAGCCTCCCCTCTCTACCCACCCCAGCCCTTCCTCTTCCTCCACTCTCTCACTTAATCTCCGCACGACTGAACAGTCCAATGCGCTCCAGCTGTTGCAATTCGGGGAGTCGATCCTCTATGCGTTCCTGAATTATCTCCGCCATGAGGTCGAACTCTACAACCCGGCAGAGACCTTCTCACAGCCAACATGCACAGGAAGCGCGCCCTCTCTATTCCGGGGACCCGGCCTTGTCGCTCGCACGTGCTGACGTAACGTGCGCCCCAGGTCCCGCCTTTTCCGCTTCCGCCGCCTGGCCCTTGGACAGGGACCCCTGGCTCTTGCAGCCGCTGTCTCCCCCTGGCGACTGACTGTGGGTTTGCAACGAGCACCGCCCCCCTTCTCTGGAGGACTCAAGAGGACGGGAGTCGAGGGGTGGGGCCAGGATGGGGGTGGGGCTCCGTGCGCGGGATCTGGGATCGCGAAAATCACCTCGGGTCTAGAGGGGTTACTTGAAAGGGGCGTGAAATGCATTTTCTGCAAGATATTGTCTCCTTTTATTCTGATTTCCAACACCAAGAACCAAAATACAACCAAACCGGGACTTCCCTGGTGGCACAGTGATTAAGAAGCTGCGCTCCCAATGCAGGGGACCTAGGTTCCATCCCTGGTCAGGGAACTAGATCCCACGTGCGTGCGGCAACTAAGAGTTTGCATGCCACAACTAAGGAGCCCGCAAGCCACAACAAAGACCCAGCGCAATTAAATAAATAAATAAATACTTTTTTTAAAATACAAACAAACCGAGGGGAAAGCATAGAGGATATCGTAAAATTACAGTAAACATTTCAATGAGGCGTAATGAAAATTGTAGGGGGTGCTAAAATGGATCAGGCTGTCCCAAACACTATGTCTTTGGTTTCAACTAGATTTAGTAAACCAGTGTGATACTCGTTTTCCATGTGCCAATTAGACGGCTGGTTAATTTTTAAATGGGGAGACATTTTTATTACTTAAAACATTATACTGGCTTTGTAGACTCAGTCTTTCAAAATATGGCCCTGGGTGGGTATCAGAAACCGTATTTTTTTTAGAAGAGGGAATCTTGGTATTGAAAAGTTTGGGAGTTACCCAAAGAAGAATCAATAAGATATGGACCCTCCTTAAACCTTTGCCTAAGCAACTTAGCATTTCTAAGAGAACCGTCAGACAACCGAGCTTGAAAGCGACGTTGCTGGTGTAATTACTAAACCTAAAATATTAACTACGTGGCTCAGTTTTTTTTTAAGTTCTGGAAGATGATTTAAAAAACCAAAGCTGGAGTTCTTGCTAGACCTGTTTACTTCAACACTGGCATTAGCACCTTGATCCTCCGTGTGATTTATTAAAGAGGAATATATGCTTAGCAAGAGTTCCACCCTTGACCCTTGTGCCTTTTCTTTCCACTGGTCTCAGAATTTAGGCTAAGGTTGGCTTGATTCTTGATCCCCTCAGCTCTAAGACATGAGGGAAGTGGATGTAAAACAAAGATAGAATTTCTTTGTAATAGGAAAGTCTTTAGGGGCCTGTGTTAACAGTAAGAGCAGGAATGCCACTAGAAAGTAAGGTCCATATGGGCAGGGGATTTTTGTTTGTTTTGTCTACTTCGATACCCGGGCACTTAGAACAACGTCTAAAATATAATAAGCACTCAATTAGTAAAATCATGACAGAATAAGAAAATGTACTAAATGTTCTTTAGGTCCAAAGGAGTCAGCAAGCTCTGAGAGATTGTAATCTTTCCTTTCAAGGCAAATTTGATGGATAACTACATCAAATCAACCCAACTATAAACACTTTCCTCCCTTATTTTCAAATTTAGCTTCTATGCTTATCTTGCTCTAGGAATTATCATAATGGTAATGGCAAAGCCTTCTTGTGTCTCTTCTGTATCTCATAATAATAGCTATCACTTATTTAGGACCTACTATGTGCCCAGCTCCTATGTGCACTGTTCTAAGTTTCTCATATATTAACTCTTCTACTCCTATCACAAACATTTAAAAATATCAACACAAGAAGGAGCTCTTGAAGAGGTAAAAAGCACCTAATAGAGAAAGACCAATACAGCAGAAGAAACTGTGTTTGCATAATGGCCACTAGGTCTCAGAATCCTTAGCTGAGCACACCTTCTAAGTAAGGAACCCAAGGGCCTGAGGAAAAGTGCTCTTGGGTCTGGAGTTCTAAGGTGTACCTCAGAAAGCTTGACATATCTTTAGTCTTTTATTTGACCTTTAAAATTCACCATAGATGTCAGATTAGTAAGCAGGTACAGACTGGTAGGGGGCACAAGGGAGCCTTCTGGGTTCTGGAAATTTCTATATCTGATCTAAGTGGCCATTATATGAATGTATACGTATATAAAAATCCATCCATTGAGGTATACACTTAAGATTCATGCACTTGGGGCTTCCCTGGTGGCGCAGCAGTTAAGAATCCGCCTGCCAATGCAGGGGATACGTGTTTGAGCCCTGGTCCGGGAAGATCCCACATGCTGCGGAGCAACTAAGCCTGTGCGTCACAACTACTGAGTCTGAGCTCTAGAGCCTGCGAGACACAACTACGGAAGCCCACGTGCCACAGCTACTGAAGCCCACGCACCTAGAGCCCGTGCTCCACATCAAGAGAAGCCACCGCAATGAGAAGCCCGCGCACCGCAACAAAGAGTAGCCCCCGCTTGCCGCAACTAAAAGAAAGCCCGTGCGCAGCAACAAGGACCCAACGCAGCCAAAAATAAAATTAATTAATTATTTTTTTAAGTTATAAAAATTATTTTTAAAAGATTCGTGCATTTTATGAAAATTATACTTTAAAAGAAAAAAGTAATGACCAGCTCTCTCTTTGAGGATATTGTTCTCTTCAAGAGCTTCAACTATTATTTTTAGGAGTGTGGCAGAGTCAAAATACTGAAACACGAAAGACCAAAGCCTTCTCCCTCTCTGAAAGAGTTCATCTGAATTTTGCATTCTAGCCCACAATAGATTACTATTTGTTCGAATACAAATTATTGTGGGTTTTTCCCCAGCTTGTCAAGTAAGATTAATCCCAGAAAGATGTACCCTGCTCACCCCACGTTAGAGAAACACTTGGCCCCATTGCAATGCTCACGAGACAGTTTGGAAAATAGTTAAGAGGGGTCTCAGTTAGGGTCCCAAGACAATCTTTTAAGGAGTCTGGCAGATGAACGGTAACCAGATGTTTGCAAATCAAGTTAAAATTTCTATTATGGCCTTCAAATTATTTAAATGTTAATTTCAAAGTAAACTTGAACTCTTCCCTAGAGTATTCATTGTCACGTCTGAAGATTAAGTTCACCAACAGCTCAGTGGTTAAAAACAGCAGGAAAGGGAATTCCTTGGCAGTCCAGTGGTTAGGACTCGGCACTTTCACTGCTGGGGCCTGGGTTCAACCCCTGGTTGGGAAACTAAGATCCTAGAAGCCGCATGATGCAGCCAAAAAAAAAGCAACAACAGCAGAAAAAGAAACGTTCCTCTCTTTTTTTCATTATTATTATTGTTATTATTATTAGGTAAAGAGAAGTACGTAATTTCAGTGATAATGAGAGGAGAGACACCTGGAATCCCATCCCCCTACCTTGTTCAAAGTCCCCTGTCTGCTTCTCCACACAGAGAACCCTGGTAGACTTCAAAGTCAGAGCAGAAGTGATAGACAAGAGTCTGGTCTTTGATGCCTAAGAACATCGTATCCCTCAGTTTGATGTGAATGCAAAGCATCTGTACCTTTCAAACCTTTCATGTTACCTCACGTTGCTAACAACAAAGCTGGAAAGTTTGAGGTGACACACATTACACACATTAAAATATTTGCAACCAGGAACTTTTCATTTCTTTTTCTATCATATATAGCTTCTTTTACTTTGTGAACCACACTGGATAGTAAATTACTTCTGGCACGCAGCCTTGTCAGCTTGCCAAATTTCAACCGGAGCAAGTTTTTACAGCCGGGCTAATAAGCCCTGAAAATTAGGAGGTAAGTATAATGGAAATAATGACATGGTCTTTAACTGCAGGAGCCTAGAATGACAACGTGAGAGTCTAATAGATTCTACTTTTCCAAGTTTTTTTTTTTATTCTAGTGAAGTCCTTTTTAAAAATTTTAGGTTCTTCAAGTTCAAAACACATGTAAGTGGAGAGAGTTTCTTTTAATTGGTGAAAAGCATTTTTGTGGGTTTTTTCCCCTGTGGCGTAAGTTATTGCTTTTTGCAAACTCAAAAAAAACAAAAACAAAAAGAAAACCAAGAGTATGGTAGTTTGAGGATAACAACCTACTATTAAAACGAACTAACATCTTGAAAAAACATGTTCGGAAATGATTGGCTTCCAGGATGGGGCTTGGCGATTGTTTGTGTATGAATACATTTCATCAAAACCATAGCTGATTAGTTAACATCAACTTTTTTTCAGTTTGCCCCCAATCCAGATAGAAACCCCAGTCCCTGCTAAGTAATTTTCAGGTCTTTATGGAACAAATCTTCAAAAGATAGAAAATTAATATCACATTTAATTTTTATCGCTGGAAGAAACAGGTAGTATCTATTGCAAGGTAGTATCCATTTCTCTAAATTTAATTCTTACATCCATTCCCCTTTACAGTTTACAAATGACAAGGAAAATTCTTTTTCCCCTTCTCGCTCTGCCCTCCAATTAGACCTGGCCTGATTAGCTGCAGCATCACATGCTCAGTCCCAAACTGTTTAAGCAAAGAAGAGGTTTGGAGTTGTGCGTGTTTTTTTTTAACTATACTAAAATAATATGGCCTTGCTCCAAAACTGCAGCTCTCTTATAGTTCCGCAACTATACTGTGCTGTTTTATACTTCTATTAACACCCACTATTCCCTGTGCCTGGGATGTCTTTGTCCCCTTATCCACTTGGCAAATTTAGTTCATGGAAAAAAAAAACGGAAGCCTGCCCTTAATGCCCCGCCATCCCATCATCACCACCAATTTGTGTACTTATGTATATACATTTATATAAAGGGCTCAGTCTTCCTGTTTCGTTTTATTTTGTTTTGTTTTGGGCTGCACCGTGAGGTTGGGGGATCTTAGCTCCTTGACCAGGGATTGAACCCAGGCTCCAGCAGTGAAAGTGCCAAGTCCTAACCACTGGACCGCAGGGAATTCTACTAAAGGGTTCAGTCTTTGAATCTCTTTTTCTCCATTCTCACTAATTATCTGGGTCCATAAAACAAGAAATTCATCCAGGTCCGTAACATCAGATGTCATCTTTCAGTGCTGTCCAATAGAACTCCAGGGATGATGGGAATGTTCCACACCTGCACTGTCCAATACAAGAGCCTCAAGCCTCACGTGGCTGTTGTGTACGTGAAATGTGGCTAGAGCAACTGAGAAACTGAATTTTTAATGTCATTTAATTTAAATTTAAATTAATTTAAATTTAATTTAATTTAAATTTAAATTGCCACATGTAGCTAGTGATTGTCACATTGGACAGCATAGATCTATGTGACTTCCATATTTCTAACACCAGTTCATAACTGTCCCCTGAACTCCAGACTCATGCCAATATACCCAACTGCCTACTCAGTATCTCCACTTGCGGATCTTACAGGCATTTCAAAATTAGTACATTCAAAAGCAAGCTACTGATGTTCTCCCCCAGTATCTGCTCTTGCTGTAATCTTCTCCGTCTTAGTTAATGGCAATTCCATTCTTCTAGTTTCTCAGAACACAAACCTTGGAGTTGTCCCTGACTCCACATCTAATTCGTCAGCAATCCTCTCTGTTCTACAAAATATAGCCAGAATATGACCTCTCCCCAGCATTACTACTGCAATCATCCTAGCGTACACCGCCATTATCCCTCACCTGGATTATTGCTAAAGCCTCCGACTCTTGTCTCCCTGCTTTCTTCCTGGCCCTCTTGAGTCTGTTCTTAACAGGAGTCTATTCTTCAGAACAGCCTATGTTATTTTGTTAGAATATAAGTCGAACCACATCACTCCTCTGCTCAAAGCTCTGCAGTGGCTTCTTGACTCAGAGTAAAAACTAAAACTCTTTCACAAGCCTAGAAACTTCCTACGATCTGGTGCCCTGCCCCTCCCTTTCCTTTCTGACCTTATTTCTTACCCGCTCTAGTTTCCTCCACTGCAGATACATTAGCTTCCTTGGTATCCCTCCACAGGGCAATGCAGGGCCTTTGCACTGGCTATTCTCACTGCCTGGAATTCTCTTATGCAGATAAATTCTTGGCTCATTCTTTCACCTCCTTCAGATCTTTCTCAAATTTCACTCTCTTGGGGAAACTTTTCGTATTTAAAATTGCAGCTCCTATCCTCAACAATCCTTAATTCTACCTTCTTGCTTTTTTTTCCTCCACATCACTGATCACCATCCAACATATTACAGTAGTGTTTATTATCTGTGTCTCCTCAAGCTTACACTGAAACAGAAGCTCCATGGAGCTGACATTTTTTGCTGTTCAATCTCCAGGGTTAGGCGCATAGTAAGTGCTCATTACCTATTTGTTGAATAAATGAATGAATATTTGTGTAGTTTACTACTTAGTTTGTGCTGTAACTTTTTTCTTTAATCTATGTCTACCCTTTATAATACTGTGACTTCCATGACAAAGAGAACAAATATTTTATTTATCTTCGAAGTCCCTAAAACCTAGCATTGGAAAACATTAGGTATTCAATAAACATTCACTGAAAAGAAACAACTCTAGTAACACATACGATCTAAGAGTCACTCGCAGAGTTTAATATGCCCAAAACCCTTCCTGCAGGAAACTGATCTACCCACAGCTACTTTTTTTCTTACCACCTGACCCTGGGCAATTTGCCACTACTGCTCAGACCACAAGTAAGCTCCTGACTCAAGAACAACCCATCCATTGGCTGGCCAAAAACCTATAATGTACCCTGGCATGAAAAGATGAACTGAACTAACTTAACTCTCCCTCTTTGCATTCTGAATTAAGAAGTAAAAAGAGAATTACATGGGGCTTCCCCGGTGGCGCAGTGGTTGAGAGTCTGCCTGCCAATGCAGGGGAAACGGGTTCGAGCCCTGGTCTGGGAGGATCCCACATGCCGCGGAGCAACTGGGCCCGTGAGCCACAACTACTGAGCCTGCGCGTCTGGAGCCTGTGCTCCGCAACAAGAGAGGCCGCGACAATGAGAGGCCCGCGCACCGCGATGAAGAGTGACGCCCGCTCGCTACAACTAGAGAAAGCCCGCGCACAGAAACGAAGACCCAACACAGCCATAAATAAATAAATAAATTTTTAAAAAACTAAAAAAGAATTACGTGATGGGAACATGTGAGTTAAAACAAAAGAGAATCCAAGAATTAAAGTTGGAGCTTGAGGAGTCTGGCAAGGCAAAGTTGTAAGGAAGCAGAAACTGCATTAAGTAGAAACTATGAAATATAGAAAAGGCGGGGGCTTCCCTGGTGGCGCAGTGGTTGAGAGTCCCCCTGTCGATGCAGGGGACACGGGTTCGTGCCCCGGTCCAGGAAGATCCCACATGCCGCAGTGAGCCATGGCCGCCGAGCCTGCGCGTCCGGAGCCTGTGCTCCGCAACGGCAGAGGCCACACCAGTGAGAGGCCCGCGTACCGCAAAAAAAAAAAGAAAAAGAAAAGGAAAGGCATACAGAGTAAAAGGGGATGGGGGAAGGAACACAGTACCTAAGAGAGAGTCACTGAATCCCATTAATAAGAGCACCCTGGAATGAGGATCCACAGACCCCGGCAGTTGAAGTCTCATTTGAACTGTTTTGAATCCAGTACTCTTGAAATTCTGGGCCCCTTCTTGCTCTCTGTGTCACTGACGATAATGCCCAATTGCTTGAGGTGCCTTAAAGAGATTGTCTCTGTAATTTACAACCCTCAACCTAACTAAAATACCATTCTTGGTTCATACAGTTGCTGTCACCCGTCAAAGAGTGAGAGTATTGCGTTTTCGTATTTTCTACTAAATGATACACTTGAGATGTTCTTCAGAGCCTTTGGCCATTGACCCTTTGAGCTTTGAACCTTTATTAGGAGGCACAGGGACGAATGTTCTCTTCAGAGCTGTTTGGTTTCCCTTAAAGTCACCCTCCTGTGGCAAGCCAGGAGCCACTTACACTGTGAATGTACCTTGCTTTAAACAGATTTGAAACTCTGGATTTACAGCAATAGATTATTATGGGGTCACTTTTAACAATCTTTTATTTATTTATTTTATCAGAAAAATCACATACTGTTAGAAATTCAAAGGTCATATTCTTTTCAATAGTAAGGATTTATGAACCACAAGAGAGCCACAAACCTCAAGTTCCCCTTGCTACGTTTCAGGGACTACCATTGGCTTGGGTACACACAAAGCACCCAAGCAAAGGTGCTTTCTGCTTCAAAGACTTGGTCACAATCTTTCTCTTTTCCCTTCTCCATGAGTAGCCCTCCCCCATGGGTCCACACAGCTGCCACTACCCACGGAAGCCAGCTATTTCAAAATGCATTCGCTACTTTGCTCAAGGGGCAGTGGGGCATCACTGTTAAGACAACCAGCTCTATTCTGAGTACGTTTTGGCAGTATCTACCAACATTTTAAACATGTATGCTTGGGCTTCCCTGATGGCGCAGAGGTTGAGAGTCCGCCTGCCAATGCAGGGGACGCGGGTTCGTGCCCCGGTCCGGGAGGATCCCACATGCCGTGGAGCGGCTGGGCCCGTGAGCCATGGCCGCTGAGCCTGCGCGTCTGGAGCCTGTGCTCTGCAACGGGAGAGGCCACAACAGTGAGAGGCCCGCGTACCGCAAAAAAAAAAAAAAAACATGTATGCTTAAGGCCCAGCCGTTGACGCCACTCTGACAACTACAAATCTATCCTACAGAAACACTAACGAAAACGCACGAACATATACATATAAGCAGGGTCACTGAAGCAATGTTTGTAATAGAAAAACATTGGAAAGATCCTACATTGTCTATCAGGCAAGTGGTTAAATGAATTAGAATACGTCCATACAATGGTATACTATGCAACTATTAAAGAGAATGAGGAGTGTGTTATGTAATGAGATGGAAATAGGCCTATGACACGTTGTTAAATCTAAAAAAGGCAAGTTGCAGAACAGCAGTTATCGTATAAGCCATTTTAAATGTGTGTACGTGCGTGTTAGGAGCAAAATAAAAAGTTAGGAGGATTGCCCATCAAATTATTCACACATTGGTCCTCTGAGAAGCGGAATGGGGACTTTCTACCATACTATATTGTTGAGCAATATAACAAAGGTGTATTATTTTTGTCATTTTTATTTAAATAAAACATTTCAATAGAGGGAAAAGAAAAATGAAAGAAGAGGCTTCAGAATCAAACTCTGGTTCAAATTCCAGCTGTATCATCTTTTTTGGGTTATTTGGGATATTAAAACGAAAACGTGCTTTATCTTAACTTCTGATTGACTTCACAGCAATTGCTTGAAATACCTCAACTTTTACTTTACACCTTGTTGTTTTTAAACATCAGAGAAGATTCTGCCTTAAGGGACTTAGGATCCGTTCTTCATGTGAGGAATACTTTTGGTAAGGTGAGCAATTTCACTCCTTAAGTTATCTGTTTGCTAATAAGATACTGATAATAAAGAGGGCAGGGGCTTCCCTGGTGGCGCAGTCGTTGAGAGTCCGCCTGCCGATGCAGGGGACGTGGGTTCGTGCCCCGGTCCGGGAAGATCCCACATGCTGCGGAGCGGCTGGGCCTGTGAGCCATGGCCGCTGAGCCTGCGCGTCTGGAGCCTGGGCCCCGCGACGGGAGAGGCCACAACAGAGAGGCCCGCGTACCGCAAAAATAATTAATTAATTAATTAAAAAAATAAATAAAGAGGGCATATTCTATGGATTTCAAAAATCCAGCTCCCTTTTCTCCCCTTCTCACCCCAAGCCTCCACAACCTGGGAGCTGTCCAGGTACAAATTAACATGTAAAAAGACCTCTAGTTGTTCACACAAGCAGCTCTATTATTGCTCTCTCCTTTACAGCCTTGGTCTGCTCAAAAACCCACATTCAAATTGGATCACATCCACTCCAGCCCTTCCGCACACAGGTATTGTGGCAGAGAGGCTGCTTTTGGCTACAAACCCCTTTATTCATTCGAAAATAACTTCATTCATAAGGGTCATTGAACAACTAGCTTGTGCCCATCACAGAATCTGACAAAGCATTTTTGCCTACCTGTCACACTAATCCTTACTGAAACTCTGTGGGTGGGTGAAGCTTCATTTCACAGATGAGCAAACCAAGATTCCAGAAGGTGAAGTGACTTGCCCAAGTTCACACAGCTAGTAAGTGGCAGAGTCTGCTGGGAAATCTAGGCTTACTAAAGGTCACCAATGGTTCTTTATCTTTTTTTGAACTAACTAGTTTTAAAAGTCAAATAGTACTCTAAAACATGTAAAGGAAAACAGCCTTCCCCTACCCCACACGTCCCCTCTCTCCTATTCTAACGCGCCTGTGCAACCACGTGCAACTTTTTCAGCTCTGTCTACTGGTTTACCGCCAGATTTCTAAATAAACGCATGACCCGTGTGTTGCACAGATTTAACCACCGTATAACCAAAACGCCACTCTACCGTCCACTCCCTCTGTTCGCTCTTGGTTCCCGGGGTCACCCACCCCGCCCAGCTTGGAAATTCTATCAGGGCCCCTCTCTTCGCTCACTTAGTCTCCAGCACCTCCGCTGCGGTAACTAGGCTGGCCAGGGCCAAGGGACCACCATCGGGACCCGGACCGGGGTGCGGGCTGAGCTGTCAGCCTCCTCTGGCCCGGCCCAGGCTCACCCAAGACCCCTCGAGGGCTGCGGACTGGGCTCCGGGCGGCGGTCGGTGTCTGTGAGCGAGGATCGGGCGGGGGCGAGGGCTGGGGTCGCAGGAGAGGGTCAGGGTCGGAGGCCCAGTGCCTGGCCCGGGGGACGAGGATCCGGTCAGCGGGCGAAGAAGGTCTGGGTGGGGGGACGAGGGCCGGGGTCAGGGGACAGGATCAGAGTCAGGGATGGACGGCCCGGCGGGCGCGGAGGCGGAGGCGGGCGCTGGAAGCAAGGCGGAGCGGAGCGGGCGCCTCCCCGCCCGGCCGCGGTGGCCCTCGGGGGGCTCCTGCCGGCCGTCGATAGCGCGGCCGCAGCCCGGCGGACAGGGCGCCGCCTTCCGCTCCCGTCCGGTCCCCGCGGCTACTCGGCGCCGCAGCCCGGGCCCAACTCGCCAGCCCTCCCTTGCCGCCCGCAGGCCGTTGGCATCCCAGGCCACGGATTCCCCGCGGGAGGCGGCCCGGGTCGGAGCCGGCGCGGGGCAGGCACCGGGGCTCCGGGTTTCCCGGCCACTCGGCCCGAAGGCCGCCTCCGAGTTCGGAGTCGGGTTGCACCCCTGTCCCTTCCTCGGGGGACGAGGGGGTCCACAATCCCGCAGCCTTGCTCCAAAGAACCGCTCCAACCAAGCCCTCCAGTTTCCCTTCTGGCCCCGTTTGTATGTTCTTTCTCAGACTAAGGGGGTCCAAGACTTGAGCAGTTTCTGAGGGAAATGTCCTTTGTTTATGGAGGGGGCAGTCTGTTTCCCGTTCAATGTGGTATCCTCTTACCAGTCTCTCACCAACTCTCTCCCCTTTTCTCCACACACACTCATCCTCTCCACACCGTGGGTTAAATCAATTTTTAATTTACATTATTATGCATTGAAAATACTTCTCACAGTGGGTCTGAGTAATATACTATGATTGTATCTCCTGTCTAGTCCCTGGAGTTAATCACTGTCTCAGTTCTTTGTTAAGCATTCTACATGCCGTATCTCACTCATTTTTCCCCAAACTGTAAATCCCCATTCATTCATCAGGTAAAATACATCTATTTTGTTTTTTCTCGGGATCTTCCCCCCATTCCAATCTTAACCGTTGCTCACTAAGCCAATTGCACAGCTGTTGTTCTGGGCTTTCCCTTCATCGTCATCCTGGGAATTTTCCTTACCTTTTTGTGTGAGTCCCCTGTGTCCTGGATCCCATGTCTTGTTTTTCTCCCTCGTTTGGTGCAGCACATCTTCTGCTAGCTTCCTGAGAAGGAGTGTAAAGGAGGTAATCTTTTTTTGAGATCTTGCATGTCTGAAAATATCTTTATTTGACCTCCTCACTTGATTGAAGTGATGATTTGTCTGGGTATATAATTCTAGGTTGGAATTCATTTTTCCTTACAACTATAAACAGTCTTCTAGCTTCCAGTTATCTCAACAGTTATTGTTGAGAAGTCTAACAAAATTCTTACTTTTGTACATGACCCATAGTCCTTTGTGTATTACTGTATTTTATTTCTGGAAGCTTTGATTATCTTCTATCTTTGGTGTTCTGAAAATGCCCAATGATATACCTTGATATACATCTTTTCATTCATTGTGTTAAACACTCAAGGGCCCTTTCAATTTAGAAATTCTTGCCCTTTAGTTCTGGAAAATTTCTCACTTAACTTTTTTTTTTTCCTTGCATTACTCATTAGATCGCTCCCCTCCACACACACATACTCTGCTCCACTCCATCCACATGTCTTCTCTTTTCTTACTTTCTCAAATTTCTGTTATCTGTACATCAGAATCTCCAAATAATTCTAATTCTCTCATCTTTTCTCTTCCACTTCTCATGTCTTTTTTTTTCCCTACTGTCTGCAGATTTCTTCAACTCTATTTTCCAAACTTTTCATTACCCCTTGGTCAATTTTGCCTTCTAAACAATGGTGTGCTATTAAATGACTAACAACCAACTCTCCAAAGGCGGGGTGTGTGTGTGTGGGGGTGGAGCCTTGATTGGTAGTGCTTGCCCATTTTCAAAGTGTAAATATTTGCACAGTGGCTGATTTTAAGCTACCAACATTATACCATTGAATGCAGAATTGGGAAGAGAAGTGCAATAGTATATCATTATACTAGTATTTCTATAATATAGATACAAGAGACAATCTCAAGAGCATAGGTGATAATAAAATATCAATAATAAAATAATTTGGAAGTGATGGGTTTTGAGTATTACTTTTATTTTTAATATCTTTAATTTTAACCGTATATAACCTAATTTTAAATAACAATTGTGTTTAACAAATGGCTTACAAAATTCCTCAAGATCCACCAGCTGGCTCTTGCAAGCTGGTATGAGCCAGCTCCTGCAAATTATTGTTTCAAAATAAAGGGCTCCCCTGGTGGCGCAGTGGTTGAGAGTCCGCCTGCCGATGCAGGGGACATGGGTTCGTGCCCCGGTACGGGAAGATCCCACATGCCACGGAGCGGCTGGGCCCGTGAGCCATGGCCGCTGAGTCTGCGCGTCTGGAGCCTGTGCTCCACAACGGGAGAGGCCACAACAGTGAGAGGCCTGCGTACTGCAAAAAAATAAATAAATAAAATAAAATATAAAATAAATAAATTAATTAAATAAAATAAAAAACCATGGTCTCTAATGTAATAAAATTAAATCAGAGTAATCCTCCATATGCAGTTCTGATCACATCACTCCCCTGAGTGAAACTCTTTTTTGCTTCTCTGCCTTCTGACACCCTCAAGTCAAGGCTCAATTCACACTCTACCTTTCTTATTTGTTCATCAAACAAATATTGATCAGGTATCTGCTAAGTTCTAAATCAAAAGAGGCTGAGGATCCAAGGATGAATAATATAACACTACTATATATAACATAGATAATTAATGAGAACCTACTGTATAGCACAGGGAACTCTACTCAGTGTTCTGTGGTCACCTAAATGGGAAGGAAATCTGAAAAAGAGTGGATATAAGTATACGTATAACTGATTCACTTTGCTGTACAGCAGAAACTAACACAACATTGTAAAGCCAGTATACTCCAATAAAAATTAATTTTTAGGGCTTCCCTGGTGGCACAGTGGTTGAGAGTCTGCCTGCCGATGCAGGGGACGCAGGTTCGTGCCCCAGTCCAGGAGGATCCCGCATGCCGCAGAGCGGCTGGGCCCGTGAGCCATGGCCGCTGAGCCTGCGTGTCCGGAGCCTGTGCTCTGCAACGGGAGAGACCACAACAGTGAGAGGCCCGCGTACCGCAAAAAAAAAAAAAAAAAAAGGTATGTACAATGTACTATAGGAATGTCTAGCAAATGACTAATTCAGCCTGGGGGATCTACCAAGAAAAAACTCAGCGTGTTTTTCCTTGTCTGCAAGTGGGTCAGGTTTTTAAATTTTATTCAGCATTATATACTTTTCTCATCACAAGCCCTAAAGGTAAAGTGGAGTTTTCATTTTGAAAAGTGCTACTGTATTTTTTTTTTTTTAGCTACAAGAGATGTCCTCAGAATAAACTGCTGGTTAATTCAGTTAAGTGCGCAAATTTTAGACTGAACTAATAGAGGATTTCTTAAAGCTATCTATGTATGGGAAAGATAGGAATATTAAAGTATACGATGCTAAGTTTCTGGACCATATTTACATGTATGAATAGAAGAAATGTCATAGAAATCATGTAAAACATAAATGGAAGTAATAGAATATAAGGCAGTGGATGAAATACACTTAAAAGTTGTAACTGAGCTATAAGAAGCTTTCCAGAAATCATACAGGTAGAATTTCATAGGACTAGCAATCTTCTTAGCAGAGGATCACAAAGATTTTTCTGACCCAAAATATTTGAGGCTATGATCTCATTCCAGACTGAGAATAACTGATCCAGCGGAATCTTCTAATTGTGTAAAGAAATAGGCCCAGAAAGTTGAAGCGACTTTTCTAAGGCTATGTAGATGTTGGTTGAGCTAGGATCAGAGAAGCTAGGTGACTTGGCTCCCACTTCAGTGTATCTTTCCCTTTAAATACTTTCAATATTTACCTAGGGGCAAGCTCTGATGTCCACCAAGCAGCACTGAAGCAACTTTATGTAGATATATTCATTTTTTGTTAATTAGTTCAACGAACATTTATTGAATGCCTTTTCAGCAATAGGCTTTAAAGATACACAGATGAATTAGATGTTAGCGAATAGTGTAGACAGCACATACACTATGGGTAATTTATTCTGTCTGGCAAGATTAGGCAGTATTTTCGTGTCAGAGATGACATCTAAGTGAAAATGATAAATGTGCAGAACTTTGATGAGGGAAGGGGGGAAGGCATTCCAAGCATAGTAAGAAAGTATAGAAGTGCTCATGGAATAATGCTGAAACTAGTATGACTGGAGAGCAGGCAGTATAGCCAGGAATAGAAAGAGATGAAATTCGAAAGTAGGAAGTGTTATAGACCAGGGTTCTTGGCCTACCCCAATCAACAGAAATTGACCAGAGGCCAGACAGGAAATTCAGGCAAGGCTTTATTGGGGTCTCTGCTGCACCAGGGGGGAGTGAAAACAAGTAACAGGCTAGCTTGCTTGCTGGCTCCCTGAAGGGGGGCAAACTTGTTCCTTATACAGAATGAGGGTAGGGGTGTGTCCAGGAGTCGGGCCACAGGGGTGGCTTAGGTGTTTTGCTCACCCCTTAAGTGGTGTTTTGTGCAGAGGGCATGCACAGTACCTGGCTTTTGCTCCCAAACCTGTTTTTGCTCCAGGCTCTTCAAAAGTGGTAGTTGGGTTTTTTGGTCTCTTTGTATCTTTTGGATCCAGAATTTGCCCCAGCTGTGCCTGCATGCAGTCCCATATAGTTTCTTTGTATTTTATTGCTCGAGGAGAGGTGTGTCCATGTGGAAGCACTGAAGCACTGCAGCAAAGGGTTCCAGGTCTCAGCCTGTCTCAGAAGGACTCTGATTTTGCAAGCCATTTTCCTGAGAAATTAGGGATATTTATTAACTTTGCAAAAGGCTCTATCATAGTGTTGTTTGAAGCAGGATTCAGTAGCTTAGGCACTTGAAAAAGTCTTCAAGACTCATGACCTTCCAGACTTGCTATATACCATACTCCTCGCTGAGATACTCTTGAATTCACAGTGTCAGGAAACATTTATCCCAGAATAAAATAAGTTCCCCAACTCTGTTTGGGGTTTCATGGTGAAGTTCCCTCTGTTCAAGACATATTCTGTTCTCCCTTCTTCTGCTCAGACACTTCAGTAAAATTTTAAGATTTCCAAGAAATGAAAACTAGCTTCTAATAAGAAAAAAAAGGAACTCTTGAGTATATAATTGAGTATATAAGAAACATAATTAGAATCAGAAAGATATAACTGATACTACAATTTTCCAGGAGCCCTTAACGTGAGAAACCTGAAACATGCCCCTTATGATGGGGACTCACGTTAAAGTAAAGAGAAAGCCCCCAGTCTGGAGAGTGAGCTCTGCCAGGAAAGAGGAAGGATAACTGAGAAGTAGACCTTCAACTAGTTTGCTGTCCCCACTGCCTCTTTCTCTCAGTGTTTGCTGGGAAGGGCAATGAGCCGTGCCACCCTTCCTTTTACTGGGGGATTTGGTTGTCATCTCTCTCCTCTGTAACATTTCAAGTTTCCTGGGAAAATGAAATTAGTTCTTTCTCCAGCATATGGCTGATTTGCTTTGTTGTGCAACAGAAACTAACACAGTATTGTGAAACAATTATACTCCAATACAGATTTATTTAAAAAATGAATAGCGTCCCTGGTGGCGCAGTGGTTGAGAGTCCGCCTGCCGATGCAGGGAACACGGGTTCGTGCCCCGGTCCGGGAGGATCCCACATGCTGCGGAGTGGCTGGGCCCGTGAGCCATGGCCGCTGAGCCTGTGCGTCCGGAGCCTGTGCTCCACAATGGGAGAGGCCACAGCAGTGAGAGGCCCCTGTACCGCAAAACAAACAAACAAATGAATATAATGTTATATGTCAATTATATCTCAATTAAAAAATAAATTAAAACCTGCATGTTGCAAAAGAAAAAAGGTGGTAACACCTGTTAAACACATAAGTAATTATATTAACAGCACCATCTGGGGCTTCTTGGGGTAAGTGCTCAGGAAAGGGAGAGAGATTGAAAAGAACGTGACTACTACTATTGAAAAGCAAATATTAAAATAAAAGAAATAGAGTCAGAGACATCAGTACAAACTCAAGTTTAGCTTAATGTAATAGAGATGACAGGCAGAAATAATTACAGATTTGTGTATATGCACGTGCTAGAATACATACACATATATCCTATCCACTGAGAGGGCCTAGAAGAAATGACACCTCAGAAGCTATGAGCACACCCAGCACCCACATCTTGGTTTCTCCATCATTTTATCATAATGAAAGGAATCAGAGCTGCTTGGAGAAATGGCTGCTCTAGGACTGGGGTAGAGGAATATACAAGATGAGGCTGGCACTTGTCATAGTACAAGAAAGTAAGAAATTGCTAAAAGCAAAACACAAATGATGGTGCTATGTCAAAGGGGCAGATCTCCCCAATGGCCAAAGCAGCAACGATCTGAACAACAAATTAAATGATGTAGTACTGGATATAGCCCAAAGTATCCAAGTAAATATCCATAAATAAATGATTGAATAAATACAAAAATGAGGGAGAAAAGTCTTCTATACAGAGGAATTGTAAATAACTTACAAAACTACTCTCCCATCAAGGAAGTGGAGCTTAATTCACCACCACAACCTCTATCACCACACCTGAGTGTGGGCATCACGTGGGGACTTGCTTCCAAAGAGTGGAATGGAGAAGACTGTGAAATACTTAGTTGTTCTGGTGGCTAAGGTTAACATCATCATCAATGACAATCATGTTGATAGCAGGTACCCTGGATATGAAATGAAGAAAATGGCACTTCATCTCTGGGATCTTCCTCCCCAAGACCCATAACCCCACTCTATTAGAAAAACATCAGACGAGTCCAAACTGAGGAACATTATACAAAATACAAGTACTCTTTAAAACTGTCAAGGTCATCAAAAACAAGGGGAGTCTGAGAGCTGTCACAGGCCACAGACCAGAGGAGACTAAGGAGCATGAGGACCAAAAGTAATGTGGTATCTTGGATGATGATAGATGGATTGATAGGTAGACAGACACAGATGATTAACTTTGTGTGTGTGTGTGTGTGTGTGTGTGTTTTCTTTTTCTTTCTTTCTTTTCTTTCTCTTTTTTTTTTGCCACAAGTGGCTTCCGGGGATCTTAGTTCCCCGACCAGGGATTGAACCCAGTCCCCTGCAGTGAAAGCATTGAGTCCTAACCACTGGACAGCCAGGGAATTCCCTAGATGATTAACTTTGGACACAACAGAAAATATCCATATTATTGAAACATCCATTGAACATTACAAATAATTGACCATTTGGGGCCCTGAAAAAAAGACTGGGGACTTCCCTGGTGGCACAGTGGTTAAGAATTTGCCTGCCAGAGCTTCCCTGGTGGCGCAGTGGCTAAGAGTCCGCCTGCCGATGCAGGGGACACGGGTTCGTGCCCTGGTCCAGGAAGATCCCACATGCCGCGGAGCGGCTGGGCCCGTGAGCCATGGCCGTTGAGCCGGCACATCCAGAGCCTGTGCTCCGCAACGGGAGAGACCACAACAGTGAGAGGCCCACATACTGCCAAAAAAAAAAAAGAATTTGCCTGCCAATGCAGAGGATATGTGTTCCATCCCTGGTCCGGGAAGATCGCACATGCCATCATGGGGCAACTAAGCCCGCATGCCCTAGAGCCCACGTGCCACAACTACTGAGGTCGTGTGCTGCAACTACTGAGCCCTGCGTGCTGCAACTACCGAAGCCTCTGCACCTGGAGCCCGTGCTCTGCAACAAGAGAAGCCACTGCAATGAGAAGCCTGAGCACCGCAACGAAGAGTAGCCCCCGCTCGCCACAACTAGAGAAAGCTTGTGCGCAGCAACACAGACCTAACACAGCCAAAAAATTAATTAATTAATTAATTTAAAAATAAAAAGAGGTAAAGGTAATTAAAAACAAAAAGATTTAACAAATTCCCAAAAGCAATTTATACAGGCCTTCTTTTTCTTCTTACCATAGTGTAACACAGAATTGATAGAAGATTGGTTGAATAAATTATTGAATATTTTTTAAAATGCCTAACAACTTTTTTTTTAACATTCCTGTCTGTGGGCAATTCAGACTGCTCAGATCCTTCTGTATCCTCAGCATTTTTTCAGATATTTTTGTCTTACTCTGTGAAAGAGGATTTTTATATTCTTGCATGATAAGTACAATATAAACTTTCCTTTTTCATTTCCCATTCTAAATATTGTGCAGTTCACCTTCTTACCGGGCACTCTTCTACATCATTTGACATGTTTTGAGCTGAATTTGTAACCCTTTTTTGCTCCATTGGAGAAAAGATAACACTATTTGCCTTTTGTTTATTCATCATTCAGGAACCAAAAATAGAACCCAAGTTTTATGATTTTTACAGAAAAGGAACATTAGGATGAATTTAACTTTTTTTTTTTTTGAATTTAACCTTGGTATAGCACACTAGAAGGTGATTTCTGTGATTTTCTTGGAATTAAAGAACGGGGATAACTTTAACAATAACCTATATCAGTGTTTCTTGATTTTTTTTCCTCAATATCTAATTTGATTTTTT
The DNA here is from genome assembly GCF_951394435.1 of Stenella coeruleoalba. Classification (NCBI taxonomy): domain Eukaryota; kingdom Metazoa; phylum Chordata; class Mammalia; order Artiodactyla; family Delphinidae; genus Stenella; species Stenella coeruleoalba. The sequence goes on from NC_137165.1 coordinate 17,980,259, forward strand.
TAAAAATTCCTATTCCCCTACCCCTGTAACCCATGTCTATCTTTCTAGGGAGATGTGCCTTAAGAACACTGATATATGGAAAACTGTCTACCTCTTCATGTACCCACTGATAAAGAACTTTATTTTCACTGATTATAGGGTAAAAACTGCAGATAGCTTTGTTTTTGCTTTCCAAAAATAAAATTATAATGTTGAACATGAGTTTCCACATTACACATGATCTACGTTCAACTTCCAGGGATTCTGTTATGGACAAAAATCACTGGTCTAAATCAATCCTTAATTTTATATTTGAGAAAAGAAAGACCAGAGAACTTAAATAACTTTCTCAAACTCACACTGTGAAATAATGACCAAGTCAAGTCTTGATTGGTAAGTATAATGTTCTTTCTCCTAAGTTTATTGCAAAGTGGAACTTGAGGAAAAACATAGATTTCAAAAATAGAAATAGAGCCAGAAGCATTTCTCTCCTATTAAGAAAACTCTCTTAGAAGAATACTCTCTGAAGAAAGCCCAACGAAATTAAAATTCGCCTCTGCGTGTTAATTTTGACCCTGATACACTAAAAGTACAGAAACAATTTATCTTGATATGAAGTTGAAGTCCTACTCCCCCAATCGCTCTCTCTCGTCACTTACAATGCCTCTGTGATAGAAAATGGTTACAGAATTCTGAAATCTATTGTCAAATGCTTATGATCTCAAGGAATTTTTTCCAGGCACGGAGAGTACTATCCCAGTGGCAACATGTAAGGTCTGTGTTGTTCTATCAAAAACAGCTGCTAAAGCACTCTGTGGTCTCTTCAGTACACCTCTCTTATTCAGCTCAATCATGAGGGTGGCAACTTTCTCAAATTAGTCACGTGAATAAGTTATTGTAGGAAGCCATGAATATGAAGAAAAAAAGTAGTTCAACCAGGAATAATAGCAATGTTTCCCCAGGGTCTAGTTCCACTGAACAGCGTGCAAGCAGAAATAAAATTCTGAGTAGAGTAAGATGGATGAGGACTTTTTTTTTATGAAGTACATAAAAAACATCCTAAAGAATACTGAATGTATAAGCTAAGAGGCAGCTTTTCCACAAATATTTAGCCCTATAGATTCTCTCTCAGCATATACTTAAACTTCCTGTGTGATCTTGGCAAATTAAACTGTGGAACTCAGTTTCCTCAGGTGTATGAAAAGAGGCTTAACTTTGTGATCGCCTGGAGGGGTGGGATAGGGAGGGTGGGAGGGAGGGAGACGCAAGAGGGAAGAGATATGGGAACATATGTATATGTATAAATGATTAATTTTGTTGTAAACCAGAAACTAACACACCATTGTAAAGCAATTATACTCCAATAAAGATGTTAAATAAATAAATAAATAAATAAATAAAAAGAGGCTTAAGCTAGATACTATCTAAGTTTCCTCTAGCTATAAAATTTGTTTTCATATAATAAATTAATTTATAAACAGTAATTGCTAAATGTATCCTTCAAACAAAAACCATATCATGGAAAGAAGAACAATATTTGTAAAACAACAACTAGCTAAAAATAAAGACCTGTATCTCTTAATTTGTTCTGATTAAAAGTAGTAATCAGCAACTGTAAAATGAAGGTTAATTTATAAACTTTAAATGGAAATCCAGACTATACCATTATTATGGAAGTGGTATAATACCTAGTTTTGTAGATATTATTTATGAAGAATGGTGACATAGTAATGCTCTTTTTCCTCAGAAAATGAAGGAAACATTTAGTTTGGAAACAATCAGTTCACGCAAAGATAAGAGGTAACAACAACAAGGCTGAATTTTTTTTTTCTGGGCAGGGCATGCATGAGATATACACAGATTTTTTTCATCTATATTTCATTACTATTAAAGTAATCTTCATTACTCTTAGCATACTCTTGTTTTTAATGGTGTCAAATTTTGAGGTGAGTATAGCCCAGAATACATTTTTAGTGTCATTTTAGCTCATTGTTTCTCATTATCAGGTTTGGGAAGGTAGCTGAGTGTAATGCGATGGTTTTCAAAAAATATTTTTTCAGCAAGTAGATCCATTATCTTCAAACAAATTATACAACACATAAAAGCAGAACAGCTCTGATTGAAGATGAACGAAAGGGGAAGCAGAGTCCACACTGTTTCCCTTGAGGTAGCTTTTTGAAACTCTGGGGCTTCCAAAATGCATCCTAGATACCTGTGTTATACTGAAAAACACATGGGGTTTTGAGTCCCCTGTAACTGGGTTCAAATCTCAGCTCACCCACTTAAAAGCTGTGAGATGGGGAGAGAGTTACTGAATCTCTCTGAGATTCAGTTACTCGTGTGTGAGAGGCTAACAATAGTAAATAACATAACTGTTTATGATTGTTGTATGGATAGAATGCTCAATAAATATCAATTCACTCCTGCCTTTGTTTAAAATTAAACATAAAACCACCTGTCCTATAGTTTTAAAAATGGGCATAGTAGCTATCTCCAGATGTAGGCCTCCCAAAATTCAGGTTTAGATATTTCCAATTTGTCTCAGGTGGTTTTTCCTCCCTCAAGTTATTAGTGTCAAGTTTCTTTTTGTTTCAGGGGTTCTAACTATGCCTTCCTAGCACCCTTATATCTGGTTAAACCTAGATAAACACACACACAAAAATCAGGGGTTTATTATGAAAACTCCATAATACACAGTGAACGTTCCATGGTTCTCATGTTTTTCTTTTCTAGACAAAGGAAACAAAAACGTGCAAGCTTTTGATTTTAAATTTCAAATAGAACTCTTAAAATTGTTCTTTCACACTAACTTTTATTAGTAGGTTATTAGTATTTTTACTTTGGAGGCTGTTCCTTTTGAAAAATCATATTTGATTGTATCTCTCCAATAATTTATCAGCAAATATAACTTCAGTTCCCTCAAAGCAAGACTTAAACATATATTTTTTTCTGATATAGCTTTTGTTGGCTTAGAGTCAGTGCTTAATCTTAAGGTGATGGGAGTGGATGGAGGATAGAAAGACACTATACAAGTAAAAAGGAAAACTGATACCTAGGTTATTTTTCAGCAAATGCATTCAATACTGATGATCATTCATTCCAGTGCATCAGAGGCAATATTTACTAATCTTTCTTGACCTAGAAATGACACGTGCAATATTTTATATCTCTAAAGCTCTCCAGTTTCATGGCATGATGGTCAAGAGTGAGGGTTCTGGAAGCAGATTGTTTGGGTTAGAATACCAGCTCCATTACTTATCTTGTGCAAGTTACTTAACAAGGCTTGCCTTTGTTTCTTCATCTATAAAATGGGAAAAATAATAGTTACCAACATCAGAGGGTCGGTAGGAGGTCTGAATGAGTTGGAATTGTTAAGAGCTTAAAATACTGCCTGGCACATAGTAAGTACTTAATTATTATTATCAGTATTTATATTTATGCACTGGTGTCCATTCCTATTTATCAAAACTCATTGGATGAGCCCCTATTCTATGCGAGGCACAGTGACAGACACCTCAGTTGCTAAAACAAATCACCCATCATCCCTGCCCCCAAGAGCTTACAGCCAAGTAGAAAGAAAAAGACTTGATGCTGTGACACCAAGTTGTAAATCTGTATCAAATTCAGGGAGTCTCCGAATTCAGAGGAGAAAATAAATTACATCTTTATGTACATTAACCTCTTACTGAAATTTAGCATTTCCTTCAACTACTAATATAGGTAACAAATCACAGTAGTGTTATCAATGCCTGCGGCTTTGTTTCCAAGAGAAGTTACAGATATTTTCATATCACATTACACTTCTTGCAGTTACCTCAAAATATTATTTGCCCTCATCACTGCTTTGAAATTATGATAGTCATAAGACTGACCTGCTGCTAGATCTTATTTAGTAAATTTAAAAAGAAGCACCTATATTAACACATCACAACTTTTTTGGTTTCCCTTATAATCCAATACATTTTATATTTGTGCATTTACAAAACAAACATTTCATAGGCTTCATCAGACTGCCAAAGGGGTCCATGGCACAAGAAAGGTTAAAAATCCCAGCACAGAAGTCTGTGTAAGGCCAAGTGGGGACATTGATGAAAAAGGGCACAATAGGAAGGAGTAAAAAATGATTTTTTTTTTGGTAAGAGAAGCTAAGTAGTCCTCAGTTTTTAAAACATACTTAACAGTCAACTTGAGGTACTAAAGATAACTTTATTCTGATTGCAAAAGTGCATAGAAATTGAATTTTAAAAACCTGGGTCCAGAGACTTCCCTGGTGGTCCAGGGAAGTGGTTAAGACTCCGTGCTCCCAATGCAGGGGGCACGGATTCGATCCCTGGTCAGGGAACTAAGATCCCGTATGCTGCATGGTGCAGCCAAAACCAAAACCAAAAAACAAAAACCTGGGTCCAACTCACAGCTCTGCCGCTAAATGAGCAAATCACTTAACCGCGCTGAGACTATGTTCTCTTCTGTAAAATGAAAATAGTGCCAATTTCATAGGATCATTATGACAAAGTGAGGTAATATACATAAAAGCATACTCACAACTATAAAGGTCAAAACGATTGCTCTTCTTCTTTCCTTGCACATATATTTAGTCCTGTGCTAGGAAATACAAAAGAAATGAACAGTGGTCTTTGCTTTTTAGGAGTTTACCAATTCCAAATATGCATGAAGGCAGAAACAAACAAAACCCTGGAAAGCAATTCAAATTCAGTGTGAGTTAGGGGACTAAACATACACCTGTCTTTGACAGTGAATTGGCATTGAAAGTCTCAAAAACTGTTACCACACCAAACTTAAAAATAACAACACGAAATAAATAAGCTGGCCACAGAAGTGACCAATACTGAGGTGATATATAGACATTTTACCTATAGGACAGAGTCTGATTAAGAATACTGTAATGTAACCAAGAAAACCCCTCAATTAATTCTAATTTGTCCTAGGGTATAAGGATTTTTTTTAGTGTTCTACATACATTCTCCACAAAGGAGAATACAAAAAGGGAGAATTTGTTACTATGCCCCTCCCATAGAATGGATGGGTTTGATTCTCATGACCAGTACTGGTAAGCGACTGTACGTTAAAACCATGTCCATGCTGAAGCCTAGAACGCTACCATGGCATTCCTAAAGGAAATACCCTTTAAGAACATCCCAACTCCTTCGGCTCCATTTTTCTGTTCATCAAAGATTTATGATAACCTGTGACTCGGTCTTTTTCTTTGACTGTACCTGTATCTCCGCCCTCCCTTCACCCCAAAGAAGAACCCTGTATAAACGACGAAGACTGGTAATTCTGCCAGTTACATTTACTGTTAATTAATAAATTAGCATTCTGGTTTATGATTTGATATCTTGTGATTTGCTTAGTGTGCTTTAGTTCTCCAGACCTTGACTGAATTGATGAAACTTCATTTTCTAACCCTGTAAAGCTAAAGATGAGCAGTTTATCAAGATCTAACACTCCACAAGCCTCTAGGGGTGGCACTAATCAGAGAAGGCTTATTTGACAAATCTAAAGAACAAAACAAAACCTCTTTTTTTTTCTTGGTAGGGGGGAATTTTTTTAAAAATATTGAGGACGGAACAGTATAACAAACAAGAGAGCATTCTGAACTTTTTGTCTGACTAAAACTATAGACTGTACTTAAAAATCAGCAACAGGTATACTTAATTTCAGATGTGTTCCTGAAATGCCAAATTTTATACTACAAGGCATCATTTGTAGAGCTCACTTTCTTATGTAGCAAATGCATTGTAAAATCAGCACTTTGGTTATTTAAATAACCATTCCAAAGATGCTTGCTTTGTAAACAGCGTTTTGAAGTGAACTATAAAGGGCTCAAAGCAGGCATTTAAAAAATATTATTGAAAGTATGAAACGGCTCTGTGTTTACAGGTTGGAATTTTTGAAGATAATGTTTCATTTTAATGTAACACAAGATGACAGGATTTGATTTGGAAGAACATCCTTAGAGATCATCTTGTCCGACCTGAAATTCAAATCTTGAAGAGTATTAGCTCAACTCCAAACCCGTCCGGGCCTATGCATCTCTCTTTTTAAGCGAGACCGGCTAAAACACCGGATCGCCTCTCCAGTTTTTGAGCGCAAAATGGGCAGGTTCTCAAGATGGGTGTAGGTACTTCTAAGAAATCATCCAGTTTGTCCCTCTGGCCACTCCTGTGGTGTCCGGGAATCAAAAACCTAAGTTTTGCTTCCAACACGTTGAGAAGCCACAACCGCTCTCAGTAACGATCCTGATGCCTCACCGCACCTACAGAAAATCCTTTTCCTCATTTGATAGGACATTCCTGCTCCCTAGAAATCGCTCCCTTTAGTGGAGCCCAGCGGCGTCCGAGAGCAGCAGCCGCAACCCGTTGGCTGCCCCCAGTCCTCTCTAGGGCTCGCTGGGTGGGATTCGGCCAAGGGTGGCTTGAGGCACGTGGTGGCGAGGGGACCGGGGAACAGATCCTCGCCCTGAGAGCCCCTCAGACCAGAAGCGACCCGACCAACCCCCAGGCAGGCCCCTTTCTGTGAAGTTAGAGACTCGATGATCCGGCATGGATCTCAGTTCATTTAACAAGCCCCTCGACCCCCCAGCACCCGCCTCCCCGTTCCTCAGCGGCCCGCCTCTCCTCAGGGGTCCTGTATCCCCCGGGGGCGGCGACTGACGACGCTCATAAGGCGAGAAACGGCTCCCTAAGCCGCTCGCTGGGTCCCTCTCTCCCCACAATGCACCGGGGCCAGCAGGAAGGCCGCTCCGACCCCTAATTTTCCCGCGAATTCAGTTCAAAGAGGCGGCCGGGCCCGCGATCGGCAGCGCGCACGGGCCAACCAAGCCGCGCCTCCGCGAGAAGCGCCTCCGCGTGACTGACGGGGGAATCCGCGGGCCAACAGGCTGGGCGGCCGGGCGGCGCGCGCTCCCGCCGGCCAATCAGAGCGCCGGGCGGGGGAAGTGGGCGGAGCGAGGCCAGGCTAGGGTGAGCGGTCTCCCGAGCGGAGCGGGGCTCTCAGGAGGAGACACTTTTTTTTCCTCCCTCCTTCCCTCCTCTCCTCCTCCCTTCCCTTCCCCTCTCCTCCCCTCTCTCCTCCTTCCCCCCTCGGTCCGCCGGAGCCTGCTGGGGCGAGCGGTTGGTATTGCCGGCGCTTACTCTCCGGGGCCGCCCGGCGGGTAGCTGGCGGGGGGAGGAGGCAGGAACCGCGATGGCGCCTCAGAAGCACGGCGGTGGGGGAGGGGGCGGCTCGGGGCCCAGCGCGGGGTCCGGGGGAGGCGGCTTCGGGGGTTCGGCGGCGGTGGCGGCGGCGACGGCGTCGGGCGGCAAATCCAGCGGCGGGGGCTGTGGAGGCGGCGGCAGTTACTCGGCCTCCTCCTCCTCCTCCGTGGCGGCAGCGGCGGGGGCCGCGGTGTTACCGGTGAAGAAGCCGAAAATGGAGCACGTCCAGGCTGACCACGAGCTTTTCCTCCAGGCCTTTGAGAGTGAGTGTGATGAAGGCTTTGAGGGCAGGAATCCCCACTCTTGCAGCGTTAGGGGGCCGGGACACTCGTGCTGGGACCCCCTTCCTCACCGGTAGTCGGTTTGATTCGGGAGTGGAGGGCGAAATTGAGGGGGCCGTTCCGCCTTCCGGGGTTACGGCTCGAGGGGGCCCGAAGTCTAGGGCCTTTGGGGGAGGTGGACTAGGGGGTCCAGGTGAGGTTCGTGCCTCCCCGAAGATTTACACGCGAGCTGAGGCATGGGGCCCCGCGTGGAGAGCAGGCTGCTTTTTAGGTGGGGAGGTCACAGTTGGACTGTACAGTTGGATCTACCGTCAGATCTCAGGACTAGTTCTTGCTTTCTTTCATGCCTTCCGTACTATAGAAGTACAAGGCTGTCGGTTGTAGGTTTAGAGGAGCAAAATTAAGCCTGTGAAGAGAGGAGTGCAGTAAAATCGACCAAATTGTCATTAGTCTGAAATGCCTTCGCACTAACTTGGTGCATTAACATGGCACCTTTTGATGCTCTACACCTTTCACATCTTTCCACCCGTTTCATGGGTACGTAAACTGAGACAGGCAGTGTTTAAGCATCTTATTTCTCTCTAGACGATTTCGGAATTCTGCCCGTTTGTAGTTGTCTTAATTTCGGGCCATTTTCTGTTGTCAGTTTCTGTTTTTAAGGTCTGTTTGGAGGGCAAAGCTACGACTTAATTTGGGAAGGGGGGCAAGGTGTCTGGAAAGAAACAATAGAATATATAAGAAATGTCATGACTATGAGTAATCTGAACTGTTCTTTAATGAATATTACATCCTGATTGTTTTCCTCTTTGCTTTTGTACGGATGTTGTAATTTGGATGACCTTTAATAGCTAGATATCTTACAGAGACTTGAATAAACTCAGCTCTACCACTCAATGTCTTTATTTACAATTTTTTTGTGGCATATGTTAAGGGTATGGTATCAGCTGTTCTTGGAAAGATGTATTACGTTGTTTAATACCCTTCTTTCATTCTCTCTCATTAGTGCTTCATGAAATTCTAATTGGAATTTAATACAAGGAATTTCGGGTTTTATTGAAATTAGTATTGAACCTGCTTGAGAAAGATTCACATTATTCTAGCGTTTGCTCAATATACTTTCAGAAATCTGGAGAGGCTTTCAGTTGGAAATAATGGTGGAGAACTAAAGCACAGTGATGACAGTAAACATGCATGTTTGCAGCCTTTCTAAAACATCTCATCTCCTTTTAGTTTATTTGAAACTAAACTAACTGAAGATTAAGTGGAAATTTAAAAAATTCTTTCTAAATGTTGTGAGAAGACAAATCCTGCAAGAAAGTTTTAGCTGTTTTGCTTTTTCGATGAGTCTACTTTAGAGAGATGAACTGTCATTAAGAGTTAGATATGGTCACAAAACAACTTGATTCTTCTCTAATATTGATCTTAGTTTCTGAGAAGTTTATATGCTTTGATGTATTTACTAATATAGTTAGTCATATTAGGTCATTTTTATACTGCTTTATTTAAAGAAACATAATACTAACAGGTCATTAATGTACCTGGTATTATGGTACTTGTATATAAAATACTTTCTATCTGTAACCTAAGTCCTTTATAACAAGATTTTAACTAAACAGCATTAAAAACACTTTGGGAATCTGTTACTTTAAAAATATGTGTTGAGGTAGTATTTACATACTGAGGTAATATTTACACTGAGCAAAATAGAAACTTGAACTATAACTAGCAATATTCATCGAAAATTTTAGCTAACTTACGTCTTGGATTTCACTTTGATTATATCTGTATTAGGACATCTATCAAGGTAACGGTTTTATTCCATTTCGGCTGACTACTGTACGGACTTTTGAAAAGACCAGTTAAAAAGTGAACATTTTATTTTGTTATTTGGCTTCAATAAAGAGTTCTTTTACTGAATCCAACTACCTCATTTTAGCTACTTTTTAGAAGTAGATAGGGTATAAATAGTTTAAATTAACTAAGTTAAATGAATGTAACTGCTTCTTTTCAGTTCTGCATACAGACTGGTTTAAAAATAGCTGCCTTAGAAATGCAAGGTTTAAGAACTAGATTGTAGAGAAACTTTAAAGTAAATGTAGATGCATTTTGTGAATGTATGCTATATATTGAATGTCTTTTGATCTAATTGTGCATACTTATTTTCTTGATGTAAATATTCACTACATAGTTTCACTAATAGGTTATTGGTTTATATTGGTTATAACATGGGCTGGGTTGGTATTTTCTTAACAACTTAAGTATGAGTAAATTTAGATAACTTTGGATTTTGTTTCTGTTACCTAGAACCAACGCAGATCTATAGGTTTCTTCGAACGCGAAATCTTATAGCGGTAAGTAATCAACAAAATTTACTGGTATTATTTTTTTCCTAGAATTTCACCTATTTAATTTTAATATTTTAACTTTTTTTATAGCCAATATTTTTGCATAGAACTCTTACTTACATGTCTCATCGAAACTCCAGAACAAACATCAAAAGGTACATTTTATGAATCTTATTTCAAGTTGTTCAAACCATGTTAAAATTTTGTTTTAAAGTATGATTTCTACTGAAAGATTAAATATGAAAACTGAGGTGAAAGAGTGAATTGGTTGCAAAGTGATTTTTAATAGTATCATTTTTGTAAATCCCAGTTGATTGCCAGTTTTTTCCTAACAAATGATTTGGTAGTGGAGTAAATGAAGTGATTTTACTGACTAATTTTTTTACTCTGTGCTAATAGTTATTTTCAAGTTTGGTAGAAGTTGAGGATTTAAATATTTACTAAAGGGCTCATGGGAATTATCTTTGATACATAAATTTAACAGTTAATGTCTGAATATTTCTTATATGTTCTTAACAATAAAGAATTCACTTCTATGATGATAGGTTCAGAAAGTCTCATTTTATATCTTTGGTGGTTGTCTTATTAAAAGGGAAATACTTTTGAAGTCAGTAGGAGGAATGTCTTTAAAAATTTCTTAATCTTAATCACCTAGTCTTAAAGTGGAATCTGAAGGTGTCAGAGAGCTTGTTTTTGCTTTGTAACATTTAACCATATATAATTATAGAATGGTAGTTTCTTGTTCTGCACCCATGATTATTTACTGAGCATATCAAGTGAAGAACTTTAAATTTAAAGGAGAGAACCTCTACTAAGCATTTGGTATTGTTATAGTCTTGACTTTGTAAAACCATTAAGCTTTTCAGTAAACTTTGAAACTAAACTCCTTTGGAGACTCCTACTGGTTATTAAATAAGCACCGCGTTTTTTACAGCGAGACATAGTTTAGCTTTGTAGATATATCTAGATGTATTTTTGAAGGATTGAAATGTTACAACTATTTGTCATCTGGTAATCTTTCTGAATAGAGAGAGAGAGAGAGAGAGAGCGCGTGTGCGCGCGCGCGCTGCATTTAACGGGTGAAACCTGCCAGGTGCCTAAATAACTAGGAAGAAGGTGATGGATTAGGCAGCAGAATTATGTCAGCTCTTTACCTGTCTGCTGTATGCCAGGATTCAGGAAACTTTTTCTCTAAAGGACCAGATAGTAAATACTTTAGGCTTTGTGGTCCAGGAAACGGAATTGAGGATATTACGTAGTATGTAGGTACTTACACAAAAAGAGAAAATGAATATCAACAAATTTTTTTATTGATGAAATTCAAAACATAATAATTGAGTGCAGTGTTTTCTTTTTTTTTTCTTTTCTTTTTTTTTTTTTTTTTTTGGTGGTGGTGGGGGGTGGTTGCTGTGCAGCTTTTGGGATCTTAGTTCCCTGACCAGGGATTGAACCTCGGCCCTGGCAGTGAGGGCGCCAAGTCCTAACCACTGGAGCCAGGGAGTACAGTGTTTTGTAATATGTGCCTACTAGTGAGAAATGTGGGATTCTTTTATTTTTTCGGGGTGGGGTGGGAGGGATAACATTTAGCTTAATTGGGATTTAGAGTTAGTATTCTCTGTTATCAAATCACTTGCAAATGTTTTATCTGTAAAAACCATTCTTAGCTCATGGGCTGTGCAGAAACAGACAGCAGCCTGGATTTGGCCGATGGTCCATAATTTGCAGACCCTTGATTTACTCTATAAAACTAGGAGAATTTGATTAAGTAGTAAACTTTTTCTTTTAGTATTTTTTTTTTTTTTTTTGCTGTACGCGGGCCTCTCACTGTTGTGGCCTCTCCCGTCGCGGAGCACAGGCTCCACTGCAGGGGGCGCAGGTTCAATCCCTGGTCAGGGAACTCAGATCCTACATGTTGAGGTGCGGCCAAAAAAAAATTTTTTTAAGTACTTCAATTATCATCTAGAATGCTGCCCGGTTTTTGTTTTTGTTTTTCTGCGGTACGCGGACCTCTCACTGTTGTGGCCTCTCCCGTTGCGGAGCACAGGCTCCGGACGTGCAGGCTCAGCGGCCATGGCTCACTGGCCCAGCCGCTCCGCGGCATGTGGGATCTTCCCGGACCGGGGCACGAACCTGTGTCCCCTGCATCGGCAGGCGGACTCAACCACTGCGCCACCACGGAAGCCCCCGATTTTAATTTTAAAGTGATAAAGTGTTTTCAGAATAAATTTGAGTTTAATCCATAAGTGGATTAAAAAATATACATCAGGGGCTTCCCTGGTGGCGCAGTGGTTGAGAGTCCGCCTGCCGATGCAGGGGACACGGGTTCGTGCCCCGGTCCGGGAAGATCCCACATGCCGCGGAGCGGCTGGGCCCGTGAGCCATGGCCACTGAGCCTGCGCGTCCGGAGCCTGTGCTCCGCAACGGGAGAGGCCACAACAGTGAGAGGCCCGCATACCGCAAAAAAAAAAAAACAAAAACAACAAAAAATATACATCATATTTGTTTATTAGACTATTTGACTGCCTCATTGTGGGATACATTTCTGTTGTCTGCTAATGAGTGGAGGCAATTTTAAAAGCATGGCAGTAGAAATGAACTTTCTTAATTTAGTACCCCTTAGGTAAAAAATTGTCCTTTGGGACAGTTTCGAAGCAGTTTGCCAGCCAAGAAACATATACATTCCATTTAGTTTACTTCCGTGTAAAAATGCGTTAGGAATCACTTAATTCTTTTGTTGTATGCCTGGCGTATATAAGACAATAAGACTGATTTTTAACAAATTATGCTACAACTTAATATCTTCAAATGAGCGCTGTCCTTTTCAAAGTACTTGGTGAATTTGGAAGGTGATGAATTCAGCCCAGTGATAGTAGTCTTTGGTCCAAATGTTTTTGGAACTGCTTTTACAGAATTGCTTTTAGTACAATACCTTTGCTCAGAATGTTTTTGGAACTCCTTTTGTACTGTTACACAATAACATAATATTCATTGTTGGAGTACACTTATCACTCCTTTTGAAGTTGTATAAGCAGGTGTAACATTAAATCTGATATATTTGTTAAACTTGCCTTTTACTTTAGTTGCACTTCATAGAGGTATTCACATTCTGTAGGCTGACACTACACTGGCACAGTGGAAATACTGGTGAGGACAACGGCATCTTTTATTGAATCCATTTTAGTAGGTTTTATGTAAGCTGTTTCTGAATCCTCCCCAAAAAATTTTCTTGAATTTTAAGAATATTCTCCTTTATGATGACCTTTTGATAACTATTTCCCTTGTTAAATCTGAGCTACAGTAGCAGTACCTTTCTAAAGAAACAAATACTTGGTGTTGGGAGGTGGGGCTGCTTTTATGTAGTTGCCTATACAGTTTGTTTTTCCTAAGGAATGCTGGGTTACCTGTATGATCTATTCAAATGGTTGTTAATATTCAGTTTTCCTATGTACAACTCCATAAAGTTGGAAGAGGTGAACCTTGTGACCTACAGTCTTAACTTTTCTTCCTACAGACAGGGTTTCTTCTTAATCATTACACAAAGATAAACATATTATTCTAAAAAGTTTTCAGTAACTTTACAACCCTCCTCAGTAGTACATTTCAGTATTTATACTGAAAAGTTCTTTGTAACTAGCCTAAAAGAATCCTACATTTTTCTTCTTTCTTCTCTCTTATCTATGGAGATTGAAAATGTATTGCCTGCCATCCTTCATAAAGAACTCTTTACTATGCTTTATTGGGTGAGACTTTGATATTGAGGTTTTCAGTAACTCTAAAGGTAAAGAGAGAAGCTTTTTTATAAAAAAGATCTTTTGTTAACGGAGGCTATTTATTCACCTGAAATATAGATCGTATCAATTCTGCTCTTCCTATCAGTGTTTTACTACAATATATTTACATTAACATTTCTCTACTGATAATTTTTATTATAGTAGTTGAGTACAATAGCTGTTTTTGAGGAATGAGCATATTAGTAATTTCTAATATCTGAATTCAAAATTTACAAGAATACATGAATCTTTCCACGTTCTAAATTTGAAGAAAATATATGAGTATAAATAGAAATATTTGTTTCCAGTTAACATATATGGGTCTAGTCTTTCAGCTTCTAGAAAATGTATATAGTAGAGCACCTTAAGAACTAAGATGAGGCTTGTTTTAGAATCCATTCATTCTTAAATTGCTTGCTAGGTGTGTGATTATTCTTAATATAAGCTTCTATTTTATTGGAAATTACTTTTTTCTCTTAAAGTTGTTAAGTTAAAAGCTGATAATTTTGTTATGATTTGATGGGTATGTCCTTTAAACTTCAAATTTTTTTCATGATGGTGACAACCATCTCTTTAAAATGACATACTTAACTTTAGCCATTGCTGCTAATCTTTGAGTGTGTTTTACTAACTTCATATTTGTTCTATGGAATATCCATATTTGTCAGGTTACTTAATGGAAATATGAGTGTTTCAAAATATACATAATTTGCATTTGTTTGGCTCAGTCCAACAAATGCTTGAACACCTACCAAGTATAAGGCAATATGCCAAGCACTATGTGGCTTTCCTTGAAGAAAACAAATCTCTGCCCTTCAGGAGCTAGTAATCTAGTAGAAATAAAATATTTATGCAAGTTTCACATTTAGGAGACTAAATGTCAAAATAAATGTAAACCAAGTGCCATAGGTAGGGAAAAATCACTCTGGTTTGGGAATAATTACAAAAGGTTTCGTGGAAAAGTTAGCATTTGAGATGGGACTTGAAGACTTGTTTGCTGTATTACAACATACACTGTTTCGATAGTATTCATTGTTACGGCTAACCATCCCATAATTTATCTTATTATAAATAAAATCAGATCTCCAACTTGCCTATTATAGTGACAATAAAGTGTAATCTGTTTGTTTTTCCCAGTTGAGAAGTGATTATTTTGTTTATCTGTTTCTTCCAGGAAAACATTTAAAGTTGATGATATGTTATCAAAAGTAGAGAAAATGAAAGGAGAGCAAGAATCTCATAGGTAAGATAACCTATAAGTTTACATTAAGTGACATACTTGAGGAAAGAGGAAAAAGTACAGAGATCATTTTCCTAGTGATCACCTCAATATTGTAAGGAGTTAGAATGAACCTTAGATGTCAGTTGGTCCAAACTCATACACAAATCAGGGATTACTTCTTCTGTAGCATCCCTGGCAGAGAATCAGTTCTTAAGCTTCATCTTGAATATCTCTAATGCTGGGAACTCACTGTTTTCTAAGGCAGTTCTGTTCATTATTGTTTTTCTCTACTACCAATTTCTTGCATTCTGAATCAAAGTTTCTGTAACTTCTGTAGTTAGTATTAATCCTACTACCTCATCTAAAGAATGATGGAGACTCATTTTTTATGGAATACTCAATGTATACGCTAGGTGCTGTGCCAGGTGCTTCACAACATCACATCTCTTCTAAGTGATCATCTACAATTCTGAGAGAGGCTCTCTCTCTTTTTTTCCCATCTTGTCCTTGCTCTTATTTACATCTTTCAGGCAAAATATTCTTAACTTTAGTTTATATTTGAAATATGTTTATCACATGATAGTTTCAGAAACCTGGCCCTTTGGATGGAATCTTATTGTCTGTTTTCACATGTGTTACCCAGAACTAATCCCTAAATGTTCTGACTAGTCTAATATCTGCCTAGGCTACACAGTATGCTTCCATTCCTCGACAGTATGCTTCTATTTATTGTTTCATATGTAAACTAAAGAAAGTTGAATATTATTCTAAAGAGAAACAGGGACTTGGGTGGTATTTGTTTATTCATTGACTACTTTTAGGAAGAATGTAGAACTAAAAATACTAGATTAAAAAAAATGGAATTGGGAAAATTGCCACATGGATTTTTCTTTTTCTCTTGAAGTTTTAAATCATATCTTACCAATTTAGATAGGATGTACACTGACTTAATGATGCTTCATTTATACTTTCTCATTTTTGTGACTAGTATAAGATATCATTTTTCAATTGCTTTTATTTTAAGTTCACCTTTTCAATTAGGTTATTTTGTTACTGGAATTTTTTTATTGCATTTAAAAATTTTTATATCAGTATTCGCAGTCTTGTAGAACTGAAGTGTAATTTATATTTCCATATCTAGGCAATCTTGATTTGTAAATAAACTGATAGTCCATTCCCAAATCTTTACCTAATCTATTATTGCCCAAGGAATACCTTACAATACAGGTTTAAAATACTGAGAATATTCCCAGCGCATGCCCTCTCTATTCTTTGCTTGAATTTCTATTCCAGATCGTTGGCTGTTCACCTACCCTGGACAGAGCTTTTGGGATCCTCAGGGCCTTTTTAACTTAAAGTATAAAGCTGTAGTCAGAGCCTGACCTGACATCCTCACTTCTTTTCTCATAAACACCTTAATAGTTTGCCCTCCAGGTCTTTCAGGGCTCATGTGAGAAGGAAGAATGAACCAAGAAGAAGAAAACTTGACCCTTTTCTTCATCTTCCCCATCAGGGTTCCACCTTCATCACTGCTAAACCTTACTACTATCTCATTGTGACACTGGCTTTGATAAATATTACAGAACTTCCTTTATAGTGTGTGTTGTGAGGAAGATAGATTATACTGGTCAGTTCTCTCTGAATAATCACTCACCCAATAATTATATTTCTTTTGACCCATTGGGTTCAATAGCTAGGCCAGTACTATAACAGGGGTATTGTTAACCAACTCACAGAAATATCAGAGGGTTGCATAGAATTCCTGCTTGTAATTTTGGAAAACAACTTTTTCATTCTCTAGGATCTAGCTGGGACCAGTGAGTTGGTCATTTCAACACCCAAGATCTTTTTTTTTTTTTTTTTTTTTTTTGAAACAGACCTAACTCTTTTGGAGCTGACCATGCTTATTTAATACCCAGAGGCACTTCAGGCCCAGGAGGTACTGAGTTACTGTACTAGGTGCTTCAACCACCCCCTCCGGCCCCCATCTTTATGAATGTCTCATTGTTGCTCCCCGAGTCACTGAAGTTAATTGAGAAATTGCTTCATTTTAAGTTTACCCCCAAGGCCCTATATTATTAAATTTCTTCAGTGTATTTCTCATCTCAGATTAGGCATAATTGGTTTAGTAGACCAATAAGTCTACTAAACTTATCACATAGGATTGTAAGAAGTTCTCTGGACACCAGTATATAATGCCAGCATTTTAAAACTTTACTTGTAAAATCTATGGGCAAATTCTCTGAGAGAACAAAATAAACCTTCGTTGTTCCATGTCGTTAATTAGTAGACATTAAAATCTTTAATCATATACAAAAAGGTATTTCCATCTATATTTTTATTCTTTACCATCTCAAACATAGAGATCTTGTTCAGTTTAATTGGATCCTGGGTCTGTTCAGTAGCTACTATCTGGATATCTTCCACTGGAACTCATGTTCTTTTAGTACTTCCACAGTTTTAATGTCTCCACTCTCAAACCCAATGTATTTCATTCTCAGAGTTCCAGGAGAATATCAAGATACCCCAAATTTCTGTAGTACTACAGCCCAAAGCTTAGAACAGTCAAATGCCTGACCTGTTTATGACAGCTGTAGTGACTTATAAACAAAACCAAATTCCTGGCATTGTCTGTGCAAAATAAAGTTGGTGTCCCAGGATCTTTTTTGTGTCTTATACTCTAGATCTATATTTGTCTTACTTGTCACAGATAATGGCAGAAATTTATTAGGGGAAGGAGCTGATAGAAAAAAGAAACATGGGACATTTCATGGTTTTCACTTCTTTAAGGTATCCATTTGTGACAGTAGACCAGAATTGCATTTGTAACCTTAAAACTCAACCATAGCACCCACCAACTATGAAGATTGTTTCTTTTCTTGAACAGTGGCTTCTGAAAACTCCACAGCAATTAGCAAATTTTAGAAATTCGTAGTGTTCACACTATTTGACCAGGTTTTTCACATAGTCTAGTGACCAGACCTCTAGTCTCCAGGTTTTTCCTAATCTTTCTCCTTGCTCTTTTGGTGTGGTTATATATATTTAAAATATCTTTATTTTCTTTTTAGAATTTCTGATATAATGCCTCATATTCTATCTTCTCCGTCTCTTGTTTCTGGCATGCCAATACATTGTGGGTTTTGAATTTATTTGGAGTTTGACCAAGCACCATGGTTTATTGGTATAAATCTCTGATCTTTCTGTAGTTCTCTTTTCTAGCAGGATCCCAGGGTGTCTCGTGGGCTATTTATCCTACCAATTTTGGAATTCTCTAGTCATATCTCTTCTAAGTGCATCTCCACTGACTGAAAGGTATCATGAAAAGATTCCCAAATTGGAATTGCTTCCAAAAGTATTTCCTGTGGTCAAATTAGAAGCATTTCCACTTAATCATTTTCTGTTCCTGGTCCACTGTTAGTAGCTGGAGAAATCCCCTCCAAAGGTAACTGAACTAGAACATCTACTAGATATATTTTCAAACCTATGTTTTTAGTAGGTTGATAAGGTAAAGTACCTTTCATCACTTTTTGTTGTTGTTATTACAACCTAAACTTGTGAATTAGTAATCTTCCTTTTATCATCTTTTTGTACTGTAACAAAGTCTGGGATTTTTTTCTGGGATTCCCATTTCCTTAGTGTACCATGTTCCAGACACTATACTAAGTCCTAGGGGATATAATGATGAGCAAAACAGATGAAGACCTTGCCTGTATGGAACTTAACGGCATTTAGGAGAAAAAGACATAATTGTATAATAAATATAATTATAAAATAAGTGCTGGGAAAGAAAAGTACACATAGGGAAACTATGGGTGTATAAAGCAGGAGAATCAGCTCTTGTTTGAGAGTTGGATTTGGAAATAGTGATGTTCAGTGAGGGCTTCCCTGAAGAAATGAGCTTAAATTTGAAACATGAATATAGGAGTAAAATGGGGATAGAGGGTGAGCAAATAGGTGATTCTCGATAAAGGGAATATTATACATAACCTCATTTGAGGCCAGAGTCGCTGACTAGAGAGAGTAGGGAGAGTGACATTTGATGAGGCTAGAGCAGATGGCCATGACCAGATAATGCAGAGCCTCGTAGGCTATTTAAGGATGTTGGTCTTTATCCTAAGAAAGCCATAAATTATTTTAAATAGATACATTGCATTAATGGTGTTTCCCTAGCCACCTCTTTTGTAGATTTAGCTGCATTTTTAAAACTTCAAGCTACTTCGTAAGTTAGTTGTCTTTTCCACCATAATAAGATCTGATGTCTTCCTCCCTCCCCTTTCTCTTTTTTTTTTTAACAGTTCCGTCTTGATTGTAAGTTTTGAAGTTGTTTTCAAATCAGCATCTTTTCAAACTTAAGTTTTGTTCGTTTTTCAGAATCTGGGCCATAGATTTCTTTGTACATACCTACTCCTGAAGATGCCTTATCATTCACCACTGAACGCATAGGATTCTTAAAATCTTAAGTATTTAAGAACAAATTTTTTTTCCCCAAAACAATCATGTCTCTATTGACTTTCTTTTTTACTGAATGCAGTGGCTGTTTTTGTCACTCTTAAAGAAAATAAACATCTTTTAGAAACAGCTCGATACATACAGTCTTCAGTGTGAAGCAATATACTAATAAGAACACTAGTTATCTTAACATTTACAATTTTCATATATATTATGTATATGTATACATATATACACTATATAATGAGGCCAGATAGGAACAAATTTTTAAAATGTTCCTTCTTGTATAATCTTTGGCTTTACAATAATCCCTTTATGTTCTGTCTACGATACTTCTGGGAGGTGATTCATTTTTATGTAATGGACTCCCACCCCTCATTCAACTTTATCTTCTCACTGCAAAGTGTTCTCATCCTTAGGTCTGAACCTGGAAAGAGACATTGGATTCCAGAATAATGGGCTTGATGCAGTCACCAATTCCTCAGCTTTATAATACATCATAGCATGAAATGTAATAGTGTAGATGCCAAATAGCTTATCATCACACTTGGGCTATTTTGAGGTGATATCGCCATGACCCTAGAAATGAAGCCTTACACCTGCCACTATCAGATTAATGTGTACAAATTCAAGGCACTAATCTTGGTTTCTTTCCTGCATAAAAATGTTTGTCCTTCTGTGGGATCTGGCTGTTCTTAAAATTTGAGTTTCCTCTCATCTCAAAATGTTAGTCCCTTATGAATTTAAATTTACTTAACCTTATTCTGCAGACTTCTTTAGAACTGTCAGGTACTTGTGTTTAGAATCTTATCCCCAAATTTCACATTCCCCCTCTAGTTTCCTATTGCCATATTGCTTGCTTCCTAAGATACAGATAGGGAACACATCACAAAGATGAACCACATCCTTATCTGATATCTTATCTTGATCATCTAAGCTAGATCCTTTGCTGCCTAAAACTAAATAGGCCTGACCATGTTTCTTTCTTCTCTTCTTCTGATCCAGTTTAACCAGTTAAAATGTAGACACGGTAGCCACAAGAGAGGGAAGAGGGTAAATCAAAGGGAAAGAAAACTGCCCTTTTTCCTTGGACTCAGCCATCAATTAGCCCTCATTGTTACATTTTATTCTAGGTACATATCAAGAGTGTTTACTTTTAGGAAGGGAAGGAGGAGGGGAAATTATGCATAGCAAATCACATTCCCGTTTGTTTTTTAAGTTGGTTAATTGAAATTTGGAATTCCTTTTCTCAAAGAAACGTTATAATGGTGGCTGAATGTGCTTGCCATCTTATTTAACTTATAATGTAGCAATTAAAACTGTCTCAGACCATCCTTTGGTGACCTTTTTGTTTGTTTTTAATTTCCAGTCTTTTGTAGATGGATACTTTTGTAAATGTACTGATCACATACTTGGATGTTACGGCAATGTTAAATTTTTATGAAAGTGGTTAAAGTCTTATTCTCAACTTCTTGCCTTGTTGTGGAATGGTAACAGTTTCCCGAATGACCTCAGTTTGCAGACCACGTTTTGAATAACACTAATTTTAAATATTTTCTGGGGTAGATCAATGCAAGGTATTTCTGTCATTTCATAGCTGGAATCACATTCCCTATAAAAACTATGTAAATAATATTATAAGTACTACAGTATAATGGGTCCTGATCCCTGAACTTAAAAATCTTATTACTCTAGGGAGGACATCATTATCCTTTTGAAAATCATTTGTTGAGTGCCTTTCTGTAAGACACTGCTAGGTGCTAAGGACACTGATATGTCAAAAGAGAACGTATGTGAAAAAATTGTGACAAAAAAGTGGTAAATACAAGTGTTTGTAAAGGAAATTAAGCTCTGGGATGTTTGGGGATGGGTCTTTGTAGAAGAGGGAGAGGGTTTTTTTGTGTGTGTGTGTGTGTGTGTGTGGTACGCGGGCCTCTCACTGTTGTGGCCTTTCCCGTTGCGGAGCGCAGGCTCAGCAGCCATGGCTCACGGGCCCAGCCGCTCCGCGGCATGTGGGATCCTCCTGGACCGGGGCATGAACCCGTGTCCCCTGCCTCGGCAGGCGGACTCTCAACCACTGCGCCACCAGGGAAGCCCAAGGGAAAGGGTATTTTGATGGATTGTTTAGTATTTTATCCAAGCCTCACAATCTTGAGAGAGGTTATCTCCTCATTTTATAGATATCAGGTCACAGCTAATACCTGGAGCCAGAATTCAAGCTTGGATTTTGTCATCCTATTCTACTTTCCTATATATGGCTTTAGTAGAGGTAAAAAGGAATGGGAACCGTATTACAGACAGCAGTTAGACAAAAGATTTCGCAGTTTGGGACCCATTAGAAAATTGTAGAAAGGAATGATTCGTTCAAAATCATTTCAAGAAAATTTACCTGGCCTTAGTATGTAGGTTTAACTGAAGCAATTAAGAATAGGATAGACTGGTTGTGACTAATGGATTATCTTCTAACATGGAAAATGTAGAATATTTCTTTCAGTTTTGTTTTGGAGTTTCACCAATTCTGCATTGTAGGTTACATTTATGGAACAGTTTTGATAGGAAAATGCTAATTATCTTTTAGTAAAATGGCACGTAGATTTCATAGATGGTAGATATACTTTTTAAAAATCAACTTTGGGTATAATTAACATTCAATAAAATACACTCACCGTAAGTATATAGTTTGAGTTTTGACAAATGTATGCATTCGCACAAGCATAACCACAATTAAGATATAGAACATTTTCATTACCTTGAAAAAGTCCTTTGAGCTCCTTTACAGTTGATCCCCTTAATGTACTTTTTTTTTTTTTTGCGGTACGCGGGCCTCTCACTGTTGTGGCCTCTCCCGTTGCGGAGCACAGGCTCTGGACGCGCAGGCTCAGCGGCCATGGCTCACGGGCCCAACCGCTCCGCGGCATGTGGGATCTTCCCGGACCGGTGCACGAACCCGTGTCCCCTGCATCGGCAGGCAGACTGTCAACCACTGCGCCACCAGGGAAGCCCTGTACTTTTTTTTTTGAAGTATAAATTTATATGCATTCCAATTCACTCTTTGGTGTATAGTTCTGATGCATTCAATCAGGTAACAACCACTACAATTAAGATAAACCCTACAGATTCTCTCATGCCCCATTTATAGTCAACTCCCCACTCCCGCTGTGTTTTTGAAATGTATCTGATATGTGTCAGAAAGTAATATACATGAATTACCTGTTTTCAAGAATCCCATTTTATTTTTCTTGATACTTAAGTTATAGTTGCTATTCTTAGTTTTTCCTTTCTGTGTTTATGCTTTCTAACTCTGCTTGGACCCTTACACTTCTACTCCACCATAGTCATTTTGTTCTCTACTGATACCCTAGCATACTTTTCTTAGTACTGTTCTAGAAATGCCCTTCAGGACCTCCACTCTGTAGTTTTTTTAGCATACACTTTCATAGATTACCTCACTAAGAAAATAGAGGCATCCTCACATCTTCTGTTGAAATATCTCACTTACCTCCTGTTTCTCTAAGAAGAAGAAGAGTCCTGGGCAAAGTTACAAAGCTAACCTCTATTATAATATGTCCTCATTTCCAGTCATTACTTGTTCCTTAATGCTCTCTTGCCTCAAAGTCTTTATATAACTCTTCCCCTCTGATTATAAGAATGCGTAGATTGTCACCATCATTTTAAAAAAAACAAAAACATACCCTTTATTGATCCCTATTGCCCTTTTACTGCTATTTACTTTGATTCTTTAGTCAATTTCTTGAATAAAAGTACTGCTTCCCTTTTCCCAACATCTGTTCTGGAAAGTTATGAATGGCTCCTGATCACGAGATAGATTTCTCTTTTTCCAGTTTAAAGGTACTACAAAAGCCTGTTGATGTTTTTGTTTATTCTAGCCCAACTTAATAGTTTTTCCATTGGTAGTAAATATTTTTCAAAACAAAAGGATCATTATAGTTTATGCTTCCTTTTCATTGCTTCTAAAACTAAAAGTGAAAATGACAAGTTGAAACAGTAAATTACAAATCTATAGCAGATTTGTGATTGTATATTTCATCCCTAATTGAAGTAGAAAGTGATGGTTCTGCATCATTTGTTAGGAGGTTGAATTTCCGTAGCTTGAAAATACTCAAACACTTTTGCCTGGATTCAGCTACCATTTTGACGGGTGGGAAGGGAAAACCTGTCCCCATTTTATAGGTAGAACACTAAAGCACAGTAAATTATCTTGCCTGTTATTTGGTGGTCTGTTTTTTTCTGCCTTGCTTCTTTGGTGTTTTTGTTTTTATTTGTGTGTGTGTGTACGTGTGTTTTTAATGTGTATAAACACACTGTTTTGGATGTCATACTTAACAGGGAGAGCATGGGGTCATGGGCTTGAACAGAGTTAAGAATTAGACAGTCAAATATTTATAAATTAGCTGAAGTAGCTTTGCTTTCAGTGTTATATTTTACAGTTTAGGTTATTTTTATTATAGAATATTAAAGTGATAAAATTTTTTTCTTCTGTTTAGCTTGTCAGCTCATCTGCAGCTTACATTTACTGGTTTCTTCCACAAAAATGGTATGTACTTAAACATATTGGCATTCTTACAACAAAACACCTTTGTGACTGAATTGCGTGTAAATTCATAAAATTATATTTAATGGAAAAGATGATGATGTTGATAATTTAATTTCTCTTTAGTGGATTTCTCCAGCAGTTTCAATTATTGCTTTATTTGGTCAATGGTGGGATATGGAGGAGGTAACTTGCAACTCATTAAACTTTAAAAGTAGTAGTTCTTAAATTTTAGTGTGTGTAGAAACATTTTGACAGTTTGTTTGAAATACGTATACCTGGACCCTACAGGGACTCAGATCTAGCAGGGTTTTGGTGGAGCTTAGGAGTCTGCATTTTAATAAAGCACCAAGGTAATTCAGAAGTACGTTGTCTGAGGAACAAGTTTTAAGAAACTCTGGCTTTAAAAAAAGAATGTAAAAAAAAAAAAGAATGTGTCAATATATATGTGTGTAACTGAGTCACTTAGCTGTACAGCAGAGGTTGGCACAATATTGTAAATCAACTACACTTAAATAAAAAAAATAAATAAGAAACTCTGCCTTAAAAGTTTTTAAAAATTGTAAGTAGACTTTATACATAAGGTTGTGTTCATCGCCTGGTTTTCTTATTGCTGTCTTGCTGTCTATTTAAGTTTTAAGTAGATTTTTAAATTATTAAAATAATCAGTGCTGTGTGGGATCATTCTTGCGAAGGTAAACGTTAGCTTCATCTGGCTCATATCTAAATAGATGAAATTCCAGCTCTTACCGCTCAACCGTACCTTTTAGGGCTCTAAGTATTGCAGTTTTAAAAATGGTGTGTAACATTATCTTACCCAACTCAGAGCCATCATCTTTCCAAAGATCGTAAGTAGGAAATAATGGGAAGGACTTGTAATGAAATTAAATTTCTTAGATTTTTTATTTCCAACATGTTTCGAACTTTAAATTATAAAGACTTATGATGAGAATTGTAGTTAATTGCCTTAGAACCTGGAATAGGTGAAGAGTCTCCTGAGTAGAACCCTTTTCTGCATAAACATTTTGAGGTTTTTTTTGTTTGTTTTTTGTTTTTTTTGCGGTACGCAGGCCTCTCACTGCTGTGGCCTCTCCCGTTGCGGAGCACAGGCTCCGGATGCACAGGCTCCGGATGCGCAGGCTCAGCAGCCATGGCTCACGGGCCCAGCCACTCCGCGGCATGCGGGATCCTCCTGGACTGGGGCACAAACCCGCGTCCCCTGCATCGGCAGGCGGACTCCCAACCACTGCGCCACCAGGGAAGCCCTTGAGTATTTTTTTAATACAATAATAAAACAACTGAAACAACCACTGCTACCAATGGGATATATCAATGTGTTAAATATTATATAAAGAAAATTATATAGTCTTAAATGTTACTTCATTAAAAGAGGTGAAAACGTACTGGGTAAAGTTTCAGTTGGTTTCAGAGTGGATAAAATGCCTCTAGGCTTGTCCATGTTAAATTTGTGTGTGTATCCTTTAATAATCATGTAGTGGAATAAAACCTTTATAAGAAACAGGTCAGGTTGGTCATCCTTGGTATTGTTTAGTAAGAAACAAAGTTTAATAATAAGCAGAATGGTTATATTAGAACAGTTTGATAACTAATCAGGTTTTTAATGTAAGAAATTTGAAGTCTGGTCATATCTGTATTAGCAGTTAATGTAACTTTACTTCTAGTTTTGCCTTATATCTGTTCTATTTTTTTATATAGAAGTAACCTCAGTAGCATTTTCATGTTTTTTTCCCTCCTAAATCATTTATAATCATCTTGTAGAGTTCATATTTCTAATCATTCATCATACTTGGTCTTCTGTGATACTTAAAAAGTACATGAACTCTAATACTTTAGAAGCTTATAATTTGAATTTTATAGGTTTGTTAGCCCTTTGTTCTCAGGGGCTTCTATAAAACATATAAAGTATTCATCACTGAAATCATTATGGATATTAATCGAATAATATTTACTAATTAATATTATTTGATTAATTAATAGTAATTAAATTTACTTGAATTAATTAGTTGAAATTAACTGGAACATGGTACGATAAACTTTTTTCCCATCTACATGACAGAAAAGTTCAAAAATTGCACAAATTCACTTGAACTTTATTTTCTTGATATTACTGAAGTAAATGAGAAAGTAAACTCTGTTGATACTTCTATTTCCAGAAAATAATTTCCCATTATAACTTTGAAATTAGTGGAAGTTGGAAAGAAGCAGATATATTGCCTCCCTTGTCTATTCAAGGTATATTCGTAGTTTTTTATTTTAAGAAATCAGGATAGAAAAGCAACATCACAATCCCTAAAATATGATTATTTTTTCTTTTGTTTTTAAATGAAGACTTTTGTTTAGCAATTACTACTTGAGACTGCTTAGATTGAATACACAAAGATTATTAGGGTACTATTTTCATGGTGAGTATTGTTCAGAGAGTATTTTTGTTACTGCATTTTAGATATTTGGTTATTTTATGGTATATTAATTTATTTTTATTGTGGATGCAACTTTCAAGAGACTGATTGAAATGTATTTTATGTATACACCCTGAGTAAGAAGAGTGTTTTCAAGTAGAAAGAAGTATTGTCCAAAATCTCAGAACAAAAATTATTTTATTTCTGTATATGTTTATGGATTTACCTATAATATATAGAGAACTATATAGAAGTACATAGTAGTTTGATATATTAGGAACTTGATGAATGAATGATTAAATATTTAAGTTTTTTGGACTATTAATGCCTTTGGGATTAAAGACAAGCTGTAGGGAAGTATTCTGGAACCTTAATTTGCAGAAGCCTTTGTTAGTTCATTGATATAGAGAATATAGACTATTACTTTAAAATTAAATTTCCTAAACATTATAAACCAAGAGATTTCCCTAGGTAGTAAATAATATCTTGATTTTTGCTATCCCATTTAGGCATGTAAGTTTTATGTTTAATATTTTTTGAAAACTTTTTAAAATCCCTTTGGTTATAAGTTTTGATCAAATCAAAGAGTCTTTTAGTGGGCTTCCCTGGTGGCACAGTGGTAGAGAGTCCGCCTGCCGATGCAGGGGACACGGGTTCGTGCCCTGGTCCAGGAAGATCCCACATGCTGCGGAGTGGCTGGGCCCGTGAGCCATGGCCGCTGAGCCTGCGCGTCGGAGCCTGTGCTCCGCAACAGGAGAGGCCACAACAGTGAGAGGCCCACGTACCGCAAAAACAAAAAGAACAAAACAACAACAACAAAAAGAGCCTTTTAGTTTAAATATCTGAGCATTCAAAATGAAATGAAATATGTAAAATAGTAACCAGTTCAATTTAAATGTATCTTAAACTAAATAATTTTTCTAATAGATTTTAGAAGAAGGAAAAAAAATTTTAATGTTTATTTTGTGTGTTAACCTCTCCTGAACTATTTCATTTGTGCTTTCTACTAAGAAGCCTTAACTGTATTTGTCAAATTTGAAACTGATTTTGGGAAAAAGGAACGAGTAAACTTCTGAGAAGACTTCATTATAGGAAGTCTTTTTTGTAAATTGTCAGACTTCTTATGAAAATGAATACTATTTTTTAAAAATAGATTTTAATCACTTCTCAGCCTTTTGGCTAAGATCAGGTGTAAAATAGATTTTAAAGTATTGATTTTCTATTTAGATAAGCCATCACAAAATTCAGAAAATGAACAAAATTCTGTTACCCTGGAAGTCCTGCTTGTGAAAGTCTGCCACAAAAAAAGAAAGGTAATGTATAGGATGATACTGGTAGATGAAATGGAATAATTTTTTTCATTGAATATGTTTATGCATATATATTGTTTATGCATATAAACCTTAAAAGCTTTTAAATATGTTGATGGCTGAATTGTAAAACTGATAACCTCTTTGGCCAACCTCCCATATCTTCATTTTTTTTCTAATCTGCCTATAGGTATCTGCATAAAACTTTCTGTTACAGGAGTATGACAGTGAAGGGAAGAAGCTATCTTTTAGCATCTTAGGACATAAATTCAGTTGCTTCCTGCCACTCTAGTCTCTTAGCTTATTTGTTTTAGCTATTTGTACACATTAATGTTTTAAATAAGGGCTAAGAGAGAGTTTTTCCCAAAAGGATTATCTTGTAACACTACTCTCAGGCAAAGAAATTTCTGTTTCTAGCATTATCAGCCATTAACTTATAAATATATTGCTTCAAATTTTTATTTATAAGAGGAAATCATTTCACCATGGAAACAAGTATTATGGTGGTTAAATTTCCTGGGCAACCCACCAAAGCCAACAGATATACTTTTAGTAGCCTTAAGTCCTTGGGTATTTTAAGAATGGGCGGGAATTCCCTGGCGGTCCAGTGGTTAGGATTTCATGCTCCCACTGCAGGGTGCCTGGGCTCGATCCCTGGTCGGGGAAGTAAAATTCCGCAAGCCATGTGGTGAGACCAAAAAAAAAAATGGAATGACCTGTATAGAGGTTCTGATTGCTCATGCTTTTCCAAAATCAATCACAGTAAGGTGATACGGTGAAAACTGTGCTAGAGCGTTGGTATGGAATAGACCAAGGTGATGGGAGACAGCAGTGTAAGTATTAAAAACTCTATAAAGTTAGTTAGTAATACTCCACGCTCCCACCCAACCCCCATACACAACAAGTAGTGATGTGAAAATTCAAGATAATACTACTATTTAGGCAAAAAAATGTGCCTATAACTATAGTATGGTCCTTTTTGTGTTAAAAAAAAATAATAGGCGTAAATGTTTTCTTCAAAGGATATATACAACCAATTGCTAATATTAGTCTTCTCTGGAGTATAAGACCTGGGGGATGGAGGAGACTTTTATTTTTCTCATTTTGTATTCTTGTAGAGCAGAATTTTAAGACCATAGCATGTATTCTGTTTGTTTTTAAAAAGAAGTTACCCAAAATAATGTACTATATTTTCTTGTTAAAAAGGTCTTCTGCATCTTGCAATTTTTCAGCTTTGCTCTTTCAGCATAACTCTAGTTATAGAATTACAGAATATTACTCATAAGATGATTAATGTTACTTCTTATAAACAATATATTTAAATATATGGATTTACTATTTCTCAGTGTTGTTGATAATGGGGTTATTGTAATAATCTTTTTTCATTTCTAACAGTCCTATGAGTCATTTTGTTAAAATAGAATGTTTAAGGGGAAAAGATTAATTTACATGAGTTGTAATATTTTAAGCATGGTTTTTGTTCTATATTTCTAACTTAAAACTTTCAGATGACCATCAGCTAAATATTAGATATACTATTATATCATTATTTTCATTATATTGAGGATATCCTCAATTGTGCTGTTATTTGAAAGATAGTTGATCCAAATTTTCTTTTTGCTTCATCACAGTTTTCAGACATATGGTTAGAATTTTGGCATGCCATTTGGAAATCATGGCCTATACCATATTTCCTATAGCTGTGATTAGAGGTTTTATTGTAATTCTTACAATTGCATATGCATAAATAAATATAATAATCTTTGCCTTTGCAGGATGTAAGTTGTCCAATAAGGCAAGTTCCTACAGGTAAAAAGCAGGTGCCTTTGAATCCTGACCTCAATCAAACAAAACCTGGAAATTTCCCGTCCCTTGCAGTTTCCAGTAATGAATTTGAACCTAGTAACAGCCATATGGTGAAGTCTTACTCATTGCTATTTAGAGTGACTCGTCCAGGAAGAAGAGAGTTTAATGGAATGATTAATGGAGAAACCAATGAAAATATTGGTAATTTTTATTTTAATAATTTTACTAGATTTTGTTGTTGGAGATTATTAAGGTGATCAGTGAAAATGATTGAACTAATACATCTTCGTAGTATTCATAATTGTGTACAGAATATTTCTTTTTTTAGTTATTTTCATAATTATTTAGAGGGAAAAATGGTGCAGAACTAGAAATAAATGCATGTGTTCTAATAGCATGGCCTTTATTTGCAAATCTCTTATAGTCTAATGAGATAATTAATTTTATGGTAGATTGGCCTTGCTCTTAGACTTTTGGCTATTGTGTTGTACTAGGTATTTAATCTGTAAAATTCTCATTGTTGTATGATGAAACATTTCATGCAGCAAAAAAAAAATACACACACACACATATATATATATATATATATATATATATATATATAAACACTGGATGGAAAAGACTGGTATTTAAATTAGTCTCTCAGCAAACAATGAATTCATTCCCCCCTCAACATTTTATTGTGAAAAATTTCATACATACAGAACAGACAAAAGAATTTGGTAGTGAACACCTATCTACCCACCACTTAGAGTCTACAGTTAACATTTTATTATACTTACCATACATCTATCCTTGTATCCTCCCAACAGTTCTGAATCCACCTTTGAGGTGATCATTCAAACAACATATAGGTGCTGGGGACACAAAGATGATTAAGAAATCCAGTCCCATCTTCCAAAGGCTCATAACCTAGAGTATGGAGATAAACATAAAATATAATTGCAGCTAAATGATATGTGGTATAATAGAGGTATTTGTGAAGTTCAGGGGAGAAGCACCCAGGAAGAAATAATCATTGAGTTTTGAAGTTCCTGGAAAGTAACCATGAATGAGGAGGGTTTTTTTCTCCTTGCCTAGCAATAAAGATCATTCTGAACAGAAAATAATATTTGCAAAAATGTGGGATTAATAATGTCAATGAATATCAAAAAGTAAGGACATACACATAAGGTTGAGACGTAAAGTTGAAGAGTGTTTGGATATTATTATATTGTAACTTAAGTTTATTTGTACCTCATTTGGGATAAATGTAGTATGTTATGTGAAGGGACTATATATCATAAGTATGTTTTTGCTTGAATATTTGATTCATGAGAAATGTTTGTCAAATTCAGATGTCAGTGAAGAACTTCCAGCTAGAAGAAAACGAAATCGTGAAGATGGGGAAAAAACATTTGTTGCACAAATGACAGTGTTTGATAAAAACAGGTAATGTTGATGGACAAGCAAGGCTCCCATGTTTTAGAAATGTTTTTATTTTGAAGCAGAATATAGTGGTGATACTGTTTCTTTGCCTTTGTTTCTCTTTATTCTTATGGATGAAAAAAGAAATTTGCAAATACTGAACTTTATCACATAGAAAGCAATAAACACATATGAGGAACTATTTGAACGGCTCAGTTAAGATTGTTTATTCAGCTAGTATTTTCTGAGTGTCTCCTCTTTGTCAGACATTGTTTTAGGCGGTGAGAAGGCAACAAAACCCCTGCCCTCATGGAGCTTAACTTCTAGTGGAGGAAACAGACACCACCCCCCAAAATTGTATCAACTAATGTCACTTAGTGGGAATGCTGTGAAGAAGAATAAAGAGAATAAATGGTGGTTTTTGTAGAGAAAGCCTCTGAGAAAAGGTCATATTTGAGCAGAGACCTGAATAAAGTGGGCCCCGTGCAAATCTTGAGATTATGTATTTACTAGAGTTAAGGAAGAAAAGTGTGTGTAATCATCATTGTGTGGCTCTGTGTGCATTTGGCACAAGGTAGCAAGGAACACTTGGATGTATAATCATCTCTGCGGTTTTCGTTTGGGAATGAAGCATCTTAGTGCCAGTAAAAGAACCTCTGGGAAGCAAATACAGCATTCTTTTTTGATAGGGTTGGAGGATGAAACCTATAATACGTCATGATTTCTTGTCCTAGGCTGCTCACTGGTAGTTAACACAGTTCACTGTTAGGTATAGGAGAAAGAGCCAAGAAAAGCAATTAGTGTGTTTCTCCTGCTCTTTAAAAAGTAAATTGTTGTTTTAATGTAATCCACTTATTAGCCGCTAGGGTAAAGAAAGGTTATAGGGCTTTTAATGGGAAAGCAAAGGT
Source organism: Stenella coeruleoalba (assembly GCF_951394435.1). Classification (NCBI taxonomy): domain Eukaryota; kingdom Metazoa; phylum Chordata; class Mammalia; order Artiodactyla; family Delphinidae; genus Stenella; species Stenella coeruleoalba. The sequence continues at coordinate 18,011,925 of NC_137165.1, forward strand.
GATTAGGAATAATGCCATGGATTTTGCTACCATATTGTCATAGAATGTATCACTTAATGTCACTTAATGTTACCGGCAGAAACCAATATAGTGTTTTTTTTAAAGTCAGAAATTTGAATGTGGATCAGAAATTTAAATGGAGAACAACAGAAACATATATGCTAGGAGATAGGGGTTGTGTCTGTGGGAGAAGCAATTAGGCTGTTGTTGCACACTGGGCTTCATCAGTGTTGGTAAATGTTCTATATATTTTAGGCAGCATGAGGGAAGGGGTACATTATATTCTTTTAAGAATTCTTTCTACCTTATATTAACATATTCCTTGTACGTTAAAACAAAAAAACTGCTTTTTTTAAAAAGTACCAAGAGGAAATCATGGGAGAATTTTCTCCCAACTTCTTTTGAAAATTTCCAAACCTATAAAAAAGTTGAAAGAACAATACAGGTAGTAATTAATACCCATGTACCCTTCACCTAGATTCATCAGTTGTTAACATTTTACCACATTTGCTTTATTTGTGAGTGTATTTTGTGACAAACCATTTGAGGGTTAGATCATGACGCTGGATTTCATTCCTTATTCATAAACACTTCATTCAGCGTATATCTCCTAAGAGCAAGGACATTTCCCTCCATAACCACAGTACGCCTATCATATTCAGGAAATTTAACATGATACAAAAAATACAATACTCTCTCCCCAGTTTCCTCGATAATGTCCTTTTCTGTTCCCCACTCACCCCAGTCAAGGATTGCGCTCTGTGTCAGTTGCCATATCTATTCAGTCTCCTTCAATTTGGAACAGTTTTCCAGCCTTTTTTTTTTTTTTTTTTTTTTTGCCTTTTATAACAACACTTTAAATACAGGCCTGTAGTTTTGCAGAATGTCTTTCAATTTGAACTTTTGTGATTGTTTCTTTATATTTAGATTCGGGTTAAACATTTTGGGCAGGAACACTAATTGGTGATGTGTTCTTTGTGCACGTCACAGACACAGCTGATATTAGGTTTGATCACTTGGCTAAAGTGGTATTTACCATATTTCTCCATTTTAATGGTCCCTTTTCACTTTAATTAATTAATATGCAACCTGTAATAATTAATACATGAAACTGGATAAATGTCCTTTTGCTCCCAAGTCTTTTTTTTTTAACGCAATAGTTTAGCATCCATTGATGATTCTTACTTGAGTAAATTATTCTGTGGCTGTGGCCACATGGTAACTTTCTATCAGTTCTTCCATGTTTGGTTTGTTGGCATTTTTCTGTGAAGAAGAGCGTTCCTTCTCTCAACCTTTTTTTTTTAATCAGTATGGATTAACAAATTCCAGTTTTATTCAGTCTGTTTTAATCTATTGATGTTGCTATTTTAGTGCTCAAATTGTCCCAAATTTTGTCAGGAGGAGCCCTTCCAAGCAGGCTCCTAAGTCCGTTTGACTTGTTTTTATTTATTTATTTCCTTGTTTTGTGGAATATTCTAGATATTCCAGGCTTTACATTCTCCTTTTCCTACCTCTGCTCTGGAATTGGCTATTTCTTCAAAGGGTCGTAGTTCTTTCAGTAGAGGAGAAGTATTTGCCAACCAAGATCTGAGGAGTTAGATGTTATAAAAATTCTTTTTATAATCTCTGAGAAGCTAAAGTCTCCTTAAAGAATAACCAAAATTAAAAAGCCATATTGAAAGAGTATGAAATATGGAGTGAAATTAAAAAACTTCTTCTGAAAACAAAAACGCCATCATAAGCCAAGTCAAAATAAAGATGACAAGTCAGGAGAAAATTAATTTCAACTCATAATGTATAGATAGATGCCTCATTCCTTTAATATAAAAAGATTATACTAAGTAAAAAGAAAATCACAGGCCAATAGAAGAATGAGGAAGGGATATCATGAAAATGTTTACAAGAAAAGAAAATATATATGGTTTTTAAACAACTAAAAGGTAAAACATCTGAATATAAAAGTACACTGAGATGTCATTTTTTCACTTACCAGTTTGACAGATATCAAAAAACTTGATAAAGCACTGTTGATGAGGCTGTGGGGGAAAAGGGCCTCTTCATACACTACAGGTAGGAGAGTACATTGGATTGTAGCTGTCACGTGTTCAGCCATAAAATAGAATATTATGTAGTCATGTAAACATGCAGGAGGAAAAGTCCTTTCCATTTTAGAAGTATACTAATGTATTACCTATTCAAATTAGTAAATAAAATAAAATTATTTTTAGAATTAATATTCTAAAAATATTAAGTTGAACAGCCTTGTTGATATATTATGAAGTAGAATAAATTCAGTAGCACAGCATAAAGACAAAAATTCTTAAGGCTCAAAATCATTCGGTGTTAAGAGTCAGACTTTGGAGACAGATTACCTAGATTCTGTTGCTAGCTCTGGCTACTCACTGTGTCATCTTAAGGCAAGTTATTTAACCCTCTCTATGCCTCAGTTTCTTCTGCACAATGGAGTAATAGCATCTACTTCATAGAGGTGTTGGGAAGATTAAATGAACTCTGTAAAGTCTAAAATAGTGCCTGGCACATAGTAAGCACTCAATAAATGTCAGCTAATACCACCTAACAGAATTTCTCTAAGACTGATGAAGAGATGCCAGATTCTTGATATACAATTAATTATTGAGTATGGTTGAAGAATGGTATTTAGGTTAGTAGTGTTTAATTGTATGGAAAAAATAACATAAACTATGTATACACACACAGATATGTACACACACATTAAAACTATACTGTGAGTATGGGTAGAATTTAATCGATTCTTTGATTCAACCAGTATTCCATTTATTCATTCACCTATGAAATGTTTATTGAGCACCTATATGTGCCAGGTGCCCCCCAGGATCTTACAGTTAATTAGTTTACTGTTCAAGTATAAAAGTCAAGAATTCTAGTTCAAGTACTTACAGTAGTTAAAGGTAACAGAGACATAATTCTTAGCGGTTCCCTAAGGCAAGTATTGTAACACCGTTGTTACCTTGTTTTTAAAAGTATAAAGCCTGCACACATGCTTTATACTTAACGTTTAAAACTTAGCAAGTTTTAAGACCTTAGGCATATTATACTTTAAGTGTTTAAAGTTACATCTGAGTAGCTACAGTAATGAAATAATCCTCTAGTAATAATTATCAGTACAAATCATTAAAATTTCTTTTGTCAGGAATGGAGTGTAGGTATATTTTTAAGTCTTGTTGGGTATGTAAGCTAGTTTATAAATTTAATAAATGCTTTTCAGTATAAATCTAAAGATGTAGAATTTGTGTACTTACAATAATACTCAGGTTACTTTAAAGTGTATGTGTTTGTCTAACAGGCGCTTACAGCTTTTAGATGGGGAATATGAAGTAGCCATGCAGGAAATGGAAGAATGTCCAATAAGCAAGAAAAGAGCAACATGGGAGACTATTCTTGATGGGAAGGTATGGACTACTTAGAAGACTGAGCACGTTATAGTTATGAACTCCCATTTTTGATTGATGTTTTCTTCCCCAAATGCAAATTCACATTGGAAGGAATTCATGTTGGAAGGAAGAGTCCTTTTTTTTATACTTTGAAAAACACAAGTCAGAATTATCTAGTCAGAGTATTTAATGGAAGGCATCATCCTTGGAACCAGACTGCCAGCTTCAAATCTCCACTCCTAGCTATGTGGCATCTGGCAAATTACTTAATCCCCTGTGTGTCTCGGTTTTCTCATTTGTGAAACGAGGCATAGAATTGATGGGTTAAATGAAATGATTAAAGATGCTTAGCACCGTGCCTGGCATAAAATAAGTGCTCAATAAATGTTAACTGATATTTTAAATTCCATTCATAGTAACAGCAGGTAACATATGACTAATAAATTTATCAAGAAATCTTCAAATCTTAGATGAAGCAGGCTTAAAATAACTCTTCTAAGAGACTTAAAAAAATAAATAGGCATACATACATTTCTTGGATAGGCAGATTCAGCAGAATACTAATGTCATTTATTTCTAAATATATTAGATCAGTGTACCAGCACAAGCAAAATCCTGATTTTTTTTTAAGCCTTAAAAAAATTAGTCTCAAGTTAACCTAGAACAATATGTAATAATACTAAGGAAAATTATGGAAAAGTTTTCTGAGAACCTTTACTTACCAGATAATAGAACATAGTATAAAGTTAAAAGAACTTAAATTTATGGTAAAATCTTAGCAATAGATAAGCACATCACTGAAGCGTAGTCTTGAAATAGTTTCCTGTATATTTTAAATTTAATCTATGATAAAATTGGTGTTAGATCTGTGTGGGAAAGATAAACTGTTCATTATCCATGTGACAGAATTGGTCTCTAGCCTTCTGGAAATAAACTTAGACCTAATAAATTCCAGAAGGCTCATAAATGTAAATGTGAAAATTAACACTGTATAACTTCAGAAAAAAATATAGGTGAATATTAATCTTGCTATGAGGAAAAGCCCTTCTAGGTATGCTACAAAAGCTAGAAAGCATAAAATAAAAATGACTAAAGTGAATCATATACTGCACAAATCTAAAGTTAAAAGCAAATGATGGACTGGGGCTAATATTTGTAACATAACAAAAGGCTAATATGAATATGCAGTTAATAAAAACATAAGCAATCTAATTAGAAAAAATGGATAAAGAACAGTCTGACAGTTCTTAAAGCAACAAATATAGATGACCAGTAAGCATTTAAAAAGATATTCAGCCTTACTAGTATTCAAAGATGCAAACAAAATCAGAGATACTACTTTTGACTACTAGTTTGACAACAGTTAAAAAGGGTTGACAGTTTCTAGTTGGAGACATGAGGACACATGCTCTCAAATAATGCTTTAATGTAAGAATAAGTTGGTATAACCTTATTGGAGGGCAGACTGGCGATACGAATAATAATTTTAATTGTGTATATAATTAGTAAGTTTTATGTAACAGTTAATTTTCATTCTACAGTTTTGTCACAAGGTAGTAACTGTTTAACTGAAAAGATGTAGATTACAAGTCTTGCCTGAAAATTTTAAATAGTGAAAAATTGGAAACACCTTAACTCTAAAAAGATAGCCATTGAAAGAACAATACTTTGACAAGAAGATCCCCATGATATTTAATTTTTATGTAATAATACATCCACCTTTTATAAAATTAATCATAATAGTGGTTACCTCTAGGTGATGGGATTTTAAATAATTTTTATTTCTTTATATGTATCTACAGTGGTTGAATTTTCTGCAGGTATTTATTATCTTTGCTTTAAATTTCTTTTTAAAAGTTTGTTACGTTTATCCATGGGAAAATAAGGATTATTATATGAGTTGTTGGGTTTTCCCAAGAAATTGAGGCAATATGAAATGGGTATCCTTTTAAGTCAGGTCATATAGATTTGCTTCTTTTTAACAGCTCTGTGTTATTCTTTTAAATAATGTCCCATAATTTACTAAACCAGTGTCACTTCAATGGATAATTTGATTATTTTAATTTTTTTTACATTTTCAAAAATGTTGTAGTGAGTATACTTGTATTGGGTTGACCAAAAAGTTCGTTCAGGTTTTTCTGTAAGATCTTAATGGAAAACCCGAACGAACTTTTTGGCCAACCCATACATGTATCTTTTTGCATTGCAAGTATTTTTATAAGATAAATTCCTAGATATGGACTCACTGGGTCAAAATTGGTTTATATGATTACACTTTCACTTCATTCCATCTAAAATTATAGTTTTAAGAGGATTATTTGTAATAAAGATGTAGAGGGAGATTAGACTTGTGTGGCAGTAAAAATAAATAGGAGCCCATTGAAGGTTTCTGTAAAAGGGAATAGCATGAAAGCAGTCTTTCAGAAGATTATTTGGATATGGATTGGGAAGTAAAAATTAGAAGCTGGGAGAGCAGCTAAGATACTGTACTAATAAGATAGTAAGGATCTATACTTGATGATTATGTAAGAAAAGCAGAAGCAAGAATAGGGGTCAAGTGTAATTCTGAAATTTTTAGTTTAGGGTCACTAGTAGACTGATAATGCTTGGAACAAAAATAATTGTGCCTGAGAAGGAAAGAAAAGATAATACGTTCACGTCTAAAAACATATTTTAGTTCAGGGTGACCTTGATATCCAAGTGGCAGTGTTTAGAGCTCAAGTATAAAGAATGGAGAACCAATTTGGGATCATCTGTCTAATGGGTAAATCCTTGAGGATGGGTGAAAGACTCAGGCATATGGCTAAATGTTAGCTAGGAATTAAGGAGGCCAAGAGAAGAGTGGTTTTATAAGTGACTAGAGGTGGAGGAGGAAATCCAAGATAGTTCAGTGTCCTAAAATCCGAAGAAGAGAAGTAAGGGTAGTCAGTGAAGCTGAGAGAAGTCAAGGAAAATTACTAATTGTTTTAATAATCATTCAGTTTACACAAAAAAAGTAATTGGTCATCTAAGAGAGGTTGCAGACCAGCAGGCTTTGGGTATCATAGTTTTTAGTTTTTTGTTTTAATTTTTAAATTACCAACAAATAAAAATTGGAATGTTTCTCTTGGAAACTTGGAAAAAGATCTGAAAATCTGGCTGTGTTGGGCTATTGTTTGTATGGGGCAACAATTCAGCAATTGCCAATAAGTAGTCACTCTTGTAGACAGTCTGAGCCCTCCAGTACTACAGGCTCTACTGCACTGTACATTATTTTATTTGCCTGGCCATCCATGTAGGCATTTGGGGTTTTTAAGGAAAAATCTCTTAAGTCAAATTCACATTAACATGTCATAATAAATATTTTCTTTTTACTCCTACAATTTCTTTCAGTTCATTATTTGGAATCTTCACTGTTTTCATGTTTTTTCTTTTTAAGAGACTGCCTCCATTTGAAACATTTTCTCAGGGACCTACGTTGCAGTTCACTCTTCGTTGGACAGGAGAGACCAATGATAAATCTACAGCTCCTATCGCCAAACCTCTTGCCACTAGAAATTCAGAGAGTCTCCATCAAGAAAACAAGCCTGGTTCAGTTAAACCTACTCAAACTATTGGTATGAAAACTTTGCTGTCAAAATAATGCTTTGCAGAGTTAGGACTTAGGCTTTAGATTAGTTTTTGTTTTGCTCAGTAATCTTTGGGAAATATTATTTGACTTATTAGGTATATTGTGAGTAAATTAGGGTTCTCCTATTATTAGTCCTTTATTCAAAACCTTTGTGCCAGATGTATGTGGGAATTTTGGGGTTTTTTTGGTTTCTTTAATTTTAGAAGTGTGGTATAGTATATAGGATATATGTCGTATACTATATAACACCTCCAAATGAGGTTTATAGATAGCCTTATGTCAGTTTAGGGTTTTTCCATTAAATAAATTTGTCTCCATTAAATAAATTAAATAAATTTGTCTCCATTAAATAAATTAAATAAATAAACTCATGAGAAAATGATTGTTTTTCAGAGCTTTTTAGATGTTGGAATTGCAGCTTTAAAGGGCTTTGGAACTGTATGCTTTTAAAAATTCATATAAAAATTTGTTTATGTTATGGAAGTGACTTCATTATTTCAGAGTGTTTGTACATAGGGCTGGAAAAGGATCATCATAACCTGAATTTTACCAGGTTAAATTTTGCAGTAAATTTTTAAGAGGAAAAACATTTACAAATTGTAGCAGTTAGTTCTGCTAAGGCCCAGGTTGCAGTATTCTTTCATTTTGTTTATCTGTCTGATAAGAACACTGTCCTTGACCTGAGAGCATCCGTATGTTTTTATCTAAGACTGTTTAAGAAGGCAGAAGGCTTAAGACAGCTGTCTTTGATATATACCACTCATGTCCATTAATTGTGTGCAGGTCACTGTAAGTCAGATTCAAGAGATAAAAGAGATGACCCATGTCAGAGGAAAGATTTCCCAAGTAAATTGTGGTCTGGGCACTTCTCAAAGAATTCTGTGGCCAAGTAGATAAAAGAGTTTCAAAGAAACTGAGAAGAAGAGTTTTATACAAAATTGTACATATGAAATGATTACTTATGTCAGAGGAAATAAAAATTTTTATTTTTAAGTCAGTGAAGTAATACACTGGAATTATTAACAAATGATTATCTTTTGGATTTGGAATGATATTAGTGCAATCACTTTAATTTAATTTCTGTTAAACAACATTTAGTGGATATCTGCTCACTGCTGTGCACTGGGAATACAAAGTCCAATCAAAACCATACTCTGACCTCAAAGTGCTGAAAGCATTACAGTGACTACATATAATAATTACTTGGGGTTACTTTTAGAATGTTTTAGGACATTATAGGTGGTTTTTAAAGGAAAAAAAAAATGGCTCCTGCCAATAAAGACCTTACTATCTGATTAGGGTTGCTGATTAAGGGGATTGTTCCCCTGAACATCAGTTGAGGGTGAGAACAAACATTGTATTAAATACCACAAGAAGAATTTTGTGAAACCTTTATTGTTTAATTATTTTCACAAGATGTATTACTTCACTTTTAAGAAGCAACTATTTTCATTAAATATAAAAGTATATGTTTTCAGCTGTTAAAGAATCGTTGACTACAGATCTGCAAACAAGAAAAGAAAAAGATACTTCAAATGAAAACCGACAAAAATTAAGAATATTTTATCAGGTAAACATAGCTGACCCTTCTTTTTTAAGTAATCACGAGATGCCTTGGTTTTGCATGTTATATCTGAAATATTTTGGCATATTTAAATAAAAAGAATGCCTCTGACTTGATTTTCCTTTTAAATTGTTTTAACTATTTTTAAAGGTAATATTGAAACAAAATAACTTGAGATATGTAAGTGGAGATTTGCTGTTCTTCTTTTTGTCTTCTGTTATTTTTAAAGTTCCTTTATAACAACAATACAAGACAGCAAACTGAAGCAAGAGATGACCTGCATTGCCCTTGGTGCACTCTGAACTGCCGCAAACTTTACAGCTTGCTCAAACATCTTAAACTCTGCCATAGCAGGTTTATCTTCAACTATGTGGTGAGTGACTTTCATCTTTTCTTACTCATAATATATTATACATTATAATACAATTTGACTTTCAGAAATTGTACTTTGTGCAAAATACCAAAATCTCTACACTGATGGATTGCTTATGCATGAATTAACAGTGAATGAATGATTCAGAGTTTATGTATATTTGCACAGTACACCTATAATGACTCACATAATCCTCACACCAGCTCTGAATTAAGTGGTAATTTCCTTATCCTTGCTCAGTCAAGAAATCATTTGTACGAAGTTACCAAGCCAGTAAATGGCACAGCCAGGATTATAACACAGATCTTTTTGACTCCAGGTCTTCTGACTTCCTGTTCACCATGCTGGTATGCCTAGCGTATTTTAGTTTTTGAAACATTAAGAACCCACAAGTACTTTTTAGTTAATTAAGTTGGAAGGATAGGTATTTAAGTTAGGATAATTAATATTTTCTTTTCCTAAACACCTTGCCATTTTTGTTACAGTATCATCCAAAAGGTGCTAGGATAGACGTTTCTATCAACGAGTGTTATGATGGCTCCTATGCAGGAAATCCTCAGGATATTCATCGCCAACCTGGATTTGCTTTTAGTCGCAATGGACCAGTAAAGAGAACACCTATCACACACATTCTTGTGTGCAGGTAGGTAAAAAAGTCATACGACAAAAATTTATTCTGACTTCTATTGATGATGTTGGAGGAATAAAGGGAAGCCAGACAAAGCTACATTTAGGTGGGAATCCTTATTTCAGTATTAGCTAAGTCTCTGGGGTGGTATACTGCTGTGTAACCCTCCCTCGGCTCCTGTTTCTACAGAGGTTTTCTCACTTGCTCCTTACAGCTTTTTCCTGTGTTGTTAATGTTGCTACTGCTCTAGTGGTTATAGGGGGATTCAAGTGTCTCCCAGTGGAAGTTTGTGTGTGCATACCTAGGTAGAAACCTGTAGGAATGGAATGTACTCTGTTTGGGGGGTGTGAGCCTTCTCTGTGTTACTTAACATTACATCAACATTGCTTTTCATTAGGCCAAAACGAACAAAAGCAAGCATGTCTGAATTTCTTGAATCTGAAGATGGAGAAGTGGAACAGCAACGAACATACAGTAGTGGACACAATCGCCTGTATTTCCATAGTGATACTTGTTTACCTCTCCGTCCACAAGAAATGGAAGTAGATAGTGAAGATGAAAAAGATCCTGAATGGCTAAGAGAAAAAACCATTACTGTAATTATTATTATTATTATTGTTGTTGCTGTTATCATCATCATCATCGTTGACAATGACTTTAGAATTTTATGATTAAATGATTTTTGTTTGAAAACTAATAATTGTTTAATATGAATTACATTTTGATTTAGTGTAAAGGAGCTTTTTCTAAATTAAGGAATTCAGGAATCTACAATTTTTATAATTGTGTCATTTTAACAGTAACCAACTAAAGGAAATACAGATTTTCTTCTTGTGATTCTGTATTGTGTTTTTTCATTTTATTTAAAGGTAACTATTGTCATAACATAGAATTTCCCTTTTAAAGTTACTACCTAAACAGATGATTTTAAGAAACATTGCCACTTTGCTATATAAATAAGTTGTGGTATTTTTAGTTGCAAAAAATTCTGTTTTTGACATTCTCACAATTTTTTCTTAGAAATACCAATTATACTTATTCTGTATCTAACAGATATTTTTTCTTTTTCTCTTTTTTCTTTTTAAAGCAAATTGAGGAATTTTCTGATGTTAATGAAGGAGAGAAAGAAGTGATGAAACTCTGGAATCTCCATGTCATGAAGCATGGGTAGGGTATTTCTAAATTCAGATATTCCACTTCCTTTACGTTCTTTTTGTTGCTTCACATTCTATAAATCTGTTAGAATCTTACTTAAAATTCTGTTTAGATATAATTTGTCCTAAATATCCTAATTCAAGTATTATAAAGAAAAAATGGTTATCCTCAAAGAATGTTTAAGGAAGGTGCTAGCTCCATCTAACAGCAGGTTTTTATTTAATGTCCTTTTTTAAAAAAAATAATAATCCAATGTTTATTCCTTTTATTGCTAGGGGATACATAAATAATATGCCATGTGCTACACACCTGGAATTCCTGGAAACTATTTATCACACTTATTGCCACAATTTTTAAAAATTGCTTATTCAGAATAAAATATAAGCAGCTTTTCTGATTTCTTATTACCATTTCATAAAGCTCAAGGTAGAACGATCCTTATTTCTTGTGCCTTTGTGGCTGAAGCATTGTTTTTCCTGCAGATCTGCTTCCTTCCCTATGTGAACTTTTACCTGTCAGTACATATATTTTTCTTCTCTACCTTCATTAGTATTAGATCCTCATATAAGGCTTTCTTGTATAGCACAAGCAATGTAAGGTTTTTTCATTTATAGTTAAATGAAATAAGTGGGAGAGGGCACTTTTGTTTCCTTACTCTTGGGGAGTGAAGAGGAGTTGGTACATAACTTCTAGTCCAGATGTCTGGGTGCATGGCCTATAGCCTTTTTTTTTGTAAACTGCTTTGAGCTAAGAGTAGTCTTCACATTTTTAGTGGGTTGTAAAAAATTAAAAAGAGGAAGACAACAGAGATCATATATGGCTTGCAAAGCCTAAAATATTTACTATCTAGCCTTTTACAGAAAATATTTGCCTGATCCCTGGTCTAGTCACTAAAACTCAGTTATGAGTAAAGTATGTATATGGAAGCTTGCCTGAAATCTGTTTTTCCTTTTGTCCTGATATGCCAGTTTCAAGATAGAATTTTAGTCAGATTACTTAATTGAGTTCTGTTTTAATTCCTGATCGAAATCTGTTAGCGTAACAACTACTGGGTTCATGATACACTGGCATTACAGACTGGCAGGTATTTGGTAAACTATTTGGATTTTATCAGATCTGCAGGCAGGCTTTTACAGGCTCTGTTAGAGTCTCAAGTTTCAGTGGGTAACTGAGCAGCCTTCTCCAATTTTAATTTGCTTCTCTCAAATTTTATTCATTGCTTTCCACCAAAACAATCACACTGTACCACATTTGTTGTGACATCTTCATCTTTTCAGAGGTTTACCATGAACTGAATGTAGAGGAAACACTGCTTCTGATATAGGAAACTGAGAGAATAGTATTATATAGTTAATAAAAGTGGTGCTGGCAAGAGAATATATTTTATACTTTTAACTGCTGAGTTCCTAATTTCGTTAGGAAAACCAGAAATGACATCTATTTAAGTTCTGGTTAAATTAAATGTTTAAATTTCTAAGACTGTAAGCTCATTCAGGTGATTGAATCTCAGACTCACTATAGTTTTACTACTTGTTAAGTCATCACTTAACTGGATTTGGATATAGTCTTAATGTTCTATAATGGTTATCACTGTGGCATTTGACAGAAATGCTTTGTATTGCTATTGATGTTTTGTGTTGTTTTTATTAAATAGGTTTATTGCTGACAATCAAATGAATCATGCCTGTATGCTGTTTGTAGAAAACTATGGACAGAAAATAATTAAGAAGAATTTATGTCGAAACTTCATGCTTCATCTAGTCAGCATGCATGACTTTAACCTTATTAGCATAATGTCAATAGATAAAGCTGTTACCAAGCTCCGTGAAATGCAACAAAAATTAGAAAAAGGAGAATCTGCTTCCCCTGCAAATGAAGAAATCACTGAAGAACAAAATGGGACAGCAAATGGCTTTAGTGAAATTAACTCAAAAGAGAAAGCTTTGGAAACAGATGGTGTCTCAGGGGTTTCAAAACAGAGCAAAAAACAAAAACTCTGAAAAGGCCTAACCCCATGTTATGGACAAACACTGAAATTTCATTCTAGGGAGTTCAGCCTCTAGGAAAGAGTCTTGTTTTTGTTTTTAATCATAAGTTCCAAACAGGCACTGTCAGATGAAGTAAATGATTTCAACAAGGATATTTTTATCAGGGTTCTATTTCTCTTCATTATGCAGCATTACATGTATATCAGTTTTATTGATGTCATTAAAACATTCTCAAGTTTGAGCATGAAAAGCAATACTTCAAAGAAAGTATTTTTAACTTCAACAGTTGTCTTACGAAATATATTGACTTGATAATCGAGAAATTATTTCATATATTTAAATTACAATGTTTTTTTGCAGTTGTGACTGGCTGTTTTTCTACTTTGTAATTGTGAGACATTTTCTTGGGGAGGGAAAATTGGAAAATTTAGAAATTGAAGATTTTTGTGAAATTATGTTGCATTACTATTTGCAGTCAAACCTTGATCCTTGATTTTGAAATCATTTATCAATTTGGAATGAAAAATTGTGACATAAGATATTTTACATGATGTAAGTTCATTTTACAATTTAAAAATAGCACTTCTTCATCTTACGCCTGTTTGGGAGCATGTTAATTTTTCACATTGTCAATGGTGAAATGTCATGTTGGCTTATAAGGTTACTGACCATCCATTTGTTTTTATGTGGATAATTTTGGTGCATTGCTCACCCAGTATATTTTTTTAAACTTGAACATTTTGCTGGTTTTTTTTGTTTCTTGTTTTTCTTTCCCAATTAGGTAATCACATGGAAAATTCAGCTGTCCATATCTCTTCATTAGGATTGTAAACCAAGGGAAGAATGAGTTCGAGGTTTTTAAGATGCCACTTTTGAGGGAGGAAATGTTCTTATAAAAATGAACCAGAAAATGCTATAACTTTTTTTTTTTCTTCACAAGGATGTCTTCGTAATGTATTTCACGATTAGAATATCCAATACAGATAAGCTGACTTGAATCGTTTTGAGCAATTTTGCCCTGTGTTATATGTGTCTTATGCACATATTTGCAGTTGGATTTTCTCCAACAGAAAGTGGTTTCACTACTGGCACATTAACAAGCACCAATAGAGTTTTTGGTCCAACTCCAAGCACTGTGGTTGAGTAACATCACCTCAATTTTTTATTATCCTTAAAGATAAATGCATTTTCATATTCTTTATTTATAAAGGATCAATGCTGCTGTAAATACAGGTATTTTTAATTTTTTTATTTCATTCCACCACCATCAGATGCAGTTCCCTATTTTGTTTAATGAAGGGATATATAAGCTTTCTAATGGTGTCTTCAGAAATTTATAAAATGTAAATACTGATTTGATTGGTCTTTGAGATGTGTTTAACTGTGAGGCTATTTAACTAATAGTGTGGATGTGATTTGTCATCCAGTATTAAGTTCTTAGTCATTGATTTTTGTGTTAAAAAAAAAAAATAGGAAAGAGGGAAACTGCAGCTTTCATTACAGACTCCTTAATTGGTAAGCTCTCCAAATGCTGAGTTACAGTAAACTCTGATTATGCCTCTGGATAGTGGATTTCGAGCATTTTTCTCGGGCTTTAATTTGCTAATAAAGCTGTGCACATATGTAAAAAGAAAAAAAATAGATTATTTTAGGGGAGATGTAGGTGTAGAATTATTGCTTATGTCATTTCTTAAGCAGTTATGCTCTTAAATGCTTAAAAGAAGGCTAGCATTGTTTGCACAAAAAGTTGGTGATTCCCTCCCCCAAATAGTAATGAAATTACTTCTGTTGAGTAAACTTTTTATGTCATCTTATAATAAAAGCTGAAAAAATCCCTTTGTTTCTATTTATAAAAAAAAAAAAATTCTTTTCTATATGTACCCTTGTTAAGAGATTTTGAAGAAATCATGTAAGATGATAAAGCATTTGAATGGTACAGTAGATGTAAAAAAAAAAATTCAGTTTAAAAGAACGTTTGTTTTTACATTAAATGTTTATTTGAAATCAAATGATTTTGTACATAAAGTTCAATAATATAAAAGCTGTATTCTGTTTTGTTTTTTTTTTTTATTATTATGCATTGTCAATACATGCACAAAAATTTGGGCTCGGCTAAGATAGTAAGGATCCAAAAAAATTACACCCGTCAGAGCTAATAAGAAATTAAGAGAAAAATTAATGTGAAATCCTGCTTTCAGTTCTAGTAACATCAGTTGCAACTAGTATGTTATTTATGGTATTACATAAATATTTTAAAATTTATATTCCAGAGTAATGTCAATATTAGTTAACCTAATGTTAATCCATCTTTGGTTTTTTCATTTTCTTTTGAATGAAAAAGAATTTATCGTGGCCTTCAAAAAGCCCATAGATTAAGAGTGGGATACAAATGATAACGTAAAACAATATATTATATAATAAAATTGTATGCTACATTCTGTGAGGTCAATAGTTTGTTGAAATAATTAACTTAGAAGAGTTGAGGGAAACTTTACAGAAGTGTTGACAATTCCACTGTGCTTGCTTTATTTACAAGTAATAGCTTGCTTTGTATTCTTTGAGCTGAGCACCCCTCTGCTTCCAAAGCTCACTGTGTGTGTTTCGTTTAAGCACCTGTTTCCTTTTCATTAGACTGCTAAGTCAGTCTCACTGGCCTTAGTACTGTGTCATGGTCTTAGTTGGTGTTCAGACATTTGCCACATGAACTGAAGGCTTTACATGCCATGCTAAGCGACTGGATTTCAGGCAGTAGGAAGTATTTGGAGATTTACTGCACAGACATGACACAAACCCATTTGTGTTATAGGTGAGCCATGGTTACAAGAATTTGGGAGGGGAGAAGCTCTACAGAGGGAGTATCACTAGAATGCTGTTGTAGTCCTCCAGGTGAAATATCCAACTACTAGAACACTGCCCGTCGTGAAGTAAGTGCCCAAGAAGTAATCACTGAGTGGTGTTTGTTTCAGTGTGAAGGAATGAAAATGAACTAATACGCAGTGACAAAGCCGAAGGAGGAGAGTTTCAAAAAGGAAACAGTAGTGCTGTAACAAAATGAGTACGATATCACCTTCAAGGGAGTTTAGTGATAGAAAACAGGTTTAATGAGCCTAGTAAATGGAAAATGAGTTGGAGAAGTTCAACATGAAGATGTGAAAAATGGGGCCATAGGAAGAGGGAAACAGGCAAAGGAAGAGACCGGGGAGAGTGGATGGGAAGGTTGAGTATGTATACTGAGGAAGACACAGAGAGGACCAAAGATGCAAGTTACCAGAAAAAGGAAGGAATGAGATCAAGAACACAGATGGATTTAGCCTGCTAATAATACTGTTGGTAAAAAATGGGGAAGTGGGTACTCAGGACATTTCTGGTGGGAAAATAAATTAGTACAATCTCTGGAGACAGCAATTTGGTACTTCCCATGAAAATCACAATGCATTTAACCTTTGCCCCAACAATTTCATCTTCAGGAATTTAATCCTACAGATAAACTGGAACACATGTACACCAACAAACTGTGACCACTGTTGAAAAGAGCAGATTAGACACAAGTCATCAGTAGGAGACTGGTTAAGTAAGTTATAATCCATATAAGTGGAATATACAGCCATATAAAGGGGATCGGGAAGGTTTGTTTTTAACCAATGCGGAACAAATGCCAAGATATAAGTTCCATTTTTTAAAAATTTGAAAAGTTAATATATGCCCATATTTGCTTGGGTTACAGAATATGACTAAAAGGATACACAAAAGCAACTGCTTTCAGAGAAGATGGCTGGATGAAAGGACAGATAGGAAGGTGGCTTTTCACTGTGCCACTTCTGAAATCTAAATGTACTGCCTATTTTCTGTAGTTCTTATATTTTAAAAATCTAAAAAAATAGATAAGGGAGTTCAAGAAGAGGGATGATTTCCCACTGGGAACCAGGTATAATGGATAAGTGGTTAGCACAGAATTGGAACATAGTAAATTTGTATTAAGTAAGACGGGAAGTTCACTGTGAAAAAATAGTTTCTAAACATTCAATTTATATTTTCTGTTTGTTAATCTAAATAGTATGCTGATCTTAGAAAAGGGGAAATACATGAGGTTTTATTAACTATACCAAGTACCATATTAAAACGGATCATTGACGGTTCCCAGTTGTTGACAGTGTAAAAATCGTATTCTTCCTCCCTGATCTGAATTCACTATGTTTTCAGTCTTATCTCTCATGTATGCAGTCTCCCCTCCAACCAGGTGAGATACCAGAGTACAGCATGGTACACACCATGCATTCTGGTGTTCTCTGTACACAGTCTACAATCCAGTTTCTGGAGCATATTCTATTCCTATGTACTACTTGTACAAGTGTAAGGTTGATTTTTATACAGAGGTAAAAATTCACTCAAGTACATTCTTAGGCAAACAAGATTGCTACTGAAGTGTCACATGGATGAATCACGTTATAAAGTTGGTTCTAGAGAACAGGGTGGCTATCTCCTGGACTACTATATTTCATCTGTTCTCTTTTCCCATTTCTGACTACCATCCTATCCACATGGCAAAGCTTCAACCAGGGGCTACCTGCAAGTGCACCATCTCCTGGAATCATATTTCTGTCCATGCTACCCCATTCTTTTTCAGAACCCAAATAGCTTCCACCTGCTCTTGTAGCATGCTACCACTAGCAGCCGTTCTGTCAATCATCTGTGAATGTGTGCCAGCACTTGTCCCAAGCACTGGGAATGAGAAGTTGAATAAGACTCAGATCCTGTTTCAAGGATTCTCCCAGTTCCCATGGATCAAAACTACAGTCACTTCTTTCTCCTCCTGTCCCTAAACAATCATATACCTCTTTGCTAGATTTATTGCTCATTACTCCAGAGAAGGGGTGAAGTTATACAGATATCAGAATAAAACCTTTTTATATTTTGAGACAAATTTATGAATCACCTAATACAAGTACCTAGAACGTAACAGGGGTCCAATAAATCTTAGCTTCTTCACTAATTCAACTAAGATTTTCTTCTGAATGGATCCTGTCTATCCCTATTTCTCATCTGGGGGGCTGGTTCTTCTGTGCACCCCTGTAGGGAAAGGACCAAGGTTGCCATGTGGGTAATTAGCCTTAAGGAGCCTTACTTATTCGTTAAATACTTCCTGTGCGCCTACTATGGCCTTTGCCTTAAGCTAAGCATGAGGATAAAAAGATGAATAAGCCAGACATTGTTCCTGTCCTCATGAATCTTAAATTCCAGAGAGGGAAACATTCCCTCATGTTTTAGTAAGCCGTATTTCCAAGTGTCTAATCTCCAATTGGTGCCCTGAGACATCGGGTAGTGTGGACAGAGGGTATTCTGGTAGAAGAACTGATAGTCGATAGTCTTGGATTTGAATGCCAACTTTGGTGCCTTTGCAGCTTCAAAACTCATAGTTACTTACCGACACTGAGTTTGTTTCTTCAACTGTAAAATGGGCTTAAAATGCCCCCTTCAACAAGGGGATCTAGCACAGTAACCTGCTCTTGGTTAGCATGACTGTTTCCTTTCCCGATGGCCACACGGTTTTGCCAACTTCAATCCTCAGCTCTCACCGCTAAAGAAAAACCACATGCTTGCTCCCTCTTCCACAAGCTGTTTTAAGAACATGGAGAAGTCTCCTGAGATTACATTAACAAAGTCTAATTCTCTACAAAACTGCAAGTTTTCTAACATTGCCTTATGTAAGACTAATGAATAGAAGTGACACAGAAAGGTCACTTTTCATTTAATCAACATGAAATTCCATGAGAGATAGGCTTTTGTGAGAGATTAGTTTTATTTTGCTGAATATGGTTTTTGTTTTTTAAAAAGAAAAGTACTGGTCTTAGTTCAAAAGTATTTATCATATATATGGGAAATATATTTCCCATATATCAGGAATTGTAGAGTAGTAAGTAGATCCCAGCCTTTCGGATTTCAGAGACCAGTAATATACATTCAAAAATTTTTTGACTTTTTGTCAGATAAGATTTATGAACAAAACAAGCAAACCTGACATCTACTGTCACTTTCATGTTATAGAAGGACACAGTACAAAAAGCAAGAAGGATAATTTCAGAATAAAAGATAGTCTTTCAAAGAAAATTTAGATTTACAAAATAAATTACTACGGAGACTGGACTTTTGGTTACTTTGGAGCAGTTACTCCCAAATCTGCCTTCATAACAGAATAATTTCATTTCTTTAAAAAAAAAAAAAGTGAGCGCCACTAGTACCAATTAAATCAGAATTTTTGCTGTTTTTAAAAGCTCTCCAGGAAATTCTAACGTGCAAGCAGGATTGAGAATAATTGCTACAGAAGATACAAAAGCTCAAGGAATTTATAATCTAGTGGGTTTAAAGTAAGTGTCAGAAATTCATCTACCCATAGGGTCAGCAGTTAAATGAGCTATGTAGCTGAGTGTTATACCAACCTAGGAAGACAGAATAAAAAGATACCACAGTCTTCCAAAGAGAAAAAACATACAACCTACAAACAAATGGGCACCAGAACGGCATCAACTTTTGGTTGTATCCTAGGTGACAACAGAGCAATGCATTCAAATTCTGAGGGGAAATGATCTCCAACCTAGAATTCTTAATGAGTCACAGTCAAATGTAGGATAAAGAGATTTTCAGACCTCTACCTTTCAAAATATTTACCTCTTGGGCACCCTTTCTCAGGAAATGGAGGAAGTGCTCCACTAAAATAAAGGAATAATCCAAGAAGGAGGAAGACATGGGACACAGGAAACAAGTAATGCAGCAGTAGATCTGAGCTGAGCAAACTATCCATTCTGACACTGGTTGATTTACATACGTATGGCAAGTTCTGTACCAGTTTAGGAGATACCTAAATGAGTGTGTGACCGTCAATCACAGTTGTCTCAATAGTTTGTTCTCAATAATTGAATAAATCTCACTTCTTGAACTAAATCCTTCACATTTAACACAGGAGCTAGATGCTTACTCTGCTCCCTCTGCAGGAAAACCCCTCATAAGAGACGTATTTACCTTTCATCTCTACTTCTGTTTTTGTTTTGATATTAAAATCTATTATATAGCTTCAGAATTTATGCTTCTGAGAAGATGGAATAGCATAATTTCCCTATTCCTCCTGCTAAGTACAACCAAAAACCCTGGAAAAAATATAAAACAAACATAAGAAGATTCTGACAGATGGCCGAGGAACCTCAAAACTCAAGGAACTCAGTACTGTGCGTTCCTAGGGTTCTCTTGTCTTACGTATCTCAGACTTGGGGCTGAAGAAGCCAGCAACATGGAAATACCAACAGACACAGACAAAACCCCAACAAAAGCCTGCTCTCTGTAGCCAAAGGACCAGGAAGGTGGCAGCCTAGCAAGACAGAAACTTACAGCCAACCACCACTCCACTCCAGCCAAACACCATCTTCAGGGTTGAATGGCGCTGGCCCACAAAAAGACATGTCCACACCAGAACCTGTGATAGTGATTTTATTTGGAAAAAGGGTCTTTGAAGATATAAATATATATCTTCTTTGAAGATATAAATTGAGGACCTTGAGATCATCCTGGATTATCTGACTGGGTCCTAAATCCAAGAGAAATGTCCTTTTAAGAGACCAAAGGAGGGAATACCCTGGTGGTCCGGGTGTTAGTTAGGACTGCCGCAGCCCAGCTAAAAACAAAGCCCAAAGGCCATGGGAAGACAGAGACTGGAGTTATGCAGCAACAAGTCAAGGAATGCCTGCGGCCACTAGAAGCTTCCAGAGACAAGGATTCTCCCCTAGACCCTTTGGAGGGAGTACAGTCTTGCCAATATATATGTTATATATGTATATATAACTTATTCATTTTATATACATATGGATCCTCCCACTTAAAAGTGAAGATGACTTTTCTCCCTCTACTTAAAAAAGTAAACCTGAATTAATTAAATCTCATGAAAGAAAAAAATACACACATATACCTTTTAGTTTTTTATTTTGTTTCAGACAGTTGGACGAGGCATCTACATTCTAGCACATCTTCTTAACAGTCACTAAGCAAGTGAAAAACAGCTTACTTATAATATAAAAAGGCAAGGGGAAAAGGTCATGATTGTCTAATAGGGAACTGGAATCCCCAAATAAATTATCTCACAAAAATATCAAACTTGCTTTTCCACTTTTCTGTTAAAAATGAAAAAAAAATTCACATTAAAGAAAAAAGAGCTTAAGCTGTTATATAGCAAGATAATCATTTTTACATCCTAAGTCCTTCAAATAAATATTTTAAACAAATTTAAGTTTTCCAAAAAATAGGTCAAGTATTTACCCTACATTTGTTTGGTCCACTAAAAGACCATTTATGAAACTGACATGAAACTGGACTGCAGCTCAGACCCTAGGAAGAACAACATGCACGTCACTGAGGCTGGATATGCACCTGTGCATATTTCAAACATGGGACATGGCTAACACTGCTGTGCATACTACTTCCATAAGTAGTTTTACCCTGTAAAAACCCTCTAGCCTATTGTGAATTGAACTGCAAGGAAAGAACAAAAGAAAACACGTTGCCTGTTGTAGACATTTGCTCAGTAATTTTTTTTTTTTTTTTTTTTTTTTTGCGGTACGCGGGCCTCTCACTGCTGTGGCCTCTCCCGTCGCGGAGCACAGGCTCCGGACGCGCAGGCTCAGCGGCCATGGCTCACGGGCCCAGCCGTTCCACAGCATGTGGGATCTTCCCGGACCAGGGCACGAACCCGTGTCCCCTGCATCGGCAGGCGGACTCTCAACCACTGCGCCACCAGGGAAGCCCAGTAATTTTTTAAAATACAAAAATTATCATGCTTTTGGGACTTAAAGATTCCTGAACATGAGCTAAAATTCAATACTGCTTACAAATCCCTGAATATGAAGAGCATATTCAACACTCCTGTGGAGAACACACAAGAGAGTGTACATTACAGCGTACATGGTGGCACGTTCTACCTGGTCTCTTCTTGCCTATTCATTCTAAAGTCTTGGATGGCCTTGGATCTTTAAAAGATAAAGATTTAATAAAAAAAAAAAGTTACGTTACATTTTTGTGTTCTTACAGCCAACTTTAAAAAGAAGTACAGTGGAAAGGTACATAGGGCTGTCTATATCGCCTCACACTTTTAAAAGCCAATTTGATTTTTATTGTGATGTGATATTCCAATTAACACTATGCTAAAAATAAAATGGATTGCATTACTGTTTTGTCCACAATATTCACGCCTCTTATTGCTAAGATATTGGAAAATAAATCCAGTAAATAATTTCTGTTTCCAATGACTTAACTGAGAGATGAATCTAACCATTTTTAAGCCAATGACAACTGAACTGGGCTGAGGAAAGCTATGTGAAACCCCTGCAAACCCAAAGCCAATCATCTGAAAATCTAGAATACCAGCACTTTCCACCCAGGATAGAAAAACGAGCATCCAAAGTAAAGAGAACCACAAGACTGATCGAGCAACCAATCAAACACCACTTCTCTGTTATTTGAGCTAATAGTTACTCGAAGCTTGATGTTTCCGCCTTCGTTATTATTGCTGGATCCTAGAGTCACAGCTTCAATGTCAAATGTGACAGTGGACCCAGAAGTAACTGCGGGCAACTGATTAGTCATTTCTTTTCCATTTACAAAAACTGCACCTAAAATGTTAAGGTAAAGAGTCATTCATATGTGAGCAATAACTAAGAACGGAAACAAGATTCTAGATTATTGGTGATACAGCTCATTTCCTAATTCAGATAAAGAAAACATTTTGGAATGCCAACTGGTCAAAGATAAATGCAGTTAAATATGTTAATTAATCCCCATCCCCAAGGCAGAAGAAGAAGTTAAAGCTTTAATAACTTTTTAGAGTTCTGGTCCAGGGTTCCACTCTTGAAATACAGACCATGAGTTTCCCATATGGATGGCATCAAAAGAAACTTGACTCCTTTATAAAATTACATCCTGTGGAACAAGATTGTTTCACATGGAATAAACAAGAATCTTGTGCTACCTACTGTTTGACCCACACAGCAAAATATTAATACATCTTGGCAGTGATTTTTAAAAGTGTGATTACTGCAAAGTAAGGGACCAAAGAACACTACAGATGTAAACTCTCTCCCTGTTTCCCTAATCTACGCCGAATTTAGGTTGTCTAATCTATGTTGAATTCAGATCACCCAGGCACACCGAATCCAGGGGTAAACCGCCTGGTGAAAATCCCAGCTCAATCACCTCCAAGCTATGTGAGTTTAAGCCAGCTACTTCACCTCTCTGTGGCTGTTTTTATCAACTACAAAATGGATATAATACTACTCCTCACTTCAAAAAGCTGTTAAAAGGATTAAATAATGTGTTATTTTTAAAGGGTATAGAATAAGGCCTGGTACATAGCAGCCACATAGATATGCCATTAAGACCTAAACTTTTTCATCTTCTGCTATAATGTGTGATATCGAAACTGATTCAAATCTTACTACAGTGAATCATAGATTTCAAAGAGAACGGCAGTAATTTCCCTCTTACCATTTGTACTAATGCAAACTGCTTGATCCCGCTGCAGGGAGTCGTATCCGTTCTGTTTTTCTGCACACACTCCTATACTGTCTCTTCTGTCTGGCTGTCCCACAGTTTCAACTCTGTCAATGAGGTAGAAAGGTCATTTAATCTTTTTTACTTAACGTGATATCTGATGCTTAAAAAGAGCCATCTCATCACAATTACTCTTAAGAACAGCTAACGATGATTCAGGCAGGACTTCCTGAATTCCAGGCACTGTTCTAAAAACTCTGTGTCTATTTGTCTATCTATAAATCATCTCATTCAGTTCACATAACAACCCATGATGTAGGTACTATTAGTATCATACCCAGTTTATACATGAGGAGACTGAGGCACACACAAAAAAATAAGGTTAAATAAACTGATGCTGATCACCTAGCTGAGTGGTGGAACTAGGACATGAACTCGAGCATTCTGACTGCAGAGTCGACGTTAACTATTTGTAACTATGACAGCACATTTCTATTCTATATTCTGGCTCTAGACGTGTAGAAAATGTGTCATATTTGCCATTATAATGAATGTGACCACTACTGCCATCACCTAAACCTTCAGTATGAGAGTCTATGCAATGATTAGATTACTGTTTATCAAGAATTTAAAAACAAACATTATCATCTTTTTCAAAAGAGGATAATACAGTTATGGACATATTTTGGTTGCAGAACTTCATACATAGAAAGTTTAAGCATTTCCTTTTGTGTTTTAGTCTCAAATAATACATCATCATGTACTCTAGAAATGGGAAACTTAGATATAGAGGTCAATCTACATCCCTATTACCAGGGTCATCTTTCCCTGCATTCCAGAAAGCCAGACTTTGCAAGGACAGGAAAAGAAAAATTAGCAAGGAGCAGAATGTAGATTTATCAAGGGAAGATGAGATTATTTATACTCAACGTGGCCTCAAAATGTTTTTCTTTGTAAAGTGGCAAACATACAGGTTCATAGTAAACATGTGGGTGCGTTTCTTAAGTCATTTCACTTCTAAACCAGCAGCATAAAGAAGTACGGGGAGGAGGAAAACGATGTCAGCAAATACAGCAGAATTGTACGTCCCAGGACTCATTCTACCACAGAAACACCACTTTCAAAACGATATACAGACCAAAATACCTTTATGAGATTTCCAGAATCCAGTTAAAAAGTCCCAAAGGAGCACAAAGCTGAAAACAGCTGTACTGAAATGGATAAGAAGAGCAATTTCACTGGCCCCACGTCAACCCCTCTTCCAGGCTACCACAGTTTGGCACCAGGCAAGAACAGCCCAACTCCTGACTTTTCCTTGAGAAAGGAATCACAGGAGTGGAGTATGCCTCCAGCATTCTAGCTCTTTGGAAGGTGGCCTGAAGGACGGGTTTCTGACATGACTCATTTGGAGCACTGACAGAACTGGCATAGCACAGATGCCTGAATGCTGCAAAGGCCAAAGAAAAGTGAGGGGTGGCATCCTGCAGGCAGTGCAATTTGGCATGGGAGGGAAGGAAAAGAGGAAAACTTGCTTCTGGTGTGCTAACTTTTCACAGAGCTGCTCAAAGGAATCGTATCTGTCTCACCTCATGGGGAGCCAGCATACCCTGGAGGCCTGAAAGAGAGCGAAGGCACCCTGCTGCTGTAGCACCAGAGAACTTGCAGTGCCACAAACAGGCACCAGAGGGAGCAAAAGATTATGAGCTCCTAAAAAACCATCAAGCTTCTCTAACTGAGAAATTGCACACATAAGCCCAGAAAAGTCAGATCCCACCAGAAAAGGTTTCAGAGGCCCCCCGGATCTTTAGCTGGGCTCATGTGTGAGGGTCTTCTCCTGTATGAAGCAAGGCCATAAAGATTTGGAAAGGTGGCTGTTTTTCCATACGTGCAGATCCCAACACAAAATTATGAAACATGAAGAAACAGGGAAACCTGGCTCAGACAGGAAAAAAAAAAAAAAGAGATCTTCAGAAAATTATCCTAATGAAATAGAGGTATATGAATTATCTGACAAACAATTCAAAATATCCATCATAAAGATGCTCTACAGGCTCAAGAAAATGAGGCATGAACAAAATTAGAAAACCTACAGAGACAGAAAATTTTAAAAATAACTGAACACATTTTGGAACTGAAGAATACAATAACTGAAAAGTTCATGAGAGGAATTCAATATCACACTTAAGCGGAAGAAAAAAACATCAAACTTGAAGGCAGGTCGTTTGAAATACCCCAACCAGAAGAACAAAAGGAAAAAAGAATGAGAGTGAAGAAATTTTAAGAGACTTATGAGAGAAGAGAGAGGAAAAGGGGCAGAATGTTTAAAGAAATAATGGCCAAAAATTCCCCAAATTTGGGGAAGGAAATGGACTTTCAGATTCAAGAAGCCTAAAGAACTCCAAAGAGGATGAACCCAAGGAATCACACTGAAACTCACTACAATCAAATTGTCAGAAGTCAAAGACTGAGAATTTCGAAAACAGCAAGAGAAAAGTGACTTGTCATGTACAATGGAACTCACATAAGACTAACAGTGTATTTCTAATGAGAAATCTTACAGGTCAGAAAGGAGTGAGATGATATATTCAAAGTGATTAAAGAAAAAAACCTACCAACCAAAAATACAATATTCAGCAAAACTGTCCTTTAAACATGAGAAAAAAATAAAGACATTCCTACATAAACAATAGCTGAGGGAGTTCATCACCACTAAACCTGCCTTATAAGAAATGCTAGGAGGAGTTCTTCAAGTTAGAACAAGACGACACTAAACACAACATGAAAGTATGTGAAAATATAAAGCTCACTGGTAAAAGTATATAGGCAAATAAATACTGTAATACTTTAACAGTGGTGCATAAATCACTTTTAATTTTGGTGTAGAAATTAAAAGACAAAAGTGTAAAAAATATAACTATAAAAATATGTCAGGGCTTCCCTGGTGGCGCAGTGGTCGAGAGTCCTCCTGCTGATGCAGGGGACACAGGTTCGTGCCCCAGTCCGGGAAGATCCCACATGCCACGGAGCGGCTGGGTCCGTGAGCCATGGCCGCTGAGCCTGCGCATCTGGAGCCTGTGCTCCGTGACGCAAGAGGCCACAGCAGTGAGAGGTCCATGTACCGCAAAAACTATATATATATATATGTCAATGAATAAGCAATATAAAAACTATGTAATTTGTGACATCAATAATAAGTGTGGAGGAGGAAGAAGTAAAAGTGTAGAGTATATGTATTCAATTGATGCTAAGTTGCTGTCAGCTTAAAATAGATTGTTATAACTACAAGATGTTTTATGTAAGCCCTAGGATAACTACAAAGAAAATACTCATAGAAGATACACTAAAGAAAACGAGAAAGGAATCAAAGCACATCATTACAAAAAAATCAGTGAAACGTGGGCTTCCCTGGTGGTGCAGTGGTTAAGAATCTGCCTGCCAATGCAGGGGACACGGGTTCGAGCCCTGGTCCGGGAAGATCCCACATGCCATGGAGCAACTAAGACCATGCACCATAACTACTGAGCCTGCGCTCTAGAGCCCACGAGCCACAACTACCGAGCCCACGCGCCACAACTACTGAAGCCTGCATGCCTAGAGCCTGTGCTCTGCAACAAGAGAAGCCACTGCAATGAGAAGCCTGGGCACCGCAATGAAGAGTAGCCCCCACTCGCCACAACTAGAGAAAGCCCTCGCACAGCAATGAAGACCCAACGCAGCCAAAAATAAATAATAAATAAATTTATTTTAAAAACAGAAAAAAGAAAAAATAACCAAACTACGTTGGTTTTTTGAAATGAGCAACAAAATTGACAGACTTAGCTAGATTAACTAAGAAAAAGAAAGATAACACAAAAATAAAGTCAGAAATGAAAGAGGAGACATTACAACCAATTCCAGAGAAATAAAAAGGATTATAAGAGACTCTTATGAATAATATATACTAGGAAATTGGATAATCTAGAAGAAATGGATAAACTTCTACGAATATACAACCTACCAAGACTGAATCATAAAGAAACAGCAAATCTGAACAGACTTACAGCTAGAAAGTAGATTGGATCAGTAATCAACCACATCCCAGGACCATCAGTAAGCAACAGCCCAGGACCAAGTGGCCTCACTGGTGAATTCTACCAAATGATTAAAGAAGAATAAATAACAAACCTTCTCAAACTCTTCAAAAAAAACTAAGGAGGAGGGAATACTTCCAATCTTATTTTATGAGGCTAACGTTATCCTGAAACCGAAGTCAGAGAAAGACACTACAAGAAAACAAAACTACAGGCCAACAACTCTGCTGACAATAGATGTAAAAATAAAAATCCTAAACGAAGTACCAGCACTCTCCGTGAGAATGTAAATTTGTTCAGCCACTATGTAAAACAGTATGGAGGTTCTTCACAAAATTAAAAATAGAACCACCACATGATCCAGCAATCCCACTTCTGGGTATATATACAAAAGAATTCAAGGCACTGAGAAGAACACAATATTACTTCTATAATATTTCTGCTGAAGATGCATAACCTGAATCTAACCACCAGGAAACAGAAAAACCCAAACTGAGGGATATTCTATAAAATACCAGACGTATACTCTTAAAAAATGCCAATATCTGGGCTTCCCTGGTGGCCCAGTGGTTGAGGGTCTGCCTGCCGATGCAGGGGACACGGGTTCGTGCCCCGGTCCGGGAGGATCCCACATGCTGCAGAGCAGCTGGGCCCGTGAGCCATGGCCGCTGAGCCTGCGCATCCGGCGCCTGTGCTCCGCAACGGGAGGGACCACAACAGTGAGAGGCCCGCGTACCGCAAAAAAAAAAAAAAAAAAAAGCCAATATCATAAAATTTAAGAGAGACAGAGAAACTGTTCCAGATTAAAAGAGACATAACAAATGAATATAACACATGATCCAAGATCTTTCTTTTCTGTAAAGGACATTAATTGGGACAACTAAATCTGGTAAGGTCTGTAGGTTAGATAATAGTATATCAATGTTAATTTTCTGATTTTGATAATCTCTTTTTACAAAATACTCACAGAAAATGATTTGGGAAGAAAAAGTAGAGGACTTCCCTGGCAGTCCAGTGGCTAAGAATCCATGCTTCCACTGCAGGGGGCATGGGTTCAATCCCTGGTTGGGGAAGATCCCGCACGCCACGTGGTGCAGTCAAAAAAAAAAAAAAAACGTAGAGAGAAAAATGATGAAGCAAATATTGAGGCATCTGGGTGAAAGGTATTTGGGAATTCTCTGTACTATTCTTGCCATTCTTCTGTAAGTCTGAAATCATGTTTATAAAGATTTTAAAAATACACAAAATACTACTGGATAAATACATACATAGAGAGAGAGAGATGTGGGAAACACAAGATACCTGAATTTTATCCCTAACATCCCTAATGTTGTTTCCTAAAAAATAAAAACCTGCTAGTATTATTAATTATAGATGGAAGACAGCAGTTACTTGTGTTTAGTATTGTGTGATGAAATATTTGGCTTGATCCTGGCAGGTAACCTTTAAACCACTGCAATTTCCCAAGTGATAGGAGTGTCTTTGTTATTATTGGGTCCCTCAGACCACATTTGATAGTTTATACTAATGAGGTGCTCAAGGTGGGCCCCTAGATAGTTTATGCTAACAAAATGACTCAGGATGGGAACAGGTCACTCCAGAAAGACCAATCATATGATTACAGGGTTGAGGCTCTGAGCTACATGATGTCAGCCTATTCTCCTAGGAGGGCACGGGAGGTGGATATTGAGTTAGGTGGGGAATGATTTAATCAACCATGCCTCCACAATAAAATCCCAATAAAAACTCTGGACACCAAAGCTTGAGTGAGCTTTCCTGGTTCGTAGTACTCTGAGTACTGTCATGCCAAAAGGCCTTGCATCCCTGAGATGTATGCTTTGTCTTTGGAATCCTCCCAGATCTCACACTATGAGTTCCTCCCTTTGGCAGGTTCTGATTTATATATCCTTCTGCTATAATAAAACTGTAATCATAAGTGAAGTGCTTTCTTTCTTTCTTTCTTTCTTTTTTTTTTTTGCAGTACTCGGGCCTCTTACTGTTGTGGCCACTCCCGTTGCAGAGCACAGGCTCCGGACGCGCAGGCTCAGTGGCCATGGCTCACAGGCCCAGCCGCTCCGCGGCATGTGGGATCCTCCCGGACCGGGGCACGAACCCATGTCCCCCGCATCAGCAGGCGGACTCTCAACCACTGTGCCACCAGGGAAGCCCCTCTTTCTTTCTTTTTAATATTTATTTATTTAGCTGAGCCAGGTCTTAGTCGGAACAGGCGGGCTCTTTTAGTTGCAGCATGCGGGCTCTTAGTTCCCTGACCAGGGATCAAACCCGAGTCTCCTGCATTGGAGAGCGGAGTCTTAACCACCCGACCACCAGGGAAGTCCAGTGAAGTGCTTTCTTAAGCTGTGTGAGTCATCCTAGCAAATTATAAAACCTGAGCATTGGCCCTGGGGACCCCTGAACTTGCAGCTGGTATCTGAAGTGAGGGCAATCTTTTAGAGGACTGTGCTCTCAACCTTGAGTTTGGCTAGCTCATTGCAAGTGTACATTTTTTTCTGTGATTAAACTTTTTAAATAAATAATTAACGCAAGTAAAATTTCTTGAAATTAACTAAAATCCTGGGAAGAAGGAAAAAAAACTCCTTATTTGAATAAATCACAAAATTGTTCCTAAAAGCATCTTACTTAGCAGCATTTGATAAATAAGACAAGCCTGGCATTAAAAGCTTATAAAAGTTTCTCTGAATATAAAATGAACCACGAAAGTAAAGAGCTAATTTGCCTTAACAAAGAATTATTTTCACAGCTCACTAAGAAATAGAATGGAAGTTTAAAATCTTTGAATTTTTCCCCCCTTTGGCCACACCGCACGGCTTGTGGGATCTTAGTTCCCCGATCAGGGATTGAACCTGGGGACCCGGCAGCAAAAGCTTCAAGTCCTAACCACTGGACTTCCTGCCAGGGAAGTCCCTAAAATCTTTGAATTTTTAAATTGCAAGACAAGTAGTGAGGACATTATTTCCTAAAAAACTACCCAAGCGGTTCTCTCACATAAACAAGTCCTATAAGAAACTCTGCCATAGGGGCTTCCCTGGTGGCGCAGTGGTTGCGAGTCCGCCTGCCGATGCAGGGGACACGGCTTCGTGCCCCGGTCCGGGAAGATCCCACGTGCTGCGGAGCGTCTGGGCCCGTGAGCCATGGCCGCTGAGCCTGCGCGTCCTGAGCCTGTGCTCCGCAACAGGAGAGGCCACAACAGTGAGAGGCCCGCGTACCGCAAAAGAAAAAAAAAAAAAAAAGAAACTCTGCCATAAATCATCCAAATATAAAAAGTATATAAAAAAAGAAAAATGGTATACAAAATAATTCATAGTAGGGTACAGTGACCTCGGAGATACAATTAATAAAAAAAATCAATTTATGCACAAGTTGGTAGGAATGCATCCATTACATAGAGTCATGTAGAAAGTTCTAGGTGATAATTTTTCTCAAAGGTAAAGTATTCTGAGAAAGAACATGGTTCAGAACAAAAAGGAAAAATTTCGATGGCAGCAAGAAAGTTAATCTATTCCTACTACTCTGGCACTTTGGCTAACTGACTGGATTTAAGTGGCAAATTCTCATATAATCTCAAACTTCCTTCTTCTCACAATGAACACCTGGAGCAAAGATCCAAAAATTCAGTTGCTTGGCTAATATATCATAATATATTATGAAAAATATCCAAGTTTATGATAAATGTAAGAAAGAAAATGAAAATATTATTATGTCCTACAGCTACAAATTAGGTAAAAACAGTAATACTGAATACTGACAAGGATGCAGTGACATCAGTCAGGACCCTCACACACTGCTGGGAAGACTGCAAGTGCTTCCAGGAACACAGCTAGTTGGCCTGTGTCACTAACAGGAAACTAGCCCAAGGAATAAAGAATAAGCCATATGTCAAAAAAGAGGGTCATAGCACAGCTTGACCTGTCAGGAAAAAGAAAGAGAAGGAAGGGATGTCTTATCAAGTCATAGTAAACAAGGATTTTTGATATAGAAATATACTCCTTACTATACAAATCCTAAAATAGCTTTTATCCTCTCTTAAAATGAAACTGATAGTCTTATATCTATTATAGAAATTGAAAATCTTCCAACAAAAAAAAATTCCAGGATAGCGAATTCACTGGTGAACTCTACCAAACATTTAAGAAATAATACCAATTCTCACAAACAGTTCTAAGAAATAAAAGAGGAAGAAATACTTCCCACCTCACTTTATGAGGCTAGCAATTACCCTGATACCAAAGACATCATAAGAAAAAACAGACAGATATCTCTCTTCTGAAGAGACATAAAAATCCTCAAAAAAATATAAAAGTTAAATTTAGCAACATATATAAAGAATAATACATGGTCAAGTGGGGTTTCTCATGGAAATGCAAAGCTGATCCAATGTTAAAAAAATCTATCGTAACCATATCAACAGAAGAAAAACCATATGATTATCTTAATATATAAAAATAATTTGACAAAATTAAACATCCATTTATAGATAAAACTCTCAGCAAACTAAGAACAGAAGGGGACTTCCTTAACCTTATAGAGGGTGTCTACAAAAGAACCCTACAGCTAGCATCATACTTAATGTGAAAGACTGAATATATTCCTGCTAAGATCTGGAATAAGACAAGGATGTCTGCTTTCAACACTGCTACTCAAAATTATACTTCCTAGCCAGTGTAACAAGACAAGAAAAAAATTGCAAAACACTGGTGGAAGCCATTTTTTAAAAAACTAAATGAAGATGGCAATTCCCTGGAAGTCCAATGGTTAGGACTCAGTGCTTTCACTGCTGCGGGCCTGGGTTTGATCCCTGGTTGCGGAACCAAGATCCCACATGCCACTCAGTGTGGACAGAAAAAAAAAAAAAAAAAAACTAAGTGAAGGGTGACTTTCAGATTTACAGCTCTACAGCCTGTCCTCCATTGCTATAGGAAGGTCCTGCCTTATAATATGGCTCTTCTGTGAAGCCACATCTCCTTTGACACTCAAAAACGTAATCTGGTTCAAAAGAGCTTCTATTGCCAGACCTCAGTTCTCTTCAAAGGCTGCTTATAAACTACTCTCCACTGTCACCAAGGGACACAGTCCTTGCTTCCTAAGATGATGCACTGTGACTCCCCTGGACATTTTTCCCACCTTTTCTCTCTGCTTCCTCAAGAACACTCAAGCACTGTTCAGTCTTGGCCCCGTTTATAGTCTTAGGGTGGAGTCTTCTCCTTGTGGGACTGAATATTTGGAGATTTCTGAGACTGGCCAGCAAACTCATGATTTCCAGGCTAGTTGTGTCTTAGGGGGCCTTTACAGCTAATTTGGAATTTGAGTTTTCTGTATTTCTTAGTTCTGTTGAAAAAGTACTTATGGGTCCCTACCCCCCACCTCTTTATTTCTCCAAAAAGTTTCCAGTAGTGGAAAAATTCAGAACTATGGTGCTACTATGCATCTATTGGTCCCCAAAGATCCAATCTCTCTTTTGAACCCACTCTAATCAAGCTTCCCTCCACCACAGCTCCCCTGAAACTGTTCATGTCAGGGTCACCAATCCACGTCCACGCTGCAAACCCAAAGGCCAATTCTCAGTCCTTTTCTAATCTGTTGGGTCAGCAACATTTGACATAATTGACCGCTACTTCCTCTTGGAAACACTTCCTTTGCTTGGCTTCAGGACACCACGTCCTCCCACTTTTCCCGTCTACCTCACTTGCTGCTACTCCTCAGAATCCTTTGCTGGTTCTTTCCTCCCCAAAAGCTAAATGTGAAGAGTTCCCCAGTGTCCTCTCCCTACACTCATTCCCTGGCTAATCTCATGCAGTCTCACGGCTCTAAACACACATCTATATGTTAAAAACTCTCAAATTAATATCTACAGTCTGGTCTTTTCCACTGAACTCCCGATTTGTATATCTGACTGTCTCTACCCCCCATTTTCACTTATATGTCTAATAAGGAACTCAAATTAATTTGTGAAAGAACTGATATTCACCCATAAATAGGCTCCTTATAAGGCCTTACCTACCTCAGTAAATGACAATTCTACCCTAAGTTACTTAGTCCAAAAACCCTGAGGTTACACTTGACTCCTTTCTCATACCTCACAACCAACCTGTCAATAAATCCCATCAGTTCTTCCTTCAAAATAAATCCAGATTCTGACCACTTATCATTACCTCAACTGCTCCATCCTGGTCCAAGCCACCATTAGCCATCACCAAGATTAATACTGGAATGCTGAATACAGCCTTCCCTTCATTTCTGGTAATATTTTTGCTCCTCCTCTCCAGCCTCCTAAATGGTCTCCTTCCAGCCTGTACCGCTGTACAGACTATTTTCCACCCAGCAGCCAAAATGACTTATAAAACATATGTCATATCACATCATTCATTTGCTCAATGTCCTCCAATGGCCTTCCAACTCACTCTAAGTCCAAGCAGAGTCCTACAGGGCTAGACTGCTAGGATTTGCATCTCAGCATTACTATGAAGAATCTGTACAACCTCAGGCAGGTGGTTTAATCTTTTTACATCTCAGTTTCCTCATCTATAAAATGTGTCTACCTCCTGAGCATGTAATGAGGATTTACAGACATTAACTCAATACTTAAGAAGTAACACACAGTAGGGTTCGACAAAGGTGAGCTGGCTGTTATTATTTTGTAGCCTAGCTCAACTCGTGAATTCATGAAAAGTCAAATGCAGAGCATGACTCCCAACACAATGAAATGTGAACCTGACTTGGTTTTACTTGGTGAAGACTTTTGTTGGAAAAAGGAAAAAAGAAAAAGACCTCTGTATGTGGTATCAAATGCCCTCCTTATAAATGGGCACAAGTGAGCTCCCAAGGGGCAAGTCTTTGAGAAATTGAAAAAGAAATAAATATACATAGCCTGTCCACAAGAATGTCGTACTTTTCTGGGGTTCTGACTATACTCCCATCTCTATAAAACCAATTCACACTCATTACTTCCCGTTCTTTATATTTTTTTCTCCTCCGTATCTTTGGTTCTTGCTTTGTTTCTCTACCTGAACTTTCCTTTTCAGCCCTACCTGAGATAAAGCCTTCACCAACCCCTCATCTAGAAGTAACTCTTCCTTCTTCTATATTCCACAGCAGTCAGGATCTTTCTTATACTTTATAATTTATAAACTGCCTATTCTGTGGTTAGATAAGATTCTAGTTTTTTCTTTTTCTTAAACTTTGCATTCCCAACAATACCAAGTACTGTAAGTACCATCTGAATGGAATAGGGTTGTATGAAACAATCAGCATCATTCACAAAGACCACAGGCGAGCAGAACTGTCCTTACATTTTAGAAAAGCAGTTTAAGACAGAAGGATATGGACAGGGAAAAAAAGTCTAAGGAATATTCCTTAGGTTATCTGGGAGGAATAGCTATTATATGTGAACATCCCAAAGCAGACATGTCTCCCTGACTTCATGTAATCCTCCCTCTACAAACAAACTAAAAGCTAGGGTTTAATATGATATCACTTACATGTGGAATCTAAAATACGGTACAAATGAGCCTATCTACAAAACAGAAACAGACTCATAGACAGAGAGAAAAATATGGTTTAAAAAACAGTAAGAATGGGAAATCTTAGAAGCAAGGGAAAGCAGGAATGTTCAAGACAGGAAATCAGAGAGAGGCCTGGAAGGAGGGGGTTGCTAGCAGACCCGGGCACCACATGAGACTGGGCTCTAGAGACTGTTAAAAGCCGGCCAGTAACAGGTTCCTTTGGTGTCAGCAGTTCTAAGGATTCCAGAAACTTCAGCAGGGATCGACTGGGCTGAGCAACAGGGCAGGGCTGCAGGAGTATAATCTCCCTTCTGACTATGAGGCCCTCAAAAAGCTGAATAAAGTTTACCTTGATTCAAGCAGGCCTATCTGCCCCCAACCCCATGCGTGAAGGTGCCCCATACAAACACTCTATTCACATCCTCTGCCTTAACTGCCAATGCCTGAAATTCCTTTAAACAAGGAGAGAAAACATTTTCAATCCACATTCAAAGGAAAAATGACAACAATGCAACAGTCTGGCTAAGATAATACTGAGCTTAAATAAGTTTCAGTTAATCACCCTACCAAGGGGGACCCCTTTGGAGGAGGAAGGAGGAACTAATGGTTTACTGAGGCCGACTAAGTGTTGTACTGTCCACAGACAGTACGTGGGTTTAAATCAATGTGTGTAATTTCCAATGTTGTAATCTATATACATTTATTGAATGACTTAAGAAACAAACCTAAGTAGATCATCTATCGGACCTTCCCCTGTGTTCACAGAGGGAGAAGCTAAAAGTAAAAAGAGCATCAGATCACCATCACCCAGGGATAAAAATCATAGAAGAGAGAAAAGGAAAAGAGCTGAGGACACAGTAGCGGAGAAACTATACATTTCCACACTAACTCAAATCATGTTTACTCTCCCATGAAAAAAGAAAAATGAGAAGCAATACAGACCAGTGGTTAAAATTACTGGAGCCAGACTGGGTTTAAATCCTAGCTTTGCCACTTACCAGTTATGTGACACTGGGTAAATGACTTCACTTCTCTGTGCCTCAGTATCTTCATCCCTAAAATGGGTAACTACACCTATTTCATTGGGTTATTGTGAGAATCAAATGAGTTAATATAAGTAAAGTGCTTAGAACAGTACCATAGTAAATGCAATTTAAATATTAACTGCAATTTGTAATACTATGAGTATTATTCTTACTATGATCTGAGGTATCTGGCCTGAATCTGTTAACTCAGGAAGTCCTATCATTATACAGAAGTACCCTGTTCTCAGCAGCCTCACTAATGGGAGTATTTCTATAAACAAGGGACATCAGCAGAGAAGAGGTTTGTTAGTACAGAAAACTCCTGATTACCTGGGGAATAATTAAATAGATGTTAGGTACCAGACTCCTCATTCCTCTGCTAGTTTTTTCTGGTTAATAAGTTATTCTTTTTTCATAACGTGAGGGGTGAGAGGAGGTGTCAAAAGTGAGACAAGGTTTCTGATGGTGACGACCTCCTCACGAGAACATGCCTCTCGCAAAGGTTCTCCTTCATCCCTCTCCAGAAGAGGAGAAGAGGAAACACAAGAAGAAGCGCCTGGTGCAGAGCCCCAATTCCTATTTCATGGATGTGAGATGCCCAGGATACTATAAAATCACCACCGTCTTTAGCCATGCACAAACAGTAGTTTTGTGTGTTGGCTGCTCTACCGTCCTCTGCCAGCCTACAGGAGGAAAAGCAAGGCTTACAGAAGGGTGCTCCTTCAGATGGAAGCAGCACTAAAAGCCCCGGGAATCAAGATGAATGGGAAAACATCCCAATAAACACATTTTGGATACGTCCAAAAAAAAAGAGACAAATGGGATTTCCCTGGTGGCACAGTGGTTAAGAATCCGCCTGCCAACGCAGAGGACATGGGTTCAATCCCTGGTCCAGGAAGATCCCACATGCAGCAGAGCAACTAAGTCCGTGCACCACAACTACTGAGCCTGCACTCTAGAGCACACGAGCCACAACTACCGAGCCCACGTGCTGCAACTACTGAAGCCTGCGCACCTAGAGTCCATACTCCTCAACAAGAGAAGCCACGGCAATGAGAAGCGCACGCACCACAACGAAGAGTAGCCCCTGCAGGCCACAACTAGAGAAAGCCCATGCACAGCAATGAAGACCCAACACAGCCAAAATTAAAATAAATAAATTTATTTTTTAAAAAAATGAGGGCTTTCCTGGTGGCGCAGTGGTTGAGAGTCCTCCTGCCGATGCAGGGGACACGGGTTCGTGCCCCGGTCCGGGAAGATCCCACATGCCGCGGAGCGGCTGGGCCCATAAGCCATGGCCGCTGAGCCTGTGTGTCCAGAGCCTGTGCTCCGCAACGGGAGAGGCCACAACAGTGAGAGGCCTGCGTACCGCCAAAAAAAAAAAAAAAAAAAAAGAGAGACAAAGCATAAACTAGTGCATTCTGATCATGCTGCCAGTTCAAATGACTTGGCTGGTGGAGAACATGGCAACACTAGCTTAGATAAAACTTTCAGATACACTCCATGCCTTATACAACAAGGAACTGACCCAAGAGGAACTTGGAACAAGCATTCACAATAAAATCCTATGATCTCACAACTTAAAACTTAGAGGAGAGTTTGCTACACTGAGGTGTGTATGGTGAACATCAGACAAGCTTCACTTTCCTAAATCAAAGTTTGGGCTTTGGTTTTTAGGAAAAGCTATTTAGAAATAGGACCACAGAGAATATATCTCAGACAACATGAAAACAAGAAAAAGGAAATTTTTCTAATACAGGAAGAAATGGATGAAGAAATAGAAAATTAATTGGCGGCAGGAGAGGCACGCTTTCAATTTTATTTTATAGAGACTATATATATAGTGTGTTTACTCTGATAGGTTGTCTCTCACAGATACTTGCTCTTATTGATTCACAAAGAAAAAAAAATTGGGGACCTCTGAACGCTTAAGACTGATTTTTGAGAGGTATTCTATTTACCAAGAAGAAAGAAGACGTAAACACAGTGAACACACACTATTTATCAGGCAGAAGCAAGGCATTTTATACCCATTATCTCAGTTCATGCTCATAATAACCCTGTGAATACATACGAGAAAAGCGAAGCAAAGAGAAACAAGTAAATTGCTCCAAAGTAACACTACCTAGAAATGACGGAATAAACTCAGGACTGTTTTGATCCGAAGCTCATGGATGCTCTGTGTACTTCACTTACTGCCTAAGGCATGACAGACAGATCTTTTAATATCCACTTGCCTGAATGTTAATGTCTGCCCACAGAAGTAAGTGGGAGCGCTGGAGTAGAGAACACCGGACGATTCAGCATCATTCCGAAGCGCTATGTTTCTTCGACTGCTCAGACTGTACCCCTCAAAGCCAGCTGTCCACTCTTTTTAAAAAGCAAAGATATTGTAAATTGTTAGAATCTTTTGGGGAATATCTTCAACACAGGCACATTGAATAAAACTTGGAAGTGGAAGACGCTACTTAGGGTTCATGGGCAAGTTCAATGAAAGGAAAAATTCAGTGACAGGGTGTCATGGTCAATCCTACAAATCACAAGAAAGATTTTAGTCTCTTCCTACACATTTTTGGCAAGGAAGATCAAATAAGTGTTATCTCTTACCTAATAAAATCATGTTTGAGCTTATTCCAACCTGATTAAGAAGTAATTAACCAAGTCTAAATCTTTTTTTTTTCTAAATCCTTAAAAAAAGTTATATAGGAGAGGTCAATTTTGGATTGTAAGACTTCTAAGAAAAAGCCTCTATCAAGATATACGTTGAAGGTTTGGGTCGAATGTTGCAGTCTTCTAATGCAATATTTAAACTCTTTGGTTTTAGGATGCTTATAATCCTGCCTGGCACTATTCGGGGACTCTGAAGATAAGAACGAATGAAAAGTTCTCAAAATTCACATGAAGCAATTTGAGCAGGAAGTAAAAGACATATTCCATGTTATTCTCCATCAATTCAGGGTTTATCCTTAGGAAAAAGGGCTGTCAGTGTGCTGCCTTTAGCACAGGATACGTGTACTCATACACAGTTAAGCTTCAGGAGTGAGAAGGCAACAGCATACCATGAGGCACCAGCGTGGAATGACCTATCTGGGGAACACTCCAAGGACTCCACTCCTGTCGGCCATCTCCTCGGGCGCAGACTCTGAACTGATAATCAACATTGGGGTCTATGTGCAATACTATGAATTCAGTTTCAGAGCCTACATACACGTCCTCAAAATGACTGGAAGTACATTTACGGAACTGGAGCCTGTAATCTTGGGCGGTAAAGTCGTCATCCACCTGAGGAGAAAGGCTTTACGTTAGGTAAACGTCAGAGAATAACTTCTCTCAGCATCACTACTTAGGAACTTTGAATGGGGGCATTTGGGGCCAAGCATACAGGTCCACATGCTGAATACGGGTTCTTCTCAGGAAGGTCAGAGGAAACATGCCATTATTATTTCCCTTGTTTTCCTTATTGAACCATGTGTTTTATAACCCCAGTCTGATATGAAAAAAATGTGCTTCCTCTGAAGCAATGGCATGACTTCTAAACAATTAATGCCAAAGATAAGACATTCAAAATTCAAAGACAAGTATCCCAAAACTACATTATTCATATAACCAAGAGAGAGCTAATATCTGAAATATATAAAGGACTCCTTAAAATTAATAGAAGACAGGGCTTCCCTGGTGGCACAGTGGTTAAGAATCCACATGCCGATGCAGGGGACATGGGTTCGTGCCCCGGTCTGGGAAGATCCCACATGCCACAGAGCGGCTAGGCCCGTGAGCCATGGCCGCTGAGCCTGTGCTCCGCAATGGGAGAGGCCACAACAGTGAGAGGCCCACATACCGCAAAAAAACAAAAAACAAAAAAAAAAGAAAATAGTTTCCAGAAGCTGACCACCCACCTCTGAATGATGTTATCTGTCAACAGCCAAGACATCATGACTCATCTGGACATGGTTTTTATCTAAAATATGGTAATTCACACGCATAATATGATTGAATATACAAAATTCTTGGCAATGCTAAGAGTGTGAAAAAACCATAC
This sequence comes from Stenella coeruleoalba, assembly GCF_951394435.1. Lineage (NCBI taxonomy): Eukaryota > Metazoa > Chordata > Mammalia > Artiodactyla > Delphinidae > Stenella > Stenella coeruleoalba. The sequence goes on from NC_137165.1 coordinate 18,051,834, forward strand.
TTTAAAACTTTATTTCAGAGGTATTAGTTCAGTGTTGAACAGAAAAATATCCAACACCCAATGTTCACTATCACCTTCTGACTTTTCTAATTCTGAACGATCCTCAAGTCACCAAGAGTTAAGTTTGGGAAATATGTGATGGGAAACATTTCGATACAGAGATTTTATAAAGTACCTTCAAAAGTGTTTATCCCAACTGGAAGAGCTACCTCAGTTCAGGTTCCCTGTGACCTTAGTTGTAAAGCAAAGGGCACTTTTGTTCATGCAGAGAAGAAGACATTCAAAGGCAACTAATAAAAAAAAAATCGTAAAGGCCCCCAACTCTCAAATCCATAATGCTGAAGCCATTTCTACAATCCTGAATTACGTACCTTACACCATCGTACGATGATGCCTCCGGGTTTCTCTATCAATTCTTCTATCTGTACTGGTGGGCGAGACGCTACCGTTCCATGCTTGAAAATATGGTCTTTCACTATGTTAAGAATTGAGTCATCCAACTGAGCAGATAAGCAAGGCACATCAACCAGTAAAGGCACCTCTGGTAAGCTGAGGAAACAAAGCTCATGTGTTTATAAGGCTTTTAACTGAGAGTTAAAAATACAAGGAAGTATAGCCTTGAAAAACTGCAAATCACTATGCTGTACACCTGAAACGTATACAACACTGTAAATCAACTATATCTCAATTTTTTAAAAAATAACAAGGAATATTTTATTTACTTATTTTTGGCCGTGCTGCACAGCTTGTGGGATCTTAGTTCTCAGACCAGCGATCAAACCCAGGCCCTCAGCAGTGAAGGCATGGAGTCCTAACCGCTGGACCGCCACGCAATTCCCCAACAAAAAATACTGTAGATCAGTCACATACTGTAACGGTGCAGAAGCCCCCAGTAAATAATGCTAATGGCAGTGGGGGTTTTGCAAGACATTACATTAAAATTCTCTTCCCAAATAAATGAAAGGAACGAGAGAAAATGGGTAGGATCACAATTGTTAAGTTTATAGCAAAAGATCTGGTTTACTGAGCTATGACGCAGGTTTGTTTGTTTTAATTGAAGTGTAGTTGATTTACACTGTTGTGTTCGTTCCTGCTGTACAGCAAAGTGATTCAGTTATACATATATACATTCTTTTTTATATTCTTTTCCCTTATGGTTTATCACAGGATATTGAATATAGTTCCCTGTGCTATACAGTAGGACTTCGTTGTTTGAGCTATGACTTTGTTCAGATTTTTTTAAATTAACAGTTCTCTTACACATTAGGATTGTAGAAAATCGGTAGTAATTCTATACCAGAGATTACAATCACAACTATTTCATACTAGTAATACTGGTAATGGGCAGTGAAAACTTGAGAAACACATTTTCTATATCCCTGAATCCGAATTTTTAACAGGCGAAAAGAAAAAAAGAAAAGCGGACAGCTTAAGCCCAAGAGACACTAACACTTTTACCTGTCCAACTGGATGTGTGAGGCCTTTTTGGTAAAGCTCCACAGTTTTTCATTCTGTTCTCCTACACCACCCAGAATGGCGATCTCACCTACAATCAGGAATAAGAGAACTAGTACAGGGAAAAATGGTCACGTTATAAACTAATCAACACAACCCGTGTCTAAGTGGGTCTCTGGTTCTCTTGAAAACAATTCTTAAGTGATGTCACAAATTCCCCAAAAGTAAACGTAGAAACTATTTTAGGGACTTCCCTGGTGGCGCAGTGGTTAAGAATCCACCTGCCAATGCAGGGGACACGGGTTCAAGCCCCTGCCTGGGAAGATCCCACATGCCGTGGAGCAACTAAGCCTGTGCGCCACAACTACTGAGCCTGCGTGCCACAACTACTGTGCCCGCACACCTAGAGCCCGTGCTCCACAACAAAGAGAAGCCACTGCAATGAGGCCCACGCACCACAACGAAGAGTAGCCCTTGCTCGTCGCAACTAGAGAAAGCCCGCGTGCAGCAATGAAGACCCAATGCAGCCAAAAATAAACAAACAAATAAATAAATAAATAAATAAGAAACTATTTTAGAAACGACTTTAAGGTTAAACGCAAGAGGAAGGGGGTACACAATGACAACATTCTGCCAGAGATGAAAGATTCTGCTCTACAAATGGAAACTTGGTTTGTCAACCAATTTTATGCAAGGCATAAGTCCCAGGGACCTCTTCCCATCTCCCCTACAGAATCTTTATCAACTCCAATAGGAGTCAGTGCAAATATTATCCTGACACAAGCAATAGGGTGAAGGGTCATATAAAGGAAATATTATATAAAGTCATAAGAAAATGATCAACATCTCTGTCCTTCCACAGCCCTAAAGAACACTACTAGAACTGTTTCCCATCTCAGTATACCCTAGAGTTAAAGTGTTTTGAGACCATATGACATGACCTTCCCCCCTTACCAAAAGGAAAACAGACACACTGAACACTGCCTCAAAATCCTAAAAATTTCATAAATAAGTTTTTAATCCCTCGGGAAGGGAGGGGAGGAAAAAGTTTGAAATTTAAAACATTTCTGAAGTATTTAAAAAAAAAATCAGATGCTGCAACAAGCATGTATGTGCCTCAAAGGATTTATTTTCTAAAATAAAAACATTGGTCAAGCCTCGTGGTGATTGGTATACACTCCTGACCTGTGCTGAACTGCTGCTGAGTTTGTTTCCAAATGCTAAGCGCCCAGGGAAAGACATTCTGAAGTCCTGCTAAAAATAATTTTCTCAAAGGCACTGTTATTGTCAGTGGCAAATAAACACTTCTCCTTGAAGATAAGACAAAAATGTAATTAGTGTGTAAAGATAACATTAGTACTATATTCTAAGTGGGACCAAAACGGGGACTAACTTCCAGCTGGAGTGACAGAGCTGGGAGCCAGCCACGCACTTTTCATCCTATGCCACTCACAGCACTCATCAAAGAACCGATGGTATTCAGTCTCCTTCCCTGGATCCTTTTTCCTCAACGCCCTTTTAAATACTGACGTCCCTCAGAGTCCCACCTTCTGTAGCCTTCTCTTATTGTACACTATCTCTTGATGATTTTACTTATTCCCATGGATTCAGAGGTAACATACACACCATTCACTGCCACATTGACATCTCAAGGTATGATCTCTCTCCTAAGCATCACACCCACATTCCCAACTCCTGGCATCTCCGGCACCTTGAACTAACATACCCCAAACCAACTGTCTAACTACCCACCCTCCCCCTTCATGTTCTGTGTCAGTCAACGGCACAATTCACCGGTCGTCTAAAATCACGCTGGGTTGGGTCATCCTAAATTCTTCTCTTTCTCCTCCATCCTATAACCAGGCAATCACCAATAATCAACACTTATGGCTCAGTAAGATCACCATCAATTCTATCTCCAAAATATCTTTTTTTTAATTTTATATTTATTTATTCATTCAGTCATTCATTCATTCATTTTTGGCTTTGTTGCTGTGCATGGGCTTTCTCTAGTTGAGGTGAATGAGGGGCTACTCTTCATTGCAGTGCACAGGCTTCTCACTGCGGTGGCTTCTCTTGTTGCAGAGCATGGGTTCTAGGTGCATGGGCTTCAGAAGCTGTGGTGTGTGGGCTCTGTAGTTGTGGCTCATGGGCTCTAGAGCGCAGGCTCAGTAGTTGTGGCGCACGGGCTTCATTGCTCTGCGGCATGTGGGATCTTCCCGGACCAGGGATGGAACCCATGTCCCCTGCAGTGGCAGGCAGAGTCTTAACCACTGCGCCACCAGGGAAGTCCCTCCGAAAAATCTTAAAACCAGCTCTGCTTCATCTTCACCTGTCACCGTCTCCCATTGCTGCCTATCTGACTGCTGCCACAGCTTCCTCATCGGCCACTTTTACTTCCTTACAACCTCTAACACAGTCTCCAAACTGTGGGCAGTGTCGTTTTTAAAAAATGCAAATCTGACTGTGTAACTCTGCTGCCTAAAATACTGCATTCAATATCTCCCAGATATGCCATTCACTTTACTCTTGACGTTACTTCTGCTTCCAATCGTGCTGTGACCTCCTTTTCTTCCTTTGTCTGCTTGATGAATTTCTTCAAGCCTCGGTGGAACTCCTCCTATAGAAAGCCATCCTACACTCTTCCAGAGGTAAGCGTTTCCCCTTCTGTGCTCCCGTGAGGTCTTAGATCTCTCTCATCGTGTGTGCTTCTCTCACTGGGCTGTGAACCCCAAAGGGCAGAACTTATTACCTTTTTATTTAATGTACCTGACAAAGACCTACAGGAGGGAAGGAGGGGAGGTAGGTAGATGTGGAGACAGGAAGGCAGCAAGGCAAGAACCGAGCATGATTTAACCAAAATAACTGCCTAAAGTTAGGGATATAACCAGTGCAATTTCAGGAGTAAACACCAATCCTACTCGTTAATCTCTAAAAAGAATGATGGCATTAAATCCTATAGACCATTGACACTCCGAAAAATATGTGAACAGACTCAAAATGACCGTAAAATCACTGTGTTAACAGAACCATGAAAAAAATCCTTATTTTGTAAATGATTATAATTTACTCCGTATTTTGTAAATGATTATAATTAGTACATTAATTGCATTTACCCTAGGATACCTCACTGTACACCTGTCATCCTGTATCACAAACTGTCCCAAGGTACGCATAGCCTGAGCACCCCACAGATGGCAGGAAGCCTGCTGGAACCCTGAGATACCAGCAGCGTCAATCTGAATGTGCTGCGTTTAACAGGCTCCCTGGACTCCCCACCTTCTTTTCTTTTTTTTTTTTTTTTTTTTTGCGGTACGCAGGCCTCTCACTGTTGTGGTCTCTCCCGTTGCGGAGCACAGGCTCCGGACGCGCAGGCTCAGCGGCCACGGCTCACGCGCCCAGCCGCTCCACGGCATGTGGGATCCTCCCGGACCAGGGCACGAACCCGTGTCCCCTGCATCGGCAGGCGGACTCTCAACCACTGCGCCACCAGGAAGCCCTCCCCACCTTCTTGGACTAAGTCCGCTGCAGTGTTAACTCCGTGCTCTATCAGCTTCTGGCAGTCATCTAGTGGTTTAATGGTCTCCTGTTCAATGGTGTCCACCTCTTGCAAAAGGGTCACCAATCGCTCATCCAGGAGCTTCCCAAGGGTTCCTTTCAAATCGTTAAAATGCTGTTTGAGGACATCTCTCGTCTGGGATGCACTCTCTTTGATCTGAAAAGAAATAACATAAAAACTCAGAATCAGAATCTCTAGAAGGGGCTAATCCACAGGCATCATCCCTAATAATCTCAAGGCACTACACAACCATCACCTTCCATTCAATGATAAACCAAATGTGATTCATTTGTGCAAACTTGCAGACTTCCATAGAGTTGGCCTTCAGGTGAGAAAGCATGGTCCCATCATTCACAACTATGTCAATCTGGCTAAGTTAATTAAACACATCATGCCTCAATTCCCTTATTTGTCAAATGAGTATAACAATGCTCGCTTCATGGAGTTGCTGCAAGGATTAAATAAAAATAGTCTATGTACCGCACTTGGTAGAATAACGGGCACACTTGTTCTCAATAAATAAATGTTAGAAATAAATATTATCTGCACAAAGTAGTTCTCAGAAATAATACGTTTCAGTACCAAAAAAAATTAAATTAAGAAATTAAAATTCATTTTACTGAAAAGCAATAAAGAAACGGTAGATTAAAAAACCACAATACAGGAACTTCCCTGGTGGCACAGGGGTTAGGAATCCGCCTGCCAAAGTAGGGGATACAGGTTCGAGCCCTGGTCCGGGAAGATCCCACATGCTGCGGAGCAACTAAGCCCGTGCACCACAACTAGTGAGCCTGCGCCCTAGAGCCCACGAGCCACAACTTCTGAGCCCACATACCACAGCTACTTAAGCCCGCGCGCCTAGAGCCCGTGCTCTGCAACTAGAGAAGCCACCACGATAAGAAGCCTGCGCACCGCAAGGAAGACAGAACACAGCCAAATAAATAAATAAATTTATATTAAAAAAAGGAAGAATAGCTATAAAAAAAACACAATACAAAAAAAATCACTTCATGGACAACATGCCCTCATTATGGTAAAAGAAAACTAAGAATTTATTCACAATCCAAAAGGTTCAGAGGAGGCAGAAGACAGATGTTCAGGAAAAACACACCTGGGACAATGACTTCATCCTTTTTCAGTCATGGTCCTCTTTGCGAATCTTAATGAGAGGTTTATGAACCTTCTTCCCAGAAAAATGAATAAACCCTACCCAAAAGACATTTATTGAATTTCAGAGATTGCAAATTCCCTCAGATCCCAACCATGGCTCGCTCAGAGCAGTAATTCTGAAACTTGCTTTGCAGAAGAATCACGTATCATACAATTGCATCTTGTTATAGTTTAGATGGCAGGGCTCCATCCCAGAACCAGCTTGGAGAAGGGGCTGGGGGAGCGTATGGGCAGAGTTCTTTTTCACAAGCACACCTGTGACTCTGCAGCCCACACTCTGAGAGACACTACCCTAGGTCCACAGAGCCCACATTAAGAACAGCTGTTCCAGAAGATATAACAGGAAAATCTTTACATCTCACAGATATTCTGAAAACAAGTCAGTTGTCTATATAGACACCGGATTTTTTTTTTAAGAATACAGATAAGATACAATTCACTTTTTCTCACTTAACAGGAAAATTCTAACTATAAGCCAAACATTCAGTTGAATTAAAGCAAACTCATACTTTACTTTGCAGATATTATATTAGTTTCCTAAGACATGTTATGTTTACTACCCTAACCCTTTGCTAACTTGATCTTAGCAAGAGCATTTGACATCCCAGAAAAATACACCAAGAAAAGAACATATCAAAATATGGATAAAGTACAATATTTCAACAGTTAATAGAGAAATTTAGAAAACTTTCTATTCTCTAACACTAAAATTAAAAACAATACAAAACTGTTGTCCAGAAATGTTCACAACCATGTAAAAACAAAAGATGCCCACGTCTAAGGACTACAAAGAAACACAGGAAAAAAAAAATGGTTTGATTGGCTGGGGAGATCACAGAAACAATTTTTTTCCCCTTTTGACATTAATATAAGTTATGATGGTATATGTGCGGTAAGTGAAAGAATTTCTTAAATCATAAAGAAAAAGAGAAATCCTAATTTAAGTTTAATTGTTAACTAATCTCTGTAAAGTTACTAGAGAACTTCTAAACCCAAGACGAAGTTTAAAAAAAATCAGGGGGCGGGTATATTCAAAATCTCCTTGATCTGGTGCACCACCAACTGTGGGATCCTTGAGAATCAGGCCCTAACGTACGTAGCACCTAGCAAATAAATGTTCAATGAAATTAAGTTAATCGTGTATGTTTTTAAGACCTTTTAAAAAGAACCAGGAAAAGAATGCCTTATGATTTTTATATATCTCACCTGGAATATTGTTAGAAATGCAAAATCTCAGGCCCCACCCAGAATTACTGGATCAGAAGCTGCATTGGTAACAAGATCCCCAGGTGATTCATACCGGCCTTACAGATACCAGAGTAAATGAAGACAATGTGTTGGCGCACCCTCACCACCGGGAGGAAATTCTGCAGTCGAGCGCTGTACCAGTGAGGTCCTATCTCCCTCTTCAGCGGACACCGCACACACAGGAAGTGCATTAGTTAGGTAAAGTCAATTTCCTCTTTAGGAAGAATTCAAAAGCTCCTTCAACTGCTGCAGAGCTCCACTACATTTTGTTTTTGTTTCAGAACCTCAGAAAAAAAGGAAGTGTGTGAGCACAAAGCAGTGAGAGGGCCAGCGAAGGGAGAATCCATTTCCAAATCCACCTCCCGCAATTTCATTATAAATTTGACTCCTTTTTGTTCATAGATTCCCGACCACTGCTGTTCCAAACTTGACACTACCTTGGCATCATTTTCTTCTCCCTGAAACAGTTCATAATTCAAAGCCACAGCCACCTTTAATTGAATCATGTAACTAATCAAGTTCATTCGCTTGGCTTTTAATAAAACTAATTTTAAAATGCAAACTTTGCTGCTGAGTGAATTTCTTCATATTTGAGGTGGTACCATGGTCCATTGAGTGTTATAGCTCACTCAATCTTCCCAACAACACTGAGAGTTAGGTCTGTATTGTCTACGTTGAAGAAAGTAAAGCTCAAGGAAGTCAAATAACTTCCCCACGGCTTCCCAGTGCCAGAAACAGTGCGACTCCAAGGACCATGGTCTGTCCACTACACCAAGCTGGTTAGTGCTTACAGACCCCATTTTAAAGCATTCCCATAAACCGCTAAATTATGTATTGGATGAAGACATTTCCTGCTGCAATGTGTATTTCTTGTCCTTGCATAAAGAATCATGTGGTAGATTCCATATATGTGTCAGCATATGGTATCTGTCTTTCTCTTTCTGACTTACTTCACTCTGTATGACAGACTCTAGGACCATCCACCTCACTACAAATAACTCAATTTCATTTCTTTTCATGGCTAAGTAATATTCCATTGGATATATGTGCCACATCTTCTTTATCCATTCATCTGTCGATGGACACTTAGGTTGCTTCCATGTCCTGGCTATTGTAAATAGTGCTGCAGTGAACACTGGGGTGCATGTCTTTCTGAATTACGAATTTTCTCAGGGTATATGCCCAGTAGTGGGACTGCTGGGTCATATGGTAGTTCCATTTTTATTTTTTTAAGGAACCTCCATACTTCTCTCCATAGTGGCTGTATCAATTTACATTCCCACCAACAGTACAAGGGAGGGAGATGCAAGAGGGAGGGGATATGGGGATATATGTATACATATAGCTGATACACTTTGTTATACAGCAGAAACTAACACAACATTGTAAAGCAATTATACTCCAATAAAGATGTTAAAAAAAATGTGGTAGACAACCACTCAGGGCAAAACAACTGTGATGGTTTGTAACAAAGTAAATTTAAGAAAAATACAAATGATATACAACTCAAGGTCTCAGAAGGGAAACTGTAATATACATTGTTTATGTTGATTAACAATATTCAGAACGAATTTTCTACTAAAACCTCTCCTGTAACAGACCATTAAATCTTATTTACAAAGTTTCCACTGCAGTTGACTCTAATTCCAAAGCAACTGTATTTTTAAAGTTTTAACATGAGGATAAGTTCTCAAAATGCCAAAAAGTCATCAAGATTATACATCAATACTAAGCCATGCAAAAGCCTAGAAAATATATACTTCACAGTCCTCCAAGACAACAGAGACTGACATTTTCTAGAGTTTAGCTACTAAAATGTCATAAAACCTACCTAGAATCTGATTTAAGACACCTCTGGTCTTAAGTGGCAATATACAGTTGCCCTATCTATAACACAACATAACATGTGTGTGTTTCAGGAAATTAAGTAACTGGAATCTCCTCTACCTCCTCTGAAACATGCATTTTCATGACTTTATAGAAGAAAAGAATTTTTATCCTCCAAGGGTAATCTAAGAATTTATTTTCCCAATTGTTTTGCTTACAGGAAGCTAACTAAAACTATTTTAAAATTAGAGACTGTCTTTACACACTATTAGCTAACAAGAACACAGGGATCAAAAATAAAAGACAAAGATAAAAAATAGTCAACTGAAATTGAAGAAGCTAACCGAAATGTTTCTTCTCAGTTCATATGAAATGTACTGCATTAGCTATTTGTCTTCACACTGACACCAAGATATTAGTCATTAAAAATACAATGGCAATAATAACAATACAACAGCAGCTCCCACCTACTGAACACCTACTGTGTACCAGAAACTTATACCCATGGTCTCATTTAAATTCTACCACAACCCGGTGAAAAGCTAGTCAAGTGGCAGGAAATCTCAACTGTCTGCTTCATGTATGGACTCATATGTGCTGCTACATTTCCTTCTTGTCTCTTACAGTTAGGCTTTGTTTTTTAAAAAAATATTCATTTATTTATTTGGCTGCACTGGGTCTTAGTTCCGGTATGCAGGATCTAGTTCCCTGACCAGGGATCAATCCCGGGCCCCTGCATTGGCAGCGTGGAGTCTTAACCACTGGACTACCAAGAAAGTCCCTACAGTTATGTTTCTTTAAAACATGCTTATTAAAACTTCCAAAAAGAAAATCTTGATTATATTACTTGGTAGTCTGTTACATTAATGGCCCCAATGAACCAGCAACCATGCCTTGTGGTACTCATATCCTCATGCAGACCTCTCCCCTGGACAGGAGGCTGGGCTGGTGGCCAGCAATGCAGTCACATGTGCATCGTTATAGAGTGGAACTGAGCTGTGCCAGCTCCAGGCCTCAGCCTTAAGACTACCTGGCAACTTCTACTTCTGCACTGCAAGAATTCCTGAGCCACTGTGTAAGAAGCACGGCTATCGGGGCTTCCCTGGTGGCGCAGTGGTTAAGAATCTGCCTGCCAATGCAGGGGACATGGGTTCAAGCCCTGGTCCAGGAAGATCCCACATGCTGTGGAGCAACAAAGCCCGTGCACCACAAGTACTGAGCCTGTGTGCTCCAGAGCCCTCGAGCCACAACTCCTGAAGCCCGTGTGCCTAGAGCCCATGCTCCACAATGACAGAAGCCACCGCAACGAGAAGCCCGCGCACCGCAATGAAGAGTAGCTCCCACTCAACACAACTAGAGAAAGCGCGCGTGCAGCAACAAAGACCCAACGCAGCCAAAAATAAATTAATTAATCTAAAAAAAAAAGAAGCATGGCTATCTTTCCTGAGAGAACAAGTGGAAGGGGGAGAAGAGTGAGAGGGGTGGGAGGAAGAGTGTGGGAGGGAGAGAGCTTGGCACCCAGGCTCAGCCATGCCAGCATTCCAACTGAGTCCTGCTACTACTTAAGGCTCCACACAGGTAAGTAAATGTTCTATCTTGAACATTCCAGCCTCAGCTGCCATCTGACTGCAATTACATGAGAGCTGCCAGCAAAATCAGAACTGCCCAACTGAGCCCTGGTTAATCCCCCGAACACTAAGCAAATTGTTGCCTTTGTGCTTTGGCATAGTTTATTATGTAGTGACAAATAGCCAAATCATGATAAAACAAATGTTTAATTCTTGCTTATCTGCATTAGTGAATAGGGTGCCTATAATTAAGACTACGAACAATCTAAAAAGAATGTCTGCAAAATCACACCCACAACATTCATAAAGGCATTCATTCTATATTTATTGAGGTCTAGTGCCAGGAACTGGGGTTATAAAGATGAATAAGGCATGATCCTGACCTCAAAAAACTATCATTCTAGTAAAGGAGACAGTTGCATGCACATGTAACTATAGTAAAAAGTATTAAGTCCTTATGTAAGTGAGACAGCCACAAACCCATCAGAGCTCAAAAAAGTCATTCTGCTGGGAAAGAGAGGAGGAGACATTTAAAGAATAAGTTACCAGTTGGAGAAGTAGGGGAGGTCACCTTGAATAATAATAATATTTGGTGGCATTATTTCTATGGCTAGTATTTATTAAGCAGTTCATATGTCCCAGGCATCGTGCTAAACGTTTTACATACATTTCTCATTTTAATTCCCACACTGGCCAAGTAAAGTAGGTACTATCCTTATCTGCATTGTACAGATAGGGAAGTGAGGCGTCAGGAAAGTTAAGTTTCTCAAGGTCTCACACCTAATAGGGGCAAATGCAAAAAAAGTAAAATAACTGCAAATATAAATGATTCATGGATACCCCTCAAAAATAAAAGCCTGTCCCAGGAATTCCCTGGTGGTCCAGTGGTTAGGACTCGGCGCTTTCACTGCCAGGGCCCAGGGGCCCGGGTTCAATCCCTGGTTGGGGAACTAAGATCCCACAAGTCATGCAGTGTGGCCAAAAAATTTTTAAATAAAAATTTTAAAAAGTCTGCCCTACATTTGTTTGGCTTTAGATCACAAATTAGCCATATTATTTACCAGGTTTCTAGTAATAAGAACAGTTCTTCTCTATCAAATTTAAATTTACATTACACTCTATATTGAAAAAAAAATTCTACACAGAGAGAAACTGGGTTCCTCTGTGACACTCACACACTTTTTGAGGTTAACATTATAGATTCTGAATGCTTGTTTAAATTCTCATTTATATCCTACATTTCAAGAGAGGTTTGGACTCAACAAGCAGCTTTCAGAGTGTCGTGTTTAAAGACAATTTGTGAAAAGACTTAAAAAAGGATGACTGAAAAGCCAATGTAAATATGTGGTTTTTGCACACAAATATATGTGCAGCTTTTTCCCTTGGTAGTTGATTATTTAGTGTTGCTTCTAGAGCTTTGCTTCCAGTATTTTGGCATATTTGAGTCAATACATTTTCAGCCTACCACCAACAAATGCTCCGTAAGTACCTATGTAACAGACTATTCACCTCTGCGTTAAAAATTAGACTGTACGTGGGAAATTTTTCATAATGCTTATGATATAATGCTAACCAAAAGAAAACAACAAGTATAAAGCTGCATATACAGCAGTCTTTCAATTTGGCAAAATAATATGTCTAGAAGGGTACACCAAAATGCTAACAGTGGGTGTCTGTAAGGAGTAGAATTATGGGTGATTTTCAGATTATTTCATCTGTTCTTGGTTTTCCCCAGCTCCAGATTTAACCTTTTCTTAGGACACTATAATAGGGGCATTTTAAGTACTACTGCAGTAACAGATTATTTTCAAACAGATTTTTTGGACTGTTTTGAAAACGGGTAACAGAAGGGGAAGTGGAGATAAAAGAAGCAATAACAGCTTTCTTTTCTTTGCTGAGCTACTAAGACTTCCTGCCCTGGTTCTCTGAAATAATTTTTTTCCCCCCACTGAGTTCTCTATCTGTTCCAGTCTTTAACTAGTATGCTACGTGTTTTCAAATCCTGTGAGAATAATGATCTATGGAGAACCTGGTATTGTACATTAGGAATATCAAAGTTCCTAATAAGATCTTCAAAAAATTATCTGAAATCAACTATTAAAAAATTGAAAACAAAATACTATGAGAGGGCTTCCCTGGTGACGCAGTGGTTGAGAATCCACCTGCCAAGGCAGGGGACACAGGTTCAAGCCCTGGTCTGAGAAGATCCCACATGCTGCGGAGCAACTAAGCCCATGTGCCACAACTGCCGAGCCTGCGCTCTAGAGCCTGCGAGCCACAACTACTGAGGCCTGTGTGCCTAGAGCCCGTGCTCCGCAATAAGAGAAGCACTGCAATGAGAAGCCCGGGCACCGCAATGAAGGGTAGCCCCCGCTCGCTCCAACTAGAAAAAGCCCAGGTGCAGCAACGAAGACTCAACGCAGCCAAAAATAAAAATAAATAAAATAAATAAATTTTAAAAAAATACTATGAGAGACAAACTGTCACAATACAGATGTTAAGACACGCTAGGGCAAGTGCTGGCTTGAGATCGTCAATTATTCACTTGTCTGTCACTGCACAATTATCTAAACCCATGCTATTTCAAACAGCGTTTTAATCTTGAGGATAAACCACAGCAGTTTACAACAACACACCTACGGTTCAGGATAAACTACAGAAATCGGTAGAGAGCTGATGAAGAGTTAATGGTATCCTCTAAGGCACTGTGCCTCTATTTTTAATGTGCATACACATCACACCTGATGATGAGTCACCAGGTCTGGGGGGGCCTGATTCCTGCATTCTTCACAAGCTCTCAGGTCAGGATGACCCTGCTGCGGTCGTGGACCACACTTGTAGTAGCAACGATCAAAGGGACACCACTGCCCAGAGCTGGGCAGGGTCCTCACCAGTGTCTTAATTAGGCACCAGGATCTGGCCCTTTACTCTGAAAGTCAGAGTCAGACTTTACTCTGACTCTTGTCAATGCCCCTACAGACACTGAATCACACTAATTAAAGGCACATGAAGGCCAACAGTTCATTTTAGAGTAAATTATAACTGTACACAGACTAGAATATTGGTATTTCTCACTGTTGGCACCTCCAGTACCTCAAACTAATCCTCCTTTGATAATGTACAAACATGGAGTTTCTGGACCTGCAAGGCTTAAAGACTAGGTCCTGGACAGTGGCAATGTCATCAAACTAGTGTCACTCTTTGAGGCATATCTGACTGGCCAGCTGACACACTACGTGACATCCTGATCAGCAATCTCTACTTACAACAAGCAGGAAAGTCAACCTGTAGAAGTCAACAAGGGATGAACAACACAATGGAACTGAAATCTAAAAATGAATACACAAGAATTTAGATTTCTCCTATTTGTTTTGTCTTTAGGTTTTAGAGTCTGATGACTAGCCACCAAAGGAAAGAGTAAATCTGTGAGAGCAATGCTCTGTTTCCCTACCCACAGTATTTCTAGGACCTAGAAGTATCTCTGACCCACAGAACACACCCAGTGCATATTTATTGAGTAAATGAACAAATGAGTATTTAAGGAGGGTTGAAGTTAATTTCTTTGGTATTTACATCTTAATACCAAGGATTCCAGGGAGCTATACAGAACTATTCCTAATGATTTCAACATCAGTTACTCCAGGCTGACTGTAAAGATTATCTGATTTCCTGAAGACAACGAACATCTCTCTAGTCTTTAACGTATTCAAACAGTAAGAGTTACAGACTACCCTTCATTCCTACACAGAACTTCCTTTTCTCTGAAGACAGAGGGTAGGGCTTAAACTTAACCACAAGAAGAGAAACTGCTACATGCTGCCAGTTGTTTTTCACACTAAAAGACTGACAGTAAAAAACTCTTGTTCCTTCTAAATTTTCGTAGCCATGATTTCCTAACAGGAGGCAAATTTCATGAGAGATGTTTAAAGGGTAAGAAACAAAAGCAAAGATAAAGAGTATGCCAAGAGTTCTTGAAAAGGTTAAACAAAGAGTTACCACACGACCCAGCAATTCCTAAGTACTAAAAGAACTGAAAACATGTCTACACGAAAACTTGTACATGAATGTTCACACCAAGATTATTCATAAGAGCCAAAAACTGAAAATAACCCAAATATCTATCAGTTGATGAATGGATAAATAAAATGTGGTATATCCACACAACAAATATTATAAAGCCACAAAAAGGACTAAAGTACAGCTACATGCTACCTCATGGATGAACCTTGAAAACATTATGCCTAAGTCAAAGAAGCCAGCCACAAGGGGCCACAGACAGTATGGTTCCATTTATATGACATGTCCAAAACTGGCAAATCCAAACAGAGACAGAGAGTAGTTTAGTGGTTATCAGGGGCTGGAAGAGTGACAGCTAACAGGTACGGGATTTCTTTTTGGGGTGATGAAAATGTTCTGGAATTAGTGGTGACGGCTGCACAACTTTGCAAATACACTAAAACTGCTGAATTGTACATTTTAAGGTATGAATTTATGGTATGTAAATTACATATCAATTTTTTTAACAATCCTATGCCAAAAGGAAACAAAATCGGCAAGTAAAAAATATACACAAGGGAAGCATCTTTCCTCTCTCATCCTTCCCTGATACAAAATCTTTGACTGAAAAGCCATATATTTTATGTAGTTATTCTGAAAATGACTGGAACCCTAAAAATATCCTAACCACTAAACAAAAGCAGCTGCTTATTTTGATAACATTTTTGTAACACTGACCTTCCTTAAAATGCAAGCTGACAGAGGACTTATTCTACAAACCCAAACGTGTACAACCCACTGGAATTAGCTTTGAGGAAGAATTAAAGCTTTTAGAACTAGAAGCTGTTGTAACTGGCACCGGCACAAAACACACTTCAGTTCACAACAGTATGACATTACTCAGTCTAGTCCGAAGGCAATGTCATTAAGAACCTAAGCTAATGGATGTTCTCTTAGTGTCTTCTGTTTCAAGCACAAGACAATGGTCCTCAAAAACAAAACAAAACCCCATACCAAACTCCACTAAGTTATAGGAAAGTATGTTCTATCTATAAATTTTTGGACATAGAATTTAAAAGAATGTAGGTTTGGAAACAATACTAAACCATTCAGGATGAGATCATACTAAATTGTTTTAATGTGTTCAATATCACACGAGAAAGTAATAAGCACTTCTCCCAGGTGCTAAGCTCATTCACTTAGTATCACCTGTTTCTTAATCCTTGATGCAGTTAAACAATAGTCTCATTCATATATGACATCTTAATTGGCTGCAACATTAATCATATAATAAGAGATACTTTAATCTCTTTTTAAATATGCCCTAGATTTAGAACCTCTATTTCAAAACAGCAGAAGGAATAACGCAGGTGTTTTCAAGTGGAAATCAAAATGAATATATTGGAAGGCCTTAAAAAGCATTCGTCAAATCAGGGTCACCATATCTAGATCTTGCTCCCAGATTTGCTACTAAACTACAAAAGATGCCTGGCCTACATTTAAAATCTACAAGAAAAAAAATAAAATAAAAAAAATAAAAAAATAAATAAAATCTACAAGGATTTTTAAATGTATAAAACCTAAAGCATGTTGAGTATCCTAAATGATGAGAATATCCAAGGGCACTATTCTACCAGTTGTAATTTTCAGATTCTGTGCAGCATGGGAGTTACTAGGATGACAATATATATTAATAACAAAAGTGATGTTGAAAAATCCCACTCACTCAAATGATTCCACTCAAACGGAATCCCACTGACTCAAAAAGCACTTATTAAGCACCTGAATTAATAGTAGCTTGAGGATTATCTGTCCTGCACATTGGCAGTGGGTTATATCTTTTTCTGTATATGTTCCAGGGTGTAGAGAAACCATGTGGTGTTCCTTTATCTTTGATAACCAGGTCCCCATGGAGCAGATAACTGCCATCACTTAAAAGTATATTTAGCTTCTCCTTTCAACACTTCTCTCTTTAAATCTGTTTTTCCATTTCCCTACGCTTTTGTATCCCATCCCCCAGAGGCTTCATTTTCCTTCTTTTGCCCTTCCAACATAGCTTCACCTTAAAATCCAAACTCTCTAGAATGGGATCCCGCTACATGATTTTTTAATGCGTTCAAGATCATATGAGATACTAAGTACTACTTTGACATCACTTCCATTCATTTAGTGTTAACGTTACTACTCCTCCACTCCTCTGTCTCTCCTTAGTACATCCCTTCCACGGTCCATTCCGCCTCCACTTTGAGCTCTCCCCAAGTCACTGCTACACCTTTTCCTCACGCTCTCTAAAATCGCTCTCCATCCACAAGGTAGGTTTTCCAAAGAATCTCCACCTCCCCCAACTCTCTCAATCTTCACTACCCTCTGTGACGCCCTCGGTTTTTGCTCTGGTCCCTCACTCCCCCCAACCTCGGACCCCATCGCATCCCCGACACCGCCCCACACAGCTTAGGGTACGCCCCTCACACTCTCCCTCTATCCCCCAAATTTGCCCCTTCCTAAGACCCCCCCCGTCCCCCTCCCCCACCCCCCACCCCCCCCGCAGAACCCACCTCCCCATTCCCAGACCCTGCCAGGTCTCCCGAACCTTCAGAGACGCTTCCCTCCTCCCTTCAGAGTTTCCGGACACTCCCGCCCCTCGCAGCCCTCCGTGCCCTCGCCCATCGCCTGGCACCCCGCGCCCTCCCCGGGGCCCACAGCGCCCCTGCGGGCGCGGCCCTCCGACCTGCCTCCGCGCCTCCCGCAGCCCCTGCAGCCTCTGGCCTAGCTCCCGCCGGTAGCTCTGCGCCGCCTCCACGCTCTCGCGGGCCTCCTGCAGCAGCAGCTCGGGCTCCAGCTCCATCGTCCCCTCGTCCGGCCGCGCGGCCGGCGGCTGCGGGCGCGGCTCCCGACTGTCCCGGGCGCCGCCGAGCGGCCCCGAGCGGCCACGCGCAGGCGGAAACACCGCCCCGCCCCGCCCCACGGCGGCCTTGATTGACAGCAGCGCTCAACGTGCGTCCGGGACAGGGAGCCTCTCACGCTGCAGGCCCAGCTGGTCTCAGCTCAGCTCCCAAGCAGCACCTGCCAGTGATGCTTCCTCGGGGCACGCACGGAGCTAGGGAAAGATTAATGACTACACCTCACGAAGTGCTTCCCGCACCTTATCTTATTCTGGCCTCGCTACGAGGCCTCCTTGCACCTCTATCCCACAGAGGAGAAAACTGTGGGACAGAGAGGAGAATCAACTTTCTCAAGCCGTCGGGATTTCAAGCCGTTGGGATTTCAACCCGGATGGGTCTTGAATCGTCATTGTCCTACCTGCCTAGTAAACGAGCATCCCTGCAGTGGCTAGTGTTTTAGGAGGTTACTGTGAATCAGGCACCACGCTCACAGGAATCAAAGGCCCCATCACCCAGAAGCTTGTAGTCTAATGAGGGAGCCAAGACAGAGGCCTAAGCGTGGGCCAGTGGTAGGTACCTCAATCCTGGCAGAGCTGCAAGGCGGATGTTATCAAACTTTCCTGTGTGGGCCAGGTAATTGAAAATGTGAAGCTCGGTGGGCCATAAGGCCTCTGTTGCAATATAGTGAATAAATGGGCGTGACCGTGTGCTAATAAAACTTACGGACACAAATTTGAATGTCACATAATTGTCACATGTCACAAAATATTCTTTGCATCTTTTTCTGTTTTGTTTTTGGTACGCGGGCCTCTCAGTGTTGTGGCCTTTCCCGTCGCGGAGCACAGGGTCCGGACGCGCAGGCTCAGCGACCATGGCTCACGGGACCACCCGCTCCGCGGCATGTGGGATCTTCCTGGACCAGGGCACGAACCCATGTCCCCTGTATCGGCAGGCGGACTCTCAACCACTGCGCCCCCAGGGAAGCCCTCTTTGCATCTTTTTTCAACTACTTAAAAAGGTGAAAACCATTCTTCGTTCAGGGGCCATACAAAAACAGGTGGTGGGTCAGATGTGGCCTTGGCCATAGTTTTTTGTTTTTTGTTTTTTTAAAGTTTTTACTGGAGTATAGTTGATTTACAATGTTGTGTTAGTTTCAGGTGTACAGCAAAGTGAATCAGTTATACATATACCTATATCCACTCTTTTTTAGATTCTTTTCCATATAGTCCATTACAGTGTATTGAGTAGAGTTCCCTGTGCTATCCAGTAGGTCCTTACTAGTTATCTGTTTTATATATCCTAGTGTGTATATGTCAATCCCAATCTCCCAGTATATCCCTCCCCGCTTCTCCCCTCTGGCCATAGTTTGCTGACCCCTGGCCAAGGATGGTAGAGTTGCCTCCCCAGGAAACAAAAACAGAACAGTGATTGTCTCAAGGTTACACAATTAATCTGTGCTAGAGGCTAGATTGCAGTTTTCCTGGGCCAGACTGAAGCCCTTTCTACCGCATTGTTTGGTGCTAAGTAAATGACACTTGAAATTAGAGAAGTTTAGAAAATGAAGGCTCTTCTGGAGAAAATGGGAGATTATCTTTATCCTGAAGTAGCAAGCCACTCAGTAGATTCTCAACAAATACCTGTGGAATGAATCAAGGCATTAACTAAACAAAAAGGAGTAAGTAAAGGCACCCCAGGTAAGATAAAACTAAGGAAAGGGTATAAGGACTTGCAGACAGGAATATAAATGGATTGTGTAAGGAAGGAGGAGCAGACCACTTTGCCTGGAGAGGAAGGACGGAATAATATATTGGGAGATGAAGTTAAGAGAAAAGTAAGGGCCCTGGAGCTCAGGTTAAGAAGCTTTGACTTTAATGAATAGACATTAAAGATTTTTGCATGTGCAGTGACATTTGCAAAACAATGTTTTAGGAAGATAAATGATAGAGAGGTGGGACTTCGGTTTGTGTTAAGGTAAGGCAGGGGTTGGCATACTGTAAATTCTCAATAAATATTTGTTCAGTGAAATGAATATGCATGAGATAACTAGAGGGGAGTAAATAGGCAGAACTAAATGGCGTTAGTCTAGTTATGATATGATGGAGACTTGAATTAGGATGTTGGCTTTTACAGAGTTTTGTGGGGGTTTGTTTGTTTGTTTGTTTGTTTGTTTTTAATTTATTTATTTTTGGCTGTGTTGAGTCTTCGTTGCTGCGTGCAGGCTTTCTCTAGTTGCGGCAAGTGGGGACTACTCTTCGTTGCGGCGGACGGGCTTCTCATTGCGGTGGCTTCTCTTGTTGCGGAGCACGGGCTGTAGGCACCCGGGCTTCAGTAGTTGCAGCACGTGGGCTCAGTAGTTGTGGCTTGCGGGCTCTAGAGTGCAGGCTCAGTAGTTGTGGCGCATGGGCTTAGTTGCTCCGCGACATGAGGGATCTTCCCAGACCAGGGCTCGAACCCGTGTCCCCTGCATTGGAAGGCGGATTCTTAACCACTGTGCCACCAGGGAAGCCTTTGTATGGAGTTTTGACAGTGAAAGCAGGGGGAAAGATACGCAAATGGTTCAAGGGAACAGGAGAGTTTGGACACACATTGAGTCAGTAAAAAACAGGATTTATTAATTGTTCTTGAACATGATATGTTCTGTGTGCTCTCTAAAGCTAATTGAACAGAATTGGCTCCCACTCCAGAAAGCTTTACTAAGTGAAATTTAAAAAAAAAAATTAAAAGGAAAACTTCCATAAAGACAAGCTACCAATCTTAGTCTCATTCAACTTTATTTCCTTGACCTACTAACTGATGGGAGGCAGGAAATGTGTATCTAATATATCCACACTACCCATAAAAATAACACGAAGAAAACTGAAGAAAAGCTGTAAAACTGTGCCCGCAGGCTCGAAATATTTTTATTTTTTATTTTTTTTAACTTTTTAACTTTAGAGCACAAGTTTCTGAAGAATAAATGCTCTGGTCAATAACAGAGAGGAAGATTGATCTAGAGGTGGTGATGACAGAAGCCAGCAGGCCATCAGACAGGGCTTTACAGAGTTTTTAATCTCCGTGTCACCACATTAGTCTAGCACTGACTTGAATTTCAAGAGTACCCAGAGGTGAGCAGATTCAGAGGCACAGACTCCTCATGCTACAAGAAACAAAGGACTTGGGCTTCCCTGGTGGCGCAGTGGTTGAGAGTCTGCCTGCTGATGCAGGGGACACGGGTTCGTGCCCCAGTCCGGGAAGATCCCACATGCCACGGAGCGGCTGGGCCCGTGAGCTATGGCCGCTGAGCCTGCGCGTCCGGAGCCTGTGCTCTGCGACGGGAGAGGCCACAACAGTGAGAGGCCCGCGTACCGCAAAAAAAAAAAGAAACAAAGGACTTGCTAATTGATTTATTTACGATAAGAATATAATTGCCAGGCTTCCCTGGTGGTACAGTGGTTGGGAATCCGCCTGCTAATGCAGGGGACACAGGTTCGAGCCCTGGGCCGGGAAGATCCCACATGCCGCGGAGCAACTAAGCCTGTGCACCACAACTACCGAGCCTGCACTCCAGAGCCCGTGAGCCACAACTACTGAGCCCACATGCCACAACTACTGAAGCCTGCGCACCTAGAGCCCATGCTCCACAGCAAGAGAAGCCACCGTAATGAGAAGCCTGTGCACCACAACGAAGAGTAGTCCCCACTCGCCACAACTAAAGAAAGACTGAACGCAGCAACAAAGACCCAACAGAGCCAAAAATTAATTAATTAATTAATTAATTATTTTAAAAAGCACTGAAGTTTAAGTTAGGAGACTTGGCTAAACATTGTAACTTTGGAAACATGTGTGAGCTACATTTCTCTAAATCGACAATAATGTAAATGTCTTCCTCACAGGACTCATGCAAAGGCTGAATAGTATGGCCAGGTAAAAGCACACATTTATTTACAAAATATCTAAAGAGTACAAGGTATGTGTCTGGCTCTGTGCTTAGGTGCTGGGAATCAAATCGGGAATGAGACCTAGGACTTGCCTTCATAGTCCAGTAGGGGGATCACTCACACATAAGCAGGAATTTATATTCTAATATATTGAGTGCAATGAGTAGAAGCACAGAGACAGCCACCTAATCCAGCCTAAAGTATAGTGGAAGGAAGGAGGTATCAGGAAAAGTTTCTTGAACAAGGTAAACCGTAAACTGAGTCTTAAGGCTTTTCTTGGCTTGGCCACAGGTGCTTCTCTCCTTTCCCTTCCAAAACCCCATCAAAATAACAATTAAGGGATTTAAAACTGGATTAGGAAAACAAATGGATTAGGGACAAATGGAACAGTAGAGAACACAAAAGAGCACTAGAGAGTTCCATAAATTTTTGGAAGATGGAAAGTGGAGTAGTAGTAATTGCCCAAGAAAACTGCCAGAAGTTACAACCTAAACTGCAGAGGATGAACCTTTCAGAATTGGGCTAACTCTCCCCAAAGACTCCTGAGAAACTCATGCTATATATCCTTTTAAAATTTTTAGTCACTTAAAAAAACTCACAACCCCTATTCTGACATTCCTTTCCTTATCCTACTTCCTGCATTATTTTCTCCTCAGCATTTAGCCCTGTCTTACCATATACTTTACTTATGGATCATTTTTATTACATGTCTCTTCCAACCAGAATACAAATTCTAAAAGGATAGGCATTTTTGTCTGTTTTGTTCACAGCTGCTTTGTTCATAGCTGGCACTCATTTGTATTTATGGAATGGATGGAAGGATGAATAACACAGCACATGAGAATGAGGTATGGAACTGAAAAGGGGAGACATCAGTTAATATTAGAGTTAGATATTTTAGGTCCATTGCCCTATTCCATGCATTTAGGTGATGCCTCCCTATTGCTTCCACAAAACTGCATGAGATATAAACACCTCTGCCCCCAAACAGATTGGAGGAGAAACCAAGTGGTCCAGAGAAAAGACCTCCACCTATTAACATTAGGAAGTCCCCCAATGAAAATCTCCTGATCATCCTACAGTAGAACCCACTAGTGAGTCCCACTTATGCTAAAAACCTTCAATCAGCTTGAACCATTTTTTAAACAGCTTTATTGAATATAACTGATTTGCAATAAACTGCATATATTTAGAGTATATGATGTGATGAACTTTTTCATCAGTATATACCTGTGGAACCATCACCATAACCAATATAATGAACATTTCCATCACTCCCCAAAGTTTCCATGTAACCTATTCCTTTGTAATCTATCCCTCCTTCAACCCCTGAACACAGGCAATGATGATCTGCTTTCTGTAATTAGAGATTAATTTGCATTTTTCTCAAATTTTAAATAAATGGAATCATGCAATATAGACTCTTTTTTCATCCATGTTGTTTCATGTATTGATAGTTCATTTCTTTTTGTTGCTGAGTAGTATTTCATGGTATGGATATGTTTCTTAATGTACCTGTTGATAGGTTGTTCCAAGTTTTTTACTATTACAAATAAAGCTGCTATCAACATTTGTGTACAAGTGTACAAGTCTTTATAATATAACTATATTGGGAATGTGGGAGGAGAGAAAGTATGGAGGGTGGTGTTACAAGAGAATTAACCACCATAACAGGACTTTAATGCATACTGTTTAAAATTGTTAGATCAGGGCTTCCCTGGTGGTGCAGTGGTTGAGAATCCGCCTGCCAATGCAGGGGACACGGGTTCAAGCCCTGGTCCGGGAAGATCCCACATGCCATGGAGCAACAAAGCCCGTGCACGACAACTACTGAGCCTGTGCTCTAGAGCCCAGGAGCCACAACTACTGAGCCTGCGTGCTGCAACTACCGAAGCCCACGTGCCTAGAGCTAGTGCTCCGCAATAAGAGAAGCCACCATAATGAGAAGCCCACGCACCGTAACTAAGAGTAGCCCCCGCTCGCCGCAAGTAGAGAAAGCCGGTGCGCAGCAAGGAAGACCCAACACAGCCAAAAATAAATAAATAAAATAAATAAATTTATTTAAAAACATAGTTGTGTAAAGATATTGAAATATCTAAAGATAAGCAGATATTTATAGTGCTAGAAGACCAGGGGTCGAACCCGTGTCCCTTGCATTGGCAGGCGGATTCTCAACCACTGCACCACCAGGGAAGCCCTCAACACATTTTAAATGCTTAGCTTTTTAGAAGAATAAAAAGCGCTAGAGACATACCCTACAACCTAGCAATTCCACGTTTAGGTGTGTATCCTGGAAAAGCACCATTTGTGTTCAAGGATACAAGAATGTTCGCTGATTCATTGACTAACAGAAAATTGAAGACAATTTAAATGATCATCACTAAGGAAATGGATAAATAAAATGTTGTGCATAATTGGGTGGAATGCTCAGGAATGAAAGGGAACAAATCAGATTGACCTGTATAGCTCTTGAAGACAATGATGAAAGAAACAAATTGCTGAGTGATATTTACATTGTTACCTTTTATGTAAAGAAAAACAAAACTAAAGATTTTTTTACGGATACGTATATGTATGTAAAAGTATTAAGAAAGGCTGCAACGCTATCCACCAAATAGGTGATACCGGCTGCCATTGGGGCTAAGAGGAAGAGACCGAGTTAGGGGGTGAAAGTCAAAGAGACTTTCAGTTTTTTCTGTAGTTTTCTAATTGATTGCTCCTCCTCCACGCTCTTGCTCTTCCATCTTCTCCTCCTCTTCGCCGTCATTCTCTTTGCGTCGCGTTCTTACACTACGTGAGTTATAAGTAAACGAAACCAAAACAACAAAACTGTTTATATTTAGAAGTGCAGTCTCCCTTCCTGAAAAACCTTATCCGGGGTTAATAATTTTCAAGGAGAAAGTAATTACCACTAATTTCATTGGAGAAATTTGTACCCTTTATGTTGTCCAGGCAATAGCAAATACCATAAAGATAGACACAATTACGTCAACAGTTAACATCAGTTTGCATAACCCGACCGAACAAGGTGGCTTCCCGTTACTATTTGATAGGTGTATTTACATGACTTGTTTCAGCTCTTACATACCGTGTAGTTAAAACTAGCACTCAGACAAAATAAACACACTCTCTATATTGCAAGTGCAATGAAAAAAAAAAGTAAAGCTAAACATGTCTGTGAAAACAATGCAAATGATGTATGAGATTATCTTCACTACAAACTAGCAAACTACTGGTACCCAGCAACAACTCGAACACACGCCAGCCAACTGAGGCGACGACCTTGGGCTCCTAGCTGCTCGCGAGGACGAAATCCACGGGAAGAAATGCCTCCTGACCTCAATTAGGGGTAAAAAGTCGAAATCTCGGACCCCAAGTGGGCGTATCTCTCGGTAGGACGCTTGCCAAAATAACATTTTATTCCGTGTGGGAGTGTAATCAATTGTTATTCCCTTTTCTGTATTTTTCGAATTTCCACTTTTAAATAGGGGCTAGTCTGGGGCGTCAAAAGTATGGGGTTCTAATTCTGCCACCAACGGACTTAGTCAAATCATATCCTCATCAGTGAAACTGGGCGTAAGAAGTTTGAATCTCCGAAGTCCCCGCTACTTTTAGATTCACGGTAAAGCAATCCCACCTCCTGCAGTCTTGCCGAAGAAGCATTTTGGCCCTCTCGGCTCACTGTCCGCGCAGCCTCCGGAAGCAATCTAAACTCCGCCCCCTGCACTCTGGACGGCGCGAAAACCCAATTGACAAGAACTCCCTCCGAATCCCGCGGGTAGGATCTGTGTTCGGCCTGCTTTCCCCGCGGGATCCCCAGTCGCTATCACTCAGAACTGGAGCGGCGGCCTCCAGGGCACCCCGCGCTCACCGACCGCGCCCGAGGGTCTTCGCTGCCCGCGCTTTCTCACCGCCTCTTCCCGCGTTCTACTTGGTTGAGCTGGGCCCAGCCTCTGCGACCACCCCGGGCAGTGGGCGCGGGGGAGTCCGAGGCGGACCCCGCGGCCCAGCTCCTCGCTCCTGCTGGAGCCGGCCGCCTCCATGGCCTCCCGACAGGCCGGGCCGGGCCGCGGAAGATCCTAGGAACCGGGATTCCGGGAAGCAAGGAGCATGGTGGGGGTCTTGGCCATGGCGGCGGCAGCTGCTCCCCCTCCGGTGAAAGACTACGGGAATGAGGTGAGTTTGAATATCTCCGAATGTTGGGTGTGGGGGAAAGGTAATCCCGATTTAGGATCTATGAGGGGGAAGGAGGGATCTGGTGACGCCCCAGAGTCTGACATTCTGTGGAACAATTGCTGGGGTGTGTCGTTTCTTAAAGACGTGATAGGTCCCTAGAAACATTGGGATTGTGAGATGTTTGCGGGGACCTTAAGATGCCTAGTAAAGGACTAGTTACCAGATCCTGAAATGTTTCTGGAACTTGATGTTTTGGACTTGTGAAATGTTACGGAGGATCCCAGGGTCAAGTCTAGGGTTCATGATAAGGAATCATAGAACTTTAGCGTTGAAAAGAATCTTTAAGTTCTACCTGTCCACCCAATCACCTGCTCTAGGAATACCGCTTAGATTGTCACTACAGGAATCAAAAAAGGTACGTCATTTAAAAATCACTATCTCATTGTTCTAGGTAGGGCTTAAGATACTGCAGTTAGAAGTCCCAGCTTGGCATGCTGTTATTCTCCTGTGTTCATCAAATTTCAGTGAAATGTACTAAGCAGTTGTTGTTAAGAGATTCTTATGCCATGAAGTAGTGGAGTAGCATCTAAAAGTAGACGGTTGCTATATTTTTACACCTTTCAAGCTCGCATTCTAACTGAAGTATGCAAACAGATGTCTTCGAAGTGAGTCAAGATGTATATTCACTTATTTCGCTGAGACTCTTACTTTTTAGAATTGAGTACTTTTGTCTGCTTGCTAATAGATGTTATGCTGATACTTCTTTGCTGAAAAGGCAGTTGCTCTGCTTGTCTCAGGTGTGAAGAAGGACTTTTGATACTTGAATTACACAGTTCTTGCTTTTTGTTTGCTCAGTTTTCCAGTCTTTTCATTACACGCTCTGCTTTTGGTGCCCTGCTTAGAGGGCTATTTCACAGTAATGATACTTACTGTTTAGTATTTTAAGGGTAAGGACCTTATACACATTATTTTACTTAATATCAGCCCTGTGATGAGGTGTTTTTATCTGTATTTTACAGATGAGAGAAGGTTAAGAAGTAATTAAAAGTAAGTTAGGTTAGAAAAAGTAAGTTAGAAAATTAACAGTAATTTGCTTAAGGTCCCACACTAGTAGATGTCAGAGCCAGCACTTGAGCTTAGATCTGCCTGACTCCAGAGCCTATGGTATCGTGCCTCTGATACGAGCTCACGATAATAATAATACTAACAACTCATTAGCATTTTCTTCCAGTACATTTATCATTTCATTTTAAGATGTAAAATTTTAATCTGTCTGTAATTTATTTTGTCTCATATTTATCCAGAGGGTTAAAATTTGTCCCCATACTATTTATTAACTACTTCTTTGCCCACTAACTTGAGTGCTACTATTATAATATACCAAATTCTTAAATACACACTTACGTCTCTTTCTGGTTTTCTAATCAGTTCTATTAAGTTGCCTGCCTATTCATGCATCAGTGCTATGCTTTTAATCGTGATAGCCTTATACTCCATTTTAATTTTCTAGACTTATAATTCCTTTGTTACTTATCTTCAAAAAAAACAAAAAGGTTTTCTTGTTGTTCTGGCAAGTTTTTTCTAACAAGTGAACTGAGGGAAGTTAAAAATAAAGTTGCTAGAGCTTTTTTTTAAGGGTACTAAATAGTATAAGAGGCAGGCGGTAACTCTTAATAGCATACTAAAACACTGAAAAGTCTTGTTTTATTTGTAGTAAATGTCCACTATAATTTTCACTTAATTAGTAAATTTTGAGATCCTAGACTTGTTCACCATGTACCTGTTTCTTGGAAATAGTTAGAATAATTTGTTTATTTTTAACTAAAACAGTATAAAGGGAATGGAAATAATATTTATAGAGTTCCTAGCATGCATCAGACTTCACATGTTTGTATGTAATATGTTCATTACAAATTCTGTGGGGTGGGTGGTACTATTCAAAGGTTATAGAGTAAACAGAGGCCAACAGTAATTAACACATTTGTACACAAGCATAGGGGGCCTTGAAACTTTTTATTGACGTATAATGTATAAAGTACACAAATTATAATTGTATAACTTGATGTGACATTGAGATTTGAATGTAGGTTTAACTTTAAAGCTCTTTTTCTTCCTAATGTGTAATGTTTATCAACTAAGGGAGCCTTCCTTTTTTTATTGCATTACATAAAATAATAGATCCATGTTTAAAATTTATGTTGCTTGAAATAAGTGTTTTTCTTCTTTTAAATTGATAGGCAAGCAAGAAGCGAAGGAAAGATGATGACAGAACTTGCAAAACAATCACTAAATATTTATCACCAATGGGGAAGACTGCAGACAGGGTTTTCTCTCCACCAAAATCCAGTAATATTCTGGATTATTTTAGAAAGACTTTACCCACAAATGAGAAAACTCAGACAGCAAAAAAGTACAAGATAAAATCATCCACACCATTGCCTGCTGACAGTGACAAAGACTGTAAAACACCTTTGGAAATGTCCTCAAATACAGAGAGTAAGAAGAGAGGAAGGAGACTTAATTTATCTCATCAACTAAGTCATATTAAAACTGAAAATGAATCTGCAATTGAAATTAACAGTGATGATAGCAAGGAAGACTCCAGTTTAAGTAACAATTTTGTGGGAAGTAGTACTTCTGCTTTACTCTACAAGAAGCATGTCAAGGTACTTGCAGAAAGTATTCAAGATACCAAAAAACAATCAAGCACTATGACCTCCAAAAAAAGTTCTAAGAAAATAAGTCCTAAACAAGGCCCCTCAAAAAATGATCGCAGAAAATTGAGGAAAAGGAAGCACAGAGAGGTAATAGATCTATCTGAAAGTTTACCCTTAGCAGAGGAACTAAATCTCCTTAAAAGACATGGTAATGATAGTAAACAGATAATGCCTTCCCTAACTAATGAAATGGAAAATACTGCAAATGATGCAGAATCTAGAGATAATATAACTAAAACAGCCCAGTTAAATGATAGTACAATAACTGTCTCATATGAGGAATTTTTAAAAAGTCACAACGAAAGTAAAGTGGAACAGGCACCAGACTCTACAGTGTCTATTTGTATTCCTTCTGAAACTGTTGACGATGCAGTCAAAAGTGGTTGTATGACTGACCCAGAAACCTATGAAATTTCCCAACAGGTCCGCTTTAAGACAGTCACTGTTCTTGCACAAGTTCACCCCATCCCCCCAAAAAAGACAGGGAAAATACCCTCAATTTTCTTGAAACAAAAGCAGGTGGAAATGGAAAATAGTCTGTCTGATCCTGAGAATGAACAGACGAGTCAGAAAAGAAAATCTAATGTCGTTATACATGAGGAAGAACTAGAATTGGCAGTGTTGGAAGCTGGAAGTTCTGAAGCTGTGAAACCAAAATGCACTCTAGAAGAAAGACAGCAGTTTATGAAAGCATTTAGGCAGCCAACATCAGATGCACTTAAAAATGGAGTCAAAAAGTCTTCTGATAAGCAGAAAGAGCTCAATGAAAAATCTTTAAATGAGGAAGGAAGAGACAATAATTCTAAAAAAATCATGGAAATTCCTAATATCCAAATGATTTCAAATAATGGCAATTCACAGACACATGCTGATAAAGGAGGTTTTCCTAAGGAGAAAAGTAAAAAACTGAAGAAAAAGAATAAAAAAATCTTAGATACTGGTGCTATTCCAGGTGAAAATAGAGAGAGAAATCCTCAAGAGAAAGAATCAACTTTTTCCTTTAAAGAGAAACAAAATCAAAACAGGCTTAGAATGAGTTTAAGACAAAAGAAAACAGAAGTTTTCAAAAACAGCACATTACTTAACAGCAAAAACCTTGTTTGTGAAGGTGCAGCAGATGATGACCCTCTAAAAATTTCCTCTCCATGTAACAATAAGTCTTCAAGAAAAACCGGCATACCAGTTAAGGATAAGGTTATACACTCTAAAGCTGAGACTGAAGACAGCTTGGTATTTGTTTCTACACTGAAACCAAGCAGAAGATCTGTAAGAAGTAGCAGCACACCTGCTACAGTAATCATTAGAGCTACTGATTCTGAAGACGCACAAGACGATAGTCCAGTAAAAGCTTCCACTCCAAAAGCAGCGAACTTATCAGGGAAGCGTAGCTTATATACAGCGGAATTAATAACAGTATCCTCTGATTCAGAGAGTCCTATCAGGTAAAGTTTTGTTTTGTTCTCAAGTTCTAAATATTCTGCATGTATTATTAGATGTGAAGGAAAGTATGTCAAGCACTGAAGAATTGTTTTTTTTTCTAGAACACAGCTGATTTATAAGAAAAAGAAAACAGGGTTTCAAAAATGTTGCTTATTTTCCATATTTAATTTAAACTCAGGCATGATTTCAGAAGAATTCTAGCCATATTTTAGATGAGTTTTAAACTCTTATTTATCATAGTTGTTAATTCCTGGAGAAATATCCTCCAAATATGAATTCTGTGCATTTAACAAACATAAGATTAAAAATAAATCATAGAACATTTTTAGGTAAGCTGAGCCATATACTGTGAGGTATTGTGTTGGCCAGAAAGTTTGCTCAGGTTTTTCCATAAGATGCCTCGGGAAATCCGAATGAACTTTTTGGCCAACTCAACATATACTTGCATGTTGGTTCTGGCTAATCCTAGGGGCTAATTTTCTGGAAAGCTTATGATTTATAAAATGAAACTTTATATTTTCTAAAAGTTTAACATTGAGTTTGGCTTACTTTTGAATCAGTAGTTTGAAACTGATGGGGGGTGTCTTTTTTCGTTTTCTGATTCAGAACTGTCCAGAAATTAGAGCCCTAGTTGGTTCCTTTCTATATTTAATTGAAATTCTTACACATTATAATCACATAAATGTTTGTGAATATCTTTTTGGGTTTTTTTCAGAATGAAATTCACCAGAATTAGTACTCCCAAAAAATCTAAGAAAAAATCTAAGAAAAGGTCTAAGAAATCTGAAGCAGCTGATGAAGATTTTGAGTCTCAGACTAGAAAGGTAATTGAAATATTAGGGTGTCCTGTAAGTGGTATTCTGTTTTGTAAAACAATAACTATTACTATTGGAAGTGATACGCCAAAAGAAGATTCACATATTTCATAGATTGGTTATGTTAACTATAACCCTATATTATTTTTTGCTGTTATTTTATTCCTCTAGTTAGCTTATTAAGAGATCAACATATCTTATTGTGAGATGAAAGCAATTGATAAAGACAGTATCGTTTACTTAGAAAAAGTTTTCTTAGTGACAGTTATATTCCAATCTTTTTCCCTAAGGCTGCTTATGGAAATAAGCATGATTGAATTTTTGGTTTATTTTTATAGATTAGAGGCTAACAAGTGGGGTCTCTCAACCCTGCTACTGTTGACATTGTGCGCTGGATAATTCTTTGTTGTGGGGAACTGTCTTGTACGTTATAGGATGTTTCGCAGTAATCCTGGCCTCTACCCGTGAGATGCCAATAGCACCCCAGCTGCCCTAGCTATGATAACCAAAATATCTCCAGTCATTGCTAAATATCCCCTGGAGGGAAAAATCACCCCCAGTTGAAAACCATTTTCCTAAAGGGAGAGGTTGTATGTATAAGAATAGTTTAGCTGCTTTTGTAAAGTAAACTGCTTATCCCTTATGATGAGAGAATTGGATTCTCTCCTGGGTGAGTAGGTACAAATGTGTGTGTGTGTGTGTTGAAAAAGCCACCAGGGTGGTTCTGATATAATCCTTGGGTGAAAGCCACTGCCACAGAAAGTTGGTATCTCTTTTGTTTTTATTTAACAACTCTCTTCCCCCCCCACCGCATCGGGGTGGGGGGGGGGCTTCTTATCTCACTCTAGGTACTATGCTTGGTACTCTTATCATTAATCTTATAAAGTAAATATTTAACCCTGTTTTGAAGGACAGTGGCGCCAAAGGAGGTGAAAATATTTTTGAGAGTTGACATGATATATGATGGAATTTAAGCTGGGGACAGGGAAAAGGGGTACCAGGGGCTGATAAATAAGGAGAAAGTAGAGAGCTGTCAGGACGGAAGTTCCTGTTTTAGTCAGGAGTAACCAAGTGTGAGCTGGGAGGACAGGCAGCTAGGTCAGAAAGGAGGGTGTTGGAAATGACTGGTTTTTGAGATGATAGGACTATGGTTGATTTTGATTTTCTTCATTTTTCTGTTTTTTGTTTTTCTATAAACATGAACTTTTAAAAACTTTTATCAGAAAAATAACTATTAGGGAAAAAGAAACAGATTTCAGGTAATAGCAGAACTACATGCCAAAATGCATGTGGATTTTTTTTTTCACACATTCACTAAAACATGTCTTTTTTTTTTTTTCGGTACACGGTCCTCTCACTGTTGTGGCCTCTCCCGTTGCGGAGCGCAGGCTCAGCGGCCACGGCTCATGGGCCCAGCCGCTCCGCGGCATGTGGGACCTTCCCGGACCGGGGCACGAACCCATGTCCCCTGCATCGGCAGGAGGACTCTCAACCACTGCGCCACCAGGGAAGCCCTGTTTTTCTTAACTGTTTCAATGATTGAGTCGTTAATTTAAATTTAGCTGGATTATTTTGAATGCTAACTTATCCTAAGTTTCATCAGCCTGTCAAAAATTTTGCTAGGGACTTCCCTGGTGGCACAGTGGTTAAGAATCCACCTGCCAATGCAGGGGACACGGGTTCGAGCCCTGGTCCGGGAAGATTCCTCATGCCGTGGAGCAACTAAGCCCGTGCGCCACAACTACAGAGCCTGTGCTCTAGAGCCCGCGAGCCACAACTACTGAGCCCACACACCTAGAGCCTGTGCTGTGCAACAAGAGAAGCCACCACAATGAGAAGCCCGTGCACCGCAACGAAGATCCAACCCAGCCAAAAATCAATCAATCAAATAAACTTATGAAAAAGAAAAAAAAAATTTTGCTAGCAGAACAACAAAAATCTGTCACTCTACTACTATAAAGCAGATCCTTAACATTCCTAACCTCCTTATGTATGTTCTGAATATCCATATCTATTCTTTTTTTATATTTTAGTTTTAATTTAAAAAATATTTTTTTCCGTGCCTATTCTTTTTAATGTTTTTAAAAAACATTTTAAAAGTTTTTGGAATTCCCTGGGGATCCAGTGGTTAGGACTCCGCGCTTCCACTGCAGAGGGCACAGGTTCGATCCCTGGTGTGGGAACTAAGATCCTGCATGTCACAAGGCACAGTCAAAAAAAATTTTTTTTAACTTTTTAAAAACGGCAAACATTTGTTTAAAAGACACAGTAGTATATAAATTTAAAAGTGAAAACTTAAAATTTTCTCTCTCCTACTGTTTAGGGGGAACCCACTTTTTTTTTCTTAATTGCTATCTCTCTTACTTTTTAGAAAGATTCTACTGAACTTTTAAACGCTGCTTATATTATTTATTTATTTGGATTTTATTTAATTAATTTATTTATTTGACTGCCTTGGGTCTTCGTTGCTGTGCGTGGGCTTTCTCTAGTTGTGGCGAGCAGGGTCTACTCTTCATTGCAGTGTGCGGGCTTCTCATTGCGATGGCTTCTCTTGTTGCAGAGCATGGGCTCTAGGTGTTCCGGCTTTAGTGATTGTGGCACGCAGGCTCTAGAGCGCAGGCTCAGTAGTTGTGGCGCATGGGCATAGTTGCTCCACGGCATGTGGGATCTTCCCGGACCAGGGATTGAACCCGTGTCCCCTGCATTAGCAGGCGGATTCTTAAGCACTGTGCCACCAGGGAGGTCCCCAGGGGGAACCCACTTTTAATAGTTACAAGTTCATCTGTCCAGACTTTTTCCTATCCTTAAATATTTATATGTCATTTTTAAAAGGGATCATATAATGTGAGCTATTTTGCAGCTTGCTTGCTATGTGTTTTCTTTTGGGGTTTTTTTTGCATCTTGGTGATCACATTTATTGGAAGGGTTGGAGAAAAATAAAAATGCCGTTTAGCTTAAGAATTTGTGAGTTATCTACAAATCAACTTATTTCAGAAGTTGAAGAATTCTTGGTTATTTCCTAAAATCAAAACATACGCCGGTTTCTCTTTTGAATATCTTCTACATTTAAAGAGGCAATCATACAAAATCTCCTATTTTCCACACAGGATAAATTCTTTGTTTCAACCAACTCTCAATGGTGGGGCAACTAGCACAACACTGTCTCCCCGGACAAAGAGCATCGGGATATTCCGTTTGGTTGATTTATATATCTCTTCATATGTTTCTTCATCAATTTCTATAGTTGTCACAGTTTCTTCCACATCTCCCAATATCATATTTAAATGCTGGTCATAAGCATGTAACCTGCCTCGAAGCTCTCTGTCGTTTCTCATTTTCACATAGATTCGTTCATCCAGACTGAGCCTGAAGAGATCCAGAGGCTCTTCTACAGTGTTGGTAGTTTGTTGCTGGTCCACGTCGTCCGCCATCTTCCAAACCCTGCGCTCTTTGCTTGCTATGTGTTTTTAATTCAAATGTAAAAACCTGTAGAACTGAGAATATGGAAAATACATTATCTGGAAGATAATATTTAAATGCACAAGATCGCTTAGTACATCAGTGGCAGAGCCAGGCCTGAAGGCCAGACTTTATTCTTATCAGCGCTCTTTTCCATACCTACTACCTTTTCAACCTCTCTTCAAAGGACTCAGCCTACAAGTGACTAAAATCAAAGAATAGGTGCCATGAAGATAATGGGGAAATAACCAGTAATTCTTATCTGTACAGACATCTATTTGTTTGTTTTGGCTGCACCACGCAGCATGTGGAATTTCCCTGACTAGGGATTGAACCCATGGCCCCTGCACTGGAAGCACAGAGTCTTAACCACTGGACCACCGGGGAAGTCCACAGACATCTTTTTATTTTTTTTTCCCGCGGTACACGGGCCTCTCACCGCTGCGGCCTCTCCCTTTGCGGAGTGCAGGCTCCGGACGCGCAGGCTCAGCGGCCACGGCTCACGGGCCCAGCCGCTCCACGGCACACGGGATCCTCCCGGACCGGGGCACAAACCCGTGCCCCCTGCATCGGCAGGCGGACTCCCAACCACTGCGCCACCAGGGAAGCCCGCCAGACATCTGTTTTTAAAAAATGTTTTATATACAGACATTTAATATGGATATCTTTTTGGGTATTTTTCACAAATGTAATTATATTTATCTGAATAGATTTCAAGCAAGCAATAAAGGCAAACCAAGTATAATTAGACACATTTTAATTTCATTTCCTTGGTAAGATTTGAATAACCATTTTTTTGGTCTTTTATTTAGTGTGATCTGTGATTATATTTTTCTATTATATATGTACTTAGTGGACTTCATTTTTTTAGAGCAGTTTTAGGTTCACAGCAAAATTGAGCAAAAAGTATAGATTTCCCATATACCCGGTGCTGTCACACATGCATAGCCTCCCCATAATCAATATCAAAATAGTACATTTGTTACAATTGATGAACTTACATTGACACATCATTATCACCCAGTGTCTGTAGTTTAAATTAAGGTTCACTCTTGGTATTGTACATTCTGTGGGTTTAGACAAATGTAAAATGACATGTATCCACCATTATAGTACCATACAGAGTAGTTTCACTGCCTTAAAAATCCTCTGTGCTCTGCCTATTCGTCCCTTTTTCCCTGGCAACTACTGATCTTTTTACTGTCTTTAAAGGTTTGCCTTTTCTATTTTTTTCTATTATTAAATATAAAATATTTGCCAGTAACCTAAATTATTATTTCACATTTGTGTTTAGGTAAGCAGTGCTTCAAAAAATGTATCCAAAGCAAAACAATTGATTGAAAAAGCAAAAGCTTTACACATTAGTAGGTCAAAAGCTACTGAAGAAATAGTGACACCTTTAAGGCGTTCGTCCAGACATCAGACGCTCCCTGAAAAGTCAGAAACAGAAGTAAGTATTACAAATATTTATTGATATAAATTCTGTTCTGTTCTTCTGTTTGAAATGGGAGAAGGAAACTGTTATAAAATTATAAGGTAGAATTGTAGGAAGCCCTGAGGTTGTAGAAAAAATATCATTTTCCATTCTCTTTTCGAAGGCTTTGGCTCTCTTTTGCCTACAGAATACACTCTGAATCCTTATCAAGTCATTCAGGATCCTTCTTAGGCTGAACTAGCTCCTCCTTTTCCTCAAAACAACCCCCCTTCCTAAAACACACTCTTTTTGCTCCATCATACTAAATTATTCATTTTGCCCCAAAGGCTGCAATTTTTACTTTTTTCAGTTTGTAGTTTCAGCGTAAAATGTATATTAGGTACTCTCTTCCACCTGAGGAATTCCTACTCAGAGTTTAAGATCCTGCTAAATTATGCCACCATCTCTCTCTCTTTTTTAAAAAAATATAATAACATGATTTATTTAAAGTGTGCAATTCAGTCACTTTTAAAGAGTGTGTATTCATTCACAGAGTTGTGCATTCATCACCACAGTCAATTTTAGAATATTTCATTACCCCCAAAAGAACCCTCATTCTCCTTAGCTGTCACCTTCCTATCTCCCCTCCCCCAGCCCTAGCCAAACACTAATCTACTTTCTGTCTCTATAGATTTGCCTATTCTGGACATTTAATATAAATGGTATCCTACCATATGTGTCCTTTGTATCTGGCTTCTGTCATTTAGCATAATGTTTTAAAGGTTCTTCCATGTTGTAGAATCAGTATTTTGTTTCTTTTTATTACCAAATAACACCCCATTATATGGAAATACCACATTTCATTTACCCATTCATCAATTGATGGACATTTGGGTTGCTTCCACTTTTCGGCTATGAAAAATGCTGTGAATAATCGACTACCTACTCTTGAAAGCTTTGCTGATGCCTTCAAGACAAATAGTTTCCTTCCCTATATGTACTTTAATTTACTTTCATGGGTTTTTTTTTTTGTATTTAGTCAGTATTACTTTCACTATACTGTATTATAACTAGTTAAACTATGTTTTAAAATAAATTTATTTATTCATTTATCTTTGGTTGTTTTGGGTCTTCGATGCTGCGCACGGGCTTTCTTTAGTTGTGGTGAGTGGGGGCTACTCTTCGTTGCGGTGCGCGGGTTTCTCATTGCGGTGACTTCTCTTGTTGCGGAGCAGAGGCTCTAGGCATGCGGGCTTCAGTAGTTGTGGCATGTGGGCTCAGCAGTTGCAGCTCGTGGGCTCTAGAGCACAGGCTCAGTAGTTGTGGTGCATGGGCTTAGCTGCTCTGCGGCCATGTGGGATCTTACTGGACCAGGGATTGAACCTGTGTCCCCTTCATTGGCAGGCAGATTCTTAACCACTGCACCACCAGGGAAGCTCACTAGTTAAACGATTTACTCATAGATTAGCTCTCCCTCTGTCCCCTAAACCCTGGTGGAAACTTGACACCAACTCTAGAGTTTCATTTTTGTGTGCGTTCCCAGTGCCTGCTGTATTGCCTAACACATAGTAGATGCTCAATAGATGTATGCTGACCACGTGAGAACTTACCAGACTACATCTAATACGTATCTAGGATGTATAGTTCTGAAAGGGAATAGCCATAATTTTTATAGCTTGGTTGTATTGATTCTTTTATCTGCAATATAATCTGTTCGTTGCTTCTTTAAAAAAGAAAACCCATGGTCATAATCAATCCACTCTTTGATCACGTGAACTTGTATGATATAAGCACAGACTATTGCCATTCATATCCTGTGTTTTCTGTGTTAGTTTCTGACAGGGAGATGTATGGAGTTGCTAATGTGATTATCTTGTCATGGCTTCTAGCACTGTAATCCTTTTGAAATTTTAATAACATTAATTGTATGTTATTAAAATTTTTTTTCTTATTCTGTTTTAGGACTCTGTAATAACAGGTTCAAGTCCTACTCCTTTAAAGCATCCTGAGAAAAATCAGAAGAAACTTCAGTGTCTGAATGATGTGTTAGGAAAAAAACTTAACAAGACTCCTAAAAATGTCCCTGGTAATCAGATTTGATAACTTGATGATGAACATTAGAATGTTTTGGGGGGATTATATTGTTCTGAATTTTAACTTTATCTCATTTTGATTTAATCTCTTGTCTTATAAAATATAACCTTTTAATTATATTAGATATTTCTATTTTAATAAGTGAGTAAAGTTATAATGTAGTGAAGAGTTTTACAAAAGGTAACTGAGTGTATTTTAAGTGATTACATTTCTTTGTATCTATTTAGCCTCAGTTAACTTAGTGGTTCCCAAAGCTGACTGATTATCAAAATCATCTGGTAAATTAAAAAAATTTTTAAATCCTTAGGTCCTTGCCTAGACATACTGACTGAGAATCTCCAGAGGTGGGTTGTGGGAATCTGTAGTTTAAAAAGAAGCTCCCCAAGAGATTCTGATATTGATTTTGCCAAGTTGAGAGATCAGCTCATTATAGAAAATTTTTTAATTAAAAAAATTTTTTTTAAGTTTTAAAAGTAGCTAGAGGTAAGTGGAGATGATGAACCTTGATACTAACCTAAGCATTTATTTTTCTAAGGAAAAGTGAAAGTCGCGCCTTTATTTCTTACTAGAAAGGCTCAGAAAACAGCTGATCCTGTCCTTGGTTTTGATGAAAGCAGGTCAGTCTGATACAAATTTTAAAATGTCAAAATATTTCATGGAATGTATTTTGCATTCATTTACTTTGATGAGAAAGCATTTAAGTTATCATTTGAAGCTTTGATAAATCCATTTTTACAGATGACAATATTGACAATGCTACAACTGCAATTTGAATATCTTGGTCTTTTGCAAACATTTTGTGTCCATCTCTAGACAAAACAGTGGGAAAATAAACAAGCAAACCAAAAAGCTGATTTATGAACTTGTTCAGTAAATATTTAAATACCTACTATGTAGCAGGTGCTGTTTTTGGTACTAGGAATATCATGGGGAATAAGACACATTCCCTGTCCTCAGGAGGCTTATACCCTAGAGGAAAGACAATCTCTGATTAAACATTAATTGGGCCAACAAATGAAAAATTGCAGTGTGCTAAGAAGGAGAGGTACAAAGGTCTATTAAAAGTTTGTTGAGGGCTTCCCTGGTGGCACAGTGGTTGCGAATCCGCCTGCCGATGCAGGGGACACGGGTTCGTGCCCCGGTCCGGGAAGATCCCACATGCCGCGGAGCGACTAGGCCCGTGAGCCATGGCCGCTGAGCGGGCACGTCCGGAGCCTGTGCTCCGCAACGGGAGAGGCCACAACAGTGAGAGGCCCGCGTACCGCAAAAAAAAAAAAAAAAAAAAAAAAAAATTGTAAAAAAAAAAAAAAGAAAAGTTTGTTTAGTTGATTTGGTCTGGTCAAGCAAGGATTTTCTTTTTTTTTTTTTGCAGTATGCGGGGCCTCTCACTGTTGTGGCTTCTCCCGTTGTGGAGCACAGGCTCCGGACGCGCAGGCTCAGCGGCCATGGCTCACGGGCCCAGCCGCTCCGCGGCATGTGGGATCTTCCCGGACCGGGGCACGAACCCGTGTCCCCTGCATCGGCAGACGGCTTCGCAACCACTGTGCCACCAGGGAAACCTGCAATCAGAGGGTTTTAAACAGAAGTATGGACATAAACATTTGGATTTTGAAAGTTTAATTTGACTGCTGGATTAATTTGGCTCTTGTACAGAGAGTGGGATGGAAGAGGGATTAGAGTGGATGCAAGAGTTTGGGTGTGAGATGATGGAGGTGTGGACTCAGGTGCTGGAGACGATGTATGAAAAGATTTTAGGAGATAAATTTAAGAACCCTTGATGATTAATTAGACATGGGGGCTGGGGGTGGGAGAGATGAAGGTAGAAGGATGACACTTAAGTTCTGGTCTGTGCCAGTAGATGGCATGATGGAAGAAGACCAGGTTTAGGGACATGAGTTCAGGTTATTTGGTTTTTTTCCTGTTTCAGTTTTATTGAGGAATAACTACATATTGTTAAATGCACAAATCTTAAGTATACAGTTTTGATAAGTACACTTATCAAAGTGTATCAAGATGTCAAGATATAACATCTTTCTTTTACTCCCTAACGGTTACTTACTCTTTTCCTGTATCACCACCATCACCACCACAACAAAAGGTTACCACTCTTCTGATTTCTATTACCATCAGTTAGTTTGACTTCGGTTGCCATGAGTTAGTCTTGTCTGTTTTAGAACTTCATGTAAACTTTGTATATATTGTTTTGTGCCTAACTGCTCTTGTTCAGTACACATATATTTTTTAAAACCAACTTTATTCAGGTATAATGTACATACAATCATATGCACCCATATTAAGTAAACAGTTTGAGGTTTAACAAATGTACACACCTGTGTGATCGCCACCACAATAGAGAACATTTCATCACTCTCAAAAATTCCCTTTTGCCTCTTTGCAGTTCATCCCTGCTTCCACTCCCAATGCCATGCAACCTGTGATCTGCTTTCTGTTGGTATAGATTAGTTTGCCTTTTCTAGAATTTCATAGAAATGAAATCATACAGGAGGTATACTTTTGTCTCTGGCTTCTTTCAGTCAAAGAATATCAGTAGTCTATTCTTTTTTATTGCCGAATAGTATTCCTTATACGAATATATTTACCACAATTTATTCTTTTATTGGTGGCCATTTGGGTTGTTTCCAGTATTTACCCATTTACTCATGGATTCCTGTTTTATTCTCTGGGTTTTAATCCATTAATAATTTTAATGCTCAAATTGATTCTAATTTGGCCATTGGAAGCCCTTCAGCTTGGTTTCTCTGCCCCTTTGACACATACTCATCATTTATAGAGCATTTCTTACTTTTTTGAACACAAAGATATTCCAGGCTCATCTTTTATTTGCCCTGCCCCAGCTCTTTAATTAGCCTCTTCTGCAAGGAGCCCTGGTTCCTTTTAGTGGAGGTGCTTATTTTGCTCCTGAGGTATCAGTGCTTCTAGGCTTTCTCAGCAGATAAAGCTAGGAAATACACACACACACACACACACACACACACACACACACACACATCAAAACTATTTCTAACTGTATATAATATATGTGTGTATATTTTTTATTAGTACCTTGTACCCCCTCCTTAAAGTTTACCTTCTGCTACAGGCACATACTAATATAGCTACTTCACCCATCTTTTCATCCTCCCCTCCAATTAATAGTCAAAAAGGTACACCTCCTCTTTTCTGAGATTAATCTCTTCAGTCTGGCTTTAGATCTCATCTTTTCTTCATTTCTCTCAAATGGGAAAGGAATAGAAGTTTTTGAAGCCTCTTCTTAATTACCAACCCAAATTTCAGTTTGCAGAGAATATTACAGTCCTCACTCTATATATGGCAGGCTAGGAAGGGTGTATAAGCCGTGACACACCAGCACCATGCTCTCTCTCCCCTCCGCCACTCCATCATCCCATCCTCCTCTACCCTTTCACCAACTTCCCGCTAAAGTCAAGATTCTTATGATTAGCAATACAAGATAAGCCAGGTGAAACTGAGACATCAATAGTAAGGGCCTTAAGGTTCCTGCTATTGTATTGGAAACAATATTACCTTAGAAGTTCTTGTATTAACTTTTAGAAATGTGGCACTGATTTTGTTTTCTGATTATAATATAAATGTATGTTTAAATTAAAAAAAGGAAGACAGACATTTTGGTGGATGTCCTTCAAGACATTATTTTCTGTATATACTTATTTTTATTTAAATTTTTTTTAACACTGAAAGACTTTCGTTTTTACGATAAGCAGAAAAAGAATTTGACCAGCTAACATCTCAGGTAGCTGATTAAATTTTTTCAAATAAAATTAAGAAGTATTTATTGTATAGTTAGTTTATTTTTTTAAGTGTTTATAACCTTAGCTCTCCTTTTCTTACATCATTTTCTTAAAAGTCAAGATGCAACTGAGAAGCCTCAGGCTGGTGATGTGCAGTTTAAAGCAAAGCGTGACTTTCTAATGAGTGGTTTGCCAGATTTGTTGAAACGACAAATTGCAAAGAAAGCTGCTGCGTTAGATGTGTACAATGCAGTGAGTACCAGTTTCCAGAGCGTCGTTCATGTTCAGCAAAAAGATGATGGTGAGTTTATTACTATGAAATATTTTTAAATGTTAGTAGTAATATGAAACTATGTAAGTTGGTTTAAGGTGAGACAAAGGTTTAGGTATAATTCTTATGGGGAATTTAGTGTTTTATCCTCTCTTCTTCAGCCTTGGACTGAGGAAGGGGGTGGGGCAAGAAAGCCAAAGGCATCCTCAGCCCTTACCCCTGATGCCAGGGGAGGGCAGGCACGTGTGTGGGCCCTTAAGTGAATGCTGTCCAGATGGGCGCTGTGTTCTAAAAGGAAGGCAGTTCCCTTCTGAAATCATAGCCTGTGTGTGAATAGATCATCTTTAAGAATTTCTCAGAGGAGCTCCAGCCCTGTCTTTGTCCAGTCTGCTGTTCACTGTTCAAGGGAAATCTGTTTGCCTCCTTTCCAGAACAGCTTGTGCTGTTTAGTACCACAAAAGTATCTTGTGGGCTATATCCTGGAATTGGTAACAGGGAGCTCCATTGGACCAACGATGGAGCAACAGTGCTCCATTGCTCTAGTTTGCTCTTTTCTCACATGCACCGTGCATGAGAGCGAGCTGTTTGCCCAAGCCTTGTGAGGTGGTGCTAGCTTGATCCTGAGCTAATTCTCTTTGGATCCAAGTGCTATGGCAACCACAGTCCTACTTTACTTATGTAGTTTTTAATTACTGATAATGTACAAAGCGTTCTATCTTTACTTTGTTGTTGTTCCTACCTAGAGTTTTTTTGTCAGCACAAAAACAGTTATATTCTTCTCAGCTGGCTTTGTGGTTTGGTTTGGTCTATTCCCTCTACTCATGAAATGTTCACTATGTTCTGTTCTCTTTTCTTTTCCTTTTATGTTTCTGACCTTGATCGTTTTTTTTTTTAAACCCACATTTATTTATTTATTTATTTTTGGCTGTGTTGGGTCTTCGTTTCTGTGAGAGGGCTTTCTCTAGTTGTGGCAAGCGGGGGGCCAGTCTTCATCGCGGTGCGCGGGCCTCTCACTATTGCGGCCTCTCTTGTTTGCGGTGCACAGGCTCTAGACGTGCAGGCTCAGTAGTTGTGGCTCACGGGCCTAGTTGCTCCGTGGCATGTGGGATCTTCCCAGACCAGAGCTCAAACCTGTGTCCCTTGCATTAGCAGGCAGATTCTCAACCACTGCGCCACTAGGAGAGCCCATGATCTTGGTAGTTTTTGAGTTTTGTTTAGCCTCTCTTTTATGGGGAACTTCCCAGTCAGTCTTTCTAGTAATATTCCACTTTTCTTTTTTTCCCAGTTCTTTCACTGGCCATTCTGTTGATGAAGGCTTTCTTGTTACTTTTACTAGTTTATTTTTGTTTTTACATATTTATTTATTTAATTTTCTTTTTTGCTGAGTCGGGTCTTAGTTGCAGCACGCAGGATCTTCGTTGTGGCGCGTGGGCTTCCCTCTAGTTGTGGCGCGCGGGCTCCAGAGCACATGGGCTCTGTAGTTGTGGTGCAGTGGGCTCCCGAGTGTGTGGGCTCTGTAGTTTGCGCATGCAGACTCTCTAGTTGAGGCGTGCGAGCTCAGTAGTTGTGGTACGTGGGCTTACTTGCCCCGCAGCATGTGGGATCTTAGTTCCCTGACCAGGGATCGAACCTGCATCTCCTGCATTGGAAGGTAGATTCTTAACCACTGGACCACCAGGGAAGTCCCTAGTTCAGTTTTCTAAAGCATTTTCTAATAGTATGTTCAATTATAGAAGTTAGTTATGCTTTTCCTTAGGATCATGCCCACGCTCACCTAGTAACAGAATCTGGATTTCAGGATGCTAACTGCCCCTGAAATTTTTAACCTGATTAGCAAAGTTGATTTAAAAAGGAAAGAAAATATGCTAATATTTGCTTATTTTTAACAATTGGGAGGGAAGACTGGGTAATTTTTATGAATTGTATTTGTTGGAGGTGAGGGTATTGTTTCCTGTATACTCATTTGAGTTTTGGTACATTTGTGTTAACTATGTAGTTGTTGTCAAATCTTCTCATGTTTATTTAGTTGGTATTTGATAAGTGGATAAGGATATGAATGAAGGTAATTAACATAATTTTTCTGTTTTTCTTTAGGGTGCCATTTGTGGCATTTGAAACCACCCACTTGTCCTCTCTTAACTAAACTTAAAGAACTGAATACTAAAGTAATAGATCTCTCAAAATGTGTCATGGCTCTTGGTGAATTTTCAACATTGAATTCAAATTCAAAAAGTAATAATTCTGCTGTTGTGGTAAGTATGAGAGTGGTCATCCATTGTAGGCAGTTTCCTTCATATCTTTCAGAGGGAAAAAATTTTGGATATTTACTGCTGTGGCCTAAAATTCATCTCTTCCTAGAGTCCAATTTTAAAAAATAAATCCCAGTTGAAGTACATATCTGTTTTAAATAGTCCTAGAGCTTTAAAAACATACTAAGAATTAATGATAGCCAGTTTTAAAAGAATATTAGATTACATAGCACATTTAGATACTTTATCAGTCAGAATTATAATCTCATAAATGAGTAAAATACAATTAGTTGAAAAGAAAGAACAATAAAAATATGAACTAAGGAACTTCCCTGGTGGCACAGTGGATAAGACTCCGTGCTTCCAATGCAGGGGGCCTGGGTTCGATCCCTGGTCAGGAAACTGGATCCCACATGCATGCTGCAGCTAAGAGTTCACATGCCACAACTAAGGAGCCCTCGAGCCGCAACTAAGGAGCCCTCCTGCAGCAACTAAGACCTGGTGCAACCAAATAAATAAACAAATAAATATTTTAAAAAAAACATGAACCAAGTCCTTCTAAAGCTGTGCAAATGCAGCTTTGCCATCGAGATTGTATTTAGTGACTAAAGCTAATCCTACAATGACATAGACTTATAGACAGAAAGTAGTTGGTAGTATTCTGATTAATATTAATGGACAATGTGGGTTTAATTGAGCATTTTATTCTTTATTGCAGTTTGTTGGGAGAAGGAAGGATTTGACTGAAGAAGTACGAAATCTTTTGCTGGAGGAAATTAGGTGGTCAA
Organism: Stenella coeruleoalba; assembly: GCF_951394435.1. Taxonomy (NCBI): domain Eukaryota; kingdom Metazoa; phylum Chordata; class Mammalia; order Artiodactyla; family Delphinidae; genus Stenella; species Stenella coeruleoalba. The sequence continues at coordinate 18,096,646 of NC_137165.1, forward strand.
ATCCCGAGTTTTCTTTGAGGAAATACTTCCCTTTGCTTCTAAAAAAGCGAACTGAGCACCAGGTACTTTCCAAGTGTCATCGTAAACAAGGTTAGTGATAATTATTATTTCTGTTAACATTTCAGTTTTGAAAACACTAAGCTTAGCCATTGACTCTTGGAAGTGGTCACCACCGAGAGACTATTACTTATGGTTGATAGGGAGAACGGTTCAATTAAAGTAAAGCAACTTGTGTGATACAGTGTTAGCCCCTGACAGCTTCCAGAGTTGGCAACACAAAGACAGCTTTAATTATGTTAAAATACTAATAATTTATTTAAGGAAAGCCTTAGATGAGGTAGTTTATATAGCCCGTACAAAAGGCAATCTAAATAACAAGTTATCCAGCTTGCTTTCAGTATGCCACATTTGATTCTTGCGTTTTCACTTTATAGATAAGGCTATTGGATATTTTGAAGTGGTATTAAGATTATTGGGTATTAAAATTTGTTTTTTGTTGATTAATAAGCACATGCATTTCAATAATTCCCCAAATAGAAAGTCCAAAACTAGAGCCCGACGTCAGTCGAAAAGAAACCAAAAGGAAACGAGTGGAAATGGAAAATCATAAATCCAAAAGAAAGAAACCAAATGAGTATTCAGAAAGTCCAAAAAAGATAAGTGGGAAACTAGAAGAACTTGACAAAAGAAACAACTCCAGTGGGATAAAGCTAGATTCTTCCAAAGGTTTATTTCCTAAAACATCCAGGAAGAAACGAACAGCTTTGAGTACAAGGTGTAAAGTGGAAACAGAAGCCGTAGAAGATTCTGATATTCTGATAATAGATGGTGACACGTCTACGTCAGAAGTATCTTCTATTCCGGGTAAATTAGACTTTCTCCCTCTGGTCCTAGAGGTTTTTTTGTTTGTTTTTAACTTCTCATTTTTCCCCTGTCTCTTAATATATGCTCACTGTAACATTCAAACAAAATAAGAAGTGGAAGCCTCACTGATTAGAGTCTTCCAGATAACCACGTTTAACAGATTGCTGTTTGGTCTTTGATTTTTCTGTGCTTCCCTAAATACATATGCTTTTTTAAAAACCTGGAGACTTCCCTGGTGGTCCAGTGGTTAAGACTCCACGCTCGCAATGCAGGGGGCCCGGGTTCAGTCTCTGGTCAGGGAACTAGATCCTGCCTTCTTCAACTAAAGATCCCGCATGCCCCAACTAAAGATCCTGCATGCTGCAACTACAAAAAAGATCTCACATGCCGCAATGAAGATCTCGCACACGGCAACGAAGATCCTGAGTGCTGCAACTAAGACCTGGTGCAGCCAAATAAATTAAAAAAACAAACAAACAAACAAAAAAAACAGGGGGCTTCCCTGGTGGCACAGTGGTTGAGAGTCTGCCTGCCGATGCAGGGGATGCGGGTTCGTGCCCCGGTCCGGCAGGATCCCACATGCTGCGGAGCGGCTGGGCCTGTGAGCCATGGCCGCTGAGCCTGCGTGTCCAGAGCCTGTGCTCCACAACGGGAGAGGCCACAGCAGTGAGAGGCCCACGTACCACAAAAAAAAAAAACCAACAACAACCTGGAATCACACTCTACCTATTATTTTACACCTGTTTCACATATTTTTGACATATTCCCATTTGGTTACGTAGCTTTTCTGAAACATTCTATTGAATTAATGCATCCATTTAGATTATGTTTTGATAATTTGTACAGCAAGTCTCTGTATTTTTTAAAAATTATTTATTTATTTATTTATTTATTTTTGGCTGCGTTGGGTCTTCGTTGCTGTGCGTGGGCTTTCTCTAGTTGGGGCGAGCGGGGACTACCCTTCATTGTGGTGCGCAGGCTTCTTATTGCGGTGGCTTCTCTTGTTGTGGAGCATGGGCTCTAGGCGCACAGGCTTCAGTAGTTGTGGCACAGGCTCAGTAGTTGTGGCTCACGGGCTCTAGAGCGCAGGCTCAGTAGTTGTGGCACACAGGCTTATTTGCTCCGCAGCATGTGGGATCTTCCCAGACCAGGGCTCGAACCCGTGTCTCCTGCATTGGCAGGTGGATTCTTAACCACTGCGCCACCAGGGAAGCCCCTCTATATTAAAAAAAATTTTTTTTAATTTTTTAAAATTAATTAATTTATTTGTTTTTATTTTTGGCTGTGTTGGGTCTTCGTTGCTGTGCGTGGGCTTTCTCTAGTTGGGGCGAGCGGGGACTACCCTTCGTTGTGGTGCTCAGGCTTCTTATTGCGGTGGCTTCTCTTGTTGTGGAGCATGGGCTCTAGGCGCACGGGCTTCAGTAGTTGTGGCTCTAGAGCGCAGACTCAGTAGTTGGGTGGCCAGGCTTAGTTGCTCCGCGGCATATGGGATCTTCCCGGGCCAGGGATCAAACCCCTGTCCCCTGCATTGGCAGGCAGAATCGTAACCACTACACCACCAGGGAAGCCCTTTTTAAAATTTTTCTTGGAGCATGGTTGATTTACAATGTTGTGTTAGTTTCAGGTGTACAGCAAAGTGAATCAGTTATACATATACCTATATCCACTCTTTTTTTAGATTCTTTTCCCAGATAGGCCATTACACAGTATTGAGTAGAGTTCCCTGTGCTATACAGTAGGTTCTTATTAGTTATCTATTTTATATGTGGTAGTGTGTATATGTCAATCCCAATCTCCCAATTTATCCCTCCCTGTCCTTACCCCTGGTAACCATAAGTTTGTTTTCTACATCTGTGACTCTACCTCTGTTTTGTAAATAAGTTCATTTGTACCCTTTATTTTAGATTCTACATATAAGCAATATCATATGATATTTATCTTTCTGTGTCTGACTTACTTCCCTCAGTATGACAATCTCTAGATCCATCCATCTGTCATTTTTTAAAACTATTTTCATGCATTGACTCCACTAAATAAACTATAGATTCCCTTACCCTACAAATTCCACTGGGGTTTTGATTTTGCATTAGAATGTAGATTAATGCCACGTGGTGCGGCCAAAAAAAAAAAAGAGGGAGATGCATACCACAACGTAGATTAATTTGGAGGGGACTGGCATCTTCCTAACTCTTCTCAATTGGGAGTGTAGCATCTCTCCGTTTACTCAGGCTGACCTCCTAGAATGTTTTAATGTATCTTTTTAGTTGTCAAGAAGAGGCTCCATGAAAATTATGCTGCATTTGTTCTTTAGATTATTTCTTACAGTACAAATTATTTTTCATATTTTGTGTTTCTTGAGTGATTATTAAAATTTTTAATGTATACTTTTAAATCTTATTGTCATAAGACTTTATGGTGCTTAGCTTTTAAGAGGGAAGGGTTTTGATGTGAAAAATTTTTAATGTAATGTTAAGTTTTGAAATTGCCTTTTTGGCAATTTGTAAATAAAAATATTTGTACAAATACTTATTGTTACATGAAACAATAATGTAAATGCCTAAGAATATATGTTTATGCCAAGAAACAAAATACTTTAATATATATTTTTTGCTTTAGATTCTGGAACTGAAGACATGCTTTGGACAGAAAAGTATCAACCTCAGAACTCTGGTGAACTCATAGGCAATGAGCTAGCTATTAGAAAGTTACATAGGTTGGTAAAATTTGTAAAGGAATCGAGAAATAGTTTTTGAATCTAGTTTTAGTATTTATTTTATTTGTGCTAAAATCTAGAAATTATAAAGTAATACATCACAAGGTAAAATCTTAAAAAAAAAGAAAAAGGAAGAAGAATTTTCAGTGAAAAGTAAATGTACCTCTTTTCTCCTGTTTCTACTCCCTAGAGGTAAATGACTATTAAAATTGTCTTGTAAAACCTTCCAGAAAACTTTTAATGCATATATTTGCTCCTTTCTTCCTAACAAATAGGATCATATTACTACTAATTCAGGTAATAATCCTTTGTCTATAATTCCCACCTCCAAAGAGTTCTGGAAATTTAAAGTTTATTAACTTTATTATATACATAAAGTTTATTATAGTCTTTATCAGCCCCACTTAGTAGGAGTTCATATTTTTTTAACTAGAAATATTCAGTGATTATGGATGTACTGCCACAGACCCACTAGGGGTATTATGTTTTATGTAGTATATGTACCAAATTACATTTCTAATATCTGAAAAATCCTGAATTCTAAAACTTAACTGGCCCAAAGGATTTCATACAAGGAATTGGGACTCATAATAATAAAACCTTTGAGATTGGCAGTGTTCTAAGCACTTGATCATGCTTAGCTCATTTGCTCCTTAGAACAATCCTATGAGGGTAAATACTGTTCCTCATGAGGAATGTGGCCCAGAGAGGTTGAGTTATTTGTCCAAGGTCACACAGCTAGAAAGTGGTGGAGCTGGAATTTAAACTCAGTCTAGCTCCAGACTAGAACTTAATCTTTCTGCTCATACTTAGGATTGTATCAATATATTACACATCTTTCATGTCACCATACAGTCAGTTCTTCATAGTTTCTCTGTACTGATTTCTTATGTGAGCATACATACCATAAGGTATCTTTTCCGTTACTGATGTATTTTTAGGTTTTTCCTTTTGGAGGCTAATATAAACAGTGTTGCAGTGAATATCCTTGCACATATTGTCTTGAGTATTTAGGCAAAAATTACTTCATTTTAAAATATTCATGTCCATGTAAAATTATTCTACTATATAGTTGATTCAAAAATGTTATGGAGTTCTTAAAAACTAACAATATACCATCACTTCCCCCGACAATCATTTTAACGTATCATCTAAGAGATATCTATATTCTGTGAATTTTTTTATTAACATACATTTTCTTATGGTAGTTGGTTGAAAGACTGGAAAAGAAGAGCTGAATTGGAAGAAGGACAGAATTTGAAGGGAAAAAGAGATGAGAAACAGGAAGGTATTTTGAGTCATTTTTTTCCATTTCACTGAACATTTTTAGAATTAGATTAGCTGAAAATTTTTATAAAGCTGCTTGTTTGATATTTTATATTTGTTTTTTTAGTTTTTGTACGTTGAATTTCCAACATTTATTGGCAGGAAGTTTGTGGGATTTGGTCATTGGGTTTGGTGAGACAGAATTGATGCCTAAGAAATTGTTTTATGTGCATTTGAATGATTTTTCAGATCCATTGGACAGCATAGACTTTAAAGGCAGTTCAGATGATGAAGAAGAGAATCGTCTTTGCAATACTGTTCTTATAACAGGGCCAACAGGAGTGGGGAAAACTGCTGCGGTATATGCTTGTGCTCAGGAGCTTGGATTTAAGGTTAGTGGACAAATGTTAATGTAATAATTACCCTTGAAACAAAAGGAAACATCAACCATTCTGCCATTTTTTCATATATTCTTTTAGATATTTGAAGTGAATGCCTCTTCTCAGCGCAGTGGTAGACAAATTTTGTCTCAGCTGAAGGAAGCTACTCAGTCCCATCAAGTAGACAAGCAAGGTGTAAACTCACAAAAACCCTGTTTTTTTAATAGCTACAACATAAGCAAGTCACCAAGTAAGTAAATTATTTTCCTGAAGTTGTAATGTTTAAAAACTTAAAATCTAAGAAAAGAATTTTAATAATTAGCATTTTTAAAAAATAAATTTATTTATTTTATTTATTTATTTTTGGCTGCATTGGGTCTTCGTTGCTGCATGCAGGCTTTCTCTGGTTGCGGTGCACAGGGGCTACTCTTCATCATGGTGTGCGGGCTTCTCATTGTGGTGGCTTCTCTTGTTGTGGAGCACGGGCTCTAGGCCCATGGGCTTCAGTAGTTGTGGCTCACAGGCTCTAGAGCAAAGGCTCAGTAGTTGTGGCGAACGGGCTTAGTTGCTCCGTGGCATGTGGGATCTTCCCCGACCAGGGCTCAAACCCATGTCCCCTGCATTAGCAGGCTGATTCTTAACCACTGCGCCACCAGTGAAGTCCCAATAATTAGAATTTTGCCATTCATTTTTAATCTTTTCCTATATATATACATGCCTTTTTCATTTTTCTTGGACTTTATGTTTTAAAACAAATCTCAGGACCATCACATAATTTTACTCATGTATATATATTTCAATATGTAGCTCTAACTGATAAGGACTTTTTTAAAAGCATAACCACTATATCATAATCAGACCTAACAAAATTAACTATATACCTTAATTTGATGTAATATGTAGTTTAATTTCAGTTTTCTGTTTCAAATGGTTTGTTCAAATCAGGATCCAAACAAGGTTCACAGTTTACATTTGATTAATGTCACTTAAGTTTCTTTTAATCTAACAACTCCCTCACCCTTTCTTTTCATGTCATTTATTTGTTGAAGAACATGGGTCATTTGTCATAAAATTTCTCACATTCTAGAGTTGGCTGATTATATCTTCATGGTATCAGTTAACACATTCCTCTTCCTTGTATTTCTTACAAACTGGCAGTTAGATCTGTGGGGTTGATTAGATTCATTTCCATTTTGGTGCTGGCATACATGCCAAGAGATACGTAATGACTGGTTATCCCACTTTTAGTGATATTTAAATTTTTTTTTTTTTTTTTTTTTTTTTTGCGGTACGTGGACCTCTCACTGTTGTGGCCTCTCCCGTTGCGGAGCACAGGCTCTGGACGCGCAGGCTCCGCAGCATATGGGATCTTCCCGGACCGGGGCACGAACCCGTGTCCCCTGCATCGGCAGGCGGACTCTCAACCACTGCGCCACTAGGGAAGCCCTAAATATTTTTAAGATTACACCTCTTTCCTTGTGGTGTTAAAATGCCCTATTTAAAAAAAAAAAAATTATTTATTTGTTTGCGTTGGGTCTTAGTTGTGGTTTGCAGGCTCCTTAGTTGTGGCATGTGAACTCTTAGTTGTGGCATGCATGTGGGATCTAGTTCCCAGACCAGGGATTGAACCCTGGCCCCCTGCGTTGGGAGCGTGGAGTCTTAGCCACTGCACCACCAGGGAAGTCCCTAAAATGCCCTATTTTTATGACATGATTGTGATATCTATGATAAATATTTTCAAGCTCAAAATTTTCGCTAAGTTTTCTGAACACCTATGATATGCAAGGTCTATGAGGGTACTAAAAAAGAATAGGACACAGTCATGGAATGGTGCACATATGCTGGTACATAAAGAAGATCCTGCTCTGAGTCCATATGATAATAACTAGCACTTGTAAAGGCTGAATGAGGGTACTTTGAGAGGAGCAAAGGACACGCTCTGGAATAAATGCCAGGCCACTGTTGGGCTTCTGAAGGGTAGACATCAGCCATTTGTTTTTTAACTTTGTATCCATCTTTCATAGCATATCTAGAAAAACATATCGTTTGCTTGCAATATCAGTTTACTGTGAGTTAAATTGAAGTTGCACAGGAAAGTCTGTAATGTGCTTAGTATGTACCGATATCACTTTTTCTCCAGCCTCTTCTGACCTCAAGCAGATGTAGACAGAGTGAATTAAGGGATTATGAAGATTTTTGCTTCAAGAATATATGTTTCTTGGAAAAGAGTATCTTTTCCAAATGATTGGTTTTGCCTTCTCTACTGGTTGAATAACTAACAATACAGTAATATTTGACTGGAAAGAGAATGTAAGAAAGAAAAAGAATTTTTATACCTTTGCTTTTTAACTGGTAAGGGTAGAAATATACTGTGGATAACTCAATCTTGCCATCTGTTTAATTTTTAGAATATTTGTCTTTAAGTGAAATTTGTTTTTGGCAGAAAAATTAAGCTCCCCCAAGAAGGTTGTTACATCACCAAGAAAACTTCCTCCACCATCACCACAAAGTAGTGGACCAAAGCGAGTACTTCCACCTAAAACTTTGGCAAATTATTTTAAAGTGTCTTCTAAGCCAAAAAATAATGAACAAATAGGAGCACTTCTGGAAAATAATAAAGGTAAGATACTAAATTGACAGAGGCCCTGATAACACAAAAATATGATCACAGTTCATGAGTTCCTATTGCTATTTATTAAACCTCAGTTACACTGAAGGTCATATATATAGGAGTGTTGATACCTTGTTTCAGTTTTGATAATGGATTTCAGTTTGAGTTTATTCTGTGGAAATATCCAGTGTTCTGTTAAAAGTTGATTTTATCTAAAATATTAATGTTTTATTTATGCAGGAATCAAAAATTCTTTTGAACAGAAACCAATTATTCAGACTAAATCTACAAACACAACTAACAAAAATGTCAAAGAGTTTGGGGCTGAGGAGCCCAACAGGAAAAATGCAACATCTCTCATTCTGTTTGAGGAGGTAGGCTTACAGAGGTATACATTTGTGATACCTCCTGATAAAAACTTATTCTAAAGATTACTGTATGTTTTACTATAAAGGACTGTAAAATAGCCAAGAAGGTCAGGAATAATTGTATCTATTTGAAATTAAAGTGAATGAAACTGTCAGCCATAGAAGAATTTTTTAGGAACATGATTAATGCAATTCAGTTACTGTTTAGTGTTTGTAGAAATTATTCTGACCCATACTTATCCAATTATAGGTGACTGCATTTTTTTGTTTTTAACGTTTGATAATTTTTTTACCCTTTTAATAGTATAAGACGTTGTAAGCTTTTGGCATGGTGTGAAGTCACACTGTTCACAAATTCATAAATTCTGTCTCTAATAGACATATAGTGTATCTACTATGATAACTGATATGATAACATAACAGTTATGATAACATAACTGACATCCAATAAGTGTATTGTTACTACATTAATATTTTAATAACCACTTGTTCTTAGGTTGATGTCATTTTCGAAGAAGATGCTGGCTTTTTGAATGCAATCAAAACATTCATGGCAACCACGAAAAGGCCTGTAATCCTTACAACAAGTGGTAAGTAACCAGTGATTTTACAATTACTTACTATTGATTAAAATATTTGGGGAAAGCTTCTAATTTTAGTTAGATATGTTCCTTTAGAAGTCTGCTGGTAAATTAAGTCTGTTTTTTTCCCTAAAACGAGGAGGCTTCTAAATCTTTTTTTTTTTTTTTAATTAATTATTTTTGGCTGCATGGGGTCTTTGTTGCTGCACGCGGGATCTTCATTGCCAAGTGTGGGATCTTTAGTTGCGGCATGCGGGATCTAGTTCCCTGACCAGGGATCAAACCTGGGCATTGGGAGCGTGGAGTCTTAACCACTGGACCACCAGGGAATTCCCTATATATTGTTTTATAACATTCTTTTCTAATATTTGTCATTACAAATATTCAGTAGAATATCTCTGCTATGGATTTCTGTTGGAAAATGTTTGTGTTAGACTCTACTTAGAAATTAATAGCCCGTTTGATAGTTAATGATTATACTCTAAAAATATCGATAAAAATCATATTAATCCCAAGTGAGATGGTAGTTTAATTAAAAAGTCAAGATGTAAGTTCAATTCCTTAATGACATAATTTGCATATTTTATTTTCATTACTGATGAAATATAGAATACTTTCATAGAAAAGTATGACTAGAGAAAGTACCTTAGTGGTCTTAATGTTTAAAAATATGTTTTTTCTGCATAGATCCAACATTTAGTTTAATGTTTGATGGCTTCTTTGAAGAAATTAATTTTAACACTCCTTCACTGGTAAGTTTTGAATTTTGATCAGCATAAATTATATATCACAATTATATAGAAGGTGGTTTATTATAAAATTTAGTTATAATTTTTAAATGTGGTTACTAAGGGGTATGTTAAAATTTCTGCATTTTAGGAGACTTCTGATTATCTTTTTTTTTACTTTAAAAAAATATCTTTTTCAAAATTCATGTATTCAAATTTTCACTAGACTCCAGTGTTCATTAGGTCTTTTTCATAGTAACCAGTGCTTTACTGAGGTGAAATTTGCATATAGTTAAAAATGCACTTAAGGGGCTTCCCTGGTGGCGCAGTGGTTGAGAATACGCCTGCCGATGCAGGGGACACGGGTTCGTGCCCTGGTCCGGGAAGATCCCACATGCTGCGGAGCGGCTAGGCCCGTGAGCCATGGCCGCTGAGCCTGCACGTCCGGAGCCTGTGCTCCGCAACGGGAGAGGCCACAACAGTGAGAGGCCCGCGTACCGCAAAAAAAAAAAAAAAAAAAAGTGCACTTAAGTACACAAATTGAAAAATGTGAACAGAGATAAACATCCATGTAACCATCACCCAGATCAAAATATAGAACATTTCCATCACCTCCAAAGGTTCCCTTGGGTCCTTTTTAGGCAGCACTCCCCTCTCCACCGGAGATAACCACTATTCTTTATTTTATTTTATTTATTTATTTATTTATTTATTTATTTTTGGCTGTGTTGGGTCTTCGTTTCTGTGCAGGGGCTTTCTCTAGTTGCGGCGAGCAGGGACCACTCTTCATCGCTGTGCGCAGGCCTCTCACTATCGTGGCCTCTCTTGTTGTGGAGCACAGGCTCCAGACGCGCAGGTTCAGTAGTTGTGGCTCACGGGCCCAGTTGCTCCGCAGCATGTGGGATCTTCCCAGACCAGGGCTCGAACCCATGTCCCCTGCATTGGCAGGCAGATTCTCAACCACTGCGCCACCAGGGAAGCCAGATAACCACTATTCTAATGTGTATTAACTCAGATTAGTTTTGTCTATTCTGAAATTTCAAATAATAGGAAACATTATGTATCCTTTTACATCTGGTTTCTTTCATTTAACATTATGTTTTTTAGATTTATCCATGCTGTTCTGTCAGTGGAATTGTTGAATCATATGCATTATGTTATTTTTATTTGTTTAGCTTTTTAAGACTCTGCCAGATAGGTTTCCAGTGCATGAGAATTCTGGCAACTGTTGTCAGTCTTTTTAACTTTGGCCATGGTAGTGGTATCCATCTGTGTGTGTGCATGTTTGCTTTCTGTTAATTAACTTTGAAGTATAGTTTATTTACAGTAAAATACACCCACTTCAAGTGTATGGTTCAATGAATTTTGACAAATGTAGTTACAGCACATGTCCATCAAGATAGAGAACATCTTTATTACTACCAAAAGTTCCCTTGTGTACCGTTGTGTTCTGTCCTTTGTCCTAACCCCTCGGCCCTGCCTACTACCAGTCTGTTTTCTGTCACTGTAATTTTGCCAATTGTAGAATTTCATGTCAATAGAATCTTATAATATGTAGTATTTTTTATTTAGTTTCTTTCACACACCATAATGCTTTTTCAGATTTGCTCATATTACCTGTGCCAGTAGTTTCTTTCCTTTTTTTAAAATAAGTTTATTTATACATTTATATATATTTTTTTCTTTTTTCTTTTTTTTTTTTTGCGGTACGCGGGCCTCTCACTGTTGTGGCCTCTCCCGTTGCGGAGCACAGGCTCCGGACGCTCAGGCTCAGCGGCCATGGCTCACGGGCCCAGCCGCTCCGCAGCATGTGGGATCTTCCCGGACCAGGGCACGAATCCGTGTCCCCTGCATAGGCAGGCGGACTCTCAACCACTGCGCCACCAGGGAAGCCCCATTTATATATTTTTTATTTTTGGCTGCGTTGGGTTTTCGTTGCTGCAAAGGGGCTTTCTCTAGTTGCGGTGAGCGGGGGCTACTCTGTTGTGATGCGTGGGCTTCTCAATGTGGTGGCTTCTCTTGTTGCGGAGCACGGACTCTAGTCGCGGGCTTCAGTAGTTGTGGCATGCAGGCTCAGTAGTTGTGGCTCGCGGACTCTAGAGCACAGGCTCAGTAGTTGTGGCTCACGGGCCTAGTTGCTCCGCGACATGCGGGGTCTTCCCAGACCAGGGATCGAACCCGTGTCCCCTGCATTGGCAGGCAGATTCTCAATCACTGCGCCACCAGGGAAGCCCCCTAAGGGATTTTCTTAAGGTTTAATAAAATTGCCTTCAGGATTCAGGTTGGAGAATCTCCCATAAAATTTTCCTTGCTGTCTCAGACTGTATACAGTTAATAAAAGAAGTTTATGTAAATGCTTTTAATTTGGTACCGTATTCCTTTATATTTTTCTAGATCATTCTCAATAAGAGCTTAAAATATTGTGAATCTTAGCAAAATTTGGCTTGCTTTTTGGTGTTATTGATGTATTTCTGTTAACTCTGCAGTTGACCATGTTTCTTTCCTGTGTCTCTCTCCCTCCTACCCCCACCTCTCCCCTCCTGTCTCTCTCTCACTCTCTCTCAGCTAAATGTTGCCAGCTACCTACAGATGATCTGCTTGACTGAGAATTTTAGAACCGATGTAAAAGATTTTGTAACATTGCTAACAGCAAATACTTGTGACATCAGAAAAAGTATCCTTTACTTACAATTCTGGATTAGAAGTGGAGGTGGATTTTTAGAAGAAAGGCCATTATCTTTTTGTCGTAAGTTGATTTGTTGTAAAAGAAATTTCTGTAATGGGATCCTATATTAAAATATATGCTGTACCAAAACATTTGAAAGATTATAAAAATTTTGAGCATTGAGGTATCATGTTAATATTAAAAGAAACATACATACATCAACTTAGTTGATGAAAAGTTCTGTAAGCATTAAATGTGGGTAAATACAATTAAACTGAACCTGGAACAAATGGTTACTTGTACATTTATAAACATAGCTGCTTATAAACAAATAGAATTATATTATTTAGCAACTTCCTTTTTTCACTTATTAAAAAAATAAGTATTGGTAATTTTTCCATATGTAAATTATTTTTAGATGACTGTATTGTAAGTTCCTTTTCAGCTTCCTTAATAGCCTATAATTCTCTCTTTCCTAAGAACTCTTTTATTTCAGAAATGCTTTATTTTATTTCTTACCAATCTTCAGTCACTGTTACCTAATTCAAGTCACAGACATTTACTGAGGACTTTCTCCATGCCAGGTCCTGTGTTTATATGAATAAGACATGGTTCCTTCCCTGAAGAAGTTCATAGTTTGTGGTTTCCATGCTCCATAGTCACAGTTCTGTAGTTACAGATCCTGCTCTGGGAAATATACAAATATTTAATTTTTAAAAAGGTGAAGTTCTGTAATATTAATCCCTTATTGGTTTTCTGATTAGTTCAAAATTTAATATCTTATTTTTTTAATTAATTAATTTATTTATTTGGCTGCGTTGGGTCTTCATTTCTGTGCGAGGGCTTTCTCTAGTTGCGGCGAGTGGGGGCCACTCTTCATCGCTGTGCGCAGGCCTCTCACTATTGCGGCCTCTCTTGCTGCGGAGCACGGGCTCCAGACGCACAGGTTCAGTAGTTGTGGCTCACGGGCCCAGTTGCTCCGCGGCATGTGGGATCTTTCCAGACCAGGGCTCGAACCCGTGTCGCCTGCATTGGCAGGCAGATTCTCAACCACTGCGCCACCAGGGATGCCCTAATATCTTATTCTTTTTCAAAGTATTTAATTCAATTTAAGCTGGCAGTTTTAACTATTTCTTAGAAGTAAATATGATAAATAAGACATGGAAAATATCCTATTTTAAACAAAATAGGTAATAACTATCACCATATTACTGGTTATAAAATGCAATACCAAGAACTTTAGCATTATTTCTTTTCTTGAAGATCTTAAATGCATTTCATTCCTGTCTTAAAAATAAAACACAGATACACACTCATTGGAAATCAGACAATACAGAAGTATATAACGTAAAATGTAAAAGATCTTGCCCCACTTCTTAAAGGTAGCTACTGTTAGACCTTTATCTATGCATATACAAATATTGCTACCTACTTATTTAGCAAAATTAACCAATACTATATGTATTGTTAAACAATTTGCTTTTTCTTACCTCACAATTTATTGTCAGTACGTATAGTTCTAGCCCTCTCTTTTTCACAGCTGCATGCTATTCCATAATATAAAGTGGATATAACGTAATTTAACTAACCTTTACCTACTAGGTGACATTTAAGTCATCTTCAGTTTGTTGTTAAAGTATGCAGTGAATATCTTTTTTAATTTTGCTAATTTAGAAGGTGAAAAATGAATGGTATCTTATTTTAATTTCCATGATCACTGGTAAAATTGTACATCTTTTTATGAGTTTATTCGATATTTGTGTTTCTTCTGTGACTTGCCTGTCCAGTCCTTGCTCTTTTTTCTGTTGGATTGTTTTGTAAGCCCACCCCACACCCCAGCCCCACTTAACCTATGTAGAAATCATGTTTGTATTGTACGCTTTATGAATTAGATACATATGGGGAGAATAACAAAATGAGGATTAGGTCCAAAAAATGCCAAAGGGGACTTCCCTGGTGGCACAGTGGTTAAGAATCCTCCTGCCAATGCAGGGGATGTAGGTTCAGTCCCTGGCCCTGGAAGATCCCTCATGCTGCACAGGCACTAAGCCTGTGCCTGTGCTCTGGAGCCCGTGCTCTGCAACAGGAGAGGGCACGACGGAGAGAGGCCTGCGCATTGCAACTAAGAGTGGCCCCCGCTGGCTGCAACTAGAGAGGGCCTGCCTGCAGCAAAGACCCAACACAGTCAAAAATAGATAAATAAATAAATTTATTTTTTTTAAATGCCAAAGGATCTTGGATTTTAAATAATTGTTTAAATAATTGCTTGCTACAATTTGATAAAAATATGGATAGCTAAGGTTTTCTTTTACTAATTTTGTAGGAGGAAATAGCAGAAATGTACAACTTGTTTGCTCTGAAGATGACCCTGATTCCAAAAATAATGCTAAAAATAGTAAAAGGAATCCAACAGACCTTCCCAAATGTGACATTGGCTGTGCTGAGACCTTGTTTGGCCTTAAGAACATTTTTTCCCCATCTGAAGACTTATTTTCATTTTTGAAGGTATTTTCAATGTCTAGTAAATTTATGTTCTTTTTCATCTTCCCAACACTCACTTCTGTCTTTTGAATCTTAAGGTTAACTTAAATTTACCAGTAATTTTTACAGGCTTCAGATTTCTGATTTTAACACATTGTACCACTTTGACAAATGGTGCATAGGCCTTGCTCTAAATGTATATTATTGAATTTAGAATAGAACTTAGAAATATTTCAGATAAAAAAAGACAATTTCAGAACAGTAGTTTTTAAGCAAATGAGCTTCTAATTATTGAATTAGGGTATGTACTGACTATTAGAGAATTTAATTTTTTAAATTAACAGTCTAAATTAATCTTTTAGACTCATGATACTATTTGATGTATTAGGGAAGTGTAGGTTAATAAAATTATGAGGGTTAGCGACTCATTACTTTGAAAATAGATAGGAATGACACTATATTCATATGGGTAGAAAAATGTTCAGACTATGTACTGTTATGACATTTCTTTACTCAATATTGTTTTTCAGCACAAAATCAGAACAAAGGAAGAATGGCATAAGCTCATCCAGCTTCTTACAGAATTCCAAATGAGGAATGTAGATTTCTTATATAGTAATCTTGAGTTCATTCTACCATTACCTGTTAATATCATTCCAGAAACAGAAAACTTTTCTGGTTCATCAGTAAGTGTGGACACCAATGCAGCAACAAAAAATATGAAATGTCTTGCTAGGAAACTTTCTGAAGGAGAGAAGCCATTGAAAAAGTCACAAAAAAAGAAACATAAGAAAAAGATGGTAATTTTAGATGATAGTGACTTATTTGACACCGAATTGGACTTTTCTGATGAATTTATTAGGCTTTCCTCTGCATCTTCTCCAAATTCAGAAGAAAGCAAAGCTAGAGATAAAGAAAGCAATCCAGAGACAAAGAAACTAAACACATGTCTAGAGTCAAACGTTGAATCTATTCCTCGTTCTCCTAAAACACCAGCAGAAAAGAAATATTCTGTCCTTGTTTCTCACTGTTTAAATTCTCTCACCGAGTTCATGGACAACATGTCCTTCTTAGATGCCCTTTTAACTGATGTAAGGGAACATAGGGAATTTGGTAAAAATGATTTTGGCTGGACAAATGGAAAGGTTAAAAGTGGACTTTGTGATGAGTTTAGTCTCGAGAGTAGTGATGGATGGACCTCTCAAAGCTCTGGAGAATTAAAGGCAGCTGTAGAAGCTCTCAGCTTTACTAAATGTTCTTCTACTATTTCAAAAGCATTGGAAACCTCCCTGAATTCTTGCAAGAAAGTAGGAAGAGATCCAACAAAAGAACTTACTTTTTATGTTTCGCAAAAGCGCAACAATGTACACTTCAGTCAGTCAGCAGCTAATTTAGAGTAAGTCTTGACTTCTGTTTACTTTTCAATAATAAATGATAAAGCGGAAATTATTAGTTTCTTTCTCTTACTAATTTTGAAATGCTGGCTTTATTGATCATGGTAAGCCCTTCATATTAATAATGTAGCTTCTAATGAGACAGTTAAGGAGACCAGCCTGATTGCTGGGAAGAAAAAGTGAGAGATTGGGGTGGGGGTTAGGTTTGGGAGACTCTTGGATAACAGGGAAGGGGTCTGGATTTGCTGTGCAGACAGCAGGTAGCCATTAAAGTCTTTTCAGTATGGGAGTGATTGATGTGTTGAAAATGATATAGAAAGTGAATCTGGAATACAGTTAATCTAGTCTAGACCAGAAGCAGGGAGAAGCAGAGACCAGCAGCTGGTTTTGGGATTGTTGCATTTTTATTGGGCATTAAAAATCAAAAAATAATGCATTACTTTTAATTTACAGCAGTGCTTGGAAGAGGATAGCAGTCATCAAAAGTGTGTTTTCTAGCCGATCTCTTCCGAACCTGGGTAATAGACAAGCTAGTATAATAGAATACTTGCCAACTCTGCGAAACATTTGTAAGACTGAGAAGCTAAAAGAACAAGGAAAAAGTAAAAGAAGGTAGTTTCTATAAAAACATTTTACATAACTATTTCAAGACTGATAAATATTCTCATCTGATGGAACTATTAATATTAAAGTATGTTTTTCCTTGTAATTTTGACAGATTCCTGCACTATCTTGAAGGAATTCATCTTAACATTTCAAAAGAGACTATGAACACTTTGGCAGCTGGCTTCCCTTAATATCCTACATTTACAGTGCCTTGTACAGATTCTTACATGGTCCTTAAGAGACATTTTTTTTTTTTTTGCAGTACGCGGGCCTCTCACTGTTGTGGCCTCTCCCGTTGCGGAGCACAGGCTCCGGACACGCAGGCTCAGCGGCCATGGCTCACGGGCCCAGCCACTCCGCAGCATGTGGGATCTTCCCGGACCAGGGCATGAACCTGTGTCCCCTGAATCGGCAGGCGGACTCTCAACCACTGCGCCACCAGGGAAGCCCAAGAGACATTTTTATAGTGATTTTCATGGAAGAGTTTATTTCTCTTAATGTACATTTAAAACATACTATTTGTATATTTCTTATTAGTGTGTAAATATTTAAAGTGAAAATTACAAATTGTATTTATAATTGTGGTAGTGGTGGGGTTTTTTGAATTTTTTTGTATTATCTGATTTAGCGTTGTTGGAGTATTTTTGTGTGTGTGTGAGCTGTTTCTAGAAGGTAGAGTTCACTGAATATTTCTAAAGGTGCTTCAGTGCTAAACTAATCCATAATTTTTCCCCTTCTGGTGACCCTTAATCCACGCTGTGAATGTGAATCACCTAGGTGATAATGTTTTTTAAAAATAAGTTTACACAGGGCTTCCCTGGTGGCACAGTGGTTGAGAGTCTGCCTCCCAGTGCAGGGTACACAGGTTCAAGCCCTGGTCTGGGAAGATCCCACATGCCGCGGAGCAGCTGGGCCCGTGAGCCACAGCTACTGAGCCTGCGTGTCTGGAGCCTGTGCTCCGCAACAAGAGAGGCCGCGACAGTGAGAGGCCCATGCACCGCGATGAAGAGTGGCCCCTGCTCGCCGCAACTAGAGAAAGCCCTCGCACAGAAATGAAGACCCAACACAGCCAAAATAAATAAATAAATAAATAAAATAAGTTTATACAATCCAAAATACAAAATAGCATGTATAATACATAAGCAAACTTCCTAGGAAAGAAATTTCAAAAAGGAAGATCTTCCTGATAAAATTATTTTTAGCGTACTCATCCAGTATATTTTTACCATGTGAATCACTGAACGCTGACAAGGTGAAATCAAGATTATGAATTGTAGTTTTCGTAAATCTTTCTTAGCAACCATACAAATGTGATATCTTGTATATTTTGACAATTCAAATCATTTGTACATTTTTCTTGTATTTTTATATCATTGGTGTTTTATTTCATAAAGATATTAATGATAATATAAATATTTTGGACAAACTGCTATTCACTGAAACTGTAACAAAGGATTCTACCCTAGGATTTCTACATGATAGCCATTTCGACTTAAGGTTATATTTTTGGAGAAAGTATATATTTTTAATTACAAGATTTTAAAATACCACATTTCACTTAAAATCATTTTTGCAATCAGATGTATCTGAAAATAGTTTCCTATTTCAAGTGTTTATATTATATATTAGCTTAATATTCAGTTACATTATCTGGTGAATTAATTTTCACTTCAAAAGATAAGGATCCTAATTTTGTACAGTTGAAAAATAGATGTATACCTGTGTACAAAATGTTTTTACCTCTTATTTGTTCAACCTACCTTTTCTTGTATTGATAGTACACTGATTTAATTAAAGGCTAAAGCTGAAAGACTGCAATGTTTAGAGAGTTCCAGATGTAATCATCTGGGTAAATATGGATATTGTATAGGCTTGGATATAGTCTATATCTTATAGCTTTTGTCCCTGTACAAAAGAGAATAACATCTAAGGCATTTTTTTAAGTATATGGATTTATTATTTTCTACTGAATGCAGAAGTCCACTACCTGTAGAGCATTTACCAGTTAATTTGGTCTTTAATTATTAGAAAATTCGGATAATCCTCATCAATTGAGGAACCAAAGTAAAATAACTCCATAGAATTGTATTTAAATGATCAAGAACCAAGAAATAATGGGGGTATTTTCCTCCCTAATAGGGACACATTTAATATCTTTTTTTTTTAAGGTTAAGCATAATTTTGGGAAATATTTTCTCAATTCTTAAAGGTTCCTGTAAGACTTAAGATTTACTTTTGTGATAAAAGTAACCAAATTTTGATGACTCTTCAGTACTTAGCATCTTATCCTATAAATGTCTAATTTGGACACATTTCACTACAGCTATTTCTAGAAATGTTGAGAAGTAGAATGCCACACATCTGGCATGAACAATTGAATGGTTGGTGAAACTGTTTACTAAAGTATAAAACAATGGCAAATGATGTGGTCTGGAGGAAAGAGAATGATTTCAGATGTGTACTTGGAGGTATCTACAACAGTTACAAGGTGGAGATGCTCACGTATACAGTCACATATGTAGAGATTTACATGTGCACGGCCACAGTCTAGAGTGTACATCAGACTGCCTAGGGAGTTGGAGGTGCTGGAAGGGAGGACTTCCATGTATTTTATAGATTTCTGATTATTTGAATTTTTTTTTTCCCAACAAGTATACTTCACTTTTAGATTAAAGGAAAGAAAAGACTTAATGCTTTGACATCAGAGAGACTTGGGTTCGGTATAGGTGAGATATAATGAGGGCCTGAACTAAGGCAAATCTAATGGAAATGGAGAGATGTGGGGGAAAAAGTGCTACTTTTCTCAAAAGATGGTCTGTTAAGTAAAATATTTCAAAGTTTAGGGCTTCCCTGGTGGCGCAGTGGTTAAGAATCCTCCTGCCAATGCAGGGGACACGGGTTCGAGCCCTGGTCCGGGAAGATCCCACATGCCACGGAGCAGCTAAGCCCGTACGCCACAGCTACAGAACCTGCTCTCTAGAGCCCACGAGCCACAACTACTGAGCCCGTGTGCCACAACTACTGAAGGCCGCACACCTAGAGCCCGTGCTCCGCAACAAGAGAAGCCACTGCAATGAGAAGCCCACGCACCACAACGAAGAGTAGCCCCTGTTCGCTGCAACTAGAGAAAGGCCTGCGCACAGTAACGAATACTCAATGCAGACCAAAAAAAAAAAATTTCAAAGTTTAAAAATGAGCCTGTTGGGCTTCCCTGGCATTCCAGTGGTTAAGACTCCACGCTTCCACTGTAGGGGGTACAGGTTCAATCCCTGGTTGGGGAACTAAGATCCTGCATGCTGCATGGTGCAGCCAAAAAAAAAAAAAAAAAAAAAAAGCCTATTAAACAAAGCTTATTTGTTTTGGGCTTAATAGATTGAGCTGATGAAAACTCCCTTCTGGAGGCAGTGCATCAAACCACATTGTACTTTCAGAGTAAGAAGAGGATTCTACAAGCTGTGTTATCAGTTATATTTAGCTTTATTCCCATGATGAGCACCATCCAGAAAAATCATTATTCCCTATTTTAACAGTATGAAAATAATGCAAATCCTTTAGTAGAGATGGCATTTGCCTTTCAAGGAAGATAACTTTGTTTCTTGTTTTGGATGTTCAGGGAACATCTTATTTTTTAACGCTTAAACCCAAAAGGCACAGAATCTCATATTTATTGATTTAGCCTTGGTTTATTATTGCGTAAACCACTCAGTAGCCAAAAGTCTGACTTGAAACATCTAAATACACTCAAACTTATGTTTTCTTCTCCATTAACACGGATGTTCGAAACAGTTGGTTTTAAAACTTCAGACGTAATAAATATAAATTAATATGACATTAAGAACATGTAACATACTAACCTCAGAATTTTAAGATTCAGTATTAAAAACTGCCAATTCATAAAAGGCAATAGCTTGTAATAATGAATCATATAACTCTTCTACCCTGTATTGTTCAGTAGATGAAAACATCTGTCTGTAGTGGACTATCTTATCTAGTGGGAAGAATACCCGAGGCTCTTCTTTCAGTACAGACTCTGAGAGGAGCTGCTTCACTACCTCTTTTCCACTAGTCCGTGTGTCACCAATCATCAGTTCAAAGTGCTTCCCCACTGCATTTCGATTCATGCTCAGCACCTGATGATGGCCATCCTGGGTAAAAGTTGTATTCAGCAAGGCATACAGCATGGCTTCCATGATATGAAAATGTAATAGTATAGGAAACAGAGATGAGTTCTGAAATGAAGGTCCTGTTTTCTCCAGGACATAGAAGTCGGCTTTAGGCATCTTTGAAATAACTGAAGAAATCTTTTTTTTTTGGGGGGGGGGGGGGGAAGGAGGGAAGATAAAATAAGTGAACAGAAATAATTCATTAAGTTTTATTGTTTGGGCCCCCTCTCTGTCCCACTTCTACTTTTTAAATATACAACTTACATAATATTGCTATTGACAATTTTGAAGTAATTGAAAAAGCATTTTATGAAGGGGTCAGGACAGCCAAGTTCTTTCTAGTAGGAACAAGCTGAGCTAAAACAAGTCAGTTAATCCTCCTAATTACTAGTTTCTTCATCTGTACAATGGGCTTCATAATTCCTAAAAACTATATTGGCTTTAAGATTAGACACAATTGTATTATTTAGCTTTTAAAAAATTCTAGGGTAGAGTATAGGGTTGGAATAACTAGCCTAGAATAAATCACCTCTGCAACTGACTAATCACATCATATACTTGATCGAACCAGTTTTCATAGATATAATCAGGATGATCATTACTTACTGCCCATCTCACCAGGTTTTGAAGACTAAATGAGACAATAAGTAATAGTGTTTGAAGAATAAGCTTTATAAAAATAAAAATAAGAAAAAAGAATAAGCTTTATAAATATGGTAATGAAGTTTCTTAACATTTAGACTTTACCACTGATTTTCTCAGGATCTGCCTTTGATTCATAAGGCATTTCTTAAAATAAATGATTCAATTTTTAAAAAATCATAAGTGATGGAAAACACAGGAATGGGTGAATAATAAGTACCCAAAGAAAATCCATCCTTACTATCTTATTTCATTCCTTTTAGGACTAAAAGACTACACAAGGAGCTCTAGCAGGTAGGGATTTGGAGGTGTAACTGCCTTACCTCTTCTAAATAGACCGACGATAGGTATGTTCCTTTCATCAATCGGCAGTATTCAGTTTGCTGCCAGTCCAGCACTGCCAGTTTACGATCAAGGTGAGCCCAGGCAATTCTTCGAGTACCGGAAACAATGGATACAATACTATTAATTGCCTAGAACAAAAAAGGCTGGTTTAATTACAAGTGTAAACATTTTAACAGATGTAAACTTTAAGATACAAACTCAGAAATCCGAATTAGTTTATTAATAGAAATATATTTACAGTTTATGAACTAAGAATTGTTAAAGAGTAATTATTATTAAAAGGTAACCAGTAGCAGTCTTTTACTTGTTAAACAGAACTTTTACTTGTTCTCAGCAACTAGCTCAAAGTAGGCATTCAAATATTCAGATGTTGCTGGGGAATGTGCTAGATACTGGGAAACAAGGGACATAACCATATATTATAAGAAATGCCACCATACAAGTTACACTGTAGAGAGGAGGAATGGTCAGGAAGACTTATTGGAGGACTAGGAGAATGAGTAAAATGGTAAACGGGGAGTTATTTCACCCAGATGTCTGCAAATACAGGCTGACACCTCTCACTCAGGCAGTGGAAGAAAGAGTGCAAGTGGGAAAAGGGCAGAGGGGTAGGCAAATTTCTGCAAAAAGTAACTTCCTTTATCCTGAGATCTACAGGGAGCCACCAAAGCATACAACATTCAGGTGTAACACGAGATACACATTTCAGAAAGAACATGGACAGCTGTGTGGAAGATGGACGGGAGGCGTCTAGACTAGAGGTGGGGATTTGTGTTAGGTACCTGTTGCATGACAAAGTACTAAGAATCTAGGTCACAGTGAAGCACAAGAAACAGATCAGAAGTAATAGGAGTAGAATTAATATGTGAGATGAAGGAGGAGCCTAGGAAAACAGCCATATATCTTCTCAGCATTCCTCCTAAGTAAGTCTTGCCCAGACCTACTTCTCTACATCCACTGTCCTTTCTTCCTAGAATGCCTTCCTCTTCCTGCTAGCCTAGTTAGCTTTCCATGATCCAGGCTGAGTTCTTCTAGTAAAGATTCCCCAACCCACAGTTCTCTCCTCTAAATTACCAATTTAGTACATCTCATTCTTTGAGAATAACCATATAATAGATTATCTATTTATATGTGTATCTCTGGGCCCACCAACTAAACTATAATCTGCCTGAAGAACCCCGTCTTGGTGCCCAGAATAGTGCTTTGGTTCTCAAATATTTAGGCAGTATAAGACGCATTAAGAAAAAAAGAGTATACCTTAAGTCTCTCTCTTCCTACTTCCGGTTTGATGAGCTTTCTCAAGAGCCGATTTTCCTGTAACTTCCTTTTTTTCCCTCCAGTCTCTGGATTAAGAATGGAGTTACAAACTTGAATGGTGGTTTTATACTGGAACAAGGGCACATTCATTAAACTCTCCAAATTCTGAAATGGCCCAAACTTTTCTCTGTGCTCTACAATACTGAGGGACTTTTTTCCACGAAGCAATGTGAAAGCTTCAAGTTCTTTATTAGACGCTGTATTCAACACATGCAAGATGGAAGCCTGCTGTTCTGAAGAGAAGAGCTTGTCAAGTGCCTTTCCAGACTCCTTTGCGTTTTCATCAGAAAAATCAACATGGGGAATAATTTTCTTTGGTGCAGTGGATTTTTTCCGACAGCAGGAATTATGTAGGCCCTGGAATAAGGAGAACCCTAATGGAACTGGAAAACATCTCCACCTCCCTGAAAGGAAATTTTAGCAAAATGTAAGTTGAGACGTCTTAGTTCCTTTTAGCGTTAGTTGTGGCCTAACCAGAGCCTTTGCAAAGTGACATTGACTTTCCTATAATTTAACAACTAGTGGGGCTTCCCTGGTGGCGCAGTAGTTAAGAATCCGCCTGCCAATGCAGGGAACACGGGTTCGAGCCCTGGTCCGGGAAGATCCCACATGCCGCGGAGCAACTAAGCCCGTGCGCCACAGCTACTGAGCCTGCGCTCTACAGCCCGCGAGCCACAACTACTGAAAACCGCGTGCCTAGAGCCCGTGCTCCACAACGAGAGAAGCCACCGCAATGAGAAGCCCGCCCACCACAACAAAGAGTGCCCCCCGCTCACCACAACCAGAGAAAGCCCGTGCGCAGCAACGAAGACCCAACGCAGCCAAATAGAAAGAAAGAACTAGTGGATCATATCCATAAGAGATATCTTCTGATTTCTATGGATAACGCCTAGGTTTTACTACCTAGAAATCTTATTTTATGTCCAAGAAGCATGTATTTAAAAAATGATTTCAACTGCTTAACGTTTTTGAAATTTTTAACCTTAGAGAAATCTTTTTCCAATTAATAGATCTTTTTAACAATATTTATCTTCAATAGTTTCTTTCTCATCCAGTGGAACCAAATAAAACTAAATTTTAGGGAATTCTCTGGCGGTCCAGTGGTTTAGGACTTGGTGCTTTCACTGCCAGGGCCAGGGTTCAATCCCTGGTGGGGGAACTAAGATCCCGCAAGCCACATGGCGCAGCCAAAAATAAAGAGAAAAACCAAATTTTATACGTTTATAATAAATGTTTTAGCTGAGTGGTAGGTTTAAGGGCGGTTTTTATTTTCTTTTGTACACTTTTCAAGATTTCTACCATGACTATATTTCTACAAAGAAGAAAAACCATATAAAGAGCAACTTTGTAAAACCAATGGAAACTTTGACATTGCGGCCACAGAACAATAACGCATCCAGAAGCAAGCAAGCAGCCGTTGGACTCTGAACCCTCCGCCCTCGGCGCAGTCCGAGGAGTCGCTCGTGGACCCCTAACCCAGGGAAGAAAGCACAATCGCTCCTAGGCTCGGCGACCAGAACCGCCCCGTCAACTCAGCGGGGACTCCAAGAAGGAGACCTGGACACGGGACCCAAGGGGGAAATACTCCAGGACCAGGGGCTAATGTCAGACGGGAGATTCACCCAGTATTGCAGGCACCCTACCTCCCGCCAAGAGGAGACTAGGGACGTTCATCTTCCACGTTAAGGCAGTAGGGTCCCGCGCCCGTCTTCCTCCACTAACTTCCGGTTCCTGCGTGCTTCGCCCAAAACCGCCCGGCCTTTCAGTAGAAAGGTTCCAGCGGAAGCAGCGTGCCGGCCGGCCCGAGGTTGTTTCCCGCTGGGCTGTTGGCAGCCGCTCCGCTGCGCCTCTGGGCAGACGCCGGCCGGGACTGTGCCGGGATCCGGAGCCCCCGGGTGCGCCGCAGGCTCCTTCCACTGCATCCGGGAAACGGCCTCGCCCTCTCCGGCCCGTGACTGCCGGTGAGCAGAATGTCTGGGAAGAGAACGCCTGGGCGGGTTTTAGCCTGTAGTTGGCAAGATCCCTCCTTTGGAGAGACTCTCTGGGTTTATTATCTAGGCATACAGATTGATGAGCTCCTATTGGGGCCCCGCCTAGAGTCTGGTGGGGGAGCGTGGGCAGGAACATACATAACCAAATCACCAGGCAAAATGGAGTAACTGGGACAGGTGCGAGGTGGTGTTTCAGGAGCTCAAGGGGGGAACTCTGTGAAGGCAGCCTTCAAGGAAGGGAGAGGTAGGAAGAGGTGGCTTTGACACTGGGCCTCGGAAGTATCCTATTTGGAAGAGATGGAGGGAGCCGAGGCTGGCTCCAAATTTGGCTGGCCCTCGAATGCAGAATGGATCAGCTGAATAGTTCCACGAGGTAACTCGAAACCACCGGGGCTTTTGTAGAGTCAGATTTGAGGTGTGTTTCTAAAAATTTGGGCATATGTCGAAGTGTGAGGCTGGATTGGAGGTAAAGAGCCTAGTAGCAAAGTGTATTTGGAAGCTAGTGTATCTTCTCAAGGGACAGGCAACCATAAGGAATTGAACCTGGGAGGTTGTGTGATCAGGCCACTCAGGATGGCTGTTCTCTTGCTCTCTGTACATACCCTGCTGGAACAGTCCCTGCTTCTCCTACACCCTACTCAGGTGGCTGACCTTCGCTCCTAATCATGGAGCCTAATCAGTAAATGCCTTTGTACTTGCCCCCGGCCCCTGCTAGTGATTTTTCTAATCTATAGCCCAAAACATCTCCACTGGGATAGTTTATCAAAGGAGCAGTGAGGGGCTGTGCTCCTCTGCTGGTTTCCCTGGTAACCAATGTACCCACCTGACGTCATTTCCCTCTATAACTGGTAACCTCTCCCCCCCCCCCACCCCCCGCACCCAATGAAGACTGCTACCATGTCCTGCCCTCCACCATGTGGGGCTGCTCCAGAACCCTTTTGCTTCATATGTGTAAGATCCCTTATCCATTAAACCATTGATGTCTCTGTTGCTAACTCTGGGTTCTTTCAGGAAAGATGGGACGACTTTAGCTAATTTTGTGAAAAACAGGGAAGTCAGGAGGGCGGTGACTTTGGGAGGGAAAGATGGTGTGTTTGCGTTTTTATGAGGCAGCAGTGTCTGTGTAGCTACTGTCCAGGAGGTGGTGGAGATGTGGCCAGTTATAAGTACTCATGAGAATTCTAGGATTCTTGCCAATTTCTGCAGAACTTAGGAATCCAACACAAAATAAAGCCAACTTTTTGTGCAAAATTCTCCAAATCAATGGGAAATAATTTCCTTTTAACTCCAAGGCTTATTCCACTTAATGAGGTGTTAATGAGTTGAAATGTATCCCTCGGAAAAGATTGTGGCCTTATTTGGAAAGAGGGTCATTGCAAACAATCAGTTAAGATTAAAATGCCGTCACACTCCAGGGGGTGGGGGGCAGCTAATCTGATATGACTGGTGTCCTTATAAGAAGAGGACCCTGTGAATGCAGGTGAAAATGGGGGCGGAGCTTAGAATGATGCATCTACAAACCAAGGCCAAGGGTCATCAGCAGGTCACACATACCACAAGCTGGGAGGCAGGCATGGTGCAGATTTGCCTGCAGAAGGAACCAACCCTGCTTGCATCTTGATTTCAGGCTTCTGGGCTCCAGAACCGTGAAAGAATACATTTCTGTTGTTTTCAGCCACCCAGTTTATGGCGATTTGTTACAGCAGCCCTAGAAAACCAATACACGAGGCCATACGGAACACTGGTGATTGATGCTTTTCTGAGAGGCTGTGGTTCACTGGCAAGATACAACAAATGACTTGCTGTCTGCACAACTTAGTTTCTCATCCCCTCTGAACCTCAGCTTCCTCATTTGTGAAATGGAGGTAACGGTACCTGCCTCACACCGCCAGGAAATCCTGCTGAGAGGATTTCTCGTTAGAGACTGGATGCAGAGAGCCTGGCATAGAATAAGTGTTCAGTAAATGTTACTTCCCCTATTAAACTTTCATCTCTCCTTTGGAGCTGATTATTAATGACCTTGAGGGG
This sequence comes from Stenella coeruleoalba, assembly GCF_951394435.1. NCBI lineage: Eukaryota > Metazoa > Chordata > Mammalia > Artiodactyla > Delphinidae > Stenella > Stenella coeruleoalba. The sequence goes on from NC_137165.1 coordinate 18,123,789, forward strand.
AAACTCCCTCATTCCTCAGAGCATTCATTCAGAATTACTTTGACAAGAGCCTGGAAGTAGTAAGAGGCCACCACTATGCATGACTTACTGTAAATCAGAATCAGTGGGTTCAAAATGAAAGTCATCATCTTCCCCAGAAACTAGCCCCTCACTTCCCTGTTTTTGTTGCCCAGATACAGATAGCCCTGGCCCTTCCCATGCCTGTGTCTAGCCCGTTATCTAGTTCCTGTGTTTTCAAAACTTTTTTGAACGTGACCCAGGACACATTGCTGATGTACGTGTGAAACAAAAGCTTTATTTAAAAATACTTGTACCAACAAGGACCTATACTAAGTATTAGTATACTAGTATATACTAGTATAATGGAACTATACTAAGTATTTTGTAATAACCTATAATGGAAAAGAATCTGACAAAGAACATATATATATATATATATATATATATATATATATATATATTTAACTGAATCACTTTGTTGTATGCCTGAAACTAACACAGCATGGTAAATCAACTATACGTCAATTTAAAAAAAGAAAGAGGGGCTTCCCTGGTGGCGCAGTGGTTGAGAGTCCGCCTGCCAATGCAGGGGACATGGGTTCGTGCCCCGATCCGGGAAGAGCCCACATGCCGCGGAGCGGCTGGGCCCGTGAGCCATGGCCGCTGAGCCTGCGTGTCCGGAGCCTGTGCTCCGCAATGGGAGAGGCCACAGCAGTGAGAGGCCCGCGTACCGAAAAAAAAAAAAAAAAGAGTGGGTGTGTGGGAATTCCCTGGCGGTCTGGTGGTTAGGACTCGACGCTTCCACTGCAGGGGGAACAGGTTCGATCCCTGGTCGGGAAACTAAGATCCTGCAAGCCGAGCACTGCCAAAAAAGAAAAAGAAAAGAAAAAAAAAGGTAGGTGAGGTTCTGTTTGGGACCTAAGTGGGAAAGATTTTATACCCTGATAAAGAGTGGGAGGGGGTGTGGGAGGGGAAGCGGCCACCTCTCTTTTCTTCTTGGAGCTCTGGTGGTGGGAGGATGAAATCAGAGGAGCAGCCATCTCTCCGTGGACAGGCAATGCTGACGAGGGCTAGAAGAACAGGGCTTGATAACATTGTTTAGCTGCGGGACAAACCCTGGAAACCACCTACCTGCAGACTTATGGTTCAGTGAGGGAATAACTGACCTTGTTTAAGGCACTTTCGATCAGTATTCTGTTACTTGGAGCTGATCACTTCCTGATTAAGATACCCACTCAGGAGGTGTTCTGGGCACCTCTCCTCTGCGCCTTTGTGCCTGCTGGTCCCTTTCCCTAGGATGCTCTCTCCCTAAAATGATCTGAATTCTGCTCACCTTTTCAGGGCCAACAAGGGTACACTGAGAAGCCTTCCATTATCCTGAGCCAAAAGCATCCTCTCCCTTCTCTCAAGCATGTGACTCATATCTCCCTCATAGTACAAACATGAACCATAAGCTTTTTGGGGGGTTTTCGGCTTTTGACCGTGTGTTTTTGTCTCCTTATTTGACTCTACATTTTCCCAAGGTGACCTGGAAACTACCAACTAGAATATATCGAAAATCCATTCCTGGTGGCTCAACAGTCCTGGAGACAGAGGAGCTCATGGTATGCTCAGACCCTGGAATCAGTCAGTCCCATGTTTTAACCCAGCAAAGCAGCGGTGTGAACTGGGGCAAGTGACATCACCTCTCCGAGCCGCTTTAGATCCGTCTAGAGTGCAAGAGGGATACGAGCCATAATTATATCCCTTATAATACCCAGCACATTGCCTGGCACACATGGGGATTCATTAAGTGATTGTTAAAAAAATTAATGAATGATCACATATAATATATTCCAAAGGTTAATTTTCTTTAGGAAAAGTATTAAAAATTCATGCTCCATAACTTCATGATCTTAACATAGGCAAATATTTCTAAAATAAGAAATGAAAAGCATTAACCGTAAAGGAAAAAAATGAATAAATTGGATCTCATTTAAGTTAAGAACATCTACTCACTAAAAGACACCAGTGGGGGACTTCCTTGGTGGCGCAGTGGTTAAGAACCTGCCCGCCAATGCAGGAGACACGGGTTTGATCCCTGGTCTGGGAAGATCCCACATGCCACGGAGCAACTAAGCCCGTGCGCCACAACTACTGAGCCTGTACTCTAGAGCCCGTGAGTCACAACTACTGAGCCCACATGCTGTAACTACTGAAGCCTGCACACCTAGAGCCTGTGCTCTGCAACAAGAGAAGCCACCGCACTGAGAAGCCTGCTCACCTCAATGAAGAGTAGCCCCCACTTGACCCAACTAGAGAAAGCCCGCATGCAGCAACAAAGACCCAAAGGGGCCAAAAATAAATTAAAAAATAATAAAACTTTTAAATAAATAAATAGACAAATAGGTGAATTCCATCAGATTCTTCTGCATGACTATTTGAGCTTCCCCTGTTACACATGCCTGCCCGTTATTTCTTTCCTTCAGAAAGGAAAACACCTCCAACAAGGACCTACTGCATAGCACAGGAACTATATTCAATATTTTGTAATAACCTATAAGGGAAAAGAATCTGAAAAAGAACATATATATATTTACTTACATATATGTATAAATGAATTGCTGTGCTGTATACCTGAAACTAACACGATATTGTAAACCAACTGTACTTCAATTTTTGAAAATTTTGTTAAAAAGAGCAACCTAGGGCTTCCCTGGTGGCGCAGTGGTTGAGAATCTGCCTGGTAATGCAGGGGACACGGGTTCAAGCCCTAGTCTGGGAGGATCCCACATGCCGCGGAGCAACTAGGCCCGTGAGCCACAACTACTGAGCCTGCGCATCTGGAGCCTGTGCTCCGCAACAAGAGAGGCCACGATAGTGAGAGGCCCGTGCACTGCGATGAAGAGTGGCCCCTGCTTGCCACAACTAGAGAAAGCCCTCACACAGAAACGAAGACCCAACACAGCAAAAATAAATAAATAAAATAATAATTACATCTGCAAACATCCTTTAAAAAAAAAAAAAGAGCAACCTAAATGTCCATCAGCAGAGGAATGGATAAAGAAGATGTGGTACATATATACAGTGGAATATTACTCAGACGTAAAAAAGAACAAAATAATGCCATTTGCAGGAACATGGATGGGCTTAGAGATTGTCATACTGAGTGAAGTAAGACATAGACACTGAAAGACAAATATCATATGATATCGCTTATATGTAGAATCTAAAAAAATCATATAAATGAACTTTTTTTTTTCTTTTTTTTTTGCGGTACGCGGGCCTCTCACTGTTGTGTCCTCTCCCGTTGCGGAGCACAGGCTCCGGATGTGCAGGCGCAGCGGCCATGGCTCACGGGCCCAGCCGCTCCGCGGCATGTGGGATTTTCCTAGACCAGGGCACGAACCCGTGTCCCCTGCATCGGCAGGCGGACTCTCAACCACTGTGCCACCAGGGAAGCCCTAAATGAACTTATTTACAAAACAGAAGTAGAGTCACAGATGTAGAAGACAGACTTATGGTTACCAGGGGATGGGGGGGGGATAAACTGGAGATTGGGATTGACGTACACACTACATATATAAAATAGATAACTAATAAGAACCTACTGTATAGCACAGGGAACTCAATACTCTGTAATGGCCTATATGAGAAAAGAATCTAAAAAATGAGTGGATATATGTATACATATAACTGATTCACTTTGCTGTACAACTGAAACTAACATAACTGTAAATCAGCTATACTCCAATAAAAATTTAGAAAAAAATTTTAAAAGAAAGGAAAACACTTTTGTGACCTCAAATCCTCTCACTTTATTGTTTATTATTTTTTACCCCCACTCATTTCTTCATTTATTTCACAAATATTTATCAAATCCCTGTGTTGCTGCAGACAGTTGCCGGGGATAAAATGGAGGGCACACTGACCTGGCCCTGTCTTCACGAAGCTTAGATGAGTGAGGGAGACCAACTACAGTAGATTGTGGTGCTTGAAAATACAGTGTTAAAGAGGGAAAATACAGCGTTAAAGAGGGAAAAGGCTTTGGGCACAAAGTTACTCACTACGGTGTTATGTATAACAGCGAAAAATCAGTCACCATCTATGTATCCAACAACAAAGAAATACATATACCCTATGGACGACTACATAGCTATTAAAATGATGTCATGCATAGAGAATGGACTTGAGGACATGGGGAAGGGGAAGGGTAAGCTGGGATGAAGTGAGAGAGTAGCATTGACATATATACACTACCAAATGTAAAATAGATAGCTAGTGGGAAGCAGCTATGTAGCACAGGGAGATCAGCTCGGTGCTTGTGACCACCCAGAGGGGTGGGATAGGGAGGGTGGGAGGGAGATGCAAGAGGGAGGGGATATGAGGATATAGGTATACATATAGCTGATTCACTTTGCTACATAGCAGAAACTAGCACAACATTGTAAAGCAATTATACTCCAATAAAGATGTTAAAAAAAATGATGTCATGAAGCATCTATAGTAATATGATAAGAGATATAATGTAAAGAAATTTTTAAAAGGATATAAAATTGTATGAAAAATATGGTCCCAATGATCAAAAGATGTATAAAAGACCAGAAGGAAATTTATGAAATATTAATCAATATTAGTGGTAGGACCATTAAAAAAACACCATTAGGTTGAACTGCATGACACTACTACTTTTGTAAGTCAACTTTGTACATTTCAACATAATATTTTGTTGAAAAGGGCTCAAGATGAACTTGGATTTGAATCCCAGCTCCAGTACTCTGTATCATCCAGTATGTATCATCTCAGTTGTGTAACTGTGGACAAATTCACTTAGATTCTCTCTCGGGGCCTCAGTTGCCTCATCTATAAAATGGGCATAAAAATAATCTACACCTCAGGGTTTTATTGAAGAGCAAATGGAATAATGCCCATAAGGGGCCTGACATACAGCAATCCCTGAATAAATGGTAGCCATAACAGTGGGTGGCGTTTTCTTTCTTCTTTATTGTATTTTCCAAATTTCCTATAATTATAGTTTTTAAAATTCTGTAACTAATAAACATAATTATTTAAAATTTCCAAGGGGTTGTGGTCTAATCTGTGGGGATCTTGAGCCCAGTCCAGAGCTGGGAATGTGGTTGAAGGTTTTCTTCTAGTCCTGCTGTGGCTGGGCTCAGCTCGACAGAGACAGTGACCCCGGGAGCAGGGCTGATGTTTGTGCTCTGAGGGATCCTGGGAGCTTTATTTACAGAGGACACTCTGTCCCAGGGCCCGACTGCCCCCTCACCCAGCAGCTGCCGTAGGGACTGAGCCCTCGAGGGAGGCTGCCCCTGCCTGATCCCAGTACTCGGTGTCCGCTGGGTCAAGACATCCTTTGGCACAGAGTTCTTCCCTTAGAAGCAGCTCCTGGTTCCCGAATACAGAGCTGAGCTAGACTTTGATCATGTCCAGTCCCCACGAGGGGGCTACAGAGTCTCTCTTTGTGGCAATGAAAAAGGTTTGGAAATAAATAGTGGTGATGGTTGCACAGCATTGTGAATGTAATGAATGCCACTGAATTGTACACTTTAAAATGGTTAGAATGGCCAATTTTATTTATTTAAAAAATGTATTTATTTATTGGCTGCGTAGGGTCTTCGTTGCTGTGCGCGGGCTTCTCATTGCAGTGGCTTCTCTTGTTGCGGAGCACGGGCTCTAGGCACGCGAGCTTCAGTAGTTGTGGCTCAAGGGCTCTAGAGCGCAGGCTCAGTAGTTGTGGCGCACGGGCTTAGCTGCTCTGCAGCATGTGGGATCTTCCCGGACCAGGGCTTGAACCCATGACCCCTGTATTGGCAGGTGGATTCTTAACCACTGAGCTCCCAGGGAAGTCCCTAAATGGCCAATTTTATGTTATAGAGATTTTGCCACAATATTTTTACAAGTGAAAAAAAATCCAGTTATGGGAAGAGGACTAAAGGGAGAGCAGCCTTGTCCTGTGGGGTTTGCCAGACACCACAATAGAAGACCTGGATGTAAGCCCCTGTTCCCACCTTTGCTTGGCTATGATTAGGGTACCTTAACCTCTCATCCTCCATAAGGATAACAGGCTGCTCTCAGAGGGCTGTCATGGAACTCAAGTGTGATCAAATGGTGTGAAAGTCTCTGTAAAAACACTCAATATTTGTTAATTAGCATTATCCCTCTCCCTCTCCCTTCTCCCCAAAGAAAGAAAGAAGGAAAGAAAGAAACCCATCACCATGGGGACTTCCCTGGTAACTCAGTGGTTAAGAATCCCCCTGCCAATGCAGGAGTCACGGGTTCGAGCCCTGGTCCGGGAAGTTCCCACATGCCGCGGAGCAACTAAGCCCGTGCGCCACAACTACTGAGCCTGAGCTCTAGAGCCCACGAGCCACAACTACTGAGCCCGTGTGCCGCAACTACTGAAGCCCGCGCGCCTACAGCCCATGCTCCGCAACAAGAGAAGCCACCGCAATGAGAAGCCCGCGCACCGCAACGAAGAGGTGCCCCCGCTCGCGGCAACTGGAGAAAGCCTGCGTGCAGCAACGAAGACCCAACGCAGCCAAAAATAAAGTAATAAATTAAAAAAAAAAAAGAAACCCGTCACCAACAAAGTTTAACAGTACCGCTTTTTGTTTGTTTTTGTTTCTTTTGTTTGTTTTTGGCAAACCTTGAGGCTTGAGGTTCTGGTATTTTTTGTTTGTTTGTTTGTTTTGTTTGTTTTGTCTTTAGTTTTAGTTATTTTTTTGGCCACACCGCGGCATGTTGGATCATAGTTCTCCAACCAGGGATCGAACCCGCGCCCCCCGCAGTGGAAGTGCAGAGTTTTAACCACCGGACCGCCAGGGAAGTCCCTTGAAATTCTGTTAAATAGAAACTTCCAGAAATAAGGACGGGAAGAGAAGAAACTGAAGGAACCTCTCAATCTCTTGCTTCTCACCGTGAAGGAGATGATATATTTTCCCTTGGGTTGGCTTTTTTGGGACCTCCAGGGAGGGGACGCTGAATCTCAAGGTGTAAAGAGAGCAGCTCAGCGGGACAAAGGCACCCAAGAAGCTCCCCAACATCACTGTTCTGCCCTGGCAGCGGAGAAATGATGTCCTTTGCCTGTCCCCTCTTCGTTCCCCACTTCCCCCCTCGCCTTGCCTTCATACCTTAGGTTGCCTTTCCCAGATTTCTCATGGGAGATTTATTTCTGTCCCTTTTTTCATCTAAAGCAGCGGAAATGAATCATCTTTCAGCCTGTTTGGTAAACAACCCCATGCCCTCTGACCCCTCTCTGGGCTCTCTCCCTGGTCCCTCTGGAGAGGTTCCTAGGCTAGTCCTCACCCCCACAGTCAAGACCCTCCTGGATGCTTACTCTTGGTAATGTCCCCTTCCCCCAGGGCCTGGAGGCTTGACCTCCTCCACCCTGGGGAAGATGGGAAATGACACAGAGCATTCCAACGGATGATCCCGTGAGCTGACCAGAGGGGCAGGGGAAGCAAGGGAGCCACTGTGTTTTGAGGGCTTTGTGTGCCACGTACTGGCTCATCTCAATCACCTATTAGGTGATCTCTCGACCCTCGTTTTACAGATGAGGTGTCCAAGCCTCAGAGAAGTGAAGGAACTTGCCCAAGGCCACACAGCTGGTCAGTGATGAAGCCAAGATTCAAAGTCTGGATTCCTGAATTCATTCCATTATACCATGCTGCCCTATGTGTTCGCATGTGTATATGCATGTGTGTTGAATTGGGGATGCTGGCAGATCAGGTGCAACCCACCAGAATGGAAACCTAAGATGGTGTGCATTAAGCCTTATGCATATGACAGATATTTGCCTACAGAGGGGATGGCAAGTGTGCACAGTGTGTGCCTTACCAGGAGTCTGTGGATCACTGAGGATGGTGTCAAAGAGGGACAGAGATGGGGGAGGGGGATTCACGAAATGCCCAGATTCAAGACCACCTAAGCCCTGCCCACACCTCATGGTGATGGAACTTCACAGATAGAAATGCCCAGCAGTGTCCCTATTGGTGAAGCCACACTTCCTGGGGGACACAGTCATGCGACTATTTATTAGACTTCTAAAAATGTGCAGGTGCTTTTTCTAGGACCTGTGTGGGATACAGAAGTAAATCTTCTGACATCCGAGTATCTAGTGTGCGCATGTGTGTGTGTTGGGAGGGGAGGAGGGATTAACATAAATATATAAATAACTGTAATGCAAGATCGGCAGAAAATGCTCAGGGCCAAAGGGCGAAATGGATCCAATAACGGTTGGTATTCTAGCAAGACCAGAAGCTGGAGAGATTACTCCAGGCTAGGGATCAAGGAGGGCTTCCTGAGGAGGTGGCATATGAATGTCTCAAAGTCTCTGAGTAGATGTAGGATCTATAATACCTCAGGAGAACGCTTTAACAGAAGTTAGATCCTTTTTAATCTGCCAAGGACATATGCCCTTATTCCTCTTTTACAGAGGTGTAAACTGAGGCCCCGAGAGGTTGACCAGGTTGTCTACAGTCACAACGCTAGCCAGTGGCGGTCCAGGATTTGACCTCGGTCCAGGGTGACCGACTCCAAGCCCTGCTCTGGGTCCCTGCCGGGCGGGCGTGCGCCTTAGAGAGGAACGCAGCCCGCAAACAGGACGCGCCGGGGGCGGGACAGAAAGTCCAGGAGGGGCGGGGCTTAAAGTCCTGGGGGGCGGGACAGGCGGCGCGGGCGGGCTAGAGGCGCCGGGTTTGCGTCCCGCTCCACCTGCGGGCGAAGGCGCTGACCATGGGCGGCCGCAGGCCGGGGGGCGGCCGGACTGAGCCCTGCTGAGCCCACGGGGCCGGCCATGGGCGACCGCGAGCGCAACAAGAAGCGGCTGCTGGAGCTGCTGCGGGCGGCAGGCACTGGCAACGCGCACTGCGCCGACTGCGGGGCGGCAGGTAAGGGCGCGGCGGCGCGTGCAATCCGGAACGTGGGACCGGCCCCTGGCCCGCCGGCCCCCTCCTCTCCCTTCAGGCCCGTGCCGGTCCAGGACTCCCGCTGGATCCGCGCGTGACCCTTATATCACCTTCGGACCCGGGCCCCCGGCAGCCCTCTCCTCGGCCAGTACCGCTCCCACTCGAACCCGGCCGGGCCGCCTGTTCTCCCCACTCTGGACCTCGACACTAGATCCCGGCCCCGGGTGCCCTGACCATTCTACTCACCTCCCCTGCCAGACACCCTACCCACCCGGACCACGGTCCTTGACGTCTTCCTTCCGGACCCAGCCACTTCCCACACGCTCGGATCCAAACATCCTACACACCAGGGATCCCAGACCCCGGACCCAGTTCTGCCCTGATGGTCCAGTGCCCCTTCCCCACCCGCCCCGGACGTCCCCAGGGTCCTCCCACGTTCCTGCTCCACAGCACTCCGACCCTGTGGACCCCGAGCGTCCCTGACTCCGACTTCCCCACCCGCAGCTCCCCAGCCAGGCGCCTCGGTGCCGGTCCCTTCCTCCGCGCTCTCCTCTAGGTTCCTCGGAGTCCTGACACTTCCACATCGCGCCCGCCTCAGCCTCTCGCCCCCATCCTCCTCGGGACTCCTTCCAAGATCTTCATCCTGGCCGCCGCCGCGCCAGGGCCAGTGGGCTGACCAGAGGGTTTCATGCTGATCTTAGTTCATCCAAGGCGGGGAGGCTAAGAGAGGAGTCATGGGCTGAGCTGGACACCTCCCCAGGCTAACTGCCAAGCCCTGCCTCTCCCGGCGCCCCCTGCCCAACCCTGGTTTCTTCACCCAGCTCCGCTCCTGTCCTCTTGTCCCGCAGATCCCGACTGGGCCTCTTACAAGCTGGGCATCTTCATCTGTCTGAACTGCTCCGGAGTCCACCGCAACTTCCCAGACATCAGCAAAGTGAAATCTGTGAGACTTGACTTCTGGGACGACAGTATTGTGGAGGTAGCAAGGGGCGCAGGTGGAGAGCATTGGAACAGCAGAACTGGGGTGGAGGCAGTGGGCAGGGCGCTCCCATTCTACAGGGAAGGAAACTGAGGCCAAGAGAGGGGCGATAAGGAGCCAATTAGACTTGCCTTAGACGAGGCCCTGAGTTCAAATCCTAGCTCCATCACTTGCTTACTTACTAGCTATGAGGCCCTGCGCCTCCTATTTAACGCTGGTTGTGAACCCTTTCCACATCTGTGTTATAAAGATACCCCTTCATAGGGCTGCTGTAGGATTAAATGCAGGCTCAAGGCAGGTACAAAGTACATAGTCAATTAACAGCTGCTGTTCTCATTCGCTGAAATCCTGGACTATAACAGAAGTATCCTGATTCATGGTACATAGTCCTCCTCCAGTCCCCCTAGCCAGGGAGGGGACCACTTTTTTCTCCTGACCTACAAAGATGGAGGACACCTGCAGCCCAGATAACACCATTCTGGCCAGGAAACCTTCAGAGAGCAGGCGGTACTAAACTGGGCTGGCTAGCTGAGGATTTCCGGGGCTATTGGGGAAGCAGACCCATATTTGCTGAGTACCCATCTGTGCCATGCACTGTGCTAGACCACTGGGCTAGACACTTTACTCATTCATTCCCCACGTTACTGTAAGCCTACATATGCTGGGTATAGGAGAGAGCAGTGAACGAGATAAAGTCTCTGCTCACATGGAGCTTACATTCTAGTGCAGGAGAAAGTTCTACTGGAAACCAGCACCTAAACCTGAGGGTCGTTTCTTTGTACCTTATCACTCCCCTGTTATATGTTCTTCATCTTCATGGGTGAGATCCCTGAAGCTCAGGGGCTTAAGTATTGCCCAGGCGTCACTCAGTGAATAAATGGCGCAGCTGGGATGCAGACCCTGCTCTTTTGAGATCCAAAGCCCATGCACATCCCACGACACAGCCAAGTGGCCACTGGGGAAGGGGAGAATAGGGTTCCCACTGCCCAAGGGACATGGATTAAAACCCTGATGTTTTTTCCACACGTGCCCTCACCCCAGATATGCCACTGCTGTTACTGAGTGCTGTTGGCCAGGGCCACTCCTGGCACATCTGCCTCTGGGTCTCTTGGGTGCCAAAGGCCCCCAGTGATCTTCCTGACCTACATACTCTATGGGGCGAGCACTGAACTTCTTCCATCCTCCAGCTCCATCTATCTCCTGCGGACTTGCAGGGGCTGCTGCTGGTGGTCCTGGCCATCTGTGGAGGGGGTGGGAGAAAGAACATGAGCTTTGGAGTTAGACAGGTCTGGGTTCAAATCCCAGCTCTCCACTGACTAGCTGTGTCACCTTGGGTAAGTCACCTAACCTCTCTGAGCCTCAGTGTCCTCACCTCTAAAACGGGGGTGGTAATATTACAATGGTTGAGCGGATCAAATGAACTAATGCAGGAGAGCTGTAAAGTGCTCTGCCTGTATGAAGCATGGTTGTTACAGCACCTCATTGCTCCAAGTTGGGGCTTCCCAGCAGCACAGATGACCAAGCTGGGTGGGGTGGCGGGGAGGAGGGGAAATGTGTCAAACTCCGGGAGGAGTGTCTCCTGACTCAGCCCAGGAGCCAGTGAGAACAGTGGCCTTCAGAGTAGACCGTGGTTTCATTTCACGTTTTTTCAAGTTCTAACATTACCCCAAGTTGCTTTGTCTTGCAGTTTATGACCCACAATGGGAACCTCCGAGTGAAGGCCAAGTATGAAGCCAGAGTCCCTGCTTTCTACTATATCCCCCAGGCCAACGACTGCATGTGAGTGCGTGATTTCCTGGTTCCCCCTCACCCCCGCTCCCACCACTACCCCATCTCCTGTGTGGTGGTCTCTTCTACAGACACGCCCAGCAGGTGGAGCAGGAAAACGTTTGGTACATCATGGAGAGCACACAGACCTGATGAAAGCCCCTCTCCACCTTCACAGCTTGGGTTGTCACTTGCCCCCTCTGGGACTCAGTGTCCACAGCTGTGAAATGGGGCATTTTCTTTAGGATCTGTCCCTTTGACTTGATGTTCTCATAGCCTACAGTGATAACTAACTTGATTAAGAAGCCGCCGGTATTTTAGCAGAACAAATGTGTTTCAGCTATTATACTTTCTACGGAGTCCCACCTGAGCTGTCCCACCTGAGCTCAATGTTGCTCCAAAGCAGCTACTTAGGCCCCACCTAAGCACTTACCATGTGCTCTGCACAGTACAAGCCACTTTGTATGCATTTAAACCTCTCAACAACCCTCACGGGTAGGTAGGTATAATATTATTGGCATACTCCCCAAGTTCAGAGGAGTTAAGTAACTTGCCCTTGGTCACACAGTGGATAAATGGTAGAGTGGGACCAGGTCCCAGGTGGTCAGACCCTAAGACCGCTGCTCTGTCCAGTGTAGCATGCTCAGATCTCATGCGTGGGCCACAGGAAGAGGCTCTTGGACTGTCCTGGCTTAAGCTCATGAACACACAGTGGAATGTGGCAGAGTAGATGGTCCAGGGGAGCTGTTATCTGTCTCATTGACCTAGAGGGCTGAGGCTGAGGTTGGAATAGTATAGTGGTGTGCATATAGCCCACTGGGGGAGATATTTCCCCCTGGGGAGACACTGGCAATGTCTGAAGACATTTTGGGGTTTCACAACTGGGGAGGGGGTGCCACTGGCATCGAGGGGGTGGAGGATGAGCAGAGATACTGCTAAACATCCTACAAAGCACGAGACGTCCCCCCACCACTAAGAATTACCGGGTCCCAAATGTTAATAGTACCCAGGCAGAGAATCCCTGGCTAGCCTGAGCAGGCAGCTGCTGTGATGCTCCCATCCTCAGCTGCGGGGTCTCAGAAAGTTGCCATGGGAAGAGGATGCATCAGACACAGCTGACTAAAGAGTCTCTCTTTTTAGGGTCTTAAAGGAACAATGGATTCGAGCGAAGTATGAGAGACAGGAGTTTATGGCTGAGGGGAAAACCATCTCACCCCCAGGTAAAGTTATTTTCATCATCTTTTGAGGGCTAGTTCTGATGAGTTCTAGAAAACAAAGTGCCTGAGTATTAGGAACAAGGTCAGCAGAGATATACCTGCCACCCTTGCTCTGGCCACAGAGGCCAAGTTGTGGGTTCCTCTGTCTGTGAAATAGCAACACATCGGCTGGTGGGGTTTTATGGTCTGACTGGCCGAGAAACACATTCGTCTCAGGTCCTTGCAGGGCCACAGGGTGTATAGAGTCTTCAGTATAAATTGCAAAAAGACTCACCCACCGGGCAGACCAGGAAGAAATAAGACACCCTGCTTCTGGCTAACGTAACCCCTGGTGTGGCACAAGCCTCGGGAAGGCGCATGGACTGGATTTCACCTCCCTTCCCGCCTTTGTGCAGGGCACAACCTCATCGGTGGCCCTGAACCTGTGGCAGTTTCTGCCCTGCTACTCTGAGTCCAAGTTGACACTGACCCAGAGAGCAAAGTATACAAAACTGCTCTTTGAGGACCAGAGGCAGCCAGTGCTCAGCTCTCCTAGTGGCCAGGAGCACAGAGGGCATTCATTATTCCCACACTCTGGAGAGTTTCATTAGGCTGATGTCAATGTGAAGTTGGGCCTCCTTCAGAATCAATCCAGTTTCTTAGGATTTAGCCTACTTATTTTATTTTTATTTTTTTGTGTGTGATACGCGGGCCTCTCACTGTTGTGGCCTCTCCCGTTGCGGAGCACAGGCTCCGGACGCGCAGGCCCAGCGGCCATGGCTCACGGGCCCAGCCGCTCCGTGGCATGTGGGATCTTCCCGGACCGGGGCACAAACCTGTGTCCCCTGCATCGGCAGGCGGACTCAACCACTGCGCCACCAGGGAAGCCCAGGATTTAGCCTACTTAGAGTTTACTGTGTCTTCTTAGGAAACAGCCAAGGAAGAAAGTTGAGGGTAGCCCAACTGAAATCATACAACATTGCAAATTTGGCCCCAGACAGGACCCCCATGTCCTGCAGCTGAAATAGCTAAATTAGATCCTAGACATTTTAGCAGCAGGTGAGAGGTTCATTCCACCCCTGAGACCATACTGTACGGGGTTCATGAGTTGCTTGTTTGTCTTGAAGCCGTGAGTGTTCACTCTTTCTCATCCTTGGTGGAAGGTAACCGAGAAGGGTTCCTATGGAAGCGGGGAAGGGACAACGCACAGTTCCTGAAAAGGAGGTTTGTGCTCCTGGCAAGAGAAGGCCTCCTGAAGTACTACACTAAAGAAGAGGTAAGTCTTCTCTTACTCCTCCCAGAGCGCTGGCTCTCACCCCACTCAGGTCTACATTTTTATTTATTTATTTTATTTTTGGCTGCTTTGGGTCTTCGTTGCTGCACGCGGGCTTTCTCTAGTTGCGGTGAAGGGAGGCTACACTTTGTTGTGGTGCGCGGGCTTCTCATTGCAGTGGGTTCTCTTGCTGCGGAGCACGGGCTCTAGATGCGTGGGCTTCAGTAGTTGTGGCACATGGGCTTCAGTAGTTGTGGCATGTGGGCTTCAGTAGTTGTGGCTTGTGGGCTGTAGAGTGCAGGCTCAGTAGTTGCTGTGCACGGGCTTAGTTGCTCTGCGGCATGTGTGGTCTTCCCAGACCAGGGCTCGAACCCATGTCCCCTGCACCGGCAGGCGGATTCTTATCCATTGTGCCACCAGGGAAGTCCCAGGTCTACATTTTGATCAATAGTGCCTGGTCTTGTGTATGAGCTCAGCCACTGAGACTTAGGTACCACACGCTGCTACTTTTCCTTGTTATACAATCCATCCAGTCCACTAAAAAGCACACCTTCTCTTCACCTAGAATGGGCTTAGACTGGTCCATGATTAAGCCTTTGATGATCACTTGATTTTTACTTCATTTGTTTATGTACTTAAGAAATATTTATTGAGCACCTACTATGCTAGACCTTATTCCAGGAACTGGGGATACAGCAATAAACTAAGCGAAGTTCCTGTTCTCCTGGGGCTTCCATTCTAGTGGATGGAGACAGGTGTAACCAAAACATACATCAATACATAATCTATCCAGTGGCAATAAGTTATATGAAGTAAAATAAAAGAGGGTGAAGAGTTAGAGCGTGGGGTAGAGGGAGGTGCTACCACAGGTGGTCAGGGGAGGCCTCTCTGATGACATTTGAGCAGAGAACTGAATAAATGTGAGTTATGTGGATTTGTGGGCAAAGGGTAGAAGAAGTAGAGGGAACAGTATGTACAGAAGCCCTGAGCATGGTCATGTGTGCTGATTAGAAAAGATGAGCCCTCTGAGAGGGTGCAGCCCTGGTCCCTGTCTAGGCAAGCAGAAGCCTGCATGGCGGTTCTCACTTGTACCTTCAGCCAGGGGCTTTTTGTTCAGTGCACAAACTGCCCAACCATGAGCCGTAGCCCTGGCTTGAGCTGGGAATGTATTTGGTGAGTCTAGAGGACATGAAGGAGGCCAGAGTGCCTGGTGCAGCGTGAGCAAGGAAAAAATGGGGCGAGATGAGCTCACATAGTGGAAGACTTCAGAGGCCGTAGGAAGACTTAGGATTTTTCTTTGGAAACAGCTTTATTGAAGTATAAATTCACACACCATTGGATTCACCCATTTAAAGTGTATAATTAATAGCTTTCAGTATATTCATGGGGTTGTGCAACTATCACCACAATCAATTTTAGAACATTTTCATTACCCTAAAAATAGAAACCCCACATGTGTTAGCTCTAGTTCTCCACTCCACTCCCCTCCCCCAGCCCTAGGCAACCACTGATCTACTTTCTAACTCTATAGATTTGCATATTCTGGACATTTCATACAAATGGAATCATACAATATGTGGTCTTTTTTTAAAAAAATTTTTGTTTATTTATTTATTTTTGGCTGTGTTGGGTCTTCGTTGCTGCACACGGGCTTTCTGTAGTTGCGGCGAGCAGGGGCTACTCTTCGTTGCGGTACACGGGCTTCTCATTGCGGTGACTTCTCTTGTTGTGGAGCACGGGCTCTAGGCACACGGGCTTCCGTAATTGCGGCTCATGGGCGCATGGGCTTAATTGCTCCACGGCATGTGGGATCTTCCCTGACCAAGGCTCGAACCCGTGTCCCCTGAATTGGCAGGCAGGTTCTTAACCACTGCACCACCAGAGGAGCCCGTAATAGTTCTTTATATATTCTATACACAAGACCCTTATGGGATATATGATTTACAAAACATTTACATTCTTTTTTTAATATTCTTTTCTACTATGGTTTATCACAGAATATTTTTACAAAACATTTAGGCGTTTGGATTTTACTCTGCTGTTGGGAAGCCACAGGAGGGTTTTGAGTACAGAAGTGATCTGCTTTGACTAAAACTTTTGGAAAGGGGCACTCTGGCTGCTACCGGGGCGAGAATGGAGTTGGGGGTGGAGGCGAGAATGGAGCAGTGGGGAGGTGAGGGTGGAAGCAGAGAAGCCAGTTAGGAAGCTGTTGCAATAATCCAAGCGAGGAATAATGGATTAGATCAGGATAATCGTGACGGAGCTGGTTAGAGTGGTCAGATTCTACGTGTATTTTGGAAATAGAGCCAATGGCATCTACTGAAGGATTGGACACGGAGTGTGAAAGTCAGCAGAATCAGGAATGATTCCCAGATTTTTGCCTTATGCAACTAGAAGTCTAGATTTGTCATTTGCTGAGATGGCAAAGACTTAGCTCCTTACAGGGATGATCAAGAGTTCCTTTCCCGTTTGAGATGCTTATTAGTCATACACATAGAGACTGAGAAAGAAGTTCTCAGAAGTTCTGAGTCTAGAGATTTGGGGAGAGTTTGGAGCTGGAGTCATCAGCATGTAAACTGGTTTAGCAACCGGACTGGCTGGAGTCACCTAAGCAGGGGGTGGGGGTGGATGAGAAAAGATGTCGGAGGACTGAGTATTTTAGTTATTTGTTGCTGAGTGACAGACACACCACCCTAAAACTTAGTCGCTCAAAACATCAGTCTATCGTGTCTCACAATCCTGTGGGTCAGGAATCTGAGCAGGCAGTGGCTGCCCCATTGTACTCAGTGTGGCATCCGTGGGGTGGTTGGGCTGCGCCAGGAGACCCGGGAAGCCTTCGCTCACACGTCAGGCGCTTTGGGATCCTCCTTGTGCCTTCTCTGTGATCGTTCCTCATTCAGGAGTCCAGCTCAAGCTTTGTTGCAGCATGGCAGCCGGCTTTCCCCGAGCAAATGAGAATGCTGCCAGGCCTCTCAAAGGTTAGGCCAGGAACTGCCTTCTGTTGGTCAAAGCAAGTCATGCGACCAGCTCCAATTCAAGAGGAGGGGATATAGATTCCACCTCTTTATGGGTAGAGTGGCATGTGCAAACTAGGAGGGAAGGAATTGGAGAAGCCCATCTTTGGAGATTATCTATCACACTGAGCCCTGGGATATTCCAATATTTAGAGGAAAGATAAGAAGTTTCCAGCAAAGAGAATGTGAAGGAATGGCCAAGAAAGTAAGAGAAGGACAAGCTCTGAGCACTTTAGCCTTCATCTTACTCCATTTCCTACATGCAGAAATTACTATTTATGTCCCCTGTTGCTTTCCTGGATGGACCAGAGCAATGCCAGAAGATCTGCCCAGTGTGGCCTCAGTCTGGGGCCAGATGAAAAATGATGGGGAATGAAGAGTATTAACCCTCCAAGAGAGAGTAGGGATTTCTTCTCAGTCTTCAGTTTAAATCACTGAAAAATATTGCAAGTACTAAAGGCAGAAGAAAAAGTGCTGCTACAGAGTCAGGAGCAGGCATCGAACCCCAGTAGCTGTTGTGAGTTAGGATGTGAGTCTCATCCTTGGTTGGAAAAAGTTGATCTGTTTCTCAGTCCTAAGGCTGTTCGGTCTAAAGCAGTCTAAAAATAGAACAAGTTGCCTTTGTTCTTTTTTTATTTCTTTACCCAAATGGAAAAGTTTTAAATTATAAAGGTAACTCATTTTTATGTGAAAATTTTGGGTAATACAAAAAAGTGAAGTTTAAAGAAAGCAAAACTCAGAAGATATTTCAACATAGCAAAATATTAATACCCAGATCACATTTTTTTAAAACCCTAAAAATCAGGAAGGAAAAAACAATCCATTGGCAGAAGAGGCAAAGGAAATGGTTTGGTAGTTCACAGAAAAGGAAACCAAAATGCCTGATAAATACAGGAAAAGAAGCCCAATCTCTCTGGCAGTCAAGGAAATGAAAATTAAAATCACAATGAGATATACTATGTATCCACCATAATGGCTAAAATTAAAAAGGTTGACAACACCAAGTGTTAACAAGGATATGGAGAAACTGGAACTCTTATTGCTGGTGGGACATAAAATGATACAACCTCTTTGGAAAACAATTTGGCAATTTCTAATAGAGTTAAGTGTACACTTAACCATATAACCCAGCTTTTCCACTCCTAGGTATTTACAAAAACATATGTCCACAACAAAATTTGTCCACAAATCTTGTTCACATGTTATAAAGCAGAAACTAACACACCATTGTAAAGCAATTATACCCCAATAAAGATGTTAAAAAAAAAAAAATCTTGTTCACAGAAGTTTTATTTGTAATAGCCAAAACCTGGAAGGTATCCAAATGTTCATCCACAAATAAATGAATTAAAAAATTGTAGTATATCCATAGAATGGAATATACCCAGCAATAAAAAGGGACAAGCTGCTAATAAATGCAATAATGTGGATCAATCTAAAAAATATTGTTCTGAGCCAAAGAAGACTTATACGGGAGTATGTACTATATAATTCCATTTATATGCAATTTCAGAACAGACAGAACTATACCAATAGAAAGCAGATAAGTGATTGGGATTGGGGTGGGGTGGGGATTGATGCAAAGGAGCAAAAGGAACTCTTTTAGGGTAACAGTGATGTTCCAGATCTTGATTGTGGTGGTGGTTACATGGGTATATATGCTTGTCAAAAAACTGCACTCTTAAAGTGAGTTCCATTTATTGCTTATAAATTATACCTCAATTAAGTTGAATAAGAGAAATTAACAATGAGATTCCATTTCAAACCCTTCATATTGGCAAAAATGTTAAAAAAAAACTGGCAGCATTGAGTGTTGGTGAGGATATGGGGAAAGGGGAAATCTTCTTTGTTATTGATGGAAATTTACTTCCCGTATGTACATTGGTGCAACCACTGTGGAGAGCCATTAGGAAAATAATTTGGCAGTTTTCAGTAAGTCAAAGATGTACACACTTGTGAGCTAGCAATTCCATTCCTAATCGTGACCTAGAGACACTCTCACGGGGGTATACCAGGGATACAAGCTGACAGCAGCAAAAAATCAGAAACAATCTCAGTATCTGTCAACAGGAACATAGATTGATAACTTTTGGTGTAGTCATTTACAAGAGCCAAGTAGATTGGTATATCTCAACATGGACAGAGATAAAACGTTGAGTGACAAAAGCAAGTTGTAGAATGATCCATATAATGTGATACCATTTATGTAAATTAAAGCCACATAAAACAGCACTATGTATTGTTCATGGGTATGTGTATGTGTGTATAAAAGTGTAAAAAGTGAACTAGAAAGATGAACATCAAACTCATGACAGTGATTGACTGTGGGGAGTGGAGGAGGGGAAAGGGACAGGGTAAGTAGTAATTAAAGGGATTTTGGCTTTATTAGTAATGTATTTTTTAAACAAATTTCCTTTTGGGGAACGATATTGACAAAATTAAATACACTTTTTTTGTATTTTTAGTATTTTTCATAGTAAATATTTTAAAAGGAAAGTGGTACATTAATCTTTCAAGAAAACCATTGTGAAGAGCGTTGGTGTAAATCTGTCCATACTTCTTATGTACGTGCAAATAAACATATAGTATATACATATAGTTTATGTACATTATATATATACTATATGCATATAGTATATGCATATATATGTGTATATAATTTTTGCATTAATAGGTTCCTACTATACATCCCGTTCTGGGACTTGGTATTTCTCACACATGGATATCATGGACATTGTTTCATATTAGTAATATTGATTTAAATTTTCCTTTAAAAAATTCTGTGATATTTTATTGTGTGGATATGCCATGATTTATTTATTTAACCCATTATCATTGATGGACATTTCAATAATTTCTTCTTCTTTTTTATTTTTTTACTGTTATAAGCAACATGGCAGTAAACATCTTTTGATATATGTGTTTGCATAGTAATGCAATTACTTCCTCAGATAGATTCTTAGATGTGAAATTGTGGGTCAAAGCAAAACACTCAACATTTTAGTAAATATGACCAAATTTCCCACTAGAACTTTCTTCAGTGACGGAAATTTTCTCTGTTTGCACCTGTCCAGTACCCTAGCCACTAGCCACAGCTGGTCGCTGAGCACTTGAAATGGGACTACGTGTGACTAAGGAACTAAAGTCTTAATTTTATTTAGTTTTAATTGTAATAGCTGCATGTGGGTAACAGCTATTATGGGACTAGAGCGTTGGTATCATTTTTCTCTCTTATCAGTTATGAAAGGAAGCACTTGTTTCCCCTTTGCCTTCTTAGCATCAGTGAGTGCTCGAATTGTGTTCAGACCCTGAGAACAGAGTGGAGGGTGGGAGGGCGTGCCCTGAGGCCCCCACAGCTGCTTTTATCTGTTTGTTTAATCTATTTTATTTGTTCGCCTTCCATGGATATTTGTTTCAAATTCTTTTTTTTTTTGGCTACACGGCCTGCGGGATCTTAGTTCCCCAACCAGGGATCAGACCTGTGCCCCTTGCAGTGGAAGCACCAAGTCTTAACCGCTGGACCTCCAGGGAATTCCTGATGATTCATTTCAGAAAAAATTCTATGGCTAAACATTTTGAAAAGCTCTAAGTTAAGGTCTTTCCAAGCCCCTTTCAGCTCAGAGAGGCCAATCTGATTAAGCAGAGTTCCACACGGGTCATCTGTTTGCAGTTAAGTCTCCCTGGCGAACGTGATGAGAAGTCACCCTGCTGACTGTCAGCATCTTAAGTATCTGCTTCCTCTCTTTTAGGGTAAAGAGCCCAAAGCTGTCATCAGCATCAAGGACTTGAATGCCACCTTCCAGACAGAGAAGATAGGGAACCCCCATGGGCTGCAGATCACCTACCGAAGAGAGGGCCACGTCAGGAACCTGTTTGTGTATCACGAGAGTGGGAAGGTGAGAGCCTCCAGCTTGCTGACCCCCTTGCGCAGCAGCCTCCTGAGATCTGCTGCTGCTGTTCACCTTAACCTATTGTCACTTTTTTTTTTTTTTGGGCCACACCACGTGGCTTGTGGGATCTTCGTTCCCCAACCAGGGCCCACGGCAGTGAAAGCACCGAGTCCTAACCACTGGAATGCCAGGGAATTCCCTATTGTTGCTCTCTAGTTGGAGACAGAGGTACAAGTAAAGCAGAGCGAGATCAGGGAGAGCAACCTGGTGGGTACCAGGGGTGCGTCTGGATGGTGCACAACCGTCAAGGGGCATCCACTTAGCAGAAGGGACTATGCCCAGGGCTGGCAAGTCAGGTGGGGCCGGAGATTCCAAATATGGGAGGAGGAATGGATCAAAGCCTGGGCAACGCGCACTCCACTTGCTTCTCAGCGTTTGGTCCGGCACCAACAGCATTAGCCATCACCTGCGAGCTTCTTAGAACTAGAGTCTCGGGCCCACCTGGACCTACCGAATTAGAAGCTGCATTTTAACAGGATCCCCAGGTGATCCTTATGCGCACTGAAGTTTGGGGAAAACACCACTTAAAGGTCCAGGAAATGGACTCCATCAGAGAAGAGCAGGCCAATAGTACAGGTTCAAGAGAATAAGCTGGGTCCAAATGAGCAGGGTCATGTGACCGGGCAAGGGTCAGAGATGCTAAGTCGAGGTGAGGAGGGGCAAAGGTGGAGGCTGACATTTTGTGAGTTTCTTTTTAATTCTGTGCCAGGTGCTCTTCCTGGTAGTCACGATACATCATTTCTTAATCTTCAGATCAACCCTGGAAATGTTTTATCCCCGTGTTACAGAGGCATGGGCATGTTAAATAATTTGCTCAAAGTCACGTATGGTTCCTGAGCCCTGCACCCATTTCACCTCCCCAAGTGCCTCTGCTGGAGGAAGGACCCTTGGCAGCAGGAGCCAGGAACCAGATACAGGGACTCGATCTTCCCATAAGGCCCTAGCGCTGGGATGGTGACCATGGATCACCCTCCCAGCAGGCTTCACGCTCCCTCCACATTCTGGACTGACTTCCTGGTGTGGTCTGAAGAGCTGGGTTT
The DNA here is from genome assembly GCF_951394435.1 of Stenella coeruleoalba. Classification (NCBI taxonomy): domain Eukaryota; kingdom Metazoa; phylum Chordata; class Mammalia; order Artiodactyla; family Delphinidae; genus Stenella; species Stenella coeruleoalba. Next base: position 18,145,914 of record NC_137165.1, read on the forward strand.
GGAGTCAGAAGCTGGGGTTCTGGTTCTGCCACTCCCAGCTGTGTTATTAGGGCAGGTTCCTTCCCTCCCTAAGTCTGCTTGTTTATGGTTGATAACGTCCACCTCCCAGAGGGGTTTTGAGAGTTGAGTGACCATGAACCACGAACGTGAAAGCATCTCATTACGGTGAAGTGCACTGTAAACATTAGTTGCTACTGTAATTTGTTCATGATTGTGGAAGCTGCAGAAGAAGACAAACTCTTGTGAGTCGTTTCACATCTGTGTCATTTACGCATTCACGAATTCACTCTTTCGGTAAATCCTTATCGCACTCCTCCCCGCAATGTGCACAGCACTGGGGTGTGTAGTGAGTGGGGCAGAGCCATGAGTGGGGTTCTGGGATCTCAGAGTCTCGGATGGCAGATGGGGAAATAAGGCACTGATGATGCTGTGTTGAGGATGGGCTGGAGGCCGTGCTAGGGACACACAGGAGACATATAGGTAGCCTAGTCTGGGGGGTGGGTGGGCTGGAAGGGGGCAGTCAAAAAAGGCTTTCCAGAGGAAGGAGCGTCTATTTAAGAATTGTGTGAATATGCTGAAAAGGAGAACACTCAAACCAGCTTAAACAGGACATGAATAGGAAAGATATAGGAGTGTTTATTTATTTCAAGGGCCAGTAGTATGGCTTGGCCTCCTGAGAGATTAGAATCAGGAGCTGTGGTGTGTATGTGTGTTTAAGAGAGAGAGAGAGAGAGAGAGAGAGAGAGAATACACTCTAACAGCAACACATTGTTCTGTAAAACCAGGAGTTCGAGTAATGTCTCTCTTGTTTGTTTCTCTAAATTCAACGATCTCATTCCCCAAATTGCTAAGAAATCTATTATCAGTCATCTTTCTCGGCTCCCTCCCTTGGCTTTACTAGAATCTTGGGACTTATGCAGTGTGGGAGACATGGAGGAGATGCCTGGTTTTCAGTCCACATTGGGCTCACTGCTGTAGTCCCATGTCCAGACTGGCTGGATACCAGTGGCTACCCCTCCACCCGCGCGAAAGCTACGAGGACTTTTGCTGCAGTGCCCAAGGTCTCGGACAATTACGGTACCTGGCTCCCTACCACTGACCCAGTTGTAGAGCTACCGGGAACCTGGTTCTGGCCGGTTTCCTCTTTCCCTGGATGCCTCAGCTTCTCCCTTAGATGGGCATAAATGGGAGTGGAGGGGGGGATGCTCAAACTCATGCCCACAGGAGCCAGGTGAGCAATTGAAAAGTAAAGTGGACAGCCTTAAGGCTGTGGCAAACAGGAACACCTGTATAGAGGACTGAAACAGACAAAACTTCAGGAGCCAAACAAACCTGTATGCAGGTTGGATTTTGCCCCGGAGCCACCAGTTTGTGACCAAAGAGCCCTTCCAAAGTGGAGGCCTAGGTGGGTCTTTCATGGGATGGTCCCATTCCCTTAGTGCCTGAGCCTCTAGAAGTTTCTTAACACCCAGGACAGGAGAGCTCCGAACTCAGGAATACGGGGCCGGCAAGTTTGACCTGCAAGAGAGAAAGGGTAATGATGTTTCATACCTTTGAAACCAAATTCAAATGAATTTCTCAATCACCGTATTACATCTAAGTGCAGCACAGCAGCTATTTGAACAAGTCTTTCAGCTAGCTCCCCCAATTCCAAATTCCTGGGAGAAAGAATCTGATAAGCCCTGTCCAGCCTCTGCATTTGTCCAGTTGCTGTGGTCAAGAGTGGGTAGAATCATAGCAGCAAGCGTGGCTGCGACTGTGGGTGAGTGGTGTGTACCTGAGAATGGGCGGGGCAGTTCTCATAGAATCAGGGCTTGCGTGGAGCAGAAATCTATTGCAATATCTAAACTCACCCTCAGGATGAGTAGAATGTTCTAGGTAAAAGGTGTGTCGGGGGTGAGGGCAGAGAGTTGGGTGAGGCTGAGTGTTTCAGGAAAAGGTAATAGCATGTGTTGGGATGGGGTGTGGGGGGAGGCGGGGCAGGGATTGCAATGGTTTTGTATGGAAGGAGCTCAGAGGGCAAAGAACTTAGACTCTCTTCCTGAGGGTAGTGGAGAGGACTCTAAGCTAGACTCCATTAGATTTGCAATTCGAAGATCACTCTGGCTGCCATAAGGAGGCCTGAAAGGAGCCTGGCAGAGCAGAGGCAGAGCCAGCTGGATAAAGTGAGAGACGATCGTGGGCACTGCCGAGGGAGGTGTTCTCCCAGAGGGACACAGAAGGTCCAAGCCAGCTTTAGCCCAAGTTGCACTCCAGGTGATGGGCATCCGCATCGGAGGAGCATCCCCAGGTGCACCTGCCCCCACCTGAAAGCCAGTCTTTGGCCTCTGAGGACCCTTGCTTCTCAAAGTGTGTCCCAATGACCAGCGTCATATCACCTGAGAGCTCGTTAGGAATGCAGAATCTCAGGCCCCACCCCAAACCCACTGAATACAAATCTGCGTTTTAATGAGATCCTCAGGTGATTCACACACACATTAGAAAGAGCCAAGCACTGTCCTAGGCCATTGCATAACTCCTATGTGGTCCGCCTTGGTCCTTTCCCATGGCTCTGGGGATCTCCCTGTCAGTGGCTTCCCACTTGCTCGGGTGATGCCCCTGGGCTCGGGCACTGTCCTCCCAGATGCCTGTGAACAGCCCACAGGCCCCTGAGTGGGACTGGGGGTGAGTGCATGTGCCCAGACCTGAAGGTCCAGCTGGCTTCTTGCCTCCAGCCTCAGCTCCCCCCCTACTCTGTCTCATTGGCTGTCCATCTGTCCTTTGTATTTTTCTCTGCAGGAGATAGTGGACTGGTTCAATGCCCTCCGTGCAGCCCGTCTCCAATACCTAAAAATGGCCTTTCCTGAGCTCCCGGAGCCTGAGGTGAGCTAAATGTGGACCCCAACTTCCACATCTCCTCTCTGCCATCTCCTTTGCTTCTTGTCTGCTGACCTCGAAGACACTCAGAGGCCAGCCTCAGTTTGTTTGCAGGAAATACCTTGAGATTTGGGGTTGGGGACCTCAGTGGGAAACCAAAAGCTTTCTCCTGGGGAGTCTGGGGGTTATGGCCTCACCCCTGGCAAGGCAGCCTCCAAATAGTGGGTCAGGCTGTCCCGTTCGGGATGCATGGCTACCACCCACAGTGTCAAGGGGCTCAGGAGTTGAGCATCTCTCTCTCACCCCTTCTCCCACTAAAATGCACGAATGGTCCCTCACATACTGCTTATGCAGTGCTTTCGAGCCCCTTGTATCTTGTAATCCCTTTTATCTAGTAATCCCTTGCAGCCAGCAGTTAGGTGAGTGTGATTATTCCCATTTCACTGATGAGAAACTGAGTCCCAGGAAGGTCAAGCGCATAACCAAAGGTGTTCTTCACATTCGAACATTCCCCCCTTTACCCTTTCATATTCTGGTATAAGGAAGGTAGTGGGATCGTACCCATTATCATTCTAACAGGAACAGTCTGCCTTTCATGGCCTAGGTAGTGGGGAGCCTGAGAACTTCATCTGATTGCCCTCAGATGTCTGGAGCATCCATCTACATCTCTCAGGCTTGGCTGGGGAAGCTGTATAGTGGGCTGGAGGATGCTGTCCTGAGCCAGGAGGCCTAGGCTCTTGTGGACGTTCTGCTGCTAACTTGCTGTGTGACCACTGCAGGTTGAGTCACCTCTCTGTGCATCTGTTCCCACATCTGTAAGATGGTGCTTGGTCTGGGTCATCTTCAGGGTCCCTTCCAACCCTGAGGTGCTGTACTCTGGTCCCTGTCTTAGGCCTGCTCTAGGAGGATTTTGTAAGAGATAGGGGTGGAGAGACCATGTTAGTCCTGGGACTTCTTTTTCCTTTTAATATTTATTTATTTAATTAATTTATTTATTTTCTTTCTTTCTTTCTTTTTTTTTTGCTGCGTCGGGTCTTCGTTGCAGCACTCGGGATCTTCGCTGAGGCATGAGGGATCTTTTCGGTGCGGTGCGCGGGCTCTTTTTTGTGGCGCACGGGCTTCTTTCTAGTTGTGGCGTGCGGGTTTTCTCTCTCTAGTTGTGGCGCATGGGTTCCAGGGCGCATGGGCTCTGTAGTTTGCAGCACATGGGCTCTCTCGTTGAGGCGCACGAGCTCAGTAGTTGTGGCCTGCGGGCTTAGCTGCCTTGCGGCATGTGGGATCTTAGTTCCCCCACCAGGGATCGAACCCAGGTCCCCTGCGTTGGCAGGCAAATTCTCTACCACTGGACCACCGGGGAAGTCCCAGTCTTGGAACTTTCTTAATCCCAACTGTTAGACCCTCCTTGGAAGCCTAAGTGTTCCTTAATGCCCAAGTTTGCAGGGAGCAAAGTGTCTGGAACAGGGGTCCATTCCAGATGCACTGAGGTGGCAATTCTCCAGGAGCAGTTCCAGCTAGACCCGGCTCAGGGCCCTCCCGGTCTGCAGAGTCAGCACTGGAGCTGGTGACTGCCTGCTTCCGTGGGCGGGGCGCTGGGGGTGCTGACTGCTGGCTGGAGAGGATGGAGGACAAAGTGCAGATGCCCAGCCTCATTTGTCTGGGCTGGCTCTCCAACTCTGCTGACCCCTGCGGAGGAAACTGGTCTTTGGCCAACATCCTCAATGCCGTCTTGCCTCCCTCATCCACCATTGTTACCCCTTATCCACTCCCAGTTTCCTCCCCGCCCACCTCTCTCCCCATCTTTCTTCCCCCCATGTCTACGTATGACGTGAGGTCCTGGGCAACCACCCAGGCCTGGCTCGAGCTCAGGGATCCAGATGCTGGAAACCTGGGGAGCCCAAGCGGGGTTGTGGTCCTGTGATAAGAAAACGCATGAACCCAAAGTCAGAGAAGCTGACGTGTTACGTAGGACAAGTCCCCTCACCTCTCTGAGCCCCAGTTTACTCATCTGTCACCATGAGGACAGTCCCTGCCTCCAGGGCTGCTGTCAGTCCAGTGAGCAGGGTGTCTAAGGTACAGTGAACAGAACCCCATCCACGTGCTTTTTCTTCTTCTTCCATTGGCTTCCCGAGGCCTAGACTCCCCCTGCTGTGGCTCCAGTTCAGACGACTGAGCTGTCAGGACTTCTCTTCTCTCCAAATGAAGGAATTAAAGCCTACAGAATGCATTTTAGGGAAAGGGGAGTGTTGTCCTTTATATATTCGTTTTGAGCTCACGATTTTCTCCCTTTCAGACTTTCCACTCCTATTCCCAGATGTCATGTCTGCTTCGTCCCTGCCCTGGGCTCAGGCTCTGGAGAACCCCTGTGTTTTCAGAAACCTGGGCTGTCACTTGAAACTCTAGACTTGCCAGTTGACACCCTGGAGCATAGGAGACCAGCATCAATCCCTGGAAGCTTCTCTGAGCATAGGATGGCAAGTTGGAAGGGATCCTGCAGATCACCTAGGCCAGTATCCTTATTACGTAGTGGGAAATAGGCCCAGAGAGGCATAAGGTCTTACCAAGGTAACACAGCTGGTTGAGGTCAGACCTGGAGCTAGAACTCAGGTCTCTTGACTCCTAGTCCAGAGCTTTCTCTACTTGCCCACCCTGCCATCACCTCCTATGGCCCTGGGTCAGAATCCCCACCAATGACCAGGTCTTGGCCAAGGGCCTGATCAGAGGGTTTTGCCGTGTTTATGCTTTAGCATCATAGAGTAGCGGTAGGGGTACCACTAGTGTCTGTATGGTGTCCATCGCCTCTAGATGTGAAAGCTCTTCATCCTACCAATGACGTGTCTTTGAGAAAATCCACAACCACTTCTCTGAGGCCTGGTTTGCTCATATATACAACGAAGATGATAATATCCACCCCACAGTGTGGTTGAGAATTACGCGCAGAGCCTGACACACAGTAGATCCTCAGAATACGCCCACCTGACACCAGGAGGGTCTCCTCAGAGCCTTGCCTGTGTCCTTCTCCTGGAGTTGCTGAAGGAATCCCTAAACTAAGCCTTGAAACTAAGACTTGGCTGTGCTGGTAAGCTCTGCAGACATCTGGGGTGCTGTTGTCTGGCTCTGTTGAAATGTTAATGTTGCGTCCATACCAAATATAACCCCCTGAACCACGCGTACACGTCCTTCCCCATTCCAAACTTCCCCTTTTTTGGGGAGCCAAGTTCGGTGGGGACCCTCGGGCTCCTGGGTGTGAGGCAGGGGTGTCAGTGTATGTCTTTCTTCCCCCAGCTTGTGCCCCTCATCACCAGGAACTACCTCAAGCAAGGCTTCATGGAAAAGACTGGTCCAAAGGTATATCTTCCACTCCCGGGGGAGACTTTCGTGGCCCCTGTCCCAGTGGGCAGTAGGGCAGAATTTGGGAGGTGGGAAAATGGGGAAGCAGGGGCAGAGAGGAGGGAGGAAGGGGAAGTAAATGGATGTTTGTGAGTTCCGGGGCTGGAGGATCAAGTGGAGACCAGGTGGCTGGAGTGTGGTCCAGCGTGGCTGAGGTGCTTCTCCCTGTAATTGGGCATCCTCCCGCTTTATCAACATCACCATTAGCTTCTGTCTTCTTAACACCATCTAACTGATCTTACTCTTGGGAAAGCATAGCTGAAAAGGGACTCCTTGGGGGACAGCTTTTGACTTTCCAGAACCCTTGTGTGTTCTGTGCTGGGGCCCTACCAGGACCGTTCAAGTGACGCAGGGACTAGTGATCAGTCTGAGAGAACACACCTATATATACCCGTGCTTGGGTGCCCAGCTGCAAGCTGGTGGGGCGAAGCTCAAAATCAGAAGATGGAGATGGTAGGGGGTTGTGACGGGCGGAAGCAGGGAAGGGAGGAGGGAAAGGGAGAAGGAAGGGAAAAGTAGAGGAGCTCCCTAAAAAAGAACCCCAAAGCGACAGCATTCCAGTGCGTTGTGTTTTTTGTTTGTTTGTTTGTTTGTTTTTAAGATGTAATATGCTGACAGGATGCTTGTTAAAGATGCTTGTTAAAGATGCCAGTGAAAGGTGTTAGGCAATCAGGGTAAAGAGAGCCTCAGGCAGCTGGAAAACTTGTAAAATGGTTAAAGGTTCTCTTCCTTCACCAGCTGGTAGCACCGCCCTCCCCGTGGCTCTGGCCAGGGGCTTTCCTTCCCCTGACCTAGGATAGAATTCGGCCAAGGCCAGCACTTTCAGAAGCGCTGAGCGTAGCCACTTCTGATTTCCCAGCTTCCTTTTTCTGAGACTTCTTGTCCACAGCCTGAGAAAGGGGTAAAATGCTTCTTCCAACCACGTAGGCAGCACCTGGAGGCAGCAGGGCGAAGCTGGGGCTGGGAGAGGGGGTGGGATGGGTGGGGGAGAGATGGGGCGGAGCCTGCAGAGCTCTAGGCCTGGGGAGGGGCGCTGGGGTGTGCGACTGCGGGGCTGGGACCCGCCGGCTCCCTCGGCCTGGCCTAGGATGGCCCTCTGACCTCTGTCCCCACCGCCTGGCCGAGCCTGGTACGAGGTTTCCTTTTTTGCAGCAGCGAGAGCCTTTCAAGAAAAGGTGGTTTGCCCTGGATCCCCAGGAGCGGAGGCTGCTCTATTACAAGAACCCGCTGGTAAGAGCCACTGCCAGCCCCACTGCTGTGCACCTGCAGGCGGAGGTGGGGTCAGTGCTGGTCGGGAACCATGGGGAAGCGACAGGGCTGGAGAAACCCAGCCAGAGGCACACCTCCATCGTCACCTGTCTCTAAGTCAGTCTGTGCATGGAGCTGTGCTCTCCCTCACCTTCAGGAAGTCCTTTATGTGTGTCCAAATTGCTGCCAATGTATCAGTAGCTAAGACAGATGTTTCCCGGCAGGACTCTCTTCCAACCGGAGACTGTGGAGTGTAGCAGTTGGGAGTGAGGGCGCTAGAACTCGGCTGTCTGGGCTCCAGTTCCAGCCCTGCCACCTTTAGGGGTGCGCTCTGGGCAGAGCACTCAGCACTCTGTGCCTCAGTTTCCTCCCCCAGAAAATAGGCTTTATAACACTGCCCTCCTCAGGTTGCCGTGAGGATGGTCACATGAGTTACTATGTGTGAAGTCCTTGAATTCATGGTGCAGAGTTAACTCTCTGTAAATATTAAGTACCATTTAAACAGATGCCGTGTGTGATGTCTTTTATGGTTTGAGCCTTTTAAATTCTGGGTCCCATCTAGCCGAAATCCCCAGCAGAAGCCCCACCCAACACACACACCTCTTACTAAAATGGACCTGGGGGGCTGTCAGGCCTGCAGGTGGCCCTCAGCCCCAGCTGTGGCCTCTGACGACCTGTGTCTTCTATTTTCAGGACGCCTTTGAGCAGGGCCAGGTATTTCTGGGGAGCGATGAGCAGGGGTACCAGGTGTATGAGGACCTGCCTAAGGGCATCCGAGGGAATCGCTGGAAAGCCGGCATCACCGTCGTCACCCCGCAGCGGAGATTCATCTTCACCTGCCCCAGCGAGAAGGAGCAGCGCGAATGGACGGAGAGCCTTCGGGATGTCCTCTCCCGCCCCCTGACGCCCCTCAACCTCCTCAGTAAGATGCAGGGCTCGTTCCTTTGGCTGAGGGCAGCAGGCAAAAAGGGGCTTCTTCACTTGGGTTCAGCTGTGAGCCCTGGAACTGGGGTCACGGCTCCCGACTGCCCTCTTTCCATTTTCTTCTCTTCCTGCCAAAGAAAAGTTCAGACAGTGCACAGTATTGCCAGGGAACCCTCTCTGTGCACGCTTAGTTCCTCTATCAGGAGCCTTTCTCTAGCCATGTCCGGAGGAGTTTCGCTCTAGCAGAGCTGTCACTTAGATCCGCTTTTCTGCCCTGCTCAGTCCAAGAGCCTAGCAGCCTCTCTGTCCCTCCACCCTCTGCCCCTGAGTCCCTTTTCTCATGAGAAAACTCTGGCCTGTTGTTAAGGTCACAGCGCTGGGCAGCTCCTGGGATTTTGGACTACTCCCCGCTCATAGAGGGAGGGCTATTTTTAGGACTCTTCTTTTCTCTGGGTCCTTTCATGTGTCTGCCCCTCTCCTGTTCTTCCCCTTCACCCCAGATGTGTCACAAGCAGGCTTCCCCATCTGCAGACAGCTCCGTGAAAGGAGGGGAGACATTCTGAGCCAGAGCAGGAAACTTCTGGCCCAGGGCCTGGCTTCTGGGACACCAAGGAGAAGTTCTTTGTTTGGAAAAGTACAGTCTGAGCAAGTGACCCCACACAGCCCCTTTGGAGAAACCCTTGTACCCTTTGAGTCTGACCAGGATAAACACAAACTTGCTTCACTTTCCGAAATCCCAAGGCCAAAGAGCCTCAGAAATGGGCTCGGAAGTTGTTAGTGAGGCAGCTGGTGCTTTTTTCCTCTGGGGGCCTGTGTGTCTGAGTCTCTGTTTTTCTCTGTTTCTGACTCTCTGCTTTTCTCTCCTTCTCTGGCGTGTGTGTCCCCTCTGTCTGTCACCTTTTCAGTCTGTTTTTTATTCCGGTTCCCTCTATCATCGTCCCCCTGTCCCCCTGCTGTCCCTGCCCTCCAGTGGGACTGCATTGGCATGGCCACGCCCCCCAGCCCTCTTCTTGTTCCCCTTGCAGCTGCATCAACAGAGAGTGGCTACAGCAGCAGGTGACCCACTGGCCAGCCAGCGCACCTGGTGGGAAGGAGAAGTTTTCACCTTGGCCTTGGGGGCCCCGCAGGAGTGCCCCACAGTCGGCAGCTATCAAGGGCTGTGAACTCTGCCGCAAAGACCGAAGCTTTGGCCTTTATCTGCCGGCTCTCTGGGCTTCCCCGCTACCCAGCTCTGGGGGTCTGAGGATCTGGTAAATGTCCTCAGGGCCCAGGACATCTGAAATGAAGGCATTGCAATGGAAAGGCACCCACAGCATCGCACAAGTGGCATGCTTGCTGAAAACAAGAACAGCAACAACAAAAAGTTAAATCTGAACCTAACCATGAGGAAACAATCAGACGAGTCCACATGAGAGAAATTCTGCAAAATAACTGGCTGGGCTCTTTGAGAATGTCAGTATCATGAAAGATCAAGTAGTCTGGATCTAGGTTAGAGAAGACTAAAGAGACATAGCAACAAAATGCAGTTCATGATTCTTGATTGGATCCTGGATTTAAAAAAAACAGTTATAAAGGAAATCATTGAGATAACTGGGGATATTTGAATATGGATGTATATTAGCTAGTAATACTGTAACATGGTGATGATTTTCTGTATTTGTGTAGGAGGATACTCCTGATCTCAGGGAGTATGTGCTGAGGTGTTCAGGGGTAAAATGTAATCACGTCTACAACTGACTTAAACGGTTCGGCAAAAAATGTGTATGTGTACATGTGTACATATAGAGTATATACATAGATATAGTGTGTGTGCATTTATGTATGAAAGATAGGAAGTGCGGGTGTATACACACACACGTATACACGGGGAGAGAGAGAAAGCGGGCCACTGTGCAAAATGTTAGCAACTGATGAATCTAGATGAAGTATAGCTGGATGTTCATTGTCTAATTCATGTAAATTTTCTATAGGTTTGAAAGTTTTCAAATTTAAAAGTTGGGAAAAATTTTTTTTTTAATCCACTTTTCACTCTTCGAAAGTAGTGGGTTTTCTACATGAATCAAAAATGTTCCTGGGGGAGTTCTACCTTTGTGCACATTTTAGAAGAAATAAAAGCCCAGATAAGGGCTTCCCTGTGGTTGAGGGAGTGGTTGAGAATCCTCCTGCCAATGCAGGGGACATGGGTTCGAGCCCTGGTCTGGGAAGATCCCACATGCCGTGGAGCAACTCAGCCCATGCGCCACAACTACTGAGCCTACACTCTAGAGCCCACGAGCCACAACTGCTGAGCCTGCGTGCCTAGAGGCTCTGCTCTGTAACAAGAGAAGCCACTGCAATGAGAAGCCCACGCACCACAACAAAGAGTAGCCCCCGCTCGCCACAACTAGAGAAAGCCCATGGGCAGCAACGAAGACCCAGTGCAGCCAAAAATAAATACATTAAAAAAAAAAAAGCCCAGATAATACAAACTAAAAAACCAATGTCCCCATTGACCATCTGTGCACTCTGGAAGGAAAGAAGGAAGCTGAGAAGGCAACTCAGCTGGACCCCAGGACAGAGAGCTCTCCAGCCCGAATGCCGGGTCTGGCCCTGCCACTAATGAGACTGCTGGAAAACTCACTTCCCCACCTCTGTGCCTTGGTTTTTCTCTTTCAAATGAGGAAGTTGTACTAACTACTGAAATTCAATGGAAGCAACAAGTATTTTTGAGCACCTCCCAGGTGCCAGGCTGTGTGCCGAGCCCTGGGAACAGGCAGGAACCAGATGACGTGGTCCCCGCTGTCAGAGATTTCAGCCTGCTGGAAGGCAGCCGGTACATGGGGCAGGACAATGAGACCAGTGTTCCGAAAGGGGAAGTGGGGCTGCTGTGAGATGTGTGGCAATAGGGTTCACCCTAACTGACGGGAAGAGGGGAGACTCCTTCCTCTCCAGAAAATGACATTGAAGTTGAAACCTTAACTTGTTTAGAGGTTAGTCAAAGGGAAGATGGCCAGGAAAACACTCTAGGTTGAGGGAAGAAAATGTTCAGAGGCTCTCAGATGGGAAAGAGGAACTGAAAGAAATCTCAAGTGGCTGAAATGTTAGAGAAATAGATCACCCAGGTCTCTGCTCTGTGATTCTTTGTCCCTTCGAGTGACGTGGAGAAAGACATTGAGTGTTTTCATTTCAGTGGAGACCCAGAGGGTTGGGAGGGTCTTTAAGACAGTCTCTGCTCTTTATGGGATTTTCCTTTGATCCCCCAATCAGAGGACAAGCAACGTCATCGGGGTGTCTTTCCTGAGGCTTCCTGACTGCCCAGATGAAGACGTGGTTGCTTTCTCTTCTGGCTCCTAAAGCACCTTGAAAATGTTTTTCAGCACCTGCTGGGTTGTATATTAAGGGTCGATCTACTTGTCTGCCTTTTTTTTTTTTTTTTTTAACAAGACCCATGAGCTCTGTTGACTGTACTCTGTTAAGTTCTGAGAATGACAAAATCAGTAAAGGCATAGTTCCACCTTCAAGGAACTTATAGTCCAGAGAGGAAGAAAGAGAAGTAAACAGGCAATAACAAAACAACTTGAAGAGGCAAACTGGCATTCTTAGGAGTCCCTCAGCGGGGCAGAGCACAGACACAAGAGATGGAGACAAAGTCCCAGTGAAATGGAATGTCTGGTTTTGGTTGGTTTCTGAGGCCTAGCTGAATCTGTCTTTGGGTTGCCCAAGGATACTTCTGTACTCTTACATTAAATCCTCTTCTCCCTTTTGACTTATTAGTACAAGGAGATTTCTGTTACTTGAATCGGTCCTGACTAATGAAGTTCTCCAAAAGAGGTAATATCTATGCTGAGTCCTGTAGAAGGTACTTGGGTTGGGGTGGGGTGGTGGGGAGACAGAGTGTGTACAAAGGCCCAGAGACAAGAGAGAACATGGCCTGTTCTGGAAATTACAAATAATTGAATATGGCTAGAGCACAGATTGTTGGGGGCAGGAGGGGGGTCAGCTTCCAGTAATGATGGAGGAGCTCATATCAGAACAACCATTCCACAGATAACAATTAGAAACTCTGTACAGATTATAACAAAAATTATCTGGAGGCCTTGGAAAATAACCTAAAGCATGCAGAGAGGAGTTGGCACTAGGAAGCAAGGAATGGCAGGGGTGAGTTTCTCATTTTTTCGCTTTTCACCTGATGGCAGGCCCCAGTCAGTGCCTCAGGGGGCACTAAAATTCTGATGGAAACCTGCAGTCTTACTGGTTGAAAAATAGAGGACAGAGTTTAGGGCAACTTTAGCAGCAGGGAAGTCTTGGAGAAGAGGGCTACAGAAGGGGAGCCCTGAATTCTACTATCTGCCTGCTCTCTGGAGGAACATAACAGAATCCAGATGTTTGACATTCATAATATCAGGATGCAACCCTAAATTAGTAGACATATGAAGAAACAAGAAAATATCAATTGTACTCAAGAGAAAAAAAATCAATCAGTGGAAACTGATTCCAAGATGCCCCAGATATTGGAATTAGGCAAGAATTTTAAAGCAGCTATTATACCTATGCTCAACAAGTAAAGGAAAATATGATCATAATGAATATATGGATATGACATTTCAATGGAGACATAGAAACTATAAAAAAGAACCAAATGGAAATTCTAGAACTAAAAAATACAATATGTGAAAGAAAAATTCAGCTCGACAGTAAATTGGAAATGACTGAGAGTCAGTGAACTTGAAAATATATCTATGGTAATTATCCATTCTGAAAAACAGGGGGAAGTAAAGGATTGAAGAAGTAAAAAGAGAGGACTTCCCTGGCAGTGCAGTGGTTGGGACTCTGAGCTTCCACTGTAGGAGATGTGGGTTTGATCCCTTGTCAGGGAACTAAGATCCCACATGCCATGTGGCATGGCCGAAATTTTAAAAAAGAAGAAGAAGTAAAAAGAAAACCTCAAAAGCTCTAATCTACATGTTATTGGGGTCCCAGAAAGAGAGAAGAGAGAGGTATTGGGGCAGAAGAAAATATTCGAAAATATATTGATTGAAATCTTATTAACTTTGGTGAAAAACATGTAGAGACTCAAGAAGCTTGGCAAACTTCAAGTGTTTAGAATAAATACAAAGAAAACTACATTGAGGTACATTACTGCCAACCTGCTGAAAACCAAAGATAAAGAACAGATTTTGAAAGCAGCCAGAGAAAAATGATACATTACATACAAGGAAATGTTGTTTCTTATCAGAAACAAAGAAAAAAAAATGAATGGACTTCCCTGGTGGTTCAGTGGTCAAGACTCTGAGCTTCCACTGCAGGGGGTGCAGGTTTGATCCCTGGTCGGGAAACTAAGATCTGCGTGCTGGGTGGGGCAGCCAAAAATAAAACCCCAAAGCAAAAACAAAACAGAAACAAAGGAGGCCAGAAGGTGGAAAGACCTCTTTAAAGCGCTAAAAGAAAAAAAAAATCAGAACTCTAGAGAAAATATCTTTCAAGAATAAAGGATATGTAGATCTATATCTATCTGTAGAGAGAGCAAACAAAAAAAAACTTCAGAAAAAGAATAAAGGCAAAATATCACTGAATTGTACACTTAAAAATGATTAAAATGGTAAACTTTATATTTTACCCCCCCCAAGAAAGTGCAAAAGGCAGATTTTATTCTTAAAAAGGCAAACAGAAAAAGATATTTCTGGATAAAGATAATTGTACGTTTCTGACAAAACTTCAGTATAAGAAATACTAAAGAAAGTTCTTTGGGGTAAAAGAAAATGATACCAAACAGAAACTCTGATCTTTAGGAAGCAATAAAGTGTAATGGAAATGGTAAAGATATAAGTAAATGTAAGACTGCCTATTTAAAGCAAGAATTACATGTGTTATGGTTTATACCATCAATAGAGATAATGTATATGACAACTACAGCATGAAGGCCTGGAGTAAATGGAACTCTACACTTTCAAGCTTCTTATATTTTACATGAAGTGGTACAAAATTAGGTCTACATAGATTGTGAAAATTCAAGGATGTATACTGTAATCCTTAAAACAACCACTAAACATATAATGCAAAGAGGTATAGCTAAAAAGCTAACAAGGAAATTAAAACAGAATTTTAAAAAGCATTTGATTAACCCAGAAGAAGGCAAGAAAGGAGGACAAAATGAATATGAAATAGATGAGACAAACTGAAAATAAAGAACAAAAGGGAGACCTTACCGTATCAATAATTACATTAAATATTAGTGGATTAAACAGTTAAATTAAAATGCAAGATTGTCAGAGTGGATAAGGAAGCATGACCCAATTGCATGATGTTAAAAAGACATTTTAAATCTAAAGACATAGGTAGATTGAAGTTGTAAGTGTGGAAAAACATATACCATGCAGACAGTAACAATAAGAAGGCTGGAGAGGCTATATGGAGATCAGATAAAGTATTTTTTCAAGACAAGGAGTAATATCAGAGATAAAGAGTGATGTTTCATAACAATAAAAGGTGTAATTCATCAAAAGACACAACAATCATAGATGTGTATGTGCCTAATACTACATCTCCAAGGTATGTGAAGCCGAAATGGACAAAATTTAAGGGAGAAATAGACAACCATGACTCAAAAAAGAAATCACATGGAAAATTAGAAAGATTTATAACTGAATGATAATAAAAATAAATGTCAAAATTGAAATGATGCAGCTAAAGCACTAATTAAAGGGAAAGGCATAAGAATCAATGACCTACGGCTGTACTGTCTAATATGGTAACAGTAGCCACACGTTGCCACTGAGGATTGAAATGTGATTAATACAACCAAGGAAATGAATTTTTAATTTTACTTCATTTCATCTAATTTAAAATAATTTAAATTTAAAATAAAAAACTGGGGGAGTTCCCTGGTGTCTAGTGGTTAGGATTCTGCACTTTCACTGCCATGGCCCAGGTTCAATCCCTGGTCAGGGAACTGACATCCTTCAAGCTGTGCTGTGCGGCCAAAATTTAAAAAAAAAAAAGTAAAAAATAAAATTAAAAACTGGAGCAGTGTAAGATATTTTTTCTTCAAGCACAACTTAGTTGTTTTGGTAAGACATATTTTAATTTAACCATTGCAGTGCATAACATATTTATTATTTCAGTTGTGGAAAAAAATTTAATGATGAGGAAAAGACTAAAAACTAAATTTTGTAAAAATTGAAGTATCTTCAGTTAAACTGCCAAACAATTACCTGTAGAATACGATGTTTTTTCCTAATAATGTCAAAGATCAGCTGATTCAAAATTTGAAAACAGGCACTTTTCTTTAGTTTTAGGTGCGTTGGGTAATACAAGACTAACAATGAATAATTTGGGTAAGTTTTGTTTCAAAGGACTTTTAAATTTATGAGGAAATATCAATCCACTGCCTAAAAATCAAACTGATGGTGTAGATATTTTTGAATCTTTTACATCTGTAAGAGAAGAATTTCAGGTAGATATGGAAAACCTAATTTTTATTGTGACAGATGGTTCTTTAGCTATGTTCGGTCAAAAATTCAAATACTTAAATTTTAAAATAAGAGGCTGATGATTCTCTTATGATTTTGTTCCATTGTGTGACACAAAGTAAAAATATTTATGTTCAGTTTTCTGAAACAGACTATGAAAACTGTCATGGATACAGTTGTTAAAATTGTTCAGCATGTACATGAAAATGCCAGTCTATAGAACTGTTGAAAGAAATGGAAGACAATTCAGTGATCTCATATTCTTTGCCAATGCTTTTGGTTGAGTTCTGGACAAGTTTTACAATTATTTAGTGTACTCTTAATTTCAACTCAAGATTTTCTTGAAACCAAAGGAATGATTGCAAAATAGTCGATAATCAAAGACCTAAGGCAGTGTGATTATGTTTTCTCACTGATATCCCACTGCATATGAATGAGCTAATTTTGAAACTCTAAGGAAAGGTTAATTTGTGACTTAGCTAAGCAGTTACAAGAATTTATGTTGCGATGAGAACATTTAATAATACAAATCAGTAGTAACAATTTTATACACTTTTCTAACTGAATCAATATGCAGAACACTTTAATTATAATCAGTAGTAACATGTAAATTGTCCAAAAGTACTATAAGAAAAATTTGCAGGACACTTTATTGATATTGAAGTTGCTCTTAAATTTATGCACTATCCCTTTGAAATAATACTGAGTTTACACTAGAGTTCATGAATTTATTCAACTTAGAGAGGCACAGTTTTCAAACTAACATGCTTTTGCTTTAAAAGAGTTAAATCAATTTTCCCCAAAAGATGAAACAGTTTTGTCAATACAATGTGATATTAAATGGTTTGTTTTCTTATTGTTGAGTTTTGAGAGTTCTTTGTGGATTCTGGATACTAGTCCTTTGACAGATATAGGATTTGCAAATATTTTCCTCCAATCTGTAGCTTTTCATTCTTTTAACAGTGCCAGTGTAGCCTTTTTTAAGTCAAGGCATTGAGGTCAGGGTTTGTGACTTCCTTCGTTTAATGATGATTTTTGTTGGTGACAAGGTTTGGCATTAAAAATACGTTTTGGCTTATATTTGGGTGTTTTGAGTTCATATAAAGTAGAGTGGAAATAAGGGTGATGTATGTCTTGTGAAAATTAATAAAGGGAAACCTCACTAAACTGGAGTCAGGAGGCCAGAAGGGGGAAGCTCTATCATGTACATACCACTCCACAACAATACAGATCCTAATAGGAAGAGAAGTACCTTGCATCTCCAGCAGGAAGTGACACTACTTTACTTCTGCCAGCAGGAGGAAGAAAAAATTTTTTCCTCGCCTGGCAATAGCTCAGCCAATAAAAAGCCACTGTACTTCAAACTCCCAACTTCCTCCATAGGACCTTTTGTTTCTAGAAGCCCCTCCCAACGTCCCCTTCTTCTCTATAAAAGAGTTTCCTGTCCTTTGCTTAACTGGACTCGCATGTGGCTCACCATAGTTCCATGTCCTGAATTGCAATTCTTTGCTTCTCCCAAATAAACCCGTTTTCCTGGTAAAGTTAACTGGTTGTTCAATTATTTTAGGTTAGCAGTTTACTGCCTTCTGTCTTCCCCTGACAAAATATGCTTTGTCCCTTAAGGAATCCAATGAGAGCAAAGCAAAGAAAGGAGCACTGATAGAATATATTAATGACAGTTGCACACAAACTCCTTTCCCATCTAACTTAGCATTAGAACTCAGCATCACAGGAACGTGTATTAACACATCTACTTGAATTTAACAATGATGTCAGATTCTATGATAGAAAATGAGTCTGATTAATAAGCTAAATTTGCAGCTCCAAACTTTTGAAGGAAATATATTTCAAGCACTTAAGACAAAAGTACCTTTCCAAAAAAAATTAAATTAACAAAGGTGTATTTAAATGAACAATATTCTAATTTTCCTAGCCCTTTCTGAGTATATCAGGTTAAACAAAATGCCTCTAAGTAAGAGTAACTGGTATAACTGATAGTAGTTTGATAAACCTTGGTAAAGTCTTTTTGCCTACCTCACAGAAAATAAGAAAGTGGATAATTCTAATGACTTTTGCAACGCAGGTGGTTTCAAATTCTCTGCTTTCAACAAAAAATAAAGGAAAATCTAATCAAGTTGTCAGCTGAGAGATTATTAAAAATAATTTCTGGTGATGAATCACTTATTTTTTTTGCATATATAGATACAGTCATTCCTCAGTATCTGCATGGGATGAGTTCCAGGACCCCCATGGATAACAAAATCCTTGGATGCTCAACTTCCTGATATGAAATGGCATTCCATGCAAGGTATGAATTTATGATTGAATTTATGGATACGGAAACTGCTGATACAGAGGGCTGACTATATTTCAGAAAGTGTTCAATAAAATGTACGGCATTTTGTCATCTATTTATATATGTGAACAAGGTTTTTCAGCATTAGCATTTATTAAAAAAATAGAAATAGAATTTATTATTGAACCTTGTCTAATTCTAGTGTTAAGTAATGTTCATCACTCATGTAACTCAATAGCAAAACCTCCCACAAATAATCCAATTAAAAAATGGGCAGAAGACCTATATACTTGTGTATGTGTGCATATATATATATATATATATATATATATATGAATGTTATTCTGCCAAAAAAAAAGAAAAAGAAGAAGAAAATCCTACCTTTTGTGACAACATGGATGGAGCTTGAGGGCATTATGCTAAGGGAAGTAAGTCAGACAGGGAAAGACAAATACTGTATGATCTCACTTAAGTGTGGAATCTAAAAAAGTTGAGCTTATAGAAATAGAGGGTAGAATGGTGGTAGCCATGGGCTGGGAGTAGGGGATATGGGGAGATGTTAGTCAAAGGGTAAAAACTTCCAGTTATATAATGAATAAATTCTGGGGAGCTAATGTAAAACATGGTGACTATAGTTAACAATACTGTATTGTATACTTGCAAGTTGCTAAGAAAGTAACTCTTAAGTGTTCTCACTGTAAAAAACAAAAGTAATTATGTGACATGATGGAGGTGTTAATTAACCTTATTGTGGTAAGCATTTTGCAAAATACACATATATCAAATCATCGAATCATACACAATGTTAAATGTCAGTTATACCTCAATAAAGCTGCAGTGGGCAAGTAATATTCATCCACAGATAAATGTGTTTTTAAAAGAAGATGGACCATCCATCTCATGAAGAGCTTTAATTCCGATAAAAATTTACTTTTTGTTTAACAATTATTTATATAAATTTACAATATTTTTTGTTTTGATTGATAGTAATAATTGCAATGATAATTCAATCCAGGAGAAAAATTTAACAAGAGACTTTTGGTCACAGGAAGTAAAAAAGAGGGACTTCCCTGGAGTTCCAGTGGTTAAGACTCCCTGCGGGTTCGACCCCTGGTCGGGGGAAGCAGGGCCAAAGAAGTAAAAAAGGTTGAAAATTCAATATATGTACATATTTTTGTTGCAGAAAATTATAACAAAGTGACGAAAGTGATCACAAAGTTATAAAAGACTTTCGTCATAAAATATACTCCTTAGAATAGAGTTCTGTGAGGAAAGTGGAATGGAAATACAAGTTCAAGATGAAAGAATGATAAAATTTCTGATGTAAAGGAAGAAATTGTTCATGTATTTTTCCAGCTAGGGCTGACCCCTCCTACCCCTCCCTCCTTTCTTGTAACCACTGCATGTTTTTGCATAAAACTTTTAGGAGGTGTCCAAGGAAAAAAAAGTTTGAAGACCACTGGTTAATCTACTCTTTCAAGAAATTTGGGGTGTAATGGAGAAGAGAAGGAGGGGTGGCTAGAGGGAGGCTTATATCAAAGGAAATTTTATTTGTTAAGATGGAAGATTTAAGCAAATGTGCCTGGAATTGTGCTTCTTTTCCAGAAAAGACAGGCGCAGAGAAGCTATGAGTTTACTTCAAATGAGAAGTCTCTGGAACAAAATCCAGGTAATCTATCAGTCAGGATAGGCTAGGTTATGCTGCAGCAACAAGCACCCACTAAATCTCAGTAACTTAAACATATCTCAGGTTTATTTCTCTCCTTTACTGCATGTCCTAGTGTGGGCCGGCAGGGGCCACCAAATTACGATTTCATCTCTATAGTTAGGGCAGCTGGCAGAAAAAGATGCAACGACTTACTAGCTTTTTAAGCTGATGTGAAGTTGACGTATTACTTCTATGTGTTTCAAGAGTGTCAGAGAAGTGCCAATCCTACCAAGTGCCTAGACGGGGAAAGAGCTGGAAACTTGGATGAGCAGCGCTAAGGACTACTTCCTGTCGTTTCCAGTATTGGAAATAGACACAAATTTGTATTATCTGGTACCTACTTTGACACCAGGCAATATGGTGTAAAATAAAATATAAGACATTTTTAGTTCATTTCAACAGATCACGGAGATACAGGCCCTGTTCTCTGCCATTCAGTTATTGCTGTGTAAGCCTGTAAGTTCCTTTGTCTCTTGGGGACTTTGCTCTTCCAAGCTCTTACATTTTCTACTTGTAATGCACTTGGGACTGGAATAAGAGAGGAGGAAGAGAGCAAGCCCCACCAGAGCCAGGCCTGTTACCTGAAGAAAACACACTTTGGGACTTTCCTGGTGGCACAGTAGTTAAGAATCTGCCTGCCAATGCAGGGGACACAGGTTCAAGCCCTGGTCCAGGAAGATCCCACATGCCATGGAGCAACTAAGCCCAAGTGCCACAACTACTAAGCTGGCACTCTAGAGCCCAAGAGCCACAACTATTGAGCCCACGTGCCACAACTAATGAAGTCTGCGCACCTAGAACCCTGTGTTCCACAAGAGAAGCCACTTGCAATGAGAAGCCCAGAGCAGCCCCTGCTCACTACAACTAGAGAAAGCCCAGGCGCAGCAACAAAGACCCAACGCAGCCAATAAATAAACAAATAAATGAATAAAAATTTTAAAAAATTAAATTATAAGAAAAAAAAGAAAACAAACTTTAGTATTTTTGTCCTGAAGTCTATCGGGTAATGTGCTTTCAGTCAGCAGAGGGCAGTAAGGAAACAGTGGCTCACTTCTGCATTGTAATAGCGATTTTAAAAGTCTAGGGGTCACTCAACTTTGGCTGCACGTTAGAATCATCTGGGGGAGGTTTTTAAAAATACCCCGCTGGGGCTCCACCCAAGACAATGAAATCAGACTCTCTGGGAGTGGAGGCCAAACAACATCGGTATTTTTAAAGAGTTTCACAGCTCTCTGCACCGAGTATTCTTCAACCCCTCACTACTTGGAGTGGTTGGATGACACCTAGTGGGCGCATTCTCAAAAAAGAGTTCTTAAATCGAATCCACTCCTTTTCCTCCTCCCAAGAGTTGTTGGGGTATCTATCTATCTAATCTATCTTATGTATTATCTATCTATATAATTTTTTTGTGTGTGTGGTACGCGGGCCTCACTGTTGTGGCCTCTACTGTTGCGGAGCACAGGCTCCGGATGCACAGGCTCAGCGGCCATGGCTCACGGGCCCAGCCGCTCCGCAGCATGTGGGATCTTCCCGGACCGGGGCACGAACCCGTGTCCCCCTTCTATCTAATCTACCTACCTATCTATTATCTATCTATCTAATCTATCATCTATCTACTTATCTACCCATCTACCTATCTATCTATTATCTATCTACCTATCTATCCAATCTATCTAATTTATCCATCTATCATCTATTGCTCTATCTATTATCTATGTAATCCATCTACCTATCTATCCATTATCTATCTATCTATTATCTATCGATCTATCTTTACCTATCTATTATCTATCTAATCTATCTAATCTATTATCTATCTACCTATCTATCTAATCTATCTATTATCACCCATCTATCTAATCTATCTACCTACCTATCTATCTACCTATCTATCCAATCTATCTATCTAATCTATCTATCTAATCTATCCATCTACCTATCTATTATCTATCTATCTATTATCTATTATCTATCGATCTATCTTTACCTATCTATCTATTATCTATCTATTATCTATCTAATCTATTATCTATCTACCTATCTAATCTATTACCTATCTACCTACCTATTATCTATTTAATCTACCTATCTATCTAATCTATTATCTATCTACCTATCCAATCTATTATCTATCTACTTACCTATTATCTATCTAATCTATTATCTATCTACCTATTTATTATCTACCTATCTATCTATATCTATCTATCTATCATCTATCTATCTATCTATATCTTTTGGCCACACCGGGGGGCATGTGGGATCTTAGTTCCCCGACCAGCGGTCGAACCCGCGCCCCCTGCAGTGTTAGCGGGGGTCCCAACCACTGGACCGCCAGGGAAGTCCCAGGGTTGCACTTTGATGGGAGTGGGGGACATCAAGCTAAAGAAAATCTTTGGGACATCAGTGGGTTTCTAACGGCCTGGGGCGAGCGCATTTCCCAGCGCATAAATCAGCTTGCAAAAGGACTGGAAAAAAGGAATCAAGGGTGGACCCAAGCTGCAGCGAAGGAGGAGGGGACAGGGAGAGCGAGGGAGGAGCAGGAGGAGACGTAGCCGCAGGGCTGGCAGCCCCCGGCGTAGCCCTGACTTCCGCGCGCCAACCCCGGCGGTGGGCGGAGCGGCGGCGGTCTGGGGACCAGGGCGGGCCTGGACGCCTGCCCGGCCGTCCCCATGTGACTGACCAAGGACGACCTGGGCTGCATCATCTGTCACGAGCTGCTGGCCCGGCCCGCCACGCTCTCCTGCGGCCACAGCTTCTGTCACAACTGCCTGATGGGTCTGTGGGGCGCAGGGCGCCACGGGTCCTGCCCCACCTGCCGCGAGGGCGCCGAGCGGCCGCTGCAGCTGCGGAAGAACACGATGGTGCAGGACCTGGAGGACAAGTACAGTCGGGAGGCACGCGAGCTGGAGGGCCCGAACCCAGCGCCCGGGCCCCCGCGCCGCACAGCGCAGCTGCCGGTAGGAAGGCGGGACCAGAGACTGCCCTCTGACCTCCATCCGCCCGCGCGCGCCGACTGCATCCCATTATCCCCACGGCGCTTCCTCTCCTCCTGATTGTATTTTCACGTTACTTTTCTCAGTCTGAACGTAGAACCCGTTATTTGGAAAGTTCAGAAAAATATGAAGAAGCAGGAAAAAAAAAATCAAAATCAGAAATCCTATCAACCTAGGCGCTATCCACCCTGGCCTCTTTCCACTTATTTCCAGTCTTTCTGCACCCACTGTGTCTCTCTGACAATTTTTAATTGTGCTAAAATATGTTTACATTATATAACATAAAATTTGCCATTTAACCATTTTAAAATGTACAATTCAGTGGCATTATATTTACAGTGCTATGCAACCATCACCACTATCTAGTTCCAAAACTTTTTCATCACCACAAACAAACTTTGTACCCATGAAGCAATAATTTCTCCCTCCCCTGCCCTCCAGCCCCTGGTAACCTCTATTCTACTTTCTGTCTCTGTGACTTTGCCTACTCTAGGTATTTCATAGAAGTGGAATCATACTATATTTGTCAGTTTGTTTCTGGCTTTGGCTTCTTTCACTTGCTATAATGTTTTCAAGATTCATTCATGTCGTAGCATGTATCCGAACTTCATTACTTTTTGTGGCTGAATAATAATTCCCTTGTATGATTATACCACTTTTTTTTTTTGAATCAATTCAAACATCGATGGACATTTGGATTGTTTCCACCTTTGGGTTATTGCGAGTAATGCTGCAGTGAACGTTGATGTACAAGTATCCGAGTTCCTATTTTCAGTTATTTTGGGTAGGAGTAGAATTGTTGGATCATATGGTAATTCTGTGTTTAACTTATTAAGAACAGCCAAACAGCATTCCACAGCAACAACAATACTTTGCATTCCCATTAACAAAGTAGGATTCCAATTTTCCCCAACTTTTGCTCCTGGGACTTAGGTCTATTTGCTCCTGGTCTATTTGCTTCTGGGACTTAGGTTATTGTCTGTTTCCACCACAGTCTTTTGCCCCAGACACCTGCAAGTTTAACTCCGCTTGCAGAACTTCTGAGCAATACTCACCACCTTTCTGGTCTGAGCTCTGGGTTAGGTGAAACAAAGATGAGCACCCTGTGGCATTCCTTCAGGCAGCCCCCAGCCAGGTTAGAACAGACAGACACAATGGTTTGTGAATAAGATCTGCTCTGCTCCTTTGGGAACCAGGACCAGAGGTTCACGCTGGGAATTTTCAATACCATCACTGAACCAGGAAGGGAACAGGGCAAGAGCAAGTCAAAATGCCACAAAGCTCTCCTACTGCCAGGTTGTGCTTTTTTGAGTCAGTGTCTGCCAGAGTTCTGACGAAGTTGGTTCTGACAGTTTCTGCTTGTCTTGAGACGTTTCTCTGTGTTTGTGTGTGTGTGTGTGGGGGGGGGGGTTGGTGGAGGGTAAAAGAGCTTGGAGCTATCCACTCCTCTTTTTTAAAAAAATTAATTAATAGGCTTTATTTTTTAGAGCAGTTCTAGGCTTACAGAAAATTGAGCAGATAGTACAGAAAATTCCCATATACACCTCATCGTTACCCTTATTATTAATATCTTGCATTAGTTTGGTACACTTGTTACAATTTATGAACCAATATTGATACGTCGTTATTAACTAAAATCCACAGTTTACATCAGGGTTCACTCTCTGTGTTGTACCGTTCTATGGATTTTGACAAATGCATGAAGTCATGTATCTGTAGTTAACAGTTTTATGCCTTGAAAATCCCCTGCACTCTGCCTCTTTGTACCCCCTCCCTCTCCCCAACCCCTGGCAACCACTGACTTTTTGCTATCTCTTTAGTTTTGCGCTTTCTAAAATGTCGTATCTTTGGAATCATACAGTATCTAGCTTTTTCAGGCTAGCTTCTTTCATTAAACAAAATTAAGGTTTGTGGCTTGATAGCTCATTTCTTTTTATTGTCAAATAATATTCCATTGCGTAGATGTCCCACAGTTTATCTATTCACCTTTTGATGGACATATTGGTTATTTCCTTTTTTTTTTTGCAATTATGAATAAAGCTGTTCTTTTCTTTTTGGTTATAAATACAGCATTGGGAGTTCCCTGGTGGTCTAGTGGTTAGGACTGGGCGCTTTCACTGCTGTGGCCCGGGTTCAATCCCTGGTCGGGGAACTGAGATCCTATAAACCAAGTGGTACAGGCAATAAATAAATAAATACAGCATTATTCCTCAGGTCCTTAAAACCCTTTGTTAGTATAGCTTATAGTGACTGAATATACTTTCCATTGGCTTTTAAATTAAAATGATTGCCTGTGGATGGTAGGATATCGGATAATTTAAAATATTTCTTCTTTCTCATTCTCTGTATTTTCTAAATTCACCACAATGAGTGTGCAGTTCTTTTATGGATGGAAAAAGCAAACACTTATTTTTTAAAGTTTTTAATTTGTTCAGGTGTCTAGATAAGGGCTCCATTCCAGAATTCCAGCTGCCTGAATATTTAAGAGTGAGACCTGGAATTTTAAGAGCAAACAATTGTACCCGTGGTCAGCCACCTCCTCTATAAAATAGTCTGCATTGGCTTCCAAAACACGTGCTATTTTGAGGGACGTCAGTGCTTCTTAGAGATGAAAAACTGGTTCTCCAGTTTTTGAGGTTCCAGCATAATTTAAAAAGTGAAAAATGTCCCTCCAAAGTTCTAAAAACTCTGGTTTATTTAGAGTAAGATGATGAACATCTTGTATTTCTGTGGCTCTCCGTAGGACCTCTTTTGGAGGTAATGCAAATTTCTCCATTGAAGTCTGGGCCCCGCCTGCCTCAGATGGCTGTGACCAGGTCTTGAGGGTGTTGCCAGAATGTGTTGGCTGCAAAACTTCCTCCCATTCCCAGCCAGGCAGCTGAGCAGATGAAGCTCCGGAAGTGGAGTGGTTTAGCATTCTCATCTGAATGTTTCTTTAAATGTGAAGGATGTCAATAAACAAACAGAGTTTGCATCTGCACATCACTTTAAAGTCTCCAAGATCTTTTCATAGTCGATCCTTTTCACTGTTGAAGAGAAGGAGGGATGGTCGCTTTTATTTATGAAAGGAGTGATGAAGACACAGGACGAGTCAGTCAGAGTTGAGAGTGGAGCTGAAACCCGAGTCAAATGCCTTCTACTCACCTCATCAGCTGCCACCAGTGCTGCCAAACCTCCAGGCTCTCACCCTATTTCGTCTCTGACTTCCCCTGTTCAAAATGACCCCTAGGCTTCCCTTCATGCCTCACCCCCCTCCCCCTCCCCCATCCTATGGATGAACTCTGGTTCTCTGTTATGGCCACTGGACCACCAGTAGGGGGAAACGGGCATGCCAAAGGTCCAGGGAGCTTACCTCCTTGCCCTCTAGACATTTTTATCACTTCCTTGCCTGGCTCCTTTATCCAGTGTTTCCAGCTCCCTCTGTCTAGAACTGGTTCCTGGGTCCAGCTTTGTGTCCTGCTTTGCTCTTTTAAAGGCGGTGGCGCAGAAGAGCATCACAGAAGTTGGCTGGGGGCTCGCAGAGCTGGTGGAACGGCTTATAGATACAGGAGCCTTCAGAGTCAGAGACATCTCCCAGAATCTGAACCAGGCAATGAAATGAGCATTGGTAGGCTCATCTGGGAGAAGAAAGGATGTGCCAGGGGGTGGCGCTAGGGACAGCTCCCTGGGACAGCTAGGGAGCAACCTGAATTGGTTTGCAGTTGAAGGATGCGCTAAGTCCCCGTCTTTTACCATGCTCTTCACCACCAAACAGGGATGATCGGGAGTTTGGAATGCTTGAGGTGAGGTAAGAAGGCTTCAAGTGGGCTAGTTCTATCTTATCACTCCACCTAACCAGCTCTAAGATCACCCGTGACCTCTACGCAAATCCTGTAGATGTTCTAGCTCTTATCCTCATTGGCCTTTCAGCAGCCTTTGACACAGTCAACCACAACTTCATTCTTTTTTTTTTTAATTTTTAAAAATTTTTGTATAATTTTGAAAGGTTACGGTCCATTTACAGTTATTAGAAAATACTGGTTATATTTCCTGTATGTACAATATATCCTTGTAGCCTATCTTACACCCAACAGTTTGTTCCTCCCACTGCCCTATCTCTATATTGCCCCTCCCTCCCCTCTACCCACTGGTAACCACTAATTAATTTTCTATATCTGTGAGTCTGCTTCTTTTCACAACTTCATTCTTGAAGCTTTCTTTTCCCTTAGCTCTGGGACACGAGTCTTCCAGCCTTTCTGCATTTCTCTCCAGCTGCTCCTTTTCAGTCTGTTTTGCAGGTTTACTCTCCGCTGCTAAGCAGTGAGATGCTGGGATTCTTCAAGGCTGAGTTGTAGGTCGCTGTCTGTTCCCCCTACGTGGTCCTCTGCATTCCTGTGGTTTTAACTACCACCTCTGTGCACAAATATAGCTTCAGCCTGGACCCTTCTCTGAGTTCTGGTCTGGTGTCTTCCTTCTCATCTTCTCTTAGCATCTCAAAGACACATCGCACTTAATCCGTCCTGCACTGTTTCTCCTCTGGAATACCCCGTCTCAGCAACTGACCCTGTAGCCCTTCCAAGTGCACAAGCCAGAAACCTGGGAATCATGTCACCTCTTCCATCATCTGCCTAAACATCTCTTGAATCTATTTACTATTCTTTTTTTTTTTAAAAAAAATTATTTATTTAATTTTTGGCTGCATTGGGTCTTCGCTGCTGCACACGGGTTTTCTCTAGTTGCTGAGAGCAGGGACTACTCTTTGTTGCAGTGCACCGGCTTCTCATTGTGGTGGCTTCTCTTGTTGCGGAGCATGGGCTCTAGGTGCACGGGCTTCAGTAGTTGTGGCACACGGGCTTCAGTAGTTGTGGCTCGTGGGCTCTACAGGGCAGGCTCAGTAGTTGTGGCGCACAGGCTTAATTGCTCTGCGACATGTCGGATCTTCCTGGACCAGGGCTCGAACATGTGTCCCCTGCATTGGCAGGTGGATTCTTAACCGCTGTGCCACCAGGGAAGCCCCCTATTTACTATTCTTCAGCTCCTTAAAGACGACTCTAATCCAATCCTATGACTGTTTCTTGCCTGGATTTCTACCAAAGTCTTTTAATTGCTCTGATCTGTTCCCTCCAGAGTGTCACACTTCTTCCCATCACAGGGCCCACACCATGGAATGTTCTTCTTTTACTCTGTCATGTAGGTAGTGCCTGCTCATCCTTCAGACCTCAGCTAGATTATCACTTCCTTGGAGAAGCCTTCACTGATTTCCTTGAACAAGTCAAATCCCCTTATTACAGGCTCTTACGTATGATTCCATGTACCTTTCATTTGTAGCAGTTGTTACAGTTGTGACTTGATCATGATTGGCACCATAATTTATTAATGTCTTTCATCCCTCTTCCCTTGCACCGGACTCTAAGCTCTATGAGGGCAGTGACCTTAATGGCTTTTGTTCCTTTGTTCACTCTTGTATCCCCAAGCCTAACACAGTGCTTGGCACATAGTAAGCGCTCAACAAACACCCAGTGTATTTGAGTGAGTGAATAAATGGGTCCTCAGGGATGCAGTGTGTTAGGGTAGAAGGTCTGAGAGTCCGTCCATAAGTCCTGACATTGCCACTCACTAGTATTATGACCTTGGACAAGTCATTCCATCTTTCTGAGTCTCAGATTTCTATCTGTAAAACAAACAAAAATGATCCATGGCCTGCACCTCATTGGTTTAATGTGGAGATTTTTTTTTAAAGATCTTGCTTAAAAAAGTGCTTGAGCAATGTGAAAATGTGGGGCAATCAAATTAGCTATGACAATATAGTTAACCTCCATGAACTCCCTCTTTTGTAAAATGGGGATAATAAACCTATCTTGGAAAGTTGTTAGGCAAATTAGAAGTAAGCAGTGGAAAATATTCAGCAGGTGGTACCTACCCCTGTTATGATTGGCAAAAAGAATGGGAAATGGATTTTGCAAAGTTGGGAAGGAAAGTCAGGTGCTGAAGGTGGGAAGGTGGTGAGCAGATGAGAGTCTGTGTTGGGGAATAACAGGACCTGAAGTTAAAGAAAATCAGAGAGTGTGTGTTAGAGGCCCCAGAGAGCAGGGCCTGTATGCAGGCAACATGTTTGTCTTGGCCCTTAGGAAGAGTTATGATAGCAGTCTGGGGAAGATTATTTCAGCCTCTGTAGCTTATCTTAGTGACTATCTGTATTATTTATTTTGTAAAGCCCCTGTAAGATGGGCCTAAAATTTTCAAACGTTTTGGGGGTATGAGCTAAGAACCCCATATCTGTTGTACAAAAT
The DNA here is from genome assembly GCF_951394435.1 of Stenella coeruleoalba. Lineage (NCBI taxonomy): Eukaryota > Metazoa > Chordata > Mammalia > Artiodactyla > Delphinidae > Stenella > Stenella coeruleoalba. The sequence goes on from NC_137165.1 coordinate 18,175,046, forward strand.
ACTAGAAAATATATTGCAGTTGAAAAGACAAATGAAAATCATCTGTAACCCCATCACCAAGAAATCGCCATTCTCTGATATTTTTGCCATACTGTGTATCATTCCAGATTGTTTTCAAGGCGCATACTTTGAGGACCTAACTATGTTTTGAAAAACCCGTTAGGAGGTAAGTAGAAAATTATAGATGGTTGGTAGAACTGGAATATATTTGTGGCCTCTCCCGTTGCGGAGCACAGGCTCCGGACGCACAGGCTCAGCGGCCATGGCTCACGGGCCTAGCCGCTCTGCGGCATGTGGGATCTTCCCGGACCGGGGCACGAACCTGTGTCCCCTGCATCGGCAGGCGGACTCTCAACCACTGCACCACCAGGGAAGCCCCGAACTGGAATATATTTGATGCATTCCTTAAGAGATTTTCTTTTTTCCTTCTTCCTTCCTTCCTTCCTTTCTTCTTCTTCCTATTATTATTATTCTCCTTCTCCTTCTTCTTCTTTTTTTTTTTTTTAAATGATTCATCAGTAGGCTTTGTCAGATGGGGTGGACTTTTCCTTGGCTTCTCCAAAACTAGTGACTTCCAACACACCTGAGGGGAAAATGAGAGACATCTCCATGACCTTGAAGAGATCCAGGAAAAATTACAAGAAAACTTCATGTGGAAAGAGGCCCTTGAAGAACAAATGCAGGGTGAGTTGATTTTATTTGGTAGAGGAGGTTTAATTATGGAAGTTGGGGCAGCGTTCCGTGGCTTTGTTTTTTGGGGACAGGATCTGAGAGCCCAGCTGTGTTATCCCTGTGGTGTGAATGAGGAAGGAGTGGGCTGAGCTATTTTTGTGACTGGATGTGTTTTTGGACCTGACTGGAGGTGTGATGTATCACAGGCCCTTCATAGATAGAAACTCGTTTTCTAAGATCTATAAATCCAGAACCTAGATCTGATTTTGCTTGCTCACCGTGCATCTGTGTTATCTACCTGAGGAGATTCAGAAATAGGCAGCTTTTTATTTTTCACTAGTAAATGTCCTTATTAATGAAGCATGCAACTTTGTATATAGTTCTTCATAAATTCTACTCAACTGGGCTTCCCTGGTGGCGCAGTGGTTGAGAGTCCGCCTGCTGATGCAGGGGACACGGGTTCGTGCCCCGGTCCGGGAGGATCCCACATGCCGCGGAGCGGCTGGGCCCGTGAGCCATGGCCGCTGAGCCTGCGCGTCCGGAGCCTGTGCTCCGCAACGGGAGAGGCCACAACAGTGAGAGGCCCGCATACCGCAAAAATAAAAAAAAAAAAATTCTACTCAACTGTAATCTCTGGCCAGTGTGTTTAATAATAAAGGGTAACAATGTAGAAAACAACCTTTCTGTCCTGACTTTTAGGTTCGCTGTTGTTCAGTGGCTCAGGATTGAAAAACAGTTCACACCTGCCCCTTAGACAAGTGCTCTGGTCTCCCTTGCCTCTGCCTCCTGACTCGGCCACGGCAGGCTTTGTATGCTTTAGAGACGTATCTCTTAGAGCTTTTAGATATTTAAATCATCTTGCTCTGTTAAAAAGTTTCTTATTTAAGTGGAGAAGCATGATTCCTTGGGAAAAGTTTCTTAAGGAAACCAGTTAGAGTACAGTTTATTAATTGTTCCAAAAATGATCTGAGAAATAAAGTGACCTCTTAGCTCCTGTGTGCTCCTAAATTTAGGATGGGTTCCTAATTTAAAATCTAAACTCGAGCTTTAAACTTGAGGATTAAATTTAAAAATTTTAATTCAAAAATCAAAAAATATAAAAAGACACAACAAAAGTGTTGTGTTCCTACTCTCGTCCAATTCTTCTTATTCCCCCAGTTAACCACCTTTACTAGTTTTCTTAAGTGTCCATTCAGAATTTACTTTTGTAAGTACAAGCAAACACAAGTTTATATTCTTATCTTCCCCAATCTTTTTTTTTTACACAAAAGTTAGCATATTGTATACACTGTTCTGCATTTTGCTTTTCTTTTTTTACTTAATATATCTTGATACCTTTACAAAGCAGTATGGGTATGAACATCTCTTTGAGATCTTGCTTTCAATTCTTTTGTATATATGCCTACAAGTGGAATTACTGGATCATATGGTAATTCTATATTTAATTTTTTGAGGAATTAAGTATACATATTAAGTATTTTTAAAATTTAACTTAGAAAATTCAAGTATGCCTTAGCAAGTACAACGTTGATTATTTTGGTATTTTGATTTTGATTATTTGGACCAGTCCAGGACAGTTTTAAAACATAAGATCTGAATATATGCCTATTTCCTGAAACATCATTTCCTGAAGTTCTCACAAGATTGTTTTTAAGACAATAGATTAGTTATTCTTCAAGCCAGCACTTTAACAGCTGCTAAGCAATTTGACTGCCTCATCACAATGGTTTCCTTTGACCCTATGTAAACACACCATGAGCTGCCACGGAAATCAGGCAGCCTAAAGGGCACAGTGTTTCTTGAGTATAACCCGGGCCTCTCTGTAACACTAATAAGAATGCAGATAATCTCCAGGTTTGTTGGCCTATGTTTTTTTTTTTCTTCCTTATATGTTCTTTTTGTGGCTTTGATATCTGTATTATGGTGACTTCATAATATTAATTAAAAATCTTTCCACCCTTAAAAAAAAAGCAGAATCCAAAGCCCATGGCCAGACTATTGAGTTAACATCTCTGGGAGTAAGCCCCAAGGATTTGCATTTTTGACAACTTTGCAGGGGATTTTCACGCACACTAAAGTTTTGATAAGCATTTTGGTGTAGCTTACCCAGCAGGGGTGATTATTTGTAATACAAATTTAATTACTGAGGAGTACAGTTGACCCTTGAACAACATGGGGGTTAGGGGCACCAAACTCCTATACAGCCAAAAATCTGACTATAACTTTTTTCTTTTTTGTAAACAGGAGTCCTATTTTATTTTATTTATTTATATTTTTAATTAATTAATCTTTGTCTGCGTTGGGTCTTCGTTGCTGCACGTGGGGTTTCTCTAGTTGCGTCGAGCGGGGACTACTCTTCGTTGTGGTCTGTGGACTTCTCATTGCGGTGGCTTCTCTTGTTGCGGAGCTCGGGCTCTAGGTGCGCATGCTTCAGTAGTTGTGGCTCGCGGGCTCTAGAGCGCAAGCTCAGTAGTTGTGGCGCACGGGCTTAGTTGCTCTGTGGCATGTGGGATCTTCCCGGACCAGGCCTCGAACCCGTGTCCCCTGCACTGGCAGGCTGATTCTTAACCACTGTGCCACCAGGGACGTCTTCACTATAACTTTTGACTGCCCCAAAACTTAACTACCAATAGCGTACTGCTGACTGGAAGCCTTACAGATAACATAAACAGTTGATTAACACATATTTTGTATGTTTTATGTATTATATACTGTATTCTTACAATAAAGTAAGCCAGAAAAAAACCTTTATTAAGAAAAGCATAAAGAAGAGAAAATACATTTACAGTACTCTGCTGTAGCTATCTATACTGTAAGTTTACATCATCTGTTTATGAGATGAATCGTCTGTCAGTATCTACATACACATTGTCTTATATGATAAAAAGCACTGAGGATGTTATACATATTACTAACACTAGACATCAAAAATGAAAAGATAATGCAAAAAAGAAAGACATCAAAAATGAAAAGATAATGCAAAAAAGATAATGCAAAAAAGAAACATTTATTTACAGGTGTAACTATTCATGCATTGATAACAAAGAAGCAACAGTATGCTTGCTTTGTGGTAGCCTAGCCTATACACTAATGGATTAATCATTATAAAATTTTTATGGCATACAATATTACAGTCATATTCATAACACAGTATTAGGAACATTGTTATTTTTTTAAAACAAAACAGTTACCTATGATGGTAGGCTGATAGAGAGGGAGAGAAAGAAAACTGGAGAGAAGGAAAACTAACACACTACTAATTTTATATTAAATATCGCTCACCTTATGCTTATGTAAGGAAAGGCTATCCACTTCAAAACAAGTCTTGCACGTGACGTTCTACACATATATTTTTGTGTATTTATTGATCCACATATATTTATTGATCCACATATATTTTTGATCCACATATATTTTTGTATATTTATTGAAAAAGATAAATGGACCTTCGCAGTTCAGACCTGTGCTATTCAAGGGTCAACTGTAATTTTATGCAGAACAATTCTGCTTAGAATGGTTTGTTCTTGAAATTATTATTTTAAATTCCCAAGGGATCCAAGGGATCCTGGCTACTTTAAAAAAAAAAAAAAGCCTGTAGCTTATTCTCTTAGTAGAGAAATGAGATTCTTTAGATTCTGTTTTAAAGAAATTTCTCAGCAATTAAGTTTATATAACAAATATTTCTGGCAAATCAATTGTTTAATGAACTATCATTTTTTGTTCTTTTATGAAACCTATCATAATCAGTGGGTAAGCAGTTGAGTTTATACCCAGAGAGATTAACATATCAAAATACTTCATTTCTGTAATAGTTACCAGTGTCTTATTTAATAGCTACTCAGTATTTATGAATGTACATCATGTTTCTTTTTTTCTAAGTATTTTTTTAACATCTTTATTGGAGTATAATTGCTTTACAATGGTGTGTTAGTTTCTGCTTTATAACAAAGTGAATCAGTTATACATATACATATGTTCCCATATCTCTTCCCTCTTGCGTCTCCCTCCCTCCCACCCTCCCTATCCCACCCCTCTAGGTGGTCACAAAGCACTGAGCTGATCTCCCTGTGCTATGCGGTTGCTTCCCACTAGCTATCTATTTTACATTTGGTAGTGTATATATGTCGATGCCACTCTCTCACTTTGTCACAGCTTACCCTTCCCCCTCCCCATATCCTCAGGTCCATTCTCTAGTAGGTCTGTGTCTTTATTCCTGTCTTACCCCTAGGTTCTTCATGACTTTTTTTTTCCCTTAGATTCCATATATATGTGTTAGCATACGGTATTTGTTTTTCTCTTTCTGACTTACTTCACTCTGTATGACAGACTCTAGGTCCATCCACCTCACTACAGATAACTCAATTTCGTTTCTTTTTTCTAAGTATTTTTAAGAACCAACAAGTCAAGTGGAGATTATTTTCTCTACCACTAGGGGAAAAACTTGTTAGCTAAAAAATAAAAGAAGTAGCTAGCAGTTGTTACAAACATTTTTAAAACTGTGATTAACGATAAGTAAAATCCTATCAGCTCAGTAGAAAGAAGAGTGGTACCCCACGTAGATTTTGAGCATGGCTTCTTGAAGGGCAGCTCTCCTGCTCTCATGACCTAAGTGTTCACAGCCCACACCCTAGATAGGGCCTTTTGTCTCTTCTCAGTCTGACTCTTGGATTCACTTTATGCTGCTGTCACCTCAAGGTACAAATAGGGGAAAATTTCACCTTCACAGTCCATACTCTGACATTTCCCTTACTGGCCCTTATTCTACCTAACTATGGTCGTTGCAAGCACATAGTAGTTTTAAGGTAACAATTAAACTTTAGTACAGTTTGGGATTAGCCGATGCAAACTGTTACATATAGAATGGATAAACAACAAGGTTCTACTGTGTAGCACAGGGAACTATATTCAATATCCTGTGATAAACCATAATGGAAAAGAATATGAAAAAGAATATATATATGTATAACTGAATCACTTTGCTGTACAGCAGAAATTAAAACAACGTTGTAAATCAACTATACTTCAATAAAAAAAAACCCTCAATGTACACTGAGAGGTAATAGGTACTAGCAGTTGTGATGACTCTCATGTTCCCCAGTTTTATAACTGTTTAAAGCACTGACCTGGGGGGCATGGATATTCTGGGTGTCAGGGTGCCCGTGATCCCTTGCATGATGCCGTGATCCCTTTATCATGCATATTGATAAATATGCATGAAAAACTTCCTATGTGCCTGGCAATGGGCTTGTGCTTAGAATACAGAGATGAACAAGGTCTCTGCCAGCAAGGAGCTTAGAACTCAGTGAGGAAACAGTAAAAAAAAAAAAAAGTCCATGGTAAGAACATGGGGCTGGATGTACCTAACCTGGATGTACTGCCTGATCAAGATCTGATGATGAGGAAGACAAGCTATATGTGCTGATCACAATGTTTGGATACTTTCTATTTGCCTTTTTTTTGATGGGACTTTCTTCCCCTCCCAATTTTTTTTTTTAAATGTCTCTCTCTCTCTCTCTCTCACTGTTTGTTGCTTTTTTTTTTTAATTAATTAATTTATTTATTTTTGGCTGTGTTGGGTCTTCGTTTCCGTGCGAGGGCTTTCTCTACTTGTGGCAAGTGGGGGCCACTCTTCATCGTGGCGCGCGGGCCTCTCACTATCGCGGCCTCTCTTTTTGCGGAGCACAGGCTCCAGACGCGCAGGCTCAGTAATTGTGGCTCACGGGCCTAGTTGCTCTGCGGCACGTGGGATCCTCCCAGACCAGGGCTCGAACCCGTGTCCCCTGCCTTGGCAGGCAGATTCTCAACCACTGCGCCACCAGGGAAGCCCCCCTCCCAATTTTTTTGATTCCATAGTTGAACTCCCAGAAGCTCTGTCTTCCTCCTCATGCCCACTGCCTGACCAGAGCCACCTGGCACCCAAGAGGGCTTCCTCGTTCGCTCGATGTAAGTATGTGGTCTGCTTACAACCTGGGTTTGACCTGCTGCAGCAAGGAGCTGCAAGAGCGTGCTGTGTCCATCTCTCTGCTGTTAGGCTCACTCCTTGGCTAGTTCCCCCACACCTGGCCCCTCTCCATGGGGAGCTGATCACAAAGATAAAAGGAGTTGAAGACTCCCAAATTCCAGGCTAAGCCAGACCCATGAGCACTCAGAACCCAGGCAACTTTGGGCATCCATGCTGGGGCCACCATTTACTGCCAACTGCCAATCCCCCAACCTGTTTAACTACCATCACTGTCCGAGTCTGGAGTGGTCCTTGCGAGCACGGATCCTGGAGCCAGACTGCTCGGGTTTGACTCCCAGCTCCTCCTCTCACTAGCTGTGTGATCTTGGACAAGTCACGTAATCTCTCAGAGCCTCAGTTCCCTCATCTGTAAGATGGGGATAATAGTACTTACTTCCCTTGTGGGATTGTCATGAGGCTGAATGAATGTGTGTAAGTATGAGCCTAGAGTAGGAATGCTGTGTATTAGTAATTATTTATTCCCTTAAAAGAAAACATTATGAAATATACAAAATGAATGACATGATCCTTAATCAGGAAGATCATGTGTAAGTGGAGAGATATAAACAACCATGGTCATCAATCACTGTACTACAGGTAGAAGATGGTAAGTATCATAAGAGATCAGGTAAAGTATTAGGGAAAAAGCAAGATGTGACTTTTTTTTTTTTTTTTTTTTTGCGGTACGCGGGCCTCTCACTGTTGTGGTCTCTCCCGTTGCGGAGCACAGGCTCCGGACGCGCAGGCTCAGCAGCCATGGCTCACAGGCCCAGCCGCTCCGCCGCATGTGGGATCTTCCTGGACCGGGGCACGAATCCGCGTCCCCTGCATCGGCAGGTGGACTCCCAACCATTGCGCCAACAGGGAAGCCCCAAGACGTGACTTTTGCTGGGGCAGGGGGCTTCCTGAAAGAGGGCTAATGGGTAAGTAGAAATTAAGGTGAGAAAGGAGGGTATTGTTACTAGAACAACATCAGGGGTATGTATAACAAGGTCCTACTGCAAGTTGATGCACCAATATATTTTTTTAAAATTTATTTTGGCTGTGTTGGGTATTCATTACTACACACGGGCTTTGTCTAGTTGCGGCGAGCGGGGACTACTGTTCGTTGCAGTGCACGGGCTTCTCATTGCAGTAGCTTCTCTTGTTGCGGAGCATGGGCTCTAGGCGCACGGGCTTCAGTAGTTGTGGCACACAGGCTTCAGTAGTTGTGGCGCACGGGCTTAGTTTCTCCGTGGCATGTGGGATCTTCCCGGACCAGGGCTTGAACCTGTGTTCCCTGCATTGGCAGGCAGATTCTTAACCACTTTGCCACCAGGAAAGTCCCTTGATGCACCAGTTTTAATGCCAGGATGTGTAAAACTTTATCACACTCAAAGACACAAAGCTGCCTTTTGCTATTTGAAGACCTCTTAGCATGAACCATCAGAGGTGGCTAGTCCTGTTCTGGTTTTTTTCCCCAGGGGTCATCAATCCAACCTTTGACCTAGGGAGCCTCTCCTGTAGCCTGGAGGTGTCCAAGGATCACTGTATCTCACCGCCCACAGCCCTCCCTGGAGTCATGAGAGGTTTGCCTCCTGCCAGGCCTTATGTTCCCAGGCTCTCTCTTCTGGGCAGCAGTACTGGGAAGTGGACACTCAGCGATGTAGCCACTGGGCAGTTGGGGTGGCTTCCTGGGGGATGAGGCGTGACCAGATCCTGGGAAGGACCAGGGACTCCTGGTATGTAGAGTGGAAAGGGACTAGCCAGCTCTCTGCATGGGACATGGTCAAGAAAACTGTCCTTGGCTCAAACAGACCTAGTGTGGTGGGCATCTGGCTGGACCTTGAGGAGGGAAAGCTTGCCTTCTATTCTGTGGCTGATCAGGTGAAGCTCGTCTCTGAGTGCCCAGTCTCTGCTGCCTTTCCTCTGCACCCTGCCTCTGGCTGTATGGCTTATTCCCCGGAAGCTCTCTGACTATGAGGCAAATAAACGTATAAACATTCCCTTGGTGTTAAACCATGTTGATTTCCTGGTCTCTCTGCCTTCAAGCAGGGAGTCAACTTGACTCAAGTTAACATCCCGCTTCCAAAGTTAAGGGATGCAAAGTAAATGTTTAACCCAGCAGGCTTGCATTGTTCAAACCCTGCGCGGACCGGTTACAAGAAAGGACAGGCTCTTGAGTGGGAGACAGTATCTAAGCCCTTGGAATATCCTGCCTGGTAAGAGTGTGTTTATCTGAGGGCCTTGGGCCACACAGTGTCAGCTTGATTTCTGGAAGGGCTGGAAACTAAGGTCAGCCACTTGGGCGGTGAGTCTGCCTGCATGACCGACCGCCAGTCAAAGCCTTGGGCACCAAGACTTGAATGTGCTTCCCTGGTTGGCAGTATTCCGTGTGTGTTGTCCTACGTCATCCTGGGAGCATTAAACATTGTCCCCATAACTCCACCGAGAGAGGAGTGAGTGGGCTCTCTTGGCCTCTGCCCTATGTGCCTTTTTCTGTTGCTGGTTTTAACCTGTATCCTTTCACTGTAATCATCTGTAACCGTAAGTATAACAGCTTTGCTGAGTTCTGCGAGTCCTTCTAGTGCATCACTGAAAATGAGATTGATTTTAGGGGACCCCCCCTACACACACACAAGGGGCGTGCTATCAATTGCTGTGTAATACTATTATCACACATTCAGTAGTTTCAAACAACACATATTTTATTCTCTCGCAGCTTCTGTGGGCCAGGCGTCAGGATACAGCTTAGCTGAGGCCTCTGTTTTGGAGTCTCACAAGCTGCAGTCAGGGTGTGAACTGGGGCCGGGTGACATCTGAGGCTCCACTGGGGAAGCATCTGCTTCCAAGCTCGCGTGGTTGTCGGCAGGATTCAGTTCCTTGTGAGTTGTCAGACTGAGGACCCCCCTCAGCTCCTTACTTGGTGGGCCTCTGCAACATGGCTGCTTACTTCTTCAAAGCCAACAAGGGAGATCAAGTTTCCTAGCAAGGTGGACATTAAGTCTTATATAATGTAACCACAGGGACATATAATCACACGTATGCCATCACCTTTGCCTTATTCTATTGGTTAGAAGCAAGTCACAGGTCCCGCCCACATTTAAGGGGTTGGGGTTCACAAGGGCATGAATACCAGGAGGTGGGGGGGGTCCTTACAGTCTGGCTGGCACATGGTCTCATCTCATACTTGATTTCCCCTATTTTTTAGAATCATTTTATTATATTAACAGAATGGACAGAGAAAACTACACAAAACACATGTGCAGTGTAAGGAATAATAATTATTATTATTATTAAATACAGTTGTAACTACCTTTCAGGTCAAGAAATAAAGCCTTGGGCTTCCCTGGTTGCCCAGTGGTTGAGAATCCACCTGCCAATGCAGGGAATACAGGTTCGAGTCCTGGTCTGGGAAGATCCCACATGCCTCAGAGCAACTAAGCCCGTGCGCCACAACTACTGAGCCTGCGCTCTAGAGCCCATGAGCCACAACTACTGAGTCCACGTGCCACAACTACTGAAGCCCGCATGCCTAGAGCCCATGCTCCACAAGAGAAGCCACCGCAATGAGAAGCCCGCGCACCGCAACAAAGAGTAGCCCCCGCTCGCCGCAACTAGAGAAAACCCACACACAGCAACAAAGACCCAATGCAGCCCAAAAATAAATAAATAAATAAATTTATTAAAAAAAAAAGAAAGAAAGAAAACCTTGCTGCCCACCCCAGATGCTCTTTCATGTGCCCCATTCCAATCACAAAACCCTCCGTCCACCTGAAAGGCATCCTGACTTTTATAGTAATCACTTACTTGCATTTCTTTAGAGTTTTAGCACGCAAACATGCATCCCTAGCATAAACCCTAAAAAACCCTGATATATCTTTTTCTTAACGGCTTTGTTGAGATATAGTTTACATACTATAAAATTCACCTATTTAAAGTGTACCAATCAATGTGTTTTAGTATGTTTACAGAGTTGTGAAACCATCACCATAATCTAATTTTAGAACATTTTCATCACCCCCAGGAAGAACCCTCATACCTATCAACAGTTGATATGTCTCTGAAGTCTCCTGATCTACAGCCTTCCCCTCCCTTTCTTCTCCTTACGATTCATCTGTAGGCTGTCAGGCTCTGTTAGCACCTGTTGGAGAGGTGGAACTCCAGCTCTGTTGGATGGGGTTGAGCAGAAAGCCTTGCCACACAAACCAGCCAGACAATCTTTGACGGTGCCTTTCACTTCTTTGCCTCTCTTTCCCCTGTAAAATGGAAATAATTATTATTCGCCCTTCCTTAGCTTCCTCAAAGGGTTGCTGAAAGAATTGATGGAATAGATGAGGACACTGGAAGAATGCCAGGGTGATTATAACCACAGCAAAAATGACATAACTATATTTTCATATCACACACCTTGATCGCTAACGTCTGTAGATTCACACCTAATTTCCACAGGGATCCTCGAAAACAGGAGCAAGCAGAAGTCTTCCCCTGTGATCTACTCGTCTACTCTCTGAGCCTCGTGACCACCCTGCGTGATGAGTGTTATCATCTTTCTGTTAACATACGAGGGAAGGGTGGGGGTCCTGGACCGGTTGAGGGCTTTGTGCAGGGCCAGTCAGCTGAGCGTGGCAGAGCTGGGAGCTGGCCCAGTGTTCCCACTGTCAAGTCTCTTAACCTTAATACCCTCTGATAAGGTCCCAGTTGAGACCAGGACCTGGGCATCCACTTTGATAGGACACAGCTCTAAAGCCACGAGGTGCTCTTTTTCTCTTGTTGTGGGTGGCAGTTCTCAGTGTAGTGGCCTTGAGTTGCCTAAGCAGGGACAGGGCCTCTCTGTGCCAGGTGACCATTCAAAGGCTCTCTGTTCTCACTTTGTGCATTATGGAGCCTTTATCTTCTCACCCAGAGTCACCTTGATGTTTGCCTTTTGAAAGTGCCAAGAATTTAGAGGCCAGGGTTTTAGCTTCTTAGGTCCTTTGATTAAATACCATCCTTTCAGGTGGTTTGGATAATGGGGCCTCTGTCCGCGTGGGGTTTATTGGCTGGCCACGTGATTTCCCCAAGCTGCAGCCAAAGCACAAGAATCATAGAGGTGGGGAACAAAGGTTATCATTTCTGGCTTCCTTGCTTTTGTCTCACGTTTTCTGTCAGCATATCCCTTCCAGTACACTGTGGAAAATAGCACCCTTCACTCAAACAAAACAGAAAATGCTCCCAAGGAGAAGAACTGAAGCTGAAATGCCAGTGGATGAAGGGACCTCTCACTGGGGTCTACACCGTGTGGGGGACGAAGTCATCCACCGTGGACCAAGCCAGACGTCCCATCAGGGGCTCCTGGGGCAGCCGCTCACCCCATCTGGAGATGTTTCTCTCAAACGTCTAAGTGGTTGTACCCATTTTTGGGGTCTAGGGCTTTGGGTCCCTGGAAGAACCACCTGCTAAGCAGGAAGCCACCACCTTCTTAAGGCTCACAACAACCTCTAATACAGTTACACCTATCTGTCCCTTGCTTCTCCCTCAAGTACATTTTTTTTTTTTTCCGGAAGAGTTTAATTTGAAGACTTTATTTCCTAGCTGATTGCAGAAACAAACCACAAAGTGAAACAGTGCTGCTCTCTGGGGAGACCTCTCAGGCTGCCTTGCGCAGTTCAAGGGAGAAGTCCCTTCCCCGGGGGGCACTTGGGGATTTTGACAGGAAAAGGGGACTCTTCCCTGGTATATGTTCAGCTCCATCACCCCCTACTCTTGCTGAGCCCTTAGCCCCAAATTCATCCTCATTCATAATTGCTCAAAACCCTAATCACTGGGTCCTTCCAGACAACTGCAGTCTTCTTTAATTATACATACTTAGGTTATGCTGAAGATTTTAAAAATATATTTATTTATTTTTATTTATTATTTATTTAGACTGTGCATGCGGGCTTCTTAGTTGCCGCATGCACGAGGGATCAAACCTGGGAGCTCTGCATTGGGAACGTGGAGTCCTACCCACTGGGCCACCAGGGAAGTCCCTGAAGATTTGTTTTGATTTGGGATTTATCTTCCTAACCAGCCATAGGGTTTTTTTTTTGTGTGTTTTTTTTAACATCTTTATTGGGGTATAATTGCTTTACAATGGTGTGTTAGTTTCTGCTTTATAACAAAGTGAATCAGTTATATATATACATATGTTCCCATATCTCTCCCTCTTTCGTCTCCCTCCCTCCCACCCTCCCTATCCCACCCCTCCAGGTGGTCACAAAGCACCGAGCCGATATCCCTGTGCCATGCGGCTGCTTCCCACTAGCTATCTACCTTACGTTTGTCAGTGTATATATGTCCATGCCTCTCTCTCGCCCTGTCACAGCTCACCCTTCCCCGTCCCCATATCCTCAAGTCCATTCTCCAGTAGGGCTGTGTCTTTATTCCTGTCTTACCCCTAGGTTCTTCATGACATTTTTTTTCTTCTTAAATTCCATATATATGTGTTAGCATACGGTATTTGTCTTTTTCATTCTGACTTACTTCACTCTGTATGACAGACTCTAGGTCTATCCACCTCATTACAAATAGCTCAATTTCGTTTCTTTTTACAGCCATAGGTGTTTTAAGGACAGGGTTTCTTAAGCTTCAGCCTTTCATGTGCCATGATTCTTGTTACATCTGCATATCCCCTGTACTTTTTTTTTTTTTTTGGCAGTGCAGCCTGGCTTGTGGGATCTTAGCTCCCGGACAAGGGATCGAACCCGGGCCCCCTGCAGTGGAAGTGCGGAGTCCTAACCACTGGACCAGCAGGGAATTTCTGTCTCGTGTACCATGTTTTACTTAATATTTTTCCTAAATCAACTCACATCTCCCCTTTTAGGTACATGTATTTCAAAAGGAAACTTTAAAATATTTATATAAATGAAAACCAGAATCATGTGTCTTAATTAGAGGGATAAGCCTAAATGTATGTTTCAAGAAAAACAAAACAATGACTAGCTTGGTACCGTTGTCTGTCTAAGTTTCTGAACCTGAAGTGGGCTTGCCCTCTCCCTCTCTTTCTCTCTCTCTCTCTGGCTCAAAAGAAGATTATCAGGTATTTAAGATTTACTGAGGATTTCACCTTGACTTAATCAGGATGGAAAGAAAATAGAAAAAGGAAACCTTTCTGTCCACAACAGTCACTGTTTCTGACGTCCCTGCACAACTTTTACACCTCTTATTCCACCACTTTGCGAAACGTGATTCTAAGAGATTGGTCTGGTGCAATATGGAAGACTGTGTCTTCCTTCCGTGTGAAGGGAAATTGTTTCACCTTTATTCTTCAAAATAAATACACCCTGGGGGAGAAAAACTTATGGCTTTGGTCAGTGACAATCTCCAGGACACAATGTCTTGGAGTTACCGTAGGAGCTTTTCTGATACCACCTTCTGTACAATTAGTCACCAAGTTCTGACCCTCGATTCTGCTTTCTCAAATCATTTCAACTCTGGCCCCCCCCCTTCCCTCTGCATCTGCTCTCTGGTTCAGACTCCCATCACATCTCTCCCAGGTTATTTTAATTTATTTATTTTTGTCTGAGTTGGATCTTCATTGCTGCGCATGGGCTTTCTCTAGTTGCGGCGAGTGGGGGCTATTCTTCATTGCGGTGCGCGGGCTTCTCATTGCGGTGGCTTCTCTTCTTGCGGAGCATGGGCTCTGGGCGCGTGGGCTTCAGTAGTTGTGGCTCGTGGCTCTAAAGCGCAGGATCAGTAGTTGTGGTGCACAGGCCCACCTGCTCCGCAGCATGTGGGATCTCCCCGGACCAGGGCTCAAACCCGTGTCCCCTGCATTGGCAGGTGGATTCTTAACCACTGTGCCACCAGGGAAGCCCTCTCCCGGATCATTTTAATGCGAGCTCCTCTATCTCTAGTCAGAAGCCCCCTTCCCATCCATTCTCAGTCTGCTAATGTGAACTTTCCAAAATGGAAGTCAGATCATGTCACTCCCCTGCTTAAAACTCCCCAGTGCTCCCCACCTACAACAGGAAGTTCTGCTTCCTGTTTCTGCTCTTACCTACCTCTAGCCCCCATTTGCTGTCATCCCCCGACATACACCCTCCACCCCAGCCTCCCTGCTTTGTGTCACACTATGTACTTTTGCAATTCTGGTTTGCTTTGCCTGGAGTGTCCCCCAACCCCCCTTGTCCGGAGTTGAAAACTGTTTACCCAGAGTGGATCTGGTTTCCACCAAGAGGACTGGAGTCTTTCACTGTCACTGTGTCTAACGTGGCAACATGTGCACAATGAATTTTAATCAGATCAAAGCTGACTCACTAATTGTAGAAGCAGGTACTGGAAGGCCACTCAGGCTAAAATCATGGTCATTTTCCTAGGAGCTTTCTGGGGATATTTTCAGTTTTGCTGGGTTAAGGCATTGTGTTGCCTGGGAGGTTGTCTGTGAACACAGCCAGACAGGGAGAGCAGATTACTGGAAGGAGTGGGACACAATCACACAAGTCTGGCTGGTTTTGGCTAGGGGTGGGATGGGGAGAGAGGAGGTAGAAAGATTTACATTATGGGCTTCCCTGGTGGTGCAGTGGTTGAGAGTCCGCCTGCCGATGCAGGGGACATGGGTTCGTGCCCCGGTCCGGGAAGATCCCACATGCCACGGAGCGGCTGGGCCTGTGAGCCATGGCCGCTGAGCCTGCGCGTCCGGAGCCTGTGCTCTGCAACGGGAGAGGCCACGACAGTGAGAGGCCCACGTACCACAAAAAAATAAATAAATAAATAAAATAAAGATTTACTCTGTACCAAAGCATTGGACTTTTCTGCTCCACTAGATCAGGCTTGGCAGGAAAAGGAGGAAGTCTTCCTGGAAGGAATGGGAGACCAGAGTGAAGATGGATGCCACTCTGGGTTTAATTTGAGAGACCAAAGATAGATGGGTCTGAAGAGTGGAACCAATGCCAACCCATCTAATTTGGACTCCTGCCCAGGACTGTGTCTAACTCACCAGTCAGAGACAAGCCTCTTGTGCCACCCAATGTCAGTCATTTAACACACACTATATCTTCTCCCCAGCAGGCCTGCCCACCAGCCCTGGGGTGTTCCACTGTCCTGAGACTCAGAGAGAGGCTGTGTTGCAAGTTCCTTCTTTGATAGGTGTGAAAGATGGATCCTCTTAAATCCTGGCAAAGGTACTTTGTTCAGACCCCCAGTGTCCCCTTC
This sequence comes from Stenella coeruleoalba, assembly GCF_951394435.1. Lineage (NCBI taxonomy): Eukaryota > Metazoa > Chordata > Mammalia > Artiodactyla > Delphinidae > Stenella > Stenella coeruleoalba. The sequence continues at coordinate 18,190,872 of NC_137165.1, forward strand.
ACAATTGAGAAGCCATGAAGTTTGTCTTGCGAAGGTAGAGCTCCTTCCCAGCATTCTAGAGGGAAATGCCATCAGGACTTTCTAGATACTAATCTGTCCTCTTGGCTTTATCCAATGTACTTAATATACATACATTCATCTATCTGTAATATCCCAGCAGTAAATTCCACTGCCAACAACTCCATTCTCTGGCTTCTGTGTTGCTGCGGTGTGTGTCATCGTGTGGCTCTATCTTCTGGCTCAGAAAGGTGTACAAAAGTCACTTCTCTCACAGTTTATTTTATTTATCCAACGTTTGTATATTACAGACCATGTACCAGGCACTATTCAAAGCATTTTCCTATTATATTAACTCGTTTGATCTTCATAACAATCCCATGAGGTGTTATTCCCATTTGGCAGATGAGGCTTAGAGAAGGTAAGAAATTTGCCTGATGATGCACAGCTAGTACTTGGTAAAGCTGAGGCTCAGACTTAGGCAGGCAGACTCCGGAGTCCCTGCTTTTATTTAATTAATTAATTTATTTATTTAGGCTGCGCCGGGTCCTAGTTGAGGCATTGTGGACTCTTAGTTGCGGCAGGCGTGCGGGACCCAGCTCCCCAACCAGGGATTGATCCCAGGCCCCCTGCATTGGGAGCGTGGAGTCTTACTCACTGGACCACCAGGGAAGGCCCCAGAGTCACTGCTTTTAATCACTGAGCTATGCTGTCTCCAAGAGAACTTCAGAGTGACCCCTGATGGATGTCTGTTAACGTAAGAGAGGGCCATAGAGCTCAAGGCAAGACAGGAGGCCAGAGCTTCAGAAGTATAGCTGATTGGGAGATGGGAAGGGGCTGTAAAAAGAAACTTATTGACACATTGCCTGTGAGGCACACTCTGGCTTGTCCGGCTCCCCACTCCCACTTTAGTTTTGGTCTTCTTTTGTACCAAAATTTTAGTCATCGCTGGCTGTAAGTGCTTGCTGGGTGACTCCTTTCTGCAGCCCTTGGGTCTGGATTTTTAAGTAAGTTTTTTCTACCAAAGAGTTTGAAGTATTATCTTTGCAATGTTCCCCCTAAATAAACTCTTCTTCCTAGCCCTCTGCCTTCCAGAGATTCCCCCTGCAAAGCCTTTACCCAGCATGCATGTGCAACGTCACGAAGGCCTTGTCTCTTCTCACGCTCCTGATGTCCACAGAATTAACACCGGCATCCACTGGCGATGCTGATGCAGGGCTCCCAGGGTCAAGATTCTCTACAAAGTCTTGCTTGGAGGGAGCTGTGCCCTAGAGAACTTGCTCCTCTGTAAAGGGTCTTCGTCCTTTGTGATCTGATATTTATGCAATTTATTTTTTTAAAGAAAAAGCCTTTTTCACAGACATTGTTTCATGGGATCCTCCAAACTACTCTGTGAGGTAGAAGGCTGGGAAAAGATGATAGTCTTTGGTTGAGAGGAAACTGAGGCACAGAGAGGTCATGTGACTTGCCTAGCATCATATGCTCAGGATGGCAGAGCCCAGGCTCAGTCTCAGCTGTCATGCCTTTTGGCAAGTTATGGTATCTCTCTGGATGTTGCTTGTCTTACCTATAGAATAGTGGGATTAGAATAGGTGCTCTATAAGGGTCTTTCCAATGCAAACATTTTGTAATACTAAAATTCTGAGGAATACGTTCCCCTGAAAGATCAGGCCATCAAGCCTTCTGAAGTTCATCTTATTTGCCTCCATCCTGGAATATGACTTCATTATCTCCCAGTGAGCAGGGAGTGTGTCTTTCCTGTCTTCCTCCTTATATCACAGAGAGAGTGTTTTTTGCAAGGGCTTCCACCCCTATACTCCTTACAGGTATCATATAGTTTAGATGGTGAAATACTGTTATAAACATAACAATGAATTTGCTTCAAAACCTGTGGATTTCAACTTTTCAGTGAGCTCTACAACAGTAATGACAGCTGAGATCAGTAGAGCAAGTGCTGTGCATCTGACAAATGCTTGACATGTATTATATATTCTTCACAACCACCTAAGAAGGTAGGTATTATTATCATTATTGCCATGTTACAGAAGAAGGGGCGGGCTTGGAGAAGTAAAAGAACTTACTCAGGATCACATTAACTATCAGGTGATGGGCTCTGGATTCAAACTAATGTAGTTTGTCAGCAGCTGTTAAATGCTGCACCAGACCACAAGGCTTCTCCTAGGAGAAAAGGGGATTGGTATTATACACATGTGCCTTTTATTCCCTTACAAAAAATTCATTTTGTAATACTTAAGATAGAAAAAAGGCACATTATGCACAGATAGTGTTTCCTCCTTTATTCTCTCTCTCTCTCCAACCATCTGTCCATCTATCTCCCACTGTCTGCCAAGCACTGTTCAAACATATAAGCATATATAGAGAGATACAGCAACAAATCCCTCAGGATGGAGAGAGTCAGGAGGAAATTAAGACAATGTTAGAAAAATTAGTACAAGGCTATTATACAGTGCCACCTATGTGTCCGGCACTGCGCTGGGCAAACCTATGTAAAGAGATGTACCAGAAGACCCTGCCTAAAGTAAACCACACAGAGAGAGGAAAATCACTTGGTTTGGTTACAAAGAAATGAATCTGTTTACACAGATAGTGTAGAAACTAATCTCATTATTTAGAATCGTATTTTATAAGCATCACAGATAAAAAGCAGATAGGGTGGTGGGCTTTGGTAGTGGAAAGGACTCGATTCTGGGAGGTAGTCATCCTTTACTCAATCAAGCGCTTTCTAAGGGCTTTGTCCAATAAGGTGGGGAATACTTCTGAAGGCTTTCTAAGGCTTTCTAAGGGCTTTGTCCAATAAGGTGGGGAATACTTCTGAAAACCAGGTGGACAGGTCGCTGCTCTTCTGGAGTTTATAATCAGTCAGGTAAGAATATTCTTGCCCTGAGTCACACTGCCAAGGTCTAGCTATACGACCTTGGACGAAAAACTTCTCCTGCCGCTATTTCGTAAAAGAAATGGGGTCAGACTAGCGACCCTGCCACTCAAATTCCCGGCCCAAAGCGTATCCCATCGAGACTCCCGCTCGATGCTCTGCGGCGAACCTGACGGCGGGGGCGTAGGTCCGGGACAGAGAGCGTTCGCGTTCCGAAAGCGCTTGTCCCTCGCGGCGCCCCGTCGCCCCGCCGCCGCCGCGACTCGCGGAGCCGGAGGAGGCGGAGCAGGCGCTGTCCCGGCTCTTGAGCAGGGTAGCTGCTGAGGAGGTGGTGCGGCGGGCCCGGGAGGCCGAGGTTCGGGCGGGGCGGTGGGAGAGGCTCGCAGGCGGCGCCGGCAGCGTGGGGAGAGTGGCGCCGCGGGCTGGGCGCTCCGGGCGAGAGGAGTCCGCTCCATGCGTGCGGGCCGAGGCCGGCCCCTGCGAGCCGCAGACATGAAGAAAGACGTGCGGATCCTTCTGGTGGGAGAACGTGAGTCCGCGCGCCCGGGCTGGCCGGGACTGGCCGCGGCCACCGCAGCCCCTGCCGCCCCACTGCCCAACCTCCGCGCCCCCAGGCCTCCCAGCCCCTCCGCTCTTCCCTTTCGGCTGCCCGCAGGCGGCCCTCGATCTCTCACCTCACCTGGGCCCTCCTGAGCCCTCCCGTTCTCTGTCCCCCCGTCATCACCCTCAAGCCGTGTCGCCATTAGCCTCTGACCGCCCGGCCTCATCCCTCCGAAGGTCCTCTCCTTTTTCTCTTGGAATGCTCTCCTCCCGGGCCTCCGCGTTTCCGAGGCCGCCTCCTCTCAGACCCTTTCGTCTTCCGTGGAGATTCCCTTGTTCCTGCCAGGCAGGTGCTGGAACAGGCAGACTGACCAATTGGGATGGCGTGAACTGGCTCCCGGGGAAGCTAGGGGGAGGGGTGCAGAACTGTTCGACTTGTGGGCAAGGTCAGGTGTCTGCATGTTTTTGCGCTCGCGGTGTTCCCTCGCTCTAGGCATTGACTGTAAGGCACGGAGCATTTTTGCTCTTTGCATTTGCTCTTTGCATTGGAATAACTCCAGGTACACTCGATGTTTCCTCAAAAATTTACTCTCAACTTCAAGTTATACAAGTGCTCAATGAATGAATACTTAAATGGGGAGGGTCCTTAAGTTGAGAGAATTATTGTTATCCTAAAGCCTAGTTTCCCCCAACTTTTAAAACATTATTTCATAACTACTTGGTAATTAATTTAAAAATGACGGGCACACGTGAGACCCCCCCCCTCCCCCGCAGAGATTCTTAGATTTCACTTTTTGAAGATGTAATAAAGGAGACATGTCTTCTGTTCACTGACTTGGGGACAGAACAGCAGGGACTTCTTGATATTGTTCAAGTTACATGACTCAATTGGTAGGACTAAAATAAGAAAGTGGGCTGGGGAGGACTGGACCGTTTGTTTTAAAAGTACATTAGTTAATGACCTGACTTTGCTGTTTTGAAGCTTTCTATTCTAAACCCCGTTTCATTCTAGAGTAGCCCCTCCAGGTCCCTGTGATGCACTCCCAACGAAGGAAGCGAACACATTTTTACCCTCTTCTGTAGTGTTCTTTGCTGTTCATAGAAACCTCTGTTCACCTGCTATTGTAGAAATCTTCCTTTAGAATCAGAATTTAGAAGTAAGCTTAGCGAGACACAGTTTACTTTTTGGTTTGCAGTTGTGAATTTTAGTTTTAATTTATAACAACACATGTGTCAATCTGTGTTTTGCATGGACTTCCTTGACAAAGTTCAGGAATATGATTCTTGTTGATGCATTTGGAGCAAGGTAGGGAAAGTGAGTAGATGTCCCACTTAAAAAACTGATGGATAAAAAAAATTTTTTTAAACAAAAATTCTTTGTTTTGGTTTTAGTTTTGAATATAGGGAGCAATTACATATAATCAGTAGTCTGTAAAACATCTGAATTGAAGTGCTATACATATGTGAGATATATTGTCAGCCTTAGGACATTTAAGCTAAAAGGTTAACAGTATTACTTATTTTGAAATACATAAAAGACTTAAAAATTTGTTAGAAAAATTACAAGCCATATTCTGATGAATTGAAAGCAAATAATAGAATTGGTAAGAGTGTATATGTGAGAGTTTTTAGATAGGGAGAAACTTGACACAAGAGAAAGCCTTCGTTTTTGAGGAAGACATTTTTCTTAAAGAGGATGATACCGAAACCTTTAGGCCAAGTTTATATACGTGATTTTTTTTCCCACATTTAAAAGTATGAGAAATGGGCTTCTCTCGTGGCGCAGTGGTTGGGAATCTGCCTGCCAATGCAGGGGACACGGTTCGAGCCCTGGTCCGGGAATATCCCACGTGCCGCGGAGCAGTTGAGCCCGTGTGCCGCAACTACTGAGCCTGTGCTCTAGAGCTCGCGAGCCACAACCACTGAAGCCTGTGTGCCTAGAGCCCATGCTCCGCAACAAGAGAAGCCACTGCAACGAGAAGCCTGCACACCTCAACAAAGAGTAGCCCCCGCTCACCGCAACCGGAGAAAAGCCCGTGCGCAGCAGCGAAGACACAACGCAGCCAAAAATAAATAAATTAATAAAATAAATTTTAAAAATATATGAGAAAGAGCTACACTTATTTGGAATATATAATTTTAATTAGTTATAGTAAAGGGTTGTATTCTGGGGGGAAATGACTGAAGCATTACTTTTTGAGATTTAATGTAAACATCTGACAGCTACTTAGCCTAGTTGTAGTACTTTAAATGCTAGGTAAACAATAAGTGTGACCAAAACTATTTTGATACTGGTCTGATACACAGATTTATCAGGAAAACCACTTTTTAAAATTTTATTTATTTATTTTTGGCTGCATTGCGTCTCCGTTGCTGCGCGCGGGCATTCTCTAGTTGCTGTGAGTGGCAGCTACTCTTCCTTGCGGTGCGCGGGCTTCTCATTGCGGTGGCTTCTCTTGTTGCGGAGCATGGGCTCTAGGCACGTGGGCTTCAGAAGTTGTGGCACGTGGGTTCAGCAGTTGTGGCTCACGGGCTCTAGAGTGCAGGCTCAGTAGTTGTGGCGCACGGGCTTAGTTGCTCCGCAGCATGTGGGATCTTCCCAGACCAGGTCTCGAACCCGTTTACCTTGCATTGGCAGGCAGATTCTTAACCACTGTGCCACCAGGGAAGCTCAGGAAAACCACTTTTTAAGGAAGAAGTCATAATAATTCATTTGTAGTTTTAAGATGGTTAACTAAGGGAAATAGGAAACGAAAAGAAAAAGGAGCATCGTCTCTGGAGTTGTTGTAAAGCCTGTTCTTTCTCAATCACTTCAGTACATTTTATTGCTGTTAGTGTCCGTCCCTGAACCACACAGCAGCAGCTTCATTCACTGAGGCTCCCAAACAGTTGTGAGCAGTTTCAACATTCTGTTGGCTTAACCTATACTGTACTCTGGAGGTGAAATGGATCTTTTCTTGACCCATCCAGAATTTGGATTCTGAGCCAGCCAGGCTTTAATGCTAACTGGTTGCTGAATGTCTGTTGACTGCTTAGATCAGAAAAGTTAGGCTGTCTATAAATTTTAAGGTGTTTATTTGCAGAGAAAGCCAAAGTATTTTAAGTATCTTCTTCACCTTACCTTAATTATTGAACATATTGAATGCTATTCAGGCCAAATTAAAAGTTAATTACCATTCTTTAAACAAAACAAAAAATTAAAAATTTTTAAAAATTCAACCACGTGAAACTTAGTTCTTCAGGTTATAACTTTCCATGGTCAATTTCATTGGCCAGAATTTGCATTTAACTAGATTTGCATTAGTATGCTTAACAGATGTCCTTGTTATAATATGAGGAATGAGCCTTATTAACCTTTTATCTAAATCCTGTAGCTGCATTAAAAGTACACAAGATAGGGGCTTCCCTGGTGGCGCAGGCCCGCGTACTGCAAAAAAAAAAAAAAGTACACAAGATAGTCTTAGTTTTAGTGAAGTCTTGTTTTTAAATTAAATTGAGATATATTTGTCTTCTGGTCAAATTAATTAAGAAAGTGGAACTGTTATCCTCTTTTTAAATGAGTCCGGTATCTCTTACGCAGTTTGTCTAACTGCTTGGTTTATCATCGAAACTTCTGCCAAACTAGCTCACACTTTGGTTGGCTCTGGCCTAGGCTTTTGTAATATCTCCTTAACTGGTATCCCTGCTTCTAATTTCGTCCGTTCTCCGTGTAGCAGACAGAGTCATCTTTAAAAAATATCCCAGATCGTGTTACCCATTTAATTCTCTGATATTTCTACTTTCACTTAAAGACCATTCAATTTTTTTTTTTTTTTTTTTTTTTTAACTTTTGGCTGCACGGTGAGGCATGCGGGATCTTAGTTCCCCAACCAGGGATCGAACCCATGCCCCCTGCACTGGAGGTGCAGAGTCTTAACCCCTGGACCACCAGGGAAGTCCCGAGGCCATTAAACTTTTTAATGCAGTCATGCAGAGTCCTTCACAATCTGGCCCTTGCTTTGTTCTTGTTCTACTCTCTCCTTTACTTTGCTTTCTCTATAAGAGGGCCCTGACCCAGGCATTATCCCTACTTCCCTGCATATTTGTTCACTTTTTTCTGTTGTTACTTGGGCTAGAAGGTAAGCTTTGTAGGGGATTGGTCTTGTTTATTGCCATTTCCCCAGGCCTAGAGTAGGCCTGGCACAAAGTAGGCACTCAAATAGTTGTTGAAAGAATGAACGAGTTCAAGCTAGTTTAGTTTATTTAGACTTTCCTTGTTTTCCAAACCACTCCTCTTAGTCATAAAAATGTGATCATTCTCCTTTCTTAAAATCTGGTCTGATGTGGTTATTGTTAGGATTTGAAGGGGCAGCATTCATCCAGTCTCTTGTCCATGTTCTTAGCTTTATTTTGTTGGGGAGATTCCTGTGTTGTGGCAATGAAGTAGACCAGTGACTTATAATGGCAATGCCATGTCTAGTTCATATCTTGGCTGCCAGGAATTATAGTCCTTGCCAAAAGAGGTCAGCTTCTCCTTGAACCACCAGAGGCCATCTTGGAGGTTTAAAGGAGTTAGGGAAAGATTCTTTAGGTATAAGAGTCAAAGACACTTCAGGAATAAGCTAGCATTTATTTTGGAGAAAAACTTTCTATGATCTTTTTAAAGCCATATTGCTCTCCATTCTGGTCTTTGTTAGAATGATATTTGAAGATTAAACTGCTCCAGTTTCAATTATACTGTGTCTGGTGATAACACAACGCAGTATGGTACCTACTATCACCTGGGTGATAGTACCTGGGTGATTGGCCGTAGAAAGTCCATTCTACATAGCCTATTCTATTCATATAGAGAGTCTCTTCTACATCATCCTTACATCTGTACTGAGACCTGTTCTCTGCTGTCTTTTCTGCTCTGCCGGCACCAGTTGGGCACTAGTGTTGATGTAGTTTGAAGGAGAGGGATAGACCATAGCATTTGTCCTTCTGCAGCCCACGTTGTCTGCATATGGTTGATGAAATTTTCCTTTGGAACAATGCTCAGCTATTTCCCCAAATGCTAAAATTTTCCAGTTAAAAATACAACTTCATAGCTACTCTCCTCCTCCCTGTGTATTCTAATTACAATAAATTAAGACGAGCCAGCAAGGCTTCTTAATAAAGAAGCAGATAAAAATGAGGAGTAGGTAGATCCCTTTGCTACTTGAAGCATGGGGTGTTTGTTATCAAGAAAAATAGTCAATATGGCTGGTAGGATGGCAATTGGAACCAGGGAATATTACTTCCACTTCATGAATATTAAGAATTTGCTGTCATTTAGAAGTAGATGTTCAAAAGATGTGATGAAAAGACAAATTTTTAGCTGGGATAAATCTAGATAATTTGTTCTATAATGATGAATTATGCTTCCCATGAATGACCTACTTAGAAGCATGGGGTTTCAGACAGAACTGTAGCATGTTGTGTTGAACTGAATCAGAAGGCCTTCTGTCCTTGGGGATAATTGTGGCCATGCTTTTAATTTTTATAGATCACTTTAATATTTCTCAGGCAAAATAGAGGAAATAGAGACCATCAGATGTCTGGCTAACAAAGGATAATTTTTTTGTCCTCCATATTAATATTTATATTAAAATGTTTATATTATATATAATTATTATATTTAATTATATTTATCATAAAATTGTACTATATAAAATATTTATAGTATATATTATATTAAATATAAAATTTAATTGGTACAATAATTAGAGAAGAGCTTGGCATATGTTCCTTTATGGAAATAATTTCTATTTTCTGGAGTAGTTAAAAATATGCAACGTTTATACTCATCTGCCATTGTCATAAGGGATATTTTTTTGGCTGTGCTGCGTGGGTTTCAGGATCTTAGTTCCCTGACCAGGGATCGAACCTGAGCCCTCGGCAGTGAAAGCGTGGAGTCCTAACCACTGGACTGCCAGGGGATTCCCATAAGGAACCTTTTTGATTATAGGCTTATTTAAAGAGTCTTAAAATTTTAATATTCTAAAATTTTTTCCTTCAAGACATTTACTTATTTTCTCAATTAAAATTAGCTTGAAAGTGGCCTATTTTAACTTTAATTTTAAACTTGCTGCTTCATTATTTCTTTGATAGTCTCACTCAAGGTTAGGTGGGTAGGCCTTAAGAGAAGCAAAAAAGCCCTACTTTAGATTCACCAAAGCATTTTTTTGTTTTTTGGTTAAATGTTTTTATTTATTTATTTATTTTTTTATTTTTGGATCTGTTGGGTCTTCCTTGCTGCACGTGGGCTTTCTCTAGTTGCGGTGAGCAGGGGGCTATTCTTCGTTGCAGTGCGCGGGCTTCTTATTGCGGTGGCAGAGCATGGGCTCTGGGTGCGTGGGCTTCAGTAGTTGCAGCACGTAGGCTCAGTAGTTGTGGCTCACGAGCTCTAGAGCGCAGGCTCAGTAGTTGTGGCGCACGGGCTTAGTTGCTCCACGGCATGTGGGATCTTCCCGGACCAGGGCTCGAACCCGTGTCCCCTGCATTGGCAGGTAGATTCTTAACCACTGAGCCACCAGGGAAGTTCCTCACCAAAGCATTTTGAAACTCAATCACATCTGTATAATCCTTTATTAGTTAAAGCAGCTGTCATTTCACTGCTCTTCCAAAAGGAAACCCAAAATGGTACTAATGAAAACATGCTCATTCATTTTCTCCCAAATTCACTGTAATCTCTCTCTCTTGCTCTAATTTTGAACTTGTTTTAAAAAAGGAAATCACTCTTGGATTTTTATGTGGGAGAGATTCATGTTCTTTGATTTTTTAAAAGACCTTTTATTATACAATTACTTCAGAAACTACATGGGATTGTTTTATTGTAGTGAGTGCTAAATTGCCTCAGATTCTTTAACAAATGAGGCAGGATACGAATGAGTAGAAATGTCACACTTTGAAAGGTAGTACCATACAAATAAATTAATTATCCCCACTCTTTGGTATTGCTGTCTTGTAAGTCTGTATGATCAAGCATAAGTAAAACTCTTTAATTGTTGCCATCTTTACAGTGCCTCGTCTCCAAGCCATTTCCTTTCCTGTCTCTGAGGCCTGCCCTGTTGGAATGGACATGGTGACAGGTCTGTGCTTTGGCAGGAGTTGCTGCAGGTAGCCAGAACTGCCGTGAGGAGCTGAGCTGCGGAGAAATCTAGATTTCCTCAGAACGTTGGTTTTCTCTTCTGAAAATATCACTGGGGATACAGAGGGTCCATGAGAAAAGCAGAAAAGGGACTATGACCAAGAAAAGGGTTGTCGTAATGAGTTTTAAGAAGAGAGATGAGGAAGAATGGATGCATTTTAAAGATTACGGTGAGGGGGAACTTTAAAGGTAACACAGAACACCTGTTGAAGACCTGCATTTTGCTAAGGGATCCTGAGTGATGGTGATTAAGGAGAAACAAGTCCTTTGCTGTCTTGGAAACTAATAGGCTTTTTGATATTGTTGATTGATTTAATTTTGAAATTTTGTTTAACATTTTGAGTTAAGGATTCAAAGGTAGGTAGGTTTCTTCTTAAACTGATGAGGGCCTTTGAGTGGTAGGATACAAATAAAATTTTTAAAAGGTAATTCTAAAAAGGGGATTATCAGTATCTGATTATTGAGTATCTGATTATTGAGTATCTGATTCATTTTTTCCCATTCCTAACTTAGTAGATCAAGGATAACATTGTAGACAGGTACAGTTGACCTTTGAACAACATGGGTTGGAACTTTGCAGGTCCACTTATCTGCTGATCTTTTTCAATAGTAAATACTACAGTACTACACAATCCGCAGTTGCTTGAATCCAGGGATGAGGATACAGATGAATCACTGATACAGAAGGCCGACTATAAGTAACACTATTTTCAACTGTGCGTGTGTTAGCACTCCTAACCCCCTCATTGTTCAAGGGTCAGCTGTGTAAGATATCCAGGAGAGTTCTTCAGAAATGGAAAAGTTTCTGGGAACATCTGTGCTGGTGATAGTTGTAGGATTTTGGAGATAACCAGGGAAAAAGCAGACATCTCTCCTAGGGCCAGAAAGGCCCAGAAGGTCAAAGGTCACAGGTATTGTACAGGCATTGGATCTTCTAAAAGGTTTGTTGTTTTAAGTATCTGGAATAAGAGGACGGTGGCTTGGCCCATTTTAAGGTAACTACATTTGACCTTTGAACAAAGCAGGGGTTAGGGGTACTGACCTTCTGTGCAGTTGAAAATCTCTGTATAACTTATAGCTGGCCCACTGTTTACTGTGTTCCTCTGTATCTGTGATTCCACATCAAAGATCTGCAGATTGTGTAGTATTTGCAATTGAAAAAACAAAATCTGTGTCAAAGTGGACCCGCACAGTTCACACCTGTGTTGTTCAACATGTGGGGAATTTGATTGAAGGATAGACCTGACTCCTTTGAATTATTTTTGCAATTTTTCTGTAAGTCTGAAATTTTCTGAATATAAGTTTAAAAAAAAATTGAGCCAGAGTTGCTGGATTAGTCACCAATGAATCTGAATATTTTAATTAACTTACGCAGTATTTGTGTATGGGGTGCTTCCTGACTTTTGTGGTCACCATTCCTTTTCTGTATTACTAACTTGTGTTAACAATAATTGTTAATGTCTGGCATAAGAAAGAGAAAGAATAGTGCTTAGCTATCAGGAGATGGGTTATTCTCTTAGTGAGACCATGAGAAAATCACTGTGGCTGGGTCCCTTAGCTCTTCATCTAAAATTTTTGTGGGGAGCTGGATAAGCTGCCTTCAATAACGAGGTTATAGCAGTTCTGTGATGATGGGCTCCTGATTCTGTGACTCAGGGAGATGTTATGTTATTGTCAGCCACTTGAAGAAGGCCCAAGCCTTCTTACACATGTAAATTGTAAAGATTGAAGAAGTCAGAGCTAGAAGACACCTGTTAACCATCTGATCTGCCCTCCATCTGCAGCACCCGCTTGTTTGCAGCACACCCTCTAAGTTGTTTTGACCAGTGCTCTCTTTTCTAGCCAGTCATCATTTTTCCAGAGACTTGACTTGTATTTTTTTTTAATAAATTTATTTATTTTATTTATTTATTTTTTGGCTATGTTGGGTCTTCGTTGCTGCGCTCAGGCTTTCTTTCTCTAGTTGCGGCAAGCGGGGGCTACTCTTCGTTGCAGTGCACGGGCTTCTCATTGCGGTGGCTTCTCTTGTTGCAGAGCACGGGCTCTAGGTGCGTGGACTTCAGTAGTTGTGGCATGTGGGCTCAGTAGTTGTGGCTCGCGAGCTCTAGCACACAGGCTCAGTAGTTGTGGCACACAGGCTTAGTTGCTCCGCAGCATGTGGGATCTTCCCGGACCAGGGCTCAAACCCGTGTCCCCTGCATTGGCAGGCGGATTCGTAACCACTGCGCCACCAGGGAAGTCCTTTGACTGGTATTTTTAGTCACCCTTTCTTTTAGTCATTTAGAAAAGGAATGTGACTTTCCTTAACTTTAACATTTTCCAGTTCTTTTATATTTAGACTTGACTTTTTTTTTTTTTTTCTTTTTTGCGGTACGCGGGCCTCTCACTGTTGTGGCCTCTCCCGTTGCGGAGCACAGGCTCCGGACGCACAGGCTCAGCGGCCATGGCTCATGGGCCCAGCCACTCCGCAGCATGTGGGATCTTCCCGGACCGGGGCACGAACCCGTGTCTCCTGCATCGGCAGGCGGACTCTCAACCACTGCGCCACCAGGGAAACCCTAGACTTGACTTTTGAAATCTATAATTTTCTATTACGGCAGAGATTAACAGGCAGGTGGACTGTTTTCCTCTAGCATCACAAGAGGATTTAGTTGATAAGCATTTGAATATCTAGCAATAGTAATTATATTATCAGAAAATGATGGGAATGAAAGTCAATTTTTAGCAAGAAGATGAAGAATTTAAGTTTGTGCATTAAAAAAAATTTCTAGGTTAGAAAATGTAACAGGAAAGTATCTTTGCTCTTACTAACCCTTTAAATATGATACCCTAAAAAAGAAATGAGGTAAAAATAGAAAGAAATAGGCACTCTGCTCTTCTATTGGTGAGGATGTAAATTAGTTTATTCTTTTTTGGAGCTAATTTAACAATGTCTATTAAAACAAAAAAGATCATGCATGCTAACTTGAGTTCCACTTCTAGGAATTTATCCTGTAAAAATACTCATTGCACCATTGTTTATAAAAGTGAAAATCTGAATACTGTTCATTGTTAGGAAATTACGTTAATAAATTATGACATCATACAATGGATTCTTATACAGCTATCAAAAATAATGTAGGAAGCTTTTTAAATGTTAATATAAAGTGCACTATTGCTATTTTTAAAAATTGTGATAAACTATACAAGACAATGTTAAACATTTTAACCTTTTGTAAGTGTACAGTTCAGGGGCATTAAATGTGTTCACAGTGTTGTATAACCATCACCACTTTCTACATCTAAAACTTTTTCTTCATCCTCAACGAAAATGCTATATTTATTAAATAATAACCTTCCCTTTCCCCGTCCCAGGAGATTTAAAAATATTGACGTGGAATACTGTCCAAATACATAATTAAGTGATAAAGGAAGATTGCAAAATAGTATAAATACTCTGATTCTACTGTGGTAAATTATTATTATGTTAAATATAAGTGTAGGAAAATCTGGGAGACTACATATGTTAAACAATGGGGGATACTATGGGAGATTTTTACTTTTATATATTTTGGTAATTTTTTGTTTTAAACAATGAATATGTGTAACTTTACTAAGCAGAAGAAAAAGATATAATTTAAGTATTGTACTAAAACATGCTAATTTGGATGCCTCTGATTTTAGGTAACAAATAACAGACTGCCCCGTGTGGTTGCTAAATTTGAGGTTATGTAGAATCTAAATACTTTATTAAAGTAATTCTTTCTTTTCACAGCTAGAGTTGGGAAGACATCACTGATTATGTCTCTGGTCAGTGAAGAATTCCCAGAAGAGGTAAACATTTTGATTTCTTAACTATATTTAAAATTTTTTAAATTTTATCAAAATTGAGTTAAATAGAATATATTTTTGCATGTGGTTTCTTTCTGATAGTTATGACTTTTAGAAAGGCTTGTGGTAGTTTTTACAAGACATCTTTGAAATATAATGTAGGAGAAAGACTCAAACTAGTTCTGAGTTCACTAAGTAAGGCCTTTGTGTTTCTTACTTTTGATCTTGGCTAGGACATTTGTCATCTTGTGCCTTAGTTGTCTCATCTGTAAAATGGGAGCTGAAAGGGATGTTAGAGATATCTAAGCTGTATCATCCTCTCTTAATGTTTTTCATAAGCCCAAAATATAGAACAGATGGAGTATTCCTTTAGTTGAAGTAAGGGTAAAAGGTCTGGCTCCCCGCTTGCCTTCCATCTGACACTCCCCAGTCTTTGAGGCATTAGAACCACTAGAATTCTGACACACATATTTGAAAACCTCAAATGTTATCCACCTGCATCATTTTACAAATAAAAAATCTAATTCATTCCACCTTTGCCTACCTCAAAGGATTGTTATGGATCTCAAATGAGATAAGCTTAGTAATAATAGAGTGCCACCAAAAGTTAGGTGGTTTTGTTATTGCTGGCAATGTATTTATTTATTACATTTTGGAAGTTCCAGTATGGGGGACTGTTGGCTAAGGCCTTATGTAACATTAAGATATTGTTATGAGGAATGGGATCAATGCAAAAGGGATGAAAATTATTTCTTTTTATTTTCTTTCTTCACATGGTAGGTATTATTAGTGCCACGGTTTACATTTATCATTTCTTTACTCTTGTTTAATTAGGAATATCTGTTCAATTTTGCTGTTTAGAGAGGAATTTGATGTATTACGTGGTAGTTATTTCAAAAATTACAACTGCCATGTGACCACTCATTGTTTACTTTTTTTTTTTTTAATTTATTTTTATTTTTGGCTGCCTTGGGTCTTTGTTGCTGTGTGCGGGCTTTCTCTGGTTGTGGCGAGCGGGGGCTACTCTTCATTGCGGTTCGCGGGCTTCTCATTGGGTGGCTTCTCTGGTTTCAGAGCATGGGCTCTAGGCACGCAGGCTTCAGTAGTTGTGGAACTCGGGCTCAGTAGTTGTGGCTCGCGGGCTCTAGAGCGTAGGTTCAGTAGTTGCAGCACATGGGCTTAGTTGCTCCACGGCATGTGGGATCTTCCCAGATCAGGGCTCGAACCTGTGTCCCCTGCACTGGCAGGCGGATTCTTAACCACTGCGCCACCAGAGAAGTCCCACTCATTGTTTCTTTTGCTTTTTTTTTCTCTTAAATAAGATAGTTAAATAAATCATAGCTTAATTTGTAAAATGGAGTGTACTTTCATATGTGGTGTGTGGAATCAGTAACGTTAATTAGGATCACTCAGGTTATAATACCTAAAAGTTTTCTATGATAGTTTAATTTAGTTTAAATTGTCTTTTTATTTTATTTATTTTGTTTTTATTTTTTTCTTTAATTCTTTTATAAGTTTATTTATTTATTTATTTATATTTTTGGCTGTGTTGGGTCTTTGTTGCTGCGCGCAGGCTTTTCTCTAGTTGCGGCCAATGGGGGCTACTCTTTGTTGTGATGCGTGGGTTTCTCATTGTGGTGGCTTCTCTTGTTGTGGAGCACAGGCTCTAGGCACGCGGGCTTCAGCAGTTGTGGCACGCAGGCTCAGTAGTTGTGGCTAACGGGTTCTAGAGCTCAGGCTCAGTAGTTGTGGTGCACGGGCTAAGTTGTTCCATGGCATGTGGGATCTTCCCAGACCAAGGCTTGAACCTGTGTCCCCTGCATTGGCAGGCGGATTCTTAACCACTGCGCCACCGAGGAAGTCCAGAATTGTCATTTTAGCATAGTCCTTTTGGGCGTGGATAAGGAGTTTTTCTAAGTAATAGGGTCATTAAGCATAAGGCTTGTGTAGCCAGTTATCTTCTAGAAGAAATGATTTTGATAATTTATTAATTTATTTGAGGATTATTTTAGATTAACATAGGTCTTCATTTGCAGAGTATCTTAAGCCTTCAACAAAATAGAATGAAAACTACATTTAAAAAATCTAATTTTTAAACACCAAATTAATTTAGGAGCTGAAGTATCCTTAATATGTCCTGTGCCCACATAGGTATAAATGTGCATGTATTTTTTAAAAACGTGTTTTATCATATAGTTTTCATATATATTTGCATCTGTGGTAAAGCATAAAAATAAGCATTTAAAAGTACAATAAATACTTGTAAAGATAAGTATTGGCAAAAGGGGCTAATATATGGATAAATTTACATAATCTGTTAACAAGTTTGATTGATAATATTCAAAGGTTTTTCCTTTTTTATATTTGTTTGCAAATGAAGGTTCCTCCCCGGGCAGAAGAAATCACCATTCCAGCTGACGTCACCCCTGAGAGAGTTCCAACGCACATTGTAGATTACTCAGGTAGTGAATGTCTTCTTGTAGGTGAAGCTGTAGAGTTAATTTAATAGTCCTTAAAAAGGTACTTAAATGAGCTTTAAAAAATGTTTTAAGAGGGGTGTTCCTTTTCTCTAGCAGTAAATGATCATTTACTATTTTTGTGTTACCCCACACCCCACGAAAAGCAGTTCTCTGTCCCTAATTTACCAAGTTGGATTCTGTAATAACGAAAAAGAAGGAGGGATGGCAAATGACCAGACAAATGATACCCTCCTTGAATTTGCATGTTTGCAGAGAGAAGTTCTGTGTTAATTTTGTTATCAGACATTCAGGCATGCTCTGATGATGTAGAAAGCGTTCTAATTTGAAAAATTTTTGAGTTCTAAATTTGTTTTTTAATTTGTCAGACTTTGTCCTTAAAAAAAAAAAGCTAAAACAGTTATCATCTTGCTTACAGTATATGATAATGGAAGCACATCTATATTGCCTTTAATAATGTAAAGTTTTTCTACACACTACTACTTTACTTTTTAGTCATTAAATTATTTTACTTTGTTCTGGGACTTCTTTTGGAAAGAAAGGGAAGTTGTAACAGGTGTACCACTCTGATGAGAGATGTTGATACTGGGGGAAGCTATATATGAAGGCAGGAGGTATATGGGAAATCTCTGTACCTTCCACTCAGTTTTGCTGTGAACCTAAAACTGCTCTAAAAAATGAAATCTATTTTTTAAAATGGGTATAACTACATTAGTAATACTTTGTTTTGCTGAGCTGGTATTCCATATATTCCAAAAGTGAAATACTTTGCAGTCTGATACATATGACTGTTGAACACTTAAAATGTGTCTGGTCTAAATTGAAATGTGCTCTAAGTATAAAATATAAGTGGATTTAGAAAATGAAAAAAGGAATGTACGATATCTCATTAATAATTTTTCTATTGATTACATATTGAAATTTTAATATTTTTGTTATTTTGGGTTAAATTAAAAAGTCATTTTACCTGTTCCTTTTTACTTTGTTTAAGGTGACTACTAGAAAATTAAAAATTTCATGTATGGCTTGTATCATATTTCTGTTGGACAGCACTGTACTAGAAGCTGAGGGGAGTTGGATGTTTTCTGCTACAATCAGTCTCATAACTAGCTTTATTTACAGAATTATTCTTTTTCAATATGTGTAGCCACATACTTAGATTCACTTTAGTATTAGAATTGAGGCCTTAACACGTTGATTACTCAACATTTGAGAAGATATTTAAAATATGGCCAATTTTTTAGCATAAATTGAAATACCATGTACTCATTTGTGATATTAGTTTGTATGTCAGAAATAACATGCATTTTGGGGGGAAACAGTTAACGTAAAGTGATCTAAATTAATATGTCAATAATTGCTTTGGTCTTCATTTGTTTACTTCTCCATTCTAGCTATATGTTGCACCTATCCCCTGCACCTGTGGGATTATAGGCATATCCACCCATTGAGATCCGTTCTAGCCAGAGATATGGGCCAGTGAGGGAATTTTTTTTTTTTTTTAATTTATTTTGGCTGCTCCGGGTCTTAGTTGTGGCACTTGGGATCTTAGTTGTGGCACTTGGGATCTTTTAGTTGAGGCATGAGGGCTTCTTAGTTGCGGCACGTGAACTCTTAGTTGGGGCATGCATGTGGGATCTAGTTCCCCATCCAGGGATCGAACCTGGGCCCCCTGCATTGGGAGTGCTGACTCTTACTCAGTGGACGACCAGGGAAGTCCCCAGGGAATTCTTGACTCATTATCATGGTCCAGTTTTGCTTCTGAGGCCTGGTTAATATTACTTCTATCTGCTGTCTAGATCTTAAGCTTATATTGCCCAGATTCTCACCTGGCTTTTTGACCCTGTGTGTATAGACTCTTTGGGCTTCTGACTCTCACTTGGGTTTCTGATCTCTTTTCCCAGTCCCTTCTCAACTCTAGATCAGATGCCGGCCCAGATTTATCACACAATGCCTTCTGCTCTTCCTTGCCTGAGTTATCTTCATGTAGACTTGTCTCTCAGTGCCAGCCAGCTTCCTTATCATAGTTCAACTCTGTTTTCTCTGGCTTGCCCTTGTCTTTGCCACTTGTCTGGCACTACACCATGTAAATGACATGAGGGGTGAGGGATGTTTTGTGGGATGTTAGATGGGTGTCATATGGATTTTAGCTTGGCCATTTGTTTTTATGAAAGTGTTTAAAATATGAAAAGAAATTTTTGACTTTGTCATTTGTAGAAGCAGAACAGAGTGATGAACAACTTCATCAAGAAATATCACAGGTAAGTTAAAAAAAAATAGTTCTAGGTTTTCTTGTGGGAAAGCAGTGATGATCCTGTATCTACCATTTCATTCTCTCACTTACCAAGAGGACTTTTTCAGTTCTTTATTGTTACTGCTGACCTTGAGAATGTATTTTTGCTGTAAATCCTTTGGAACCTTTTCCTCTTAGAGGCATGCTAAGTGTTTTAGTTTTCCAATTTTGTTCTTTCTTTGGCCCAAATATATTAGCTAGTTGGTAATTAAATGCTACTTTTGTGTTATTTTAAAATGACATCAATTTGTTAATTTTTCTTGTAGGCTAACGTTATCTGCATAGTTTATGCTGTTAACAACAAGCATTCTATTGATAAGGTATGAATGTATGACATTTTTTCACTATATTTTGTTAAATTTCAGTGGGGGCACTTTTAAAATTGATCCTCAATTTAGAATTTTAGGGGTCAAGGTAGAGTATTTTTCAAAGAAGATCCTCATCATGGCTTACTTCTTGTTAATTTTCATTTTAGGTAACAAGTCGATGGATTCCTCTCATAAATGAAAGAACAGACAAAGACAGCAGGTAGTTTTTTTCTCTCAAACTTCGTATATTGAAAATTTTCAAACTTAGAGGAAAGTTGCAAGAAATAGTACAATGAACATCTGTAAACTATTCACTTAGATCCACTAGTTAACAGTTTGCCATATGTGCTTTATCTATAGGTCTGTCTGTTTACACACTCACACCTTTTTTGGGAGGAATTATTCGAGGCAGCGCATATATTTGAGAGCAAAGCAGAAAATAGAGCTCTGGTATTATAATGTGCCCTCTCTCTTGAGTTGCCCTTTTGAGGATTGGCAATACCCTAAGTCATTGATTGCTCACCATGTGGTATATGTAAGAGCACAGGACTTGGAGGAAAATGAGTGACCTTGGAAATCTGGCTTGGCCTCTTATGAGCTCTAAAACTTCATTGAGCCTTAGTTTCCTCATCTGTAAGTGGGTAATACTTCTCTTGGCTACATGTGGTTATTTTGAGAATCCAGTGAAATATAATGCATGTATAAGTGCTTTATAAGTTCTCTAAAAATCTTTATGGAGATCTTCATTTAGGAATTCATGCAGGGAGATTTCTTTGAAATTCTTTGGAAGATATATGTATGATAGGGAAAAAGCAAATTCTGTTTTTTTCTAAGCAGATTGGTGGTCCTAGGTATAAATGTTTTGAGCTTTAAATGGAAACAAAACATTCTTGTGGTATTGTTTAATTGAACATGTTATTTGTGAAGCATTTGAGTCTTTTTCAAAAAAATTTTTATTGAGATATAATTGACATGAAATTATGTTGGTTTCAGGTGTATAACATCATGATTCAGTATTTGTATATGTTGTGAAATGGTCACCACAATAAGTCTAGTTACTATCTGTCATCATACACAGTTAACTTTTAAATTTTTTTTTTTTTTTTTTTTTTGTGGTACGCGGGCCTCTCACTGTTGTGGCCTCTCCCGTTGCGGAGCACAGGCTCCGGACGCACAGGCTCAGTGGCCATGGCTCATGGGCCCAGCCACTCCGTGGCATGTGGGATCCTCCCGGACCGGGGCACGAACCTGTGTCCCCTGCGTTGGCAGGCGGACTCCCAACCACTGCGCCACCAGGGAAGCTCCCACAGTTAACTTTTAGTATTTACTCTCTTGGCTACTTTCAAGTATGCTCCACAATATTATTGACTATAGTCACCATGGTGAGCTTTACATCCCTGTGGCTTATTCATCTTATAACTGAAAGTTTGTACCTCTTGACCCCCTTCACCTGTTTCACCGACTCCCACCTCCCACCCACTTCTCTGGGAAGCACCATTCTGTTCTCTGTATCTATGATTTTGGTTTTTTTTTAGATTCCACATATAAGTGAAATCATACAGTATTTGTTTTTCTCTGTCTGACCTAACTGTGCTTAGCCTAATTCCCTCAAGGTCCATCCATATTGTTGAAAACGGCAAGATTCCATTCTTTTTTATTGCTGAATAATATTCCATTGTATATATATTCACATCTTCTTTATCTGTTTATCCATTGATGGACACCTAGGTTGTTTCCTTATCTTGGCTATTGTAAATAGTGCTGTAAATGAACATGGGGTACATATATCTTTTCAAATTAGTGTTTTTGTTTTCTCTAGATAAATACCCAGAAATGGAATTGATGGATTGTGTGGTAGTTCTATTTTTAATGTTTTGAGGACCCTCCATAGTGATTGCACCAATTTACATTCCTACCAAGAGTGCACAGAGGTATATGAGGGTTCCGTTTTCTCCACATCCTCACCAACACTTCTTATTTCTTATCTTTTTGATAATAGCCATTTTACCAGGTATGAGGTGATATGTCATTGTAGTTTTGATTTGCATTCCCCTGATGATTAGTGATGTTGAGCATCTTTTCAGGTGCCTTTTGGCCATCTGTATGACATTTTTGGGGAAAAATCTGTATTCAGATCCTCTGCCCATTTTTAAATCAGATTTTTGGGGTTTTTTTTGCTGTTGAGTTTTATGAGTTCTTTGTATAATTTGGATATTAAATTCTTATCTGATATATGATTTGCAAATAATTTTCCCCCATTCAGTAAGTTGTCTTTTAATTTTGTAGATGATTTCATTTGCTGTGTAGAAATAGAAATTTTTAGTTTGATATAGTCCCACTTGTTTATTTTTGCTCTTGTTGCCAGATCCAAAAATTCATCACCAAGACCAATGTCAAGTAACTTATGCCTGTATTTTCTTCTTGAAGTTTTATGGTTTCAGGTCTTACATTCAGGTCTTTGATCAAAATGGTCTTACATCCATTTTGAGTTAGTTTTTGTGTATGGTGTAAGATAGTGGTCTAGTTTCATCCTTTTGCATGGGGCTGTCCACTTTTCCCAATACCATTTGTGGAAGAGACCATCCTTTCCCTATTATATATTCCTGCCTCCTTTGTCATAAATTAATTGACCATATTGTTTGGGTTCCATTGATCTATGTATTTGTTTTAATGCGAATACCATACTGTTTTGATTACTATAGCTTTGTTACGTAGTTTGAAATCAGGGCACATGGTGCCTACAGATTTTTTGTTCTTTTTCAAAATTGCTTTGGCTATTCAGGGTCTTTTGTAGTTTCATCCAATAGGATTATTTGATGTATTTCTGTGAAAAATGTCATTGGAATTTTGATAAGGATTGCATTGAATCTGTATATTGCTTTGGGTAATATGGATATTTTCACAATATTAATTCTTCCAGTCCATGAGCACAGAATATTTTTCTGTTTCTTTGTGTCTTCTTCAGTTTCTTTCATCAATAACATACAGTTTTCAGTGTACAAGTCTTTGACCTCCTTGGTTAAATTTATTCCTAGGTATTTCATTCTTTTTGATGCAATTGTAAATGGGATTGTTTTCCTAATTTCTCTTTCTCATAGTTTGTTGTTAGTGTATAGAAATGCAACCAAACTTTGTGTATTGATTTTGTACCCCACCACTTTACTGAATTTGTCTGTTAGTTGTAACAGTTTTTTGGTGAAGTCTTTAGGGTTTTCTATATATAAAATCATGTCCTCTGCAAATAGTGACAGTTTTAGGTGCCTTTTATTTCTTTTTCTTGCCTGATTTTTCTGGCAAGTACTTCCAATATTTTGTTGAAAAAAAGTGGGGAGAGTGGGCATTCTTGTCTTGTTCTTTGAGTCTTTTTAAATGTTAGGAAAACCAGGCTAATATCTATATATTATTCACATCTGGCCCTTTACTTCATTTTTTAGATTTCTTTTTTAGTTGGGCATTTTCATGCCTTGAAACTCTAAAGATCTGTTTCTAAACAGATGAACATGGTGACTCACCCTCTCACGTATTTACTTTGTGACTGAGATGGCATTGTATGTGCTACATCTTGCATCTCTGATGGCTTCTCTTTATCATTGTTTTATCATTAGCATTGTTTTAAAGTCACTTTGTAGTGACTTACTGACAAAGCTGAAAGGAGCTCTCTAGAGCTATACTGTCCGAGGCAGTAGCTTCTAGTCAGTTGTGGCAATTTAAGTAAAATGAAATAAAACGAAAAATTCAGTTTCTTGGACACAGCCACATTTCAAGTGCTTGATAGCCACTTGTGGCTAGAGGTTACAGGAATGGACAGTACAGGTAAAGATCATTTCTGTCATCACAGAAGGTTGTATTGGACAGGACTGCCTTGGAGGAAACGATGCCTGTATGCTCCTGACACTTGTTTTTCTTGCTGATTACTTGAACTGTTTCCAGGAGGGACTCTTCAGAGGAGTCAGTTTTGCCAGGATCTATCAAGCACTAGCTTGAACAACTGAATTTTTAAAATGGGCTCTACTATGACAGTTTCCTAAACTGCTCTTTAGAAACTAGCTGGCTAGTCTTGTGGCCCTTTTAGTATGCCATCTGAAAGTGGCTTTCAGTATTTGGAGATCTCTAATTGCGCTTTCTCAGGGGTGGCTATACTTTTACCCCTCCCTGAATCATGTGAGCATATTTATTTCTCTTGTGGTTGATTTCTTCCAAGGTGATCTATTTCTTTAGTGTATGGACTTCACATTTTCCCAATACCCTCTTTCGTGGGCCTCATACCTTAAGTTTATATTTGTTACACATATGTTCTTAGGACTTCCTTGTACCATTATCACAGTGCTCCTTAGTCAGATGTGCCCATCACTGTCGCCTGAAGTACTTTAGAACAATATAGATGCCTTTGCTCCACCCTTTGAGTTTTAGAATCAGTAGGTTTGGAGTAGGGCTTGGACATGTGTATTTTTTTTTTAAGATCCATAAATTATTCAGAGCCACGTTTGGTTGTAAAGCACCACATTTTTGGAAACCCTTCTGGCTCTATTAACAATCTATATTTGGGTTATGAAGTGGGCCAGTCCTTTTACACATAATAACCACACTAGGTGGTTAAATAAATGCTTGCAAGTATTTCTTTTGCAATCTGGAGTTCCAGCAAGATGATTTGCTTTCCCTTTAAGCTCTCTTGTGGGATGTACAAATAATTGTTCTACACTGGGCTAGTACTCCTTGGTAATCCCCATTCAGATTTCTGATAAGCCTGTCAGATTTAATTTGTTTAAAACAAAATCCTTAATTCCCTGCCTACTCCCCACTGCCGCCCCCCCCCCCAGATTTCTAAGTCTTTTCTGTCTCAGAAGCTCTATGCATTTTGTCCAGACAAAGAATCTGTTTACTTTTCTTGATTTCTGTTTTCCTTCAATCTCCATATCTAATCTACCCATTGCTCCTGTTTGTTCTACTTCTAAAATATATCTCAAATCTGAATATTTCCTCTTCACCTTCATTGCCCTAATCCAAGATATCACATAAAAAAACTTTTTTATTATTGAAAAAAAATCAGACATATACAGAAGTAGAGAGAATAGTATAACGAATCCCTCTGGATCAGTCATCCAGCTTCAGTAATTAACAACTCATAGCCAGTGTTGTTTCATTTATTACCCCTCCCCTTGGGATCATTTTGAACAAATCAGATATCATATTGTACTGTAAATATTTCAGTATGTATCTCTCAAAGATAACAAATGACTGCATTTTAAAATATCATTTGGATCATATCATTCATCTACTTATAACCCTTCTGTGGCTTCCCTTTTTACACTTAAAATAAACCACACACTCTTTACTGCAGCTGTAATTCCTTTTGTGTCTGGCCTTTGCTCCTCTCTCCAACTCCATTTCATACCTCTTCCCCTTGGACCAGTACTCTTCAGCCACTCTGGCATTTTTCTGTTCTTTGGACTCATGGGAATGTTTTTTCAGTTTGGGGCTTTTGCACATGCTGTCCCTTCTTCCCAGCCAGCTCTTTCTTGGATTTTCACATAACAGATTCCATTTCATCCTTTACTCCTTGGCTCAAATGCCACCTTGTCAGAGAGATTTTTCCCTGATTACCATGTGGAGTTAGCCCCCTCCCATTACTTTATCCCATATCCCCCTGTTTATTTCCTTCATTGCACTTAACAGAATTGGAAAGTGTCTTGTTTGTTTATTTGCTTATTGTCCATTTCCTGATTTTCACTATGAGAGTGAGCAGAGACCTTTTCTGTCTTGTGTCTGTAATGCTTAGAACATTCCCTGGCTTATAATAGGAACTCAGTAAATATTTGCTGATTATGAACATGCTTTCCAGGGTGCTTGGGCTGACTAAGATAGAGGGTTCATATTGAGGAGATTAAGTAAATCTTATTAGTTAGACTAGGTTACAATGTACATTAAAATATAAATCTAACGTCTTTTGCCTTCCTTATTATTACAATGTGCCCTGTTTATTTCAGGCTGCCTTTGATATTGGTTGGGAACAAATCTGATCTGGTGGAATACAGTAGTATGGAGACCATCCTTCCTATTATGAACCAGTACACAGAAATAGAAACCTGTGTGGAGGTATGCCTTATCATTGGATTTTGAAATTTATAGTTGGTGAGTTCTCACTAAATTGAGGTTCAGAATAGGAGGGAGGGAAGGTGTGGGGTGGAATAAATTTGTTTGTGAAGTCTTGTAAACCAAATAAAACAGAGAACTTGGAGATGGCCTCTGAACTCTTTGTAAACAGTCATATTGTGTTATCCACTAAGAAAAATGCACTTTTTTTCAGTTTCTTCAAGGAATGTTGATAGTTTAAAAAATATTTTTAGCTCTCATAATTGCTTTCAGAGTGAAAAATTTTAAACTTTCTTTTCAGTGTTCAGCAAAAAATCTGAAGAACATATCGGAGCTCTTCTATTATGCACAGAAAGCTGTTCTTCATCCTACAGGGCCCCTGTACTGCCCAGAGGAGAAAGAGGTAAACCCTCCATCCCATCAGGCTGTGTTAGTAGGGGCTGGAATGTGTAGGTAGTAACTCCGTTATGAAAACGATTTTTAGTAACTCTGAAGTATTCATCTAAACTGCTAAATTTAAAATTTATTGCTTACTATACTGTTATATTTTCTAGGTACTTTTCTTCAAAGACATTCATGTTAAATAGTCAGAATAATATTCCAGATCAAATATTATTTCAGGAAGTGCCATTAAAACAAACAGAAGAATTGGCAATTGTAACAACAAAAAGTCCAAAGACTTAACTAATGGTCTACTTGCTTTGCTACAATTAAATCCACAAATCTGTGGGATGAATTGGGAGATTGGGATTGACATATATCCACTAATATGTATAAAATAGATAACTAATAAGGAAGTGCTGTATAAAAAATAAATAAATAAAATAATATTCAAATCAAAAAAAAATCCACAAACTTAAGAACACATACAAGCAAAAAACTTGTGTAATTATTTGAAATGGGTACAATATGTAATACAATTTGAATACTCCCTTTTGTTCCATAGCTTAGAAACACAGTAATTCCTTAATGAAATATTTAAAATTTAACAATATTTTACCGTAGACTTTTTTTTTTTTTTTTTTTTTTTTTGCGGTACACGGGCCTCTCACTGTTGTGGCCTCTCCTGTTCCAACGTCGTGCAGGCTCAGCGGCCATGGTTCACGGGCTTAGTTGCTCCGCAGTATGTGGGATCCTCCCGGACCGGGGCACGAACTCACGTCCCCTGCATCGGCAGGCGGACTCTCAACCACTGCGCCACCAGGGAAGCCCTACCATAGACTTTTAAAATTAATTTTTAAATTGAGATGTAACTCACATACCATAAAGTTCACCCTTTTGAAGTGTTCTCTTCAGTGATTTTTAATGTATTCACAAAATTGTGTGTCCATCCTCACTGTCTGACTCTAGAGCGTTTCAAAAGAAACCTTTTACCCACTAGCAGTCACTCCCATTCCCTCCTTCTTCCTTACCCCAGCTTTTGGCAACCAGTAATCTTCTTTCTGTCTCTATGGATTTGCATATTCTGGACACTTCATATAAATGGAATCATACAATATGTGGTCTTCTGTGTCTGGCTTCTTTTATTTATTTATTTATTTTTGGATTTTATTTTTTATACAGCAGGTTCTTATTAGTCATCCATTTTATACACATCAGTATGTACATGTCAATCCCAATCTCCCAATTCTTCCTACTACCACCCCCACCCCCACTTCCCCCCCTTGGTGTCCATACGTTTGTTGTCTACATCTGTGTCTCTATTTCTGCCCTGCAGACCAGTTCATCTGTACCATTTTTCTAGGTTCCACATGTATGCGTTAATATACGATATTTGTTTTTCTCTTTCTGACTTACTTCATTCTGTATGACAGTCTCTAGATCCATCCACATCTCTGCAAATGACCCAATTTCATTCCTTTTTATGGCTGAGTAATATTCCATTATATATATGTACCACATCTTCTGTATCCATTCTTCTGTCAATGGGCATTTAGGTTGCTTCCATGACCTGGCTATTGTAAATACTGCTGCAATGAACATTGGGGTCCATGTGTCTTTTTGAATTATGGTTTTCTCTGGGTATATGCCCAGTAGTGGGATTGCTGGGTCATATGGTAATTCTATTTTTAGTTTTTTAAGGAACCTCCATACTGTTCTCCATAGTGGCTGTATCAGTTTACATTCCCACCAACAGTGCAAGAGGGTTCCCTTTTCTCCACACCCTCTCCAGCATTTGTTGTTTGTAGATTTTCTGATGATGATGTCCATTCTAACTGGTGTGAGGTGATACCTCATAGTAGTTTTGATTTGCATTTCTCTAATAATTAGTGATGTTGAGCAGCTTTTCATGTGCTTCTTGGCCATCTGTATGTCTTCTTTGGAGAAATGTCTATTTAGGTCTTCTGCCCATTTTTGGATTGGGTTGTTTGTTTTTTTAATATTGAGCTGCATGAGCTGTTTATATATTTTGGAGATTAATCCTTTGTCAGTTGATTTGTTTGTAAATATTTTCTCCCATTCTGAGGGTTGTCCTTTTGTCTTGTTTGTAGTTTCCTTTGCTGTGCAAAAGCTTTTAAGTTTCATTAGGTCCCACTTGTTTATTTTTGTTTTTATTTCCATTACTCTAGGAGGTGGATCAAAAAAGATCTTGCTGTGATTTATGTCAAAGAGTGTTCTTCCTATGTTTTCCTCTAAGAGGTTTATAGTGTCTGGTCTTAACATTTAGGTCTCTAATCCATTTTGAGTTTATTTTTGTATATGGTGTTAGGGAGTGTTCTAATTTCATTCTTTTACATGTAGCTGTCCAGTTTTCCCAGGACCACTTATTGAAGAGACTGTCTCTTCTCCATTGTATATCCTTGCCTCCTTTGTCATAGATTAATTGACCATAGGTGCGTGGCTTTATCTCTGGGCTTTCTATCCTGTTACATTGATCTATATTTCTGTTCTTCTGCCAGTACCCTATTGTCTTGATTACTGTAGCTTTGTAGTGTAGTCTGAAGTCTGGGAGTCTGATTCCTCCAGCTCTTTTTTTTTTTTACCTCAAGACTACTTTGGATATTCGGGGTCTTTTGTGTCTCCATACAAATTTTAAGATTTTTTGTTCTAGTTCTGTACAAAATGCCACTGGTAATTTGATAGGGATTGCATTGAATCTGTAGATTGCTTTGGGTGGTATAGTCATTTTCGCAGTATTGATTCTTCCAATCCAAGAACATGATATATCTCTCCATCTGTTTGTGTCATCTTTGATGTCTTTCATCAGTGTCTTATAGTTTTCTGCATACAGATCTTTTACCTCCTTAGGTAGGTTTATTCCTAGGTATTTTATTCTTTTTGTTGCAATGGTGAATGGGATTGTTTCCTTAATTTCTTTTTCTGATCTTTCGTTGTTAGTGTATAGGAATGCAAGAGATTTCTGTGCATTAATTTTGTATCCTGCAACTTTACCAAATTCATTGATTAGCTCTAGTAGTTTTCTGGTGGCATCTTTAGGACTCTCTATGTATAGTATCATGTTATCTGCAAACAGTGACAGTTTTACTTCTTCTTTTCCAATTTGTTTCCTTGTATTTCTTTTTCTTCTCTGATTGCCGTGGCTAGGATTTCCGAAACTATGTTGAATAATAGTGGCGAGAGTGGACATCCTCGTTTTGTTCCTGATCTTAGAGGAAATGCTTTCAGTTTTTCACCACTGACAGTGATGTTTGCTGTGGGTTTGTCGTATATGGCCTTTATTATGTTGAGGTAGGTTCCCTGTGTGCCCACTTTTTGGACAGTTTTTATCATAAATGGGTGTTGAATTTTGTCAAAAGCTTTTTCTGCATCTATTGAGATGATCACATGGTTTTTATTCTTCAGTTTGTTAATATGGTGTATCACATTGATTGATTTGCGTATATTGAAGAATCCTTGCATCCCTGGGATAGATCCCACTTGATCGTGGTGTATGATCCTTTTAATGTGTTGATGGATTCTGTTTGCTACTATTTTGCTGAGGATTTTTGCATGTATATTTATCAGTGGTATTGGTCTGTAATTTTCTTTTTTTGTAGTATCTTTGTCTGGTTTTGGTATCAGGGTGATGGTGGCCTTATAGAATGAGTTTTGGAGTGTTCCTTCCTCTGTAATTTTTTGGAAGAGTTTGAGAAGGACGGGTGTTAGCTCTTCTCTACGTGTTTGATAGAATTCACCTGTGAAGCCACCTGGTCCTGGACTTTTGTTTGTTGGAAGATTTTTAATCACAGTTTCAAT
The DNA here is from genome assembly GCF_951394435.1 of Stenella coeruleoalba. Classification (NCBI taxonomy): domain Eukaryota; kingdom Metazoa; phylum Chordata; class Mammalia; order Artiodactyla; family Delphinidae; genus Stenella; species Stenella coeruleoalba. Next base: position 18,220,627 of record NC_137165.1, read on the forward strand.
TTCATTACTTGTAATTGGTCTGTTCATATTTTCTATTTCTTCCTGGTTCAGTCTTGGAAGGTTATACCTTTCTAAGAATTGGTCCATTTCTTCCAGGTTGTCCATTTTATTGGCATAGAGTTGCTTGTAGTAGTCTCTTATGATGCTTTGTATTTCTCTGGTGTCCATTGTGACTTCTCCTTTTTCATTTCTTCTTTTTTTTTGCGGTACGCTGGCCTCTCACTGTTGTGGCCTCTCCCGTTGCGGAGCACAAGCTCCGGATGCGCAGACTCAGCAGCCATGGCTCACAGGCCTAGCTGCTCCGTGGCATGTGGGATCTTCCCGGACCAGGGCATGAACCCATGTCCCCTGCATTGGCAGGCGGACTCTCAACCACTGCGCCACCAGGGAAGTCCTCATTTCTGATTTTATTGATTTGAGTCCTCTCCTTCTTTTTCTTGATGAGTCTGGCTAAAGGTTTACCATTTTGTTTATCTTCTCAAAGAACCGGCTTTTAGTTTTATTGATCTTTGCTGTTGTTTCCTTTGTTTGCATTTCATTTATTTCTGCTCTGATCTTTATCATTTCTTTCCTTCTATTAACTTGGGGTTTTGTTTGTTTTTCTTTCTCTAGTTCCTTTAGGTGTAAGTTTAGATTGATTATTTGAGATTTTTCTTGTTTCCTGAGGTAGGCTTGTATTGCTATAAACTTCTCTCTTAGAACTGCTTTTGCTGCATCCCATAGGTTTTGGATCATCGTGTTTTCATTGTCATTTGTCTCTAGGTATTTTTTGATTTCCCCTTTGATTTCTTCAGTGATCTCTTGGTGGTTTAGTAACGTATTATTTAGCCTCCATGTGTTTGTGTTTTTTACGTTTTATTCCCTGCAATTGATTTCTAATCTCATAGCGTTGTGGTCAGAAAAGATGCTTTATATGATTTCAGTTTTCTTAAATTTACTGAGGCTTCATTTGTGACCCAAGATGTGATCTATCCTGGAGAATTTTCTGTGTGCACTTGAAAAGAAAGTGTAATCTGTGTTTTTGGATGGAATGTCCTATAAATATCAATTAAATCTATCTGGACTATTGTGTCATTTAAAGCTTGTGTTTCCTTATTAATTTTCTGTCTGGATGATCTGTCCATTGGCGTAAGTGAGGTTTAAAGTCCCCCACTGTTATTGTGTTAGTGTTGATTTCTTCTTTTACAGCTGTTAGCAGTTGCCTTATGTATTGAGGTGCTCCTATGTTGCGTGCGTATATATTTATAATTGTTATATCTTCTTCTTGGATTGATCCCTTTATCATTATGTAGTGTCCTTCCTTGTCTCTTGTAACATTCTTTATTTTAAAGTTTATTTTATCTGATATGAGTATTGCTACTCCAGCTTTCTTTTGATTTCCATTTGCATGGAATATCTTTTTCCATCCCCTCACTTTCAGTCTATATGTGTCCCTTGGTCTGAAGTGGGTCTCTGGTAGCCAGCATATATATGGGTCTTGTTTTTGTATTCATTCAGCGAGCCTGTGTGTTTTGGTTGGAGCATTTAATCCATTCACGTTTAAGGTAATTATCAATATGTATGTTCCTGTTACCGTTTTCTTAATTGTTATGGGTTTGTTTTTGTAGGTCCTTTTCTTGTGTTTCCTACCTAGAGAAGTTCCTTTAGCATTTGTTGCAGAGCTGGTTTGGTGGTGCTGAATTCTCTTAGCTTTTGCTTGTCTGTAAAGCTTTTGATTTCTCCATCGAATCTGAACGAGATCCTTGCTGGGTAGAGTAATCTTGGTTGTAGGTTCTTCCCTCATCACTTTAAATATATCGTGCCACTCCCTTCTGGCTTGTAATGTTTCTGCTGAGAAATCAGCTGTTAACCTTATGGGAGTTCCCTTGTATGTTATTTGTCATTTTTCCCTTGTTTTCAATAATTTTTCTTTGTCTTTAATTTTTGTCAATTTGGTTACTGTGTGTCTCGACATGTTTCTCCTTGGGTTTATCTTGCCTGGGACTCTCTGCGCTTCCTGGACTTGGGTGGCTATTTCTTTTCCCATGTTAGGGAAGTTTTTGACTATAATCTCTTCAAATATTTTCTCTGGTCCTTTCTCTCTCTCTCTTCTCCTTCTGGGACCCCTATAATGCGAATGTTGTTGTGTTTCATGTTGTCCCAGAAGTCTCTTAGGCTGTCTTCATTTCTTTTCATTCTTTTTTCTTTGTTCTGTTCCGCAGCAGTGAATTCCACCATTCTGTCTTCCAGGTCACTTATCCGTTCTTCTGCCTCAGTTATTCTGCTATTGATTCCTTCTAGTGTATTTTTCATTTCAGTTATTGTATTGTTCATCTCTGTTTGTTCATTCTTTAATTCTTCTAGGTGTTTGTTCTTTAATTCTTCCCAGTCTTTGTTAAACATTTCTTGCATCTTCTCGATCTTTGCCTCCAATTCTTTTTCCGAGGTCCTGGATCATCTTCACTGTCATTATTCTGAATTCTTTTTCTGGAAGTTTGCCTATCTCCACTTCATTTAGTTGTTTTTCTGGAGTTTTATCTTGTTCCTTCATCTGGTACAAAGTCCTCTGCCTTTTCATTTTGTCTGTCTTCCTGTGAATGTGGTTTTCCTTCCACAGGCTGCAAAATTGTAGTTCTTCTTGCTTCTGCTGTCTGCCCTCTGGTGGATGAGGCTATCTAAGAGTATTGTGCCTATTTATTTTTTTATTAATTAATTAATTAATTTTTGGCTGCATTGGGTTTTTGTTGCTGCGCATGGCTTTCTCTAGTTGTGGCAAATGGGGGCTACTCTTTGTTGTGGTGCATGGGTTTCTCATGGTGGTGCCTTCTCTTGTTGTGGAGCACGGGCTCTAGGCATGCGGGCTTCAGTAGTTGTGGCACGCAGGCTCAGTAGTTGTGGCTCGTGGGCTGTAGAGCACAGGCTCAGTAGCTGTGATGCATGGGCTTAGTTGCTCTGTGGCATGTGGGATCTTCCTAGGCCAGGGCTTGAACCCATGTCCCCTGCATTGGCAGGCAGATTCTTAACCACTGTGCCAACAGGGAAATCCCTGTGTCTGGCTTCTTTCACTTAGTGTAACGTTTTCAAGGTACATCCATCCACGTTGTAGCATTATTAGTACTTCATTCCTTTTTATGGTCAAATGATACTTCATTTTATGGATATACCACATTTTGTTTATCCATTCATCTGTTGTTGGATATTTGGCTTGCTTCCACTTTTTGGCTGTCGTAAAAGAGCTGCTAAGAACATTCGCACATAAGTTTGAACCCCTGTTTTGAGTGTCTGTTTAGCAGTGGAATTGCTAGGTCACATGGTAATTTTGTTTTACTTACCGAGGAACCACTAAACTATATGAAAGTCCCAATTTCTCCACATCTTTGCCAACACTTGTTATTCCCCAGCCCCCACCTCTGTTTGTCTGTTTATAGCTATCCTGGTAGATGTGAGTGGTATCTCTTTTTTTGTTGTTGTTGTTGGTTTTTTTTTTTTTTTTTTTTGCGGTACGCAGGCCTCTCACTGCTGCGGCCTTCTCCCGCTGCGGAGCACAGGCTCCGGACGCCCAGGCCCAGCGGCCATGGCTCACGGGCCCAGCCACTCCGCGGCATGTAGGATCTTCCCGGACCAGGGCACGGACCCGTGTCCCCTGCATCGGCAGGCGGACTCTCAACCACTGTGCCACCAGGGAAGCTCTCGTTGTTTGAACTGCATTTCTTTGATGGCTACTGATGTTGGACATCTTTTCATGTGCTTATTGGCCATTTGTATATCTTCTTTGGAGAAAGGTCTATTTGAGTATTTTGCCCATTTCTTAATGGAGTTATTTGTTTCTTTTGTTGTTGTATTTGAGTTTTTAAGAAATGAAAGTTTGCTGGGGGGAAAAAAGTTTCCTGAAAGCATTTTTTTCAGGAAAAGTTTATAGTATAGGTGAGTGGTTGTAGAACTGACCCACAGGCCAAATTTGGCCTGCCACCTGTTTTTATACAGCCTATGAGCTAAGATACATTTTACATTCTTTAATGATTGGGGAAAAAATCAAAAGGAATAATATTTTGAGATATGGGAAAATTATATGACATTCAGATTTTCACCATTGATAAGTAAGTTTTATTGTACCACAACCACCTTCATTCCTTTATATTTGTCTATACTTTCCTGTTACAAAGGCAGAGTTGCATAGTTGCAACAGAGCTTATATGTGGTAACTGTCATAACAGTGCTGCTCAGTGCACTGCTAACTGGACTGACATGGTTCAAATGCAGCAGCATTTCATGTACCACGTGTACCTCTGTACTGCGGCATTTTATTTTTTTATTATCAGTATATACCTATCATGCCAAAAGAAGAAAAGAAAAAAGTGGGTTTTCAGATGGCAAAACAGATATATATTCTGAGCTCTAATTTCAGCATTGGTTTTTTTGGACCTAAATGCACGCACAAAGGAAATTTCCTAATCCGTTTGACCATGCAGTTGAGGAGCTTCCACCCAGCCTTCAGTTGGAACTGATCAATCTGCAGTGTAATGATGTGTTAACAGGCAATATCAAAAAAAAAATCAAATATGATTCTGTAAATGCCTTCCAAGTGATGAATGTGCTCAATTAAAGTTGTATGTTTACAGATATGTGTCACTATTGGCAGTGTGTATCTGTGCAAAAAGACATTTTCAAAGATGAAGTATGTAAAATCTCATTACAGATCAGCATTAATAGCTGAACACTTGCAGTTGATTTTCATGATAGGGAATGCTGACTTTTTTTTTAATTGAAGTATAGTTGATTTACAGTATTGTGTTAGTTTCGGGTGTATAGCATAGTGATTTGTTTTTTGTTTTTGTTTTTGTGGGTTTTTTTGCAGATTGTATTCCATTATAGGTTATTACAAGATAGGGAACATTAACTTTGAACCCTAATTAAGCCAAATGTTATCCCTCTAAGAGGAATTCCATCCTTCTCATTAGTAGACCTGTATAGTAAAGGTATACTCAGTTATTACTATATTTTTAATTTAATTAATAAATTATTATTTAATTTCATTAATAAATTATTAATTATTATTTCATTAATAAAAACTTTGATTATCTCTTGCTATCTAAGTACCTACATGATATCCTTGATTTTGCCTGTTGACCCGCAAAGCCTAAAGTATTTGCTATGTAGCTCTTTACCAAAAAAGTGCTGACCCCTGGTATAAATATTAATCTGAGTTATCCCTTAATCTGACCCTGATTTACTCTTCCTTAATCCTGGTTTACTGTTCCTTAATTGGAGTGTTTATTTCTAACTTGCTCTTAATTCAGTATTTCCCAAATTCACCTCATAATAGTCACTAGGTGTACTTGTTAAAAATACAGATTCCAGGGGCTTCCCTGGTGGCGCAGTAGTTGAGAGTCCGCCTGCTGATGCAGGGGATGTGGATTCGTGCCCTGGTCCGGGAGGATCCCACATGCCGCGGAGCGGCTGGGCCCGTGGGCCATGGCCGCTGGGCCTGTGCGTCCGGAGCCTTTGCTCCGCAACGGGAGAGGCCGCACTGGTGAGAGGCCTGCGTACCGCAAAAAAAAAAAAAAAAAAAAAATACAGATTCTATTCTGATTCAGCCAGGTGCTATATCTTACGATCAAGAAAATTTGGGAAACAGTCTCATACTGGAGAGATTTACTTCTCAGCTTAGCCTAGCAGTACATTCAATCGCCACTGTTAGTTTGTTCTCAATTCTCTAATTGCTACTTTTTTCTTAGGCCTATTATTAGTTCTGCTAATCTGCTAATCCTCCCTTCCCTGTAAAACACCTACTACCATCTGTTAGTCATTTCTTAGGTGGACCTGCTTAAGGTAAAATCTGTAACTTTTAGAGACTATATGCCTTGATTTATACAAGTACAAGCCTTGAGTCTAAGCTTATAACAGAATCTTTTATTTAGACAACATTAATAAGCTTTTAACACAGATTTGAGGTAGGATCATGAAAAAGATCATATTCTAAATTAAAGCCTGAATTCGAAATGTTTCCAGTGATGACGGACTCTGTATGACCCATGGAGTCCTCTGCTTACCTAACAATGAAAAAGATCTGTGTGAGGGTTTAGATTACTTTATATGCAAAATGAGTTTATTTTATTACTGCCAAAATATTTTAGTTTTATTAAAGTATAATTTTTAATACTTTTAAAAAGTAGTCATTTTTTGGTGTTATATTTTAAGAGGTTAATATTTAAATATTGTATTGAGCTAATACCTTAGAGTACTTTTGCTTCTGATGCATTTCAAGCTTTAATGAAAAATGCATCACTGTTTTTCTTCAATGACTTTTTTTTTTTTTTTTTTTTGTGGTACGTGGGCCTTTCACTGTTGTGGCCTCTCCCGTTGTGGAGCATAGGCTCCGGACGCGCAGGCTCAGCGGCCATGGCTCACAGGCCTAGCTGCTCTGCGGCATGTGGGATCTTCCCGGACCGGGGCACGAACCCGTGTCCCCTGCATCGGCAGGCGGACTCTTAACGACTGCGCCACCAGGGAAGCCCCTGGGGCTTATTTTTAAATAGTCAAATATTTGTTCTATCCGTTATAAATCCTAAAATAAAAGTTGTCAAAGTACACTTCCAGCAGCTTTTCTTATAAAAGTTGTAGTGTCAAAAATGTAATTTTTTAAATGTAATTCTTATCTCATAATAGGAAGTTAGTAAAAGACTTGTACACTTATCGACCAGTGCTATTTTGTCACCTGCTTGCGAATCAGTACATTTTATATCCCAGCTTTGATATATACACACACACGTGACAGACCAAAACATTTAGTCCCATTTTGCTGCTAGAAGGTCAAAAATCAGAGAAGTTGGGGGGGAAAAGCCTTTACAGTAGTTTTATGTCAGCTCAAATTCTTTATGGAATGAGAGAGGGCATTTCTTCTTTATATGACTGGAAGAATGAATCTTCCCTAAAGATGAATTTCTCTTTTGCCCATCTTCAGAGGGTGTGTGGTCATGAAGGGAGTGTTTAAGCATTCCAGATCGGTCCAAGTAAATATTGCCTCATTTACTTAAAGTGGCTTGGGTATAAAAGGAAATGGCTTTGCTTTAGTTCATTTTTCATGTTGGTTGTATTTGATGTTATGTATTTGGCAGTGAAAACATTCAGTATTCTTCTCAGCATATTTATGAAAATCATATCTTCAAATCCCAGCTATTTACATTAAAACGATTGTTTCTTTTCTCAATGATTTATAGATGAAACCAGCCTGTATAAAAGCCCTTACTCGTATATTTAAAATATCTGATCAAGATAATGATGGTACTCTCAATGATGCTGAACTCAACTTCTTTCAGGTAGCCTTTTATTTCAGATATTTGTGTATCTTGGTCTTTTTTTGCTGAGAAGAGAAAAAATTTATTGGCTTGAACAATGGTATTTTGATAAACATGCATCTCTTTCATGTAAAAACTCTCTTTCACATCAGGCTATTTAATCTTTACCTGGGGGATAAAACTCTCTTATGCTTAGGAGTTGAGGGGACTCTGAGAGTGTCATTTCATGGTGTACAGTGGGTTTATTAAGGATGACTTGAAGTCTGAACTTTGAATTATTTTTCTTTCTCGGTTTTGTATAACATAGCTACACAAAGAGCTCTGTGTTTTAGGAACATGATGGGGAGAGTAGGGAAAACATGTCCTAAGTATGACATGTTTTACTTAATACAAAGTAGAGACTCTGCTAATTCAGAATATGTTTCCTTTGGTTGCAACTCTTTGATTTAATGTTGCTTTGTGGATTAATACTTGTACTATTTGTGGGTTTAATGCTGATTTGTTTTTAACTTTATTTTTATGTTTTTTGCTAGAGAATTTGTTTCAACACTCCGTTAGCTCCTCAAGCTCTAGAAGATGTCAAAAATGTAGTCAGAAAACATATAAGTGATGGTGTGGCTGATAGTGGATTGACACTGAAAGGTGGGTGAATGGTGCTTTTTCCCCCTTTTGAATTTAATATTTTCAAAATTTAGCAGAAGGCAAAAGTCTATAGTATTATCTATATTTAGGGAAATGTTTATATTTACTAATATACCTAAAATCTAACCTGGATGTTTAAGAGTTGGAAGAGGCAGACGTTGGTGGGGATAATTATCTTTACTGTGAGTATAAATTAGAGGCAGGGAAATTGATTGGGTCTCAGGAGTGCAGAGGTCCATCTGAGGGTAAGAGATTTCAGAAACAAATTTATCTTAAAATTAAAATGATTTCATTTGTTTTTATCATATAACCATGTGAATGTCAGTATATTCCTTGGGATATGTTTTTGGCCCTTTCATGTAGTGCCATCTCTTGCTGACCTGGGTGTATCTGTGAAATGATTCTGAAATCAACTCTTTGAGACACTTGTGAGCATTGTTTTGGTTTGACCTTCCATATGCAAAACTAGTACACATATGTTCAGGAGTCTAGCTCTTGCCATTATGTGTTACATGCTTTTCTTCTATGTGACTCTACCCATTTTCACATCAGCTATATTTACTGATTTATTTTATTTCAGGTTTTCTTTTTTTACACACACTTTTTATTCAGAGAGGGAGACATGAAACTACTTGGACTGTGCTTCGACGATTTGGTTATGATGACGATCTGGATTTGACACCTGAATATTTATTTCCCTTGTATGTACCTTTGGCTTCTAATTGATTTCACTTGCCAGTATTTTAAAGTTTTTATTTAGCACATTGATAGGTAGGCTCTGAGCTACTCAGGAATAATTTATAGATTTATAGAGTCGTTTATAGCAGGGTTTCTCAAACTCGGCACTATTGACATTTTGGACTAGATAATTCTTTATTGTAGAGCCTGTTCTACGAGTTATAGGTTGTTTATTAGCACATCCTTAGATGCCGGTAGCACCTCTTCCCCCAGTCGTGACAGCCAAAAATGTCCCCTTAGGAGTGAAGTCATCCCCAATTGAGAGCCACTGATTTATAGCATGGCTCAAACTCTTCCTCTTCTTCTAATGAAGAATACAAGTACCTTTTTAAATTCATTTTATTGAGGAAGGAGATAAAAGATGCTAGACGAACTTGTTTTTAGAGTCAAGGGATCAGAAATATATTGGTTAGCGTTTTTCTTTTCTTTAGTCCTTCTCCTCCCTAAGTTTTATAGCCTGTTCTCAGCTCAGGATAAAATAAGTATTTTTCCTAAATGACCAGTCTCTTTGTGGTTGTTTTTCTTTAGATAATGATATGTTTAAGTTTTGTATGTTTAATGATGAACCCAGCATCACCCTGAAATAGGAGACTGCCTTGCTGTAGGATGCCTCTCCCATACCCAAGGGAAGTAGGCTTTTCAGGGAAGTGACTTGCCAAGATCTGGCCTTTGAGCCTTTCGCCTTTTTTCTTCGCTTTTTCAGTAGCACATTATCTTCATGTTCTTTTTAATTTTAGCATAGCACTGCTAGCTATCCATGTAAGGGTTCAGAAAAACTTTGTTGTTGTTTTTCCTTCCCCATCATTAAGGAAGCAAAATTTCTAGTTGGATTCCTCGTCTATTAATCAGTTCTAAGTTAAAACTTCCCTTGTCAAAGTTATTAAATCTTGGCTCAAGTAATTTCCCAGGTTTTTCAATAAATATATATTGAATGAATGCATTTGTCCCAGGACTTTTTTTTATCAAGTTTTCTTTTCTGTGCCAGTTTATGTGGGTAGATAGATTCTACGGGAGGTTGCTTATTGCTTTCTAAAGTATGACAATAAGGAAACTCCATCTTTTATGGCTTTGTGACTTACACTAAGATCTCTTTTAGTTTCTTTCTGCGCTCTACCTTTAATTTTCTGTAAAGAGCCCCTTCAAAGCCACCACTTGAGTCTTCTTATTGAACTCTCTGCCCCTGTCCTTCACACTGCTGCTAGATTAATAGATATACAACATGGATTTTGCCATGTCACTTACCCTTCAAGACAGGATAAAGCCTAAGCTTCTTAACCTGGTGTAGGAGGTCATTCATGATCTGCTCACTCCAGCTCACTCCCTGCCTTCATTCTAGAAGTAAATACTAAACTATTTCTGGTCCACCAATCAGATATTGTTTCCCACTCCAGGCTTTTGCCCATGGTATTTTTACTCTCTTCCTCCCTCTCCCCCCAACCTAATTCATGTCTGTTATCCTTCAAGTCTCAATACAGGTGACAGTGTCTCTCAGCAGTGCTGACACCTTCCCATCCCCAGGCCAAAGTGTTCCCTTTTACAAGGGTTCCCCTAGCATCTGTAATTTACCCATACTCAACAGTTGCCTCATTCTGTTGAGATAGTGAGGTTATCTACTTGTGGTCTGTCTCCAGCTTGAATGTGGTTCCTTAGAGGTAGGGAGCCTGTCTTGTTTTTATGTCCCCAGTACCTCTGTGCATTTGATAAATGTTTATTGACTCGAATTTAGGGTGTGTCAAATGTCAAATCAGGCAGAAATAACATCTCTTCACATCATTTTCAATACATTACAATGTTGACATTGTTTAAAGCTCATAATTTTGACTTATAATTGGTTTGTAGGAAGAACAACCCATTACAGTTTAATCAGTATTGTCTGTAAATTTTTTAATACAACCTGCCCTTCAGATAGTTAAGAAAACTGTCACGTTGGAGTGAGCACTATTATGACTCTTCTGAGAATTGCCATACCACTGCAGTGACTTTCCCTGGGCAAGTCTAAATGGCTACAGAAAACATGTTCTGTAAATGCTGTCATCCTACAAAAATACTTGTTGCAATTTCATGTTCATTTCTCCAGTTAAATTTTAATATTTGGTTAATGATTTATTTTACTTTTTTTTTCATCAACAGGCTAAAAATACCTCCTGATTGCACTACTGAATTAAATCATCACGCATATTTGTTTCTCCAAAGTACTTTTGACAAGCATGATTTGGTAAGCTTTTAGCTGCAGTTTTCCATGATATATGATAAAATATTTTCCTGTGAATGATGTAACTCTGATCCCTGAGCTATTGGGCATTCCTGTCACATAGCCAAAAATTACCCAAACTTTCTTAAACTAGCAAAGATACTTTCTCATATTATTTACTTCATTATTTTCTCAAGATGAAAAAGTCTAGTTTCTGATAGACCCTTGCATAGGTTTCCTTATATATGTGTAAGGAGTTTTCTTGATAAAATGTAAAATTTCTTTTCATTTGTTAGTTTTTAGAAACATAGCTTTACTTGATTAGGGGGCTCTTGCATTTGGGAATTATCCTCTTAGATATCTAAGTGTTATGTATACTTTCTTGTGTATCTTCAGGATAGAGACTGTGCTTTGTCACCTGATGAGCTTAAAGATTTGTTTAAAGTTTTCCCTTACATACCTTGGGGGCCAGATGTGAATAACACAGTTTGTACGAATGAAAAAGGCTGGATAACCTACCAGGGATTCCTTTCCCAGTGGACGTGAGTATAGCGCTCACTTCTTTCCTCTAGAGTTACAGCTAGTTTGAAATTATGGTGCATTACATTCATCATTTTGTATATTTGTCAGATCTTGTGAAGTGCTTCAATGATAGCTGCCTGTGAGCAGGATTTATAGTGCTGCTGCTACCTCTGAGATGAACTATAGATGTTCTATAAATTTATCAGGAAGGGATGTGTTTGCTTTTGGATGAGGTACAGGGAAACAGTAATAAGTCATATAAAAATGGAAGTAAATTTTAACACTTAAAAATTTTTTATTGGAGTATAGTTGATTTACAGTGTGTTTTAATACTTTTGATTAAGGGAAGCATCATTGTTATTGTACAAATCTTGTATTTTCAGAATATGGGGAGAGCATATTTTACTTGACACTGAATTCTTACTTTGAGGGTTTTTTTGTTGTTGTTGTTTGTTTTCAGTGAACTCTTAGACTTAGTGAGGGTGTCTGCAGTCTTGTTGACCTATTGTCTAGGGTGCTAAAAAAATTCTCTGGTTGTGCATAATGACATAATTACTTTAGCCTTGGCAAAAATAACTTTCTCAACACCAGGATCTGTTCTTTTTTCAGATCATACGAAAGGCTAACTATTTTCAAGTGTCTTTTAGCCTTTCAGTTATTTTTTTCACTTTTTGCAAACCTTTTCAGATTTAATTATCATTAAGTCCTTAACTAGCCAGTATTTGCAGTACAATATGTAACTTGGGAAGCAAATAATATAAAATATCCCTGCTCTAGATCTTACCAGCTGCTCACTGCTCATCTGTGTGGCCTTGCTCTCTCCGGGCAGGTGGAATAGATACAGGAGCCCCTTCCACCCCACATCTTGCATTCTCCTCCCTTTCATTTCTGCCCTAAGGATGTCACTGTAGGAAAAGCCATGGTTGGGCACATGGGAAATTAAAGCAGTCTGACAAAAATTATCTGGGTCTAGTGGTAAAATTATTTGAGCTGTTGTAATTGTTTTTAAAATAAATATTCATTTAGGAACTTTTCACATTTTAAACTCTTCCCTTTCCTAGGCTCACGACCTATTTAGATGTGCAGCGATGCCTGGAGTATTTGGGTTATCTAGGCTATTCAATATTGACTGAGCAAGAGTCTCAAGCTTCAGCCATCACAGGTAAGTATCTGAATGCTATTTAATTAGAAAAAAATTTTTTTTAGGATTCCAGTTTCATATGTAAAAAGAGTAAAAATAAATGCATCTTCATTAGTCTTCCATGTCTATACTATTTCTTTTCCCTTGATTTGGTAATCACTTTTGAGGTAAGCTGCTTGATTTAATTGTTTATCAAAAAGGAAAGAGTAGAGGTTTTACCTCTAGTCTCCCCCTGAGGGTACTTCATTGATGAAAATCAGGGAGGGCTATGGGCATGAAAAGTATTTACCAGTCTATCTTGTGTTTTAATTTTCTTTAAACATTAAAAACAGTGCCTATTAACACATGATCCTGGTATTCAACTGACTGTACATCTCTCGGTTTTATAACCTTTTTCCACATTAAAAAATCTTTCACATATCTTGTAATGTTAACCAGGCATTCTTGCCAGGCAATGTGCTCCACTTAAAGAAAACCCATAGATATAATATGAAATAACAAATTAGGGAACTGATCATTTCAAGAAGTTCTTATATCCTGATTTGTGGGGAAAAATGCCATATCTTACAGGAAGCCCCATTACAGGAAGACAGCCTTTGTGAAATTGACAGAGCAAGTACCCTTCAAAGTGCTTAACCAGTTAGACAGTATTTAATGCAGCACCAAAGACTAAGGAACTAATTAGCCAGCATGAGGTTCTTTCACTCAACAAAATATTGTGGCCATATTTCTATAATCAATAAGTATACTAATATATCTATAATATTTATAATATCATATCTTTAATATTAGATAAAGTATCGTCATATGGATATTCTATAACTTAACTACCCCATAATTATTATCTGTTTTTTATCACTTTCAGGTTTTTTTGCTATAAATAGTGCCTCTTGGTGAGCTTTCTTGTAGTTGAATCTTTGGGTATAGTTAAAGGAGGTCTCTTTACTTCAAGAAGAGATGCCTCGGGCTTCCCTGGTGGCGCAGTGGTTGAGAGTCCGCCTGCCGTTGCAGGGGACATGGGTTCGTGCCCCGATCCGGGAAGATCCCACATGCCGCGGAGTGGCTGGGCCCGTGAGCCATGGCCGCTGAGCCTGCGCGTCCGGAGCCTGTGCTCCGCAACGGGAGAGGCCACAACAGTGAGAGGCCCGCATACCGCAAAAAAAAAAAAAAAGAAGACATGCCTCATTGCTCTGCTGATACAACATTGTTTTCAGGGCTGCCTCTTTTACAGATTTACCTTAGAAAGGCCAGTTAACCCTAGCGTGCATATCCTCTTTCCATTTATAGACCCAAGAGAGTGCAGTTTTGAGATAGCATCTTTTAGTTTATAATTTGTTATGACAATAATTTATAACAGAAAAAAAGATGGGATATAGTATTGGCTGTATTCATTGTAATTTTCATTCATTTTTCAGATATCATTTTGTTATGTAAACATACTACTTATTTTATGATGAAATGAATATCATTTGGTTACTAGAAGTTTACAGCCGACTTTCAGAAATGCATCTTTTTCACTAAGTGGGGCCCTTCTGTATTATATTTTGTACTTTATTTCACATACCGCTTGACTACTGTACAGTATGTTTATTGATCGAACACTTTGTAAAAATGATAAATAGCAATACCCTATTTTGCAGAATGTGAAATGAAGGCTCAGTAAATCTAAGCAGTACATAATTAGCTTTTTTTTTCTTTTTAGTAACAAGAGATAAAAAGATAGACCTTCAGAAAAAACAGACTCAAAGAAATGTGTTCCGATGTAATGTAATTGGGATGAAAAACTGTGGGAAAAGTGGAGTTCTTCAGGCTCTTCTTGGAAGAAACTTAATGGTGAGAGTTCTCAAGAAATAGAGCTATACTCAACAGATTTTTATAGTCACTGAGTTTACATAATTTTTTCATAACCATTTACCCTTTTAGATGATTAGTAGAACTGAGTGACCTATGTATAATAGTAAGGTACAACTAAAGTGTAACAATAATCTCATTGAACTAGCTTTATCTTTGCTTCATTGATGTTAGCTATCATTTGTCTTTTTTTTTTTTAAACAGCTTTTAGATGGGGGTTAAATAAATACACATATGAAAGCATCAAACACAGTGCTTGGCATGAAGTAAATGTACAGTGAATATTTTGAACCGAATACTGATACCTAATTCTGACTACTGACTTGAGTAAGGAGGTTGACATATTTGTAGATGAAATAGCAGGCCAAATTATAGTGTAAGGAGAACTGCCAGCAGGTGGCTCTGGAATACACTTTCAGGGATATTGTTTACTTCCTTTTCAGCTACTGCTTTCCCTGTATGCAGAACAAATGCATCTTTTATTTTAGACCTTAAGAACTAAGAAACAAAATCAATATCCCCTTTGTATTGATAAATAATACATAGTGTAGGGAAGAATGTCCTTTTTTTGGTAACACACCATACATGCAGAGCGCATGTGTTGACGGAAACTAGTTCCTGTAATACTATAAATACTGAGATGTTTTTGGTTGTTTTCAGAGGCAGAAGAAAATTCGTGATGACCATAAATCATACTATGCAATTAACACTGTTTATGTATACGGACAAGAGAAATACTTGTTGGTAAGAAATTTTCTGGCATATAAAGATTATTAATTATTGGGTACATTTTAACTGACTCTTTGAAAACATAATTAGATTTAATTTAATGGTTTTTGTGTGATTTATTTTTTTACCTGGTTTATTCATTAGAATTAATTTTAATTCCCTTGATCCATGTGGTGATTACATGGGTGTAGATATAAGTAAAAATTCATCTATCTGTGTGCTTAATTGTATGTTATACCACCATAAGAAAGTTAAAAAAAAAATTAAATCCTCTTTGCTCTTTCTTCCACTTTTATTTTTAAAAATTATGTCCTCTATTGTTGACTAGAAATTAGTTTGAAGACCTTTGTGCAGGTGTGGGGTAGTTTAATCTGTAATTGAATCAGGTTGTATCTATTTAGCAGGGAGGAGTGTATTTAACAAGTGTGGTAGCCTAAAAAATGATGGAAAGAATGGTATGACTGAAAAGATAATATGAAATAGTAAAAAGAGGTTTTATGTTCTTTTTGGATCCAGTCTGATTTGGGTTTGAATGCTGGTCCACCACTGATCAGCTGTGTGACCTCAGGCAAATTGCTTATTCTCTGAGTCTGAGTCTCTTATTAAGTTAACTAATATGAGAAGCTCCTGACAAAAAATAGGTACTAAAGAAAGTTCATTCCCTTTTTTTTTTCTTTTTGGAAGTAGTTTATTCTGCTAGACAGATAATCACGTTGAATTTTATGCATATTTTGCTCTTTATGATAAAAGTTCTTTGTCAGTTTCTTGTTAAACCTGTTTATCTCTCATTCTTCTCCTAAGTATAATTCTGTATATTGGGTACTCAGTAAATCTTGCTGGTTGTTAACTTTCCAGTTTTATTGTTACAACCATTCATTGCAAATTGATGTCTTTCATGTCTCTGAATATCCATGCTCTAATAGTGTTTTATTTGGAATATATTGAGTCACCTCTGACTTTACACTTCCCTTTTCTTCTCCTCAACAAAGAAGCACTATCTTATATAGCTCAGTACTGAATTTTACGCTTGTTGGATCATTATCATATCACAGATGGGATGTTTCTTTAGAGATTTTATAATAAACATTGAAAAAGAGTAGGCAGTGAAGTAGAACAAAATAACCTTAATGTACCGTCCTTTGCTTTGTGGTTTGTTTGTTTGTTTTTTTTCCTTTGTGTTTTTGATTGGGGAGGAAAGGTGGTGTGGTAAAAAGAAAAAAGCCTTGGGAATCATATCTGAGTTCAATTTTTGGTCTGATGACTAGTTAGTTGTGCTATCTTTGGCAGTTGACCTAATCTCTTTAGCCTGTTTTCTTATCTATAGTATATAGAGAATGCATGTAAAGGGCCTGCCTAGCACACTTTAGTCACTCACTAAATGTTAGTTTCTGTAGGACCTTAATCACCATTTTTCATCTTCAAAAATCAGAAACTACTTGTTTATCTATATGTCTTACTTCCAAAAATAGTCTGAAAATTTATGCTTAACTAGTATTTTTAAATTAGGAAGTCAAGTTAAGCAAATAATAAAACATCATGACTTTAATTTTACATCAGTGTTATGATACTTATGTTTCTGTCTTTTTCTTTTTACAAGTTGCATGATATCTCAGAATCGGAATTTCTAACTGAGGCTGAGATCCTTTGTGATGTTGTGTGCCTGGTATATGATGTCAGTAACCCTAAATCCTTTGAATACTGTGCCAGGATTTTTAAGGTTTGTTGCTCTTTTGGTCTAAAACCAAGTTTAACTTTATAAGGAGTTTAATGGAATTGTAATGTGGTGTTTTCTAACCAGGGAAATGCAAGAAAATTATTTGTGGAGCTTTTCAGAAATACATACATTTGTGTCCTATCCCTAAAGGTTCTGGTTCCATTCTGAGGTGGTAGAGTCGCAGACATCTGTATTTTTAAAAGTACTTTTTTCCACGTGTGACTCTGATGTGCGTTCCTGGTTAAGAACCTCTGCATTAATGGAAGGTCTTAGGAGTGCACATGGATTATATGTTGCCCGTTATACAAAGAATAATAATAGAGCAAGGGGATAAACCAGAGGCTTGAAAAGTTATCAGTTACTTTGAGATTATCAACAAGATTCAGTAAGAGTAAAAAAACTGTATGTACGAAGGAATTTACTCTAGCATTGTTTTTAATAGCAAAAACCTGGAAATAATCCAAATGTCTAACAATAGGAGGATATTTACCAAATTGAGACAAAATGATCCTATGAAATTTATGTAGCCATTAAAAATAATGGTTTTGAATTCTGAAAACATGGAAAATTCAGTATTATACTTTTAAATGGTTATGTCCAGCATGACTACAACTATGTAAACATATATATATGCATGTACTTAAGGACTAGAGGTAATATCAAAAAATGAAAATAGTGTGCTTTAGGAGGGAGAATTTAGGTAGATTTCTTTTTATTTCAGAGTATTGTTTCTTTTTGAAAAAAAATTTTTTTTTCAAATTGTAGTGAATTTGAAGAATTGTTATATTGTTACCAGCATTAGAAAAGTGGCCCTGGTCTTATGCTACTGACCTAGACAACTGCCAGTCTTTGCCTCTTAGTTTACTTTCTCCCTGAAACTGTTGATGCTTTGCCTATCTAGAGAAAATTTTTAGTGCCCATTTAATTAAGTTTAGTAATTTTTGAACTTGTCATCAGATTTTGATTTCACTTTTTATTCTGTAGCAACACTTTATGGACAGCAGAATACCTTGCTTAATCGTAGCTGCAAAGTCAGACCTGCATGAAGTCAGACAAGAATATAGCATTTCACCTACTGATTTCTGCAGGAAACACAAAATGCCTCCACCACAAGCCTTCACTTGCAATACTGCTGATGCACCCAGTAAAGACATCTTTGTTAAATTGACAACAATGGCCATGTACCCGTAAGTACTTGCTCTGCCATGATTTTCGTTTTGCATGGTTTGTGGTAACATTGCATGCCTTTACTAGCCATGAGGGTAGAATCTCTGTCACATAGAAGTTGTTCAGCAACAGAAAGAGACTTTGTAATGAGAAGGGACAAGTTTGAGTAAATGCAGGTTTGGTTTGGGTACCAGAAGAAAATTATATCACTGGTGCTTCTGATAATATTTGACTATATTTGAGCAGGCTGTAACTATCTTAATAGGATAGTGCAATAAAACTCAGCCTCTCACCCATCATTAAAAAGATAGTCTTACTGCAATAAAATGGAATTGACATCATGCTGATAAGGCATTTCCATATGAACAAAAAGTTAACTTTTATATTTTTTCTGCTGATTAATTGACCTTGAGTATGTGAAGGATTCTAAAATCGTTTATGAATTTATGTTTAAATTATGGGTATGTTTGAGTTCAGGATATAATGTCTTTTTTTAGTGCTATAAAAAGTAGTTGTAATTGGGATTCCTTCTATATAAATGTTTTATGTTAAGTGTTATGAGCCACAAATTTTATGTACATTTATTGTATATCTCTACATGCATATGCACAAGCACATAACTGTGGTCATCTTTGTAGTTTACTAACTGCCTTAAAATTGCATGGTTCTTAATGGCATTCTCCTCAAGTACGGTGTTTGTATAAATTCTGTTTTGTGATAAGATAGTTTTTCAGGCAGTGCGTTTCTCAGGACTTTACAGTTTATTCTATTTATTATTATGTTATTCTCTAAATTATTTTTCTTCTTATGAAAAGTACAGTATAACATAGAGTAATACTCAAAAATTGCTACAAGCTAATAAGGTTTTTCAAAAGGTTGTTAATTTGTACGGATTTTTCAAATCAGTTAACTTTATTGCTGTTCCATTAACTAGTACTTTAAAAAAAATGCAGCAAACCCTTGAAATTCTATTTGTATTGGAAGAGAAGTCATTCCTTCCTATTACTGTTAGATAAGCAAAACCTTACTTTTTATGTTTACCTTTGCTTTAAAACTTTCATGTATGTTATCTACAGAGAGGATCATTACAGAGACAGACTCTCCCGAGACATGGGCAACACTGATAGAATAGAGAATTTGAGAAAAATCTGGGTCTTTCTAAAAACTGCTTTGTAAGTTACTTTTTCTTTATGGCTTCTATGGCATTTTGTTGACATTTTCTTATAGATGACCAAATCTTTTTCTCCATAATTCACATTTAGTAATTATCCAGAAACGCACTGCTTGGTCAGGCTTACTGCCTAACTGTATACTATGGTGTCTTTCTTTTTAATATGTAAATGCACTGTCTTAATCTTGTAAATAACTGCAACTGTGTTTTTAGATCTGCATCTTTAAAATTTTACTGCAATATGTGTGAGTGTGTGTGTGTGTATATGATAAATGTACATACATGGACACTTGTTTTTATGGTTAATCCGAAACTACTTCTCATGAAGCATCTCCCTGTTGCTAAGCATACTTTGCATCCCTCCTTTTTGGTGGGTGGAGCCTGTATATGTTGAAGAGTCAGATTCAACTTATAAAATAACAGATGGATTCCAGTATGACAGCTGGCAGTGACTTAGTAGCAGTGATATGTTCATCATCACAAGTCAGATTTTAAAATGGAATGTCTTGAGCCTGTAAGAGTCTTTTAAAAAATTAATTCTTGTTTTTCTTCATGTTGGGAATTAGGCATTATTGGGATGCTGCTAATCTCCACAACCATGCCACGGTGTGCTGTGGTCTCATCAGATCTCACAAGCTAAGCCAAGTCAGATTGGGCCAGTCCATTGACTGAGAAGCCTCTAAAAAATGTTCAGGTGTTACAGGAAGTGATGTAATTGATTCTTCAGGTGGCGCTCTTCTGAGTGGGTTCTGCGCCAGTACCTCTCCAGGGGTGGTGTGATGGCCTTGTATGTCTGAGTGGCTCTGACCACTGAGCAGTCATTGGAGACCCCCTACTTTGGTTGTTAGAGTGGAGGTGAAATGGGCTGCCCCACGTGCCTGTACCAACTAGTGCAACTCACTCAACCAGAAAGGAGTCAGAAAGCCTCCCTAAATTTCATATCTAATATCAATTGGATCCATTGTTGATTTTTTACACCCTTACCCAGAGTTTCATATTATCGTACTTAGCTGGTGTGTTTTGCTAGCAGACGAAATTAACCCTATATTTTGGGTTCAAGTAGAAATTTATGAAGCACTTTGATTTCCTTTGGGAGCCATGGTGCTTGATGAATTAAAGACGATGTTGTTCATATCTCCTCAGGGTTGAACATACTCGTCTTTTGACTTTTTTGTGTATTTGTCACTCTTCTCCTTCCTGGTTTTCAGGCATGTGTATATACTGAGGGAGGAGGAGGGGATGGTTATTTAAATGCTAGCAAACTCTGACCTTTTGGTGGGTGCTGTGGCTTACCCAGTTTTTCTTTTATTAATTTAGATGAGGGTGCCATCTATTGCTGTGCATATTTATTCCACTAAAACCCTTGTACTGATAATTCTATCCTCCCTCCAAAAAAGCAAAAGTGTTAGCTGATTTTCCTTAGATTTTCTATAGGGAGGGAGGAGGGAGCTATTGCTGTTCATTATATTTTTGGTAAATGTGGAATTCTGCACAACTTTAGCATGCCCCACACTGTCCTTTTCCTTAGTGTTGCTTATGCCTAAATCTTTTTTTTTAAGTTGGCACACTCTGACTTGTGCCATATTTGTAAGTAAGAACTCAACTCCTGTCCTTCTGTGTGTTTTCGCAGCCATGCCCGGTTACGCTGTATGTGCACCTGCAACAGGTGTACATTTTGCATCTGTCAGAACTTCCTCAACTCAGACTTGCTGCAATCTGTAAAGAACAAAATCTTCACTGCAGTTCTTAACAGGTTCTTAACTTTCTTTACTGGGTACCAGGCATTCTGTTAAAATACAAAAGAAAAAAGTGGTTAACTATTTATTATACAAATACTACAAAGACAACAAGCTGACTGATGCCCAACTAACTTCCACTAAAATTCTCACTATGGTGACAATGTTTAGTTCTGGAATCATCCTTAATGTTTAAAAATTAATAGATATATTTAGGGGACTATAAAGTAAGATTTTAGCTTTTTTTTTATTAAGGAAGTTAAAGTATTTTTTATATTAGGGGATAATATATGTAGGGAGATTAGAAATCTTTTGGCTGAGAGTTGTAGAAATAGATTAGGGCTTTAGTAAGGAAAAGACACATTGATTCCACATGTTATACTGTACTCAGCTTGCATTCAAATAGTACAGCTTATTAAAACCATACTTATATGAGCGGTATCTTGGGTTTGAAAAACTCCTCTATTGAAATTATTTATAGTTATAATGTACTTTTACTTTTAAGTACCTGGAATGTTTTTTTGAAATGAAGATAATAACCAACTATAAGGATTCAAAGGAATATGGAAAAGAAAAAGATCTATAGTACTAGTTTTTGAGGTCTTTACAATTGAACCCGAAACATAAAGTATGCCTAGAAAATAAATGCTTTTAAAAAAGAAAGAGAAACAACAAGAAAAAAATAGGTTGTATACATTCCCTCAGAGCAATAAACTTGGAAGGTTATGTTCTTATTCTGGTCATGCTACCTTTCTTTGTTCAAATCGATTTTACATTTTGTGAACATTTAAGAGCCTATGTAATATTAATTTGTATCTAATGTCAAATTTTTATGTGTCTATGAATGACTTACGTTTTTGAAATCATTCAAATGTCATTGGGACCAGGGCTTGATTAAGACAGATGATCAAGCTAAACAGATTTTGGTTAGAAATGGATCTTATTTGGGTTACTGTTGGACTCTTCCTGAGGGCTAGGCTCCAACTGTACCAAATGAGTAGGATAGTTTGTGTCCACCAGCAGTGTAGACATGGCTATTAAACAGTGAGGCTGTATCTTACGTGAGTCAGAAACGGACTCTGAAGACATTCTAAAAGAGTTTCAGTGATGTTTGGAGCACTAGTAGCTCTGGAATAAGAATGCAGCCGTCATAGCTGATTGCTTTGAAGGGATCACCGCGCTCATTTGGTGGTGAAGTTCTGCCTGTCTTTTGAATGGCATCTTATAAAGAGTAACACAGACAGATTTGCTCATGACAACTGTCTGAGAAAGTGCAAGGCTAGTTCAAACCAGACAGCATTCAGGAGCTCCGGTGTTGGAAATGGTAGAGTTGGAAGAGATTCTAGAATTCATCTGGCCTAACCTCCCATTAGATTGCCTTCCTGTGAGCCTTCCTGATAGAGTTTAGAGATACTGTTATCTGCTGATGGCTTTCCTCATTGGAGAAGGTTTTTGCTTTTGCCTTTTTTTTGGACTAAAATTATTTCCCTATAACTTTCTCTCCTTTAGCTTTAGTTCTGCCCTTTAGAACAACATACGACTATTCTACTCCCTCTTCAACATAGCCTTCAGACATTTGAAGACGGCCATCATGTCTCCCCTAAATTTCTCTTCTCCAGGTAGAACATCCCCATTTCTTTCAGCCTTTTCTTAAATGGTTTAGTGACTTCATCATTCCTGGTTTTCCTCATCTGAAAGCCCCTTAGTTGTTCAGAGTACCTCTTAAAAAGTGCCACTGAGAATGGAGAACAGTGCTCCCGGTGTGATCTGACTAGTCCATAACGGTGGGCGGTCATATTCCACAGTTAGGACAGCACCTGTCTACTGCATGAATTAACTTTTTAGCAGCCCCAGCCCACTGTTGATGCATATTAATCTTGGGGTTGAAATCAGATTTTTTCATACAAAGTGCTATTAAGGCAGTGTCCCCTTCCTCTCTGTGTATTTGACAGTTTTAGTTGGCTCTTTGTATCTAAATGCGGATACATATATATCTCTATTGAGTGTCATATTCTGCTTTTTGATCCATTGTTCTAGCTCAGTCATTTCAAACATTATTTCTGTCATTTGTCCCATTATATATATTTCTCGGCATTGTGTTATTTGCAAATTTGGTAGCTGTGTCTTCTTTATCTTTCAAGTTATTGATTAAAAAATAATGTTGAATACCCAGAGATTAGAGAGCGAGATTGCTCAAGCAAGCAAGCCCTTTAGTGCTCCACTAGAGAACTCTTCCCAGTGACACAGATTCAGAATTCTTGGGGAAAGATTATTCTGTCAATTAAAAATATTTTATTATCCAGCCCATGTTGTATCTTACTGTCTTATAAGAGATTTCCTGGAGGGCTCTTTTGAAATCAATATAATTTCTACCACATTCCTCTGATCCACCAATGTATTAATTTTATCTGAATAGAAAGTGACATCTATTTGGTGTCTTATTCTTGGTGAACTCACCTTGGCTCCTAGTAATTGCTGATCGCAGACCATCAGTTTTATTCTAGAAGCTCTTGATCGTCCATAATTGCAGATTGATTCGTTGTCTGCATCTTTATTGCCAATTTTAATTTTAGATTGGTTTAGTCAGCTTCCCAATGAAATAGGTTGGGTGTGCATTAATGGATGAGATTGCTCATCATAAATTACTCTGTACGGTGATCTTCGAAGAGAAATCAGTACATTTTGTCATATCTAATTATAAACTAGAAATAATTTAATGGTAATGTCAGCATACATCACTGATGTCTGGTAATCAAGAAGGGAAAGAATGAAAAAGATGAGGAGGAAAACCAGCATACTTTTCAGAGAACTCCTTCCTCTTCCCTGGTAGTATTTCAATAAATTATTTTATAGAAGTCCAGTGGAAATTTAGGAGCTCTATATTGAAGTTTCTTCTAATTCACAAAAGGATTATAGATGAGGTAGGTGAGGATGGAGGCCAAAAACTTAAGTACCTACAGGGTCTGGATGGATAATGTTAATGAATGAAGGTGGCCAAGGAGAAGAAATAAGAGAGGTGGGAGCTACGACAGGTCCTGTCTGCCAGAGGCAGCCACCACTCAGCTCTGGCTGTTGGTTATTGTGCAAGCGTGGTATCGCCAGGACTTCTGATTCTCTGAGACACTAGAAGTCAGGATTTTTTAGGTAAAATTTCCTGATATTTAAGTAAAGGCAATTAAATTTTAAAAATCTGAAGTACTAATCAGAACAAAGAAAGCATGTTTACAGGTCACCAGTTTGCAACTTCAGTCTTAAGACATAGCCTAAAGTTGTGAAAATGCAGGCCAGAAAAAGGTACACCTGAGGAATGAAAATGTCTCTTAAAAACACCTGCACATACAGTTTCACTCCTTTCTCTTTAATAACTTGAAAAAGTAATGGGGTTGGTGGGGTGAGAATGGAACCACTTTCCCTACCGTGTCTTGGGTTTTGGCAACCTTTTGGTGGTTGGTCACCACTGGTTTGCTGTTCTAGGTGTATCTTAATGTTACATAAACAGAAAAAGGATTCACTAATTGAGTAAAAGTCATGTAAGAATTTTTCACTGTAATTCAATAGGGACGATTCTCACTCAACAGTAAGTCTTAAGTCTTTTCATTTTAGAAATCTGCTGTGCCTAGCGTTTGATTTAGAAGTATAAATGAGCAGTTTAAAATTTTTTATTTAACCAAAAAGTTTTGTTAAATGTCTGCAAAGAAATTAATAGACAAATATTGGTACATACATGTTGGTCTCAAATTAGTACATAGTTTTAGCATGCTTGTAAAAATTTTGATCACCAAAATAGAAACTACTTCCAGAGATAATACATGTTTGGTGCCACGTTCTCCCTTTATGTCATCCTCCTACCACTTTGATTTATTCATCCAAGTACTTAAGTACCTGCTTTAGATAGGATCTTGCTGTGAGCTGGGGCAAAATATCAAGATGAAGAAGATACAGACCTGTATTTAAATACCTTTCTAAATATTGTGTTAAATTTTTTTTTTAACTTTTGGTTATATTTTCAGTGACCTTAGTGCCTTATGCTAGCAAAGGAAGTGCTATAACCTGATCATGAGAGGATCTATGCCAAATTAATTAATTTATACTTACACAATTTCAGCAGTTCCAACATTTCTGAAATTGTCCATTTTTCCCCATCTGTTTTTGACCAGAAAAGATTGTCTTTATTTTTTTAGCTTATTTACTGACACTATGTATTTTAAGTAGAAAATAGTAATAAAAATTTTTTTCTTTCCAGTTTAATTGAATGTATATTCAACATGTGAGAGAAGTGTTTAACTACATAGCTGACGTGTGACTTTGTTCTTTGGTAATTATGGCCTCAGCCTTTAGATCTGGATAGGTTTATGTTTTTCTTTGGAATAATTTATGAATAGCTGGAATTATTTGAATTTAAATACATTTGGAAGATTATTAACCTGTGGCCAGGTGATTTTAGTCTCTGGCAATGCTTTCATTTCAAATAGTGAAAATCATGTTATTGGAGAAAAATACCTTTTGATTATATTTTAATTATAAATACCTCTTAAATCTGAAGGTGTTAAAATGATTATGTAGGAGTGGGCTTGATTGTTGGTTTGAACTACCCAGGATTTTAGTTTATTAAGTATTTATTATTCTGACTTTAGAACACTCCTGCTTTGCATGAGGATGTCACTGTACTGTAGTGTGTGTGCACTTTAATTTGTCCCTTCCTTT
Source organism: Stenella coeruleoalba (assembly GCF_951394435.1). Taxonomy (NCBI): domain Eukaryota; kingdom Metazoa; phylum Chordata; class Mammalia; order Artiodactyla; family Delphinidae; genus Stenella; species Stenella coeruleoalba. The sequence continues at coordinate 18,246,207 of NC_137165.1, forward strand.
AGGTGTTCATTTTCATTTGTTTGCCTGTGCCACTTAGTCATTTTTTAACTCCTCTTGAGCCGTTTCCCAGCTGTGTTTCAGTGTATAATCCTCCCATTTTTCCTAACCTATAATTTAATCAAATGGTTTATTTTACGATTTATTATTTTGGTGTGGTTTTCTCTGATGCATGTCTTGGTTTTAGTATTTCTTTCACCACATTTTAGTACTTGGATTAGCCGTATAGGTTATTTGTTCATGTTACTTCTTAAGTTTGGTAACAGCATCTTACTTTAGCAACAAAATGTGTAGTTCACACTGAGTATTTACCGAGACGCAAAGGTATGATGGACAAGTCGTCATACCCATTGTACTTTTTATCCTGTTTATTAATGTATTTTTAAAAATTGGATATATGTGACATTTATTTTAATCTGTTCTTTAACGACTCACTTCATTTGCCCATATTACTTTAATAATCACCTAAGTTACTCCTTCACATTGTTTGAAATCATGTTACTTAATATAGGAGCCCTGTTTTTGAAGAAAGGACTTCACTGTTGTCACGCTAAAATGAACTGTCTTTTCACAGGATTGCTTTATGAAGAGGATAGTTTCCTAGAAATCTTAATGCTATAGAGATTCTGTAGGGAATGTAAGAGTTCTCAGGATATTATGTTACAGTAAAATATTGTATTTTAAGGAAGTGCATCCTCTGTTTTAATTTCATATGAAACTTCTGTGTTCATATGAAAGGTCCTTACAAGGCTTTTCTTTGAATTTGGATACATATACATAGTCATACGTTTAAAATTATATGAGAGCTTGTGTTATAGATTCTCTTCAAGTAAGCTGCTGCTGCTTATAAATTAAAACATTTTTGCCGTTTGGTTTAGTACATTAAAGGGCACAGCAGGATGGAGTTTGCCTATTCTGACCTTTAAGTATCTGTAGTTAACATGTAGAAGACATTATGTGTTTCCCATGTATCTACAATCATCCATGAATTTTTATTCTTCTAATGCTTGGTGAAGCATTTCTTGACATTGATGCACACCTGTGTCCTTTTCCTAAGTATGTTACTGTTTAGGCATGCTCAGTTAACAGCTTCCGTATGATTTGTGTTATAGTTCATCTTTGTTGGACACTATGGTTTTATTTCTTAACCTATTTCGAGAAATAGCTTATTAAAATGTTTCATGCCTACTAGTTCAATTAGGAGAATTGTCATTGTTAAAATTATTATTAGCAGTAATGGCATTATTATTGGAGGTAAATATGAAAAAATACTTCACCAGGTGGTAGAAACATAAAGCAGGGAGAGGATAACATTCCCTTTATTATTGGTTAAATACACTGAACCAATAAAGATTTTAGTCCATGTTCTTATATTTACCATAAATTGTAGAGTTAATCAAAGCATTTTGTATGCCTTCTTTAAGGCATTCTGTGCAAAGGTACATAGGAATTTTTGTCCGTTGTTATATGCCTATGTGACCTTCATACAAAGTTTTTAATGTGCCTCTTTATTGCCTGAATTTTGAAACACTATCTTCTCTCTGCCTTGTTAAGTAGCAGCCTTAGTAATATCCAGGTCCAAACCTGTTGGTTTGCTCCCACACTTGTGTCAAAAAGCGCTTGTTGGGCTTCCCTGGTGGCGCAGTGGTTGAGAGTCCGGCTGCCGATGCAGGGGACACGGGTTCGTGCCCTGGTCCGGAAAGATCCCACATGCCGCGGAGCGGCTGGGCCCATGAGCCATGGCCGCTGGGCCTGCGCGTCCGGAGCCTGTGCTCCGCAACGGGAGAGGCCACAACAGTGGGAGGCCTGCGTACCGCAAAAAAAAAAAAAAAAAAAAAAAAAGCGCTTGTCATCTAATTGACATCTGGGCCCTCAGCACTTCTAAGACAGAAAGCCAGCATCCAGTCCACAGGAATTTTCTACCTAAGAACTCGAAAGCTGTGACAAGCTTCACACGATTTTTTATGGTTATATTTTAGCATTTAGTCGTTCTTTCTTATGTTCTAAAAAGAGATACTGCTGAACCTAAATTATTTTATTCTGCGTACAGTAGGGAAATGTGTGATTCTGATATATCAGTAGATTGGAAAAAAATAACCTTTTTATACACACACACACACCTGCATTGGCAAGCGGGATTTTAACCTCTGCGCCACCAGGGAACTCCCTGTATTACTTTTTTAATAGTCAAAAAAAACTTAAGAAAAAATATGCAGTAAGATATTATAATTTATTCTGAGGTGTATTATGTGAATCATTTGGCAAGAATTAAACTTTTGAATTGTGGAAGCATTCCTTTTGCTTGAGTTTATAGGCATGAACTAGGAAGCAGCCTTATGAAACTGTTACTCTGCTTCTGCTTGAGATCTGAAATGACAAACATGGCTCAGTTCTTAATACTTACAATTAAGATTGCACTGTTCTCCATTCAGGTGTTGTCAGTTAGGCAGGCACTGCAAATGTGCCATCTGTTATAAATGCATTCTCTTTTGTAAATAGAGCCTGGTGATGTAGCTTTTAAATGCATACGGTAAAGACATAAAATAATTCTCTAAGTAGCTTTCTGTCTAAAAGTAGTTTTCCATGTCTAAAAGTATGTTAAACAACTACTATAACATCGATAGAGTCATTGAAATATATTTTATGAGTCAATGGTTGCCTTGAGTTTTAAACTAGCTGTATGTTGAACATGTATCTGTATTGTTTTTCATCTATAAATATGAACCACTGTTTTGCCTATTGAAGACTATACTATAGCTTAGGGAAAGTAATAATTACTGTCTTGAAATGCAAAAGAAAACTAAGCAATAAAGTCAGTTAGAATATATTATTTCATGAATGGTAATACTTTCTCAAAATTCAACAAAGGGAGCTAAGCTGTGTTAACAGTTTCCATATGTGAAGAATATTGATGAGAAATCATTTTGACTGATTTTAATGTCATTATAGCTAATATTAATCCTAACCCCCTTTTCCCCTAAATTAAAAAATAAGTGTAAAAATATTCTCCATTAGTGAAGATGCATGAAAATCACAGAGAGACCAAACCTGAAGCAAAACTCTAATGCACTTTTAGCCTGTGTTCTCACTTTAAGTTCTGTACATCTCTGCTGACTTGGAGTTGTAAACTTTGAAACTCTCATCATAGGGCCATGACAGCCTCTGAGTTTGGGATGTTTTACTCAATTTTTTTTTACAGATGTATGTTTGTAGTTTTTAGTAGTCAGAAACTAGAAGCATTTCTAAACTTCATGACTAATAGTTGTTAGCCTCATTTTGAGTAAATACTTATAGTCACCTCATATTGTCAGGTACTGCTTATAGTATTGGTTTCAAGGGCTTCTCTTAGTGTTTCAGATATACCAAGACCAGCCTCTGGGGGATACATAGAGAACGTATATAACAGCCTTAGGTTTCCTGCCTGGTATGTGAGTGTTTTAAAAGAGTATATATAGATAGATTTTTTTAAGTTTGGCAATTTTCTATAGAATAACTTTATTTTAAATATAGAAAGCATGAGATGCATCATGTAGGGTGGCAACTCAGTTTATGTGTGGGATGTTTAATTGAGAGATATTACTTTCAGTCCCCTTCTTTTGTGAGCTGTGCTATGAACTGCAAACTGTGTGCATGTGTATAAAAGGTTAAGAGCCCAGGTAGCTGAGTGGGGTGCCGTGCTGTTAGCAGATGACGAAGGCAGTGTTATTCACCAGGTGCATGCCATCAGCTCTGTAGAAGATTCCATCTTCGTGGAGTCATCTCATGGTCCACTTTTTCTTGAAGCCAGGTAACATTTCCCACAACCAGTGGGTTGCCTTTGTTGGAGTTTTTCCAAGTGGAAAAACTAAACACCTAAGTATTTTCTTCCCTAACTGTTTTTTAAAAAAATGAAACATTACCTGTTGGAAGAACTAACTTGCAAGGTGGCATGAACCTGTGTTATCACTTTGCTTTGTAAAATAATAATTATTTAAGGAGTGACTTTTTTTTTTTTTTTAATAGAAACTGGGTAAGATAAGTTGGAGTGCTTTGTGTTGTTTTACCATAGTGATAAGCATGGAGCACTTTGCTTGTATTGTAAACTTGTTTCTTAGGGATGTACAGATTGCATTTTGTGATAACTAATCTGATTGTTCTCTCTTTGACTATTATTGAGACAGTAGTTTTGTATAATTTATAGATTTTTGGCTCTTAACTCTTTTGCATATGTCAGTGTCTTGGTCTTTTAATGATGTCTGACTCTTGCTTCAACTCTGTTTGTTTAATTTAGTTGTGAAATAACCTAAACTAGACAGTTTCTCTAAGCTCTTAATTCTGTAAGTTTTCTGCATCACCTCAATTGTGTTCACTTAACTAAAACTTCAGTGACGCTGAATAAAATGTTCCAACCTTTGCTTTAAAGCTGTATCCTCTTCATGGTAAGCTGTCATACTTGAGACCCTTGGGGGTGCTTAGCAGTGTTATTAACTGAGCATGCTCACAAACTCAGTTTGTGATACAGGCTGTCCCTGTTCTTGTCATGCATAATATGGCTTCTTTTATGTCATTTACCTTTCAGTCCATCATGTTACATCATGTCCTTTAGTTGGTACCAATGTCACTGCCTGTCTGATACCAGGGTTTGGTTCGTCTGTTTGTTTTTTTCTTCTTCTTTCTTTAATCAGCAGTAACCAAATTAATGCAAACTTGTAAATCTTCCCCCACCCCTTTGGGATTTTTTTGGTAAATTTTTATGGGACTCAGTGTTTCCAAAGTTGATTTTAAGCATTGCTCTTAGAAAAGTATTGTCACTTGTCACTTAACTGCTTACAAGATAGCTTTTGGTTCCTGGGGACAGGAGATTGCACATTAAGTTCCATGAAATTGACTCTTAAAATTGTGAGGTCTCAGTCTTACCTCTCATTTTGAAGGACCATACTGGTTTTAAAAAGTGGCAGGTTGATTTGTCTAAGTTCTCCGCTTCCCATGTGAAGAAAATTTATAACATTTTGGATGTTGTTTACTCCCAAATAGTAACTAATTATAGATATTTCTTTATTAATGTCTACAGTATGTCTTAAGATAATGATTATCTAAGCAATGTACATGTGGCTTTATTGATAAATGTTTTTGGTGACCATTACTGTATGCAATTAGCCTGACAAGTGTGCTAATACTTCCCTAAAAGTAGATTGTTCATATAACTGTTTTTTTCATACTAATCATGTTTTAAACATTAATTATATTTTTTGACTACAGGCACGTGACACAAGCTGACCTCAAGAGCTCCACATTTTGGCTTCGAGCAAGTTTTGGTGCTACTGTTTTTGCAGTTTTGGGCTTTGCTATGTACAAAGCATTATTGAAACAGCGATGATTTAAAAAAAAAAAAAATACTGGCCCTACCAAAAACAAATACTTTTATGTACATTCTGAATGCTTTAAATTCCGCTAGAAATATTGAGATATTTATACATGCAGAGTTACTTTGTTAATATTTGTAATTCATGCGTAAGAGTATTTTAATGATAGTTATAACTGCAGTATTGGCTAGCATATGGAAGGAAACAGCTTAACAGCCAAACTAAAATGACTAACTTTCAGAGGCCGAAAGGGAATATTTTGTAAATAATGTACATATTCAGGCAAGATATGGTCTCCCAGACTGAGTTCAAGAAATGATGTCTCTAGACGTTTCTACATGGTATTATTAGTGCTCAGTTGGCTCACTCTCCTAGGTTTAAGTCAGCTCAGAGACTTTATTTACTCATTGATCACTTATTTATTTCACATTTACTCAGAATGATCTTTGGGTACTTTAAGTACACGAGGCACAATTTGCCTTTTTCTCTCCGTTTTTAAAAACGTGACTTTCTTTCAGTCCCATCCTTCATGGTAGGCCAGCCTTGAAGCCATCGTTCAGTCTAGAAAATTGTATAGCTGAGTGTGATGCTCTCCTTTAAGGAAGGAGTAAGCTCAAGGCGATTAGCAAAGGCGTCACCTGTGTGATTATTTTGTTTCCTTTGTCAGTATGTTGAATTTTATAGCCCTTTCAATCAAATGAGAAAAAAGATTTGTATATTATCAATGTTTTTAGTTTAAATAAATAGTCACCATTACTACTATTGAGTTTCCTCCCAAAGTGTAAATCATTCTATAATGGCTGTGTCTATTATAGTATATTACAGTAGCTGCATGTGTCATGAAGTGTTCTATATCTGGCTAGGATAACCTAGAAGCAGCACTTTTTTAAATGGTGAAATAAATCTAATGAATAAAACTCTCATTATGAACCTATTTTTTCCATCATTGACCTTTTCAAGTATTTAAATAAATAAGCACTGTGTACTGTGATCTTGAGTTTTTTGTCTAACAAAAGTAAATATTTCTGTACAGATGTGAATGAAATCCTCTGGTTTCTGTCTTTCCTGTCTTGGAAATTATTTTTTATATAAAAAGATAATACTTATTAGGAAAGAAGACAAGTATGATTTGTATGTATCAGAGGAAATCTATTTTAAAGTTGTGGGGAAATCTATTCTCAGAAAAAGGCAATTGTTTTCCCCTACACATACCTAACTAATGTGGTTTTTGCTATGATTTACATGTTTATCTTCTCCTTTAACATGGATTTTTTTTCCCTCTGTTCTTCTGAGGGGTGTTTTCTCCCTAAGATCACACCCCTTGAGCAGCTAGGAACAACATGATTTATTAGCTATAAGCTTGTAAACTAATGTGTGTCATGTTCACTTCATAATTCCATGTCTCCCTCCCCCCTCCCATTTCCATTCTGAATTTGAGGAAAAGGAAAATTGAGCAAAAAATCTGGTGGCTCCTCATTTTCATTATTTTCTGAGAGTTTCTCATTTACCAAATAAATTTCAGTTACACAGCTTCCAATGACAGTTAATTCTTTCCTTCCAAGTTCTTCCCTGTTCAGACTGAAATATTATTTTCAATGAGTATGCCCAAAGGTGAAAAGTAGTATGTTTGCATATTTAGATTTTTCTCTCTTAATCTTTTCGCTTGAGGCCTAAGTGTCTGATTCACAAGAAGGCACCTGCCCTATTTCTTTACCTGCTCTTGACACGTCTCCCTCCCTGGAGGAAGCCTTCCTCCACTCTCAGTCCAGGCAGGGTGGGTTTGCAGAGGAAATGCTCACTGTTTTCTGCTCTTTAATCTACAGGCTCATGCGGATCTTTTTCCTTGTTTCATATCCACGTTAGGGACTAGTTAATGTGGGGAAATATGTGAATCAATACAGTAATAGGCCTCTTCTGGCTTTTACAATTTACTCGAAGGTGCAAGCTGTAAGAGTACTAAGGAAAAATGAGGAAAATAGGACTTTGAGGGTTGAAAGGAAACCTTTCACTTTGCACCAACTGCCTTATATTTTAAATGGACAATTCTGAAACTGCTACGGTATTTTAACGAATTTTCGAGGCGGTCCTGTGAAGAAACATCACTTTGAAGGTTTGTAGTCCCTTGGCATAATGTAGTAACTTAGCCTTAATTAGCACATCAATGGTCTGTTGCTTCTTGCCATTCATCTGTCTTTCTCTTTCACATTTGACCAAAAAATGGGCCATGTCCCACACTGGCAGAGCTTATGAGTGTTATAGTAGGAGTGGGCTGGTGTTAGGAGTTTGGGAAGCACATCACCATTCCGAAATGGCCTGTGAGATGAGGTAGGAGGGTTGTGGATGTCTGTTTGTGCAGATCTGTACATCACCTCTGTCAGAGGAAGGCACCAAAGAGGAGGTATACTGCTGAGCCAGTCCTGATTGAAAGGAGAACTTTTCTGACCTGAGGGAAGGCAACTGAATAATGACTAGCAGAGGGGAAACAGAGGTAAGTGCTCAAACTCTGTATAGGGCATAAACCTTTCCTAAACAGACCCTCACAATGCAACTGGTGTTAACTTTGATGCCCCTTTTGTCTCAATTGTACTAGTAAACATCAGTGTAAAAGTGTCTTTAAAATACATGTGCAAATCTTAAAAATGAATATGTGACCTAATTTTCATTAGCACATTTATTTGGCATCATCCTCAAATTTTTAATAGTCCATGTGATTTTAGGAAGCTGATTCGGGACTAGATGCTTTTTGAGAAATACCCCATGTCAAGATTCTAAATTTATTTAATGTTTGTAGTATGAGAATGCTCCATGCAGGTAGCCTGAACCAAAAACCTCGATCCCCAGATTCACAGTCCCAATAACCCATTTGTTAAAACCTCTAATCTTACAAGTACTTCTTGTCTTTTAAACTCTATTTATCAAAAGGCTCCATCAGTAAGAGTGAATGTCTGTTAACCTGTTTGGCTCTCAGCTCTTTGGAAGTCTCTGACCTGTGAGTATCACAGTTACTGTGTCTCAGATCTCTCTAGTGCATCCCCAATTCAAAAACTATGTCCCCTTGCCTCCCGTGGCATGCTTACACTTGTCATACCATTTGTCTCAGTTATTTTTGGTTCAGAAAACACAGACACCTTACTAAAAGGTGAGATTTTGAAATCATTAGGAAACTTCCTAACTTCGTAGTGCCATTCTGGTTCCTAGCTGTATTTTCCAGTGATAATGTTTTACTCTGTCGTTTTCTCTTCTCCTTTAGCATAGAGAGCTGCAGAAAGACAGTAAAATTGAGAGATTGTCATTCCTTCTGGGTTTGAAAGCTGCATGTCAGATACACACAAACAAGGAGGCCTTGCCAGTATTATCCTCATCTGTTGAAAAATTCAAGTTCTGTACGAACACTTTTCCTCTTTCAGTATTTTCCTATTCATACTTTACCCATGTCTTTTATGATCTAAATAACCCTTGGAAGTGTTTGTTATTAAAATGACATGGGTATATAGGCTGTGGTGTAACTTAGGGGTCGCAAACTTTTTCTGTAAAAGGTCAGATAGTAAATATTCGAGATTTTTGCAGCTGCTCAACTATGTCATAGCAAGAAAGTAGCCACAGACATTATGTAAACAAATGAGCATGACTGCATCCCAATAAAACTTTATTTATAGGCACCGAAATTTGAATTTTGCATAATTTTCACTTGTCAAAAAATATTCTTACTTTGATTATTGTAACCACTTAAAAATGTAGAAACTATTCTTGGCTCATGGACTGTAGAAAAACAGGCTGTGGGCCAGATTTGACCAACTCCTTGGTGTAATTGATGAAAGTACTAGTAGTAAATGCATAGCAGGTTAAAAAAATTTACCTGATTGTTTCGGAATTTGAAAAGGTACAGTACTAGGAAGAACTTAAAACGACTGTAGTCATGTTTTATTTATAGGGAAACCAAGATTGGACCTGCAGAAAGTGTTTGATTTCTTTCACTCTTACTGATGGTCCTGTTGTTCACCAGAACATGGTGCTCTGGCTGAGCTGGCGCCCACCTCGCAGCATGGCACTCAGAAGGTAAAGGGAGCGTCAATTCCACTTCCTCTGAGCACTCATCTGGAGCTGTTCTTTTGATGCTTGATCCATGTTTGCTTTCCCTTTGTCCAGTTGCGTAATTGACATAGGTGGAAGGTGAAGGAATCCCACAAGAATGTTTCGTTTGAACTCTAGTTATCTGGGGACTGTCCCCTTGTGTGCCTGACAGTGTGATAATGCTGCTTATTTCTTTAGATTTGAAAGTCAAAATATCAGAGCTTAAATAGACCACAAAGACCATCTGTCCAACTCTGTACATTTATAGCATAAACTGAGCACAAAGCCATACAATTAGTGTGTGCCTGGGCTAGGACTAGATGTCCTGATTCCCAGTTCGGCACTCCTTCCACTGTAGGAGCCAGCCTTAACAACTTGCCTTGATTTTATACGTTTAGTAAATATGCTGTATGTTCAGTTTAAAAACGCAGGCAAGAAAAAGAGGAGAGAGAGAGAAAGAAAAAAATAAACCAATAAAGAGTTTGACATTTCTATTACTAAGAAAGGTTAAAGTTGGCAAAGCAAATTTTCTGGATGCTTTTCAGTTCCTCTGAGGCATTTTGCCTTCCCTTCTTATAGCTGTCACCAGGCAATTGATGATGTCTATTTAGAGGAGTGCAGACTTGGCGGTTAGGTTTATTTCAGGTACAGATAATTGAGGGAAGGTAAGGATGTGTAACTACTCTTTTAAAAGCATTCTTTGTGGGTTTTGTTTAATTGTTCTAAAATTGTTAATTTTGAAAAACTTACTGTTTTGCTTTTTATTTATAAATGGAAGAGTATCTTGGAACAGGGGCTTTAATGGAGGGGAAACCTCCTTAGGCTAAAGTTTTGTCATTAACTGTTTTTATCTCTACTTTTCCAATCTGCCTCTGGGATTTCTATAATTCCAGCCTCTTTTATCCCAGCTTGTTTTGTATATGGTCTAGAAGAGCATCGGGAACTCAGTGTGTCTTCATATACTCTCTTACTCTTTCTACTGATTCCCTGTAGGATCTTTTACTTTCTCCCCAGATTCTTAAAGTGCGGTCACGACACCTGGGAACTTGTAAGGAATACAGTTATCAGGTCCCACCCCAGACCTAGTGAATCAGAAACTTGAAGGTTGGGGCCCAGCGAAATCTGTGTTAACCACCCACGGCCCCATCCCATGATTCTGCTAAAGTTTGAGAACCACTGCACTAGATACTGAGGAGGTAGAAGTAGTTCAATCCAATGGCTTTGCCCTCAAAGAGGTTATAGTCTGTTTGGATAACTAAGTTAACAGTGGTTAAATTTTTTTAAAGACAATTTAATTATGTGTAAGTATAATTTTAATTTAAAAAGGGAATAAACTTAACATCTTCCCTTTCCTCTTATGATAAAATTCAAATCCTAAGGTAGTTTACAAAGCCCTGAAGACCTGGCCCCAGACCTTCTTTGCAGCCAAATGTACACTGTCCCACGTGACTACCCTCTAGTCAAAGAGATCATCTTTCGGCTCTAAGAATGCACCTTGCTCTCTGTGGAGTGCTTTGCCAGATGCTCCCTCCATCTAAAACCCTGTCCTCCCAGCTTCTCATCTTTTGGGTCCCAGAGGGTCAAGGCCAGGATGCCAGTGTCCAGGAGCTGAGTCTTGGTGTTTAAGATACATGTGTCCACTCATCCTCCTGTTCGCGGCATTGACACCCCTGCCCTCACCTGTGCTTTGTCCAGTTACTGGCTCTTTTACCCTCTCTAAAGATTCCGTTAAAGGGGTTTAAGCAGGGGAGTGATGTACTAGGCAGGTCTTGACAAATTGCCTGTTCCCCTGTCCCTGGGAACTGAACCTGGGGTAGCTGACCAGTCTCCGTCCTGCTGTATTGGCAGTGAACTGAGTCCCAAATCTTTGCACCGCAGCCCTCCCAGCCCCCCACTATTGTGTGCCTACCTAACCTTAAAGTACCCAGGGGGATACATGTCAGTCTGCTTGTGTCTAACTTAATTTTCTTGATTTATCCAACCCTTGCTTTTTTTTTTTTTTTAATTTCTTAGTTGCTCTGCAACATGTGGGATCTTCCCGGACCAGGGCTCGAACCCGTGTCCCCTGCACTGGCAGGCGGATCCCTAACAACTGTGCCACCAGGGAAGTCCTGCAACCCTTTCTTAAGAAGCAACTTTACTCAGTCACTGTAGCCCTTGTGGAAACACTGACTAGCAGCCCTGGAAACGAAAGGATCTTTAGGTGGTATTGGCAATTCACTAGGTTGCTGGGGGAGGAGTAGAAAAGCATGGACTTAAGAGCTAAAATTTTGAATCCCAACTTTGCCACATTCATTGTACAAATGACTTGATTTTCTGGTTCTGTTTCCTCTCTCTAAAATGAAAATCAGGATCACTATGCACATTCACTAAGATCCGTCCCTGGTGGTATTTCATCTTCCTCCTTCCCCAGGAGAATAGATCTTCATCCCCACAGCAAGCACCACTGAGGGGCAAGGCTCTGCCCCTCCTACGCTTGGGTGGCAGCCAGATTTTTTTTCTACGTGTATCTGACAAATGTCTTGATTAAGCTCTCTTGAGTATTAGGGCCAGTAAAATGTCCCTCGCCCCTGTTGTCTTGGCAGGCGGCACAAATAGCTGACTTGCCTATCTTGCTGGCTACTTTCTCTTTCTCAGTCTCTTGCTGAGTCTTCAACCTGTCTTCAACCTTTAAAGTGTTAGCATATCCCAGGGTTCTGTCCTGAGTTTCCTTATCCTCTCTGCCTATACTGTCTCTAGGTGATCTCATCGAGTGCCCTGATTTTATTTTTCTAAATTTTTATTTTGGAATAATTTGAAACATTTTAAAAGTTGTAAAAATAATAGGGTTTGTCTATTCTGGGCATTTCATATAAATGGAGTCATACAATATGTGGTCTTTAGTGACTGGCTTCTTTTTAGCATAATGTCTTCAGGGTTCATCCACATTATAGCATGTGTCAGTACTTCATTCCTTTTTTTTTGGAGAGGGGGCTGAATAATAGTTCATTGTATGGCTATACAGGCAGACCACGATGATACTGTATTGTGAGTTTGGTACCAGACCACCACAACAAAGTAAATACTGCAATAAAGTGAGTCACTTGAACTTTTTGGTTTCCCAGTGCATATAAAAGCTATGTTTACGCTATACCGTAGTCCATTAAGTGTGTAATAGCATTATGTCTAAAAAAACAATGTGTGTACCTTAATTTAAAAATACTTTATTACTGAAAAATGCTAACCATCATCTGAGCCTTCAGTGAGTCGTAATCTTTTTGCTGGTGGAGGGTCTTGCCTTGACGTTGATGGCTGCTGGCTGCTGGCTGATCAGGGTGTTGGCTGCTGAAGGCGGAGGGGGTGGGGCTGTGACAATTTCTTAAAACAAAACAACAATGATGTTTGCCACATCAGTTGACTTTTCCTTTCACAAATGATTTCTCTGTAGCAGGCAATGCTGTTTAGTAGCATTTTACCCACCATAGGACTTCTTTCAAAATTGGCATCAATCTTCTCAAACCCTGCCATTGCTTTATCAACTAAGTTTATGTAATAGTCTAAATCCTTTGTTGTCATTTCAACAGTCTTCACAGCATCTTCACCAGGAGTAGGTTCCATCTCAAGAAACCACTTTCTTTGCTCATCCATGAGTAGCAGCTTCTCACCCATGAGAGTTTTTTCATGGGATTGCAGCAATTCATCACATCTTCAGGCTCCACTTCTAATTCTAGTTCTCTTGGTGTTCCTACCATATCTGCAGTTACCTCCTCCCCTGAAGTCTTGAACCTCTCAAGGTCATCCATAAGGGCTGGAATAAACTTCTAAGTTTCTGTTAATGTTGATATTTTGACCCTTTCCCATTAATCGTGAATGTTCTTAGTGGCATCTAGAATCCTTTCCAGAAAGTTTTCAATTTATTTGCCCAGATCCACGAGGGGAATCACTAGCTATGGCAGCTATAGCCTTACAAGATAGATTTCTTAAATAATAAGACTTGAAAGTTAGAATTACTCCTTGATCCATGATCTGTAGAATGGCTATTGCATTAGCAGACATGAAAACAACATTAATCTCATTGTAAGTCACCAGCTGCATTAGCCCCTAACGAGAGTTAGCTTGTCCTTTGATGGTTTGAAGCCAGGCATTGACGACTCTCTAGCTATTGAAGTCCTAGATGGCATCTTCTTCCAAAATACTGTTTCGTCTACACTGAAAATCTGTTGTTTAGTGTAGCCACCTCCATTAATGATCTTAGTTAGGTCTTCTGAGTAACTTGTTGCAGCTTTTCCATCGGCACTTGCTGCTTCATCTTGCACTCTGATGTTATGGAGACGGCTGCTTTCCTTAAACCTCATGAACCAACCTCTGCTGGCTTCACGCTTTTCTTCTGCAGCTTCCTCACCTCTCTCAGCCTTCACAGAATTGAAGAGAGTTAGGGCCTTGCTCTGAATTAGGCTTCGGCTTAAGGGAATGTGGTGGCTGGTTTGATCTTCTAGCCAGACCGCTCAAACTTTCTCCATGTCAGCAATAGGCTGCTTTGCTTTCTTATCATTCATGCGTTCACTGGCATAGCATTTTTAATTTCCTACAAGAATTTTTCCTTTGCGCTCACAACTTGGCGGTTTGGCAAAAGCCTGTTTCAGCTTTTGACACGCCTTCCTCACTGAGTTTAATCATGTCTAGCTTTTGATTTAAAGTGAGAGACGTGTGACTCTTCCTTTCACTTGAACACTTAGAGGCCAGCGTAGGGTTATTAATTGGCCTAATTTCAATATTGTTGTGTCGCGGGAGTAGCGAGGCCTAAAGAGAGGGAGAGATGGGAGCAGCTGGTTGGTGGAGCAGCCGGAACACACAACATTTATCGATTGTGTTTGCTTTCTTATATTGGTACAGTTCATGGTGCCCCCAAACAATTAAAATAGTAACATCGAAGATCACTGATCACAGATCACTATAACAAATACGATAATAATGAAGAAGTTTGAAATACTGCAAGAATTACCAAAATATGACACAGAGATACGTAGTGAGCAAATGCAATTGGGAAAAATGGCACGGATAGACTTGCTCAACACAGGGTTGCCACAAACCTTCAGTTTGTTAAAAAAAAAAAAATGCAGTATCCGTGAAATGTCTGTACCATATTTTGTTTATTATCAGTTTGTGGACATTTGGATTGTTTCTACTTTCTTAAAAAATAAATAAATTATTTATTTATTTATTTTTGGCTGTGTTGGGTCTTCATTGCTGCATGTGGGCTTCCTCTAGTTGCGGCCACCGGGGGCTACTCTCCCTTGCGGTGCACGGGCTTCTCATTGAGGTGGCTTCTCTTGTTGCGGAGCACGGGCTCTAGGTGTGTGGGCTTCAGTAGTTGTGGCACATGGGCTCAGTAGTTGTGGCTTGCGAGCTTAGTTGCTCCATGGCATGTAGGATCTTCATGAACCAGGGCTCGAACCCGTGTCCCCTGCATTAGCAGGTGGATTCTTAACCACTGTACCACCAGGGAAGCCCCTGTTTCTACTTTTTGACTATTATGAATAATGCTTCTATGAATGTTTGTGTACAAGGTGTTTCTTTTTTGTTTTGTTTTGTTGGGGGGGGGGGTGCTGCATCTCACAGCTTGAGGTATCTTAGTTACCCGCCCAGGGATCAAACCTGGGCCACGGCAGTGAAAGTGCCAGGTCCTAACCACTGGACCACCAGGGAACTCCCAGTGTACAAGTTTTTATGTGAACATATGTTTTCATTTCCTTTGGGTATAACCTGGGAGTGGAACTGTGGGGTCATTTGGTAACTCAGTTTTAATATTTTGAGGAACTGCCAAACTGTTTCCCAAAGTGGCTGCACCGTTTTACATTCTCACCAGCAGCATCTAAGGGTTCTTGTTCTCCATATCCTTGCTGACACTTGTTATTATCTGTCCTTTTTACTGTAACCATTCTAGTGAGTGTGAAGTGGTACCTTCGTTGTGATTTTGACTATTGCTGATCTTGCCCCGAACAGTTACTACTGTAATATTTGCCAACTTTTCTACTTCTATCATTTCTTCTACATTTATTAATTGGAATTGTACTGTGAGAGAGAACAGTGCCTTTCCCCCATATATTTATTCAGTGATTTATGTGTATCGGTATATGGGCTTGTGAATAGTTACTTTGTTCTTTGCATCATAGTCCATTACTATCATTTATTCCGTTGCTCAGTGTTCTTTTCTCAGGTTTGGCCAGTGGCAGCGCCTTCAGCTTGGTTCATGTGCCGTTTCAACATGTGCCCATTATTTCTGAGCCCTCCTTTCTGGCCTTGTAAAAAGTTCCAGGCAACCTTTGTACGTACGTGCTTCCCAGGCATCATCCTGTACTTTCCCTGTCCTGGTGCTGACACCAACCATTTCTCCAAGGAACACTGGTCCTTTTATTATTTTATTAGAAACCAAGTTTCTCGGAACTAGGTATAGCTCATTGCAACTAGCAGCCCCTTGACTTTAAATTCAGTCCTTCAGGGAATTCCCTGGCGGTCTAGTGGTTAGGACTCCGTGCTTTCATTGCTGATGGCCCGGGTTCAGTCCCTTGTCGGGGAACTAAGATCCCACAAGCCACACGGTGCTGCCAAATACATACATACATACATACATACATGCATGCATACATGCATACATTCATTCATTCATTCATCCAGTGACTCCCAAATCAGTATTACCAGCCTTGACCTCATTCCAGAAATCCACGCTTCTGTTGTTTCTTGCCTGTAATTACCTCTTGGATATCTGAGGCCCCTTAAACAGAGCCCTTGGTATCCAGCACTAACCACCCCCTTCCCAGTTTTCCCACTTTAGCTGAGTACATTCTCAAAGCAAAAATCTGGGAGTTATTTTCTGCTCTCCCCACCCCTGCAATCCGTCAACAAGTCCTGTTGACCGTGCTTCCAAAAGACGTAACTGTCCTCTTATCTCCATCTCCGCCACGACCACCTAAGTTCAGGCCGCCGTGACTTCCCACCTGGACTAAATGCAAGTTCACTAACTAACTGTTGGCTTCCCACTCCCGTTCTTTTCCTTCTAAAATCCATTCTCTTATGTTGCCATGACTATGCTTAAGTTCTTTTGATGTCTAATCACACTTAAATAAAACCTAGGCTCCTTGCCCTGCCTTATAAAGTCTACCTGAGCTGCTCCTTGCCTGCTTCCTGACCTTACCCTGTTCCTAGACCTATTGTGTACCTGCTTCAGAGCCTGTGCACTGACTATTTTCTGCTTGGAATGCTCTTCTCTCGTATCTCAGTTTAAATGTCACCTCCCCAGAGAGGAACCTTTCTAGACCATCTAATCTAAAAAAAAAAGCTCACAGAAGCATCACCCCGAATTCTTAGCATCTCACCATCTGTGTTTCATCCCTTTTTTTCCTCATGTGTATTCCTTCATTTGTTGAGTGTCTCCCCTGTGCTTGCATATAAACTTTGTGAGAGTAGCGATTTTTCTTTCTTTAAAATTGAGATATAATTGACATATAACATTATATTAGTATTAGGTGCACGACATGAGTCAATATCTGTATATATTGTGAAATGATCATTGCAATAAGTCTAGTTAACATCCATCATATACATAGTTACGAAATTTTTTTCTTGTGATGAGGACTTTTAAGATCTATTCTCAGCAACTTTCAAATATGCAATACAGTAGTATTAACTATTGTCACCATGCTGTACATTACATCCGTATGACTTATTTATTTTACAACTTGAAGTTTGTACCTTTTGACCCCCTTCCCTCATTTCACCCACCCCCCAACCCCCCACCCCTCAACTCTGGGAACTACCAATCTGTTCTGTGTCTATGAGCTTGGTGGGGGGGGGGGGTTGTTTTTTAGTGAAATTATATATTTGTCTTTCTCTGGCTTATTTTGCTTAGCATAATTCCCTCAAGTTCTATGCATGTTTGTCACAAATGGCAAGATTTCATTCTTTTTTATTGCTGAATAATGTTCCATTGTTTATGTGTGTGTGTGTGTGTGTGTGTGTGTGTGTGTGTGTGTATGTGTGTGTGTACACACACCACATTCTTTATCCATCCATTGATGGACACTTGGGTTGTTTCCATATCTTGGCTATTGCAAGTAACAATGTAATGAACATGGGGGTACATATTCTTTTCAAGTTAGTGTTTTTGTTTTCTTCAGATAGATACCCAGAAGTTGAATTGATGGATTGTAGGTAGTTCTATTTTTAATTTTTTGAGGAACCTTCATACTGTTTTCCATAGTGGCTGCACCAGTTTATATTTCCACCAAGAGTGCACAAGGATTCCCTTTTCTCCATATCCTTGCCAACATTTATGTCTTGTGTTTTTGATATTCTAACAGGTGTGAAGTGATATCTCACTGTGGTTTGATTTTCATTTCCCTAATTAGTGATTTTGAGCATCTTTCCGGGTACCTGTTGACCACCTGTATATCTTCTTTGGAAAAATGTCTATCCAAATCTTCTGCCCATTTTTAATCAGTTTTAAATTGTTGTTTTGCTGTTGAATTTTACGAGTTCTTTATGTATTTTGGTTATTAATTCCTTATCAAATATGTGACTTGCAAATATTTTCTCCCATTCAGTAGGTTGCCTTTTCATTTTGTTGATGATTTCCTTTGCTGTGCAGAAGCTTTTTAGTTTGATGTAGTTCCACTTGTTCGTTTTGCTTTTGGAACCAGATCCAAAAAATCATCACCAAGACTGATGTCAGGGTGTCTTAATCACCACTGTATACTCAGAGCCTAGAACAATCAATACTTGGCACATAGTTGGTGCTCAATAAATTTTTTTTTTGGCCATGCTGTGCTTAGTTCCCCGACCACACCAGGGATCGAACTGGTGCCCCCTGCGGTGGAAATGCAGAGTCTTAACCACTGGACTGCCAGGGAAGTCCCTCAGTAAATATTTTTTGAATGAATGAATGAATGAGCAGGCAAATAAACGAACTTAAGGTTACTTGCCTTAAAACTCTATAGAAGTCAGTGCAGCTTATTGGACTGAGTGAGGAAGTAAAACTAAAGGGAAACCCAAATATTTTCTGCTGAGATAGCTCTGGCAGCTGAGACGCTGTGGGGAGGGGCCTCAGCAAAATCAACTACAGAATGACAGGGACTCAGATAACTCAGGTATAGTGGTCATGGGCCTCAGAGTTGGGGTCTAAGCTTTTCTTCGAGTCATCTGGTCAACTATCCTCCTTAGCCTGAGCTCAACAATGTCTCTCCTGCTGCACTTAGTGTTGTTTTTTTGTTTTGTTTTATTTGTTTGTTTGGCTGCATTGGGTCTTAGTTGAGGCACGCAGGATCTTCGTTTGAGGTATGAAGGATCTTTCATTGCAGCACATGGGCTCTTCATTGTGGTGTGCGGGCTTCTCTCTAGTTGTGGCCTGCAGGTTTTCTCTTCTCTAGCTGTGGCGTGCAGGCTCCAGGGCGCATGGACTCTGTAGTTGTGGAGCGCAGGTTCCAGGGCGTGTGGGCTCTGTAGTTGTGGCATGCAAGTGTTAGTTAAGACGCGCAAGCTCAGTAGTTGTGGCGCGCGGGCTTAGTTGCCCCGTGGCATGTGGGATCTTAGTTCCCTGAACAGGGATTGAACCTGTGTCTTCTGCATTGGAAGGTGGATTCTTTACCACTGGACCACCAGGGAAGTCCCTGCACTTAGTTTTATCACAAGGGATTCCATACTGCTTGGTCATTCATTCATTCAGAAGCATGAGTGAATAAAGTGCTGGGCTGGGTGTTGTGAGAACTAAAGATAAGATAGCTATAGTGAGATCGATTTTTATCTTCCAAGAGGTAATATGTAAATAAGTGTCTACTACAAGTAGAAAAATAATAAGAACTGTAAGAGATAAAATCAAGTGCAGTGGGGATTCAAGCAAAGTGGGAATTTTCTGAAGTTGAGGTGCTCCCAAAAAGCTTTATGGAGGAGGTTGTGTTCCATTTGGACCTTGAACAATTCATATATAAAAAGTATTTAGTTAGTTTCACTCAGGCTGAAGGAGTTCAAGTTCCTGTGTACCTCCTGCTTCTGGGGCTGGAGATCAGCAATCACCTCTTTGAAGGAATTTCCTTCAGTGTGGTATGTAAAAAACATTTTGGACACACATTTCTATTAAAAAATGTCAAGGTAGCTGCTGAGTTTGAAAAATATACTGTATAATAATGCACTTGAGGGACTTCCCTGGGGGGTCCAGTGGGTAAGACTCTATGCTCCCAATGCAGGGGGCCCGGGTTCGATCCCTAGTCGGGGAACTAGATCCTGCATGCATGCCGCAACTAAGAGTCTGCGTGCTGCAACTAAGAAGTCTGCATGCTGCAACTAAGAGCCTGCATGCCACAGCTAAAGCTCCCACATGCCGCAACGAAAATCCCACATGCTGAAACTAAGACCCAGAGCAGCCAAAATAAAAACTATATAAATAAATAAATATATTTTTAAAATAATGCACTTGGGCTTCCTTGGTGGCACAGTGGTTGAGAGTCCGCCTGCCGATGCAGGGGACACGGGTTCGTGCCCCGGTCCGGGAAGATTCCACATGCTGCGGAGCGGCTGGGCCCGTGAGCCATGGCCGCTGAGCCTGCGCGTCCGGAGCCTGTGAGGCCGCAACGGGAGAGGCCACAATAGTGAGAGGCTCGCATACCGCAAAAATAATAATAATAATAATGCACTTGAAACAAAATAGGTGTTCATCTCAAGCAACAGGAAAGCTTTGGTCACCTGTTAGGTGGCAGTGGCAGCTGAAACATGTACCAGGTTATAAGCCAGGTGCAGATGTAGCATCTTAGGTTGCAGTCAGGATTCTGCCACATTTTAGGATTCATGTTTTGGAAGTGAGAGTTACTGTTTATCAGAAATGACCTTCAAAGCCCAAATGAAGAAGCTCTGCCTGCCCAAAAGTCAGTGGGAAAGAATTGAGAGGCATGTCACCTGCCAGGGAGAGCCCTCCTCATGTGGCCAGGACTATGGAGCTCCCAAAGCCAAGGATTCTGGGAGTCGGGCAAGGAAGCCTGCTTTAGGGTGTCTCCTGGCTGGCTTCTTTGTGCCAGTGGAGCCACCTGTCTTTAGAGCTCCCTGCTGCACTCTCTCTGCTCGGCTTATATTTATGCTAAACCAAAATTTTCAGCTGATTTTCACTTTGTGAAACAAATTCTGCAACAGAAAACATGTGGTTCTGGAAGGTGTGAGAAACAGGGACAGCTGTATGTGTTGCTTCACTGGGTGCTCGTTTAGAGAAGGAAGACAGTGTCCTCTGGTTGTTCACCCAGCCCAATATGATTTCTGGTCTTTATGCTGCATTCTGGTAAGGATTAACTTCTACCTGCTACCTCCAAGCAACAGTTCAAGTGCTGCTTATGTTGTATTTTAACTAAAGATCTCAAGAACAAAATGGAGGGAATTCCCTGGTGGTCCAGTGGTTAGGACTCCGCACTTTCACTGCTGAGGGCCCAGGTTCAATCCCTGGGTGGGGAAACTAAGATCCCTCAAGCCGTGAGGTGAGGTGCGGCGTGGCCAAAGACAAACAAACAAACAACAACAACAAAAATGGAAAATATAGATTCCGACTCTAAGCAAACCTAGGCCTGGGGGAGTTGACAGATAAGCATTTAGGTGAGCAGACAGTTCATTGTCATCCCACCTCACCTTAGGTCAGTTCACGTGTGCAGGGGTGCGTGGTGGGGTGGTATCCGTTTCTTTCCTCTTTGTGTGATATTTAAAAGGTGCTTACATTAAGGGGGCACCCAATCTGCATGTATCTTTACCCACTCATCGATATGAGTTCTTAAATTCCCCACTAGCAGGTTGGATTCCCATTCATCTTGTCGGTAGGATGGCTCTGTTAGGGTGCCTCTTCTCAAAAAAATAGAAACAGCAAAAAAGGCAACGAATCCTGAGAAGCGGGTATGGGGTTATAGCAGACAAGGGTAAAATGCCTGTCACGAAAGATAACCTGTTTTGCTCATCAATAACTCATCTGTCCTTTGACTTCTCAAGGTCCTGGAGAAACAGGAGCTCAGCTGGCTGTGAGCTAGTTGGGACCCCTACATGTGCTTCAAGAGTGGGTAGTTTGGGATGGACGGCAAGGGTAGCGGTCCCTTCTTGATTAAGAAATAACTCCTGAGCCCTTGTACAGGGCAGTACAGCATAGGAAATTCTGGATTGCAAGATGAGAATGTCTGTGCACCAGCAGGCTTCTGCCTTCAGGGTCCAGTCTGAGGACCTGGGGATGGAGGGATCCTCAAAGCGCTTTGACCTCTTGCCAGGACAGAAACGGAAAGGTGGCCAGAAGTGTCAGGAATTGGTGGGTCTCGTTTTCCTCCCCCACTCCCTGCCTCCCACATAAAGCCCCAGAAGGAAAGAGCAGCTTAGCCCCCCTACCAGCAATACTGAACAGTCACCCCCACCCACCTCCAGATCACCCACCTGTAGCCTGTATGGGAACCCTGACCCTTGAGGAAAAAATGCTGACCTATGAACTCCCCCCATTCTCCTCGAATGCACCCAGAGCAGAGTTTTGACTGAACTCATCAGTCCTTTCTTTGGAACCTGTTCTTCCAGCTTCATCTTCCTTCCCTTGTTTCCTTTATTTCTAGAATTCTGAGAGCTGTACTGTTCATTGTTTCTACCCATCATTGTTAAGGGAGAGATATGGAAACATTCCCATGGTAACAGTTTCATCTCAAAATATCTGAATGCTATTAGCTGCTTTCCCACTCCAGGGAAAAGACTAGATTCTTTTTTTTCCTTCTTCATCTTCAGAGAACAGTTGACAGTTCCTCTCTACACTGCAGGGAGGCCTGCCCAGGTCAGGGGTAGAGACCGGAAAGCCCAGAAAGTCAGACTTGTTTCTTAGCTAACTTCACTTTCTGAACAAAGTAGAACCATTTCAAAAACTTAAAATTATATGGCTCTCACACTGACCCAGAGAGCTGCTGGTGGAAGCACCGATGAAAATACCGACTTCCTTGGGGGAAATCATCACCTGAGAACACATGAGAGGGGCCAGCACAGACATGGTTCAAAGCCCCACACGCCGCACTGTTATACCGCAGAGCAGTGTGGTTTGAGCAAATTCAGATGTATGTGCTGATTGTCGTTGGAGACGCAGCGAGAGGCAGTGGGACGAGAGAGGGTTACGCTTTATATTCACGGCAGGCTTTATGGTTGACAAGGGATTTTCAGATTGAAATAGGATGATGCAAGAGACAGGACACATTTGTTTTAAACACGTATATTTGTTGTCTCCCTGTTTTGATGGGTCAGAAACTTAGGAGCAGTTTAGTTGGGTGGTTCTGGTTCAGAGTCTGTAATTAGTCGCCATCGTCTGAAGGCTTGACTAGGGCTTGAGGATCCCTTTCCAAGACGGCTCGCTGTTGGCAGGGGGCTGTTGGCAGGAGGCCTCAGTTCCTCACCACATGGGCCTCTTCCTGTAAGGTTACTTGAGTGACTTGGCAGCTCGCTTCACCACAGCGCAAGTGAGTGAAGAGCTAGAGAACAAGGAGAAGCTGCATTTTCTTTCATGACCTAGTCTCAGAGGACACACATTGCTTCTGCCATATTCTATCTATCAGAAGTGAGTCACTAATCCAGCCCACACTTAAGGTAGGACTATCAAAGACTTGTGAACATAATTTAAAACCATCACATCATAGTAGTTATGCAAAAGAAGGAGGCAGTGCTATATGTACTGATATGAGGCAATCTCCAAGATATATTCAGTGAAAACAGCAAGATGCAGAACAGTAAGTTTGGATATCATTTGTAGTTTAAAAAAGCAATGAGGGATACATATGCAAATATACACACATATGGTCTCATATACATAGATTATCTCTTAGAGGATATGCAATAAACTAGCCTCGAGGTAGGAGAGAGACTTGCTTCTGTACCTTTTGAATTTTATTTGTGCAACTATTACTCTTCAATAAAATAAAATTTAAAAATAGATTAAAATAACAGAAATAAATAACATCATTGCAAGAATTCAGAGTAAAAGAATGACCAGTTTGGGTGGAATGAATTTTAAACAGCTACTGGGGTAGATGATTTCTGGGGATTGGTTTGCTTGCTTGCTTGCTAATTTTCTTTGAAGCTAGTTTGCTTTCTTTGAAGGCATGTGTTGAGACAGAAGGCTATAAGCAAGAAGTTCAAGGAAAATAGACTGAGCTCTCTGAAGGAAGGCACTTGGAAGAGAACTTCCTCAAGCTCCCACACCATATATACCTGTACCTGCATTTGTATGTATCTGTTGTCCTTTCTCTTCTGTTACTACAGATAAACTGTCCACAAGGCAGCCCCATTACTTCAGCGTTAGATTCCATCCCCTCTCATCTGCACCTTCCAGCAATTCTCTCTCTCTCCACCCCCTGCATCATCAACTTTTTTTTTCCTTTCTGCTGGATGTTTTTTTTTTGGCTGCACTCCGCGGCTCTCGGGATCTTAGTTTCCTGACCAGGAACTGAACCTGGGTCCTTGGCAGTAAGAGCATGGAGTCCTAACCACTGGACTGCCAGGGAATTCCCTCTCCTGGATGTTCTTATACAAACATATTGTTATTTCTGCCTTCTGAAAAAATTATCTTGTCCCCATTCTTCTGTTCCCCTTTACAGTAGCATTGCTTGAAAGCTTCTCCAATGTCTTCTCCTATTCTGTCACTTAAAAACTTGAGATATAATTCACCCACCATAATATTCACCTGTTTAAAGTGTAGGATTCAGTGGTGTTTAATATATTCACAAAGTTGTATAACTATCACCGCTATCTAATTCAAGAACATTTCATCACCGCCCCCCATATCCATTAGCATATACATTAGCAGTCTAATGTATATTAGACCGTCCCCCATATACATTAGCAGTCACTTCCCCTCCAGGCCCTGGCAAACATTAATCTACTTTCTGTCTATGAATCTGCCTATTCTGGATCTTTCACATAGATGGGATCATGCAGTATGTGGCCTTTTGTGTCTGGCTTCTTTCACTTAGCATGTTTTCAAGATTCATCCATGTTATTGCATGTATATCACTCCTTTTTTTTCAAGATTCATCCATGTTATTGCATGTATATCACTTCTTTTTATGGCCAAAAAATATTCCATTGCATGGATATACTACATTTCGTTTAGCCGTTCATTAATTGATGGATTTTGGAGTTGTTTCCACCTTTTGGTTATTATGAATAATGTTGCTATGAACATTTGTATGCAAGTTTTTGGATGGACATATGTTTTCAGTTTTCTTGTGTATATACCTAAGCGTGGAATTGCTAGATCATATGGTAACTTTTTTTTTTTATCATGGTGTTCTGAATTCACAGAACAATTTTTTAAAATTTATTTTTAATTTTATTTATTTTTGGCTACATTGGGTCTTCTTTGCTGTGTGCAGGCTTTCTCTAGTTGCAGTGAGCAGTGGCTACTCTTCGTTGCAGCACACAGGCTTCTCATCGTGGTGGCTTCTCGTTGTGGAGCACAGACTCTAGGCGCATGGGCTTCAGTAGTTGTGGCATGCAGGCTCAGTAGTTGTGGCACAAGGGCTTAGTTGCTCCGCGGCATGTGGGATCTTCCCGGACCAGGGATCGAACCCATGTCCCCTGCACCGGCAGGAGGACTTTTGACCACCGCGCCACGAGGGAAGTCCACGGTAACTCATTTTTAACATGTTGAGTAACTGCCAGACCGTTTTCCAAAGTGGCTGCAATATTTTTACATTCCCATCATCCTTTCCTGACGTTACACTTGTTATTGTCCATCTTTCTATTATAGCCGTCCTGGTAAGTGTAAAGTGATATGTCATTGTGGTTTTGATTTGCATTCTCTAACTACTAGTGATATTGAGCATCTTTTCATGTGCTTATTGGTCATTAGTATGTCCTCTTTAGAGAAATGTTTCTGAGTTCTTTGCCTATTTAAAAATTGAGTTATTTATCTTTTTATTTTCAGGTTGTAAAAGTTTGTTATTTTCTCTCATTCTGTGAGTTGTCTTTTCATTTTCTGATAGTGACCTTTGAAACACATAAGTTTTCATTTTAAAGAAGTCCAATTTATTTATTTATTGTGTTTTTTGTGCCTTCAGTAACATATTGAAGAAACTGTTGCCTAACCCAAGGTGACCGAAATTTATACCCATGTTTTCTTCTAAGAGTTTTAGCTGTTACATTTAGACCTTTGGTCCATTTTGAGCTAATTTTGTATATTATGTGAGCTAGTGAGCCAACTACTGTCTCTTGCATGTGGATATTCAGTTGTCCCAGAACCATTTGTTGAAAAAACTATTCTTCTCCTATTGAATAGTCTTCTCTAGGTCCATCCATATTGCTGCAAATGGCAATATGTCATTCTTTTTATGGCTGGGTAATATTCCATTGTATGTGTGTGTATGTATGTGTGTGTACACACACACACACACACACACACACACACACACACACACACACACACACACACACACCACATCTTCTTAAGCCAGTCATCTGTTGATGGGCACTTAGGTTACTTCCATGTCTTGGTTCTTGTAAATAGTGCTGCTGTGAACATTGAGGTGCATGTATCTTTTTGAATTAGAGTTTTCATCTTTTCTGGATATGTGCCCAGGGGTGGGATTGCTAGATCATATAGTAGCTCTCCTAGCCTGAATTCTTGCTTTGTTTTTCTCTATAGCTCTTACCACCATTTTATATAGTGTACTTTTTTTTTTTTTTTTGCGGTACGCGGGCCTCTCACTGATGTGGCCTTTCCCGTTGCGGAGCACAGGCTCCGGACGTGCAGGCTCAGTGGCCATGGCTCACGGGCCCAGCTGTTCCGTGGCACGTGGGATCCTCCCAGACCGGGGCAGTAACCTGTGTCCCCTACATCGGCAGGCGGACTCCCAACCACTGTGCCACCAGGGAAGCCCCCATACTGTACTTTTTTTATAATTAATTTTGTTAGTTGTTAGTCTCCCCAACACTGTAAGCTCTGTGAGGGCAGAATTTTTGTCTGTTTTATTCACTGCTTTACTCTCAGCTCCAGCACAGTGCCTGGCACATAGCAAACACTCAGATACTTGTTTAGTGAATGCATAAAGAGAGCCTGCTGGGGGTGGATGGGAGAGTGTAATAAAAAGGAGGGAAAATTAACACATTTTATAGAGCTGTTTCCAAAGTCCTTTTCACATATCATTTGATTCTCAAAACCAAGAGGTATGGTATCATCATCCCCATTAAAAATATAACAGAAAAAATATATATATAACAGAACTGTGGCTAAAGGAATTTGGGTAACCAGTCACAGACCCAGTTAAGTAGCAGGACTGGGACTTGAACAAATGCCCTCTGTCAGATGCCTTGATTGAGATTAGTACCCAGTTAGCAAAGGCCTTATGGGACAGACCTTAAGCTCCTTTCAGCTTTGATTTTGCGTATGACCATTTCCCAAAAGAAGGAGCAGAGCTTCTGACATGCACTTCGTACAAGCAACACCACATTTCTGAGTTACAGCATCCTAAGAAAACTCCAGCATGACAGAGTGAGCACACCACCTGCAGATGCCCAGGAGAGCCTGCGACTTATTTTTAGCCAGAATAGGAAAAAAGCCGAGTATCTTCTAGGAGAGTTGGCAACTGGCGGGCTGCTGATACAGCTGTGTTTATGTAAGCCAGCGGCAGAGGAGAGTGTGAGGGTTAGAAAGGAGGCAGGAGGTGCTGAATCCATCTCTACACTTGCTGATGCTCTGATGCCCAGTGCCTTTTTTGGGGGAAGTTAGGGGTCAAGAGTTATCACTGAGGAGAGAGGGTTGTGCAGATAATTTGGAGATTGCAGAGAGCATGGGAGCAACGGTCCCCCTGGCCCACATGTCAGAGCATTGTCGAAGTGGTCCCTTAGAAGATGTGTCCACTGGTTCTTGGCCTCTTCCCACCCTATTATCCAGGAGTATATAAAAGAACAGGAGCTCATTCAAATGGTACAGCTGTAAAGCACGGCAGCTCATCTGATTCTGAGCGTGTTTCTGATGTTCCAGGGGAAAGCAATCCCTAACACCCCATCCTACAGAAGTTGTCCAACAGTGGGCTCCTGTTTCCTCATAGAGGGAGAGAATAAAGCTTTAAAGGAGTCTTCTACGGGCTCTCCTGAGGGTAATCACGGTGCAAACGTTTTCTAGTAGGGATTTTTCTTACAATTAATTATGAAAATGTTCAAATAAAAACAGAAATAAAGCAAACAGCGTAATGAACCCTCATGTACCCATCAGCCACCTTCAACGATTATCAGTGTGGCCAGTCTTATTTCTAAAGCTTTTGTGTTTTTTTTCCCATTTTGTTTAAATCAGGATCCAAGAAAAGATTCATCTCTTTCCCTCTTTCTTTGCAATTTATTGCTGAAGAAAGGAGGTCATTTGTCCTGTAGAGTTTTCCACAGTCTGAATTTTTCTGACTGCATCTCCGTGGTGGTTTTCAACATATTCCTCTGTAAATTTATTTGTTAACTACCAATTTGTTTCCTGTAAATTGGCGGTTAAATCTAGAGACTGGGTCAGACTCAGGTTCAGTTCTATGGCAAGAATATTTCACAGGTGGTGCTGTGTACTTCCCTCAGAGGCAGCGAATGACTGGTTTCTTTTTGTGATGTTGGCAGCCTAGAATCATTGCCTAGACCCCATTCACTGACTAATGCCTAGTCATTTTAAGGAACAAGTGTGGCTGCAATGTCTGTCTCTGAGTAATACAGTCAGAAAGGCATTTCCTGGAAAATGTGTTGTCCGTTTCTTTGGTGTCTCCCAGTCATGAAGACAGCCCTGGAAGTCCTGGAGGCTGCACCCTGGGGCCGATCTGGAGCCCTTCAGGGAACCACCCGCCCTGGGCTTTGTATGTCTCGGTTGGGTCTCGGGGTGCTCTGGCTATTTTTCCCCACTAGAGGACACTCTGGCTCCAGGACTTCATGTGGTTCCCCACCAGTCTTGCAACTCCCATGCCTCTCAGAAGGCCAAGGCTTTGGTGTGCATTTATTAGGCACCAACTGTGTGCCTCCTGTGTCAAGGTGAGAAGAGGTCAAACACAGTCTTGTGGCATTGTTTCCCGAGCTAGTTTCTTTGTATTCTCTTTTAAAAATAAACGACCCTAGGTACTTCTCCATCTGTTGGAAACCGCTTTAGACCTCCACAAGGTGGCTGCCTCCTGCTGTAAACTGCAAATTTGGTGCCGTGGTGTTGGTTTGGGGAAAAAAACAAAAACAAAAACTGCAATATATGGGCTTTTTGGAATGTGAATGTATCCAAGAAAGATGCCAAAGGATATTCATCTCTGAAATAATGTATTCATTTATCCAGCACCGCGTATTGAGTATCCAGGGGGAAAAGGGAGGGGCGCTGGTGCTGACTGAGAGGTACTGTGTGTCAGCACTGTCTCATCCTTTTTACCCACACTATGGCAAGCTGTGTCTTATTAGCCTCGTTCACATCCACGGAAACTGAGGCTCATTGAGCCTAAGTGAACTAACCCGCTGGAGGCAGAGATCTGTATGAATAAAGATACGTGGTTTCCACTAAGCCCCCTAGTTACCACGCCGACAGGCATTGTTCTAAGAGGTAGAGAAAGGGAGCTGATTCCAAAGGCATCCTGTCATTGTGGAGGTCATGATCTAGCACGGAAGTTACAGCGAATGGACAGTTACAGGTTCCCCAATAAGTGGTCATCCTCACGACATACAGACGCCGCTGCTTTGCTGCTGTCCTGATGCAGGGGGAGGCCACTGACCACAAGTAAAAGGACAATACCGGGCTCTGTGGTAGGGATGCCTTTGTGTTGACTGCCTACTCACCCTCCCCCATCTGCCCAGCATCCAAGCCTTTCAGGAGCATCTGTGGGATTCAGGCTATGACCACTCTACCTGGAATATGTAGCAAAGCCAAGACATAGCACATACCGCTCACAATCTAGTTTCACGGAGGAAGACAAAGGCAGACACATGTGTTAGCAGGGGAAGACAGTTAGTCCCCATTACCTCACAGTTCAGCCCTGGCGGCACAACCAAACTCACATCACAGGTGCCCAAGCTGTATAATTGACTAAATGCCGACAGTTACATTAAGGAGAGAGAATGACAGCTGGCAGTTAGGAGAATGGACTGAGTGGGTTAAGCTGGGAAAGAAGATACAGGTGGCAGGCATCTAAAGAAACAGAGCTAGGAGTACTTGGAGAGGCCCAGTCCCCATCACCACCTCAACCTCAGGCAATCAGAGCTCCTCCAGACGAGCCCTAGGGTAATGAATGAGCCATCAGCCGGTGTCTGCTCTCCAATGGAAGGACCCCACCCCCTGCAGACCGTCACTCTGCAGATACAATTGTGCTCCAGGAACCATCTGGCAAATGTGCCCGTTCCTTCAGCGGTTCTGGTATTTCCCTGATTTGCAGCCCTTTTCTCTTGGCTATAAATTGTTGCAGCAAGCCAAGCCAGCAGAATGCTCACTGGTGCCTCACAGGCTTTCCCCGAGCCTGGTCAACCCCATGGCTCACAGCCTGTGAGGCTGTTCACAGCTAATGGATGTCTCGGATGCGTGCGTTTCTCCTCTCTGCTGTTCTTGTGTCTATGGGAGTATGCAGAGCAGGCATACAAGCTGCAGACTGGAGCCGCAGCAGCCAGATTGAGAGGCCGGGGGGGGAAAGCACATTTCTGTTGCAGGACGTCCTTCACGGAGAAGGGACAGGTCAACTCCATCTCTCTGCAGAGGACTTGGACAGCTCCCCAAGGAGCCACAACGGGCCACCACAGCTGTAGGACAGGTCACGTGCTCCGGCCGCACGTGGGAGGCTGCCCAGCAAACCCAGACTGCCCATGCCAGCCAGCCGCTGGCCCCCATTTTGCACAAAGCCACGTTCCTCCTCTGACCCAGCCTGATGGTGTACAAGGCTGGAGAACTGTGGGTCACCTTGGAGCCCCTGGAGCCAGCCCCCTATTTCCAGCCTGCTTTACTGATTCTAGTTCAGAGAACTGATAAAGGCAGGAGATGGAAGCGGAGACGTATGAGTCTCTCATCTCCTTGGTGATATGCTTTATGGACAGGGAGGCCAAGCTGAGCCATCACCCATAAGCCCCTTCACCCCCATCCAGGGAGTACTGGATTGTTCCAGAGGGGTGGGAGAGGAAGCAGTCAATGCAAAGACTCCCAGAATGTCTCCATCACCGTAACAACAAGCGGGCAGTTTCTATGCAGATTCACACCTTCCTGCCTTAGTACACGCAGCTCCCTCTGTCTTGAACGCATCAAGCCTCATCCACCTGGCCAACTCCTACTTGGTCTTTTAAGATTCAGCTCTGGCATCATTTACTTGGACCCTCTTTCCGCCGCCACATGCTTTGTATATATCTCTACTCTGTACCCATCACATTGTACCTGCAGTTTGTTTTTTTTTTTTTCCTAGCATTTTAGCATGTCTTCTCCACCTGTCTTAGACCTCAGTGAGGGTCTAATTCATCTCTGTGTCTGGAGCCTCAGGCTGTCAAGATGTTTGTCAGCAGTGTTTTGGGAGGGGAAATCAGAGATCACGGAATTTCAAGGTGGATTCTCCTACTGAAATCTCCTAGTCCCACCCACATGTTTCACAGAAGACAAAACTGAGGTTAGGAAACTGTGCCTTCCCCAGGGTGACATGGCTAAATAGTGGCAGAGCTTGGACAAGAACCCAGGTCTGCTGACTCCTGGGCCTGCTCGCAAGTGCTGAGGAATCACATCCTGATCTGTATTTGCCCTGGCCAGCCTGGGTGGAAGGGATGATTGAAAATGAACAGGCATCTGAGCAAACAGCAGGAGAGCAAAGGATTAGAGTGAGAACACTTGAACTGCAGAGCTGCTGGAAGAGGTGTCACAAGTCATCTAATCTGACCTCTGCATTTATAGATGAGAAAATGGAGGCCCACGGGGTTGAGCTGCTTTGCCCAAGGTCGCACAGCAAGCTGGTGGCAGAACTAGGACGAGAATGCAGGCTTCCTAATTCCCAGGAGACTTGAGAGCTCACCTCCCACCCCCACCCCAGAAAGAGGATGACCAAGCCCCCATGACCAGCTGCTATCCGAGGGGTGGGTCCCTGGAGTCTTCGACTCTTCTGGGCTTTTCTCTCCCTCTCCCGGTGGCACAGCACTTAAGTAGGGTGCGTTCTGCATAAATAATAAAGAATGCTTCCCTTCCAGGGAGGAAAGCCGCGTCTGGGCAGGCAGTGTGACAGATGGTATTTACAATGTGTACTGAGAAGTTCTCACACAGCCTCACTTGGGCTGAGTGGCTGAGAGATGGAGGAAACAGATTTGAGTGCCCGCTGTCTCACTCCTCTGCCTGGTGTTTGCTGCTGCTTCTGCTGCTGTGAACTCATCATCAGAAAGCCTCCCTGTGGGGCTTCCCTGGTGGTGCAGTGGTTAAGAATCCGCCTGCCAGTGCAGGGGACACGGGTTCGATCCCTGGTCCGGGAAGATCCCACATGCCGCGGAGCAACTAAGCCCATGCGCCACAACTACTGAGCCTGCGCTCTGGAGCCCATGAGCCACAACTACTGAGCCCACGTGCCACAACTACTGAGCCTGCACTCTAGAGCCCGTGTTCCACACCAAGAGAAGCCACTGCAATGAGAAGTCCAAGCACCGCAACGAAGAGTAGCCCCCGCTCACTGCAACTAGAGAAAGCCCGCACACAGCAACGAAGACCCAATGCAGCCATAAATAAATAAATAAATAAAATTTTTTAAAAAAGGAAAGCAAGCAAGCCTGCCTATGGACCCCAAGGCATTCTTCCCCATAGCGCCTCACCAGAGGAGGTGCTGGATTAATGGACACTCTTCCCCGAAGGAGACCAAGGAAGTCCTCTGAGGCCAAACACTGGGCAGAGTTCCCAGGAATTCTGATATCTGGGAGGCCTTCCCCAGGCCTGGAGAAGTATGCATAGGACAGGTCCATTCACTGAGCACATACTTGCTGTGAATCTTCTAGGTGCCAGGAGTCGTTCTAGGAGTCAGAGATTCTGCTGTAAGCAGACAGAACCAAGTCCTTGTCCTCGTGAAGTGGCCCCTCAAGCAGGATGTTCACCACGGGCTTTGGGACAAATTGCCTCCAGACTCTCTGTCCCTTTCACTCTGCACAGACTCATGTCTGGCTCTGTGCAGTGGGGAGTGACAGCAAAGCAGTCCCCCTCCTGGGGGCACTGCACATGTAGCTTAACAGAAAGAAAGCAGAAAAACAATCCAATGGCTTTGCTCCACAGCCAGAGACACCCCCCCCCTGTTCTGACTCCTACTAGCCTGCAGCTGGACAAGCCCCCCCGGGTGCCCTGACTTAACCCCACCCGCTTGCCTTGGGAGAAGGTCACTGCGGGCAGTGGTCGGGGCTTTGGCCTTTCACTCTTAAAATATGAAATTTGGTGAGAGGAATGGAGAATCGAGCCTTCTCTGGGCCTGGGGATCTTACTGTCCCCATTTGTATCTGTTCTGCTACCTCAAAAAGGCCAGCTTTTTGAGGATGGAATGAAATGACAAATGTGTAAGTGCTTTGAAATAAAGGCAGCAGGGATACAATTGTATTTTTATTATGCAGAGAAATCTTTTCTCTATAACATAAAACTTGTTTCTTGTTGAGGGCTGAGAGTAATAACTATGTAATTAGACTCCATGTCAGATCAAGACACATGCTCTGTTTTTCATTAAACAGACATTTGTTCAGCTCCTACGGTGTGCAATGTTGTGTATTGTGATGGGTGCAAAATTGAATAAGCCATAATCTCTCCTTCAAGGAAAATATATTTTCATACAAGGAAGACAAAACTTAGATAATTTAATGCAAGGTCAAAAGAAAAAAGTGATCCAGAGGAAGCAGTGGTCCATTTGGGCTTGGAGGGTTGAGGAAAGGCTTCTGGAGGAGAGAGCATTCATCAGAGAGGCACACGACTGAACATGAACGTGCTGTTTGCTAAGGACACAGGGCCTGCCTATGGCATAACCAGAGGTCACACAGACTGTTGGAGGCCCAAAGAGAATCCAGAAATGGGACCCTGGGGACGGCAGAGAAGGAAGGGGAGACCCAGCAAAGTAGCTGAGAGTTTCCCTGAATGTGGGGCTAGCTAAACCTTGGAACCAGGAACGTTTCCTCTGCTTTTCTGAGCTTCACTTTTGGGTGCCCACGCCTGTCTCTGAAAGGGCTTGGTGTCTGTGGACCTAGACGTCTTTCAGTAATGATTTAAGTTCCTTGGAAAATTGGCCCTGGCGTGAGAGAGGAAGAGACGAAAGGCGGGGGGAAAAAAAAGTCCGTTTAGCAGTCATGTTCCGTTTGATCTCCTCGACAGCGGGCAATAATGGAAGAATGCTGGAGCTGGGGATGGAGGGTGGTTGGATTCCAAGTGGCGGTCTCCTCCCTGAGCTGCGCCCGCTGTTCGGACTTGCAGACTTCAAACGTGACTGGGGGATTCCTGGAAGACAAAAGAATTCAGGGCCGGGGCTTGGATCTCAGTCAAAAATAACTCATGTCTTCATCTCAGGCAACTCGGGGCTGTTTGCAGGTTTCTCAGAAGATGGAGCTCCACGCGGGCAGGGGGGACTGTGAGGGTCAGTTTAGGTTTGCTTTGGGGAGAGAAAGGACCTTGAAGGGTGTGGGCTGTTGGGTGGGAAACTGTTGTTGAAGCCCGAGAGGTTCTGGAGAGAAAGTCACCCCCGTTTACCCCCCTTCTCGGTGCTGCCATTTGCTTTGAGCGGTAATTACAGCCCTTAATGTTTCTTCCCTGGCTTCTAATTAGCTCACCGTGTCCACAAACAAACTCCGGACTCCCCTCACCGCCCGCCTTCCCTCTCCCAGTGGTTCCTCCTGGCTTTCCTGGTTCCCCATGGCAGCCCCATTGTTCCAGCCCCTCCCCCACCCCAGGTCAGAACATCAGGTCCTTAAAGCAAACCCCCTCCCTGTCTTGGTGGGTGCATCTTAGACACTCAGCCCCCAGACATCTCTTCCTCACTTATCCCACTGGGCTGTAATTAGAGGATTATCTAATTTTCTCCCAGGAGGCCAGGGCCTGGGTCTTATTCCCTTTGTATTCTCAGCACCTCGGCCAGGGTCTGGCAAAGAATGGACACTCGCAATGTGTTAGATGAATTGCTCTCTTGGGCTTCTGCCAACTTAATCTTCCTAAAATGCTTCAGTTAGAAGCCACCACTGCTTCTCCATCGCCCATTAAGCAAGGTCCAGCCTCCTCAGACTGGTACTCAAAGACTTTTGTGACAGTTTCTCACCCACCTGGCCATCCCCACTTTGTGCTCACCCACTGAGTTGTTCCCAGGACAGTCATTGGCTTTCCTGTCTCTGTGCCTTTACTGCAGTGGCTCCTTTTACAGAGAAACCCTTCCACACAAAGCTGCCCCCCTTTCAAGGTTCATCTCAATAGCACGCTCCTGCCCCTCTGAGCTCAGTTTGATCCTTCAGGGTTTGAACTGCTCTCTCCCAAGCTCTTATCCTGTTCTGCATTGACTTAGCATCTGGATAGGAACTTCAAGAGAGGTCATGAGTGTA
Source organism: Stenella coeruleoalba (assembly GCF_951394435.1). NCBI lineage: Eukaryota > Metazoa > Chordata > Mammalia > Artiodactyla > Delphinidae > Stenella > Stenella coeruleoalba. Next base: position 18,281,111 of record NC_137165.1, read on the forward strand.
GAGCTCTTACAAAATGAAGAGCAGGGTGTAAATGCCAATCAGCCCTTGCTTGCTGTCATCTCCAGGTCGGTCCGGGGTTCCCTAGGGCAGAGCCCGTGAACATCTCTGAGTGCCTGGCCATGCACCGTTCGGTGAAAGTGAGTGGTCACCGTGCCCTTTCTCTCCTCTGTCCCCAGCAGGGCTCAGAATGTGCTGGTCCTCAGGTTGTGTCAGAGTGGGACAAAAGCTATCAGACAGCCTGGCCGCTCCCACCCCTCAGAGGTTCCAGGCCTCGGGACCCAGGCTGTACATCCTACTGCCTGCTGGGGAGTGGGTTATTCCCAGTTGCACATTCCCCTGGGGCTGAGGGGTGCAATGAGCTGGCTGGTGAGGCTGAGGCAACACTGAGGGCAAAAGGTGAGTGTGGCCTCAGGTCCACAGGGGATGATGGATGTCACAGCTCGTTTCCAAGTCCAGATGGCCATGCTCCTTCCAGCAGGGGCCAGGGAGAGGGAAGCCATCTCCCGAAGGGAAGATTCTGGCTAGAGGTCAGGAATTCTTCCCTAGGAGACTTTTGGGAACAGTCTGCCAAGGTGGCGTGAAATGTTCCTAGGACAGAAAGAAGAAGAAGATGCCCTTCTGGATACTTCCAGAGTCTCGCTGCTGCCCTCAAGTCTCTTGGACGGCACCTCCCATTCTCATCTCCCTATGCTCAGGCCAGCCTTCTGGAGGGGATCTTTTTTTTTTTTTTTTTTTTAGTTCCCTGACCAGGGTTCTAACCCGGTCTCTCGGTAGTGAAAGCTTGGAGTCCTAACCACTGGACCGCCAGGGAAGTCCCTGGAGGGATCTTTTTAAATATTACTTTCCTGCTCACAATCTTTCGATGGATCCCCATTGCCCTCAGGGTAAAGTCCAAGCCCCTTTCTCAGGAAACTCACAGCCCTTCAGACCCTCCACTCCAGGCTGGGTTCTTTACATTGAGCACCTTGCTCTCATTTCCAGCCTTGCCAAATTGCTTGTAGTTCCCCTCCCAAACCATACTGCTTCCCAAGCCCAGCCTCTGCCCATGCTGTTCCCTCCTGGAATGTCCCACTTTGCCTGGTTCTGGGGCATATCCTTTGGGAAGCCCTCTTGGACCCACAGGAACCCCCCTCCTTTGGGTTTCCGTACCCCCTGGACTTCCCTGGCTGTCACCCCCAGTTAAACAGTTTCTGAAGGTCACTGGATGCTATCCACCTCTCCCTTCCCAAAGTTCTGTCACGGGCACTCAGTAGGAGCTCAAGAAGTGTTCAGGGAACTGAACTGAGCCTGCTGAGGTCCCTTCCACTGGAGGAGATGAAAGAGTTGGATAGGTTAATAAGAGCCGTTCCTGGGCTGGAGAAAAGGCAGAATCCAAAGGGCAGCTGGGGTCAGAACACTGCCCAGGGCTGCTGGGCATCTCACAGAGACCAAGCCCTCTCTGAGCTCTTCTCCTCCCCCCTCCCCTGGAACCACCCACTTCCTGGCCCACTTCTCCAGCCCCAAAGATCCAAGTGTAACACATCCAGCACCCAGGTGGTGTCAACGGCAGTGACACTGACCTCCCGGCCCCCAGCCACACCTTGTCCTTCTGGGCTTCTTTCCACGAAGAAGTGTGTCGGCCTCTCTTCTGTCCCCTGAAGGCTGTTTTCAAAATCACACCCTATGCAGTTTTATTTACAAGGAAATCTTGGCAGGATCTTGACTTAGTAGAGTAGGGTTGGGGGGAGGGTGGTGAGAAACAAAAATAGTTGGAATGATCACACTTTCTGAAACCGAGATGAAAATTGGTGTCTGTAGCAAACTCAACTAATTAGAAGGGAGTTAATTTCCTTCTCTGTGTTTAGGGGGAGTAGTCATTGTCAGGTGAGATGGTCACAGGTTGGATCCTGGGGCTGGGGTCATGTGTTTGCTTTACGAAGATGAGAGCATTAATTGCAACTTTCACTACTGGATTAGAGCATCAGTTTCTGAGAGGGAGAGGAGCAAAGGCCAGTGGGTGAGTGGGTGGTGGTAAGAGGGGTGGAAGGAGGTGTGGGCTGGGGACTGACTGTGGGACATCACCAGAAGTGAATCCCTGAGCCCCCTGGAAGAGCTGGGCACCTGTCCCAGCCGGCCACTGGCACCATTTACAGGCACGGCCTCTGCTTAAGGGAGACCGTCTCTCCTGGGAGGTCTTTCCTGCAGGGAAATGGCATCAATTGTTTTCTTTAGAACCCCTGTTCCTCTGCTCTAACTTGATTCCTACTTGCTGTAGTTGCCTTACCTCCCCTCTTCCAGTTGGGGCACTTCCCTGGTCTTACCTTTGTCAACCTGGTCCAATGAAGCCAGGGCACTGTCACATAGCTTTGAGGTGTGGGGAGGGAAAGATTTAGGGTCTGGGGTCCGGGACTCCCCTGAGTTCTCTCATCCCTAAACTACTGAGCCTGCCTGGACCTCCCAGGATCTGAGACCGAAGTGAAGAGAGATGGAAGGGTGGTCAGGGCATCCTGTCTTCCCAGCCTCCGGCCCCCAATTCACTCCCAGTTAACTCCGACATTGCCAACTTAGTGAAAACCTTCCCCCTGCCACCGTCACGCGTCTGCTGCCTCCAAGTCATCTTTAACCCGGTGGGTCCCGGCAAGTAGACGCTGCACCCCCACCCCCGACCCAGTCCTGAGAGACAGACCTGAACCCGGGGTGGAGGCAGGTGGGGATGGGGCCATCCCCGCCCGGGACCTTGCAGCCACTTCCCCGCCAAGCCCGCCGCAGCCCTTCTCCTCCCTGGGCCGCGGCGCTCTGACCGATTTGGCCCGGGTGGTGGCGCCCGGGGTGGGGGTGGGGGGGTAGGGGGCGGCGGTCCCGGGAGCAGCCCCGCCCCCGCCTGCGCGCCGCCCCCGAAGAGTCCGCGGGGAGGAGGAGACTCGGGTGCGGAGCGGGGAGCGGGAAGGCAGTGCGGGGAGCCGGGAGGCCGGGGCCGGCCCAAGGGCGCCCTCGCCTCGGAGCCGGGCGTAGGGCCGGGGCGGAGGCGGAGGCCGGCGGGGCCGCGGGAGCCGAGAAGTTTGCGGCGGAGGGCCGGGCGTCCCGGGGTCGCAAGACGGCGGCGCGGGGGCTGGGACCATGGGGGCGGGCGCGGAGGCGGAGGCGGCGCGGCGCGCACTGAGAGCTCCGAGCGGCGCGGCCGCCGCGGCGCAAAGTTAGCCTGGAGCCCCGGGACGAGCCCCGCAGCCGCGCCCGGCCCCGGACGCCGCCTCGGCATGGGCGAGCACCCCAGCCCGGGCCCCGCAGTGGCCGCCTGCGCCGAGGCGGAGCGCATCGAGGAGCTGGAACCCGAGGCCGAGGAGCGGCCGCCGGCGGCGCCGGAGGACGTGAGTGCCCTCTCCCCCGCCCGGGCAAACTTTCTGGGGGGCTCTAGGGGGAGAGCTGCCCCCGGCTTGCCCCCCGCGGGGCAACTGGGAGGTTTCAGGGTGACGCGGGAGAGCCCCGGATTGGCCGGGTCCCCACGGGCGAGAGAGGGCGGAGGGACCGGGCTCCCCGAAACGCGCGCGCCACCCCCTGCTTGGGCTCCCTGGGCTTCCCTTCGGAACGCAGCGCCCGCCGCCGTGCTGGGGACCCGTCGGCCGCCGGAGACCCCTCCTCGCGGCTGGTGCAGTGCCTGGGACACGGCGTTTTCCCGCAGAGGCGGCCGCGTCACAGCAGTGGCTTGGCTCCCCTCCCCTCCCACTCGCGACCTGCGGGCTCTCCGAGTCCGGGGAAGGAGCGGGCGCCGCAGAGTCCCCGGAACCCGGCGGCGCAGACCGGTCTGGCGACCCCCTTCTCCGCTCCCGGATTAGCTCCCGCCCGGCACCTGCCCTGTCGCGACAGTGATTGAAATTCAAGCTGGCCCCTGTCCCTGAGCCCGGCCGGAGGAGGGAGAGAAGGAGTGCTGGGAGCGCTTTTGCTCCCAGAGGGGGGCTTAGGAGCCCCAGACCGCGTCGGTGCCAGCGACGGTCCCCTGGGCGAGGATAGGGAGGGGCTGCCCTAGAGGGCTTCCCTGCCATCTGCTGTGTCTCCCTCCCTCCGGTCCTGGGAGCCGTGGGCAGAGCCGGCACTGGGGAGTCCTGGGAACTGGAGTTTCTTAAGCTTCTTCCTCCCGAGGTTAACCCGCTAACAGAGGTGAAATATTGGGCAGACGTCCTGCCCGTTCCCTCTCAGGGTGGGGACAGGGAAGTGAAGCCAGGCCCTCAACCTGCCAGACCTCAGCCGGAAAGTCTGAATTGGGTTGTATCCCCTGTAACTCTTGTGATTAAACCCCTCACTTGCTTCTGGCCCCAACACTCTGGCAGACTCTCATGTGTTCATCACTTAGACTCAGTCTGGAAAGAGGCCGGGGGTGGGTTTCAGTGCAGGCGGAAACCCCCTCCTCCCAAACTACAGGCAAAATGTTAATGCTTATGCAGGGGTGGATTTTCCTGACAGGGGTCATTGGCCCCCAGCAGGTGGAGACCGTTGCAGCAGGTCTGATGGAATTGCAGGAATTGCACCTGGGCATGCATTCCCACGGAGATAAGCTTTAGCCAGCAGAAGTTATTAGAGGCCCTCGGACAGAATTGGACGACTTTATTTAGGAATTGTTGAGGGTACCCTTGTTCTGCCGGTCTCTCCTCCTGCCTGTCCCAGAATGAGGGGCGCTGTCTCTCCCCAACCTGAGTTCTCCACCTTTGCTATGTGTAGACTCGTTTGGGAAGCTTCTCCCAGGTTTTCCTGATCTCTTGTCCGCGCGGGTCCCTGAGCCTGGGCAGCCGCTGGGAGGCTACAGAGGCCTTGGTGATAAGTGTGTTTCTTTCTTTCTCTCTTCTTCCTCCTCTCCTGCATGGCCTCCCTCTCTACCAGCACTGGAAAGTCCTGTTTGATCAGGTATGTGAGCAGTTAAATCCCCCCCCCACCCCGTTCCTTCCAGCCCTCCCCGCAGTCTCCCTGCTTGCGTGGGCTTCCCCAGCTCTGCACTCCTGAGACGGTGACGTGGGGGCGTGGCTTAAGGCAGCTCTGGAAATGAACGGTCCTGCTCTCCAGGTTTGGGGGGCGGGGGGGCTCCCCTGAGAGATTCCTCCCTCCCTCCCTGCCTCCTCCTCCCAACGCCACTTCACCAGGACCGGCTTTATACCAGGGAGACACTGGATAATATGTATTGAAAGCCTGGGACGTTCTCTGTATGCCAGGGGATCACCTTTGGGGCTGGGGAGGAGGGGGAAGGGCTTAGGTTAACGTCCCCTTTCCTCTTCCCCCTCCACCATCAGAGAGCCACTGAAGTCAAATCTCTGCCATCCTTGAAGGGCGACTCGATATGAGCACTTCTGAAAGCTGACTCTACTCTAATTTTGCTGCAGGGATGGGGGAGTCATAGCTGGAAACTTGTATGGGATTGTTCGCAATGCTTAGAGCCTAGGCGTGGTGGATGGAGTTGGAAGTGCCACGCATTGGCTTTGGAACCGGGAGACGGACATTTGACCTTCAGCGGGGAAATGGTTCTCTTCTTTGCTTGGTACTCCTGTTGCGTGCTGTTGTTATGTGTTTCCTTCTCCCTCCCCGTTTCATGATGCAGAAGGAGAGGTGGCAAGAGCTGTCCCAGTGTGGGGGAATAGTGAGCATTGTGGTCCTGGGGTGAAAATGACTATACCATGAAGTGTGTGTGACTTTAAGAGACCAGTCTGGTTGGACCAGAGGGAGCGTGTTGGGTTGGAGAGGTAGATAAAGCTGAAAAAGTAGCACGGACCAGACCTCGTCCTGTTGGAGGCAGGGGAAGCCTTTGAAAGCTTTTTTGACAAGTTTGTTACCAGATCCAGGCAGTGCTTTGGGAAGATCCTGTGTGAGAGTGGGATAGAGGTGAGATGGGTTGCAGGGATGAGAGGAACTGGCCAGGAGCCTGCTGCCATGAATGGAGATAAGCCCTTGACTTGGAAGATGACAGTGGGAGTGGAAAGGAAGAGGGACATGGTGATGGGAGAATTGGAAGATCTTATTAGACCCAAATAGATGAGGTGAACCACATGTATAACTTTGAAATTCTGCACCTAGGAGGAGAAGGAAAAGTCAGGCTGGGGGCAGGGGGGTTTGTAAAATTGACAACTTTGGTTTCAGACCAGTTCAGTTTGAGGAGTCAGCTAAATGCAGACGGCCAAGTGGGACTGACAACACGGAATTCAGCTTGAAAGGCATGGTGGGCCTGGGGTGGGGATTGGGGGCTGTCATCCACCTCAACACAAGGCCTGGCTGTGGCTTGGGGAGCATCCTGCCGCTCCTGTCCCTCTGGGGTACACCATCTCTCCCTCCGGCTCTTAAGAGTACAGACACTTCTGGCCTGACGCCCTGAGGCAGGAGGGAGCTGCCTGCTGCCACAGATGCCACGACCAGCAAGCTGCCAGCCCTTCACACCTCCTGCCAGATTTAGAATCCAAACCTAGAACAAAGTGTATCATTCTTTTTTTCCCTCTGTCTGTGTCTTTCTCATTTTGATTAATTTCCTTTGCCAATCCCTGCGTGTGTGTGTGTTTACATTGTAAAATGAACTATTTGGGCGAATGGAGGAAAACTTTTAGGAGAAAGAATCTGGAACTTGAGGGAGCAGAGAGAATGTATAGCACCTCATATCAGCGCGCGGCCTATGAAATCCCATTTGTCCCACTGTAGGGAGATCCTGGGTGTCACAGAGAGCATCCACCTGCTTCTGGGAAGGCCCACTCAGAAACCATTCTGGACAGACAACGTTAATTCTCAGAAAGAAGCTACCAAAACTTAACTCTGGACAGTTTTTTCTCTCACGATCAGTTCTGCCTTAGGTCCGCTCCCCAGCCCTCACGGGGCTTTAGCAGCCTGTTTCTGTTGTTTTCCTTCCTATGGGTGCTTTAGTGTTTGAGAAGAACTGCTCCTGAGCGGGGGCCTGACCTCTGGCAGATGTCCAGTCCCTCTGCGTCTGTTCCCCCTCCTTTGTGCAGCCCACCTGGACCATTCCCCTGATAGGGCTGAATGCAAAGCCGGTGTGAAACTTCATAAATGGATGTACAACTTCAGAAGGACGCCGGGTTATTTGGAAAGCTGAGGGGTCTTATCCTTTCTGACTCTTCCTCTGGGCCTACTTAAAGGAAGGATTTGGTGGTGGTGAACTTGGTGCACTCAGGAAAGAATGTTTGGCTGGTGGTTGCAGGCAGCCCTCCCACGATTTCTTACAGAAATAGCCCTGATGGGCCAAACTCTGCTGAATGGGGTAGGATTCACATGACATCCGTCAGAATCCCTGTAAACTAATGTGGTCCTGGAATTCACCTTCCCGAGGTCACTGGATTGGGAGGCTGGCCCCAGTCGGTCCTCCTTCCCATCTTGGGTCAAGGGGGGGATGCCAGTGGTCACCTGGTTTCAAACCAGGATCAGCTGGGACCTTTCTCCAGGTGTTAGGAATGGAATTAGACCGGTGCCTCTGTGCTGTCTGGTTCTTCAGCATGTAGAGTAGCTTTGACCCAACATGACCCTAATTGGATCCAAGGGCTCGAAGCCATGACCTTGGCCTTTTGGTCCTATGTGGTCACCCCTCAATTCAATGGCCAGAATGCCTTTGGGGGAGTTGGAGGTGCAGAAAACAGGTGACCCCAGTCCCTTGGATGTTTACCTGGCCGCCGCCCACCCCCGGCATCCTGGACATTTGTCTGGTCTGCTCAAGCAGGGGTGTAACACGCCACCCAACCTCACCCCCTCCCCAGTTTTTCCTCACAGGTCCCAGAAATTACAACAGACAGGAAACCTGAAGATCATCACGTTGACCCCCAGATGTTCCAGGTGTTTGTTTCCTGTTTGAACTTCTCCTTAAGGAAACTGTCTTTTCATATCCTTGGGTGGTTTCCCTAAATACTAGATTTTAAAGTTACCATAAATATTAACCCGTCATTATAGTGTAATATCATGGTAAAAATGTCTTATTTTTCTACAGCTGAATCTGTTGGGCCTTTTCTTCATGATTCCTTATGTTGCTTTGGAGCCGAGACACTTTTCTTCCCTCTTCAGATCGCATAAATATGTGCTTCTGTTTCCTACTGTTTTTTCTCTGATTTAAAAAAAAAATTGTCTGACTCTTTATTCCATCCAGATCCTATTCCTATCCAGTTACACCAGCATCACTTATTAAGAAAGGCTTAATTTATTTATTTACTTATTTACTTAGTTAATTTTTTTTTTTCTTTTTGGCTGCTCCACGAGGCATGCAGGATCTTCGTTCCCCAACCAGGGATTGAATGCATGCCCCCTGCAGTGAGGGCACAGCGTCTTAACCACTGGACTGCCCGGGAAGTCCCAAGAAAGCCTTCCTTTATATATTGAGAAATTGTATCATTTAGTAAATTTGTATATGTGGTTAGGTTTATTTTTGATTTCTGATCTTCTCCCCTGATATTGACAATTGTGCCCAGGTAATGTACCCTTTAGTTATTGCTCCCATAGGTTTCCTACAAGCTCCTCTTTTTCAGGTTATGCTCTGATAGTTTCACTCCCAGTCCCTCCCTGAACTCCAGGGAGATGCCCTCAAGGACCCAAGGTCAAATAGCAGGTCCATGGCAGGTATGGGGCTGGAGCCCATTAACCCATAAAAGGTTTCCAGGGTTGGAAAACCATTTCCAGGTTCACCCTTACAAATGCCTTCAAGATCTCCAAATGTTTAATGAGCAAAAGGGTTTGGAGCCGAGTTCTGTTAAGTCAACAGAGCACAATTGCTTTCCAAGCTCAAACAAGCAAGAGGGAAAAGGGAGAATTGAGAGGAACTTGATCCTGTCTCCCTTTTTCCCTCCCGACTAGGAGCATGCATTTTCCAGACCTCAAGAAGGGACCCTAACTTGGCTAATCTCCCAGAAGGGAAGCAGACAAGTCTTGACTATCCCTCCAAAATTATAAACATGCTACGAACACAACACAGAGCTGCTTGCGTGGGCTGCTGGGGAGAACCCTGAAAGTGGGGTCAGAGAGTGCTGGGTTCAAGCCTTACAGATTTTGTGATTGGGGTCAAGCAACATTAGCTCTCCGAGCCTCAATCTCTTCATCTCTAAAATGGGGAGGGTTATCTTTAACTCCAGGGATGACTGTGGGAGTTAAATGGAAGTGGAAACTCTCTTAGTGATGTCTGATACCCAGTGGACTTTTTTTTTTTGGCCACGCCGAGTGGCATGTGGGACCTTAGTTCCCCGACCAGGGATCGAACCTGTGCCTCCTGCAGTGCAAGCGCAGAGTCGTAACCCCCAGTGGACATTTGACAGCTGTCTTTTGACCAGGAACCAGAATTTGCTGGAAGAAGCACAGGGCTGCTTCTGAGATCCAGGCCCCTATAGGAAAGGCTGAAGCCTCCAAACCAGCTCCTTCCCAATCCCGGCTCCTGGAGAGAGAGCCACTTCTGCGCCCGGAGGATTTTTCTGCTTGCTTTTCCCAAGTGTCTCCCCTGTCCAGCCTCCTTGCCTCCAGCCTGAGGGTCTTCCCTTAGCCTGACCCTGAAGCCTGCCTCATTTACAGCCCTGCAGGCTGGCTTAAGAGGGTTCTGGGAGGTGGAAAGAGGTTCAGATGAGACTGCTGCATGGATTAGTGAAAGCACCTGCCCCAGAGTCAGCCCCCAGGACACAGGATGAACCAGCAGAGAGGGATTCCCTTACTCAGGCTCTGCATCTCCAACCCCTTATCAGGTGGCGTCCAGGCCCCTAAAGTCTGTGAACTTCCTTCTACCGCAAAGCCAGCTTCCCTACCCTGCTCCTGGCCCAGTGACCCCAGCAGTCATGCTGAATTAACCCTTTTATCCCTGACCACTCCCAGAAATGCATTTGATAGCGGTTGAGCAGCGGGGCCAAGGGAGCTGAGGTTGCTCGCTGCCTTCCTGCCTGCCTGACACGGAACAGGCACGCACATGCTGGAGTGAACAAGTCCAGCTACGTCCCTGCACATGTTGTCTTGGGTTCTGATGTCTTCTCCAGGGGCAGGCCCTGACTGTGCGGCCACCTCGCCTGTGTGAGCCCTTCTGGGGCTGCCGCCACCTCAAGGACTGTGGATTAGTAGAAGGTCGGTGGAAGCATCTTGTCCGATCTGCTCACTTTGCAGATGAGGAAACAGAGGTCCGAGACCTTCTGAGGTCACTTGGTGCAGTAATGTCGGAGCTGGAACTAGAGCCCGGCTCTGCTTTCTTTCCCTCTCTGACCAGTGTTCCTGCACCCGGGCCTCGCAGGCTTCCGTCTGCTTTCTTGGCACCCTGAGTGACTCAGGCAGGGGCGAGGACACGGAGTCTGCCTCGGGTCCCAGTTTTCCTCCTCGCTATGTGACAGGGGGCAAGCCCGGTGACCTCTCCAAGCCTTGGTTTTCTCATCAGTAAGCTGCCTGCCCTCAGGGCTGTGGTGAGGCCTGATGAGATGGTGTGTGTATAGCACGTGGCACAGTGTGTGGTGAGCCCCTGATAAATATGGAGGTGGTTACCGCGTTACTGGAATTTAAAGAAATTAACACTGTTTTCAAAATAACCTCTGGCCACGTAATAGTTCTAGGTCTTGAATCAAAGAGTCCAGATCCCCAGTCTGGGGTTCCTTCCACCATATCAAACTGACTTCTTCAGGGCAGGAGCTGGAAAACCACGTTCCCCCTGAACTTTCCAAAGAAAGGAGAGAAGTGTTTGGATAGAGGCTGCCTGGGGGAATGTGGACGCCCAAGCATTTTCCCTCTGCTCACTGGCTGCCTGCATGGCAGAGGGTGAGGGTGAGAATGAGGCATCGGGCACCACGTGGCCAGACCCCAGGGCGGGCCTGCTCTGCCCAGTGTTCAGATTTGGCAGTTCCTGGTGATCGACTGTGAGATTGGGCCCAGGGCGCTGTTCTCTATTATGGAAGTGAGCTGATGTGTATCTCGAGTTGTGGACAACCCACTCCCCTCCTTCTCCCTGGATCTCTCTTTTCTGGGGAACCAGAGGGATCCCTTGGTGGATTCCAGGAGAAGCAGCAAGAGGAAATGAGTTTAGGCTGAAGGGGGTGGGATGGGGCAGGTTAAGACCCCTCCCTGCTCGAACCCTCCCAGCTCTCCCTGCCCGCAGCTCCCCTGGGACTCCTACCTTTATGGCCGTGACTCAGCTTCAGTCCCCAGTTGTCCTTGATGGTTGGACCTGGGCGAGGCAGCACAGGTGTTACGTCTGCTCCTGGGACCCAAGGGGCCTGCCTCTGAGTCACAACCCCCAGCTGCCCCCTCAGAGTCTGTGTGCCTCCAAGGCCTCTGTGGTTTGAAGCGGGAGAAGCAGGGTCTTCCAGGAGGCTCGCTCTCAGGGTGGAGATGGGCAGGCCTGGAGGAAAGAGGTGGCCCCCACTTGACCCCAGCTTTCTGCCTTCCGGGGAAAGTCTGAGAGCGCTTCTTCTCACGGCCCAGGTGTTGAGAGAGAGAGAGCTGGGTAGTTTTCTGGAAATTTGCCAATTGTCCAGCGGCTCAGCCTGGATTCAGGCCAGGACGTCCTCCGCTTCTCTGCTGATGGAAGGGTGTTCTAGCTTCCTAATCAGCCTGCCAACCTCAGATCCTGGGGTTCAGCTCTTTGATTTATGGGGGGGATGTTCAGGAGCCTGACTTGGAGCTTCTGGGAGAAGCCCCTTGAGAGGGATGAGCTCCCTCCCCCAGAACCCTGGGGTGGCAGCTGGAAGAACAGAAATAATGTAACTGGGAATCATCGAATTGCTGAAGCTTCCCCAGCTGTCAGATGCCTGGCCAAATCCCAGGGGAGCACCAGAGCCCCTCGTGCCTCCATGTGGGGAGACTGGAGAGCAGGAGGGGTCAGAACCTGGCTTTTAGGAACTGGTCTCTCTTCTTCCCAGGGAGGCTTGAGGTCTTTATAAATCCACTCCTAGCTTCAGCTGAAAGCAGGCCCGATGGTACCCTGTTCTACTCACTGAAGTGCCTCTGGACAAGTCGTTCGTCTCTGTGTGCCTCAGTTTCCATATCTGTTAAATGGGACGAATCACACTTATACTCTAGGGTTGATGTGAGAATAAGAGCAATCAAATATTTGTGCCAATGAGTATTTCAGGTCTGGGGGGAAGGTCAGGGGATGGTGTGAGGTGGTTTTCTCTGTGGGGCAAATTAGCATCTTCATTTGCAAGGCAGAAGCGCTAGAGAAAGCTGCTACTCCCCTAACCTCGCCTCCTGACCTCAGCAGCTGCAGGCCTGGGCCTAATTTATGGGGCTGTAAATATCCCTGAATGGGCCTGAGTTCCCTGGTGGGCTGTGGCTGTTGGATGGGGACTGCTCTGCTGAGCTGGAAACCCCTGGGCAGCCTCGTTAATTCCGCTCTGCTCAGAAGCCGGGTGATGATGCAGGGAGCCAGCAGATGAGCCATGGTAACCCCCTAAGTGGGGAGGGGCAGTTGCCTGCACCCTCCTCTGCCCTGGCACGCATACCATGGGGTCCTTTCCCAGGGCTTATTCTGTCTCAGTGGACAGAGCGGGGACAGTGGGGCCTGTCCTGGGGACAGATGGGAGGCTTCCTTAGACTCCAGGTCCCAACCTTCCGGGCACGAGAGGTCTGCACAAGGATGGCTCCCCAGGTGCTACCTCTGGGCTCCCACACCCCTCACTGAGGACATGGACCTCTCGAGATGAAGGAGAGGGAGAGATCCCCCTGGGAGAGAGAAGGGAGCAGACATGTAATTGTCCTGGAAATGAGTTGGTGCAGATCACACGTAACATAAGAGCTATAAAATAGACGTGTTCCTTTCTTCTTTCTCTTCTGCTTTGCTGCCGCTGGGTGGATTCTGAAGCCTTGGCCGCGCTCCTGGGCCTGCAGCAGGGAGGGGAGAAGTGGCGCTGCTGTCCCGGGTGCTGAGCAGGCAGATCCCAGACCCTGCGGGCTTGGTTCCCTGGAAGCTCAGCTCAGCCCATTAGGCCAGTCACTTCCTCCTCGGCCACTCCCAGGGCCTGGCACCCTCCTCAGCCCTCTGGCTGGGGCCTGGATCCGGCAGGCTTCTAACTTGGCTGGAGGACTCCGGACAAAGTGTCAGCTGTCTCGAGGGCCTGTGCCACTCATGAGGTGGAGGCGAAAGGCTGGTTCGGAACCACTGACAAAGGGGCCTGGTTTCACAAAAGGGAGAAGTAACTCTGCTATGGATTCATGCATTTTCCCCAGATTGTGTCCCGTGGAGTGTTACTGTGAAAAAATCTTATGATCAAAGACCCAGTAAGTTTGGGAAATGCTGGGCTGAACAGAATCAGACAGGATTCTCCACTGTAAGATCTTGAAGAACCTGTAATATGGTTTTATACATCACGCCCTTCCAAAGGGGTTTCCCAAACTTCTGGAACCACAGCACCCTTATTTCATGCACCGTCTTGGGCCTGATGTTCCACGAAACACACACTGGGAAACCCTGAGCCAGGTATATTTCATACGACAGAACAGGACAGAGAAAAACAAGGAAGAGCAATGCTGGACCAGCCAACCACTGTGGAGGAACCCTGAGCTATTTCCATCTTGACCACTAACTTGCTCTGTGACCTTGAACTAGTTTCTTTTGCTCTCTGCACCTGCTTCCCTGTCCATAGAGCTAGTGTGATGCCAGACACGTAGTCGATCCTTAGCAAGTATTTGTTAAATGAACAAATGGGAGGACTGAACTGGGGTCTCCCGAACCCTTTTTAGCCACAGCATCCTAATGATGGGAGAGTGCAAGCCCCGGGCCCGTCCCCCTGGATGTGAGTCCACCTGCACCAATTACCAGCTCTTCAAACTTGGGCAACTCTGCTCTTGGTGCCTCGTTTTTCTCCCATGTAAAATAGCACCTACCTCGTAGGGTTGTTGTGAGGTTTAAATGGGGGGACCGCATAATTTATTATCCAAATTGGGAGGATTTTGAGGGTGAAAGGGACATTGTTAATTATCATGCCCAGGGACTTCCCCAGCGGTCCAGTGGTTAGGACTCCGTGCTTCCATTGCAGGGGTCTTGGGTTTGATCCGTGGTCAGGGATCTGAGATCCCTCAAGCTGCGCAGGCACGGCCAAAAAAAAAAAAAAAAAAAAAAAAAAGTCATGCTCAGACAGTAGGTGTAAGAAGCCAGGACTGTCCCAGACAAACCAGGACATAGGGGGGTGACCTGAGGTTTCAGTGAGTTAGCACCTGATACCTGGCAGGTATTCTGCATACACAGCCACCGTCGTTGCTGTTCAACCAGGCAGTATGCAGAAGGCTAACACAGAAAACAACTCAGAATGGGGCCGCTTGGCAACCCCCGCCCCACGTTGCTGGGCTTCGGAAGTCCCCCAGCCCCTAGAACTCTGCAGAGCAGTTTGAAAACCACTGAGGTTCCGTTCAGCTCTCCTGGATCATGACTTACAATTTCCTGACCTGCTGTTCTTCTTTCCAGTGTCACCAGGTCCTTCCTACAGCACAGACCTCCCCCCCTCCCCCCCCAAATGTGAGCTGCCTCATCCTGATTCCAAATTTCCCGTCAGCCCTTTGGCCGAGCAAGGATGCAGAATTGAAGATCAGCTGCTCCCATGGGCTGTGTGGGCTGTAGATGTCTCTTTCCCCAGCCCCCATTTGCATATCATATGCTTAGGTATGCAGGGCTGGGGACGGACCACCTTACATCGCCCCAGGAAGGGAGAGTTCCTACTACATGGTGGATGGGGAAAGTGAGGCAGTGTGGTTGATGATCTGCCCAAGATGGCACAGCAGCTGGGGCCGGGGTTCCTTCCAGAACTCTCCCCCAACTCCTTGCCCCAGAGGAGGGGAAGAGCCCTGGGTGGCAACAGTACAGAGAGAATCCGGTGGGTCCTTTTTGCATCCAAGGTCATAAGTGAGCCAGGAGGGGGCCCAGGGCGGGAGATGGGATATATATGGCAGGGCGTGTGTGGGGCGCCGGGGGTGGGGAGAACTGGCGACCTAGAGGATTAAGGGGCCAGAGGGCTGGGTGCTGGTGGGATTAAGCGCCCCTGGAGTCTTGAAGCTCTTTTCAAGGCCAAGGCAGGTGGGCGGGAGCTGTGGGAGGGTCACTCGTCACTTTGTGTTTTCCTCCTCTTCTGTGTCAGCAGCCTCCATGCAGGCTGAATGTGGGCTCCCCCTTCACACACACACGCACGCACGCACACACGCACACACACACACACATGCACACACACACCCGGCCTTGCACAGCACGGGAGGCAGCTGCAAGGATGCTCCTGGCTCTCCAAGGGGCCTCTGCCTGCGGCTGTTCACAGCCCCATTCCTCCCGCTGCCCCGCCACCCCCAGACTAACCCCAGTCAGGTTGTCTCCAACCCACCCAGCCTAGACCTCATTCCAAGAGCCCCCCTTCAGTCCAAAGTGGGTGAATCTGGGTCATGGAGCACCCAGGACGGGGAGCTTTGGGGCCTTCAGTACATTATTGACAAGGAAATTGCATTTGTAGGGTTTGTTACCCCCAAAGCTCCAAACCACGGTGCTTGTATGATCCTGTCCCCAGAGCTGCCCTTGAGGAGGCCCAAAGGCGGCAATGGTGTCCAGGAGGGTCGGCCAAGCCTCCATGGCAGGGCTGCTCCCTCCTCGCTTTGAATGAGGCAAGTGGAGCCGGACGCTGAGTCCGGGCGGCCCTGGGCCCTGGAGAGCACAGCGCTGCGTTTGCTTCAACCCGCCGCACCCCGAGGGCACGCTCGCCCCTGCCTGATGAATGAGGCTGAGGCAGTTATGGCTCGAGATGTTTACCCTCAATCACACAAACTGGTAAGTGGCTGAGACCAGAGTGGGGTTTTGCCTTGCTGCTCGCAGCCTCCTTTAGAAGCTCCGTCAGGGCAGTGGTACCCACCTCTCTCCGCCTCTGCACGAATGCTCTCTGTGTGTTTCTTTTTGTCTCCCCCTCGCTCCCTCTCTCTGCACTACCCCCCCACCCCGCCCCGCCCCGTGCCCCCTGCCCCCTGTCAGCTGGGGCTCTTGCCCTCATCTTCCCAGGTGTTTGGGGTGGTGGTTGGAAGGTGTCCCGTGTACATCTGTGGAGCCCAGGCAGCTGGCCCCTCCCTCCCTCTCCCACCCTTTCCCCCAGTCCCCCTCCTTCATCCCTGAGGCCTCATTATTAGCGTAGCGATGACCCCCCCCCCCCCATTGTCTGGGCTGTCTGGCCCTGGCACGAAAGGTAGAGTTTTGGCAGAGAAGGGAGGCTCGGCTGGCTTCCAGCTCCTTCTCTGTGGTCTGGAGCCTGTAATGTGCTAGGGGCAGGCCTGGCAGGCCCTGGTGGGGGGTAGGGGGAGGAGCCACAGGGCAGCCCCTGTCACTAGGACGACAGCAGGGAGCCCTGGAGGGGGAAGGAGAGCAGGGGAGCAGGTGGTCCTTTGTCTGGAGCTGGAATGAGGGAGAGGGGCCCTTGCCTGATCCCAGCGCCTCCACCCCACTGCCCCCCACCCCAGCCGCGGATGGGCCCCCGGGGCGGGGATTGCCTTCCTCCCCCCGGGCTGGGCAGCAGAGGCTCCCTGCTGTGAGCAGCCCACTGCCCCCTGCCGTGCTCACCAGGGGAGGGTTAGGGAGGGGATGGATCTTCCCAGGGCTCGGGGCTGCTTCTCATCCCCCACGTCAGCCCACCCAGTACGAGGGCCACGTGGGCCCAGGCAGGGGCCAGGCTGGTGAGTCCCTGTAGCCAGTGCCAGCCTGTGGGGACGGGAGGGGTCCCAGGCAGAGAAGGAGACCCTCCCTAGCTGCCGTCTCCACTTTGCCACTCCAGGCGTCATTTCCTGTCTGAGCTATAAGGAGATCAGAACTGTTGCTGTTTGAGCTCTTTCCTGCTTAAAAAATCTGTGTAGAGTGGGCCCGTGAGGCTCCTGGAGCCCCTCCGCTCCCGGGCCTGCACTCACCTCTTTGACCCTTGACATTTGGCTTCTGAGCCGCAGAGCAGAGGCCCTAGAGGCTGAAGGTCAGCGGCAGCCAGTGGTTAGAGGCAGTGCCGGGCTGCCCGGGTCTGGAATCCTGGCTCTGCCACTTGCAGACATGTCACTTAACCTCTCTGTGCTCGTTTTCCCGTGTCTCTACTTCCTCATCTGTGACATGGAGATCTAATCATAGGACCCGCTCATAAGGTCACGGTAGGAGATCAAAGAAATCATATATTTACATGAAGTGCTTGGTGTGATGTTTGGCCCCATGAAAACACTCAGCAAATATTAGGCGTTTTTACTCGTAAAGGTCTTTCTGGAACGGAGGGTAGGTGAGTTTCCTAAAGTACTCGATGGTGGGAACCGAAGAGGTGTCATCCCTGAAATCTGGTATTTTGGGTGGAGGATTGGGTACACAGGCAGATGTTTAAATAGGCCTCATTAGAGATGTCCTCTCTCGTTGAGTTCTGGGGAGAATTGAAGGAGTCATGACTTGTGACTCTTGGCCCTTTCTCCTGGATTGTCTTAGGCAGGCTGCACACAGCATCAGCCTTCCGAAAATAGTCTTCACTGACCTTATCCAGAAAAGAGGGAAAGGTGGGTTCGGTCTTCGGGCTCCCTTGTCATGCACACGCGGACGTCTGTCTGCCTTTTAAAATCTCAGCAGCACCTCCGTGTGCAGTGAATTCATGTGGGGACGAGGTTTGTGAACAGGACTTCCCTGGGCAACCTGGCAGCTCGTTAGTGTGTACTGGGTGGGGACACTGGGCTCTGCAGGGAAGGAGAAGCGATGGAAGGGTGACAGAAAGCTTATGTGCTTCTCTGGGAGAGATGAATAAGCCCCTTTTCTAACTGAACCTGTGAGCCTTTCCTTGGAAAATGGGTACCTGTCTTTTCACCCAAACATCCACTTGTTCACCCAACAAATCTTCACTGAGTGCGACTCTGCCTGGCTCTGTGCTCTAAGCCCCGGGGAAAGTTGTGCACCGACCTGCAAGGAGTTGAAAATGGAGGCCAGTGCAGGGTGGAGGCCAGAGGGCGGTCTGACATGCAGGGGATGCAGATCATGTGTTGGGGGAAGGCTCCCTGGACGCGGGACATCTGAGGAGTCGGAAGAGTGAGTCGGAGTCTCCCAGGGAGACAAGGGGAGAGAGGGAGTCTTAGGCAGAGGTGCCCACGTGTGCAAAGCTGCAGAGGGAAAAGGGCAGCGTCAAAAATCCAACCAGGGACTTCCCTGGTGGTCCAGTGGTTAAGACTCTGCGCTTCCAATGCAGGGAACGCGGGTTCGATCCCTGGTCTGGGAACTAAGATCCCACATACTGTGTGGCATGGCCCCAAAATAAAGAAAAACAACCAAACACTCAGAGCACAGTGTCTTTGGGGAGCCCTGTGTGCAGGTTGTGGGGTGTACGTGGGTGCAGGCATGGGAGAGGGGCTGGCAGGCAGATGCGGAAGCGCTGTCCAGGCTGTGCTCCCCGCTGCCCGGGGCCTCGTGCCTTCCCCGCTCAGTCCCTCTGCCCCAGGCCCCAGATTTCCTCATGTTCCGCTACTCATCGCCTTTTCATTCCCTCTTTCCCCTTGTCCAGGGTCAGGAGTAAGGGCAGAGAGTAATAACCTCTCTGAACCTCCGTTTCCCTTCTCCACGCACCACGGGGCTGCGCTGGGTGATCTCAAAGGTCTCCAGGGCCTTCTGGGGTTGTAAGTGGTTGTCCGCCCTATTTGGATGTTTCCCCTGGGGGCCTTGGAAACATCCCAGATGCCGCCTGGCCCTCTGTCAGCAGAGGGCTGGAGACAGGAGCTGTGAGTGGTGACGGTGATGGGGCACCCGGGGCAGTGTGGAGAGGGAGACGGAGCCCTTCTGACCCCGCTGCTGTGTGTGCTTCTCCCTCAGTTTGACCCTGGGAACACGGGCTACATCAGCACATGTAAGTTCCGGAGCCTCCTGGAGAGCCAAAGCTCCAAGCTGGACCCGCACAAGAGGGAGGTGCTGCTGGCTCTCGCCGACAGCCATGCCGACGGGCAGATCGGCTACCAGGATTTTGTCAACCTGGTGAGCGCTCTGGGGCCCTCGCCACTGGGAGAGGCCTGTTTGGGGGTGTGGCTTAGAGGATCCTTTTGGATAATTAATGGGATCTGTTGGTCTGCAGCATTGAAAAAGTGCAGGCTTCAGCAGGTGAAAGGAAATCACCAAGGACCCAATTTCTCTTTATCTGTCAGTTCTGCTTTCTGCAGTGTCAGCACTACTCAAAAAAGCCCCAGGCAATTCCAGACCCTGCCATCGTGGCAGCAAAGTGGCTGCAGCTGTTCCAGCCCTCATGCCCTCAGGCCTCACCACGCAGGGGAGGAGAGGGACTTGGTAGCTCCCACGTGAGGCCTGGGATTTCCTTCCTCCAGTTGGCCTAGATTGGGTCAGTGGGTTGTGCTGATTGAATCAAACCAATCAGTGCCCACCCGTGGAGCTGGGAGTGGGGTCATTTCCACAGAAAGGAAGGATTTGGAGTGGGAGGTGGGAGGTTATCGTTGGCAGGAGAGGAGCTGGGGAGTGGATGTTGGGAGGATCAGGGCAGACGTTTCGGGAGCAACGGGGCGCATGGGTGAAGGCCGGAGCTCATCAGACCTGCCGGCAGCTGTCCTGGGTTGTCGGAGGGGCTGGAGACGGGAGGCCCGTGAGTCCTGCCCAGTGGTCTGGTGTCTTGGAGTCAGGACTTCCTCCTCACTGGGGTTACTGCTGTGCTGTCCCGGGGGCTACTGTGGCAGGATTGGAGTGGGGTTCAGTGGGGTTAAGCAGGAAGCATCCCTCTGTGGGGTGGATGGCACATGAGTAGAAGCTGCATGAACTAGCAGCGTGAACACGAGGCCGGAAGGCCCCACTTGGTTTCCCTGTTGGTGAAATGGAAACAGTCGCCCCTCTTCTTGTCACCCATGAAATGACTGGTGTGAAGTCCCCAGGCTCTTGGAATTCAAAAGCATCAGTGATGGAGGAGCCAGGACCTGCCATCGTGCCAGGTTTGCTCTCTGATGTGGATGCGTGGGCTTTGGCATTGTTTTAATTGCCTCTTGATTAAGGACCTGCCTTTGCCCAGAGGTTAGCGTGATTGCAGGGAGCAGCTGTAGGGCTTTTAGTGGTGAAGAAACCTGCTGTTCAGAGTGGACCCAGGGAGCAGATCTCCTAGAGGGCGGGGGTGCAGAGCTCAGGTAAGCAGGGGAGTTGGGGACAGTTGGGATTCATGGGATGGGCCGTGGAGGTGAGCCCCGTGACTGGGAACCCAGCAGTGCCAGCAAAGACCAGGCCACGGAGTTGAGCCTGCATCGGCTCGTCCACAGCCCCAGCGTGTTTGCTGCATGCCCTGCTCAGCCCAGGGCAGAGTGAGGGCATGGCTGGGCCAGGGGAGCTGCTTCTCTCCAGCTGGGGGTTCGTGGAGTCGTCCGTGTGAATTCGCAACCGCAGATCACTTGTTACCATCGAGATTTCTCTATTTGAATTCTGAGCTGGAGCAGCCAGCCATAGCCTGGATTCTTGTGAGCAGGGCTGCCCTGGAGGCCAAGACTAAGAACGGGTTCACCAGGGGGGAAGCTCTGGGCAGGGCAGAGAGCTCAGGGGCTGGAGTCAGGTGGGCCTGGGTCCTGCGACAGGCTCTGCCTTTGCCACTCAGTGGCAAAACTGAGCCCCGGTTTTCCCATTTGTAAAATGAAGCCAAAGGAGACCCTCTTCAGGGTTGTGGCAAGGATTAAACAAGAAGTGTTTGAAAGTTTTTGTTGCCTCTAATGTTCTTCCACCAGGTTAACTCCTCTGCATCCTTTGTGAGCCCTTTCCCACCCCAACCCAGGCAGAATGAACCAACCTTACCCAGAGCCCCTGCAGTGCTTTGCACAGGCCTGTCTTATAGCACAGACCACATTGCATTACAGCTGAGTGGCCAGGGTTGTCATGTATGGGTGTGCAGGTTGTGGACTGCACAAGGATGCCGGGCAGAGAGAGGAATGGGGGCTGAAATCTGGCCTGGGCTTTGTTCAGCAAGGCCTGGAATGGGTGCATCCGCCTGGAAGGAGAGGCTCCCTTATTTAATTGGCACAAAAGCTCCACATGAGGGCTTCCCTGGTGGCGCAGTGTTGAGAGTCCGCCTGCCGATGCAGGGGACACGGGTTCGTGCCCCGGTCCGGGAAGATCCCACATGCCGCGGAGCAGCTGGGCCCGTGAGCCCTGGCCACTGAGCCTGTGCGTCCGGAGCCTGTGCTCCGCAACGGGAGAGGCCACAACAGTGAGAAGCCCGCGTACCGCAAAAAAAAAAAAAAAGCACTCCACATGAGCCAGCATGGGCTCCAGAGTCAGGCAGATGTGGATTTGAATCCTGACTCTGTGGTTTACTAACTGTGGGTCCTTGAGGAAATTACTTACGCTCTCCAAGCTCTCATCCCCGTCTTTATAACGTGGGGATAATACTACGCACCAAATAATGAAGATGACATCCTCTTTTGCTGCCATTTATGCATCTGTCTCTCCTGTATGCTCCGTGAGGCCAGAGACCATGGCTGCTGCTGTGCCCGGCACAGTTCTAGGCACATCGGGGCACAGCTGAATGGTGAGTGTGTATGTGTGTACACACTGCTTCTCCTGTGTTTATGCTGAGCTCCTTCCCACCACGGGTCTTGCAGATGTATTGTTTGTGAGTATATGTGTGGTACACGCACATGTGCATGTACACATCCAGGGATTGGGGGAGAGGACGGCTACAAACTAACTTGATGACATGGTCTTATCTTGGGCTTGTAGTGATCATGGAGCCCCAAGTCCCATCCGCATTTACAGAACCGCCAGGCCACTAAGAACCAGACCCAAGCTTTGCAGGCGTGGGGGCGATGGGAATAGGGCATCGTTGGAAGGGGTTCATCCAGGAAGGCCTGCTGGATGGGGGAGGCTTAAGCCAGGTTTTTCAGGTGTGTGCCGAACCCAGGAGAGGGGATGGGGCACTGCAGATGGAGGCTTGTTCCACCTGGCCTGGTCTGAACCCAGATCCTCCCCAGCTCCCTGCCCCCTGACAGGGCTTCAAACCCATGTGCCTTGGTTGGGCTGGCTCACCTCCCCAGCCCTGTCTGGACTCCCGCCTTCAGTTTTAACCTGATGTCCCTGCTGTGCCCACAGTCCCGGGAATATATTGATAATCCCCACCCAGCAACCACAGAGCAGCCCCTGGTGGCACTGTGAGCTCTGGGGTTGGGAGAGGTGTGTCTTTAGGACATCTCCCCGTAGGAAGGGTCTAGAGTGTGGTCGTGGAGGGTGGGTGGGAGATAACAGAAGCCTTGGGAGGCTGGAAGTCAGTAGGACCACCTCTGATCTCTGGGGGTCAGGCTGACCGCTGGGTGAGGCAGCCAGGACTCTGCGTGGGGAGGGGCCAGTCCTGGGGCTCCCTGAGCATCACAGTTCCCTTGGAGGCACTCAGGGCTGATGATCTTCCACAAGCACAGCTTTGGGTTCTGGTTCCGGGGACCAAGGATGCTGACCCCTACTTATCCTTCAGTTCTCACTCATGCCACCTCCTTCAGGAAGCCCTCCCTGACTACCTTGGGACCGGGTTGGACTCTTTCCTGTGTGCTCCCGCAGCAGCCTTCACTCTGAACCGTTACTTATTGCTGGTTACTTATCTTTCTTGAGCACCACTGTATCCCCATGTCTGGCAACACCTGATGCTTAGTAGTTGCTCAGGAAATCGTGATGGATAATGGACAAGTGGGTGGAAGGGATATGAATACAGGCTCTGGAGCCCTACTGGGTTTGAACTTGATGGATTCCTAAAACTCTCTATGCTTTGGTCTCCCGTCTGGTGGAATGGGGATATTCATCGTCTTTATCTAGCAGGCAGACTAGTTGCATCAATGAGCCAAGCTGTGATGTGCTTAGAACAGCCCCTGACACATAAGAGCTCAGTGAATATTGCTTCTTGTTAACTATTACATTTAACTTCTTGTTAACTATTATTACAGAAGAAAGAGGAAGGTAGAATCAGGCCTGGTTGGTCTAAGGAATGTGCTGGCTGGGAAAACGGGATGGGGCTCCCCTGAGACTCCGGTTCTGACCCCCCTCCCCTGCCCTGTTTCCTGTGTAGATGAGCAACAAACGGTCCAACAGCTTCCGCCAGGCCATCTTGCAGGGCAACCGCAGGCTCTGCAGCAAGGCCCTGCTGGAGGAGAAGGGGCTGAACTTCTCCCAGCGACTGATCCGCCACGTGGCATACGAGACCCTGCCCCGGGAGATTGACCGGAAGTGGTACTACGACAGCTACACCTGCTGCCCACCGCCCTGGTTCATGATCACAGTAACGCTGCTGGAGGCAAGGACGAGGGTGGGGAAGGGACTGCCGGAGGGTCAAGAGGATATCTGAGATCTCGAGGGGAAGGGCAAGTCACTGCAAGTCAGGCCCTGTTACAGGGCACGCAAGTGTTGTTATAACCCCCCGGACCGTAGAGAGATTACAGAGATCATTACTTTAAGCAATACGCCCTGCAGCAAAATCCCCATGTGACCACCTCCATCAAAACCAACAGCAGCAAAAACAATGTCAGTAGTTCATTGATTCGGGGGATTTAGCCAGGCTAACTCATGAAGACACCTTCTTTTAGTTCCTCCTGGAGTGAGTAACGTGGACGAGTCATGTGCTCCCCTGGGACACCTGTAAAGTAGGAATAACCAGACCTGCCCTCCTTTTCCCACAGGACTCCCCTATTTAGAGCCAGAGAACGGCAGGTGGTGCTTTCTGAACACAAAAGCATTGCACAAATACATATGGGAGGGAGCCTATATGAACAGGTAGATGTGGGCTTCATGTATTTTGCAAGAACATTCTCCCCTTAGGAAATCATCCATACCTATTGTTATCCTAAAAGTCTCATGCTTATGCAGCAGAATCCAGAGTACCGCCTTCTGCATCAGCGCTCCTGTATGAGGAACTCTGAATGCGTTCTGCTCCTCAGCCCAAGAACCAGCGGGCCTCCCAACCCCAGCTCTTGAACTAACCAATGCTTGGCTTCCCTTGGGCGTTTAACAATCTCCATCGTTTCTCTTCCAGAACCAGGGGCCTACTTACCGCCCCTGCATATGTTCTTGTAAAGTTCCTGCTGAATCAAACTGCAGGATCATTAAGCTTCATGGCGTCCCTCTTCTTTTTTTCTAAGTCATAATATTTGGACTGCAGGCTAGAGCTCCTGTGTTGCTCTGGCTTCATCCAAGTACGTGTGGAAGTTGTGATTTTTCTGAGATATTCTTGGACTTGTTTTCCAAGCACTTACTGTGTTGGTCTACTTATTAACTTCTATTTGAGGACCAATAATAACAAGCTGTCTTGGAAGCTGTATTTGCTCCCAGGCCACCTGTACCCATGGTGTTAGGTGGACAGAATGGCTCCCAGAGAGCCCCGGGAGTCCAGCTGCTGGGAGGCCTGAGCCATTCCCAGGCTCAGCCCAGGAGGGCTTAACCACACACTAATTACAGCTGCCTTCCCTCAGTGCATGCCTGCTCCTCACGTACTTTATCGTTTTTAAACCTCACGATCACCGTGGAAGTGTAAGAATTAGTATCCCCATTTCCAGATGGGGAAACTGAGGACCAGTAAATTAAAATAATTTGCCCAAGGTCATCCAGAGGAGTCAGATCTTGTGTCCAGATTGGTTTCAGATTTTCAGAAACCTCGGCTGTGTAATCTCGAGCCACCAATCCAGAAGAAACTGGAAAATGATGAAATAACTGTTTCACAGACCTTATACTAAAGCCCAAGTTTTTTGTTTTACATACAGTTCTAGTAACCTGGTTTTCTGAGTCCATAACAGAGTGAACATGGTGGGAAGCTACTAGAAGGGGCCCCCTACCAACCAACAATAGGAAGTAAGAACCTTGTTGTAGTACCTGGTCAACACCATGCTGACACCCAGGCATTGCGGGAGAGGGCAAAAGAAAATGTAAAAGCAAACGTGAGTCGTAAAGAAACACAAGAATTTGGGACCATTTAGTATAGGAGCAAAACCCCTATCAGTTACTGGAGAAGACATCACTCCTATAGCCCAGATCAATACCTGAGACGTCCTTAAAATTAAGGGACGTGAATTTTGCATTCCAGAAAGAGTTCCAGGGAACTTCCCTGGTGGCGTGCTCCCAGTGAAGGGGGTCTGGGTTTTATCCCTCGTCAGGGAACTAGATCCCACATACATGCCGCAACTAAGAGTTCACATGCCACAGCTAAGGAGCTGGCAAGCCGCAACTAAGGAGCCCACCTGCTGCAACTAAGACCCAGCGCAACCAAATAAATAAATAATATTTAAAGAAAGAAAAAGAGTTCCAGGAAAAAACAGTTCAAATAAATACTCTCTTAGGGCTTAAACAAGTACACATCAGTCATCTTTAAAATTAACTTACGTGGGACTTACCCGGCGGTCCAGTGGTTAAAACTCCACGCTTCCACTGCAGGGGGCACAGGTTCAATCCCTGGACGGGGAAGTTCCGTATGACACACAGTGCAGCCAAAAAAAAAAAAGAACAATTATGTGAGGTGTTGGTGAGAATTCAAAGAAATTGAAACACTTGTGTACTGTTGGTGGGAATGGAAAATGGTACAGCCACTGTGGGAAACAGTATGGCAGTTCCTCAAAAAAATTAAACAGAATTACATGGTCCAGCAATTCCACTTCTGGATGTATACCCAAAAGAATTGAAAACAGGCGTTCAAAGAGATATTTGTACACCCATGTTCATAGCAGCATTGTTCACAATAGCTGAAAGGTGGAAGCAACCCAAGTGTCCGTTGACAGATGAATGGATAAACAAAATGTGGTAGATACATACAGAGGATTATTAGGAAGGAGATTCTGACATGTGTTACGACAGGGCTATACCTTGATGACGTTATGCTGAGTGAAATAAACCAATCACAAAAGACAAATACTGTATGATTCCACTTATATGCAGTCCCTGGAGTAGTCAAATTCATAGAATCAGAAAGCAGAATGGTGATTGCCAGGGGCTGGGAGGCAGGGTATGGGAATTAATGTTTAACGGGTACAGAGTTTCTTTCGGTTTTACGAGATGAAAAGAATACTGTAAATGGATGTTGGTGGTGGTTGCACATTATGAATGTATTTAATACCACTGAACGGTACACTTACAATGGTTAAGATGGTAAATTTTACCTTATGTGTACCTTACCACAGTTTTTTTTTTTTTTAATCAACTTACGTGGAATTGCCTCAGCCCCCAAGTGGGTATGTGAGTTATTATCTGAATTAAAGTTTAAAATGCTACAAACCCTTCCTGCTTAACACCGAGGAAATGTGGGCAGAGACCATTTTGTGAACATTTAACAAAATAATCGAACAGAAGTGGGGTAAGAGATGGTGCAGAGCTAGCTTGGCTCTGGTCGTAGGGATGTCCCTCCTTCCGTAGGGATTCCAAAGGTCAGCACAAGCGGGGTTCCCGGGCAGTTTCACACCTAGTAACAGGCTCTCTTCATTCTGTGCTCTCATCCAGGTTGCCTTTTTCCTCTATAATGGGGTGTCGCTGGACCAGTTTGTGCTGCAGGTAACCCATCCACGATACCTGAAGAACTCACTGGTTTACCATCCACAGCTCCGAGCACAGGCTTGGCGTTACCTGACCTACATCTTCATGCATGCGGGGTGAGTACACTCTATCTAGAGTCCCTGTGGGAAAATAACTGGTCCAGAGAGCCTGGATTGAAATATCTTTTTTATTTTTATCTACCTGGACACAGGATTTGAGGTGGCTTCTTGAAACTTATCTAATACCAAACTGTATGAGTAAATTATTAAGAGTGTATGGGAGGGGCTTCCCTGGTGGCGCAGTGGTTGGGAGTCCGCCTGCTGATTCAGGGGACACAGGTTTGAGCCCTAGTCTGCGAAGATCCCACATGCCACGGAGCAACTAAGCCCGTGCGCCACCACTACTGAGCCTGCTCTCTAGAGCCTGCGAGCTGCAACTCCTGAGCCTGTGTGCCACAACTACTGAATCCCGCGTGCCTAGAGGCTGTGCTCCTCAACCAGAGAAGCCACCTCAATGAGAAGCATATGCACCGCAATGAAGAGCAGCCCCCACTCGCTGCAACTAGAGAAAGCTTGTGCACAGCAACGGAGACCCAAGGCAGCCAAAAAATAAAGTAAATAAACTTATTTTAAAAAAAAGTGTATGGGAAAGGGAAAATAGAGAGAGGAAAATGCTAAAAAGCCAGCAGAGAGCTTTTTAGCATATACACAGCATGTGATGCTATGTACTTGCTGTAAGTGGGTTATAAATTTATTCTGAACCTCCTAGTGGCCAAAGCAAAGAGGGAAATGTGGTCTGCCACCAGGTTCATTGTCCATAAACCATGTGTGTGAGTGCCCCATAAGTGAAATAAAGGACAGATTTATTGAAAGGAGGTCTCGCAATATGGTGGCATGAGTCTTCCTGAGGAACTCTGGCAATACTTAAAGTTTCTGTTTGTAGAGCCGTGTGGCCTTTTTTGGGGCCTGGAGTGCAATCAGTTCTCAATGGTACCTCCTACCCCATGATAAGGACCAGGCGACCACCCAGGTCCAAGTCCCTTGAAGAGCATGGTCTTGGCTGGAGACTGTTTTTACATAGTAGAAGCATGGAGTTGGGAAATCGGAGTCCCCTGACACCAGACCTCTGCGGTGTCTTCTACAGACTCTTCTAGAGAAGTGATGGAAAAGCCCTGTGGGTGCCTGTCCCCGGGATTGCCAATGGGGAGAGGATTATCCCGGCCCCCATGGCTCTTTCCTTGGCAGAAAGACCCACAGTGGCCAAGAGGAAACTCCACTGTGAGCCTCCCTTCCTGCTGAGCCGCTAAAGGGGGCACAAGAGCCACCCCCTAACTGGCTGCACGTGCTGGGAAGGGTGCTTTGGCCTGAGGAGACTTCTGGATGGCTGTTGATGGATGTCTCCACTCTGAGCCTAAGCAGATGGATGCCTTGCCTGCTGTGTCCCAGCTTCAGCTTCACAGGCTGAGGAGCAGGGGCGGGGAGGCCCTTTATGCTTCAGTCTCCTCGTGAGCCAAGATCTGGACACCACAGGGACTGGAGGATAACTTGGATATACTAAGCTCTAACGGATATCTTTCATGCTTGCACTTGTTTGGAAAACATCTTTCTCTTACAAATACAATAGCGAGCCAGAGCGACTGAGTAGCCTGGATAATGGACCAGGTCCTGCACATCAGAGACCAGGGCCGTGGTCCCAGCCTGACCACTAACCAGCTGTGTGACTTTAAGTCACACAGCCTCAGCTTCTCTTGTGTCAACTGATGGAGTTGCTGGATCTTTTTTTTTTTTTTTTACATCTTTATTGGAGTATAATTGCTTTACAATGGTGTGTTAGTTTCTGCTTTATAACAAAGTGAATCAGTTATACATATACATATGTTCCCATATCTCTTCCCTCTTGCATCTCCCTCCCTCCCACCCTCCCTAGAGTTGCTGGATCTTGACCGTTGTTAGCCCCTCATTGGCAAGTGTAGACACTGCCAGTCACCCCCCAGCCCTGTACCTGTGTTCCTGTCCCAGCTGGCAGGGAGGGTGGAAGGAACACTCTAAAATGGTCTGTCTGCATTGTAATTCCTTCCCCTCCACCCCCTAGACTGTGAGCTCCTCAAAGGCAGCTATAGGGTCTTTTTTTTTTTTTTAATTTAATTTTGGCCATGCAGCGCAGCTTGTGGGATCACAGTTCCCCAACCAGGGATTGAACCCGGGCTACAGCAGTGAAAGCACTGAGTCCTAACCACTAGACCACTAGGTCTCCCAGCTATAGGGTCTTGTTCACTACTGGATCCCCAGCATCGTGGCATGCTAAATGAATGGATGAATGAATGTGATCTCTCTGTACAGGATAGAACACCTGGGACTCAACGTGGTGCTGCAGCTCCTGGTGGGGGTACCCCTGGAGATGGTGCACGGAGCAACCCGCATTGCGCTTGTCTATGTGGCTGGTGTCGTGGCAGGTAGGCAGGTGGGCCCCGTGTCCCCAGGGGTGAACCTCCCCAGGGCGGCTAGGAGACCCCATGAGGTCAAGCAAGCCCCAACTTCCGGAGGACCCTCACCATCCAGGCTCCTGACTACTAGGCTTGGCCTCCAGGCAGATCTCCCCACTTCCCTGGGGACACTGGAAAGGGACCTGCCACCCAGAGAGGGAGGCATGTGATGACAAAGGAGGGGAGAGCACAGGATTTGGAACAGGCAGACTGACCGGAGTTTCAGTCTTCACACTGCCGTGTTGCAGCTGTGTGAACTTGGGGACATGCCTTACCTTCTCTTGGCCCTGTTAAGCTTTAAGAGGGAACTGATGAGATCTGCCTGCCAGGCGTGAGGAGGGCAGAGTGAGGTGAAGGATGAAATAAACCGTGCAAGGGAGGTGAGATCCCTGTGGGGACATCCAAGGAGTGGGTGGAGCCAGGTACCTCCCCTGGCCAGGCCAGCACCTGCACCCTAAGGGGGATCTTGCCTCTGCCCGGGCTGGCCCTTGATTGACCCACGGCTGGCCGGAGAGAGTCTGGCCTAGGAGGTAGTGGGCACTCGTGCCAGCTGGAGGAGTCTGGGGCCCTGGCTGGCTCAGCGCACGTGGCAGGTGATGATAGTGATCATTGTGGGCTTGAGGGTAGTGGCCAGCCCCCTATCCCCCTCCCCAGTGGCAGGGGAGGTGCACTGGGATGAGGTGGGGAGAGCAGAGCAGATTTCTGCAGGAAAAGTCTGCACCAACTGGGCTTCTGAACAGAGGGATCTCCCTCGTGATGTTTCCACCTTTATCGCTGGCTTTTCTCTTTACAAGGTCTGCCGCCTCAGCTCTTCCCCCCTGACAGCTGTACCCAGGGGAGCTTTGTGTGTGCGTTTAAGTAAGATCTTAATCCTTTCTGAGTGGCATTGAAGTTGTCATCAGGAGAGCAGGGCAGCGTCAGCTTTGTAAACAGTGGTCAGGCAGGGACCCTGGAAGTAAGTGGAATGACTTCAGGAATCAAAGAGGGAAGGGTCCCACCACACACCCCCATCCCATGAGAGGCTGGTCTGCTAGTTCGTGAACCCTCAGCCTGGGAGATGGGCCCAGCGCTGTCTCCCTCACTCCTGTGCTGAGGTTAAAAACTTGGCCACCTTGGACAGCATTCACACCAGCTTCTCCCAGAATCCAGCACCTTCTGCATCCTTGAAAAAAGGTCTGATGAACATCTCTGTGTGCCAGACTTACTTAGCCACTGACACACCCCTGAGTGTCGACATCTGGGGATTTAGAGCCACATTTTCCATGCCGACATACTCAGAGACCCAGATGGTTAATGGCGAGGAACGGGAAAGATGCTCGTAACACTTGCAGTTGGTAGTTAATTAGATGGGAGTGCCAGTAACCTAGAAGACAGACATAGATTCAAGATGACTCAGGCCTCGCCCAAACCAGATGACACCCAGCGGGAAGACAGTGCAGGTATCGCTTCCCAGTGATGCCAGTGCAGAAGGAGATGGTGTAAAGGCAGACGGGGGCTTTCCAACTAAACCTGAGGGTGTGGGGCTGTATTGCAAAGCAAATTACATGTGCTGTTCTATCTGAGTCATTGATTCAGAGCAGAGGGCATTCTGGTCACCGCATATCAAATCGCTGATCTCCAGGATTGAGTTGATTGACCTGCCTGTACCCCTTCCTCCCTCTCTGCTCTGTGTGCATCCCTCCTCAGAGAAGGGGTCCTGTTCAGACAGCCAGACCCTGACCGGATAGCCAATACTTATCAGGTGCCTGTCCTGTGCAGGCTGTTTTTAATCCCCACAACTCCGTGAGGCGGGAACTGTTAACTCTCCATCTGTTACAGATACAGAAACCGAGACTTAGGGACGCTAAGTGACTTGCCTAAGAAGATACAGTCATAAGTGGTGGAGCTGGGCTCTAATCCAGGCTATCTGACCTCAAAGGCTGTGCTCTGACACTGTCGTAGTGTTACGAGAATTAAAAGGCAGGCCTTATCCTTTATGCACATAATTTGTCAGAAACCAAGGGAGGTCTTAATAGACATTGACCCCTGCTCTCTAATTCCTGCCCAATGAAAATATTCCAAATCCAAGGCCATCGCATTTTGTAACAATAATAACTAACCTCTGCTGAGCGTGTCTAGTAGTCCAGGTATGTGATAAATGGTTCACACGTATGTTATCTGCTCTTCTCATCACAACATTCCTATGAGGTAGGTGCTGACACCCCCATTTTATAGGCAGTTCAAAGAGGTAAAATGACTCTATTTGCTCAGCCAAGAAGCCCTAGAACTGGAGTGGAAACCCTTCCTCTGCCCGGTGCTTCTAGCCAATGCTTGAAGCCAACATGCATCTCACTTCCGGCTAATGATTACAGGGCTGAGTTTAAATACTTTAAGATCCAGTCTCTTCGCTGCTCTGCCCAGCTTTATGATAGATTATATAGATCAGAAGCGATGGATGCATCGCCAGAGCCTAGCACAGGGTTTGGTACATGGTAAGCAACCGATATTTGTAAGCTAAGTGAAAGAGTACATACATAAATAAAGTTGTACTGCTTAAAGGTAGATGTTCTGCCAATTTTTATTTGGATTTGTTTGGGGTTTTTTTAACGGCTAAGGGAGACGCTGGAGAACACCTGCTTTAAATTTTCCAGGCTAAAATTATCGCAGCTGTGCATTATGGCAAAGTCACCAATTCATCCCCGTGCTGGCATGGACCCAGGGTTTCGGGGGAAAATTCATAGCCCTGACTAGCACTGCTCCTTTGGTTTGCTGCTGTGTACAGGTGTGGCGTGTCACTCCGGCTTGCCTTTCTCTCCCCGTCCTCTGCCCCCATGACCTCCAGGAGTTCACACTGGCCTTTATTGAACTGTGATCCATTCCGTTCATCGGGAATCCTGCCTGGCCCTGGCTTTCTGTCCTGGGATGACCTGTCTTACATTATTGATATGCATACATACATTTATACTTGACTTCTCTTAGTCCCTATAGTCCAGGTCTAATCTGCAGTCACTTAAGGAAAGTCTTCCTTTTTTTTTTTTTGCGGTACGCGGGCTTCTCACTGTTGTGGCCTCTCCCATTGTGGAGCACAGGCTCCGGACGCGCATGGCTCAGCGGCCATGGCTCACAGGCCCAGCCGCTCCGCGGCATGTGGGATCTTCCCGGACCGGGGCACGGACCCGCGTCCCCTGCATCGGCAGGTGGACTCTCAACCACTGCGCCACCAGGGAAGCCCAAGGAAAGTCTTTCTATCACAAATGGAGGGCAGGTGGATCCAGATTGTCACCTTCCAGATTCTAGAACCAGGATCCGAACCTCAGAACCTGGACTTAGGCCTAGACTTGGATTATTGTATTTCTGATCTGGAAGGAACCCTTGAGATGCCCTCCAGTGGGTGGTAAACTTTACTCCCTAGGTCCCATCCCCATTCAGCCAGAGCATCTCTCTGCACCATGGGGTAGGGGTGTGAGTCAGGTTTCTTTGAAAACAGTGTCTCACTGTTCAAAAGTTAGAAAGCCTTAGACTAACCTCCTCATTTCACAGATGTGAAGACTGAAGCCCAAAGAATTCAGGAGCTGTGCCCAGGGTCACACAAGTAACCAGTCGCGCCCCCATCCCATAATCCTGCCACAATCCAGACTGACCTCTGGTCCTGGGGTCAGGACTCTCATCCATCCTTAGGGTGAGGGAAAGGTCAGTGCACGGAAGCTGGACCCTGGGGGCTTCCCTGCCGCCTCCCTGTCCTGGTGGATCCCAGCAGGGAGGCCGGGGGAGCAGAATCTGGCCCGGTTTGTGGGGACTCACGTGGAGGAGAGAGGCCAGCCCCGAGGAGGCTGGGGCTTCCTCTGTCCAGAGGGTAATTAATGGGCAGCCAGCCCTGTGCAGCCCTGCAGTGCAGCCTTTGCGGCCAGCCCTGCCGCCAGGGAGGGTGAGAGCGTGGGAATCCTTTGTCATGCAGATCCTGCTGCCTGCCCGTTGGCCAGCCTGGGATTTTTTTCTTTTTCTTTTTCCTGTTACATAGGGCTGACCCCATGGCTAGGCAGTTAAAAAAAAAAAAAGAAAGTTATCTGACAATAGATCAATACCTAATTAAAGCCAGAGGGAAAGCATGAAAGGGGAGAAGAAAGATTTATGGTTGCCCTGGGAGGGGAGAAGGACTTGGGTGTCCTTAGTTCATGATGGTTTGTATTTTCCTGAGAGATGACATTCCCCTTGAGACTAAGAATCTGTTGTGGGGATCTCTTCCTCCAAGGATCTCAGTGAGACAAGAAGCCTTGAGAGTGGTCTGGGGGTGACGGCAAGCCAGGGAGAAGGCACATGACGTTGCAGGGGCCTCTCCACGCCCAGGGTGTCAGGCACTCTGGTTCCCGGGCCGGGCCTTGCCTCCTGCTAAGTAGTGAACCCTCCACCCCTGTAGGGCCTGCAGAATTTGGCCTTCTGCCTGTCCCTCTTCTCTCCACCCAGGCAGCAGCTAATTGGCTCCTGAGCCTGCGGGCATTTTCCAGTGGTGATTTCTGCACACTCACCCAGGCCAGCCACCTCTCATCCTCTGAGCCCTGGGTTCTAACTCCCAGTTATTTTTAGTCTCCTGTGTCCTTCCCTGAAAGCCAAAGCATTGATCACACTTAAATGAGACCAGAACAACACATTTCCCATCTTCTTCTCTGCCCAGCTTCCCTCCCAGGATGAAAGTTTATCATGCCCCAGACCAAGAGTCTCTACCATTCCTTTCCCCCAGAGGGTATGACATCATCTTTCTCTCTTCCCCGGGACTTCTCAAGGACGTTTTTCCTCCAAAGAAGCCCCGCTCTGGAGATCCTGTTGGCCTGTTGTCATTTCACTTGGTTGGAGGTGATGCTAGGCAGGTTTTTGGATGCTGTTGAGGAGACCGAGGGTAGAGGGTGGAGGTTGACCTCTGACCCATTTTGGGGAGTGGCTGCTAGAGAGGCCGAGAGCACACGGGCTTTGTGTCAGGCAGACCTGGACTCATATCCTGGCTCCAGCCCTTCCTACCAGGTGACTCTGGGCTCAGCCTCATCTCTGCAGTGAGGCTACTAGTGCCTGCCTCAGAGGGTGGGCTTGAGGGTCAAAGGGAAGGATGTCTGTAAAATGCTTGGCTGGTGTCTGACACACAGTGCCCCATAAGAGGTGGCTGTTTCTGCAAGAACTACTGCTACTATTTTTGTCGTTGCTCAGAACCCTGAGATAGCACAAGGGGAGGCTGGATTGCCAGGCAAGATGATCTGGGTGGCAGAGTTCTACTTTGGGCAAGTCACTTCTCTCCTTGAGACTTTGCTTCCCAGCTGTAAAAGGAGAAGTTTGAACCAAGTGGTTCTTTCAGCCATAAATGAATCTTCTAGGAAGCTCCGAGGTGACATGCGATCAAGGGAGGAAGAGAGCGAGCCTCTTGCTCTGGGGTCTCAGCCCCGAGGCTGCAGCATCCGAGGGCCGGGGACTGGGGTGGGGAGCCGACTCCAGCATCCTTGAGTTCTCCATCTCTCTCTGTACCAGGGTCCTTGGCGGTGTCTGTGGCCGACATGACCGCACCAGTGGTGGGCTCCTCTGGAGGGGTGTATGCGCTTGTCTCTGCCCATCTGGCCAACATCGTGATGGTGAGCACCCCCTGTCCCAGCAGCCCTCTCTTGGCCTCCCCTCTGCTGTCACTGGGCCTGGCGTTAATCTGTTGGAGCTGGGTTTTAGATCCTCCTTCACGCTCCAGCCCGGGCTTGGCAAGCACCAGGTGGCCTTGGCCAGTAGCTGAGTTTAAGGACACTCCTCGCCCTCTGCTGGGATACTTCCAGTGGGACCCTTCCATATGATTCATATTTTCTCCAGCCATGGCTTTGCCCATCTTCCTATTCCAACTGTTCGCTACTCAGTGACTTTAAAAAGTTTAAATCCTTGACCACTAGCATGCGTTGTAATTGTAACTTGTTGTTTGTCATTGGCTGTTAAAAGTAAGGGGATCTTAGGGACTTCCCTGGTGGTGCAGTGGTTAAGAATCCGCTTGCCAATGCAGGGGACACGGGTTTGAGCCCGGGTCTGGGAAGATCCCACAGGCCGCAGAGCAACTAAGCCCGTGTGCCACAACTACTGAGCCTGCGCTCTAGAGCCCGTGAGCCACAACTACTGAGCCTGCATGCCACAACTACTGAAGCCTGTGCGCCGAGAGCCCATGCTCCACAACAAGAGAAGCCACAGCAATGAGAAGCCCGCGCACCGCCACGAAGAGTAGCCCCCGCTCACCACAACTAGAGAAAGCCCGCTTGCAGCAACAAAGACCCAACACAGCCAAAAATTAAAAAAAAAAAAGTAAAGGGATCTTAGAGATGATCTCATCAAAAGTCCCAAACAGGAAAGAAGGCTCTGAGAGGTTAAGTGATTTGTCCAAAGCCACAATCAAATCTGTGGCAAAATGGGGACTTGAACCCACATCTCCTGGCAGTCATTCTAGTGTCGCTCTCCTCCACCAGCCCTTCAAAGCGACTGGACGCCGTCATTCCATTTCTCATGCTCTTCCTTGCCTTTTCCCGAAAAGCAATCTAGTGTAACTCGCTAAGAGCAGGAGCTGTTATTCCTCCTAGATCTGAATCCCAGCTACCCACTTCCTAAAGAGTGACCTTGGGCAAATGAGTTTACTACTTTGTGCCTCAGTGTCTACATCTGTGAAATGGGACGAGATGGGATCAATGACATAAAGTGAAAATAGCCACTCAGTATAAGTGTGAACTTAATTCCTGACTCCCCACAGAAGAGGCCGGGGTAGACTCAGAATAGAGACAGGATCTTCAAGGCGAGCAATTGGAAGCCACCTGGTAGTCTCAGAGGAGGTCAAGACGGCTTCCTTGTTTTAGAAGCAGTCTGAAGTTTGGAGGCTGAAAGAGGAGTCACTGGCAGTGCTTGGCTCACCCTGTCCGATGCCCCCACTTGCCCAGGAGCCTCCAGGCAGAGCCCAGATCTTACTCATCTTTTCCCCAGTGCCTGGAGTAGGGCTGGACACATGGCAGAGGGTGCCCACTAAATTGGGGGGAAGGAGGGAGAGAAGGGCCGGAGGGAGGGCAGGAGGGACTGTCAGGAAAGGAGTAGCTTCTCTTTGGGGTCTTCTTGCTCTCGCCTCTCTCCTCCATCACTGTCGTCACCCACGTGGCAGATGTGTGAATGCTCAGCGACGGCAGTTTATGGAGGTCTTGGAAACACGAGTCGTAACCACTGGACCTCCAGGGAAGTCCCACCCCCATTTCTTCATTATTATGGCCACTGTCACCTAGCCTGCTCCTCAGCACCGTCCCCTTTCTTTGCACCAAAGTTCCCTTTGTACACTGAGAGAGAAAGAGAGCTACAGCAGGGGCGGGTGGGTGTGTGACAGTGTGTTTACACACGACGTGCTTGGCTCGGTCTGCTAAACACCTGGGAGCCCAGGGCCGCCTCACATGGCTCTTTAAATGGGTCATTCTGTATCAGTGCCACAGCTTTCCCCAGATACAGCTTTTCCTCTGGATTCTGCTTCTGCCACTCCCCCCTCCCCCTGCCCCAATTCCTTTCTGCAGGGGGAGGAAAGGCCACCCTCCCCTTCCCCTTCCCCCCAAGGTGCATCTGTGTATGAAGGGGATGAGCCAGCACAACTAAGAAAGAAGAGGCAAACAGGCAAACAGAGGCACCCCTTCCCACCGCCTGGGAAGCAGCCCCGATGCCCTAGAAGTTCCTGTGGTGAGGGCAGACCACCTCTAGGACCCGGACCGAGGGCTGGGGCATGCGGTTGAGGAGGGGGGTGTGAGAGCAGTTTTCTTCCAGTTTATGTTTCTTTCTGCAAGTAGCCTGTGGCTGTGCAGATGAGCTGTCCCACCCAAGAGCCCAGCGGTCTTACAGAAGGACGTGGCTTTCCCTGACCAACGGGGAGCTTTGGGGTCCCCTGGAGTGTGACATAAGGTAGCCTTTCCCTTAGAAAGTTGTGTGGTGCTTATTGGACAGTGAAAAACACTCACTTCCTCCTTAGGTCAGTTTCCTTTCATCAAGAGGCTGCCTTTACCCAAGCTAGCTCAGTGCCCAGCAATTCAGAGACACATTAGGACACACCATGTGAAATTGCCATTTCTGTGGGTCAGAAGCATTGAAGCATCGGCAATTTCATGTGGTTCAGCCTAATAGATAGACTATCGATTTGTTTTTTCCCAGAATGTTAGCAAATGTATGGGGAGAGTTCTTTTTTTTTTAATTTTTATTTTATATTGGAGTATAGTTGATTTACAGTGTTGTATTCGTTTCAGGAGTACAGCAGGGACTTCCCTGGCTGTCCAGTGGTTAAGACTCTGCACTTCCACTGCAGGGGCCAGGGGTTCGATCCCTGCTCGGGAAACGAAGATCCCACATTCCACTCGGCCAAAACAAAAAAAAGAGTATATAGCAAAGTGACTTAGTTATACATATACATATATCTATTCTTTTTCAGTTTCTTTTCCCATATAGGTTATTACAAAATATTGAGTAGAGTTCCCTGTGCTATACAGTAGGTCCTTGTTCGTTATCTATTTTATATATAGTAGTGTGTATATGTTTAGACTATTGATTTTTTTTTTTTTTTTTGCGGTACGCTGGCCTCTCACTGCCGCGGCCTC
Organism: Stenella coeruleoalba; assembly: GCF_951394435.1. Classification (NCBI taxonomy): domain Eukaryota; kingdom Metazoa; phylum Chordata; class Mammalia; order Artiodactyla; family Delphinidae; genus Stenella; species Stenella coeruleoalba. Next base: position 18,318,546 of record NC_137165.1, read on the forward strand.
CCCCACTGTGGAGCACAGGCTCCGGACGTGCAGGCTCAGCGGCCATGGCTCACGGGCCCAGCCGCTCTGCGGCAGGTGGGATCTTCCCAGACCGGGGCACGAACCCGCGTCCCCTGCATCGGCAGGCGGACTCTCAGCCACTGCGCCACCAGGGAAGCCCTAGACTATTGATTTTTAATTCCAAAATGAAGACTTGTCTGTGTGTCCCAATAAAGCACCTCATCAGAACAAAAAGGAAAAAGAACATGCACTTGACATCCAGGAAATCTGGATTTGAGGACTGGTATCACCATTTTGATAGCTGTGAGTCCCTTAACTTCTCAGGGACTCTGTTCTGTCATCTGTAATCCCTTCTTCACAAGGTAGTTGTGAGAAAGACATGAAAAAATTGGATGTGAAAATGTTTTTCATGTGACAAATCACCAGACAGCTGGGAGACCCTGTATGTATATGTGTGTATTTATATATATATATATATATATATATATTTTTTTTTTTGGCGGTATGCGGGCCTCTCACTTTTGTGGTCTCTCCTGTTGCGGAGCACAGGCTCTGGACGCGCAGGCTTAGTGGCCATGGTTCACGGGCCCCGCCACTCTGCGGCATGTGGGATCTTCCCGGACCGGGGCACGAACCCGTGTCCCCTGCATCGGCAGGCGGACTCTCAACCACTGCGCCACCAGGGAAAGCCATATATATATATATATATATATTTTTTTTTTTTTTTTTTTTTTTTTTTTTGCGTTATGTGGGCCTCTCACTGTCGTGGCCTCTCTCGTTGCGGAGCACAGGCTCCGGACGTGCTGGCTCAGCGGCCATGGCTTATGGACCTAGCTGCTCCGCGGCATGTGGGATCTTCCCGGACCAGGGCACGAACCCGCGTCCCCTGCATCGGCAGGTGGACTCTCAACCACTGCGCCACCAGGGAAGCCCTATATATTTTTATACATATAATTCTTTATCTTTATAAATTCCACCTGATACCTGTACAGAGAATAAACTGAAAATGTGTCCTTTATGCTTCAGATACATAACAGAAAAATGTTGAACACTTCTGTTCTCAGGACTCTGTTTAAGGGAGAGATTCTGCCTTAAATTAAAGTATGTCTTATTTTTCATAAAAGACACTCTGAGTTTCAAAACGCTTGTTTACATCAAGGGAATAAATCTAAAAAATATTTCAGCAAATGATCTGGATGGCATTAAAGACCTGTAATCAAGACTTCTTATTTTAAATTCTAGCAGTATAAAGGCACACATAATTGAATAATTTATTAATTGCCTTTTGCTGGGGCCCATAGGACAGAGTTTCATTTTTATTTATTTTTAATTTTTAAAAATTTATTTATTTTATTTTATTATTTATTTTTGGCTGCATTGGGTCTTTGTTGCTGCGCGTGGGCTTTCTCTAGTTGCGGCGAGTGGGGGCTACTCTTCGTTGTGGTGCGCAGGCTTCTCATTGTGGTGGCTTCTTTTGTTGTGGAGCATGGGCTCTAGGCTCGTGGGCTTCAGTAGTTGTGGCACACGGGCTCAGTAGTTGTGGCTCGCAGACTCTAAAGTGCAGGCTCAGTAGTTGTAGCGCACGGGCTTAGTTGCTCCGTGGCATGTGGGATCTTCCCAGACCAGGGCTCAAACCCGTGTCCCCTGCATTGGCAGGCGGATTCTTAACCACTGCGCCACCAGGGTAGCCCTCATTTTTAAATATACAAGATATTTTCTTTAACTTTGCCCCATATGATAGATGTTTTTCTAAAACATTTGAGATCTAAATTTTTGCAAATGGAACCATACTGTCAAAGCACAAGGAAAGGTTGTTGTCTAAAAGTCACAGAAGATTTCTGTTATAAGGTTCATTTTATTAAGTAAAAATCCTTCTGTAGGATTTTTACTTAATAAAATGTAATTTTATGTGTCGTGCTTTCTTTTTTATCTGTGTCACGCTTTCCTTGTTTCCTGTGTTGGGTTTTCTTGAAGTGATTTGACAAGAAATTGTTTCCACTGGGGTTATGTAAAGCCGTCTGGGAACAGAACCTCTCCTGGGTTTCAGCCTCTGAGCTCTTGACTGACTGGGTGAGCAAGATGCCTAGGGGACTGGTTACTGCCTTGTTTGTCGTTGGTGAGTTACCGTCTCACCCTGTGAGGCTCTGGTAGAGAATGAAATTAAAGGACCTGAAAAAAGTTTATATTCCCCAGGGGCCTGCAGGCTTTTCAACATTTATAGCAGCAGCAGTGCTGGCTCTGTGTGAGATTTTTTTCCTTCTCTCCTGTTGTTTCACTGTGCTTATTTTATTGGAGGGAATAATGGGGAGGAGGGGGGGAGATGAGGCAGCTGGTGGAAAGGAGTGACTTTCTAGTTTAACCCCTCAGCTGCTGGGAGGCTGCTCATTTACTGATGTTTGCTCAGCTCTGGGGGCAGCCAGCATGGACAGACAGAATGTGACCCTGCCTTGGAAGTGTGGGCGGACAGAACCCTGGACTGGGAACCCTGTCAAGCTCGACATTAACCCACTGTGACCTTGCACTTGGCCTCCTGGGCCCTCAAGTGCAGATCAGAGGTGGGATGACCAGATCAGCTTGGCAAACTTCAGAGCCTTCCAGGGCTCGGCAGGTATGGTAGATGAAGCTGGTCCTGGGAGCCATGTTGCAAAACTGGAGCTCCCCGGCCTCCTCCAAGGTCATTGAGAGTCTGAAGCTTCTTTTAAAAAAATTATTTTATTTTTATACAATTTTTAAAGGTTACTTTCCATTTACAGTTATAACAAAATATCGGCTATATTATACAGTACATCCTAGAGCCTGTCTTACCCCCTAATAGTTTGTACCTTCCACTCCCCCATCCCTATATTTCCCCTCCCCCCTCACTGGTAACCACTCATTTGTCCTCTGTGTTATATTCACTAGTTTGTTGAATTTTTTTAGATTCCACATGTAGGTGATATCGTACAGTATTTGTCTTTCTCTGTCTGACTTAGCAGAGATTCTGAAGTTTTGAAGCCGCTCTGCAGGGCAAACTCACCATCTTTGCCCCAGGTCCAGATCCTATCAGGCACTTAGATGACTCTTACCACGTGCCAGACAGTGTTCTTCTTTACACATATTAATTCATTTCACCTTCGCAACAAGCCATGAGGTGGGTAATGAGTTAGGTACTGTTGTTATCTCAGATTTATAAACGAGGACACTAGAAAGAAGGAATTCTGAGCCCCCACACCAGTGGTCTTGCCAGACCCAAAATGCAGACAGTGCTTTTTTAGACAGATCCCAGATAGGGCCCAGAGGGACCTGGACCTCAGCTGAAGGAGAGAGCGGCCAATACATTCTAGACTTAACTCTGCCCGATACTGTCACTCAGAACACAGTGAAAGAGACTTCAGGTAAAATATTCAGAGTTTTTTTTTTTTTTTGGTACGCGGGCCTCTCACTGTTGTGGCCTCTCCCGTTGCGGAGCACAGGCTCCGGACGCGCAGGCTCAGCGGCCATGGCTCACGGGCCCAGCCGCTCCGCGGCACGTGGGGTCTTCCCGGACCAGGGCACGAACCCGTGTCCCCTGCATCGGCAGGCGGACTCCCAACCACTGCGCCACCAGGGAAGCCCCTTCAGAGGGTTTTTATGAGGAAAAGGGATCTTAGAAATGTTCTATATCCATAGGAATCGCCATCTGTCCACAGAACTCTTTCTATTTTGCAAAACAAAAACTCTGTACCCATTTAACAACTTCCATTCCTCCCTCCCCCCGCTCCTGGAAACCCCTATTCTACTTTCTGTCTCCATGAATTTGACTACCTCTGTAGTCTGTACCTCGTACAAGTGGAATCAAACACTATTTGTCTTTTCGTGAGTGGCTTATTTCACTTAGCGTAATGTCTTCAAGTTTCATTCAAGTTGTAGCGTGTGTCTTAATTTCCTTCCTTTTGAAGGCTGAGTACTATTCCATTGTGTGGATACACCACCTTCTGTTTCTATATTCATCCGTCCATGGACACTTGGCTGGCTTCCACTTTTTTGGCTGTTGTGAATAACACTGCTGTGAACACGGGTGTCACATTTAAGGGAGAATGACAACCCATGGGTGGACCTCACAGGGAGACAAAGCCTGCCTGGACAATAGCAGGAAGAACTTTTCAGTGAGTGGAGCCCCTTCACGGGGCTGCTTCAGGAGGTGATGAGTTCCCGGTCACAGGGGCTGGAGGACCATTTTGTCAGCTTCTTGGCAGGGGTGTCCCTTTGGGTGGAGATGGCCCATCAGGTGACTCCCAAGGACCCTCCCATCCTTGGGCTTCATCTTGGAGAGGAGCTGAGGGGCCACCGACCTTCGGCCAAATGAACTAGCTTGGGTTAGGTGGCCAGATCCGGTGGAGGGCACCAACTCCCGTTTTGTTGCCTGTCTCCCAGCGAGGGTCCCCTGGGGGCAGATGCCAGCAGGTGACAGCGTTGTCCTGCCGTCTGCTCCTTTAGCACAGAACATGTCAGCAAGCAGAGATTCGACTCCCCCACCTAAAGAGGGGCCGTGTGTCACTCACCTCGCTTTTTGTGAGGTTCAGGTCATTGAGGAATAATAGGGAATAACAGGGAGGCAAAGGGCAAGAAGCCGAATGTGGCAGGATTTCTCTGTCTTTTGGCGGCTTCCCGGCATCCTGCTTGGTCCAGTGAAGCTTCCATAGACATTATCGTACATGCCAGTGTTCAGGGCCTCTGTCAAGTTTCACGCATGGGTCCCCCAATGTCAAAGGAGTTCAAGACATGCCCCTGAGCTGGGCCTGGGCCAGGCATTAGAAGCAGGGGAGGTGGGTGGGAGGGAGCACAAGCCCTCGCTGTCCCCACTTGCCTCCTACCCTAGGACTGATGTGTTCCAGGAAGATTCCAGGCTCGTTTCTGCTTCTGGGTAAATGGAATCGAGCTTTGAAAGCGCTGCAGGAGTGCCCCTCAAAGGAGCCCTGTGGCGCAGTCTTTTGTAAATTGAACAGTCCTTTTGTAAAGTGAGTAATTGTACTCTGATTATCTGCTTTGGAGGTTCAGAGTTTCAGAGCTTCTCAGGGGAAAGAGGGATTTGTCTGAAGGCCATCTGGCCCACCCCATTTCCAATGCCTGATTCTCCTGAGCATCCCCTCTGAGTGATGTGAAGCCCCCGTTGAACCCCTCGATGATGGGAAACTCACCATCCCATGGATCACTTCATCTTTGTTTGGACAGCTCAGCTTATTAGAAATGAAAGCTTATCCTGAGCTTAAAAAAAAAAATCTCTGAAGTTTTCATCCATTGAGTCTTCCGCTTACAGGTTACACTGAATATGCCCTTTCTTGCGTTGACTCGCTTCATACTTGACGGCAATGAACTTGACCCCTGAGTCGTCTCCTCCTTCGTTCCTCAGATGGAGGATTTTGAGTTCTTTTATCATCCTGATGGCTCTGCTTTAACTTGGTTTGCTTTGCTGTCCTGCATCCCCTTGCAACCGTGGGACCCAGCAGTTGAGGCAACCGTCAAGACATCTGTGTGAGGGAAACAAGGACTGTCATCTCCCAGGATCTAGATTCTCTTCCTCTGTTCGTGCAGCTTGAGAGCTTTTATGACGCTAATAAACTTACCATTGCCTGAAATCTCAAAGCCATGCTGGTGTGATCTGGGACAAAACCACAACCGGCTCATTCAGGATTTAATGAAGATGATTTTTTTAAATGTCAGATTTTCCTAAGCGGGTTACCTCTGCAGAGGAGTGGTCTGATCTGGAACTAATGGAACTCTCTCTCCTTTTTCCCTAGAACTGGTCAGGCATGAAGTGTCAATTCAAGCTGCTTCGGATGGCTGTGGCCTTGATCTGTAGTAAGTTCTGACGGGGCAGGCTGGGGGAGGGGAGCCCTGTACTGGGCCTGGGGGATGTAGAGATGGCACGGCCCGTGCCCTTCTGGGACTCGTGGTCAAAAAGAAAAGGGAGACGTGTCCACAATGTGCAACACAGTGGGGATGTTACGAGAGGGTCTGGCCTACGATGCTGCTACCTAACCTTTCTTCAACTTTTCACTGATGTATAATCTGCAAACGGGAAAGGGCATGCAGGATTAGTGTCCAGTTCAATGGTCAGATCAAGAAGAATAACCTTTTTTGGCTTTTATTTCTTTTTATTTCAAAAAAATTTCTGGTTTTAGTATTTTTATTTGAAAAAATGTTTTTCCTTCCAGCTTTATTGAGATATAATTGACGTACAGCCCTGTGTAAGTTTCAGGTGTACAGCGTGATGATTTGACTTACATGTATCATGAAATGATTAGTACAGTCAGTTTAGCGAACATCCGTCATCTCATACAGATAAAGAATTAAAGAAATGGAAAAAAATATTTTTTCCTTGTGAGAGAAATCACTTCTTAACCTTTTGGGTCATGGAGTTGATCCTTTGAGATCTCCTTGGAAGCTCAGGATTCCTTTCCAGAAAAGTGCCGGTATGCACGCGCATACGCGCGCACGCGCACACACACACACACACACACACACACACACACACACATACACACACTCTAAAACTCGCAGTTCAGCAGGTTCACAAACTGTAGCTAATCCATGAACCCCCGTGAGCAGGTGCCATGGGGGCCTTAGTTGGGAGAAGTCAGTCTACCTGCATTTTGAGTGTGAAAGACAGGCAGGTGTTTGCCAGATAGACAGGATGCAAGAGGACACTTCAGGTGCAGCAGGAACAAAGACACGGGTGGGTGAAGGGTCATGGCTGGCAAGTCAGTTAACAAAACTGCCCCAGGAGGTTCAGGACTGTGTGTGATTATGTAAGAGGTCATTGGAGTCAGATCATGGAGGGATTTAAATGCAAAGAGAAAAATTGGGCTTCATTTTGAATGTACTGGGAGGCCACTGGAGGCCTTTAAACAAGAGAGATACTGACAGTTTTGAGTTTGCAGTCACTCATCAGGCTGCAGGATGAAGAGGATGTTGACTGAGGGGGATGAGACCAGAGGCCAAGAGGCTCATTGTGAGATGGGAAAAGATGAGTCTGAACAGAGGAGAGAAGAGGGACACACAGACTCTCATTCAGTCCCCAGAACATGGCTGTGAAGAGTGGGTTATTGTCAGGCTTAATTTACAGGCTCAGAGCGTGAAGTTCCTTGCCTGGGGTCACCCGCCCTAGAGGTGGTAGAGCCAGTGTTCAGAGCCAGCTTGTGTCATCTCTAATGCCCCACACTTTAGCCAGGCTGGGCAGGAGCTCCTGGACTGTCTGTGCCTGGGTCAGCTACCTGCTGTGTGGGGAGGAGGAAGACTGAGCCAGAACAAAGGAGCAGGGGCCTGGGTGGGCTCCACTTAAATCCACTTGTACATCCCTTGTACCCCTGGCGTTCAGGGCCCTCTGGTCTCCGTTTCCTGGATGGGGTTGGAGGATCTCTAATCCCAGAGAGGAACTTCCAGCCCTAAAACTCACAGAATCTTTGAGCCGGGGCCACGGTGGGCCGTGGGCGGGCAGTGGGCTGGGAGCAGTTGGGGAGCATAGCCTCCAGTTTGCTCAAACTGAGTTTGTCTGTTTGCAAGGAAAGGAACAGAATGATGTCTTGCTGTTTAGAAGAATCCAACTCCAAGCAGCATAAAAACTGAAATGTGGTTTTGGAGCTGGAACCAATGCCATTCAAACCTCGTTTGCGGACCACAGGGCCTGTGAAGCAAAGGCAGGAAGATGCCCCAGGGCCTGGGGAGGCGTGTGGGAGGGTACTGTGGGCGTCCCTCGCCGCTCCTTTTCCGCCATCTATTGGCCACCCCTGGAGTTGCAGGGTCCAGGCCAGGAGGCTGGGCAATTCCCCTGGGGAAGGATCATCCCTCGAGGTGCTGGCATCTCTGGGACGGTTAGTGTGGAGAGAGGTGCCCTGGTTAATTAACTGGTAACGAATAAGTAGAAAATTCCCCTCAAAGGCTTTAGTCTGTCAAATGAGGATAAGAATCCCCACACTTGGTGTTTTTTGGGTGGTAGGTAATGAAATGGCACAATTTCCCAGCACTTATCCTTTCAAGAGAGTACATCCCCATCGGACTGGCCAACCCAAGAAGTTCGTGCAAGAACGATGGATTGGAGAGCGGGATGGGGGCGTTTTAGAATCCGTTAAGGTTAATTTCCAGCACTTTGTTGGGACTGTTTATTTCCATTCCTTCTTTGCCCTTCTTTCCCTTCATCCCTTCCTTCCAGCCACAAAAGCACTGGTGCTGAGGGTTCTTTAAGGGTTTTGAACTAGTACATGAAGACACTTTATAAAATGTAAAGGGCTAGCACGTATTGAGGTTGTTATTAATGTCCCGGCCGTGCAGCCTGGTACCTAGAGGCTGAGACTTTATACAGATGGGGAAACTGAACCTGCAGGACTCACACCTGCAGGGGTGCAAGGGCCTTTGGGCTTCTGCACAGAGCTGTCCCCTCTGCCTGGAACGCTCTTCTTCGGGTCTTCTCTTGATATTCAGATGTCAGTCCTTTAGGAAGATCTGTCCTGATTCCCCAAACTAAAGAATCCCCCTCCTTAAAATGTGGCCTTGATTTTAACTCACCTATTTTTTTCCCCATAGAATTTATTTTACTGAAATTATCTTACATACGTAACTATATGCTGGTCCATCTCCAGACCCTGTAAGCTCTAGGAGGACAGAGGTTTGTGTGTTATCTTCACGATTATATTTCCAGTGCACAGAGCAAACAGTGCTTGGCCTGATGGGTAGTGAATGCATTAGTGGGTGGACAGCTGGATGAATGGATGGACTGCAAGGCTTCCTGCTCAGCCCCCGCCCCGTGGCCCTCCTGTGACTTCTCTGTGCTTCCTCCCCTTGCAGTGAGTATGGAGTTTGGGCGGGCCGTGTGGCTGCGATTCCACCCATCAGCCTATCCCCCGTGCCCTCACCCGAGCTTCGTGGCGCACTTGGGTGGCGTGGCTGTAGGCATCACCCTGGGCGTGGTGATCCTGAGGAACTACGAGCAGAGGCTGCAGGACCAGTCGCTGTGGTGGATTTTTGTGGCCATGTACACCGTCTTTGTGCTGTTCGCTGTCTTCTGGAACATCTTTGCCTACACCCTGCTGGACTTAAAGCTGCCGCCGCCCCCCTAAGGGCCTGGAGGACCTTGGTCGGGGAGGGGAGGGAGAAGCAGTCGGGCAAGGAGCAGCCGTGTTCTTTTTCTCATCACCAGCTCAGTGAGGCCAGGGAGGCGAGGACAAGAGACGCTGGGCCGCTGTAATATTTGTGTTCCGATTTGAACAGAGTGGAGGCATTTTTCTGAAAGGCACGTGTTGGAGGGTTTGGATGTGGCTTCTGTAGTTTTTCTAGATTGTTCTGAAAACCTCGGGCCAGGGTGAAGGCCTGGGGTGAGATGAGAGTGGCCGTCCCCTCGGGCTGGGCGTGTCCCATGTGTACAGGGGTCCCCTCCCTTGTCATAGACTGGGCACCAGCCTTCTCACTCATCGCCACCCTGAGACACCTAAGCGCGTAAGGAGGGCCTGAGTCTGTAGTAGCCAGGCAGGCCCTTGTCCAGCCCAGAGGTCACTGTGGGCCAGGAAGTGTTCCCTCCATAGCTGTTGGGTCTGGAGCTCTAGAGTGGAAGGGAGCCTGGTGGTGGAGGACATGTCGACTTTGGTCTGGGGGGCCCAGGGTGCCCTCCCATGCATGTCAGTGGGTGCTGGGATGTGGCCTCTAGTGCCTGGGGTGGGCAGAGGAGGCCGATTCTGTAACTCCAGGCCCCACCTTTGCCCTGCAGGTACCCAGCGAGAGGAACCCAAGTGGGAGGGAATAAACTTTGTTCCAAGTTCCCCCCGAGGAAGGGTATCAACTTTGGGTGTCTCCTGGGTGCTGACATCTCACACCAGTGCCCCAGCATCCGTACCCTTATGTTCAGGGCCTTTTCCTCCCCTTCCACTGCCCTGACCCCACAATGTGCCTGTCCTTTGTTTATAGAGCCAGTGTTCTGATACGTGTGTGCATGCGTGAGTGTGTGTGTGTGTGTGCGTGTGTGTGTGTGTGTGTGTGTGTGTGTGGTCTGGTGGGCGGATGCACGTGGGGTGGGAAAGACAAAGTGAGGCCAGTTGGAGGCAGCAGAGGAGGCTGTGAGGGGCAGAGGGGGATGGGGCGGGAGTTTGCATGAGAGGAAGGAGGGTGCTGAGAGATGGGAAAAAGCTTGCCCCCTTCTTTCTTGCTTTCCTCAGAGAGGCTACTGGGCTTTCTTGCCTTTCTCAGAGAGGCTCCCGGGAGCCTCTCTGAGAATCACTGACCGTGGGAGACTTGCCGTGGTGGAGGGAGACCTCGGGCCTTTCCAGGGACCCTCAGGATGCTCAGGCTTTCCTCGCCTTTGCCAGTTCTGCTCCAATTCCCATCTAGAATAGACTCCCTATCTGAAAAGTTCTGTTGTATCTCCCTTAGGAGCCTTGGGGGCGCAGGAGAGGCTGGAGCAGGAATGTTGAGGCCAAGTGCCCTTTTGAGTTGAGGGCACAGGAGGCTACATAAAAGGAACTCAATTCAGATGGAAAACTACTCCTGGAGAAGAACTGTAGGGTGCTTGGGTGAGTGTCAGAGGTGAGGGCAGCCCGTAGACTCAGATGCTCAGAGCTGGGAGGGAATACGGAGATGATCAAATCCATCCCCCCACCCATTACACAAGTGGCAAAACAAGGCTGAGGCAACGACCCCTGATAGAAGCTTGTGCCCACCCTGAGGGGAGGGTGTGGGGAGGATGGCGTTTGACAAGCTACGCCATTCCCTTTATACCGCTCTGGGAACTCAGAGCCACTGACAGCCCAGGAGGCTGCGTTCGTGCAGGAATGGGGCAGCCACATGCCTGTCAGAGCCCTTAAGTATACCAAGGTCCAGAGTCAGCCAGGCCAAGCATTTGGGGGTCTTGGGCCACGTAAATGGTCAGGGTCTTCCTAGCCAGGGACACCCCCAAGCCATGCCAAGCCCTTCCCTGGCTTTGCCCAACAATAGATGGTTCTGGTGCCCGCGTCTGGCTCCCGAGGTCCTGCTGCACTTGTGCCAACGCTGTGCTGAGGACTGCCAGCCCCAGGGTGGGGGATGAGCCTGGGTGTGGTTGAGCTGTGCCAGTCTGTGCCCTGCCAGCCACTCTCTGCCCTCCTGAGAGACAGGTGTAGCTGGAAGAGTCTGCTTCTTAGGAGACTCTGAGCTGGAATGGGGGCCAAGAGGCTCGGGTGAGGATGGAGGGGGGGGGGCCTCAGCCCTGGGCTGCCGCCACTGCTAACCCTGAGTGGCGCTGTCCTTTCCTGGAGGGACAGAGCTGCTGGTGCCCTGCTGCAAGGCAGGGGCTTCCCCTCCAGACCCTGGCACCTGAGAGCTCTGGGATGTGGGTGGAGGGGGCAGAGAGGGGCCTTCTTGTTTGGTGCGGCCTGGAGAGGGGCAAGAAGACTGTGAACCAGAAGAGTCTAGAAAGCCCTCAGAGAAGTACCCAGTTCCTTCAGAGTTTCAGATGGAAGCCTGTTACCGAGACGGACTGCCTGAGGCGGAGGTCCTGTCTCCCATCCGGTTAAGTCTGCCCTGCAAGGTCTGGGATGCGCTGAGGGAGCCTCCTCCACACCTCAGGCCTCCAGCCCCAGCTGCTCCCTGTCCAAAAACAGCCCTGAAGTTCTTTGCTGTGCTTAACGCCCACCTGCACCACCTCTCCCAACCATCGCTCCAAGCAAGACTGCCCAGTGATGACGGCAGTCACTCCACACCACTCAGGTCTCCAACCCAGGGCCGGGAGACAGCTGTTCGGTAAGAAGGCTTTACTTTTGGAGTTTGGCTTTTTCCCCGGCAAGTCCCTCTGTTCCCGAGCTCCCAGCACCTGCCAGCAGCACGCCCCCGTCGTCCTCCGTCCTCCCTCCTCTAGTATGGCCACCTGGCCAGGGTGCTGGGAAGCAGAGGGTGGAGTGAATCTTCAGGCTGTGGAGGACAGTTGCCTTTCATCCGCAGGCTCCAGAGATTGAAAGCTGAGGTTCCCCAAACAGCAGCCCTAGACTCACTCCCTCCCTCCCTAAACGCAAGAGGAATCACAGAAACTGGGGAAAGGAAAACAAACCTTCAGAGGAGAAATTTCGTTTTAATGACACCATTCATCATTCATTTTTTAATTAGGAAAACTCCCTAATGAGACGCTTTTGACAGCTAATGGGATTCTCAACTTCCATGAGAATCATTCTTGCCCAGAGGATTAGGGGAGTTGCTGCTCGCCAAGCCTGGATCTTCTTTCCCCAGTGTCCAATTTAGTTTGCAAATAATGATGATTCCCGGGTGCAGTGGAAACCCTTTCCTGACATCATTCATGTTGCTCCAGTGCTGGCTGGAAAGCTCTGAAACTCCTCTGCCTTAAAAAACTGCCCAACACTGATCTTCCTCTGCCCAGGACTTAAGTGGAAACAAAAAACACAAGCTGCAATGTTTGTTTCTAAATATTTTTATATTGTGTATATTCTGTATATTTTTGTTGTAACATATTATTTGAGCACAGATTCCATTAAAGATTTTTTTTTTCTTTAAGCCATTGGTTATTCAAGAAGTGACCTGGAGGGCTGGCATTGGACTCTATTTCATCTCATTTTGGGTTAGGGAGGGGGAGAGTGTGGACAGCAGTGGGGGTGGGTCTACGATGTATGCTCTACAGATGGGGCATCCATGCTCGGTGCTGGTGTTTCCTGCTCGGTGGTTCTTTTTTTTTTTTAATATAAATTTATTTATTTGTTTATTTATTTTGGCTGCATTTGGTCTTCGTTGCTGCGCGCGGGCTTTCTCTAGTTGTGGCGAGCGGGGGCTACTCTTTGTTGCGGTGCGCGGGCTTCTCATTGTCGTGGCTTCTCTTGTTGCGGAGCACGGGCTCTGGGCGCCAGGGCTTCAGTAGTTGTGGCACGTGAGCTCAATAGTTGTGGCTCACGGGCTTAGTTGCCCCGCGGCGTGTGGGATCCTCCCGGGCCAGGGCTCGAACACGCATCTCCTGCATTGACAGGTGGACTCTTAACCACTGCGCCACCAGGGAAGCCCAGCTTGGTGGTTCTTAATGTTTCTTGAATTACTGAGTTCTTTTGACTGGTTGATGAAAACACGATTTCTCTGCCCATAAAAATGCACAGATAGACAATTTTGTGTACGATTTGGGGGGAAAGGGCTGTGAATAAGGAAACTCATCCATAGTTTCAGGTCAAGAACCTCTGTGCCAGCTGTCCTGGTGGGTGCCCTGCCTTCCCCTTCCACTCTTACATGGTACCCCAATGAGAGCTTAATATTTTGACTATTATTATTGGAGGAATTGTCTTCAAAATATCCTAGGTACTTCCTTTTTTACCCCAATGACCTAGTCTTTAGGTCTTTCTAGAGGCTGTCAGTACCCTGATCTTGAGAAGCGATTAGGAATGTTCTCAGGGTAAAAGGGCATGGACAGTTCACATACAGAAGGGGAGCATTAAGCGTTAAGGTAGAGTCTGGTGCTTGGTAAGTTTAACAATCGAGTGGGCTTTGAATGGATGAAACCTGAGAAGGTGATCCGTTCTCACCAGGTTTTCTAAGCTGATGGCAGTGTATGTAGTTTTGCCATTCATGACTTTCGCTGGAGGATTAAACTACCCTGTTAAATTCACTGTGGGAGTCGTTTCCCTTAAATGTTTTCACATCCGTTTCCTGTGTATCATTTACAAATATTTTTAAATGCTTTCTGGAATGGCAGAAGTCACCCCAGAACAAACTTGAGAGCAGGGTTCAGCCTAAAGGTCCAGGAACCCACTTCTGTCTGGAGTGTGGAGAACTGACTCTCCTAGAAGGAAAGTCTGGACCCTGTCAGCAGCCGTGTTCCCAGGACTCAGTTCCAGGTTCCGACACCCGAGGCAGTTAAAGGTAAGCTCCCTGGTAGCCAGAAGTCGTTCAGCCAGCTTTGGACTCGGCCTCTTATCACTTCCTTCTTCACTCTTCGGCTTCCTCCCTTCCTCCCTTCTACCATTAAGTAATGGGAAGATTCTTTCTTCCCATTACTTAATGTTTACCGATAATGAGGTAATTATGAAGACCATTTACTGGGTACCTACTACGAGCCAGGGCACTGGGCGAGAGGCACTTTCAATCTTACTCTCATTTAATTGCACAGCTACTTGGTGTGAAGTGGGTATAAATACACCCGTATTGACACATGAGGGGAAGGCTTAGAGAAGTTCAGTAACTTGCTAGTAGGATCACACCCAAGACGGCCTGGTTCCAAAGTTCGTGTTCTTAGCCTTCGGGTGTTTGTATAGAACTTTAAGGACACTAAGTTTGTAGAAGCATCAGGGTGTTTGTTTAAAGAGCCAGTCTCATTGCCCTGGGCCTAGGGCCATCGGTCACAGCCGTGAGCCTTGGAACATTAACTCGGTGGTCACTTAACAGGATCTCCGTTTTGTCAGCCCTCCCAGAGGTAGGTCACAAGAAAATCAGCAGCTATCACCCCCTATCACCCCCAATTTCCAGAATCTAGCATTTATGCCAGCGCAGAGTGGTATGAAGTCCATGAGGCACATCTAAGAAGTTTAGCAGCTATAGGACTGGAGCTGCCTTCTTACACCTCCAAATGGAAAGACTTCATTGAAGCCAGTGGGGTTTCCATTACTAAGAAGACACATGGTTAGGAAAATGTAGTCCTAGTAACTGAATCTTATTTCTGAGATGCCTGCAGGCTTTTCTGGCATCTGGTATAAGGGATCCTCTGGTAAAGGAGAGGCATTCTGTCATGGTTAATAATGAATGAGAGTGAAAGGAATTGACTTGGGTTATTGAGTTCGAAAGGTAAACTTTACTGGACAATGAATAAAACATTGTGATGGAAATTGCTCCTACACTCTGCCTGATGCCTCCTGCAAGATGCGGAAAGGTGTCTCCCAGCAGGTGATTTGATCTTCTTCAACAAATTCCTTAGCCTAACGAGTATAATTTCCCCCATAAACTTGTTGTGAATTAATAAAAATGTCAGGCTGGAGAATTGAGCTCACTGAATAAAAATGACTGTGCTGGTGAGAAGCTAAGTTGTTTTATTATTATAAATATAATTACAGATAAATTGAGACCATTTTTGATATGTGACAAACATACATTTCCTGTGTATAGCACACAAATAATACATAATGTATTCCACACTTGAACAAATGCTTTTTAAAACTTTAAAAGTTAATATATTAGCTTATTAAAATTTGAATACAGTACATGTTTTTGGTCATGAGCTCTTTGAGTTTCTTCTCATGGCCCACAAGATATTCAACTCCATGTCACTATTTTCCTTGTCTACAGTAGTGATATACAGTTCATCATACACTTTTAAAATAAGACTGTTTGATATATAACTGTGTAATGTGGTGAGCTTACATTACAAAAAGTATATATAAAAGTACATATAAAGAATATGTAATTATGCCTTGACTCTATCCATAAATGACTTGAAGCAGGTAATACATTTGCTTTTAAATGCTATTTACAACATGGACTCTTGAATGATATGTGAATTTGAAAATGAAAAATATGTTTTCCAGACTCAAAATGTTGATGTCTTAACATTGTTTATTTAAAAATTTGATTTCCAAGTGGGCAACACTACATTAGAAAAAGATTCAAGGGCTATGCCGTAAAATCGCTTGTTTTCCATAGTCATTCTGAATTTAATGCTATAAAAAAGATGCTACTTGGATTTTTTTTTCTACGCTGACTATGATCCAAGTTATTAAAGTTTAAAACCATATGAAAGCCTTTATGAGGATCCTGAATTATATTTCTCATTAAAGAAAAGAAATGGCTCAGTGAGTCATGTCTCTAGACTTCAGTATAAGAGAAAGCAGAAGGCCATTGTCAGTCATTTGGAAAGTTAAAACTCAGCACTTAATGTGAATTTAGATGAGTGTAGGAGAGGACTTTTATGGGCTTGTGTTCCTCTGGGCATCCTGAGGGCAGTGAGGACACAAGACTTCTGATCTTCTAAACAAAAATCATTATCAAATGGATTTATTAAAGAGCTAAGCAGAACAAACTGCAGTCATATGTGTGTAGCTACAGTTGGCTTCCATGGGAATTATAAACGGCTCTGAGAACACTTTCAATTGATTCAGAATAAAACAATTTAAGGCTTGCAACAAATGTACAAAAAACTAAAAGCAATGATTAACCCTGACATGAAGAATCTCTGTTACATTTGCTTGTACAATTTATGTACTTTGTTTCTTTTTTAACCCTCTGTTTAAAAAATCCAGCATTTTCGTCTGAAAGAAAAAAGAAAATATAGGCTCTTGGCAAATACCTGTGAACAAATGAAGAAAAGTGATGGGGCCACTTCTGCAGTAGCTTTCCATCAGAGATAATGTTTTATCTTGAAGCTAGTACATCTATTTTTAAAGCTCATTTACCTCCCTACACACTCATGATTTATTTGCATATTGACACGAAATCTGGCTTCATCATCCATCATCAATCAGACAAAAAAAGTCTATCAAGCACCCACAGGATGCACAGATCTGTTTTTGAAATGGTGTCGTGGTGTTAATCTGTCCTAAAACTAGGAGTACTTTTTTAAAAAGAAGCTATAGTACGTTGAGAAAGAAGTATTATCATTTTTCTGGGAGGAAAAGTTGCTAAATACTGCAGCAAACTCCTCACAGAAGCCACAAAATCACCTCTGAAGTTTTTTAAGGAACAACTCCCTGAAATCTAGAATTTATGAGACCAGCAAATGTAAAATTTTCACAACTCTAACACACACCTATCTAGGGCTCAGTGAAGACTTGCATCATATTTATATGTCTTATTAGGTTTAATCTTAAAAGTACAACATGAAAAAACCTAGAATGTTTCAAATAATCTGAAATAGCAATCCTATGACAGTTATAACAACTGCAATTTCAAACACCAAGGCTTGCATAACTTCACAATATAATCATCTCAAAACATGTGATCAAAAACTTTGGGTAGGAGCTTCTTTCATAAATTCTTCGAGGACAGCTACCACACTTTTGGCTTCGGGCATTTCTTCGTGTTCCGCTTTAACAATCTTCAAAAGGATATCTCCACTACCACAGTTCTTTAGGAACATGTAACATTTAAACAAAGCATAATGATTCATTTCTGCCTGCCGGATAAATCTCTTCAAATTATTTGTGTCTTGTATGGCCTAGAAAAAGATTACCCAGTTAAATGTGTGTTTAGTGAGATAATAATGAAGCCTGCAAAAGATCTCCTATCCAGCTGAGAACTCAACATATGTTACTGAAATGTTTGCTTTTTATTTTTGAATATTTTCATCATTTTTATTGCTAATATGCTTTGCCCTCAGTAGAACAAAATCTTTTATATATATAAAGTAAAAATACTTTACAAATCTCCTAAATAAGGTGACAACATGCCTCCCCACCAAAATTTTGAACCCTTAGGCATGGAACTCCTTTTTTTGTGCTTTCCAACTAAGATATGTCACGAATTACAAGACTGAAGTCCTTGAAATATAAGCAAGCATTCAATCCAATTAACTGGATATGCAATGGTACATATGCAGAAGCCACTGAAAAATACAAATGGAATGCCTTTTGAGGATTCTAGTTCGTGTTTGTTTTTAAAAACTTATTTTAATTATTGTGAATAAGGCTTATGGTACAAAATAGATACAGAATAATGCAAATTTATGGTTAAGACCCGGACTCTACTGACAATTAGGAAACCATAAACAAGACCAAAAGACAACCCTCAGAATGGGAGAACATATTTGCAAATGAAGCAACTGACAAAGGATTAATCTCCAAAATTTACAAGCAGCTCATGCAGCTCAATAACAAAAAAACAAACAACCCAATCCAAAAATGGGCAAAAGACCTAAATAGACATTTCTCCAAAGAAGATATACAGACTGCCAACAAACAAATGAAAGAACGCTCAACATCATTAATCATTAGAGAAATGCAAATCAAAACTACAATGAGATATCATCTCACACCAGTCAGAATGGCCATCATCAAAAAACCTACAAACAATAAATGCTGGAGAGGGTATGGAGAAAAGGGAACCCTCATACACTCTTGGTGGGAATGTAAATTGATACAGCCACTATGGAGAACAGTATGGAGGTTCCGTAAAAAACTAAAAATAGAAATACCATATGACCCAGCAATACCACTACTGGGCATATAACCTGAGAAAACCGTAATTCAAAAAGAGTCATGTACCAAAATGTTCATTGCAGCTCTATTTACAATAGCCCGGAGATGGAAACAACCTAAGTGCCCATCATCGGATGAATGGATAAAGAAGATGTGGCACATATATACAATGGAATAGTACTCAGCCATAAAAAGAAACGAAATTGAGCTATTTGTAATGAGGTGGATAGACCTAGAGTCTGTCATACAGATGAATTAAGTCAGAAAGAAAAAGACAAATATCGTATGCTAACACATATATATGGAATTTAAGAAGAAAAAAAAATGTCATGAAGAACCTAGGGGTAAGACAGGAATAAAGACACAGACCTACTGGAGAATGGACTTGAGGATATGGGGAGGGGGAAGGGTGAGCTGTGACAGGGCAAGAGAGACGCATGGACATATACACACTAACAAACGTAAGGTAGATAGCTAGTGGGAAGCAGCCGCATGGCACAGGGATGTTGGCTCGGTGCTTTGTGACTGCCTGGAGGAGTGGGATAGGGAGTGTGGGAGGGAGGGAGACGCAAGAGGGAAGAGATATGGGAACATATGTATAGGTATAACCGATTCACTTTGTTATAAAGCAGAAACTAACACACCATTGTAAAGCAAATTATACCCCAATAAAGATGTTAAAAAAAATAAATAAAATAAATAAAAACACCAATAAATAAATAAATAAATAAAATAAAGATATTGTTTACATATAAAGAATGACAGGTAACATCTTTCATTAGTATTGCCTTTACAATTTATAATGTCGCTATATCACAGTGGATAGATTTGCTCCATTGAAATGTGTCTTTTTGTTTGTTTATTTGCAAATAGTAAACTAACATGAAAAAATGTTCAGCCTGAATAATAATTAAAGACAGATTTGAACAGCTATGGAGTACCAGTATTAAGTTAATAAAAATAAATAAGATTGATAAAAACCTGTTGTATTAGTTTCTGCATAGAAAACCCACACACATTGCTGGCCATTCTGTAATTTGTTCCTATTTTTCTGAAGTGCAAGCTGGCAATTTGTAAGAGGAACCAAAGCATTCAAACCCTTTGACTTGGTAATCCCACGTTAGGGAATATACCCTAAGGTAATAATCCAAATGAAAAAAATACGATCCAGCAATGCTCCTTCTGCATCTCCCTGAAGAAAACAAAACACCTATTCAAAAAGGTAACTGCACCCTTATGTTCCCTGCGGCATCACCGAAGAACCCAAGTGTCCACTGACGGATGAGCAGACAAAGAAACTGTGGTATATATACCCAGTGGAATACCACTCAGCCATGAAAAAGAATGAGATCCTGCCATCGGTGACAACGCGGATGGACCTCAAGGGCATCATGCTAAGTGAAACAAGTCCGACAGAGAAAGACAAATACCACACGATCTCTTCTACATGTGGAATCCAAATATATATAGAGTTAAAAAACAAAAAAACAAGCTCATAGACTTCAAGAACAGACTGGTAGCCACCAGAGGCAGGAGGTAGGGAGTGGGAGAAATGGGTGAACTGTTTTGGTTTTGGTTGAAATAAACTGAAATTTTTAAATGCAAATAAAAGGACTTCCCTGGTGGTCCAGTGGTTAAGAATCTGTCTTGCAATGCAGGGGACGCTGGTTCGATCCCTGGTCAGGGGACTAAGATCCCACGTGCTGTGGGGCAACTAAGCCCGCGCGCCACAACCAGAGAGCCCACACGCCGCAATGAAGAGCCCACGCTCTGCAACTAAGACCCGACACAACCAAAAAATAAAAATAAATAAATAAATAAAGCAAATAAAAACAGTGATATACCATCGTCACCCTGTCAGATTAGCAAAGATGAAAAGTTTAGGTACCCAGTCGTCACTGGGTACGGGAAAACTGGCACTGAGGATTCTAGTTTTGAGAATGACATCATAGCTATAAAGCAGATTTGTTACTCAGTCACCGGTACTAATTACAGTTCAGACAAAGACTATGCGTGGCACTCGGCACACAGCCAATTAGTTACCTTTAGTTTAAAGTTCTCCAGGACTTGTCGAAAAAGAAAAGGGTTACCTCCTTCAGCACCATTCAAAAAAGCCTGCATCCAATCCTCACAAAACCGATTGCTTCCTATAAAATATTTTAGAAAAATAAATAAAAGTGAAATCACAAGACATTTATTCTTCCTTTCTTTTTATTTATTTTCTTTCTTTCGCGGTACACAGGCCTTTCACTGTTGTGGCCTCTCCCACTGCGGAGCACAGGCTCTGGATGCGCAGGCTCAGCGGCCATGGCTCACGGGCCCAGCCGCTTCGTGGCATGTGGGATCTTCCCAGACCGGGGCACGAACCCGTGTCCCCTACATCGGCAGGCGCACTCTCAACCACTGCGCCACCAGGGAAGCCCTATTTTCTTTTTTTAAATTGAGGTGTAATTGACATATTAGTTTCAGGTGCACAACATAATGATTCAATATTTGTATACATCAAGATATTCTTTCCTCCTTTATAAAAACTCTTATAATGAATTATTTAAGACTTCTATAATGGTCTAAAAAAACTTAACTCACCACCTGGTTAAGAAATACCAAAATGGTTGAAGTTCCCATGTGCCTCTTCCCAATCGCATCCCCTTCCTTTCCCATCAGAAAGAATTATCATGCCCATGTCTTTCTATAAACTTTTGCCACATACTTTATCTATAAGCCCTATATAGTATTATTTTGCATATGTTAAAACTGTATTTTTCTTTAATGGCTCTTGCATTATATAATACATTTGTGTGCTATACTGAGACATATAGCTCTAGTTCACTCATTGTCACGGCTATATAGTATTCCATTGTATGAATAGAGCAGTTTATCAATTCTCCTGTTGACAGACACTTAAGTTGCTTTCAGTTCTTTGCTATTTCAAACAGTGCCCTTATGAACATCTTGTATTTGTCTCCTTGTGTACATGTACAAGAGTTCTCTATATACCTAGGAGAAGAATTGCTAGGCATGACATGATTTCCACGTTTCTAGAACTGCTATTGTTTTTGGTGATTTGGGGATAAACATGTAAAACTGCACAAGACAGGAAGGATAAGTTTGCATCATTTGTTCTCAGCGCAAAAAAGGAGATTCACAAGCCTGCTCCCGGGGTTGTTGGCTCACCTGCATTGTGGAACTGAGGCTGGGAGCTACTACAATCGATGATCACAGACTTATGCTGCTCCTCCGTCATGGCCATGCACAAAGACGTCATGGTGCCTTCGTGAATAAGGCCTTGGAGACTGGCCACACTCAGAAACCTGCCACACACACAATCCTTTTGCACAAACTATATTATAGGATGGGAGGGAGGAAGCAAATTCATTCTGCATTGGGAGTGGGGGTGGGTGTTAAAAACATAAACATCAGGCTTGCTGTGGAAAAGGTTCTCTTTGCAAAACTGTTCTTTACCTGTGAATGTCTCTCTTTGTTTTTTCATCTGATTCTTTAACCTCAACAGGAGTATAACTCAGAGCCTATGAGAGAAAAATAAAGCCTAACTGATACATGTATTCCAGTTTTCCTTGTTGCGCAGCCACTTGTGACTAAACATCACCTCCCCCAATAACCACCACGCTAGACGATGCTTGCTCGGCACTGTCCGGGAGCGCTCCAGAGCCTTGTTCAGCTGTTGCTGTTCAGATCACTAATCCTTGTTCAGATCACTAATGGTCTGAAATCTGGCTTCACCACCTGGGCTTGTGGGGCCATCCAGCCTCAGCTGCATCTACCTACCACATATTTACATGAAAAACCTGGCCATTTACTCGAGCCTACCCCATTGTCTAGGTATTTTAGTGAATTTTTCATTTTTTATTTGGACATTTTTATATAGGTAAAATCCCTTTTGATTTCCATTTTCCTTCTCAAATTATTTTGGAAATTACACCTCTTCCAGATCACTTCAAAGGGTAATTATTTTAGGGAGTTCCCTGCTGGTCTAGTGGTTAGGATTCGGGGCTTTCACTGCCGTGGCCCAGGTTCAATCCCTGGTCGGGGAACCAAGATCGCATAAGCTGTGCAGCGCGGCCAAAAAAAAAAGGTAATTATTTTAAAACGTTTTATCTTATTAGAAGACTCAGTATTTGCAATTCTACCTTAGTAGTGTAACTTTCTAGATCTGAATAAATAGAGTGTGGTCTATCCTAATGCAGGCATTGTCTGAATGAATATTCGGGGGGAAGGTAATGTTCAGAGAAAATAAGTATGTCTTTAAATAATCCAAACTTGGCCAAAGTGATTCTCAATTAAGGAAATGCTTTTGTTTGGGCAATACTTACAGCATGTAGCAGAAAGGTAAGCTGCTCCTGAAAGAGATGAACCACCCTTTGGATTGGGCATACAACATCCTCAAACCAGCTGCTCAGGTAGGACTGTACGTGGTTCTCCCCACCCCTTTCCTAGATCAAGAGAGAATGTCATTTGCTTTGATATCAGCCTTCACCTTGGACTTAACATTTTCTTCATGATACTCTTGACAGTGAAAAGAACTGGGGACAGACACCTTCTTTTAAGCTAACACCACAAATTTTAAAAAAGGAATTGTGATATAACTTTGCTGGGCTTGTTGGGCAGAGTGGGGATTAATTCAGTACTGCATTTCTTAAAAACACACTAAGAAATGCGTTATATAAAATGAAGAGACTGAATTAATAGGGTTCCATGCTATTTCTTCACTGAAAGGAGTTGGGGCATTTACATGTCAATCTCCTCCCACTGTACTGTGAACTCTTGGAGATACTCTCTTAATAATCCTCATCTCCCCAGCACCTGGCACAGCGTCTGAAATGTCCATGGATGAGCTTATAAAGTGCCTGTTGAATGAAAGAATGCAGATAGTTCGTTCACACTCGAAATGCGAACAGGGAAGGATACAAGTCATCGCATCAAAACACTCAAGCCCACTCCGGGTGTCAGACACGCTGCCAGGAGCTCATTTGGCTTCCTTGGCTGTGCTGCTCCCTGGGGCTGGAGGGAGAGCTCCAGCCTGGGAGAGCAGCTCCCCCTAGACTCGTAACCCCGGCTCACTCCTATGCTATCCTTTCCCCTCCTGCAGTGTCTTGTAAGCACATGCACAAGTGAAAGAAAGGAATTATTACCACGTGTAATGGGGAGTAAATTTTAAGAGTTATGACTTTACTGCCACCAACCAAACACATAGTTTTTAAAAGGTATGGATAAAGGAATTGATACGGAGGTATCTAATTCATAAAAGATCGATTAATGAAAACTGGGATGTTTCTAAAAATCTTTGAGGTTGAGTTCAAGGACAGTCATCCCATTGCATAGCATGTCTTTGGTGCCAGAGGCTTTGTGGGCCGTTAGTTCTGACCAGAATATAAATCTTATGTGTCTAGAAATTGGGAAAAGAACGTCATCTTCCTCGCTTGGCATGTTACTATATACCTTTGAATTTAATTGAATTTTTCATAGATGCAAAACTTCAGAAGCAGTCTTGTGAAACATACAGCACTTATACGACTATGTTCCCTGCTTCCCTTAACAAGCACCTTTCTTTTTTTTCCTTCTTTTTTTAAAACAAATCCATTTAAAATTAATTTATGTATTTTTGGCTGCGTTGGGTCTTCATTGCTGCACGCGGGCTTTCTCTAGTTGTGTGGAGTGGGGGCTACTCTTCATTGTGGTGCGCGGGCTTCTCATTGCGGTGGCTTCTCTTGTTGTGGAGCACGGGTTCTAGACACGCGGGCTCAGTAGTTGCGGTGCACGGGCTCTAGAGCGCAGGTTCAGTACTTGTGGCACACGGGCTTAGGTGCTCCGCGGCATGTGGGATCTTCCCGGACCAGGGCTCGAACCCGTGTCCCCTGCATTGGCAGGCGGATTCTTAACCACTGCACCACCAGGGAAGCCCCCAAGCACCTTTCTTTTAGCCCGCAAAGTAGCACATTTTCAGAATTTCTACGTGTTTGTGTCCACTTGGATGATTTGACAAGTATAGCAGTCGCATAATGTTAATCATCTCAGTCTTTAAAAATATTAACGCAGGGACTTCCCTGGTGGTCCAGCGGTTAAGACTGCACGCTCCCAATGCAGGGGGCCCAGGTTCAACCCCTGGTCAGGGAACTAGATCCCGCGTGCTGCAACTAAGACCCGGCACAACCAAATAAATAATAAATATTAAAAAAAAAGGAATGAAACTCTTTTAAAAAAGATTAATGCAATCATCTTACCTCACAGTTCATGTTATTTTTCAGCCCTTGAATATACTTGTCCAATTCAAGCCTGAAAGTATGTTCTTAAGGAAGCAATAAAGGATGAATCAAGAAAGGGTTTTATTTCTCAATAGGTAATATAAAAATCTCTCAAATAACTGTCAATTAAAACAAGCCAAGACAAACTGGTCGTACGGAGGTCTGAAATTGGAGTTAATGCATAAGAGGTAGAAAACCTTTGCGGACGTTGCTAGTAATAATCCTCTACTTGCCTGCCAACACTTTCCTTCCTGATACCCTCAAAGACCAAAGAAAGGATATAGCTCAAGTCCTTTTTCAGACCCTCCTAAAAAGCAGACCACATACTCTGAACAGTTATGTTCAGAGTCTGTTGTTGTTTGGGAAAGCAGTTTTTCTTGTTGGAAAAGGCAGTAATAACAACCAACTCGGTAACCTGGCGTTCTAGAACAGAAAGAAAAAGGTTAAATGTGTTATTTTGATAACTCATGCATGTAGTTCTGTAGACTCCTCTGAGCCCTGGTCATCCTTGTCTGGCAATACCATTAGATTGCTCAGTAGGTCAGAGCTTCCCAGACTTCTTGGTTTACTTGTAACAACAGAGGAAAATGAACGTATACCATAATGGGCTTTAGCTAAAGCAGCACCTAACAAACATGGAATTTCTTTGAATTCTCCTGTCTTATGTGAAAAATTCATGCAAATTTCACTCTTGTTCATAGTTTTTCCATGTTCACATAAATATAATCATCTTTTCTCCCTCCCCTAAACCTTCATGAATCACTGAAGCTCCAGGCAGATGTGAAGTGTTTATCCGATGGCCTTATCTTTGGTATGTGGCCTCATACTCCTGAGAGGACTTGATGCCAATATCATGGTCTGAAGTGAACTACAATCAAGGGGTGTAGTAGAAAGATGGCTGGAATTCGACTGAGGACACCTATATTTAAGCCTGAATTCCATCAATGTGACCAGCCTTGGGACCTCAACTTCTCTGAGTTTATTACTTCATCTGAAAATGGAAGTAAGAGTATCTGCTTTATCACCCCTTTGCAAGGAGAATGGCATTGAAGTTTGTGAAAGCCCTTTACCACTGTAAAGTATACAGTTATAGTTTTGGTAATGAGCTCTTCTCTTCCAAGTACAAGACTAAATATGTACACCGAGGAGGCAGAGTCTCTGCCGTTCAGTTAATTCCATTCCACAAAAATGTGAGGCCCAGTGCTCAGCTGCCAGGGAACAAAGATGAACTTTGCAGGTCTAGTAGGTACTGATCTTTTGGAGTTTCTCACCACTTCTCATATTTAGCTCAGAAATAAAATCTCAGGATACAGCACATTTTATACTTACCTCAGCTCCACAGATGCAACATTACCCAGCCCTTCAAAGACTGCTCCCTTAGAAAGACGCTTAGCAATGAAACTGCACAGCTCTGGCTCCAATTCAGATGGTAGATTAGTATCCGCCAAGGAGAGGCTTGACAAATGAAAGACACACGTTCCTTACCAGTGGACTCTGCATTTACACCCCGCAAGTCAGACAGGACATCGCTAAAAGCCCTCACTAAGGACTCGGCAAAGCTTTCTATCTGACTCCTGTTGGTGAGGCTTCTAGGAATGTATATCACCAAGTATGATCTACCTCATCCATTTAAAATAGTTCTCTTTCCAGCTCATTCTCTCTAGTATTATGACTCCACTGGGACCCCCAAGCCACTGACCTTATATCTTTTTCACAGCAGCCTCAAGTTTCTCATCCTCATCTTCTTCCTCCTTACCAAGCTTAAATTCCAGTCATTGTAATCACACCCCTGCACACATTCTCATTCAACCCCCCTTTCACCTCCCTGTACCTACTTAGCAAAACTTCAGCCCTGGTTAGTCCAGCTCTCTACCTACTCTGCATCTGCACCTATGCAGCTGAATGTGTTGGACAAAAACCCATATCCACAGTGTCTAGTCTCATTTTAAATTAATGACCACTAGGAATTTCCTGGTGGTCCAGCGGTTAGGTTGGTGGTTTCACTGCCGTGGGCCCGGGTTCAATCCCTGGTCGGGGAACTAAGATCCTGCAAGCCGTGCAGCACAGCCAAAATACATACATACATACATACATAAATAAATGACCACTAGCCTCCAGTGGGCCCTACTGCTGCCCAGCTATCACATTTCCTGGTTCACTCATTCTCAACTCTTTGAGATCTCTATTTTTCTTTAAATTAATTAATTTTGGCTGCATTGGGTCTTCGTTGCTGAGCGTGGGCTTTCTCTAGTTGTGGCGAGCGGGGGCTACTCTTCGTTGCAGTGCGCGGGCTTCTCATTGCGGTGGCTTCTCTTGTTGCAGAGCACGGGCTCTAGGCACGCGGGCTTCAGTAGTTGTGGCTCGCGGGCTCTAGAGCACAGGCTCAGTAGTTGTGGGACACATGGCTTAGTTGCTTCACGGCATGTGGGATCTTCCCAGACCAGGGCTTGAACCTTTGTCCCCTGCATTGGCAGGCGGATTCTTAACCACTGTGCCACCAGGGAAGTCCCTCGAGATCACTATTTCATGCCTCCTCTTCTTTCCTCAATCCTCCAACTACCTACTACCCATGAATGAACACACCAGCTTAGTGATCATTTATGAGCTAAACATAAACACTTCAGTTTGGTTGAGATTAGAATATAAACAGAAACTATAAATTGAATATGCAGGAAGAAAAGCTTTTCTGTCATCAAACTTCCCAATATAAAATATAAACCCAGTACGCCTCACATCTTTGGTTTCATGTTATGGAAAATTTCAAACATATAAAAAGTAGAGAGAATAGTATAATGAACCCACATGTACCTACCACCCAGTTTTGACAATTATCAGCTTATGGGCAATCTTGTTTTACTTGGTGGTGGGGATAAATTTGGAGATTGGGATTGACTTTTACACACTACTATATATAAAATAGATAACGAAAAAAGACCTAGTATATAGCACAGAGAACTCTACTCAATACTCTGTAATAGCCTATATGGGAAAAGAATCTAAAAAAGAGTGGTTATATGTATACATATAACTGATTCACTTTGCTGTCCACCTGAAACTAACACAACATTGTAAATCAACTATACTGCAATAAAAATTATTTTTAAAAAAATCTTGTTTCACCTGTACTCCCATGTTGTCCATACCTCCCACTTCCCAGACTTATTTTGAAGCAAGTTTCTGGAATCATATTATTTCATCCCTAAATTTCTCATTAGGTATCTCTAAAAATGAGGACTTAAATATATATATATATATATATATATATCTCCACAGTTCTATTACAGTACCTGAAAAATTCCTTAAATCATCCATCATCCAGTCACTCAGTGAACATAATTTTGTTTTATACTCCACTTTGCATCCAACAAGTGTTGAGGTTCATTCATTCATATATATATATATATATAAGTATATATTAAATATCTACCCTGTGCCAGGTACCACTCAAGGTACTAGGTAGGGAGACATCGATGAACAAAAGAGACAGCAATCGCTGCTATCCTGGAGTTTACACTGTAGCGTGCAGCAGAGGAGCTATGAAAGGGTATTCAATGCGGGGGGGAAAGGAGGATTTTAAATTTCTTGATACTCATATTGAATATTTACTGGAGTTCCAATCAAGAAGCTCAGATTAACTGTGTGGCTAATCACCCTGGGGCTAATCACAAGGGTATTTGGATCTGCCCCAGCCTTGACTAAATGAAGTAATAAAATCAAGATGAGGTTCCTAGGGGAGAGGTGGGCTTGATGGTTTGACTCAGGGAAAGCTGCGTGGAGACAGGGTACCCACTGACATCTGCAGGCCAGAGATGCCCTTAAGAGAAAAGCACATACGCGGGATATGGCCAAGCTGTTTTTACCTGAAATCATCACCAGAGGGAGTTTCTGCATTTGTGCCACTTGGGCTTCCATCATCACTGTCCGCTCGCTGCTGTGCCAATCTGCATGCCGCAAAAGCAAGTCAGCTATCAACTTATGGGTTCTAACTCAAGCGGAGTATGGGGCCCCACCCCCCGCAAGCAGGATAGGGGCAGTCAACTAAAATGCTGCAAGGTAGAAGTGCTTGAATCCTCCACTGCCTCCATTGACAGGGAAAACCCATAAAACAGCTCTGACAAGAGCTCCCTCTCTCTCCAGGCCACTTAAGGGGTGGAGGAAAGGCTAAATTAAACATCCAGAAGAGTCAAGGAAATTTACTCTTAAAAACAGACTTTACAGGGAATTCCCTGGCAGTCCATTGGTTAGGACTCGTAACTTTCACTGCTGAGGGCCTGGGTTCAATCCCTGGTCGGGGAAATAAGATCCCCCAAGCCACGCACTGCGGCCAAAACAAAAACAAAAACAGACTTCACAGGGCCAGAAGAACCCCAGGAAGTCTGCTGGGGCAGAGGGAAAAGAGGCAACAAGGACAGAGGGTAACTAGAAGGTGGGCGTGGGGGTAGGGATGGCGGGTTGGGGATGGAGGAAAGTGGGGAGACAATGACAGGAAGGACAGGGGATGGGAATTGACATTATTGAGCGTGTGTGGCACTGCGCTAAACAAAAGGCAGGGGCGACAGGAAGGGGCTGGAAGATGTTAAGGACAGAGCGCACAGGCATGGGAGGGCCAGGCACAAAAGTCCAGGATGGGGGCCCGGAAGTACCGCGTAAGGCGAGGAGGGCCCTGAGGGCCAGAGACCTTGGCTGGGAGGGGAGAAGACGGCGTTTGAGAGCCGCCAGGCTGCGGGACCTGGGGTGGGCTGCGGGGCCGGGCGGCGGGGCCGAGCGGTGGGGCCGGGGCGGGGCCACAAGGGCGGTCGGGCGCTGCACCTGCTTCCGCGGTAGCTGTAGAGACAGTAGTAGCTGCTGGGCGGCGGCTCGAGTCTCCGCTCCTCAGCGGAGCCACCCTCCTCGCTGCTCTCTAGCTCCTTTTCATCCCCATCCAGCGATTCCTGCAAGGAAGGGAGCATCGCGGCGGCCACTGAACGGCCCTGTGTCCCCGCCAAACCGCTCCCCCGCTGCCGTACAGTCCTCGGTGGCCCGGCTCCTCCGGCTCCCGGCCCTCGCGTATCTGCGTTCCGCCGGTTTCCCGGGCTCTCAGGCGAGGAAGCTGGACCGCCCCCTGATTTTCCTGTCTTCTCTCACATCATTCAGGTCTCTGCAGAAACGTCACTTCCTCAGAGAGAACTTGACTGCCCTATGCAAAACACATCCCACACGCACCTCTACTGATGTCCCATCAGTCTCTGTCCTGTCCCCTTATATTTACTTCTTCTTCATCGCACTTGCCCCCACCTTATGTATTTGTTTACTATGTCTCTCCCAGTAGAATGTCAGCTTATTCACTGCTATATCCTCTGTCCTAGCCCACGGCCTACGGTGCTCAAGAACTGTTTGCTGAATTCGTTTTAAGATTTTGTAACGCCTAGGCATGTTTTTCTTGCACATTTCACCCTATCACTATATCAAAGATATTAAAGTACACCTATATCCCATGTTAACTTTATATAGAAAAATAATAGCTAACATGTACGGAGCAGTTTCTGTGTGTGAGGACCCTTCTAAGTGCTTTACAAATACTTACTCATTTAATTCTCACAACTCCATGAGGTAAATATTATCCCATTTGACAGATGAGTAAACCAAGGCCAGTATTACTTAACTTGTCCATGGTAAAATAGCTAGTAAGTGGCAGAGTGGCATTCAAACCCACTCTGGCTCTAGAACTCTTTTTTTTTTTAATTTATTTATTCATTTTTGGCTGCCTTGGGTCTTCATTGCTGCCCGCAGGCTTTCTCCAGTTGCGGCGAGTGGTGCACGGGCTTCTCATTGCACTGTCTTCTCTTGTTGCAGAGCGCAGGTTCTCGGCGCGTGGGCTTCAGTAGTTGTGGCTCGTGGGCTCAAGAGCACAGGCTCAGTAGTTGTGGTGCACGGGCTTAGTTGCTCCATGGCATGTGGGATCTTCCCGGACCAGGGATCGAACCCGTGTCCCCTGCATTGGCAGGCGGATTCTTAACTACTGCTCCACCAGGGAAGTCCCTCTAGAACTCTTAATACTGCAAAATTGAATTGAGGATGACTGTTGACCTAAAATTATTGGACAATTAATCTCAGGGTTGTTTTGTTTTGTTTTTTTTTTCACTTCTTTAGATCTTTAATTTCTTACAATATTTTGGTTTTCCAGAATATAGTTCAGAACTTTTGTTAAATTTATTCCTAATTTTTATGCTTTTTGATGCTATTGTAACCAGAATTGTTTTCTTAATTTTATTTTCAGATTGCTTGTTGCTAGTGTATAGAAGTACAATTGGGGCTTCCCTGGTGGCGCAGTGGTTGAGAGTGCGCCTGCCGATGCAGGGGACACGGGTTCGTGCCCCGGTCCGGGAAGATCCCACATGCCGCAGAGTGGCTGGGCCCGTGAGCCATGGCCGCTGAGCCTGCGCGTCCGGAGCCTGTGCTCCGCAACGGGAGAGGCCACAACAGTGAGAGGCCCGCGTACCGCAAAAAAAAAAAAAAAAAAAAGAAGTACAATTGATTTTTGTATATTGATCTTGTACTGTGAACTTTGTTGAACTCTTATTAGCTCTAGATTTTTAAAAAATGTATTCCGTAGAATTTTCTACAAACAAGTGTATTAGTTTTCCAGGGTTCCCATTAACAAAGTACCACAGACTGAGTGGTTTAAACACACACACAAAATTTTTTTTTTTTTTGGCTGTGCGGCTTGCAGGACTGAACCTTGGGGTCCCAGCAGTGAAAGTGCTGAGTACTAACCACTGCACCCTAAACAACAAAATTTATTGTCCCACAGTTCTAGAGGTTAGAAGTCCAAAGGCAAGGTGAAAACAGGGTTGGTTCCTTCTGAGGGCTATGGGGAAAAGTCTGTTCCAGGTTTTTCTCCTTGATTTATAGTGGTCTCCTTCCTATCTCTTTATAGTGTTTTCTTCTATACCTATCTCTGCAACCAAATTTCCTCTTTTTGTAAGGACACCAGTCACCAGTGTCCACCCCAATGACCTCACCTTAGCATTATTACCTCTGTAAAGACTCTATTTCCAAATAAGGTCACATTATGAGGTACTGGGGGGTAGGATTTCAACACATTACTTTTTCTTTGCGGGCTTTTTCTTTTATTCACATACTCATGCCATCTCTGAATAAAAATGGTTTTGTTTGTTCCATTCCAATCTGGATTCCTTTTACTTCCTTTTCTTGCCTAATCACCCTGGCTGGACCTGCAGTACAATGTTGAATAAGAGTGGCAAGAGTGGACATCCTTATATTGTTCCATCACCTTCTTTCTTCATTTTTGTTTTTGGTAGAGCACTGGGCACCATCTAAAATTATCTTATTTTTTATTTTAGTTAGAATGAATAAATGCTTTTCTATATATAACCACTCCCTACTTCAGACCAATTTCATCTCTCATCCAGATTACTGTCACATTCTCTATGACTTGCCTTTCAGCCTCCACCAATCCACTGTTCCCACTGTAGGCAAAACGATTTTTTCTAAAACTCAAATCTAATTCAGCTTCATACTTACTAACTCTGTGACTTTGTGTCAATTACTTCAACTTCCCGCCCCCCCTTTTTTTGGCTGCTCCCCCCGCAACTTGTGGGGTCTTAGTTCCCCCATCAGGGGTCGACCCTCGGCAGTGCAAGTGAGGAGTCCTAACCACTGGACCACCAGGGAATTCCCTGCTTCAACTCCCCTAAGCCTCTTTTTCTTCATCTATGTTAACCGCGTGATAACAATGGCACCTCCATCACAGGTTTGTTGAGACAAGTAATGTAAAACTTACCACCTTGTCTGGCGCACGATAAGCGCTCCATGGATATCTACTATTACTTTTTCCTTTTAATAGTAACATCTAATTTACATTACTGGTTATTTCTCTATGCCAAACTCTGTTATAAGTGCAGACAGAGGAAGTTTAAGTGGCTTGCCCAAAGCCATGCAAATAGGCAGGGGCACTGGTGGAAAATGAACCCAAGCACTGGACTCTTAACCAGCTATACTCTTATTTGCGTTTTTCTCTAACTGCGCTCTTAAAATTCTTCTGTTGCTTCCCAGAGATTTCAGCATAAAATCCAGCTCCTCAGGCTGCTGGAGAATCTCCGGAAGTCGCCTTTGCCAGCCTCCCTAGGATTACCTCTTGCCATCAGCCCCTTCACTACGAGCTCCAACCCTACTATCTCTAGCGTTTTTTCAGGTGCTCAGGCTCAAAGACGTGCACTTTTTGCGCCCTGAGTGAGATACCCTCTTCTCCACCTCGTTTGCTCCCATTGACCCTGCAGGAAACCTTCCTCGATACCCCAATGACCGCCAAGGCCCTGTAAACGGTTCCTCTCCTCTGAGGTTCCGCAGCACCTCGAATTTCCGTCACCGCGGTGGTCACGCTGCGTCGTTTACGCATCCGTCACCGATCTGTGAATTACAAGGCAAAGACTCCGACTTCTTCGACTTAGTAGGCAAACGTCCGACAGTTACTACAGAAAGGAGTAATCCGGGAAATGAAACAAAAGAAAAATTGGGCGCTGTCTCAATTATCCTTTATTTGTAGTTTACCTTGAATTACTCTGGTAACCTATTGAGGTTTTTTTTTTTTTTTTCTCCAATTCGCGCTGTCTCGGCGCACCTACGTATCATCGGCTCTTTTATAAACAAAGTAAACCCGGAGTAATTCGCACGCACGGGAGAACCCGGACCGGACGCACGGACAAGATGGCAGCCGGCCCTCCGCTGGCGCGAGTGTCCGCCCACTCAGGGCGTAGGCCTCGTCATGTGAACCTCCCCTGCCTGGCACCGCCCCCGGCCGCAGTGCCTGACGGGAGGCAGAGCAGCGAGCGAGGGCGTCGGCCATTTTGTGGCTGTTTCCTGTGGGACACGGAGGTGGCGGTTGGGTCGGAAGAGTGAGAGACTCTTTGGCTAGTTTTTCCTGCTTGTTTTCTCCTCCTTTTTTTTCTGTCGGTAGAGCGCAGTTATGGGTCGCAAGAAGAAGAAGCAGCTGAAGCCGTGGTGCTGGTATCCTTTGTCGGTTTGAAGTCGAGGCCGAGCGGGGGCGCCGGTTGGTGGTGACCGGGACGGGGAGGCCTGGCTTTGGCCTATGGCGGAGAGTGGGATTTAGGCCTCGGGGTCGGTGGTTTGGTGGCTGGGCTCAGATTTGGGAAGGTTTCTCGGAAAATGGGGTCCCTGGGGCGAGAAGCTCTGTCAGTTGTGGGCCGTGGGACTCCGTGACTCAGGAGGGTCTTGGTTTGGTGCGAGCGTTGACCCGCGGGGAGGCGGCTTGGACCCCCTTCACCAAGGACAGAGTCCCCTGAGGAGTCTTCTGCCACACTCCGTTGTTTTGGTGACGGTTCAACAAAGGGACTTGAGCTTCGAGTATAGTACGCTTATTGACTCTGTGGCGGATAAGGGGGGAGCTTCCGGAGTCGGTCACCCACTCTTTTCTTTTTTCTTTTTTTTTTGTAGAATCGGTGGTTTAGTAAAGGCTTATGTTAGTCAACCCTGATTTCGACGCCCCCCACCCCCCCTTTTTTTTTGCTGGGGGTTGGGGGGAAGATCTAGCTTCCGCCTCCCACCCACTGACGCCTTAATCTTGGAGAAGCGTTCTCTTACAGGGTGGGGTTTCTTGTTATCTTTTTACCTGTTTTATTGCAGTGAGAAAGTGCCTCTTAATAAGGAAACGTGGCGTCGGTTCCCCCCCCCCCGAAACGTTAGTAAACTTTACGTTTCAGTTGATTTTATTTACTGTCTGGTACCTAAAAACGCTGCATTTATTTATATAATAGTTGAAAACCGGTTACAGATTTTGTAAAGTGCTTTTAGGAAAATCTGACAAGGGATAGAAGAATTCTCAGTATTATTAACAGAACTTATCTGTGAGTTTATATACATTTTTGGGCGACAAATTCGTACGGAATTGCAAGCAGCTTTGTGGATTGTTCATAGGAAATTGTCGCAATGAACTTATTTTCAGATTCTAAATAATATAAACATTAAATTTTAAATGTTAGGTAAATTATTAGTATTTCGATTATTTTTATCTTCTAATTTTTGAAGATCTGTCCACATTAACTTTGGGTTTGTTTTTTTAAAAAACATTTTGAACCCTTCCAGTTCACAGTGTGCATTTGTAAATGTTGAGACATTGAACAAAAGAAAAGTTAATTTCACATAAATCTGTGAAACGCGGGAATTTGACAAAACTATACTGCCTACTGAGATGTGTTTATTTAGGGGTGGTGAAGAGATAATGTGAGATTGTGAGCTTCCAGGACATTGAAAATTCCAAAATTATGTGGCAGGTTAATCCTTAGTTGTATAATAAATATCAAAAGTAGACTTTATATAAAGTACTCTTGGTTTTAGCTGTTGCCTGTTTTTAATGTTACTACTATTCTCTTTCATTACAGATTTATTTTTTATAGGCAGTGTCACTATTGTGCTAGTTTTGTACCTTAACAATAGTGATCAGGTATTGTAATAGAGATTTTGATGATGAGAAGATCCTTATACAGCACCAAAAAGCAAAGCATTTTAAATGTCATATATGTCATAAGAAATTGTATACAGGACCTGGCTTAGCTATTCATTGCATGCAGGTAAGGAGTTTCTTTCGTATTTAATTTTTGCTCTCTTGTAGTTTGGAAACAACATGAAAAAAATCTTGAATTTCTCTTTGATAGCTGTAGAGTTTTTTTTGTTGTTGTTTATTGCAAAAGGTTAGGTAAGATGACCGGTAAGCTTTAAAATTAAAAAAAAAAAACCTGTTCTTTAGCCATTGAGAAGATAAACAATTGATTTTTCATGTTTAAAGAGTTTATGCTACTATTTACCTTTAAATTATTGATAATACCTTTTATCCTAGATTTAGATGGGTGACAATTAGGTTAAGATCACGAAGTATTTCGTCAGTACTTGGCTAAGAAAACAAGGATCAGTGATTTAAATTTTGTGGGCAGTCTGACCAAATCCAATCCCATAAGAATTAGTACATAATTAACCACCATTACTCACTGTCTTTGAACGATTTGTTAAAATCTGTTGCCTGGGGCTAAGCTACCATTTATCCCATGGACCTCTTTTGGAATGGTGGCCCTTGTGTTTCACTTAATAATTTCTAGGTTTCTTGAGTTCTTAACTACTAGGTGGGGAGGGCTTTGTAATTTATATTTTTGAAGATCTAATAAGTACCTTTTTTATTCAACATTATTTCTTCTACTTTTGCCAGTCCTAGAGCTGCCTGAATTTTTGCCTAATTGGACCCTAGAGAGATGTGAGATGAGCAAATCCCCATTCATTGGAAACTACTGTTGGTAGGAGGCAGGGAGGTAAATTAAAACAAGATATTGCTTCCCTGAGTTTAAAAATAAGTTTATAAAGATCTGTTTCACTCCAATTATGTCGCTATAATAGCAATTCAGTATCCATTTAAAAATATGAGACCCACAATTTTCCACTGTGGTAGTCACTAGTTACTTGTGGCTATTTAAACAGAAATTTAAAACTTAAAACTTCAGTTCCTCAGTTACATTATAGTCACATTTCCTGTGCTCAGCCACAAGTGACTGGTGGATGACTATTGTATTGGATAGTACAGATGCAGAACATGACCATTTATCACAAAGTTTCTGTGAGACAGTACTGTACAGTGTTTTAGGCATTGAATATACAGCAGTGAATAAATTAAAGTCATCATTGTGGAGTTTAGATTTACATTGTGGAGGAGAACAATCTATAAATATTTAATTTTATGCTGATATGTGACAGAGGAAACTAAAACTAGGTAGGGGTTAAAACTAGGTAGGGGGGATAGGGGAGGGCCACAAGGTAGTACAGGCCTGAATGAGAAACTGACATCTGAACAGAGATCTGAAAGGAGGTGAGGGAGAGATTCCAGGGAACAGCAGATGAAAGACCTTCACTTCAGGGGCATTCTCCTATATTGAGGGCAAGGACAGCAATGTGCTTACTTTACATAGGAGGGTTTGCAGGCTATTGTAGGCCATTTTCTTTAATACTGAGTGAAATGAGAGGTTTTAATTGAGATGTAACATGCTTTGGCACACTTTTTAAAGAGTCGTTTTGGCTGCAGGGTTGAGAGTAGACTGTAGAGTGCAGTAAGACCACTTAGGAGACCAGGCAAGAGTGTTCCAGGCAAGAGGTGATGGTGACAGAGAATTTGCTGATGAATTAGATGTGGAGTATGAGAAAGTGAGGAGTGGAGGATGTTCTGAAAGTATTTGGCCTGAGCAGTGTGAAAAGTGAGTTACTGTATTCATTTGGCCCTTGGTATCCACATCTGCGTATTATACCGCAATTGAAATTCGGTAAGTTGAATCCACGTGTACAGAATCCGTGGATACAGAGGGCTAACTGTACTGCGCCATTTTATATAAGGGACTTGAGCATCCTTGGTATTGGGGGGAGTGGTCCTGGAACCAGTCATGCCTTGATATCAAGGGACGACTGTACTGAAATGTGGAAAGCTGCAGGAAAAATAGGCTTAGGGATGAGGCTATCAAGATCATCTTATGTTAATTTTGAGTGTGGGTATGTTAGTTTTGAGATTTTGAGGAGGTCTGTTGAATATCCAGATGGAGATGTCATATAAGCAGTTGAATCTACAGGTCTGCAGTTCAGAGAGGTTGGAGCTGGTGATAGAAATTTGGGGGGATACAGTATAAGGATGGCTATTTTAAGCCATGATATTATATGTCCTTAGGGAGTAGAACATAGATAGAAAAGTGGTGCCAACGACACCACCATGGGCCACTCCCAGCATTTAGAGGTCAGAAGATTAAGAGAAACCAATCAAGATTGAAAAGGTAGGAAAACCAAGAGAGTAGTGCCGTGGAAGCCAAGTGAAATGTTTCAAGGAGTGAGTTATTTATTTAAGTCAAACGCTGGTGGTAGGTTAGTTAAGCCCGGGACTAAGATTGGATTAATCAAACTAGAGGTCATTGGTTACTTGCCAAGAGTGATTTCCTAGAATGTAGAGGATGAAAGGCTGATAGGAATGCTTGCAAGAGAAAATGAGAGGGGAAACTAGAGGTGCTATTTCAAGGAGTTGTACTATAGAGAAGAGCAGAGAAATGGAGTGAGTGGAAGCTGGAAGATTAGTTAAACTACTAGTAATAATCTTTAATTGACTAAGTGCTTCTGTTTATATGTTCTTACCATAATTTCACAGGAGCTTGTGAGATAGGCATGGCAGTTAAATCAGACACATGCTGGAGTTTTATAGATTAGTTTAGGACATTAGTAATTTAGATACTTTACATCAATGTTTGCGCCTATCTTTTCAGCCGAGACCATACTAATTTCTACTATGTAAGACTCTAAGAAATCTAATTCTGGCTGTAACATAAGGTTGGGAAGATTTTGAGTGAATGGCGTTATTTTTTCTTCTCTTTCCAATACCTTTTAATTAAGATAGTTCTTTCCTTCATCACTTAGAAATGTAGTGAAAACTAGTTAATGTGTATGTGAATGTAATTGTATTTTTTCAGAGAACATATGTATGAGTTACTTCATCTGCCTTCATCAAGAGAAGTAACATGTTCCAAAAAATTTAGGAAATGGTGATTGTCATTTATTGAGTAGCTTTATTCATGGATCTTTTAATCACAATAAGATAATTTGTGAATTTGATTTGCATATCACTTTTTAAAATCTTTGAGATACTCTTCCAGGAAAATACTTAGTTTTCTTTAATTACCTTTCTATTCTTCCATGAAAGTGTCTTGGAAGGAAAGAAAAATTGAGTATTACTTGGACCAATATATCCAAGTCATTAACCTAAATAAGTGGTTCTCAAACTTGAGTATGCAAAGGAATCACCTTGAAGTCTTGTTAGATAGATTTGCAGTTCCACCCAAGAGTTTCTGATTCAGTAGGGCTCAGGTGTGGCCTGATAATTTGCATTTCTTATTTATTGTTTTAAAATTTTTATTGGCGTAGAATTTGCATTTCTAATAAGCTTCCAGGTGAAGCTGATAATTTAGGCAAAATACTTTGACATCCTTTAGCCTAAGGTAATACCTTGCGGAAGAAACCAAGACCGACAGGGATTTTAGCATATTGGCAAAAGTTATTTGCGTTTGAGGGTTAGAAATGTTTGATCTAGCAAAACCATACAGTGAAAAAAGGTGCTAGATCCCCAGTGTTTTATTTTACAATAAAACCTCTGAAGGACTTCTTTTTGTGATCTGCCAAATAAATTCAGAGGTGGAAAATGACAGGATCACTACTGTGGCAGTGTTAAGCTCTTCAGGTGACTCATTAGTTACGGGTAATGCTAATTGGAAATGTCACTTTTGTGGTTTGTAGCTACTAGCTGTCTCAGGATACATTCTTGGAAAATTTACTTATTTTAATACTTAATTTTAAGACTTCATAAGCTTTACTTAGTTCACACTTCCCTGATTTGAGTAGCACTATTAGTTCATTTTTAATAATTCAAGCAATCAAGGTTATAAGGTAAACTTGAAATTGTTTATTGAGCCCTTGCTATGTGCTTCACATTGCCAAGTGCTTTTTACATACACAGTATCTGTTTTAATCCTAAAAATGACCCCAGAAGTTAGGTGCTGAATAGGTGAAGTAAACTGAGGCTTAGGTCAAAGAATTTGCCTAATCTCACATAGCTAATAGGCCATAAAGCTGGGGGTTGAATCCACATAGTCTCACTGTGGAACCGGTCATTCTTAACTATTATACTAAGTGGTCTCTGAGTAATATAAAAGTACTCTTTAAAAGACTTTCATGAGGCACTTTTGTTTATCTAATGGAAGGTTTTTGTTTTGTTTGTGTGGGGTCTTTTTGGTTTGTTTTTTAATGTTAGGTGCATAAAGAGACAATAGATGCAGTACCAAATGCAATACCTGGGAGAACAGACATAGAGTTGGAAATATATGGTATGGAAGGTATTCCAGAAAAAGACATGGATGAAAGAAGACGACTTCTTGAACAGAAAACACAAGGTAAATGCTAAGATGTATGCTTTTTCTTGATATAGCTTAACTAGTGAGAGTATTATTACAATATTTTCAAGTATAAATTTAATGGTAGATGTTAGTTCTATTCAGAATTTCAATTTGAGGTTTTTTTGTTTTGTCTTATGTTCGAAGTTAATGTATCTTATTTGTATATGTGGTAGCATTTGGATCATTCCATACATTTTATTATATTTTTACTCATAACTGAATTCCAGGTGGATTTAGCAAGTGTTGAGGCCTTTGAAAAGGAAGGTAGCTTGTTTTGATTTATGAAACCACTAATTGTAAATTTTTTTAGTGGTGTATTTGACTTGGGATTTGCAGCCCTCTCCTATCCAAATGATAGAAACTTACTAATAAACTATGAAATCTTTTGTTTTGAAAAGCATTCTGGAGAGGTCAGACTAGTTTTCATAGTTTACCTTTTGGAGTGGAATAGAAAGCTGTTTTTTAAAAGTATAACTGCTTTAGGAAAATGTTCTTTACCTGCCATAGAATAGGGAAAGGATGTTAACCTTCTTGCTTAATACAGATTGAAAAAACATTTAAAGAGTAAAGAGCAGTGTTAACTGAGTTTTTTTGGAAGAAAAATCTCAGGAGCTACTTGCACTGAAATAAAAATTTTAAATGTTGAATGTCTTAAACTTGCTTAGGTTTTCTTTTTTTACTCTATGGGAAAAATTAATTTAAACTTTTTTAGCAGAGAGTCAAAAAAAGAAGCAACAAGAGGATTCTGATGAATATGATGATGATGACTCTGCAGCTTCAACTTCATTTCAACCACAGCCTGTTCAACCTCAACAAGGCTATATCCCGCCAATGGCACAACCAGGACTACCACCAGTTCCAGGAGCACCAGGAATGCCTCCAGGTAGCACATAAGGCTTCTTACAATTTAACACTCTCAGGTCTTTGTTGATACAGTTTAGAAGTATTAATTTTTTCCTCTTAACCCTTTTTTATTTTTTTGGTTGAAATACTTGTTTGTAGGCATACCTCCATTAATGCCAGGTGTTCCTCCTCTGATGCCAGGAATGCCACCAGTTATGCCAGGAATGCCACCTGGGTAAGAAAACTCTTTTAATTGACTTGTGGGCTTGTGCCTAGAATGATCTTTTTCAACTTGGGTGTGTTACATCACTTAAATGTTACTTTGCTGTGTTTTTTTTTTTTCTTTTTGCTTCTAAAAGGTATGGGCTCTGTAACTATTAAACTTACCTAATAAAGGGATCTACTAATAAATTTAAGGAATATAAATTTGACTCTGAAGAGAATAGATTTTTGGGTTTTAGGATGTATGTAGGCAGCCATCTGCTTCAGTTGCATCTGATGTAATTAAAGTAGTTGGTTGTAGATTTGAGTTTCTGAGATTCAAAACTGTCCATGACACTTCGTAGTTGTGAGAAGAAGCAAACTCTGTAAATGATTTATTTGTCAAGTCATCAAGAACTAAAATGAATATGAGGTGCTCGTGCCCATCACTTTTATTTAAATATTGTTGGATGTGAGAGGTATACAATACACTTTCCCACTGTATTTTGAAAATCAGTTAGATTTTGATTTTGTCATACATTTTCACAGATTGCATCATCAGAGAAAATACACCCAGTCATTTTGCGGTGAAAACATGTAAGCATCTCATTCGTAATGTAATTCAGGAGGTATAATCATAATGTCATTTTTTTGTGTGTTTAATGGTATCTATTAAGTTGACTTCAGAAGTTTTCTAATCTTCCTCACTAAAACTTCTAAACTTTGCAAACTGATTGACACAGATCTCTTAAAGGAGGGAACTAAAACATCTGTGAGGAAATCGTAATAGACTCATATAAACAAAGCATTTTCTAATTGTGCAGCTGTTTTCCCCAAACTGCTAAAAGTAAGGGGACTTAGTAAAAAGGGGTGATATTTAAGAAAGAGTATATATTCCTTTGCCAAATTACGTGCTGTGTTACTATAGAAGGTAATTGATTTTTCTTCTGATAAAACCTATATATAGAAGTTATTCTGATAAGAATCCTAAATCATTAATTCACAAACTTGGTAATTTTTTAAGTGAATTGGACACTGATATTTGAAGGTGAGCTCTTTTAAGGAAAGGAAAACAAATATGGGTTGTGTTTTTAAGTCCTGGTTTAGTGATAGCAACTTCGTACATGAAAAGTAGGGATTCTGAGTTTACTTTTGATTATCTTTAATTTTGATGGTAGTTTTTCCGTGCCTGTCCAAAACAAATCTTTACTCCACAGAGTACATTCAGTATTTTCTTTTTGAAAAAATCTGATAACTCTAAAATATAGAGGGTTTTTTTTTGATTAATATTCTGTGGATATTTTCCAAGTGAGACAAAAGGTGATTTTGTTTTCCAGTTACGCACATTTTGGATAAGGCCTCTTGTTTATATTAAGGAGAGTATAATAATTGTTCTCAATGACTTTAAATGTATTAAAATGTTCTGTTAACAAAGACTGAATTTTTTTCCCCTATTTTACTGGTAAACAAAGAGTTCGCTGGTTTTTAGGGAATTTATTTTGATAGAATTGTTTTAGTGTGTTGTGTGTTCTTTCAGCTTGATTTGATATTAGGGGTCAAATTCAAGTCTTATCTATTGTTGTTTCAGGCTTTAGCCAAAATATTTTCTAATGTTTTATACTGTTAATTAACTTTAGTTGTCTCTTGAAATTTGCTTTCTAATAGAATGATGCCAATGGGTGGAATGATGCCACCTGGACCGGGAATACCACCTCTGATGCCTGGTATGCCACCAGGTATGAAATGTTAGACAGTTTCCTTTTTAATATGACAGAAGTGCTTTATTCTTAAGTATTTTAGACAGCAGATTTGTGGGCATTGGTGCAGTTTTTTTTTTGTTTTTTGCGGTACGCGGGCCTCTCACTGTCGTGGCCTCTCCCGTTGCGGAACACAGGCTCCAGACACGCAGGCTTAGTGGCCATGGCTCACGGGCCCCGCCGCTCTGCGGCAGGTGGGATCTTCCCAGACTGGGGCACAAACCTGTGTCCCCTGCATCGGCAGGTGGACTCTCAACCACTGCGAGGTGCAGTTTTAAAATTGGTGTAATTTTTAAAGTTTCTATAGGTTAGTGACTTCTTTTTAAAATTACTATGAGAAATGTGATGATCTCGTTTTGTTCTGAGTTCCGAGTTTTGAAATAGATAGTAAAAGTAGTCCTCAAAGCCACCAGAATGAGTCACTGAGCCTGTGACTTAAGAGTGGTTATATCTGTTAGGAATATTTTAGGCAAGTACTGGAGACTCTTAACAAGTAATAGAGAAATCCAACAAACTATTAAACCACGTAGGTATTTATTATCTCACTCAACCTAAAAGTGGTAGACTCAGTGGCTCCAGTGATAATAAGAACCCATACTTTAAAAATTTTCCACTTTGCCAACCTTAGCTTTCTCTCTCAGACATGTAACTCAGTAGTTATAAAATCTCAGGCAAGAAAGGGTGCTTTCCTTTTTCTTGTATTAGGGAACAAAGTAACTTTCCCAGAATCTCCTTAGCCTCTTACATATCATTGGCCAGAAATAGGTCTAATGGAGCTTCTAGGTGCAGGGAAGCATGGGAAATAAGTATCTTGACTTTTTAGCCTACAGTGTGGGGAAAGGGATTTGGTTAGCCCAGTAAATGTGCCACAGAGGTCTTCATGAGGCTTTCCGAGTCCATTGCCTAGCGTTTTAATCCTAGCAAGTTTGGTTTGCAGTCCATAGCAGATTCAGATGTACTCAAGTGATAGTTGGTTTAAAAGGAACAGAAAAATCAGCAGCAAAATTTGAATCATGCCAGTGCAATCATTAATTTATAGGCAACAGCTTCACATACATCATGCTCTGAGATAATTTTAGGCATTTAAATGAATACAGAAAAATAACCTATGTTCATTTGGTAATGTGAAGTCAGTAAAAGTTTTAAGTTACATTGAGGAACTTCAAAGAATGCCGAGTGGTATATTTTAGGAAAATTTGTGTATTTAAAGCACACTTAAAGGAATAACTTAGTTTCTGGAATAATTTTTATGGGTATTTGACCTATTAACAGTTTTTACTGTAGTTCGCATTAGAGTTCTGGAAACATCTGTCTGTTAGATGATTGAAATAATTCTATATGTTTCAAAAATTTGCTGCATCAGTAATATCAATAAGCCTAATTGTTGGCTTTGCCCATATACAGGGTTTCTAGTGGTATCTTTCACGTCCCAAAATTCTGAAGAGACGCAAAGGTGTAGAAAGTTGGAGGCAAAACTGTTCCAAGGGGGCAGGTGCCCAAGTACTTTGGGCTTCATTGAGTTCAGCAGTCAGTCGTCAGTATTGATAACTTCGTAGTATAGAATCTTGTTTTGTGTGTGTCTGTGCCGCACGGCTTATGAGATCTTGTTGGTTCCCTTACCAGGGATTGATCCCGGGCCATAGCAGTGAAAGCCGAGTCCTAACCACTGGACTGCCAGGGAATTTCCTTGAATCATTTTTAATTTAATTTAGTATGTTTTAATGGCAAAGTTTTGAGGAAGTATTTTTTCTGAACTAAATGTTTCAGCAACAGGGTCCCACTCCAGTATTTCTTCTCTGCAGGTATGCCCCCTCCTGTTCCACGTCCTGGAATTCCTCCGATGACTCAAGCACAGGCTGTTTCAGCGCCAGGTATTCTTAACAGACCACCTGCACCAACAGCAACAGTTCCAGCTCCACAGCCTCCAGTTACTAAGCCTCTTTTCCCCAGTGCAGGACAG
This sequence comes from Stenella coeruleoalba, assembly GCF_951394435.1. NCBI lineage: Eukaryota > Metazoa > Chordata > Mammalia > Artiodactyla > Delphinidae > Stenella > Stenella coeruleoalba. Next base: position 18,362,622 of record NC_137165.1, read on the forward strand.
GTAAGGTTAAATTTCTGAAAAAGAGCGTGCTTATATTTAAAGGTAAAGTGGAGTTGTTCACTGAACTCTTTGAAAATGTCAAGTCATTTTAAAAATTGTAATCTTCTTAATACAGTTTATTAACTATACTGAAGAAGTGGTGTTCTCTTCCATTTTTGCACACATTGATTTCCTTTACTCAGAAGGTTGACTGGAACCAGAAAATAGTGTAGTATGTTATTTTTTTGTAGTTGTGAACTCTGGTTATTCTTAGCTTTAGTTAGAAATGAAAATTTAATTTCTGGGAACTTAAATACATAAAAATGTTATGAGGTCCTCCTTTACCTAATGAGCTATGAGTAGAATGAAAACCAAAGTCAAAAAATCCTAAGACCTTAGCAAATAATTTTTGGGCTGTTCCTTTAGTCTAGAATTGTGACAGACAGTAGTGCCTCACTGTTGCTGGAAGGGCATCATTTAATGTCTTTTGACCTAGTCACACTCATATTTCCTACTCGTCCTTTTTTTTTTTCCCTCCCCAGAACTCAGAAGCAAAAAATCCTTTTATATATAGTATGTATATAATGGTTGTTACCTTCGCTTTTTCACCCCAGTTTGATTCAGAGTTAAGCAGATGTATTTAATTCATTCAGAATTGAGACACTGAGGATGTATGTTCTTCATTGTTCACCTTAAAATTATCCCTTAGATGTTTTCTTTTTTCAATTTTTTTTCTGTTTGTAGTTGCTAAATTAAAAGCATTACTTTTTAAGTACATTAACATGTTTTTGAGGTGGGGGGTTTTTGTTTATTGTTTATTTTGTTTATCCTATTAATAAACTTTTGGCAAAAATTGTAGTTATCGATGGAGAATTGGATTGAAGTGTCAATAATGCATCATAATTCTCAGTTTAAGGTTTCAGTTTTGAAATATAGTGTAAAACATTAGTTTTAGGGGAAAAAACCTGTGGTTAATTAGGTTTATTGGTGTAGAATTTAGAAAGTTTTTTTGAGGCTCATAGTGTCACTCTGTTTATTGTAAATGCATTAACTGCCTGCCTCTATAAAACAGATTTGATTGCATTGTATTTTGCATTTAGAAAAATGCAATCTATACTGAAAAAAAAAGTCTACCACGTGGCTTATTTTCACCCATTTGTTTGGAGACTTTTCATTGTTTCCTTTCTTTTATGCTACAGATGGGGACACCTGTAACAAGCTCAAGTACAGCTTCATCCAATTCAGAAAGTCTGTCTGCGTCTTCTAAAGCTCTGTTTCCTAGCGCAGCACAAGTACGCAGGAAGTTGCAGTTTAAAATTGTTAAAAATGGCTTTATAACTTCATTAACCCTTTGGACCCTACTTTAAAACTAAATCTTTTCCCAAAAATACGTTTAATTTTTCTAAAGTAAAATTAATGGCTTATAAATCAATGGTATTTGAAAATTTGAACCGCATACTAATAGAAAAAAATATACCCCAAACTCCTATGGTTCTAAAGGGTTAAAAGCATGTAAGCAGTAAATGCATTTTAGTGGCCAATGGTTAGCCTGATGCATGATTAAGCTATTCTGTTTTATGCTGTTTAATGCATCACATATAATGTAAGGAAATTTAGTACTCTGCATTTGATTCTAAAAGTTGGCCTAGTTTACATGTTTCAGATGTTCAGTGTTATGAAAAGTAACAAATTTATTACTTGGTAACTTTATACTTAAAAGCTTACTAAACTCTTTAGTCCATCATAATAATCTAGCCATTGTTAATTGGGAGGGCATTGTATTACTATATAAAGAATACTTCTGAAGGACATATCTTTAATGTGTCACCATTGGTAGTTATTATTTATGTTATACTTAGTAACTGAAATTTATCCAAACATTTGTATTCTATAATTTTTAACTATTTTTTTTTGAGCTCCTTGGTAGATTAATTTTAAAAAGGAATTTAGAATGATGATAATAGAAAATATGCTATTCCATTTTATGATAATATCTTCAATTAGGAATAAATACAAAGCTTTGTAAATTAAGTAATTTCTGGTGAAGAGATAGATGATATCTGAGAAGTTACATAAGCAGTCTAACTTGTTTCTTGTTTCCACTGCTGTGGTTTGGATGTACATCTTTTGGTATTATGTGTTATCTCGAATTTTGTGGATTGTTCATGATTTTAACTTTCAGTTTTGTCCCTTATTGAATGTTAGTGTCTTGTTTTTAAGTTAAATAGGTAGTAGATATATTCAGTTTTGGATTTTGAAGTTTTGTTGATGAAAGATAATGTTTTACAGGCTCAGGCAGCTGTCCAAGGACCTGTTGGTACAGATTTCAAGCCCTTAAATAGTACCCCTGCAACAACTACAGAACCCCCAAAGCCTACATTCCCTGCATATACACAGTCTACAGCTTCAACCACTAGTACAACAAATAGCACTGCAGCTAAACCAGCAGCTTCAATAACAAGTAAGCCTGCTACACTTACGACGACCAGTGCAACCAGTAAGTTGATCCATCCAGATGAGGATATATCGCTGGTAAGTTGTTTACATTTTTTACTAGCAGAGTTTGATTGAGTACTGTGGTAGCAACTTGTCCATTTGAAAAGTTTTAATTTGTATACCAGTGGTCTTATGATCTGATTGAATGCTAAGTGATTTTTATCATTCTGATTTTTAAGAACCACAAAACAAAGTGAATATTGCATGTTTTGATCTTAGATACATCCCCCCTAAGACTATTTCTAAAAGAAGACAGTAAGTTGGGTTCTTACTCTCTCAAAAATTATTTTTGTTGTTCATAAATTTAATTAATTGAAGAAACAAGTGTGAGAGTCTGCAGGTCCCTTGCAGTCCATATACCTTCTTCATTACACAGTTTCTTGTTGAAGCAATTTATAATTTCTGGAAAGTTGTTCAATATAACGTGCTTCAAATATAAAAATAGGTAACGTTTTCTTAAGGCATCAAGATTTTAAGTTGGACTGGTTTGTGGGGTGAAAGTAATTGGGATGTAAGGGAACATTTAAAAATTAGTCTCACTCTGTAAATATAAAGACTTTAGATGCTTACCTTCATGCTTAACTCCCTGTGTTCAGATGTTTCACATTTCACATATTTTTATTCCTAGGAAGAGAGAAGAGCACAGTTACCTAAATATCAACGTAATCTTCCTCGACCAGGACAGGCTCCCATTGGTAATCCACCTGTTGGACCAATTGGAGGTATGATGCCACCACAGCCAGGCATCCCACAGCAACAAGGAATGAGACCCCCGATGCCGCCTCATGGTATTCCTCTTTTTACATTTATTTTATTTAGTGGATTTTCTGAGTGTACACATGAAACAGATTTATCTGCAAAGTGCATTGCATTTAAAAGTACAAGGCAACAGACTCAATCTATTTTTTTGTGTTTTAAATGTGTTTTTTAGGTCAGTATGGTGGTCATCATCAAGGCATGCCAGGTTATCTTCCTGGTGCTATGCCACCGTATGGGCAGGGACCGCCAATGGTGCCCCCTTACCAAGGTGGGCCTCCTCGACCTCCGATGGGAATGAGACCTCCTGTAATGTCGCAAGGTGGCCGTTACTGATCTTACTTCATCCAGTCTAATAGGTTTGGAGATTAAACCTTTTCTCAACTTGTGCTGTTTATATAGCCAAGCTTCCGTCAATAAGGCTTCATTGTGACTTTAACAAACATTATCTTCCCACATACCAGGAACTATTGGACATTTATTTTACATGGGAAAATTTATTTGGAATAATAAAGCAGGAACTTTTCCTGAAGTTGCAATTTATACTGTATGGCTTCTTTTTCATGTTTCATCTAGGTTTTTAGAAGTGAAGTATAGTAAATTTGGTTCGTTATATTGTGAAGGCGCTGGAATTACATGAACATACCACCCTAATAAAGGCAAGTTCTGTAAGCTTATGTTGCTATTTGTAAAGTTATGCCTTCGCAGCATTTCAGATGCTGTTGGACTTCATGTCCCCAACCTAGCTTGGTGAGGGCTGTAACTGTCTTCAAGTACCTGTACATTGGAAGTCTGAATGTGTAACAATATTTAATGTATTTAGAGTTCCTCATGTTTCAGGGTTTAAGAAATCTGACCCACCAAGGTCATGTGACTTTTCTGTACTGTTAAACTTCATTGTAATAAAATGAGAGAAAAATTTATGCCTTTTTATTCATAACCCAGCTGTGGACCACTGCCTGAAAGGTTTGTACAGATGCATGCCACAGTAGATGTCCACATAATAAAATTCGTAGTTATACCAATGCAGTTTTGATATATCATTGGATTCTGTCTTTGAATTGTAGGTTGTTCCTTAGCTGCATGTTTTAAACTGGACAGTATATGTAGAATTGTATGTTAGTCCTTCAGTTGACAGAAAAACTTAGATATACCTATGAGTCATTACATGGGTATGAAATCTTTGTATTGTGTCACCTTTCCACCCCCTTGGTGTGTCAATATATGTTAGCTATCATAGATATTTGAAATGTAAACCTTAATATTCCCTCCTTCCTGCTGATGTTTAGAGCCTAGTGCCAGACCCATTCATTTCCTTCTGATTATTTTTGAGACTGCGGTACTGTGTGGACCTCAGAAGCTTTTCAGGTGCAAACTTCTAGAAGCTTAGGTGCATGCAGTAATAGCCTTCTGTACTGTTAATGACTGATATATATTCTAATGTTATGATGAGAATCTAAATGTGCCTCTGTTAAGATGGTTAACAGATGGATTTGAAATTTTTTATTATGTTCCTGGAAGATTACATTATTTCTTTGATTAAATGGCTACCTTCTGTTATTATTAAGCCTAAATGGCTTTTTACTGTTAACCTTTTCATTCTTGGAAATTTGAATGTTCAACTGTGTTCTATGGAGAACTTTTCTGTAGAGATGACTGCTATTATTCAGTATCTTACGTTGCAAGTCTCATATATTAATAGCCTTGTTGACCTCTTTTTGGCATCCATTTTTTTGATTTTCATTTTTACAGAGTACTTTTATGACTAAGTATCAAATGACCTGTACAAAGTATCATTATTAATATATTATGAACTCAGGTTTAGTTTTCCTCAATATAAAGTTAAGACAGCTAAGAAAATAACATTTCTTTATAACCTTTATGTGAAGGTGTAGGTGTAAGGCACAGAATCTGAAGTTTTGTTTAAACAAAAGAAAGCTTTAACCATATAAGAAAATACTGAAAGATGTTTTAATTATCATAAAAGAGTGTATATAAGTGACAAGTAAAAGTCATTCATCTTAAACAAAACATTGTAAGTATTAACAAAGCTGAGTGTTATTTTAAATCTATTTTGCTCCAGTGGTTTTACAGCTCCTGTGCTATTTTTGAGGGTCAAAAAATTTCATAGTTTGAAAAGGCAACATGCATGTATCGCCAAGAATGCATTTCTTCCTGCTGCCAGCAGCCAAGTCTCTACCCTTTCTCACCAAACGCCTGTCTACGTAAATACGTAATAGAAATTATCATATACTTCTTAGATTTGGCAGCATGTTTATCATACTGCCAAAGAAAGACCTGTGTTGAAAATCTTTTAAGGTAAAAATGGCATAATTAAATTTAGAATTATTAAATAGGAAATATTCTCCCAAACCAAATTTCTCTCAAGCATTTCATGTACAGGCTTATCAACAAACTACGGATGGATTATAGCAGTGGGGGAGAGGAATCAGGAAGAGGGAAAAAAATGGGTTAGTAATGTTTCAAAAATTATGCAAAGCTTGATTTGCATTTGATGCAAAGAGAACTGATATATTGAGGTTTGTTGCTATCTGAGGTCAGAAAGGAGAAAATATTGCCACTTTTAAAGAAAAGATAGAATTCTAATTAAAAGTTGATTCAAAATGTTATGCACAACACTTAGGCACATCGTTCATCTGTTGTATTTTGTAGGTATATGGCTCAGATGGTGCCCATTTGGTATATTTAATGTGTAATTTGTGCATGCATCAGAGTGTAATTAAGCTTCTAGAAAATATCTTTTACCTAATTGCTTCTGGGGTCCATAATGTGGTTAAATCACGAGTGGAACAAATTATGTTGAAATAATTAACTCTGACTTACGCTTTCTTAAAGAATAGATGGAGTTGAAATAAACTTCATCTGCCCTCACAGAAGACAGCTTTGGGACTTGGTATATACCGGCAGGCATTGTGATTGCCATAATTTAGGAAGTTGTAAGATTAATGGGGCTGCCAGTTTTGGCTCTTACCTTACATCCACTGTTACCACTTTCTTTAAAAAAACAAAAACGATTTTTGTCTGGCACTAGTTTCTATTGTGTGTATGACAGTAGCAAGACCAGCAGGTGAGGATCAACTTTGAGTGACTGCTGGATATCATTTGATTTGAATACTATTTTAGCAATCTTTCACACTTTTACTGTTAGGAATGGGGTAAATATTCTTTGAGCACTCCTGTTCCACTGATCAAGTCACATACTGAACTTAAACTCAGTTTAATTAAATTTAGTTATTTGCAGAGGTGGGTGAGATTCCCAGTAAAAGTATGGGCTCAGAGTGGAATTATAATGGACAATAGATTTTTTTTTTTTTTTAAAAGAGCTACTCTTTTTTCCTTTGCTTGCTTGATCATTGGGATTTTTTTAAATGCATGTCTTTTAAATTAATCGGGTAATGTTTTTCTAAAATTAAAATTTTCTTCTTCCTATAGCCCTGCCATAGGACAGGCTGAGGCTGAGTCTCAGTGTTGCCCTGTTCAGTCTGAGGCAAGTGGGATTTATTTTATTCCTTATAGGGGCTTTCACAGCTTTATGGCTGTTGGATATTCATGTCCCCAAACTTGCAGCAAGTTTGGTGAAGGCCCCTAAATTTAATTAAATTTAGGATTTTTATACTCTCTTGGCAGAGAAGGCTCTATATTAATATTCACGTTTGACTGTGGTGTTAATAAACAGAAAAAAGTATTTGATATATGTAATTTTATCTAATTTACTTTGTGTTACATAATATTTAACAGCCTCAGTAAAGGTGATGTTATTTATATTGAACTTGAGTAAATTGACAAAATTTGACGTTCTTGATTTGGAGGCATGAAATGTTTCATTCAAATTTTCCCTTTCACTTTTAGGAAAACCTTACTGGTTATTTTCTCCTCAAACTATTAAATTTAACCTCAAGGATAATAATCATTGGAAATGCCACTGGATACTGAAATCTGCATTTTTAATCCCAAAGTTATGCATTGAACGTTAAGGTTGAAAGGTCATCTGGAAATGCTTGTGACTTAATATTTCCAAATTTCACCACATTAGAGCAAATGTTAATGTAGAGCCCTGTGAAAAGTGGGAAGATGGTGTGTATGTGTGGTATGTATGCGTATACACTACACATTTGATATAATAAAAGAGTTTGGGTATTACACACTTAGTAGTATGGATGGATTACGAATTTTCAGGCAGCCAAACTGAAATTGTTTCACATAGTAAAGTTTAGTATATTGAATTGTGATTTTGGAACGATTATTTTGAGTTTCATTTTTATCCTTACTGAACAATATTTGATGCAATATGCACACATGAAAAACACCCGTGTTTGTTTCCAACTAAAAATTGCTTTTATTTGGTGGAAAAAGTTGTGTTTATGTGTGTATGTTGTAGTGGGCAAGTAACGGGGGAACTGAAAGAGAGGCCAAAACATTAACTTGGATTACTTTTGTTCCTTCCCGTGTTAAAGCCACTGTTCTATGCAGATAGCATTTTCCTCTGAACAGTAACAGTTCACTTATAGTACAATGTTTGGCAAACCCAGGCTTGTGTTTCTATGTGGTTTTAATTCTTGGAAACATAAAGAAGAAAAATGAATTAAATGAATTCCAAATTTTCACCTCTGTTATTAGAATATAAGCTTTTCTCTGTAACTGAATCATGGAAAAAAGATATTAATGTTTGAAAAAAGAATTGTGTCACAACAAAAAAATTCCACTGGAATATTTTACTACCTGCTCAATAACTGCATCTTTTAAGACTCCTCAGTTGGAGTTGTTTTCTGTTGCATCCATCATTCCCCAATATACTGAAATATTCAAGAGTGAAGTTGCTTGTCCTAATTCTAATAGTGATCATTGAAATAATTATAATTGAAATACCCTCTTAAATGCTTGAGTACTGGCGTGGGAGGGATTTTCTAAGGGAGACATAATTTGTTGAAGGTGATACAGATATCTAAGATGTAGGTTCTTCGATCTTTGTAGTCCTCTGACTCAGACAAATACAGTTTTGAGAATAACTTTCAGGTATCTATTATATCCACAGGTAAAACTTAGTAAATTACTGAAAGGAAATGTTGAAGTCACTTCTTTACTGAGATGAAATTTTGTTTAAGTAAACTGACACTTGTATCGGTTAGGGGATTTTTTAAAAAGTAGTAAACATGTTCCCTAAAATTTTGTGTAAATCAAGTATGTCTTTTTTTAAAGGCGGTATTTATCTACCTTATTGAATAACCTTTGTATGTTATTCCAAAATGAAACTGGTTTTCTTACTCTTTTATGGAAGTCTTCTAAAAGAAGAGATTCATTATAAGACTATTGACTATAAGGCAGAGTTTTGTAAGTAAACATTCTCCCATTTATGCTTCTGCTATCATGATTTGAATATTAGTATAGGTTATTCCTTTTTAGCCTTCTTTCTCAGTATTTTGTTTTCTGTCATCCGAATCATTTTAATAAATGATCTTTTGTTTTAATAGCATAGCAATCATCTGATATTTCTTGGCAAAATAAGCAGCTACTTTATGATGTTATATATAGTGTCATGCACATAGTGGATATTCACAATTTTGTAATTAATGTTGTATTTTCAGAACTATACTTTCAATATCTTGGCTCTTAGGCATCCCCTGTTATGAATCTAATTCAAACTAATACATAGCAAATGGGGAAAGCGGGACCTCAGTTTGAGCTCCCTAATTAAACATCTCCAACATTTCCAAGTGTTTTCATGTTCTTACTTGGCATTTTTGTAGGAAAATAAGTTTGAAAGTATCATGTTTTAAAAAACTAGATTTCTTCAGTAAGGCTCAGAGGAGAATTGTTTTTTATAAGCATTGTTTTTCTTGCTGTGGACTTCATACATTTTTGCATAATAATTTGGCCATAAAAGAAAGAGCCTTTCATTTTCTTCCCAACTCTGGAAAAATAATAGCTTGAAACTGTATTAGTTTGAAATTTTTGAACCATTTCTCTTTAAATCTGTTCAACTAATCTCATGTATGTTCTCAGGGGAAATTACATTTTACGAGTCAGGATATAGAAATCATATTAAGGCAGAAATTGGAGACCCAAAGGAGATCTTCACTGAAGCTAATTTGAACTATTTCTATTTGAAGCAAATTGAACACTGTATTATAAATGAAGACTGGTTCATGGTTAGGTTCTTTAGGAGGCAAATAATCACCAGCTTTATCATGAGAATATGTTTGTGTATATGTTGTAATTTTGGGCACATTAACTACAGAGAAGATACATGTGAGTAAACTGTTTTAACAGTTGATTAGTTGGACCCCAGCCATTAATTCCAAATGCTGTAATGGTATGTAAGGTTGTGATATGGCACAGTTTCAGTAATGTGCTGTGTGTTTGGTCAGGGGTTTGTGTAATGCTTTGTTTGTAAAAAAGGGGAAGTCCTTTATTGGAATTCTCCGGGCCTTTTGGCATTCTTACTGTGTCTGGGTTTTTTTTTTATCATTATTATAGTTAAGAATCATATGCCTTCGTTTTTGTTTAAATGTGAGGAACTGGCAGTGAAATTCATTGATGCCCAACTTGGATAAAAATGAAGAATGTTGTTTGCCCAGCTTACTACACACAGACCAGTAGTGATTATTTGGGTGAGAGGCCATTGTACAGTATCGTTAGACTTTTAAGAACCTTAAATGTAATGGAAGGTAATAGTATTTTGGCCTTGGTTTACATTTGTTATGCAAGATTTCATCAAATCATTTATTATAATGTAGCTCATTCTTAATATTTTTATTTATAAATAATTTGGCAATCAGATGAAAATAAACAAGGTTTACCACGTCATTTTCCAGTTTCTACTAATAAAACAAGTCTGCTTAACTACCCAAGTGGACCAAGGGAAGCGTTATTAAAGTTTCTGTAAGTTTGAGTTAGAAAAATATGGGAGATTTAGTTACTGAGCATAGCCTGCCTTTTAGCTATTAGCTTGTTAGTGTACTTATAGGAGAAGCAATAGAATGTGCTTTTCAGCCCATGTGTTTAAAATGGAAAATCTTTAATATACAGAAATGAAGTCAAGTATTTTAGAAGTTGAATTTAAAATATTAAAAATTGCTTGTTTCTGTGGGATGTGTCTACATGTACTTAAATTAGAAATTATCATGCAGAGATTTTTATTGCTAGATATATGTACCCCCCTCTCCTTTTAGAGTAACCCATATCTTTATAGTACACATACTGGAATATATAATTTATTAAAATTGAGAGGTGTCCAAGAGATATACAGTATTATTAACTCATTCTCATAAGGTCACTCTAAATTTAATAGCCAATATAAGGTACTTTTTGTAAGACAGGGAAATTTTTTTTAATGTAGTAATGTCAGGCTCTGAGGAAATTTTATGCACATTGACTTTTTAAACTATGAATTGAACTCCTCAGTTTAATACAATTTGTGTTTTTGTTAACTAGCAGCAGAATTTCAGCATTTGCTACTTACTGGTAGAGAAGAAAAATCCCACAGCCCTGCCAGTACAGGTTAGTTTAATCTGTAAGTACCTGATGTTCCTATTTTTTTCAAACATATCCATATAACCCACACCAGGAAGAAAGCTGTGCAGTTACTTAAATGTGAGTATGACATTGGACACTTCTAAACACTCAGTACTTGGGCCAAAGTAGCTCTAGGTTTGCTCACCTGAGTTGTAATAAAGGTGTGATACTGCTCCTTTATTATCGGGTTACGGTTAAACCTAAATAGATATGTTGTACATAGAAAGAAGACTGAAAGTTTTAATTGGCTATATGCTCATGTTGGTATATGGAGTACAGGTGTTTGGGTCCAGGGTCTCCTACTTAAGCCGCTCCTTGGTACTCATACTTACCTTTTAACTTTTTACAGTATGAATCAACAGATAAAAAGTCAAGTTTCCTCACCTCTAGTAGTGATAAATGGTGTGCAGTCGTATGCCAGAATATATTTTTATGCTGCTTTTTTGTTCTTAGATATTTTTAGTAACTCTTGTTGTAAGTACTAATTTTGTTCATCCTTTTTGTAAACTATAACCTGTTGGTGCACCACCACTGTGGGTTCATTTTAATTTGAACTAAGAAGAACCTTTTTAATATTCAGATGAAAGCTGACTACCCATCAAGAAATCTAGACACATTCTTTGCATATTCCTTTTGAGGAGCAGTGAGGACATAACAGGTTGTGAAAGTTATGTTAAAGTTTTTATTAGTTTCATTGGTTCTACCAGCGTTCATTGTTGTCTTGAACCATCCTTCAGAGATTTCCTTTAACCTTTAAATATTGTGCTCTTATGTTGATAAAAATTTTAAATACTGAGGAGAGAAGAAGAAAGTATACAATTTAGTTTATACAAGCCTACCTGAACCATTCTGCTATTCTGTATGGCTTCCTCTTCACCTTAAGTGTAATATTGTATAATGTGAGTCTGTCCGTACAACTACTGATTTTTTACTCCTGTTAAAGTGGGATGGTGATAAAGACCTTGATTTATCAACCGATAATAAAATATATTTTATAAGATATCCACTTGTTTTTTAACATAAAATTGCCTAAGGGCTTAAGTTTCATTGCCTTTCACAGTTTAATCTGTATAAGAAATGGCGTAGATACAGTGGAATGGTTTTCCTTAAAACCATCTCTTTAAAGCTGCTTTTCTGGTGAGTACTATTTTATACTTTTATATATCACTATTTTTCCATTTAAATTTAACTTAAGTTGGACACTTTGATCAAAGTGTATGAGTTTCTACACTCTTATTACCTGAATTGAGAATGTTAAGGTGATTATTTTACCTCCCTATGTTTCTCTAATAATTGGGGCTCACTTTTTTCCTGACCTTCACTTAATAGACTATATAACTGCAAAAACTTTAACATGTAAATTATTTCTTTTTGGTGAGATAGGAAAGATGTTTTTACTCAAAACTAGTGTTAAAACAATTTTTATTTTAACTTAAAAATTTTTTTAGTTGACAGGCAAAAGTGGTTTTTTTCCTCAATGCTTTTGGTTGCCATGTTGCATAGGTTTAAAATTTAAAGACCAGAATTTTTGTCTAGTGATTCTTGAGTAGTTAACCTGGGAATAGAGTTGAAGGAAAGCTTGCCCAAAATGGTCATGCAGACTAATTGCTTACAGGAGTCTCTGAGTGAGGCTTGAGAATTTCAAATGTATTCTTAAATCATTCTAACCTTGCATGAAAAACTTGGGTTGGACTACTGATTTCTGGGATTGTGTATACCCGTGAAAATTAGCCTGAGCATATTTCTAATTACTTGATCCCTTGTTAAATCCCTCCGTCATTGTAACACGTGGATTTTTTCTCTCTAGCTTTTAGCCACATCCTACCTAACATCAGTTTATCTTAAGGATGTTTTCACATTGTATTTCCTGCTGTGATCTTTGTAAGCCAATAATAAAAAGTCAGCTCATGCTTTTTAGTATGAACAGTGATAGTCTTCTAAAATAAATCTGAAAATTTGAATATGTGATAATGGTAATGTATTCTTCTAGATAAGCACTACACAAAGTGTGGACCCTCAATTTATGTCTTTAAGATTTAAAGTGAAGTAAATTTCTAAGGAACTCTGTCCTTTCCTAGCAAGGATAAGCAGACACTGAAAATTTGGTAAGTATGTAACTAAATGCATGTAATAGTGATGAGAATAAGTAGCCAAATTTCCACAGTTTAAGCTAATATTTAGATGTGAACAAGAATTCTTAAATCTTTGCGACTTAATGAATGTGTCTAGAATTTTTACAAATTTGTGTGCACACTGATTAAATTGAAATGTACCTTACTCCTTTGTCTGCATTGTTTTCTTTTTATTTTCTATGGTGTTTTACTAATTTCATATTTCAGGGTTTTTTCAGGGTAGAAATAAGTGGCGGGTAAAGAAAATATCTTCAAGAATAATTATTTAAACCTCCCTATCTTAAAACTCAGTGATGACTTTCAGTTTATGTAGGCCTTCTGTTTTTCAGCTCCAGTTAAAGCTGACAGTAGACAACTGATCAAAAATGGGAAAGAAATCTTTGTGCTCTTCCTGGAGTATTGTAGGAATCGTCGTATAATAATATTAAGCCAATGCTGGATTTTCATGGAAGGAGTGGTTTTTAAATAAGAGAAAAAGGTGGTGAGATTTTGGAATCTCTCCTCCCTGGAACTGCATTACTATTAATAAGAGTAAATAGAGGTTAAAGTGAAAACATTTAATTACTACAGCAGGGAAGGTGATTTATATCTGAGCGGTATGTCTACAGTTTTCTAAACTGGTATAGCATTATTTTGTGAAGTGGTACAAGATCTTAAAGGGTTGGGACCCGGGTTGGGGTGTTGGGGGTGGGTGGCTTCCCTCCATTCAGTCTCCAGGTTTCACTCCAGCATTGTACTGGCAAGGAGGGAAGTGAAGAGCAAGTCATACAAGGGGTATGATACGATGATAAGGAGGACCTGAACAAAACAAACAAGGGAGGATAAATGCTAGTCCATGTGTATGATTAAATGGTCTAGCTAAACAAAAAGATATTGACTAGTGGCATAACCTTTAGTGTAAGTGAACTCTCTGATTTAAAGGTTGTAATTAAATACTAGCTTTAAATTATTACCAACTTTAAAACTCTAGCTGCCCCCCAAAAAAAAAATCATGGGGGAATTCCCTGGCAGTCCAGTTAGGACTCGGCGCTGTCAATGCCAAATTCCTGGGTTCCATCCCTGGGCAGGAAACTAAGATCCTGCAAGCCCGCAGCTTGGGCCCACCGCACCCCTCCCCCCTCCCCAAAAAGGAAAATACTAGCAATTAATACTTGGAATTTTTTTGGGCAGGGTGTGTTTAAAATTTTTTCTTAATACAAGTGGTAGTGCATTTTGGGTTTTTTGCGTTACGCAGGCCTCTCACTATTGTGGCCTCTCCTGCTGCAGAGCACAGGCTCAGCGGCCATGGCTCACGGGCCCAGCCGCTCCGCGGCATGTGGGATCTTCCCGGACCGGGGCGCGAACCGTGTCCCCTGCATCGGCAGGCAGACTCTCAACCACTGTGCCACCAGGGAAGCCCCGTAGTGCATTTTGTCACTTTGACATAGCACCTGGAAGCTAGTGCATAAGAAAAGTGGATGACCACGTTTATAGTAGTTAACTATATTAAATTTTAGCCTACTGGTAGGGTTTGGATGGAAGAGATGTTCCTAGGTGTTCTTTAGTGTATGGAGCCATGTAATTATTAGAGCTCACAAAAGGCATTGAAGTGTTTATTTTCTTTCTCTTGAAGTCATCTGGGAGCGCTTGCTAGGCTTTAAGAAAGCCAAAACTACCATTTGAGAAATGGTGCTTTATTTTCATATTGGAAGCAATTTTCAGTTTGTGTTTTCTTTTAAAGGTTGAAGGATTTTTGCTTTTGCATTATTAAAAGCAGGCCTCTTTTTGTTCCAAGGTAATGATTGACCATTAATAAACATTTGAGTGCTTGTTCTTAACAAAGATGAGTAAAAATTTTTTTCATTTATTATTTATGATACTTGTCTGAGCCCGTTTTATTAAGTTGTATCCAGAACAAATTCTATTGAGAATGAATTGTAATGATACACATCAGCTGTCCTGAACAGTTTTTGGTATGCCTTGGGAAATAGAATACAAAGTTATTTTTATTAAATATGGAATGTGTATTGGGAGAAAGTAAAGGGTAAATGAGGAGGATTAGACTGTGGGTATGGGGTAATTGTGATTAGGTATTAAGGTTGAACAAGTAGATGGGGCCAGGAGTAGCGTAGTGGTTTAGACTATAGGCATAAAATTAGACCTTGCAATCAGATCCTGCTCCATCATTTAGTAGTTTTATGACCTTGAACAAGTTAACTTCTCTAAAATGATGGTAATTTTCCTAGACTTGTGAGAAAAAGTTACTGTGTGAAACAGCTTAGCCTTGCCTGACGGATCAGTGGAAATGGCAGGGCTAGGGACGGGTAGGCAGTTATTGAAAACCTAAAAATTTCATTTAGTAAATATGAATGCCTATGACATGTTTGGATACTCTCCTATGCACAGATAGACAGGGAATGCATCTCAAAAGGGACCTTGGAGTTGAGGATTTAAGAAGCCAGCCATTGCAAAAAGTCTTGTTGGGTAACAGTATTACAGGCAGAAGGAATAGTATGTGCAGAAACTGAGATGGAAAAGCATAGCATCTTGGAGGAACAAAAAATGAAGTATATGAGTGGTGGATTGGGATGGCCTTTGTACAGCTTGGAAAGGTAGGCCAAATCACAGGTCATGGTTTGAATTTTATTCTAATGTAAGTCATTGAAGGACTTTGAGCTGGTGAGTAGTATAAATGATTTTTAAAAGGTCATTCTAAGTTGTTTGAGGGTGGGGGGATTGGTGGGCAGTATAGGGACTAGTTAGAAGGCCAAGAACCTGGCTCTAAACAGAACTCAAGAATAACTGATGTTATGAATTAATATGGCTTAGATGATCATTGGAGAAGAAGTTAGATGATGCCAAACCTAAGCACAAAAAAAGTAAAAAAGATTTGAAAGTTAAACTCTTACACATGGTTTAGCCCACACCTGACCGTTCATTTAGGAAATGTTTATTGAAGATCTGGTAAGGCATTGAGAAAGCTTCGGTCTTTTTAGATTTAAGGATAAATGCTAACACAGGAAAGTGAAAATGCCCTCTGAGGAAGTTTGGAGGACGGTAATTCCACCTGCCTTGTGTCGGGAAAAAGAGGCATTTGAACTAGGTCTTGAAGAGTTGTTAGGATTTGGACAAATATGAAAAAGTATTAAGGGAATGACTGGAAAACCCAACAATATAAAGAGGTATGTGAGTGAAAGTTGCAAAGAATGAGAAGAAAATTTAAGGTGTGTCTGTAAAGGTCCTTGAATACCACATTAGGGATATACATTTCCTCTAGAAATTGGAGTGCCTTTGATCTTCACTGATGAGAGTTTCGTTTTGGTCTCCACATCTCTTCAGAAGCATCCACAGTCTACCACCAGATGACCAGACACCGTCACCATTTCCTCAGTGCCACTGTTCTGGTGATGTGGAGTAGTAGGATTCAGGAACAGTAATTGGGCCTGACTGCTATTGACTCAGTCAAGTTAAAACTAGAATTCCTCCTGTTCACAAGGACTAGCTTAAAACGTTTTGGCAGCCCTCTGTATCTCACACTTTACTTGGCCACCGTCTTGTAATCCCTCCATTTTTTCTGTCACTTTCTCTCAGTAGTAAGACTGCTCCCCTGCTTCAAAAACCTTTCTGTTAGGCCCAGGTAAATCCTATTTTACATAACTGAACTCTTCATAAAACCTTCCCCAGGGCTTCCGTGGTGGCGCAGTGGTTGAGAGTCCGCCTGCCGGATGTAGGGGACACGGGTTCGTGCCCCGGTCTGGGAAGATCCCACATGCCGCAGAGCGGCTGGACCCGTGAGCCATGGCCGCTGAGCCTGCGCGTCTGGAGCCTGTGCTCCGCAACGGGAGAGGCCACAACAGTGAGAGGCTCGTGTACCACACACAGAGAAAACCTTCCCCAAAACTGGTTTTCCACAGTCAGTTTCTAATAGTTGGCAGAGTGAGTGTGCTGTTCATCCAGCTTATTTGTACCTGGAGTTTGAAAGGATCAGTGAGCTGCTCATTACCTGAAACAAAACCGTTATTTATAAGCTCATTTGTTCCATTTGACCTCATGACTTTTATCCCTCTGCTTTAATTTACTGACTCCTGAAAGTTCCTTTTTATTGAAGTCTTTGACACACTACTTAATGTAATAGGTGCTTAATGTTTTTTTTGATTTTTTGAGTGATTAATGTTTTTTGAAGAATATGGGTTGTAGTGACACTACTGAAGCAATCACACAACTTTGCAAGTTGTCTAATAGGGTATAATCATACACTGTAGATGGATAACATATAACCATTTCAACCTTTGCTGAGCCCATGGTGCTGCAAAGCAATTCTGTGTAAGGGTATAGTCACCTTTTCCGCTTATTTGTTCCATGTGTCTTCAAATCCTTGTCTGCTTCCTTCCCATGCCAGCACACACGGCATACATGTACTTGTCTCATGGCTTTGCTTCCTAATTCATGAAGGTAATAAAAAGTCAAAGCCTTTAACTTTTAGATACCATATCTATAAAATAAAATAACCTGTATTTACATCCTTTATTGCTTTGGAGTCAGTATCTAGTTCTTCATGGTAACCCCTTTTACTGTGCTCTGGAATTCCACCAACTGCCTTTTTTTTTTTTTTTTCTTTATATTTTAGAGCAGTTCTAGGTTTACAACAAAATTGAGAGGAAGGTTCAGGATTTCTCATATACCTTCTGACCCCACACATAGCCTCTTCCATTATCAACATCATTTACCAGAATGGTACTTTTTTTTTTTTAAAATACTATGGATAAATGTACACTGATACATCATAATCACCCAAAGTCTATAGATCTGTATTTTACCATAGGGTTCACTAGATGTGCTTTGTATGGCTTTGAATAAAAGTATAGTGACATATCCATCATTGTAATATACAGAGCGTTTTCACTGCCCTAAACATTCTCTGTGCTCTGCCTATTCATCTCCCCAACTCCCACCCCTGGCAGTCACATCTTTTTTTGTTTTCATAGTTTTACCTTTTTCAGAATGTCATACAATTGGAATCATACAGTATATAGCCTCAGATAAGCTGTCAGTAATATGTGTTTAAGGGTCTTCCATGTCTTTATGGTTTGTTAGCTCATTTCTTTTTAGTGCTGAATAATATTCAATTGGATGTACCAGTTTAGCCATTCACCTACTGAAGGATGTCTTGGTTGCTTCCAGGTTTTGACAGTTATGAGTAAAGTTGCTATAAACATCAATGTGTAGGTTTTTGTGTTGACATAAGGTTTCAAATCCTTTGGAGTGTGAAGAAATGTAATTGCTGGATTGTATAGTAAAGAGTGTTTAGTTTTATAAGAAACTGCCAAACTCTGTCAAAGTGTGCCCTTTTGCATACCCACCAGCAATGTATGCAGGCTCCTCTTGGTCTGCATCCTTGCTAGCGTTTGGTGGTGTCGGTGTTCTAGACACTGGCCATTCTAATAGGTGTGTAGTTGTATCTCATTTAACTGTGCATTAACTTCATATAACATGTAGCATCTTTTCATATGCATATATCTTGTTTAGTAAGGTTTCCGTTAAGGTCTTTGGCCCATTTTTAAATTGGGTTGGTTCCTTATTGAGTTTTAATAATTTTGTTTTTATATTTTGGGTACAAAGTCCTTTATCAGATTTTTTTTTGCAAATGTATTCTCCCAGTCTGTGCTTGTTTTCTGTGCTTGTCTTGTAATGTCGTTACAGAGCAACTTCTACCTTCTTTAGTGCTCTCTATATTATTCCTTTTGGTGCTTCTTAAGCTTCTTTTCCTGTTCCTCATTTAATGACTTCTCTTTTCTCTCAGGATAAAACTTGAATGATTGGAAGTGCCATAAAGAGTAGGAGTGAAGAGTGATACTCAGGTTTTACTTCTTTATTTGACTTGGAAGACCTTTCATAATCTGACCCACTGCTTATCTTCCCAGTTTCACTTCTTTCCAATTCCCCTTTGTACTCAGTTCAAACTCTCAATTCTTTTAGGCTGAACACCCTGTCTCCTCCCATTACCTCTTGTCTTGGTTGACATCCTCATCTTTACACTTAGCAAATTTTAGTTTAGAGGTTATTTCCTCTTAAAAATTCCTGAGCCTTCACGATGACCTTCATATATGCTTTCATTACACCAAGTACTCAACCGTTAATGTTGCCTGTTTGGACTGGAGTGCAGCCTCCTTGAATGGAGGTGTGTGTCTTGTTCATTATATTTCTAAAACCTAGAATGCTGCTGCGTAGTATTAGGTTGGCCAAAAAGTTCGTTTGGGTTTTTTCTGTAACTTACAGAAAGAGCCGCATGAGCTTTTTGGCCAGCTCAATACTTAAAGAGAGGCACTTAATAATTGCTGAATTCAACTAACTTGCCAATAGTGGGTTGATTTCATCAGAGCAGACTAGCGGTTCCAACAGACATGTGCCTTTATTTGAGCATTGCGCAGTTTAAATCTGACTAACTCATGCTGTTCTTTTGAGCAGGATTTTTTTTTTTTTAAGCAGGATTTTAGAAGGTACTTATTGATTGGCTAATGAATAACCCTTTCCAACAGTAAGAGTTTCTTGGACAAAACTGTTCTGAGAAACAGTGTAGTTTGTGCTTTTCCAGGAAGATTAGAAGGATTTTTGAGAGGTAACTTTTCCTGTAGGATGTAACTTTTGAGAGGTAACTTTTCCTATAGGATGTCTACCAGAATAAAAAGTTCCCTTTTCCTACATGGTGAAAGATCAGCTCGAATTTAGAATAGAGGTAGACTGGACTAGGGATTGCAAACTATTAATAAAATACCTAGAACCAGATAGGTAGTAGAAATGAGTGAAACGAGCCAATTGGAGAGTGGTGAAGTCTTGACCCTTCTGAATGAGGTTCATGCCATGTGTAACGTTTGGTCAGGGTTGTCTGATTTCATTTTCCTAGAAAAGTTAGAAATCTTTTTGAATTTGACAAAAAGGTAGTTCTGTTTTAAAAATTAAATGAAACACTATGAGCCAAACACACCTTCAGACCAGTTCTTCTGTGGGTCACCAGTGTGGGGCTTCTTGGATGGAAGCTGATGTTTGTGGGAATTTATCTAGCAGCTGTGAATAGCAGGAAACCCAGATAGTCCCAGAGAGGAAGGTTTGATAATGGACAAGCAAATGATATGTCAGCTTGATGGAGCGTGATGTCAGGGAACAAGAGTGGCAGTAATTGGCCACTATGACTGAGTTGAAGGTTGTAGATGGGAATAAATAAATTATTGTTCAGCCTCAGGATTTCAGTTCCTAGAAGGGTTTTGGTGGCAGTGCAGTATTCTAAGAGGGTTGAGATCATGAAAGTAAAACTTAAGAACAACCAGTGAATTGTTTGGGTGGAAGACGTATCTTGGAAACAGTTAAAATAGATGACTAAATTTATTACCCTGGTGTTCATTCTACCTCTGGTTCATAGTGCCTGGCACATAGTGGGCAATAAATGTTTGTTGCATTGAATAGGTTCATCTCTGTGATGTCAAATCAAAAAAGCTGTGATAACTGTCAGGATATTGACAAGCATACCTCAGGCATCTGTTTCTCAATCAGCAAGCAAGTAGTGGTGAGACTAAAAAAAAAAAAAAAAAAAAGAATTTAACTCCAGAAATTCATAATTTCTAAGAGCGCCTAATCTTTTACATGGTTCCTGGAAATTTGTACAGAGTTCATACTGTTCCTTTTTGAAACAGTAAATTTTTGTTTAAAGTATTGCATATCACTTTTAAAAATCCAATGTGGATCAAATAAAAAAACAATAGGGAACCTCCCTGGCGGTCCAGTGGTTAGGACTTGGCGTCTTCACTGCCATGGGCCTGAGTTCAATCCCTGGTCGGGGAACTAAGATACTGCAAGCTGTGTGGTGTGGCCAAAAAAAGGGCAATAGTTCCCTGCCCCACCCACAGTCACAGTACCAAGGAAGAACTACTTTTAATAGTATTTTTATTTGGCTTCCTCTCAGTATGTATAAATGACATCTTTCTGTTACTGACTTATAAATATTAACATTTGTTGAATTCCACTGTCTTAAGTAACGATTTAGCTTATTCCATCTCTACTATCCTTTATGTAATTATATCACTTTTTTGTTCCACTATTTACCTCTGTAACATATCTTTATTCCTTGTTCTGTCAGTTAAAGACAGTATCTAAACTCCTTACTTAATAACATAAAGATATCATCGTTTACTCTTCTGTTCCTTTTCTACCTTTCACTTTTTACTTTGCACATCTATACTTTCTGTAGTGTCAAGGCTCGGACATTTGCATTTTCTATAAAACATAACATGTTTTGTCTATAGATTGATTTTTTAATTTCTTTACAGATTGATTTTAAAATTAGAAATCGACAGATTTCTTATGATAGTAAATATTGCTCAAAAGGCCACAAAGTGTAATGTGATTACATTTCCTTTTCAGTAAAGTTTTTTGTTTTACCTGGAGTCAGTCTCTCTCTCTCTCTTTCACTTTGCCTACTTTATTACATCCTTTAGTTCTAACGATTTTTTGAGGACAGTGTCAGTCTCTGGAATTCCTTTTCTTTTTTTTTGATTGTTGTGTGCCTTTTATAAGAAAAATCCATCATGTAGTATTTTAGAAGTATGTTTGCAAATCCTGGATGCTTTCTGAAAGGTGTCTTCATATTCAGAACTAAGAATTACGTTCCCAGCCTACATACACTCAAATGAAAATGCTGTAAAACCATGTTAACCTCCTTGTGTTGGACAGCTAAGAAAACTGAAGTTAGCTCACAACAGTAAGGTTAAGTCAGGAAGAAGTATTTTGCTATCTATCTATATCTATATCTACAGAATATTTAAAGCTTTTAGTTGACAAGAAAAGTATAGTCCAGTGGAAAAATGGGCAAAGTATCAACTGGTACTTCACAAAAGAGAAGACGAGAATGACCAATAAATATGAAAAGATGACTCATCTTCACTAGGAGTCATAAAAATACAAGTTAAAGCAGTAGAATACCATTTCAAAAACCTATATCGATTTGGCAAAAATCAAGGTCTGATAAAAATGTTGACAAAGATGCGGAACAACATATGTTCTTACACACTGCCAATGGGAGCGTGTTTTGTTAGGATCCACGTTCTGACTGTTGTAACGAAAATCCAACTATAACGTGGTTTAGTGAAGTGGAAGTTTTTCTCTTGTAACAGTCCAAGCATAGAGCTGATAAAAGTGTTTGTGACCCAGGCTTCTTTTAGTTTTTTATCTGTCAGCTTTAGTAGGCACCTTCATTCTTTGGTTTCATGATAGCTACTCCAGCTATGACCATCATATCCACATACCAATTAAGAAGGGGGGAGGGTCCATCTCATCTTTTTAAGGGTATCACCTAGAAGTGGCCCAACTTCTATTTACATCCCATTGGCCAGAACTTAGGCACATGGCCACAGATAGTTACAAAAATTTTGAGAAATGGTATTATATATTTTTAGTTGGCTATACGCCCGTCTAAAATTTGGAGGATCTGTTATTAAAGGAAGAAGGAGAGAATATCTTGGACCTTTTAGCAGATATTGCCACATAAACTAGTTGAGTCACTTTGGAAAGCATTTTGGCAAGATTATGAATAAGATTGGAGATGACATTCCTAGATCCACCAGCTCCACCTCTGGATATATGTCTTATAGAAACCATACGTGCACAAGGAGATGTACAAAAATACTGTGATATTATTTGCAACTGAAAAATTTGAAACAACCAAAATACTCATCAGTAGAGGAATGAATAAATACAGGTAAATGCAAAAAAAATAGTTAAAATTAACTATCAACCTGGATAAATATCAAATAATGCGTGATAAAAGCAGGTTGAGTAAAGGTATGTATAATGTTACAGCATTTAAATGTTGGAAACATACAACACTAGTGTTTATGCATACAGATACATGTAACAAAAGTATGGAGAGCTGCATGGGAATGGTAAATACCAAATACAGGGTATAAGTTACCTCTTGTTGGAGGTGGAGGTAAACAAAGTGCTTCAACTATTATCTGTCATATTTTTATATTTTTTTAATAAATTATTTTTGGCTGCATTGTTGGGTCTTTGTTGCTGCGGGTGGGCTTCTCTTTTTTTTTTTTCGGTGGCTTCTCTTGGTGGAGCATGGGCTCTAGAAGCGCGAGCTTCAGTAGTTGTGGCTCACTGGCTTTAGTAGTTGTGGCTCACGGGCTCTAGAGCGCAGGCTCAGTAGTTGTGACTCACGGGCTTAGTTGCTCCACGGCATGTGGGATCTTCCTGGACCAGGGATTGAACCTGTGTCCCCTGCATTGGCAGGCGGATTCTTAACCACTGCACCACCAGGGAAGCCCAGGTCATATTTTATTTTCTTAAAGATCTGCAGCAAATACAGCAAAGTGCTAAAGCTAGGTGGTATATATGTGGATATACTTATATATGTTTGCAATATTTTGTAATTAAGGAAATGGTACATGTTCTCATTGAACATACAGTCCACTGGAAGAAACAGTGGTTTTAGTGATGTAAAATGTGGTATAAATAGTGTGGTGTGCGAAGGGCTGTAAAAATAGAAATGGAGTACTTCTTAACTCAGCCTGGTGGTGGTTGGTTGAAGAGGGAAGACTGTACAGAAATGATTACTTCTGAGTCTTGAAGGATGTTGGGCAGACAGTAGATGGAGTGGGAGAAAGGTAATCTATTGCAGAGAGGTAAGCATATGGTAAACGCCACTGTTTGCCTGGCAAACATTTATCCCGTGTCCAGATGAAAGAAGCAGATTGATCTAAGCAAGTTGCAGCTGTCTGTCCTCTAGATGATCCAACCACCATCTACCATGAAAAGTGAACTCAGAGAAAATTATAAAATTTCAGAGGTCGAGCTCTCTTATAGAAAGTTCTGGGCAAACATCAACCAAAATTAACTGTTAGATACAGGATCGTATGGAAATTTAACCTAGAGTATCAAATCGAAGAGTAAAGGATACAGGCCTCATAATTCTTATCCAGTCTGTTTTTGCAGGAGTGAGGACTATTTAAGTATAGCTGATCCACGTAACTAGAGATGTCAGATTGGCCTGTAGGTACAGCTTCTGGTCATATGTTTCCTAATTAAAACACCACTAGACCACTCAGGGACTGTGTATTCTTGATTAGCACCTGGGTTACAGCTTAACCTAAATAATACATTTTGCCACATTGCAAATACTGAAGTATTTTAAAGTAAATTACAAATACTTTCTTCTTGACCTCATCTGGGCATCCTCAATTTTTTAAAGTATAAGGTGCCAAAAACACCAATAACTGGGTGTTCTCGGGTGTATTTCAGTACTCAAGTGCTTCCTTGAGGATTTCATTTTGGTAAAGTTAGTGAATGGATAAAGAGTATTGGTACTTGTCTTCTTAATCTTATATCTTCTGGGTTTCTTTATAATCATTAAAAACTTGACTGAGTTTTTGCTGGAAAGTATCCTTTTTTTAATGTTTTCTTTTCCTTCTACTTTTTCTCTTTGGAAAGTCCTTATTCATTTTTAAATTTTTGGCTGCTTGGGGTCTTTGTTGCTGCACACCGGCTTTCTCTAGTTGTGGCGAGTGGGGGCTACTCTTTGTTGCCATACGCAGGCTTCTTATTGCAGTGGCTTCTTTTGCTGTGGAGCATGGGCTGTAGGCGCGTGGACTTCAGTAGTTGTGGCACGTGGGTTCTAGAGTGCAGGCTCAGTAGCTGTGGCACACGGGCTTAGTTGCTCTGTGGCATGTGGGATCTTCCCGGACCAGGACTCAAACCCGTGTTCCCTGCATTGACCACCAGGGAAGTCCCTGGAAAGTCTTTCTTGTGAAATATGAGATAGTCTTACTCTGGGCTTACTACTCAGTGGCTGAAAAAAAATTATGTAATAAACGATAATTTATTACCTTATTATGCAAGTAGTGAAGCTTTGCTCTCTGATACTTAAAATTTTTTTCAAATTTAGCATTTTATTTTCAATGTACATACTTATTACCAGAAGCACTTCACAATTTGAAAATGAAATATATTGTGTATGTAGGACTTTCGTAGTGGAATATGCCTCATCAAGTTGGTGATACAGAAAGATACTTCCCTTGTAATAGATACTGTATCATATATATTTTTAAAAATAAATTTATTTACTTATTTATTTTTGACTGTGTGGGTGTTTGTTGCTGTGCGCAGGCATTCTGTAGTTGTGGCGAGCCGGGGCTACTCTTCGTTGCGGTGCGCAGGCTTCTCATTGCAGTGGCTTCTCTTGTTGCAGAGCACGGGCTCTAGGCGCGCGGGCTTCAGTAGTTGTGGCACGTGAGCTTGGTAGTTGTGGCTTGCGGGCTCTAGAGCACAGGCTCAGTAATTGTGGCACACGGGCTTAGTTGCTCCGCGGCATGTGGGATCTTCCCGGAGCAGTGCTCGAACCCGTGTCCCCTGCATTGGCAGGTGGATTCTTAACCACTGCGCCACCAGGGAAGTCCCATGTGTATCATCTTATATAAATTTCATCAAAGTAATTATGCTTTTAGATAAAAATTAGTACAAGTTCTAGACCAATGTATTCTTGACCAAGTACCTTAGGGCCTCTTGTATTACTGGAAAAAAGATTTTTAAGATCTCCAGGGATAGAGACAGAATTCCGATTTTCATTCAAAAATATTTATGAGCCCCTTTGCATAGTTAAAAACTAAATTTGAGGTGTTTTGTTTTCACCTAAAAAAACTTAGAGAAAGTGGGTAGGAAGTAGGTAAAAGGGATACAAATATTAGGAGATTTGATATCTACAAAATGAAGTCTTCGTTAGGGAGTTTACTTGGATATTTATCCATATTGCCTCTATTCTTTTCTTGTTCTCCCTGGCCCTCTTCATATGACCTCTTTCGATTGCTTCTCTGACACAACCTTGGTATTTTCTCTCTTAAGAAATACTCTAGTGGTGGGAAAACCCTAGTCCTGGGAAACCCAAGACACCTGAGTTGGTTTTTCTCAGCTTCCCACCAGGAAAGGGAGACACATTTAGCTTGTATTTTAATTTAAGCCTGGCAGTTAAAAGTTTTACATTTGGGATCAGAACTACTGTATCTGGTTTGAAGATTGGAATTTTTTAAATTATCCTGCTTAAAAGTACTGTCTTTATAGAACCACAGGATGTTAGAATTAGAAGGCACCTTAAAGATCTAGTCTAACCTCATTTTATAGAGATGCAGAGATGAACTGCTTGAAGCAGCTGTTTGAAGCAGATGTAGGATGGGGCAAATTAGAACCTGTAACCAACCCAAATTAGTAGCAAGTGCTTATTTTTTTAAATGTGATACTTTAGGCTAGCATGTCTTAAATAATATGACTGTTTTTATTGCGGACTTTTTTTTTTTTTTTTTTTTTTGGCGCTACACAGGCCTCTCACTGTTGCGGCCTCTCCCGTTGCGGGGCACAGGCTCTGGACGCGCAGACCCAGCGGCCATGGCCCACGGGTCCAGCCGCTCCGCGGCATGTGGGATCCTCCCGGACCGGGGCACGAACCTGTGTCCCCCGCATCGGCAGGCGGACTCTCAACCACTGCGCCACCAGGGAAGCCCAGTGCTGTACTTTTGAATTCAGGATTTGTAAAGGGTACCAGTTACAATTTTTAAAATTTACATGAGCCTAACAATACATTTGCCTTAATTTTATTGCTGACAGACTACATCAAAATGTGAAAGAAAAGAAAGTGAAGCATGTAACTTCAGAAACTCAAATTGTATTGAAATAAGTTTAATTGCTCTAGTTTGCTCCTAACTAGGACATTTTAATAATCTTCGACCCTCTGGGGCTGAGACAAGTACTCTCTTCTCTATATTCTCATAGAACTTTCTAGTACTTCCATGAGTGGGGATAATATACATGACTTGCCTCATAAGATTATTATGAAAATTAAATGGAACACTTTATGTGAAGTGTTTAAAACTGTTCCTAGCTCGATAAAAGGTAGCTGTTTTTATTGATAGTCCTTCAATTATGTATCACCTATCATTCATTGAGCAAATATATATTTATTGAAGACCTACTCTGCTATATATAGGAAGTACAGTTGTAAAATATGGTTAGCTTTAAGTCAGAGGCCTCCTGTAATTTTTTAAAGTTTTTCTTTTTAGAACTAATATATTTTTTTAAAAATTCGTTGTTTGTAACCAAAATTCCTAAAAGTGTAGTATTCATATTTGAATGATAGATATGGTCAACTCCAAAGTGAGGTCCAATTTTTTTCTTATTTAACTTTTAATTTTTTAAATTAATTTTTTGGCTGCGTTGGGTCTTTGTTGCTGCACGCGGGCTTTCTCTAGTTGTGGCGAGTGGGGGCTACTCTTTGTTGCGGTGCGCGGGCTTCTCCTGGCGGTGGCTTCTTTTGCTGCGGACTGCGGGCTCTAGGTGTGCAGGTTCAGTAGTTGTGGCTCGCAGGCTCTAGAGTGCAGGCTCAGTAGTTATGGCATACGGACTTAGTTGCTCCCTGGCATGTGGAATCTTTCTGGACCAGGGATTGAACCCGTGTCCCCTGCATTGGCCAGTAGATTTCTTAACCACTGCGCCACCAGGGAAGTCTCCGTATTTAACTTTTTTTAAGTAGCTGACACAAAAGGATATATGGAACATGTTTATCATGTTTTTGCTTTTGTTTTAATTTGTACATCTACTTATATATAAAAATGTATTTAATTTTGTTTCTAACCTTTATAAAATTGGAATCATGGGGATTATGCTAAATCATACTAAGATTCATCCATGTTGTTTTGGGTAGCTGCAGTACATTCATTTCCAGTTTTGTCTGATGTACCAGAATTTATTCATTTTATTTTGATGGCTGTTTAGGAGTCCAGTTGTTTTGCCTTTGCAGTGTTGCGGTGAACATTATAACGTGTGTCTCTTGGTGCATACATATGAAGAGGTTTCTCCAGCAATGGAATTGCTGGGTAATAGGATATGCAAATGATGAGCCCTATAAGAGAATGTCACATTGTTTACCAAAGTAGTGAATTGATTTATACTCCACCAGTGACATATGAGTTCCCACTGAGCCATATCCTTTCCAACATTTAAGGTTCTCATACTTCTACATTTTTTTTGCCAATTAAGTTTGCATAAAATGATACCCTAGTATAGTCTTATCTTTCACTTTTTTTTTTTTTTTTTTTGGTGCAGTACGCGGGCCTCTCACTGTTGTGGCTCTCCCGTTGCGGAGCGTAGGCTCCAGATGCGCAGGCTCAGCGGCCATGGCTCACGGGCCCAGCCGCTCCGCGGCATGTGGGATCTTCCCGGACCGGGGCACGAACCCGTGTCCCCTGCATCGGCAGGCGGACTCTCAACCACTGCGCCACCAGGGAAGCCCCACTTTTTTAACTAACTTAATTCTCTCTGCTTTTATTTCTTTCATATCTCAAAAGTAAATAACTTTATTTTTTTGTTCTGATTACAAAATTGACTTATGGATATACATTTTTCAACAAATATTATGTGCCAAAGTATGCTTCAAGGTCCTAAGGGGAGATACAGCATTGAAACAGAAGGGACAAGCCCCTCCCTTCATGGAGCTCCCATTTCTAGTGTGGAAGATTAACAGTATTCAAAGAAAAAATAAGATAATTTCTAATTTAAGATACTGATAAAGTGCCATGAACACAATAAGACAGTAAAATACTAGTGATTTGTGGGGATGGGACTGCTTTAGATTGGATGATCAAGGAATGCCTTTCTGAGGAAATAAATCATATGTGAGCTGTATCTAAGTAATGAGAGAGGGACAGCCCTGCAGAGACAGACTTAGCCATGTGAAGATAGGTTAAGAGTATAGGTTAAGAGTATTTCAGGTGGCGGGAGCAGCAAGTCCTAAGGCCTGAGGTGGGGAACTCTGGTGAAATTTAAAGAATAAGAGAGCGGAATTTACCCTCGTTGTAGCCATCTGGAGATAACATGTTAATATATTTTGTTGCATATTCCTCCACACATTTCTCTATGTATTTTTGGTATATCTTCCCATCTTCTGGTAAATTAAATGATAGACTCTCTTTTTTTAAATTGAAGTAAAGTTGATTTACAATATTGTGTTAATTTCAGGAGTACAGCGTAGTGATTCAGTTATTTTTTTCTGTGATTATATTCCATTATAGATTAGTACAACATACCTAATATAATTCCCTGTGCTGTACAGTAAATCCTTGTCGCTTTCTGTTTTTTACTTTTTTGTGTCTTTCAATAATATTCATATATATTTCTTGATTCATCAAGAATAAAATTTATTCACTGTATTAAATGTGAGGAAATGATCATACTTAATATTTCTTCTCATTCTCCTACTTATTTAGCTTTAAAGGTTCAAATATTAACTGTTAGTCCTTTCATGTCACAAATTCCAAATCAAAAGCGTGTTCTCTTTTTTCATTAGTTGGTTGGCTGGATGATATCTTCAGATACATTTTTGAGAAGAAGTGTACATAGCTGGTGTATTTCTTGACTCTTTGCATATTTGAGAACATTTTTCTGTTGCCTTCAAATGTGATCAACAGTCTGGATAAAGAATTCCCATCAATATTCTGTAAGTTTTGTACCTACTGGCATGTGATGTAGCTAAGAAGGAGACCAAAGCCAGCTTTCCCCCCACACCCCTCCTTTATACATAAATTTACTTTTGTCTGTACTTTTATATGATTTATTTTCAATCCTTAAAGTTCACTACCTTAACTAGGAATTACGTTCCTGTTTGCCGTTTTTTTTCTTTTTCCCTTGGTATGAGATGAACCTGTGATGTAGTTACACACACAAAAGGAAGTTAGAACCGTTAGAGTTCCTGTCCAATCCTTGGAGCACTTCTTAGCCAGATTGAAGGAGTAGGTTCTGCTTCTAAGGCTCAAGAGTAGGGAGATGGAAAAATCTCTGCCATTAGAAGGGTCTCCTGGCTTCCTGGAGGGCTGTGAGAAGTATTGAGAATTATTTTGAAGCCAACTAGGCTTATTGGGAAAGAATACTGTGATTGGTTAGTGAAGTCTGCCTCAGGTGAGGGAGAATATAGTACTACCTAATATGCCAGGTAACTGACATCCCTGCTCTCCCTAAGAGCTATCTTAGATTGTCTTCATAAGAAAATTAAGGACATTTTTGGAGACCAGTGAGGGCCCTTTAAACCCAATGATGCCAGCCAAAGGCAGCAGAAACCCCAAGGCTGCTAAGACTCCAGACTCCAGAGAGCTCTGGTGCTGCTCTCACTATTTTACTTAGCTCAGAAGCTATAGATAACCTTCTATGGCCAACAGCATGATGTCCAAACCCCTCCTTAGCCTATCAAGGCCTTCATGTTCCTTCATGCTCTCTTTGACAGATCCTGTGGTGCAGTTACCCCAAACTAATTTTTATTCCCTGTACATTTCTATAATCTGTTCTTAGCACTTGTCTACTTTGCCATGGTATACGAAATGCACTTAAAGAATTAGAATGTTCAAGTTGAAAGAAACATTAGATATCCTATCAGTGCCTCACAGTCCTGGGTATACATCAGAGTCACTTGGAGAATCCCTAGAGGTTTTTTTTTTTGCGGTACGCGGGCCTCTCACTGTTGTGGCCTCTCCCGCTGCAGAGCACAGGCTTCGGACGCGCAGGCTCAGCGGCCATGGCTCACGGGCCCAGCCGCTCCGCGGCATGTGGGATCTTCCCGGTCCGGGGCACGAACCTGTGTCCCCTGCATCGGCAGGCGGACTCTCAACCACTGCGCCACTAGGGAAGCCCCCTAGAGTTTTTT
The DNA here is from genome assembly GCF_951394435.1 of Stenella coeruleoalba. Classification (NCBI taxonomy): domain Eukaryota; kingdom Metazoa; phylum Chordata; class Mammalia; order Artiodactyla; family Delphinidae; genus Stenella; species Stenella coeruleoalba. The sequence goes on from NC_137165.1 coordinate 18,393,222, forward strand.
TTACTTTAAGAGGTCTGGGGAACAGATTTGGCATGTGTATTTTTATTTTTCAAATTTTATTTCTGTATACTGTGCTTTAGTTTTGGTCATATGTATGTTTGTAATAGTGCAGTATTGAATAGTTTTTATTATTTGCTGTTTGTTACACTTTTCTATGTTGCTACAGTATCCATAATTATTGTCAGAAAGGCTGCATAATAATTTGAGTTATTTACCCGTTTCTTGATTGTTGGTAAGTTGTTTCCTAGATTTTACTTTTATAAATGACTCTACTGTGACTATCTTCTTGCATATAGCTTATGTTTGTTTTGTTTTTTTTTAATGAACAATACTGGACATTTTACATAAGAATAACCTGAAGCCTAGAGAGGTAAGTGGCTTACTTCGTGTGCACAGTTAGGAGTAAAGCTTGAACCTGATCTTCCGATTCCTGGTGCAACACGCCTTCCACCACCCATACTTTTTACACCTTGTCCTTCATATCCTTTCTCTGTACAACCAGATCCTATCCATCTGACAAAAATTTGTGTAAATATCACTTGCTTCACAAAGCCATTCCTTGTTTACCCACTTGGAAGAAATTTGTCTTCTTGAATGTCCTTAATTATCTACAGTTCTTTTTTCCTTTTTGACTTTTGACCTTATATGATAATTATGCTCTTTATGTCTTATCTCCCTTACCAGAGGCAATATGCATAATGGATAGGATTTGGGGCTCTGGAACAGATTGGAGTTCTAATTACAGCACCAGATCCTAGCTCTGGGAACTTGGGCAAGTTACTCAACCTCTAAGCCTGAGTTTTCTCACATTTAAAATGGAATTAAGTGAAATACTAATATAAAACACCTAGTACAATATCTGGCACACAGCACATAATTTATTTTAATTTTTGTGTTAATAATATGCTTTTATTAACAGTGTAACTCATGGTAAGCTCCTTGAGAACCAGATCTAGTGCTTAATACAGGGTTTGGGTCCATAGTATGGATTCTATAAATATTTGATGAATAAACAGTAACATTAATATTTAAGGTATGTCACCTCCCTAAATACTTAAAAGAAGCCCTGGGTAAATGTTTAATATGACACTGCTATTACCCTTCCAGGCAATAATTCAAACTCACCTTACCAGTAGCCATTCTGACTAGCTAGTACCTTGTCCATAGTGCTTAACCACTCAGAACTCAGCACCTTCGATTATGTCTGTTTTAATTGGGCATTTCTGGTCTAGATACAACCTTTGTGAGGCCAACTCATGAAAATTTTATTTTCCGGCACTGGTGGGAAGAAATCTTTATTTAAAAGTTGAGCTTATTACATATGGATTTGTTTTTGTAATTTAGTGATCAATCTCTTAGTTTTACTTGACCAAGAAATTTGGATCTGAAGTAGATTTTTTTTTGCAGTTTTTAGAAAAAGTTAATAGTACTGTTGAGTCTGGGGTACATTGTTTTAAAGTTTTACTATTGACAGCTAGGAGAAAAGGGAATGAACTTGTCTTTAATAATACCTTGAATTTATATTCATATCTCTTTCTGTATGCAAATTGCTTCTTTCTTGAGTTAGGCAGGTTCCTATAGTTTGCTGTTTGTGAATTAATGTCCACTTATAATACTAAAAAGTAGAACTAGAGCACAGCATTAAAATATCTAAAGTTTAATTTCATGGATCTTCATCCATGTTGGTGATAGGTCTCATGCTCTGAATGTATGGACTTAACACGTATGGCTCCTTGTCTAACCTGGGTCTTTTATCTCCACTGCTGGAGCCACTCAGTCTCAACCACAAACCCAGCTAAACCTCAGGCTTGGGACTGACTTCCTCCCTGCCCTCATTTGTTGAACTCATTCAGACTTTAGTGTGTTTTAGTATCAGAGCATTGTCTTATTTCCACCTTCTCTGCCGTATTCCAGTTTTCAGAACTTGACCCTCTTTCTTGACCTACCTGACACCTAGTTCACTGGGGACTGCTTTGCTCTCACCACTGCTGTGAGCCCCAGCCCATGATGCTTCCCGATCTGCTGCCCATCTTCTTGTGTGTTTCTTAATGAGTTGCTAAACTGCCCCAGTTTCCATGTATAACAAAGGACAGAGCAGACCAGAGACACATAGATGAAGCAAACTAAATTGATATTTGTGCACCTCCTGCCCCACAAAGGACTGGCTCCACTGCGCTACTGCAGGGGAATAGCTTCTATTTCATCTCTGATGAGACATTTCTACCAAGTATTGTATCACGCTTTTCTAACAAGTTCATTAGATATGATTAAGTATTTGTTTCACTTCTTCCTTTATGGTTCCAGTGAATCCATAGACCATTTTAGGATGTGGGCAAACAACTGGTTGAAATGTGAAGCTTTTTCCCGTTCCCGTGATAAGCATTTGGCTCTTACTCCTCTTTGCATCCATAACTCCACTTTTTATTTGCCTCTGTTATAGTAAAGAGAGTAAATGTTAAAATTGTTAAAGCTTTTTTTTGGCTTACAAAGTACATTATCATTTTTTAAAATGTATAAGTAAGTTATTACCTCTGATTGAGATATTAAAGTGAGTTCATGCTTCTACACAATTCCCCTGCCTCACACACTTAACAATAACAGGTAAAATGGTTAAGATAAAAGCAGATATATTTATGTGACTAAAAATAGAAGAGAAAGCCCTCATGGTGAGTGGGAACTCGGGCTCTGGGTCTAGAACCAGGGTGGCCAAGACCATGACCTCTGTTCGTAAAAATCTTTTTGAGAGCTCCATGACCGAGGCAAAAGAGCTAGGAATAGTGATCAAAGCCAGGGCCTGGGATGGGTGTCAGTTTGTGAAAGCAGGCTGGGAAAACTGTTGACTTTCGGCCTGGGACTGCTGCTTTATTAAAAACTGGGCCCAATGAGAGTAAATGAGAAAAACATGGCTTTTGGGTCTTTTAAAACCAAAAACAGACAAGTAGCCTTGTCTCGGTTGACTCGGTAGCTAGATCTGTGATTTAAGGGTATCAAAGTAGGCTCAAAACACTATTTAAGACCTAGTTCTTGGACTTCCCTGGTGGCGCAGTGGTTAAGAATCCACCTGCCAATTCAGGGGACATGAGTTCGAGCCCTGCTCTGGGTAGATCCCATATGCTGGGGAGCAACTAAGCCCATGCGCCACAACTACTGAGCCTGCACTCTGGATCCCACAGGCCAGAACTACTGAAGCCTGCGTGCCTAGAGCCCGTGCTCCGCAACAAGAGAAGCCACGTCAGTGAGAAGCCCGCGCACCACAACGAAGAGTAGCCCCCGCTCGGCTCAACTAGAGAAATCCCGTGCACAGCAACGAAGACGCAACACAGCAAAAAAAAAAAAAAAAAAAAAAGACACCATATACAAAGGGCCACCAATTACGATGGCAGCTGACTTCTCATCAGTAACAATAGAGGCCAGGAAACAATGTCTCAAATACTGAGGGCGTATATATTGACCTAGAACTTTATCCACAGCTAAAATAACATTCAAGAATGACTGTAAGTTAGAAACATTTTTAGACATGAGTTTAGTACAGAACCTCACTTAAGAATTATTAAAAGAGGGCTTCCCTGGTGGTGCGATGGTTAAGAATCCACCTGCCAGTGCAGGGGACACAGGTTTGAGCCCTGCTCCAGGAAGATCCCACGTGCCACGGAGCAACTAAATCCGTGCGCCACAACTACCGAGCCTGTGTGCCACAACTACTGAAGCCTGTGCACCTAGAGCCCGTGCTCTGCAGCAAGAGAAGCCACCGCAATGAGAAGCCTGCACACTGCAACGAAGAGTAGTCCCCGGTCGCTGCAACTAGAGAAAGCCCGCACGCAGCAACGAAGACTCAACACAGCCAAAAATAAATTTATTTTAAAAAATTATTAAAGGATACATTTCTGCAAGGAGAAAAGTGAATCCAGAGAGAAGATGTGGGAGTAAAGAAGCAAAGGCAGGGCTTCCCTGGTGGCGCAGTGGTTGAGAGTCCGCCTGCCGATGCAGGGAACACGGGTTCGTGCCCCGGTCCGGGACGATCCCACATGCTGCGGAGCGACTGGGCCCGTGAGCCGTGGCCGCTGAGCCTGTGCGTCTGGAGCCTGTGCTCCGTAACGGGAGAGGCCGCAACAGTGAGAGGCCCGCGTACTGCAAAAAAAAAAAAGAAGCAAAGGCAGTTTCTGCAATAGGAGAGGTGGTGGCTAAAAAAATAGAAAATGATTTGACAAGTCAGTACATTTGAATCAGTTATTGACTGCAAAGTAGACACTTTTTTTGTGATAAAAAAGCTGAAATAAACCAACAGTTCCTGAATGTTTTGGTCTTAGGATCCCTTTATACTCTTAAAAATTATTGTAGGCCCAAAGAGCTTTTGTTACATGGGTTATATCAACTGATATTTGCCATATTAGAAATTAAAACTAATATTTAAAAAATACTATTTCATTTGCAAATAATAAACCTACTACATGTTAACATTTTTATGAAAAATATTTCCCAAGATAGAAATTTAATGAATGGCATTGTTTGTACATTTTTGCCAGTGTCTTTAATGTGTGGCTTAGAAGACAACTGGGTTCTTATATATGAATCAAGTATTCATTTTCATGTATATATTATTATAGATGAATCACATTATTCATAAATTCTTATTTCTGAATTGAAATACCTGTAGAAAATTCAGCCTCACACAGACATGTAGTTGGAGAAGGGAATATATTAATAGCCTTTTTTCTTGACAGCTTAAATTTTTTTCTTTTCCTTGAAGTGACAAGAGCACTTCATTTTCAAGGAAATGTCTGTCACATACCCACGTCTGCAGAACCATGGTTTGTCTGTCAGTCGTTCTTCAAATAAAAATGATGTTCTGTGAAAAAAAAAGTGGCTTGTTAAACTCAATCACACAAGTGCTTCTCCAAGAGACAACCACTGTACTGTGTGCAGCAAAAGTGCTTTATGCATGTTTCCTATATCATCACCCAGATTTTAAAAAAGACATATTTGTGGGTCAAAATTGAATAAAATCAGTAATTTTTACTGCCTCATCAAGGGCACTCTTAAGCGTAATTGGCTTTTTTTTCTGTGAGTGCATGACAATGAAGAATACAATGACAGCTGGGACAGTTTGGTACCACTGCCCTGATTCATGTAAGGTGCCAGCTGTTTTACCCATCATTGCTTTCATATCATCAGTGCAAATGTCAACAGAGTGGGGGAAAAGCAACATCTTAGTAATATTATAAAATAGCTTTAACCTTGCAGATTCTTGAATGGGTCTCGGGAAACACATTCGAAGAACAGCTGCTCTAATGAGAGAGGACCTCTTCACTAAGAACCTCTTTATGTTCAGGAGGAAGGCAAACATAGCTGAAGAATATTTAGAATAAAGGTAAAGTTAAGTGTGCCCTCTAAAAGTAAGAATAGGGACTTCCCTGGCAGTCCAGTGGTTAAGACTGTGCTCCTAATGCAGGGGACGCAGGTTCGATACTTGGTCAGGGCACTAGATTCAACATGCCACAACTAAGAGTTTGCATGCCACAGCCTAAAAAGGAAAAAAGAAAACAAAATAAGAGTAATTACTAAAAAAAAAAAAAAAAAATTACTGAAAGAAAAAGAAGGCATCTATAATTTCCAAACAAGCAGAGCTATAAAAGGGAATATAGAAATCTATCAATTCAATAGAAGGCAGGAGAAAAGAATCAGAAGGATAACAAATATATTGAAAACTATATAAAGTAGGGAAATAAATCCAGCTACATCCGTAGTCAAAAGTGTGAATCAACTCCTCTGTAAAAAATTAGTTTGTCATATTAGATTTTTAAAAATTCATTTATATGTTGCTTAAAAGAGACACAACTAAAACCTAATTTTTGAAAAGTGTTGAAAAGGAGAAAACAATTCAGGTAAATACTAAAAGGAAGCTTGTGCAGCATATTATTATTAGGCAAAATGACCTTTAAGGCAAAAACCATTAATTAGGATAAGAAGGGACAGTACCTAGTGGTAAAAGAAATCTAAGAAGATACTAAAGTAAAAAACTATGTACCTTCCAGTGTATTCGCCGACAACTGCAAGGAGAAATTGACAGACTCCCTGGTCGTGGTGGAAAATTATGGTGCAGCTCAATCAGAAATTAGTATAGCAGATTAAAGAAAAAAAATCAGCTTACAAAAAACAAGCATTCTTGTACATGCATTACAGTTAGTACATGTAATGGGAAGAAAACACTAGTAACAACCAACTCATTCTATGATGCTTTTTGCAAGATTACAACCTTAATATAAGGATGAGCAAGGGTGTTCAAGAAAGAACATTAGAAACCAATCTCAGGAGTAGAGAGAAAAGAAAAACAACATTCTCACAAATTTAGCAGTGTACTAAAATAATGCATAATGAGCAAAGAGGATGTATTTTAGAAATGCAAGAATTTAAAAATTCTTTTAAAATATAAGTCATATTTATCACTCTTCTGCTCAAAATTCTTCAGTGGCAAAATTAAAAGTTCTGCCTTGAGGGCTTTGCACCTGTGGTTCCTTCAGCCTACCATGGACTTTCTTTGATCTTCCCTCAAATGTCACTCCAGTGAGCCCTTCCCTGACTATCCTAGTTAAATTTCATTTTCTAGCTAGCACTCCTTACCCTCCTGCTCTGCTTTGTTTTTCTCCAGAGCACTTATGAGTTGTGCTGTATTTTATTTTATTGTTTATTATCTGTCTTCCCAAATAGAATTTAAGCTTCATGAGGGCAGGGGTTTTTGCCGGTCAGTTCCCTGCTTTTCCCAGAGTCTAAAACGGTGCCTGGCACATCACAGTCACTCAATAAATATTTGTTGAATGAATGAATGACTAGTTCAACATCAGAAAATCTACCAACAGGGTAAAAGAGAAAAATCATATGATAAGCTCATATGCAGAAGAATTTGATAAAATTATTCATTCATGATAAGAACTTAGCAAACAATAAATAGAAAAAAATGTCTTTAATTTGCTAATAATAAAAAATTTAGAGTTAATGGCATACTTGATGGTGAAACTTTAGGAATAGTTACATCAAAGACAGAGCCGAAAAAAAAACAGAGCCGAGACAAGAAGTTGCTGCTCTCACCTATTCAATTTTGTGCAAGGACAAGAAAAAGTACTAAGGGATATAAAATTGAAAAGTAAAAAAAAAAGCTGTCCTAATTGTAAAGGAAGTCTACACTAAATGTTCAAGAGAATCTACAAACTATTAGAAAGTTCAGAGAGGTAACTGTTATATAAAGATTAGCATTCTTACAAGTAACAATTAGTATATATAATAGAAAAATGATCCAATTTATAATAGTGATTTAAAACATAAGCTTCTCAGAAATTAATGTAATGAAAGATGCAATGGAAAATTTTGCAAGATAGTATTAGGGAGCAAAAAAGTCCTGACGTCATGGAGATAGATTCATAGATGGAAAGATGTAATATCAGAAAAATATCAGTTCTCTCCAAATCTATAAATTAAACAGTATGCCTAATGATTTTCCCTGGAACTTGACAGTAATCTAAGATTTATATGGGGGACTTCTCTGGTGGTCCTGTGGCTAAGACTCCACACTCACAATGCAGGGGCCCCGGGTTCGGTCCCTGGTCAGGGAACTAGATTCAACATGCCACAACTAAGAGTTTGCATGCCACAACTGAAGATTCCACATGCTGCAACTAAGACCTGATGCAGATAAATAAATAAAATATTTTTTAAATTAAAAAAAATTGTGTGAAAAAGTAAAAAACCTGGAACATTAAGACAACTTTATTTTTTTTAATTTATTTATTTTCGGCTGAGTTGGGTCTTTGTTGCTGCTCTCGGGCTTTCTCTAGTTGTGGTGAGTGGGGGCTACTCTTCGTTGCAGTGCTCAGGCTTTGTTGCGGAGCATGGGCTCTAGGCACGCAGGCTCAGTAGTTGTGGCTCGCGGGTTCTAGAGCGCAGGCTGAGTAGTTGTGGCACACGGGCTTAGTTGCTCCGTGGCATGTGGGCTCTTCCCAGACCAGTGCTCGAACCTGTGTCCCCTGCATTAGCAGGCGGATTCTTAACCACTGTGCCACCAGGGAAGTCCCTATTTCTAATTTTTTGATGGACCACCATACTGTTTCTACAGCAGCTGTACCAGCTTACATTCCCAACAACAGTTCATATTTGTTGTTTCTGGGTTTTTTTTGACAGTGCCCATCCTAATGGGTATGAAGTGTTATAGGAGGTTTTTTTTTTTTTGCAGTACGCGGGCCTCTCACTGTTGTGTCCTCTCCCGTTGCGGAGCCCAGGCTCCGGACGCGCAGGCTCAGCGGCCATGGCTCAGGGGCCCAGCCGCTCCGCAGCATGTGGGATCTTCCCGGACCAGGGCACGAACCCGTGTCCCCTGCATCGGCAGGCGGACTCTCAACCACTGTGCCACCAGGGAAGCCCTCATAGTAGTTTTGATTTGCACTTCCCCAATGATTAGTGATGTTTAGTGTCTTATCATGTGCTTCTTGACTACTTGTAGATCTTCTTTGGAGAAATGTCTATTCAAGTCCTTCGTCCATTTTTGAATCAGGTTGGTTTTTTGTTGTCGTTGTTGCTGTTGAGTTTTAGGAATTCTGTATATAGCCTGAATATTAATCCCTTCTCAGATATATCATTTGCAAATATTTTTTCCCATTCTGTGGGTTGCCTTTTTACTCTTCTGATAGTATCTTTTGATGCACAAAAGTAAAAGAATTTTTATGAAGTCCAGTTTGTCTGTTTTTTCATATCCAAGAAATCATTGACAAATCCAATGTCATTTCCAAAGTACTTTTGCATATACTATTTCACTTGTGCCTCAAAGATACATAAAAGATGTTTATTTCAGTTCAGTGATCATTTATAGAGTAGGTTTTGTGCTAGGTTTTGTACTAGATCTTGGGGAACCAAAGATAAGAGAAGAACTCTGACCACAGGTAACATCAACAGACAACATTGGAATATACAGTCAGAAATGTTTATATGAAAACAGTGATTAGGGGAGAGACAGATTGTTGGGAGGTGTTAATGATAGATAGTGATGGCACTCATACTCTGTTATATATTTTTTCTTTTTTTTTCCAACTTTATTGAGAGAAAAATAATCGATATGTAACATTGTGTAAGGTAAGGTGTACAATGTGTTGATTTGATATATTACATTTTTTGTTTCAAGGAAGAATTGGTGTTTTTTTTACACCATTTTGGAATTATATTTCATAATTTATATAGCTGATTTGATATACTTTTGAAAATTGTATTTTCCACAGTTATAATTTTTTTCCTCCAAAAAATCTGAGTGATATATTAGAACATTGAACCTAGGCCACCCTCCTTGATATTGTGTTTGTGGAAAGAGTGATTAATCTATGTGCATAATTTGGCCCCTTGCATCCAAAATGCAATTTTGTTTATTAGAAATATTTTAGATAATTAATGCTTTGTAGCTTTGTGTTGTTATTTTTATTTTATTTTTTAAAATTTATTTATTTTTGGCTGCATAGGGTCTTCGTTGCTGCGCGTGGGCTTTCTCTAGTTGCATCAAGCAGGGGCTACTCTTTGTTGTGGTGAGCGGGGGCTACTCGTTGTTGTGGTGTGCGGGCTTCTCATTGCAGTGGCTTCTCTTGTTGTGGAGCACGGGCTCTAGGTGCGCGGGCTTCAGTAGCTGTGGCTCGCTGGCTCTAGAGTGCAGGCTCAGTAGTTGTGGCACATGGGCTTAGTTGCTCTGCGGCATGTGGGATCTTCCTGGACCAGGGCTTGAACCCATGTCCCCTGCCTTGGCAGGCGGATTCCCAACCACTGCACCACCAGGGAAGCCCTTGTGTTGTTATTTTTAGATCTGAAAAAGATGGAGAGAAATAAAACATGGCAAATCTATTGCTTGAAGTAGATGAAAAGAGTCAAACTTCAGCAAAAACAAAAGCCCCTGAAATGAAGAACAGAAAATCTGTGATTATTATTATTAGCTCCGCAGGGATGTTGAAGTGATCAGCATATCAATAACATAATTAAGTAGAAAGGTATTTTTAAATTTTGAGAAAGAGAGAAACCATTCCTCTAGGGTATGTCTCTTTTTTTTTTTTAAATAAATTTATTTATTTATTTTTGGTTGTGTTGGGTCTTCGTTTCCGTGCGAGGGCTTTCTCTAGTTGCGGCGAGCAGGGGCCACTCTTCATCGCGGTGCGCGGGCCTTTCACTGTCGCGGCCTCTCTTGTTGAGGAGCACAGGCTCAGTAGTTGTGGCTCACGGGCCTAGTTGCTCCACGGCATGTGGGATCTTCCCAGACCAGGGATCGAACCTGTATCCCCTGCATTGGCAGGCAGATTCTCAACCACTGCACCACCAGGGAAGCCCCTAGGGTATGTCTCTTATATACTCAGAAAAATTTGCGCTTTTTTTAGTTAGGCATCAGTGATGAATAAATAGTCCATTCATATTAAATACACTTGTGCTCCTTCAGGAGCATATATACATATTAATTACACCGATACAGATCTGATACCAAGGAAAAATATACAAATCTATTGCAGATTCTTTTCTTTTAAATTATTTTAACTATTTTTTTAATTTATGGCTATGTTGGATCTTAGTTGCAGCACGCGGGCCTCTCTCCAGTTGTGGTATGTGAGCTCCAGAGCGTGTGGGCTCTGTAGTTGTGGAGCGCAGGCCTAGTTGACCAGCAGCATGTGGGATCCTAGTTCCCGGACCAGGGATCAAACCCATGTCCCCTGCATTTGAAGGCGGATTCCCAACCACTGGATCACCAGGGAAGTCCCTGCAGATTCTTTTATGTGTTGTGTAGAGTTCCTTACTTCATATGGAAGTGACCCTGTGAGCGCCATAACAAAAGCTTTGTTAGGAGTTGGTTTTCTTTTGGAATGGGATCCCTTTATTCTGATAATTTATTCTGACGTAAGACCTCTACCCAAGGAAATAATGGAATTATTTTGAGCAGTGCTACCATCCAATCAGAGAATGCTAGCCTTCAGGGAGATCCTCTGGCTCTGCTAGTCTCCTTACCAAGGCCAAGTCAAGATTTTCCACCAGGACTGGCCTTTGGATGATAGATTTGCAATATCTGGTAGAGGGCATGTGTTAACATTGCCTAGTAATCTCTGGTTGCTTTTGTGGAATTCAGATGCAGATTTGATTAGTGACTAACCATCATCCCACATATGGGGACATCGTGAGATAATTGATAATTTTGGGAAAATCTCATGTTGGTTCTGTAATTTGACCACCTCTTTTGTGCAGGATTTGGGGATGAAGGTGGCATTCTGTAACTGAAAGAACAGAAGTTTTGTCATCAGAGTGATTTGGGCTCAAATCAACAGTGTTTGGGTTCAAATCCTGACTCTGACTAGCATTGTAACTCTGGGCAAGTGACTTAACTTCTCTGAATCTCAATTTCGTTTGTAAAAAAAAGCACTAGTGTTACTTTATAGGGTAATGGAAATTAAATAAAATCTTACCACAGTGCTTAGCATATAGTAAGTACAGTTATTCTACTATCAGTGATACAAACAGCTGGAGCAATATTTGGCGCATTTTATTTGTACCTCAAAGGGATGTAAACTCAGTAAAGAGTTAGGGTTCCCTTCTAACATTAGTTTTCCATTGTTGTTAATACAAAGAAATTTTCATGAAAATATTACTGTACCAGTTATTGAAATTGTGTGTTGTTAAAATTTGATCATCAAAGGAAATGCATTCTGGTTTTTAGCTTTGTTGTTAGATCTCTTTATCCAGTTCATATTACACTTAAATAAACACATCCTTAGGCCTACTGCTTTTAGCTTTTAGACTAGGAATTGCTATTGAGGAGGAATAGAGACCAGGCCATATTTATAAGGGCTCTGAAAGAAATCTTGTGAAGTACAAACCAAGATAAGACACTATTAGGTAGATGCAAATGAATCAGAATGCATGGGATGAGTAGAATTCAGAGTGGTGTTAAAAAGCCTTATGCCTCAGAGCTAATAGGCTATTTTTAAACGATGATAACCCTAAGAGTCTTGAAAGAAAATTTATAAAGGAAAGTTTGGTTTGGGGTGGGGCTCAGGGAGCATTTGCAGATGGAATGGAGAGAACTCTGAAGATGAGCAGGGATTCAGAGTCCTGAGGAATTTTCAGAGTGATAAGATTATGAGAGACAGTCCCTGTGAATCTGCATGGTGAATTTACTTGATGCCTATATTTTCAGGACCTGTTGACATTTTATCCATCCTTAAAGGCCTCTCTTAATTGCTATTTTCTCCCAAAGTCTTCTCCAGTTTTTCTGCTAGCTAACAAGAATCTTTTCTCTTTATACTAAATAAAAGGAACCATGAGTTTGGGGGAACATTTTTATATTTCTCTTATGAGAAATTATGTTACAGTTGTGTCATATTATTACATGAATGTGTCTGCTTCTTAACTCATGGTATAGAAGGAAGAACATGAGTTCTTAGGTTGGAAATACCTGGATTTGAATACTACCTCTGATCTTTTATAGCAATGTGCTTTTTTGTTGTTGTTATATAATGTCTATTTCCAAAGGGTTGGGAGGATTAAATGGAATAATATGTAGAGAGTACTTTTTACCTTCTGCTGATCTAATGGCATAGAATTTCTGTTCCTTGCTCTCTGATAAGGATCCTAAGGAGGTGGTTTGAAAAGGGAAATTTATAGATACTAGATGGAATCGAAAACCCAGGTGTATGAGGAGTCATATGTAAGATGTCTGTCTTTTAATCTCACTGATTAAATTGATGAACAAAGAGAAACTGTGAGATATCAGGAAAAGCTGTTACTAGTCACTCAGATTATACATATTGAATACATTTACTTTATACATTACATAACGGAAATGCTACCACCTTGTACCAGAAACAATTTCTACTAGGAAAATTAATTCTGACAGGACAAAATTCTTGTTTAAAATTTGGACAGATATCTGTATTATTGAATTAGCCAAATGAGAAGAGAAACATTCTAAAAATGTAGCTTGTGATTTACCGACTTAATGCAGATGGCTTATTTGTCTAGTAACCATACAGCTCTGTCCAGATTTTGCACATAATATGTCAGAATCATCTACATAAGATGCAGCGTGGACTAATGCAAAGGGAACCTGGGCTAGAAGTCAGAAGAACTGGAGGCAAGTCCTAATGTTATCTGAGACCAGGCTTCTGTTATATAGGTCTTGTTACTGTGGCAAAACAATGGTAAACTATAGGCTGGTCAGAGATGCATTGTGCAGGATGAAACCTTGCAGCTCTGTGCATCAGTGTGTGTGGTGGTAGAGGCGGGGCGGGGGAGGGGCGGCGGCGGTTTGAGTTACTAAAGATGGCTAAAACCGACTGAAGCAGCGACCTCTAATCGATAAAAGACAACAGACTCCCTGTGATGCCTAAGAATAAACATGAGTTTGAAAGACCCTCTCTGAGATACACGAAACCCTGACTAGACTTCACAGGTCTGATGATATGCTGGTGGTTCTGTGTTGCCATATCTTGAAGAAATGTTCATCAGGTCCTGAGAAGCAAAGTCAGGGAAGAGGTCCTCGAATTTACTAGCTTGCACCAGACCATCAGGTAAAGGTAGGACATTTATTTGGCTTAGAATATTCTTCAGAGAGGGACAGTGAAATACTCGTGAGGTGATCCAGGTAATAAAAAGGTCATGAAAAATTGTCTCTGAAAAAAAGAATCGAGGAGAAATGGAGACTTCCAGAGAAAAGCTACCAAATGCCTATGTATCAAAATGCCTGCCAAGAACACAGCCATTGAATGGTGACATCTGAGTGGCTTTGTTTGTTGGAGTTGTCTCAGGTGAGGTAAGTTTATGTCTTCTCACTCTCCTTGATCTTTGTATAATTCCCTGGTGCTTTACAGTGACTCCACAACTTTCTTATTGTGGGTTCTGGGCAAGTTCCTTAACTTCTCTAAACTAGCCTCAATTTCCTCATCTGTAAAACACAGATCTGTAGTGCCTGCTACTAAAGGTGGCTTTAAGGATGAAGTGAAGTAATATATGTGAAAGTTTCACTATCAGATACTTGATAAGCTCCCTTCTGCCAAGGAGCTCCTAAGATCGATAGGCAGAGCATGATGTCACTTCACTGCTAGCCTCTAGCTACAGTAACACTAGCACTTTGAGTCCTGTTCTGACTTGTGATCCTTATTTTTAATCATTTTACTTCTGCCCAGTGGAGGAAAAACAAATGGAGCAAGTTGTAGATGCCACAAAGCCCTTTATAAATGGTTGTAAGGCTAGTAATGCTCCAGTGCTTGCACAGGATGGGTTTCCAAACAATCTTCGCTAGTACAGAGGGTAATTTCAGAGGCCCAAGGAAAAGTCTGAGTACTCCTCTCAGAGACAGAAGTGTAAGCAATCAGTTCCTTCTTTAAAAAAACCCACAAAAAACAACAAAAAAAGGCATTATTGAGATATAATTCACATATCATAAAACTGATCTCAGTAGAAAAACTGGATCTTGGGTAAATAATCCCTGTGTACTTGAGTAGCACCTCGAAATCGAATTAAAAAAAGAGAAGAATTTCACTTGAGGAAACAAAGCTAATAGAATTGGAACAGACCTTTAGAATAATATCATCAGAGAGATGCAAGTATATTGCATCCACAGAGCATGAACAGGCATTACAAAAATGAAGTAAATTGGAGATCTTAACAATGAAAAACATACTTTTTGAAATAAAACAATAGGTGGGTTGAATGGCAGAGTGGATACACAGAAGAGTGAATACTGTTCTGGAAAACTGGATGGAGAAATTCTCTCAGAACGCAGTAGGAAAAGAAAGTAGGTGGAGAATGAAAGCCATTGGGGGGGGGGTAGATGGAGTGTTCACATCTATCTAATAGGAGTGACAGGAGAAAGTGGAGAAAATGGAGGGCAGATATGGCAACGTTTTTTGTTAATCCTCTAACTGCTGTTCTCCAACCCTTCTCCCCTGCTGGCCAGGCTGTCTCCCACCATAGTTGCTGAACATGCCCACCAATTGTTTTTCCAGTCACCCTTGCAACTGGGGCATTGATGTGTGATCCAGTCCTGACCAGTGGGACCAGACAGGAGTTCTGCTAGGCGACTTCTATGAGTATTTCTCCACAATACCAAGAGACGCACAAGGAACGACTGCTTCCTGTGTTTGGATGCAGTTGTGTGAGGATACACTATCTGGAGCTGTAGTGGTCATCTTGCAACCACATGGGGACAAAAGCAATGCTGAGAATGGCTGAACAGAAAGGTGGACCTTGAGTCCTTGTATACTTTAGATGTTAATCCCCTATATGTTTTAGACTTTGCAAATGCCTTCTTCTATTCTGTCACCTATTAACTTTGTTTATGTGGTATCTTTCATGGATAGAAATAATTCTGATATAATCAAATTCTTGATTGTTCTTCTGTATTGGTTTGTGCTTTTGACGTTTAAAGTTCTTCCCTGTCTCTAGGTCACAAAGTTCATCCTACATTTTATTCAGTTGGATTTATGGTTTTACTTTCACATTTATTTCCTCTCATCTGGAGTTCACCCTTATAGATGATGTTAGGTAGCAATGCAGTTTTATTCTTCTCCATGTAGTGGGCAAGTTTTTCCAACTCCACCTAATAAATGATCTCATCTTTCCCCATTGATTTGTGATGCCTCCTTTATTGTATATCAAATTCCCATTATAAATGGGTCCTTCTTAGAGGTTTCTACCTTGTTCCTTTTGTCTATTGCACTGGTACCCACCTATTATGGCCCTGCAATATGTCTTAATATCTGGTAGAACAAGCCTCCTTTTCCCCATTTTCTCTTCTTTTTTAAGGTTAGCTCAGCTATTCATGGACTTTTCTCCTTTATATAAATTTTACAGTAGTTTTACTGTTTTTATTTAAAGAAAAACAACCTGAATTTTATTTGTGATTTATAGATTTGGAGATAATTGCTGGACAGAATAAGTAAGAAAAAGCCTGTACAGAGTCATGTACTAATGACATTTTAGAGCATCAAAAAATAAAAGACACTCTTAAAATTATCAGAGAGGAAAAGCAGATTTCTGAGAAAAGAATAAGAATCAGATTGGCATGTGACTTTTCTTAAGCAACATCTGACACGAGAATGCTGTGGAGCATGTGGGAAAAACAGAGCTTCATGCTATGTTCTTTTTTTTAGAAGACTTCATGATGTATCTTTAAACTCAAGCTTGATAGCACAGGGAGGCCAGAAAACTGAACTGCTCTCTCTGCCCAGAAGTTTTACACATTATTTATACATTGGAGGGAAAATGCATACATAAAAGAATTGAGACAATTTATAATTTAACTGAATAATAACAGGCATATGTTATGGACCAGTATTTCTTACATTTGATATTTTGATTTTATGCAATTCTTTGAAACATGTTTTATGAGCTTTGGAGTTAACCCAAACATTGGAGTGAGGAGATTTTATTTCACATGTTAAAGAAAAGGTTTGACATAAAACGATTTGATATTATGTTACAGTTGTGTCACAAAGCACAGCAAGAAGGGCTGTAACTTATGATAGAAAACAGAGCATGTCAAATTTAACTTGAGACCTTTTACTCTCCTTGATCAAGGCTCTTTCTTTAGCTGGATGGATTGTAAATATTTTATCTTTGTATTTCTTATTGGCATAGAGAATGGCAAGTCACAGCATGTTGCAACTCTTGCGTAAAGAAAGTATTTTTATGTCCACAAGATTGCAACCAAGAGACAAACTTTTTCATGTCGCATTTCTCCTTTTTTAAAAAATTTATTTTATTTATTTTTGGCTGCATTGGGTCTTCGTTGCTGCGCGCGGGCTTTCTCTAATTGTGGCGAGCGGGGGCTATTCTTCATGGCGGTGTGCGGGCTTCTTGTTGAGGTGGCTTCTCTTGTTGCGGAGCATGGGCTCTAGGTGCGTGGGCTCAGGAGTTGCAGCGCTCGGGCTTAGTTGCTCCACAACATGTGGGATCTTCCCAGACCAGGGATCGAACCCATGTCCCCTGCATTGGCAGGCAGATTCTTAACCACTGTGCCACCAGGGAAGTCCCACATTTCTTTTTAAGTCAGAATTATACCTGCCCATTTCACAAACAATTTCTTTAGAGTGCTGAAAGGAAAATAAATGTTGCAGTTAGGAATTATATTCCAGCCAAACCATCACACAAATTTGAGGAGAAAATATAAATAATTAGAGGCACAGAAGGAGCTTAGAAAATTTGCCACGCATAAATTCACTCTGAAATAACTACGTTTAGTTGTTTTAGTTAGATTTTCTGCAGCCTCACACCCAGGTTCAGTTTTATCCAGAAGTGAAACATCTGCCTTACCCTAGGGGTGCTCCAACCTAGGTGCACACAAAGGATACTCCTACAGGTATGTCATTTTTTAAGTTGGTTTCTTTGACAGAAGATGTGCTTTGCAAGAACAAGGATGACGTACAAGAAGAAACAGTAAACAAATTAATGAGCAGAACTTATTGTCTAAATATTAATTGGATTTAAAAGTTTTAAAGTAGTTATGAGCCAAAATTCCAGTCATAACAATGTGGTAGGTATGGTATTTTGGGGCACTTGCTTGCTGAGGGAAGCACTCAGCAAGAGGAAGTGAAAACATGCCAAGGATTTTGGAACCCTGTCTTTTCAAGGGGGGAGATACAGATATTGATTACCTCTAGATATTATTAGAAAAATAATGTTTATATGTGTAACAATTTAAAGGTAGCCACGTAGAAGAGTAAAAGTTGAGTAGAGGGGGAATTCCCTGGTGGTCCAATGGTTAAGACTCCACGCTTCCACTGCAGGGGACATGGGTTCCATCCCTGGTCAGGGAACTAAGATCCTGCACTCCACGTGGTGTGGCCAAAAAACAAAAACAAACAAAAGAGAGTAGAAAAAAACTGAGTGAAGAAATGATCAATTCAGTGGAAGTCAGGAATATGGCAATGGGGAGATAAAAAGGAGAAAATGCATTAAGTAGAGTGCTCAAAATTTATTTTATAAATTACCATAAAGAAAATGGGTTAAATGCACTACTTTTTAAAAATTAATTTTTATTTTAGTATAGTTGCTTTACAATGTTATATGTTAGCCTTCACTGCACAACAAAATGAATCAGCCATACACATACAGATATCCCCTCCCTTTTGGACTTCCCTCCCATGTAGGTTACCGCAGTAAATACACTACTTTTAAAAAAGCTCAGCTTGGATTAAAATTACACACACATACCAAAATCTAGCCATATGATAGTTACAGGAGACACATGTAAAACAACATAAAAAACCTAAATATTAAATAGAAAAAGATACAGCAGGCAAATAGTACCAAAAGTCATCTAGAGTAACAATTTAATACCAAAGTGTTATATATAGAGGAAAAATTTTTTAAGAGGAAATTTCAGTTTTTAAAAGGAAGACTCCATCTGCCATGCAAATAATCTCAACCCTATTCCTATTAGGCAAATACAAAACAACAAGATACTATTTCACTTAGATGGCCCAAAATATTAAGTACTGTCGAAGATATGGAGAAAATGGTATTCTGTCACACCACTTGAGAAAGGGTTGGGTGTATTTTTTTTTTCTTAAAAAAAATTTTTTTTTCCTTTTTTTTGAGGGTTGGGTGTATTGACACATGGTCATTTGGAAGAGCAATTTGGCAGTATCTAATAAAATTGAAAATGTGCCTATTTTTATAATCCAATGATTACACTTCTAGGTATACTGAGAAACTTTCACACTTGTGCAAGGATGTTCATGGGAGCATTGTTTGTAACAGCAAAAAATAAATCCAAGGGTAACAGTCTTAAGTGTTCATTAATAGTGGAATGCATGAATAAATGTGGAATAGTCACACAGTGGAATTTATGCCATTAATAGGAATAAACTAGCTCTTATATGCAGCTCATTGAACAATGAATGAAAAAAGCAAGATGCAGAATAATATGTTTGATATGCTACCATTATATAAATAAAAAATGATTGTTCGCACAAGGCAATACTATATATCAGTTACTGATATCTATCTATCTGTCTGTTTATCTACGTAAACTGAATGGAAAAGTTTTTGCTCTGCATAGGAGAGATGGGACTAAGAATGGAGCTTAAAAGGGACATTAGCTATCTCTCTTTAATGTTACATTCCCTAAAACAATGCATCACACTCGACACATTTATAATTATTAATTCTGAGTGGTAGGAATGTAAGAGTTTGTTTTATAATTCCTACTACTTTTCTCTACTTTTTTCCTCAGAAATTAACAACAACAGCAAAAAGAAAGTAAAATTCAAGAAATGGTTGAACTTCAGTAAATATTTCTTCATTGGAAGAGCTATTATTTCCCAGACACTTCAAAGTTAAGAAAAAGGACATTAAAAACATTAAAAAATTGAAATCATTGTATATTTTACCACATGTTTTATTTTTGGATACTTAACATCTTACTATGGATAGAGGAAGAAATTGAAGTTAATACTGATAAACTTTCTGTCTTCTCTCCCCACCTGTTTTTGATGTTATTATTTGTCAAGGTTTATGACATTTACTTTTTGTCCTGTTCAGTCTTAGTTCTATATTTAAATGGAATCACTGCTTACTGTCAGCAGTGCCTTCCTATTATTGAGTTCATTGTTTTAATCCATAGAATTTTTTTTAAAACCACTGATTTTTAAAAATATTTATTTATTTGGTTGGGTTGGGTCTTTGTTGCTGCACATGGGCTTTCTCTAGTTGCATCAAGCGGGGGCTACTCTTTGTTGTGGTGCTCGGGCTTCTCACTGCAGTGGCTTCTCTTGTTGCAGAGCACAGGCTCTAGGTGTGTGGGCTTCAGCAGTTGTCGCTCATGGGCTCTAGAGCACAAGCTCAGTAGTTGTGGCGCACGGGCCTAGTTGCTCTGCGGCATGTGGGATCCTCCCGGACCAGTGCTCGAACCTGTGTCCCCTGCATTGGCAGGTGGATTCTTAACCATTGTGCCACCAGGGAAGTCCCTAATCCATGGATTTTTGTCAATATTTTTTTTCCTAGAAAAGCACTTTGTTCTGTATTCCCTGATATATTTCAGGTTGAGAATATCTGTCTGTTTCTCTTATATTTAACAATATTCTTGGGCCACGTTTTTCTTTCTTTCTCAAATTTGTGGCAATATTTCACTGTTTTCTGGCATTGAATCTTGCCTTAGAGACATCTGAGATAAGACTGATTCCCACTCCACTTCACCCCTTTTAGTCGACTTGCTTTGTCTGTCTGGTTGTTCAAAGACTTCTTTGATGTTTAGCAACTCAACTGGGATAGAGATCGGTGTCATCATTCTGTGTCTTTTTTTGTTTTTCCTTCTTGGAACATGGTTTGTTCCATCTGTAACTAATTTCTTCATTTGTAAAAGAGAAATTTTCAAAAATTATTTCTTTGAATGATTTTCCCATTTTATTTGTTAGGTTCCTTACCTCAGGGACATCAGTTATCTTTTTGGTAGATGCCTTTGTTCTTCATGTCTGTTATTATCTGTATAGTGTAGGAATTCCCCAAAGTCTGTAAACTAACATAAATTACTGTCATGGGACAGTGATATCAGGATGGTTTGGCAGAAGCAAACCCAACCCAGGTCTCCTAGGAATAAGGAAGATAAAACCCTGCTGAAGATGAGCTCACAATCCAAAATTACAAACACATGAGGAGACAATCCTCCAGGAGGGAGAGTCAGCAGACACAACAACCTGTAGGATTAGATCCCCAAGAACATCAAATAATTATCAGATACAGATTATAGACTGGTTTAAATGATTAAGAACATGAAAGAAGGAACCCAAAAAATAATAATACAATACTTTGAAAAAAGGACCAAATAAATCTAGTAGAAATGGAAATATGTATTTCAAATTTAATTAAAATTAAAGTTTAGTGGATGGACTAAATAGCAGATTAGAAGCAGCTGATGATATAATCAGTGAACTATTAAATAATTTCTACAAATTACCTAGAATGTAGCACAGAGAGATGAGGAGATGGAATAGATAAGAAATATGGTGAAAAGAAGCAGATAGTCTAACAGCACTGTCCAATAGAAATATAATGTGAGATAAGTATATAGTTTTAAAATTCATAGTACCAACATTAAAGAAAGTAAAAAGAAACGGGTGAGACTAATTTGAAATATGATCATTTTGACATATAATCAGTATAAAAATTGTGAATGAGGGCTTCCCTGGTGGCGCAGTGGTTGAGAGTCTGCCTGCCGATGCAAGAGACACGGGTTCGTGCCCCGGTCCGGGAAGATCCCACATGCCACGGAGTGGCTGGGCCCGTGAGCCATGGCCGCTGAGCCTGCGCGTCTGGAGCCTGTGCTCCGCAACGGGAGAGGCCACAGCAGTGAGAGGCCCGCGTACTGCAAAAAAAAAAAAAAAAAAAAAAAAAATTGTGAATGAGATACTTTACTTTTTTTCCATAGTATCTTTAATAAAATCCAGTGTGTATTGATAGTTTGCATTTGTACCACAGCTCAGATTGGACTAGCCACATTTCAAGTGTTCACTAGCCACATGTTGCTGGTGACTACTGTGTTGGACAATGTAGATCTAACTTACGTCTAAAAAGATTTCCAGAGAGAAGAGAGGTAGAGGAGGCAGTATGTGAAGAGATAATGGTTGAGAAATTTCCAGGATTCATGTAAGCCATGAATCCTCAGACTCAGAAATTCTTCATCAGAGTGTAAATACTTTGTAGTGAACCTGTAGAGAGCTTAGGACAGAAGAGATGTTAAAATTAACCAAAGAGAAAAGACAGATTGCCTATGAAGGAACTTCAATTAGACTGAGAAGAGTCATCTTTAATATCTTTGAAATGCTGAGTAAAAATAAGTGTCAGTGTAGGAACTTTGTACCCACTGGAACGAACAATTAAGAATGAGAGTGAAATAAAGACATTTCAGTCAAAGACAAAGTTTATCACTGACAGACTTTCACTGAAGGAGAACCATAATAAAACACAAATACAGCAAGGTATTGGAGGTCTGGGGAGAGGTGGCAGTGTGAGAGAGAAGGATTTCCAAAGAGGGGTGAAAAGATAATAATGACATACTTTGTGTACTCTTTATTTTTTTTTTCCTCTCTCTTTCTCTCTCTATAGCTCCAATGGCAGGGAATGTGTAGAGTTGAGGGATCAGTACTAGCTTAGAATTCTTAACCTTAGCTTCCTGTCTGCTGCACAGAGTATAGGCACAGAAGAAAGAGGAGGAGTATATACTCTCGTATTAGCAGGATAGTACCTTATAGCATTTCCCTATTTGCTCAACTATGGGATACAAAGAAAGCTCAGTGAAAAATTAACAAGTATAGAGAGGAAAGAAATAGCTTTGCACTATAGGTAGCATGAGGGGATACTAGGGCTTTGTAGTGTGTTTGGGAGTTGTCTTGGGACAGAAAGAAGCTTGACAGAGAGGGAAAAGAGGCCAGACCAAGGGTGAGGAAGTCTAAGATGGGAAACAGAACTGACAGTTATTTGCCCCTCTATTGCTATAAAAATCACCAATTAGATTTGTTTAGCCCTCCAAGTAGGCTCTCTGAGGAAGGGGAGTAGTGTGTGCCACAGCTTATTTATTCAGCAACTTGATGATTATTTTAATGGTAGCCATTTAATGAGCACTTACATGTGTCAGTCATAGTGGTGAAGTGTTCCACTGTCTTTGAAAATATAATCTTCAAATACTTCTGTGAAGTAGATTTTTTTATTGCGGTAAAGCATACATAATAAAATTTACAATTTTAACCATTTTAAAGTGCACAGTTCTGTGATATTAAGCACATTCACATTGTTGTGCAACCATAAAGTGAAGTAGATTTTTAAAATAATTTTAATGATGACCAAACTCAGAGAGTTTAAGTAATTTGACAATTAGTTGGTAGTAAAGATTTGTGCTCCATGTTTGTCCGACTTCAAATTCCGTACTCTTCTTCTACAGCAAGTAGTGCCTTTGCCAGGAGTAACTTGAAAGTCATCTTTAAAGATTATAAATCTAGGGCAGGAACCTAAAGGACTAACTGGGTCTTCCAA
Source organism: Stenella coeruleoalba (assembly GCF_951394435.1). Taxonomy (NCBI): domain Eukaryota; kingdom Metazoa; phylum Chordata; class Mammalia; order Artiodactyla; family Delphinidae; genus Stenella; species Stenella coeruleoalba. The sequence continues at coordinate 18,416,244 of NC_137165.1, forward strand.
TTAGAGATGTGATTCTGGAATAAAAAGAATGATAAGGAAAGGTAGATGGCTGTCTACACAGTGATATTAAAATCAGGATTTGGTTTTCTAGCCCAAATAGTCATTTGCTTAT